>NC_064413.1:37330000-38777500 GCF_023375975.1 Astyanax mexicanus | reverse complement strand
AAAGTGTTGATTTGAATAATTTGTTTACATAAATGTGAGATTTGGATTAGAAAGTGCAGTGCTCAGTTGTTCTGTAGGAATCATAGGTTTAAGGAGGTTCATGTGGGCTAAGTGGGGAAGCTGGCTTATGTTGAAACCCTTTCTTCCAGTAGATGAGGAAACCGGACACTGCATGTATGTTTCTGTTCCCCATTAATTTTGCTCTTCCTCTCTCCCACACTGCCTAGGGTCCAGGGTCGTCTCAGAGCATGAAGAAGACCATTGGTCACAGAGGTGTTGACCCTACAGGAGAGACTACATACAAAAAGGTCAGCATGCTGTTCCAGGTCTAAGGTCAAATTACTGTCACAGGAAAGAAAGGCATTGAAGGAATGTATTCCAGATTGGAAAAAGAGTGCTTCTTCTAAGATTTAATTATTCAGAATAAATACAAAATAAGTGCTGTAATGAGGATGTTTGTTATAAATCCTCATCATCTTAAACAGAAAAATTGCTGAGTGTCATTGTCACACATTTGTTCTTCAAAGCGAATTATTATTATTATTATTATTATTATTATTATTATTACTACTACTACTTACTAGTTACTGACTGTACTGTAATAGTGGTCAAAACTGTTCTAAATGAGTTTTACGTTACTTCCATAAGTGATTTTTAATCTGTAAGATTTCTCTGGTTTAATAAAATATATTAAACATTTGTCTGTCAGTTTGCTGTTAAGTCAGCTGCTGCATGTGTTGATTTAATGAAAGCTAAAAATAAGATGTTGGAACGCAGAGCTGTCGCATTGTTGGATATATAGCGCACACCATAGCTACCATCCTGGAAAGGTGAAGTCTGATACTTCTTCTGTGCCTGAATTTAAATTTGGTTCTCTGTGATGGAAAATAGCAGCTGTTGGAACTACTTGTTTACTTGTTGAAATTATCTTGTCAGTAAATACCAGCTTGTCTGGCTGCCAGAAATGGGAGTTTTTCAGTCTGAGTGACCAAGACTAATTTATTACGCAAGACCCCCCCCCCCCTCCGCAAACAAGCATTTTAGTCTTTTAATAATAAAAAAGTTTTAACCTATTTTAACCCAACTTGCTCCTTTAAAACATGACTCATTTACTTTACAGTTCAAGAAATCTCCTCTTTTGTATACTTTCAGAAACACTACAGTTATATCTAAAATGTCCCCACTGCTTTGCTTATGTTTTCTCCTCACAGACAACCTCCTCTGCACTGAAAGGTGCTATCCAACTAGGCATCACTCATACAGTGGGGAGCTTGAGCCAGAAGGCTGAAAGAGATGTCCTCATGCAGGACTTTTACGTGGTAGAGAGCATCTTCTTTCCTAGGTATGAATGTTATCTCACTTGACTGTGTTAATGCTGGGAGCTACAATTGCAAGCTTAAGTATCAAATGGTATTTAGATTTTAGTTTTTGTTCGTCTGTGTCTCAGTGAAGGCAGTAACTTGACACCTGCACATCATCATGGGGACTTCAGGTTTAAAACTTATGCCCCCATCGCCTTCCGTTACTTCAGAGAGCTCTTCGGCATTCGACCTGATGACTATTTGGTAAGTTAACACTCAAAAACACCTGCATGTTTCCTGACCAGGTTGTTCCAGTATGGGATGATGTATTAGTGTGCATGGTGTCAGGATGGTTCTCGACTTTCTAGTACTGATCATGTTTTTGACAATTTAAAACTTGTTTATTCCATCTGAGATTGCTTTCCTGTGACTGTGTGTTATTAATGCGTGTGTTTTCTAATGTGTCTGCAGTACTCCCTGTGTAATGATCCTCTGATAGAGCTTTCTAACTCAGGAGCAAGTGGCTCTATCTTCTATGTCTCCAGTGATGATGAGTTCATCATTAAAACGGTCCAGCACAAAGAAGCAGAGTTCTTACAGAAACTACTGCCAGGATATTTTATGGTATGTTCATTTTTGTATATATGAATGTAGATTTGTATATCTACTCTTGTATGTCTTATGTTTATATTGCCTATATACATTGCACACTGCCCCCGTCAGGACCCGGGAAAGAATAGGTCCCCAGCACCCCCTTGCTGTTCGTAAGAGGCGAGCGAATGAGGCGCCTTGTTTGCCGTGAGGTGCGACCCTGGTCTGCGGAGGAAGAGATCCTAGTGTTTGAGGAATGCGGTGTGCTGCGGCCTCCGCTGACCAACACAGCACTTTGGCTCCTACTTCGCATAGACGGGAGGTTGGAGAGGCCCGCTCCAATCAATCGGCTGATCAGGACTTGCCCTGGGTTGCATCCCTCTTTGGGTGATCCCCAGAAGGCGCTGGTTTAGGGTCAATCGAGCAGCGATACCACTCCGTTGTTCGAGTATATCACCACTATATCCCTGGTGCACATCCGCTGGAGGTCCGCGGCTCTGTGCATCCCCTAGTTGGACTCCAAGGTGGGTGGGGAGTAGAGGTGATGAACCTATCTTACTTCAATATGGATAAATCAACGAACAAAAGAAAATTGATGGACTTGGACATTACCTACAGATGTAACGACACTTACTCTATCCTGAACGATAACTGGCAACGTTTTATCCTTCTGGAATCTGTGACACAGGATACTCCCCTGACAAGACTGTCCCCTTTTGCAATACATAAAGGAATACTTGGTATAGCAGGAACTGTGAAAAACACCAAAAAGCTGAGATCGGGTCAAGTTGAATGTGCAAAGAAATCGCAAATGGAATCTCTTCTTCGCACCACAGAACTAGCTGGCATTCAGATTAAGACACAGTCTCACCCTACTCTCAACAGCAGCAAAGGAATAATCTGGAGCAAGGAACTTGAAGGAATGGAAGACTCGGAGATCACAGCTGAACTGACCAGCCAAGGAATTACAGATGTTAGGAGAATTATCATTAAAAGGCAAGACAGGACTATCAAGACAAATTCATATGTCCAAATTTCAACAAGCCACAACCAGCAGAGAAAATAGACATTGGATACCTGAAGGTCCCAGTAGAACTTTACATCTCTTCCCCACTGAGATGCTACAAGTGCCAAAGATTTGGACATGGATCGCTGAGCTGTAGAAGCCAAGCCACTAGCTGTAACTGTGGTGAACCTGAACATGGTCCAGGGTGCCAAGAAACGCCAAAATGCATCAACTGTCAAGGAAATCACAGCGCTTCCTCAAAAGACTGCCCAGTATGGATCAAAGAGAAGGAAATCCAAAAGATCAAACACACCGAAAAGATTAGTTACCCCGAAGCAAGGAAAATGGTAGAAAGTACTACCAACTTCAGACTTTCCAAAACATATGCAGCAGTGACTAAAACAACAGCAGAACGTGGAAGTCAAACAAACATCACCTGGATAATGGTGGTGGCAGAGGCCTTAGGGCAAACTACCCTGAACTACAAAGACTGGTTTCATCACTCAATCCGGCAGCAATATGTCTTCAGGAAACTCTGATTTCCCCCTTAAACCCTATACACCTTAAAGGATATACCATATACAGCACACCTGGTCCCCAGTCACAACGCCCAACAGGAGGCACATCTATCCTGATCAGACACCATATCATTCACAGCCAAATCCCAATTCATTCCACCATTCAAGCAACGGCAGTACGTATAACCCTCTACAGACCCATCACTCTGTGTTCAATCTACATTCCCCCAAACAGCCACATCACCATCAAAAGTCTAGATGACCTCCTTAACCAACTACCCACTCCTCTCTTACTTCTGGGAGACTTCAATGGCCAGAATCTCATATGGGGTAGCAGCAGAACTAATCTGAGAGGGAGTATACAGGGTTTCCCCCAGGATTTCCTTGAAGGTGCGGTGGCAGGACCCCCCGGTTGGGAACCGATAATTTATATCACGTTAATGATATCACGATATAACACAATTACACATGTTTCCAGTTATTTTCTTTATTTCCAACTGTCACTGAAAAATGCCCACTTAAAACAAAAAGTTGCAAAAAGTAGGTTTCTTTAAAATAAATCCTTATTGTTCTTTTTTCAGATACGGTAAACGTAAAAGTGTGCAACACAAAATGTTAAATTATACATAACAGAGGAGAAAGGGCACAACAGAATATATATGTATTATTTATTCGCTCTTATCTGTATTAGGTATTTTAAATGTGAGAATGAGTAAATAAAATAAAAAATATTATTGAATTTAATTAAAAATTGTGCTTATTAAAACAGACAAATAATATCTTTAATCTTTAATTTAATTACAATAAAATGTTTACTGGACCGTGAAAACAAATGCATCACAGAGCTGTTCTAGGGTGCCTCTATTCTAGGGCCCTACATCCTTGCTTTATGACAGCTCCAGAAACAGAAACATAGCGTGATTTTCACTCCACCAGGTGAGTGAGCCTGAGTGGACACCTGCGTAAGTTGAAGCTGTTTAATCACTGTTTAATTCATCTCTCTCTCGCGCGCGCGCATTATGTTTCAGTCTCTCTCTCTCTCTCTCTCTCTCTCTCTCTCGCATTATGTTTCAGTCTCTCTCTCTCGCTATTTACAGGCGCGCTCTCGCTCTCTCTCTCTCTCTCGCGTTATGTTTCAGTCTCTCTCTCTCGCTGTGTCCTATACTCACACTCTCTCTCTCTCGCGCGCGTTATGTTGGCACTGCATGACTAACTACCGATTTCCACCCCCGAAGGGGCAACGCTGATCAAACGCGGGAAAAACGCCGGGCTCCGAATTTTCACGAAGGGTGGCGGGGAAGAACGAAGGCGTGGCGGACCGCCGCACTGAAATGAACGTGGCGGAAACCCTGGTATAATAGAAGACTTTATAAATGCAAATAACCTGTGTTTATTAAATGATGGATCAGAAACATTCCTTTACTCGGGACACGGAGTCTACTCAGCCATTGACCTTTCCATTAGCACTCCGGAGATACTCCTGGATTGTATATGGAAAGTATGTGATGATCTTTGTGGGAGTGACCACTTTCCAATCATAGTAACCCTGTCAAGCACACAGAAACAACAGAACACCCGGAAATGGCTTCTCAAAAAAGCAAACTGGTACCAGTTTGAAAGCCTCTGCTGGATGGAATATCACCCATCCAAGGGGAACAATGCAGATCCCATTAAATGGTTCACGGACACTCTTATGGACATAGCAAAAAGGACCATCCCAAGATCAAACCCAAGGACCCCAAAACCACACAACCCTTGGTTTAACGAGAAGTGCAAATTAGCCATAAAAGCCCGTAAAAAGACTGAGAGGCTATTCAACAAGAATCCTACAACTGAAAATCTCACCTGACTTAAAATCGCTAGAGCTCAAGCCCGTAGGACTGTCAATGAGGAAAAAAAGCAAACATGGAGGAACTTTGTCACTGGACTGAAAATGAACTCACCTGCAAGATCTGTATGGAATATGATGCGCTATATGCGAAACAAAGGCAACCACTCCCAAATTCAACATATCAAGCGTCATGGCACCCTTTTAACCACTGAAAAAGAAATAGCGGATGAATTAGCAAAAAGCTTTGAAATAAATTCCTCAGCAACAAACTGTCTCCCAGAATTTCAACAACTCCGTGCTCTACATGAAAACAAACAACTTCTATTCCATTCTAACAATGACAAACCTTATAACCAACCCTTTACAATGGAGGAACAATTGCCATTAAAAGCTCACATGATACTGCAGTGGGCCCAGACAATGTTCATTACCAGTTTTTAAAACACCTCCCTCATATTGCTCTATCGATGCTCCTAAATAGTATAAATGACATATGGACAACAGGCAAAATACCAACATCCTGGAAGGAGGCAAATATTATTCCTATCCCCAAACCCGGAAAGGACCACCAGGACCCAAACAATTATCGGCCCATAGCCCTGACAAGTTGCTTATGCAAAACTATGGAAAGGATGGTGAATCACAGACTTGTGTGGTTCCTGGAAAAAAACAACATTCTAAACAAGTTTCAAAGCGGCTTTAGAAGAGGAAGAAGCACAATAGACCATCTAGTCCGGATAGAAACGTACATCAGAGATGGCTTCCTTAACAAAAAACACGTAGTGGCGGTCTTCTTTGATCTTGAAAAAGCATATGATACCACATGGAAATATGCTATACTTAAGGATATGTTTCAAATGGGACTTCGTGGGCACCTGCCTATCTTCATTAAAAACTTCTTAATGGACAGAAATTTTAGAGTTAAGGTAAATGACACCTTTTCTGAACCTCACGTGCAAGAACTAGGTGTACCTCAAGGAAGTATTCTTTCAGTAACCCTCTTTAGCATCAAAATTAACAACATCACACAATCCATAGACCCGAGTATTCTGTGCTGCTTGTATGTAGATGATCTTTGTATCTGCAGCAGCAGCAGATATATGCCAACCCTGGAAAGGAAATTGCAACAGACCATTAACAACATACATAAATGGACAACAGAAAATGGATTTAAACTCAGTAACTCAGTTTAAACTCAGACAGTATGTAACCATTTTTGTCAGATAAGGTCACTTCACCCTGAACCAAACCTATTTCTAGATGGAGAATGCATCAAGGTAGAGAAGGAAACCAGGTTCCTAGGCCTGGTGATGGATAGCAAACTCTCCTTCATTCCTCACATTCAGCAACTAAAAAAGAAATGTCAGAAATCTCTCAATATAATAAAAATTCTGGCTAAAACAAGATGGGGAGCTGAATACTCGTTGCTAAGGCATCTATTCAAGACAATAATCCAATCACGACTGGACTATGGCAGCTTTATCTATGGAGCAACTAGAAAATCCTATATAAACTCACTGAACACCATTATTCACCAAGGCCTGAGACTAGCCTTGGGGGCCTTCAGAACATCTCCAGTTAACAGCTTGTACGTAAAGTCAGACGAGCCTCCACCCCATCTCAGAAGACTACAACTGGCACTTCAATACACTATAAAACTTCAAGGAAATGATCGAAACCCAGCACATTCCTCCGTCTTCAACAACAATCTCTCAGACCTGTACGAAAGAAAACCAAACGTGATCAAGCCGTTAGGACTTCGAATCCAGCCAGAACTGGAAAAGCTGGCCATTGACATGACAACTTTGAAAAAAGTACACAATTCAATAGCCCCTTGGGAAATTATCCAACCAACAGTCATATTAAAACTAACCGGACACCAGAAATCAAACACCCACCCAAATGATTATAAAACTCAATTCTTTGACATTCAAAACATGTACCCTACCCACAAGACTATTTACACTGATGGATCAAAAACGGAAACTCATGTAGCAGCAGCATTTTCAACCTCAAACTTTCACAAAAGCATTCGCCTACCAAGCCATAGTACCATCTTCACAGCTGAAGCATATGCACTGCTGCATACATTGGAATACATCAAAAACTGCACACACCCCAACTACCTAATCTGCTCAGACTCAAAATCTTGCCTTCAAGCTTTGGACTCATTAAAAACAGACCATCCCATCATTTCTGAAGTGCTTGCGAAAGTCAGCTCCCTGCACAAACAAATACCGGATAGCCTTTTGCTGGATCCCAGGCCACTGTGGATTTACAGGAAACGATATGGCAGATGACCTCGCCAAGAAGGCATCTACAAAAGAGATCACTAAGTTCTCCACCCCACCTCTGGACACCTTTTACATAATAAACTCCTTCATTAAATCTAAATGGCAAGAAGAGTGGGACCAAGAGCACAACAATAAACTACATGAAATTCAACCTCTGTTAAGACGGACAACCTTCAAACACAACTCAAGATCAGATCAAACAGTTTACACAAGATGCCGTATAGGCCACTCAAAAATAACACATGGACACCTTTTAACAAACACTGAAATACCATCTTGTCAATCGTGTAACACCCCACTAACTATAAAACACATCCTCATCTACTGTCCAGCCCATAACCATATAAGAAAATTGTACTATCAAGAACAGAACATAAAGGACCTTTTTGGGAAACACCCACCAGGGAAGATTTTAAAGTTTTTATCTGCTCTTAATCTTAAACATCTCATATGACACACATGTAGAGGCCTATGTAATGTTTGAATCAACTGTGCGTTTATATCTACGCTTTTAAAACCAAGTGTATGCCACAAATAGCCTAATTTGTGCTGGAGTGGCAATAAAACCCCAACAACCAACCAACATTGCACACTGTTTCATCATCTATGTGAAATGTACTTCATATTGCATTGTAAATGTTTGTTTCAAAATTTGCAACCTACTTATACATCTACATAGTTTAAAGGTCTCATTCCATCATTTTCAAATTTATAAAAAAAATTCAAGAAAATCTCCTTGTTTCAAATTAAAAGCCTGCTGCAAAGTATTCAATTGTGAACTGATGTAGTATTGCAAAATAAAATATGGCCTATGCAGCAGTGAGATTACAAAATACTAAAGCTGTTGCAGATTTGACTGTGCACTTCAAATGCATTCATTGATCAGTTATTGTTTCTTTGACTGAGACGAACTAAGTTAATTATGTAATGTAACAACCCTATTTCATGATAGAACTTGAACCAGAACAAGAGAACCCTACTGCCCAAGTTCTATGGACTGTACTGCGTGCAGTCTGGTGGGAAGAACATCCGAATTGTTGTGATGAACAACCTGCTGCCGCGCTCTGTCCCGATGCATCTCAAATACGACCTGAAGGGCTCCACATACAAACGTCGTGCCTCACCTAAAGAGCGGGAGAAGGGTGTGCCCACATATAAAGATCTGGACTTCATTCAGGACATGCCTGAGGGCATCCAGCTAGAACCAGACAATTACAACGCTCTCAGCAAGACCATCCAAAGGGATTGCCTGGTGAGTTTGTGTGTGCGTGTGCAGTTACGATTTAATGTGGATATATAATTTATCTTCACTCTTAAGGGTTTAGCTATAGTGTCATATATATGTATTACAGTAAATGTTAATAATATTAAATATTTGAGTGGTGGTAATGATGGTATTTTTCTGGTGTATTAGTTATTGCAGAGCTTTAAGATTATGGATTACAGTTTGCTGGTTGGAATTCATAATGTGGATCAAGCCTGCCGTGAACGTGTCGGAACAGTAGAAAGCAAAGGGGCGGAGGGGGCAGTGACGCCAGACCAACGGAGGCCACAAGCGCAGAAAGCACTCTACAGCACTGCCATGGAATCCATCCAAGGAGAGGCACGAGGGAAGGGCACACTGGACAGTGAGGACCAGTCAGTAACGTATTGTTTCTCTATAGCGATCTGTCTGTCTGTCTGAATCTTTAGAGGCAGTTTCCAGACAGTAATTAAGTGTTATCTAAAGCTACAAAGCACTTTAAACTAAGAATTTAAATTGAAAAGAACACACATTCTATGACCATGCTTAATCCCTGTTTGGAAAAACAACCC
Source organism: Astyanax mexicanus (assembly GCF_023375975.1). Classification (NCBI taxonomy): domain Eukaryota; kingdom Metazoa; phylum Chordata; class Actinopteri; order Characiformes; family Acestrorhamphidae; genus Astyanax; species Astyanax mexicanus. The sequence goes on along the minus strand of NC_064413.1, from coordinate 38,768,144 downwards.
TTTGACTAAAACATAAAATAGAGAATGTATGTTCAATCTAAACACTTCTTTTACATTGTGTTTTTAGATGGGGAGGCATCCCAGCCAGAAACAGTAAAGGGGAGAGACTGCTGGTTTATATTGGAATTATTGATATTTTGCAGTCATACAGGTAACACAGCACCAGGTTTATTCTTCTTGTTTTTAATCACTTGTGACATTTAACCAGCACTACTGCATACTACTCTCTTCATGCTCTTCATGTCTCGTCTCACTTACAGTTGACCAGGGCAGATTTAGTGGGGCGCAGACCTTATGTATAGTGTTTCAGTGGAATTTGTGACGTAAAAATGAGTGTTACTAAATACCAGAATTTGGTGATTTAGGAGAGGTGTTTACCAATACAGTTGGTTAGGTAATAGCAGTAAATAATTGTATATTTAGTATGTTCATTCTTTATCCTCCCATTTTTGTCCACACATGTATTTCAATCAGTCTATTTAAAAACATGTTGCTAACCTTTTTTAAACGTGTGGCCTTTTATAGATTCATTAAGAAGTTGGAGCATTCCTGGAAGGCACTGGTTCATGATGGGGTAACAGCATGTTGTTGTTTTTTTTATCCATTATTTTAATGCCTCTTTGTGTTCATTGATTGATTATGCTTATCTTTGTCTTGCAGGATACAGTGTCTGTCCACAGACCAGGGTTCTACGCTGAGCGATTCCAGCGCTTTATGTGCAACACAGTGTTCAGAAAAGCATGTAAGGCTTCTTATTTTATCCCAGTGTCATTTATTTGTTTTTTCTCCACAGTCCGTTACTGCTGCCGTACCTATTTGTTTATTTGTTTATTTATTTATTTATTTATTTATTTATTTATTTATTTTGTGACTCCTTATTCCCCAGTAAAGTCATCCCCATCAAAGAAGAGTCAGAGAGGTTGCCAGAGTGTGGTCAGAAGGCTTGCCATGGGCAATGCCCCTACTGCCCAGTCAAGCAGCCACACGCTTCCAGACGCTCGTCTGGTCTACCGGACCCACCCTATGCAGCCTGACCCAGATGCAGAGAACGGTGAGAGAATACATTGTTGGAACAGGGAAAAATCAAGGTATGCTAAATTGTAGTTCCGTTAAAAATATTGACTGTGGTTTTCCTGTGTCCCTGCTTAGGTATGCAATCAGGCAGACCTGATTTACTCCCAAGGACCCCTCCCTTAGCTGGAGTTTCAACTGAAACTAATCTGCCCAACTTTTCAGCGCCCTCAATCAGGTATATTCACACCATCCTCTGTCATTTCATCACAAGTATATACAGTGGTATGAAGAAGTTTGGGCACCCCTGAAAATGTCTGTTTTTTTTTTTTGAGTGATTTGTTAAGGTTGGCAATGTCAGTTACATATATTATATAGCAGACAAACACAGTGATATTTGAGAATTACAATTACGTTTTTAGGATTTGCATAAAGTGTACATGAATTCTTTAAGCAAAATTAAGCAGGTACATGAATTTGGACACCCCAACAGAAAAATTATATCAATATTTAGTAGATCGTTCTTTTACAGAAATAACAGCTTCTAAACACTTCCAGAGTCTGGCTTCTGGTTAAATGTATTTTTACAAAACATCTCCAGTTCAGTCAGGTTTAATGGTTTCCAAGCATGGACAGCCGCTTAAAATCACACCACAGATTTTCAATAATATTCAGGTTTGCGGACTGAGATGGCCATTCCAGAACGTTGTACTTGTCTCCTGAATGCTTTAGTAGATTTTGAACAGTGTTTAGGGTCATTGTCTTGTTAAAGTATCCAGCCCTGGTGCAACTTCAACTTTCTCACTGATTCTTGAACATTGTTCTCAAGAATCTGCTGATACTGACTAAAATCCATGCAACCCTTAACTGTAAGAAGATTCCCAGATCCTTTAATTGAAAATTGATAGTTTGGACAGCAAAAAACACATCAATTTTAACTATTGAGCACGGTTGTTTTTCATTTGTTCATGCGACAACATAATAAACTTGCTCAACCTTTGGTGAAATTGCCATCCAGATCAAGAGCATTATCCCTGGGAAGATGGGTAAAACATTTATTTATTTTGCTGAAAATAATTTTGTTCTTCTTACCCATAAGCACTTTTTTTTTTTTTTAATTCACAGGTCAGTAGGGGTGGAGGTTCACAAATCTGCCAGCACAGAACCTGAGAACAGCACCCCCCACAGGTTAAACCCAAATACTTCTCTCTTATAATAAATGTAATACAGCAAATTACTATTGTTTTAGAAAAAGCTCTTTTTTTTATTTTTCCTTCAGTTTGGGGGCCGAAGCTTTGGACGAACATCTGGGGAATGAAGATGCCATTTCTCTCAAAGACATCATTCCAGAGACCAACATTTGTTTTGTGAGTCCTGTCCTGGTATAATATGTTCTGGCCATCCCTGTTAACTGCACCAACATGATGCTTTTGAGTCTTAACACTTATCTTCACATTTCACAGTAAAAGAAGAGTAACCCTGATGCCCCAACCCCTAATGGATCGAGAGTGTAGAAAAGAAAACGGGAGAGGGGAGAACTTGAAGTCAACGGAATATTTAGCCTTTTCTACCTGTGGAAGAGTGCTGGAAGGATGGCCAAACCTTTGGAGTAACTGCACAGTGGTGAAGGAGAGGTGTAACAGAGAGGTTGTCTTATCTCTCTTTCTCTCCAACACAGGGTATGCTGCTATAACTCCAGCTGTTAACTACAAGCATCCATCTCGACTCTTTACAGGCACCTTTCTCAAACACCTCACATTGCTCTTAAATGTACACACATACTTCATGCCACTCCAGTATATGCACACTCGTACATGCACAAACGCACACAGCAGACTGAGGTGAAACGTTCTTTTACATTTCTATAATACTAGAATATATATATTAGCTGCCCTCTAATTTTCCTACAGTTTTTGCATCATTAAGTAATATTTTTAATATTTGACAGTAATGATGTTGAATAAGACCCTTTCAAATTAGAGACTAGACTGGTTCAGTGCTCTAATGATTTTGTTACTTGATCCCCTGTAACCTAGCACATGATGATAAAAGTCATAGTTAGTCGGTTGTAGATGTGTGTTTACCAGTAATCAGAAATAGGGAGTGTACATGCATTAAATTTGGTCTTAAATGCTGCTGTAAGTTAAACTACAATGCTGCACTGCAGTACAAAAATCACTATTCAAAAAACCTGATGGTGAGAAATGTGCCTATGGTTTGATAATTGTTACATTTACCCTGGTGCTCCTGAAAGTATCCTACACTGTTGTGACTGGGATCATTGACTTCTCATGCTGCATAATTCCAAACAGTGCAGAATTACTTTATACGTCTGCATGAGCAGATACATCAGTAACAGCATTTTATATTGTGAAGGCAGGTTACACAATATTTTTATTATTATTTTCAAATGTTTATATTTGATATTGACTTCATAGATTGTCCACTTCTGCTTGGTGGGATTGCTTTTCTAGCTCCCCCCCCTGTTGAGATCTGTGCCCTGTAAAAATGAAGACATCCACAAGGATAAAAAAAAAAAAACACAGTTTTTAAATTCCATTTACCGGTAGCTTGACAATATATATTTAAGTGTTCACAATTTCATAACTTCAAAATTAAAGTGACTTTGTAATGAGTACTTTTCTTCCATTCTAAAGAGAAGCTTTTTGGGAAGCATGGATTCTTTTGTGTTCTTTATGAAAACACATATATTACGACATAAGTAGAACATGCAGTACACCTTTTGCTTTGATTTTTCTTGTTATTTAAGTGTTATTTTGCTCACTGGCTGTAACGACCTGTGTGCATTTTTTTGAATGTCTTACAAGGTGTTTTTTTTTTTTTTTTTTTGCATGCTTTTTATGCATCCATATTTCAGTTCTGTCAGTGGCCTTCAATCCATTGATGTACTGTATTTCTGTAAGTAACTGTACATATATATATTTTTAATTTGCTTACTTATTACAAAATAGAAGACTAATGTGCCCTAATGAAGCAGTAGATGTCCAAGCTAAGAAAACTAACAAATTAATGCATTAACTTGTATGTGTGTGTATATCTATTGTCTTCTCAGCATGCCTTCAATACAGCTATATAAACTGTATACTGTTGAAAAGTAATTTCTGCTGGATACAGAAATTACTTGAAAACTATCTATACATGGACCAACTTACATTACTTATGCAAATCAGTCATCAGGTTGATGCTGGAGTATTGTTATTGGTGTATTTGCTGACGTTTACCTCATCTAAAAATGCTGAAGTGCTTTATTGTGTTTTTTTTGCGCCTTAATCAGTAAAGAAAGCATTTTCTTTAGAAACGCATTATTTACCCTGTTATTATCAAGAGGATTATTTTTTTGTAATGGTGTGTATTTGTTTTGGATGAATGTGAGTGGTCATGGACAAAGAGACTGCTAGCCTGTTTACTCTTTAGTTGTATAGTTTGTACTGTAAAACTGTATGTTGGTGTGTAGTGTCTTACTCTGGTGAAGCAAGGCAGTGGACAAATTTCTTTAAAAACTTTGCTAGGTTGAAACAGGTCTGCATAATCAGCCGACCTTATCAACATAGTCAAACCTCAACTACATCTAAAACCTTTCATTTTATTTGGCTGAACATTGTAGTCTGATTTTAGTATTTACAGGGCCACACAATTTTATGATTGGATGCTTAAGAAATTATCCAAAATTACTTGGAATAACATCTTTCCACTGATCTTAATTAAAAGTTAAGAATGGTTGTTCCTTCATTTGTAAACTTGCCATTTAAGAGATTTTGCATGACTGAGACAACTTTTGCTTTTGCAGTAAAAAAAAAAAAAAGGATCAGAGTTGGAATTGGTATCTGTATTCAGTATAAGCACATACTTGAAAATTTGGCATCAGTATACATATTGGAATGGAATAAGTGATGTCTGTGCATTCCTGTCTCAGAGAGTACAATTGGCTGTGCAGTAATACACAAGGTCCATCTTTCTTCACTTTGAGCAAAAAGCCATTGTGTCCGCATAATATAGTTTAGTTATAGTTATAGTTAGGAATTCTAGACCAGCAGTGCTTAAAGAAGGCTGCTGTCAGGCTTCATCCTGCTTACAGGTACAGTAAACTGTGCAAGTATTTGTCCATGACCTTATTTTTTATTTTAGTTACATTGTACCTTTCTTATAAAACTGATTTATTTATTCCTATTATTTATACATTTTTGTGAAGCATAAAAAGTGAAAATATGCTGGCTTTCTGAAATATTTTCTGCACCGTTACACAGTCAACCTCCCACAGTTATGTAAAATAGTGGCTAAACAAATCCCTTAGAAAGGAAAGGAAATGAGGGCACAGGGGTCAACAGTGGGGTAGCTGGAATGGAAATCAGTTAGGTCTACATCCACTTTGCACATTGTGGAATCCTTATGACTGTAAATCACTCTAATCAGCAGAACGTCTGTAAGATATGTAGTTTGGTTGGTAGTGGAGGTTGATTGAGGTATTGGAAGGCTTTGTTGCAACTTTTAAAAACAAAAATGTCTTGCTAATCCCTTACTTCTTTCTGGAACTACAGTAGCAATCCTAGCTACATTCTTGCAGAGATTTTACATTTTCCTTTTCTGAAGATCACTTGAGTCAAGAGCTGTAAAAGGACTGGCTGTTGCAAGTGAGTATTATTTGGCACTCCTAACTATTCCTGAACTTTGTTTCTTTTGCTCCAGAAACGAATGAATAATTCTGAAGTGCTGTTGGGTGTTAATTTATAGAAGACAGGCTATAACAGACCTTAAAAGGGGGAAAATACAGTGACTAGGACAAACAAAAATAGAACTTGATTGTGGTAGTTACAAGTCTTTGGCCTGCTGATCCAAAATACCTAGAGTAATATGTTAATCTTTTTTCGTTTAGTTAAAAGCATGGAACAATTTTTATCTGACCGTGCCAAGCAACTTAAAGCTTGCAGTGGCTTTAGTAAAGATTGTTGCAGCTAACCTGCTTTCCAAACTTGAGCACTAAAAAAAAAGAATGGCTGATTTTCTTTCTTCGTCTAAACTCACTGACCAGTTTTGTTTGACCCAAATGTTGGCCGATTCAAATAAAGTTTTAATTTTTTTAATTCTACTTTTGTCATAAAATGTGCTTTATATATGCTATCTTTAGATTATTTAAATTTTACAGCCTGTGTACATCTACAGTATTAACATTTAGGCTTTCTTAAACTTTAAAATTGCCAGAATATACTGAAAAATAATATGTGACCCATTTACAAATGAACGTAGCCCATTTTTGTTCACAGGTGTCCTGCAGCAGGAAATTCTGCTGTTGTTACTTTTATGTGCAACGAATTAGCTTGTTTATTTAATTATATGGTGCGTTCCTCGTGTCTTGCTTTTTTAAATAAATGCAGCTGGTGGGGTTGGAAAATAAGGCCTTTTCAGCTTGTGAACACGACCTCTCTGTGTTCTACCCAGCCAGTGTACAGTTAAAAGCCTTACTTGTGCGTTATCTACATTCAAAATATTAGCATGAACTAATGCTTTCTTTTTGTAATGCTGTTTCTTTTGCATTTAATCTTTTGTATTTGTATTTTTCGGGAATGTGATGGACTACAATGTCCTGATCAAACTAAGACACATACACAGAAGTGTCTGTAGACCGCTGTCAGTTCGGTTTCCAATTGAGTTCACCTGAGTGAAAGTTGACTTGTATAAATGGAAGATGCAGAGTTCTTTGTTCCAGAATGTTAAGCGGCACACTCTCATCAGTGTTTTTAATTGTGTTGATCAAATTCCAGTAATATGATAGAACTGGCTAATGCACAACAGACACATCAGTCTTGCACAATTCATACAGGATTGTATGCTGGCAACAAAGACACTACATAAGCATATAAACTTTTGCAACATGAACATTTCTGCCAACTTTGTTTTTAGTAATTATATTTACTAAACCTTTTTTGTATCTTTTTAGGATTTCATGAATTTTCAACATGTACCCTAGATGATTGTAGTCATTATGTAATCAGATAATCATTTTTACAATGAAACTGCTTTTTTTGTCAAAAGGTGGAGTCTGACACTTTACAATGTGTTTCAGATGTATTTCACTTGCGTTTAACATATTCTAAGTTGTAGTTCTATGAAAGTAGTTTTTATTATTTTATTTTAAACATGAATGTCTGGTAGTTTCAAAACAACTGCCGTAAATGCTTTGATGGCTATATTTTTATGTGGCCTGTGTAAAATGTATATATGTATATAAACAGTCACAGAAATGCCTTGTTCCTTCTCTGTGTCCATCGCTTGTCATTTTTTGTGATGTGGAGGTGTTGTTTTCTCCCCTCATTTTTTAAAATTTTATTATTTTAAATTGGCAACAGTGTGTTCAAATATAATAAAATATTTTTTACACCTTGGGGGTCTGAATATTATTTTGACTGACTACAGCTTTAGCTAATAAGTTAACTCTGGCAGTGGGAATTTGTTATGGGTTATTTTAGATTAGAGTGATCACAACAGTGTATTAAAGGGATAGTTCGGGATTTTTGACATGAATCTGTATGGCATCAACATGACCAGTGTCGTGCATTCTCACTGACTTACCCCCGACCATGTCCGCTGAGCGGAGTTCTTGTCCAGTATTGTCCGAGCCGAAAGTAGTCCGGCATGTTTGCTGGGGTCACGAAACGAAAGCGTTTTTCTTCCCAAAACAGTACGAGTGCAAAAGAGTGATTTATTTGCATAACAAAAAACGGTGTCTGCAAAAGTCACGCCTCATTATCACTGGGGCACTACTTTCATTTTGGATCAGTGCGCATGTCATTCTAACTGCGAGCAGCGCACTAGTCTTTCAGATCATTGGCTGCGCTCAGCTTAAAGGGATAGTTCGGGATTTTTGACATGAATCTGTATGGCATCAACATGACCAGTGTCGTGCATTCTCACTGACTTACCCCCGACCATGTCCGCTGAGCGGAGTTCTTGTCCAGTATTGTCCGAGCCGAAAGTAGTCCGGCATGTTTGCTGGGGTCACGAAACGAAAGCGTTTTTCTTCCCAAAACAGTACGAGTGCAAAAGAGTGATTTATTTGCATAACAAAAAACGGTGTCTGCAAAAGTCACGCCTCATTATCACTGGGGCACTACTTTCATTTTGGATCAGTGCGCATGTCATTCTAACTGCGAGCAGCGCACTAGTCTTTCAGATCATTGGCTGCGCTCAGCTTAAACCAGCAACGCAAAGAACAAGCTTTAGAGAGAAGTTTATCGGCTTTTATAAGCTTCTTGAACACAGATTTATACATTTGTATGTGTGTGTGCTAAAATGGTGCGGACTTGTGATTATCCAGGCTGTAGCAACAAAGATGTGGCTGATTCTCCGCACAGTTTCCATCGTATCCCCGTGACTGACATTGCTCTCAGGCAACTTTGGATACTTGCAATGGGCTTCCATGTGGACACCAAAGTGGTGAAAATGAAGAAGCTTCGTGTTTGCGGTGCGCACTTCAGCGAGGATGACTATGTTTCTCCATGCCCGCTGTTGTTTGTGATGCAGGCAGCAGCTGGCCCGCCGACGTCCTCATCAATTGACAGGTTCTGTATCTCGGGCATAACTAAATCCCACTCGTGGCAGCAGTAACATTCCACCTCTGTCGGCATTAGTTCGCACTTCAAACAAGTGCACCAGGATTTGTCGGCCACCCTTGGTATCGCAGCAGCAGCAGCAGCGGCTCCAGCTTCGGTCTCAATCATTTCTCTGTCCACCCTCTCTCTTTCTGCACGATCGAATTCGATTTGGGCAAGTTCCTCCTCAGTATACTCAGGCTCATAAAGATACCCCCTTGGCTCTGAGCGGAAATCAATATATTCCTCGTCGCTCTCGTAGTCCGACATGTTCACGAACAGTAAACAGTGAAATCGAAACCGTAGGCTAGCTGCCAGGTTGCGCAATCGCGCGCACTGATCCAAAATGAAAGTAGTGCCCCAGTGATAATGAGGCGTGACTTTTGCAGACACCGTTTTTTGTTATGCAAATAAATCACTCTTTTGCACTCGTACTGTTTTGGGAAGAAAAACGCTTTCGTTTCGTGACCCCAGCAAACATGCCGGACTACTTTCGGCTCGGACAATACTGGACAAGAACTCCGCTCACCGGACATGGTCGGGGGTAAGTCAGTGAGAATGCACGAAACTGGTCATGTTGATGCCATACAGATTCATGTAAAAAATCCCGAACTATCCCTTTAAAGTGATGTTTTTCTGCATGAGGTATAGACCCAGCCTTTTACTGATTTTAAGGTCTTACAGTATATTTTTACTGTTCCTGACATGGATGCACCAGTGCAATACACGCCTGCTGAAAAATCCAGCTGAAGCTGATCATCAAGAAAAAACATGCCGTATTGTGGCGAGCATAGTTGGATTAGAGACGTTACCATTTTGGTGCTACTACTGTGTTGATAAAAACGCTCTACTACTTAAATGTTATGGTCAGATTTATTCCGGAGAGGGTGGCTGACAAAAACTATATAACAGCGAATGAGCTAAAGATACAAGTAAAGTATATATAAAAAGTGTGGATCGCTTCAACACAAGCAGGACGAGCAGTTGGACCTGAGGGACTAAACGCGTGAGTGTGAGTGCCAAAGTGGGAGAAATATGTCCAAAGGCTAAAGCCCTGTGGTAGAAAAAGGTCAGAAAAGGAAAAAAAACAGGAAAAACCGACGAGACACGCTGGTAATGTGTCCAATTAAAACTTGATTTGTTCATAAGTAAATTTTAGCCAGAAGAAAAGTTGTGAACTCTAGCTAGCTATCTACTAGCTAGCAAGAGATAGTGTCAGTTAACGTTACTTCCACCCCTAAATAAGTATATATTTCTATAAAGAAATGTACATTTATTTTAAACCTACAGTTACAAATGTAGCTAGGTTTTCCCTCCTCAGAATTAAATGTGTTGCCTACATAAAGCACCCACTATCTGTCTTACTCATAGACAGTCTATGGTCTTACTTAATCAGGCGAACATTTTTATTGACATCTTAGTCTAGTTTGTTTGTTAGCTAGTTAGCTAGGTAGTGTTGGATCTTCTTATACAAGTTAATAAAATGTGTGTTTTTTCCATTAATACATGTATAAGCATTTAATTTGATTAGTTTTTGATGACTAGTTACCAGTGTTGGGAGTAACGGCGTTAAAACTAACGGCGTTACTAACGCCGTTACTTTTTTCAGTAACGAGTAATCTAACTAATTACTCTGACTGTAACTATAACGCCGTTACCATTTCCGACACCCCGTTACTGCACGTTACTGTAGCCGCTCTATGAACTTTTTTTTTGTTGTAACTTTGGTTTGCCCTGGTTAACCCCTCCTCTGTCCGGTGAACTTGAGCTTCTGGCCGCTGTGCCTGTGGTTTGGCGTGGTGAAGTGAGGCACAATTGTGACGATTTGCTGCTCTAATCAATTCAGTGATTGCCGTGGACAGCCCAAGTTCCGAATTAAGGACGTTAAGCTCTTTTTAACGAGGCTGAAGTTGGTTTGATATTCACCTCTTTTTAGCTGCTCCGGTTTTTGTAGTGCTGCTGCTTTCTCTTTTAGAGCTTAGATTCTCTGCCCGAATCCGACCTGACCCAAAGACCGTCCCAAAATCGGGCTCCTATTTCTATTTTATATAAAGCTCTGGTGTGATAATTAGAATGTTGCTAAGTAACCAATTATTATTGTTCACTAAAGCGAACGAAATAGCGAAAACTGAAAGTGAAAAACATTTGTGTTAACTGAATCTAATAAAAACGGTAATTAAAAGGAAAAAACATAACTATCTCGAACTGTATTTTGTGTTTATAAAACTAACTAAAACGAACTAAAACTACTGAATTTTCGTGTTTAATTTATTTACAAGCGCTGTTGTACAGCGGAGTTGTACAGCGGGCGGTGTTGCCGAGCGCGCATCACCTCGTGGTCTGTGGCGTTAGTTCTTGTGTAAAGCGCTCGCGCTAGCCGCAAAATACGACAGAAAACACTGAGAAACTGCAGAATTATGAATGGGATTACAATATGAGCGCCAGGCAGATGAAAAAGAAACAGGAGATTCAGTATGTGAGAACATTTACCTGTGAGTAGCTCATTCCAGAACAAGCAAATCTCTCTCTCTCTCTCTCTCTCTTCCTCTCTCACGTTTATTAGATTGTTGATCTCTCTGATGAGATGTGTGAAAACTAATAAAAACTAGCAAGCCCACCCGAAAACAAATTAAAACTTACTGAATTAAACTATAATAAAATGAAAAATGTAATCACGTAGCTCTGGGCGCACGTGAACGCCTCCGCGTTTGACTTGCAGCACTGTGTGTAGCTGTTCTTAAAAATCATTTTAATTAAATAATAGTTTTATGCTATGTTACAGTGTTAATTAACATAATTCTGATTATATTTCGCTCATTCAATCAGCCCAAAAACAGACAGTTTATGGTTTGGGTTGGCTCGGGCTCATAATGACAGTTCATGGTTCGGGCTTGGGCAGAATGTGCACGGGCTCCGGCTGGATCGGGTCGGATTTTTTGGGCCCGATCTAAGCTCTATTCTCTTTTGGTGAAGCTGTTATATTAATACCATTTTAACGGTCATTAGATTGTTGTTTTTGTCCATTATTTTGTTTTGTTTATATATATACATATTTCCTTTGAGTATTTCGTTTTTATTTTTTGTAATTCGTTAGATTATATTTTTGTCAACATTTTGGGTTTATTTTCGTTTGTTATTTTTCTAATAATAATAGTAAATACATAATTCATTTCCTTTTTTTTTAACAGGCGAATAATAAAAGTAACGCGATAGTTACTTTTACTGGCAACTAGTTACTTTTATAGTGGAGTAACTCCGTTAGTAACTTTTTGGAGAAGTAACGAGTAACTATAACTAATTACTTTTTCAAAGTAACGTGCCCAACACTGCTAGTTACATAGCTACAGCAAACATTCTTTATTTGAGAGAAGTTGTAAGCTCAGCTAGGTTAGGTTAGCTAGCTAGCAGCTAGTGTTCACAATCTTTTTACTACTAGCTAGCAAGAGGCAGCAGCAGTTACTCCCACCCTAAATTAATTAGGAAATTTGAAAAGCCGTAGCCTACATAACACAAATCTAAGTTTCTTTAAAAACCTACATTTAAAAATGTCGTTCCTTCAGAATAAAGTTGCCTACACAAAGCATCCACTATTAAATCAAATCAGATTTTTTTTTTCACATCACAGAGCACAGGTGAACAGGTGAGGGAAAACTTGGCTGCAGGTTCCCATTAGTATGCAAAGAACAATATTTACAACTTAGAGTATAATACGTAAAAAAAAATAGTCTGACTAAACCAGGCAAACATTTTTATTAGTATCTCAGTCTAGTTACCTGGCCAGTGTTGGCACTTCCTACTAAAGTCAATAAAAATGTAAAATATATTAGAATTTTCATTCATTGTTTTTGATATATAGCTACAGAACACATTCTTTTTGTGAGAGGAGAATGGAGGAGACTGCCGGGTATGGTGGTAAAAAGGGCTGAGCAATATTGTTAAACAAATGATCTCAATGTTCTTTAAAGATTTTCTCAAATATGATTTAGATTTTTAGTTCTTAAATAACAATTTCAGTTTTTTATTTGTAAACAAACAGCACTATTTAAAGTAATACGCTATTGTTTTCCTTTACATTCACTATATTTGAGTGGTTTAGACCATGATACGGGCCTAATGAGTGTCTTCTGTTGAACCACAGGAAGACTTTTTCCCTGGACGAACAGCTGGTCGCACCTGAGATTAAGAAATTAAGTGATTGCACTCTGGATTCCTGACTGTCACATAAAAGATATTTTTACAGGTTTTTAAAAGAAATGTCTATCTACTGAGATTGCCTTTAGAAGCTTTGCTATATAAAAATGTACTTGATTATCCCATTTTGAAAACCGCATTAAAACAGTAATTTAAATAATCAAATAAATTCAATTAACCGCCATCCCTAGTGGTAACACATCTTCTTTCAGTGCCTGTAACTAATTGTTTAGCCAGAGTTCTCAAACTTTTATACAAAGTACCCACACTTTAATACTACAAACGTATCCAATATTACAGACCTCGTGAGTTAATGTCAAATACATGGTATTTCCTTGTTTCAGACTTGCCCACTACCAGGGTAGGTTGTAACCACACCACGCAATATGTTTAAAAAAGAACATAGGTTTAAGATCCAAATGGTCAGGGTCCAAGTCCTCAGCATTGATGTTTCTGAATGTGTTCACACAATACCCTTGGGAACCTGTGGCCCCTTTTATTTTATTGCATTTATTTCCTTACACTCACGCAACCTTGTCTCTCATGCACAGCCACATTTAAATTCACCAAAACCAAGCCTACACCTTACTGAATTGGAACTCACAATCTGCTACTCAAGAGGCAAAGTGATTTACCTCTCAACCACCTGGGATCACAAACAGACACTTTATTTAGGAGATTTATCATGAAAATTGACAGAAGCCATGTGTTTTGAACAGGATCATCTAGTTCACACTCCTAGTTTATACTGTGTCCATGTGCTAGTCACAAAAAAATCTACCTTTAACCTTTTATCACAAAGAGCAGAGAATCAGTAATGAATGGTAAATAATAAATTCATTTGGTGCCAGTGTGATGGAGGTTGGTAGAAGAAGTAAGAAAGGTTGCAGGGAGATAGGATGGAATTTTACTTTGCCCTCTATTCATCAATAAGGTTCTTTCTTTCTTCCCTCGATTGCTCTCCTCTCTCACCCTTGTCCTCTCAACTAACCACTTCCATCTCACCCAAGCCTTCACCTTACTGAATTTGAACCCACAATCTCCCACTTATAAGGTAAAGCCCTTTACCTCTTAACCACCTGGGTTCACACACTGCATCTCTTTTTAGGGGGTTTATCATGAAGATTGACTCACTCCTCCCCTTGACAAACAGGGTTCATTACGTGCAGGTGCTTTGTTGTAACTTACTGGAGCATCATGAACAATGGTAGATGTTAATTAAGCAATATAATTTATTTGTTTAAAATAATGTCACATCACAGGACACCTACCCTGTGTCAATCTTCATGATAAACCCCCTAAAAAAAAGGTGCTAAATATGAAACTAGGTGGTTGAGAGGTGAAGGGCTTTACATCATACACTGGAGATTGTGGGTTCAAATCCTGTGTGATGGAGCTCAAGAGGTTGGTTGGGTGACAAGAAGAAGAAGAAGAAGAAGAAGAAGAAGAAGAAGAAGAGAGAGTGGGGGCATGGTGTAATTTTTTCTGACAAAATAGAGGTAGCAAAGATAGAATTTTGCAGTTCCCTTTCAGGGTTAAGTTCATTAAAAATTTTGGCCCTAGGCTCCATAACTGCTGCTAGTTATCTCTGTGGAAGTCCCAGGGGGAGAGGGCCAGGTAGTTCCTCTCCCCCTTTGTGGGTTTGGTCCGGCCTTGTCCGCCCATCACATGTGACCCCCGGTGCGGGGACTGCTGCTAGGTTTATCTGCCCGTCTCTTCATGCATGCATGGTCCATGAGGTGTGGAGATCCTGGCTGGTCTTGAACCGGCAACCTCTTAATCGCGAGGTGGAGCATCTACCAGTGAGCCACAGGATCTCACAGGAATTGTGGGTGTTTTTTAAACATTTATATATCAGATTTTAAACTTTACAATGAATATGTGACAAAAAGGTCCTCTCTCTGGCCTTGAACCCTGACTGTACTGGTCACAGAGCCTTGTTTTAACCACTGAACCACCAGGCCTTGATGGTTTTTCAGGACCTTTCTGACTATGGTATGTGTTTTACTCGTATTTAGAAATATTAGTAAGTTGTCACATACTGTTTAAATTATTATCTGTACTTGATACAGCCTTTGTGCTGTAGACTTCCTGACCGGCCTTGAACCGGTGGCCTCTTAAATGTGAGGCAAAGCATCTACCAGTGAGCCACAGGATCCTGCAGAAACTGGGTGTTTTTTCAACATTTACATCTCAGATTTTAAACTTTGCAGTTAACAAATAAACAAATGTTTTGCTTTCTAGGATTTGAACCCTGACTATTCTGATCATAAAACTATGTTTCTAACCACTTCTCCACAGTATCTTCTGACTTCTCAGGCCAAAACTAAAGGAGAGGGTCCCCAAGAAGACTGCCCGGACCCGGTCTCAAACCGTCAACCTTCGGCGCTCCGAAGACCCCAAGGCCAAAGGACGGAGGACTCTACCTCTGAGCCACCCGTGCCCACATGGTCTTTGGGGGAGCTTTTGCGTCATTTGTATTTCGTTCTTGTCAAGACAAAACTAAAGGAGAGGGTCCCCAAGAAGACCGCCCCGACCCGGTCTCAAACCGTCAACCTTCGGCGCTCCGAAGACCCCAAGGCCAAAGGACGGAGGACTCTACCTCTGAGCCACCCGTGCCCACATGGTCTTTGGGGGAGCTTTTGCGTCATTTGTATTTCGTTCTTGTCAAGACAAAACTAAAGGAGAGGGTCCCCAAGAAGACCGCCCCGACCCGGTCTCGAACCGGCGACCTTCGGCGCTCCAAAGACCCCAAGGCCAAGGGCCGGAGGACTCTACCTCTGAGCCACCCGTGCCCACATGGTCTTTGGGGGAGCTTTTGCGTCCTTTGTATTTCGTTCAATCTAGTTCCTCACAGGCCAAAACTAAAGACGAGGGTCCCCAAGAAGACCGCCCGGACCCGGTCTCGAACTGGCGATCTTCGGCACTCCGAAGACCCCAAGGCCAAGGACCGGAGTACTCTACCTCTGAGCCACCCGTACCCACGTGGCCTTTGGGGGAGCTTTTGCATCCTTTGTATTTCGTTCTTCTCAAGACAAAACTAAAGGAGACGGTCCCCAAGAAGACCTCTCAGACCCGGTCTCGAACCGGCGACCTTCGGCGCTCTGAAGACCCCAAGGCCAAGGGCTGAAGGACTCTACCTCTGAGCCACCCGTGCACACAATGTCTTTGGGGAAATTTTGCATCCTTTGTATTTCGTTCAATCTAGTTCCTCACAGGCCAATACTAAAGGAGAGTGTCCCCAAGAAGACCGCCCGGACCCAGTCTCGAATCTGCGACCTTTACCCCTCCGAAGACCCCAAGGAAAGGTGCGGAGGACTCTACCGCTGAGCTGCCTGCGCCCTCATGGTTTTTTTGGAGCTTTTGCATCCTTTGTATTTCGTTCAGTCTTGTTTTTCTCAGGCCAAACTAAAGGAGAGGGTCCCCAAAAAGACCATCAAAACTGATCACAAAAAAAACGGCAACCTTTGGCGCTCCGAATACTCCAAGCACTGGAGGACTCTACCGCTGAGCCATCAATGCCCTTATGGTTTGTGATGAGCTTTTGCATCGTTTGTATTTCTTTTTGTCTTGTTCTTCTCAGGCCAAACTAAAGCAAAGGACCTTCTGGGTACCAGAGAAGACCACTCAGACCCGGTCTCGAACCGGTGGCCTTCAGGGCCGCGAAGATTTCAACCGCCTGTCGCTGAGCCACCGACACCCTCATACTTTTTGGGGAGCTATTTGCACAGATTTCTGGGTGGTTTGACGTTATTTGTATCTAGTCCAGTTTTGTCCTCCAAAGTAAAAAGGTTCAGACGCCCAACATGACCCAGTCTTAAATGGGTCTTGAAGGGACAAATATGGAATTACTGGTACTTGAGAAACATTGACCACAACATGTAACTTACACACCAACCCAATGAACCAGTTCTGCTAAACTATAAGCACAATTCCTGCTTTACTGCAGTTCTAAAGCACACTTTTTCAAAAACTACATGCACAATTTTCTGAATTTGGCACAATTTTCAAGAATAAAATCTCTTGTTTTCACAAGGAACTCACTGTTATTCACAAACTCTAAAGTTAATTACCCTACTATGCACAGTGACTGGTCACAGTCAAACACCCTTTACACAGGTTTACAATCAGCAATCAAAGCTTTAGCATATCGAAACAGAAGACAGGATGCAGCATAGTTTTTTGTTTACTGTAACTTTATACAATAAATTCGTCTGTTGTTTCGTATGTAAATCACTGCATTTTTGTGTTGGTTGCATTGTACACTGTGTACATTGTTTTTGTTGGAAAAATAAAATATATTTTTACTGTGTATTTGTGTATTCTGAGTATAAAAACAATATAATTCAATATTTTTCAGCGCATTCATGCATTGTTCAGGGTGAGTCTTCCTCATGAAGCAACTGAGAAAATGTTGAAAGTATGCAAATCTGTCATCAAAGAAAAAAATGGCTACTATTAAAAATCAAAAATTAAAAAAGTGGTAACTGTATTCTGGTTTGTTCACAAAATATTTTTTATGTGCTCTTGTATTGCTTTAGGAAATAATAATGTAAAAAAAATCATAAAAGCAAGAAAACAAGTTGGATATGAAGAGGTGTATGCAAACATTTTCCTTGTACGGTACATCTTCATTAATGAGTGTTGTAACATTTTTTGTGTTTTGTACTGGTGCTGGAATTATTTTTTACCTCTGCTGCCTAAACTGTAAAGTCAGCAGTTTTGTATTTGAGACCAGAAAAGGAGGAGGTGGGTGTGTGGGTGTTACTAGTGTCCATGTGATCACAGAGCTGATCGCCGATTGATGGAACTGACACTGACGCTGCAAATATCCTGGTCCTGCATGCATCCCCAGGCTCAGCCACCTCTCTTTACATTACAGTAATGCAACTGTTTTCTTACAGATTGGAAATCAGATTGTAGTGTGAAGTCTGTATAGTGCAGTGCAGTAGTGGGTTGATGAGACTGTAGGTCTGCAGTGCGGAAACTGGAGTGTGTTTTCTTCATAAGTAGCAAATATTAAATTATGTCAGGACTTTATGGAGCTCCCTGATACTGCAGAGAGCATCGAAACGGTGTGTGTGTGTTCTGGAGCCAAATGTGCTTGTGAGAGAGCAGACAGCTTGCAGAACAGTGCAGGGGGATAGTGTGTGTGTGTGTGTGAGAGAGAGAGAGGGAGATGGGGTGGGCAGTGTTAAAACAGCAATGTCAACATTCTGTGGGTCCTTCTCAGCTGAGTACTGCAGAGAAAAGAGAGAGTGTGTGTGTCAGAAAGAGAGAAATAAGAGCAAACAGAGTGTATATATGTAAGAAAGAGAGACAGCATGTCAGAGAGAAGAAAAGAGTCAAAAAAATAAAATAGGGAGAGAGTTAGAAAAAGAAACAGAGACAAAGGGAAAATGTGTGTGTGTGTGTGTGTGTGTGAGAGAGAGAGCGTGTTCAACACTGCACCATCATTACAAGCAAGTACAACTGTAGCTGCGACGCATTATTGCAGCAGGCTATAGGAGAACGCACAAGCACACACATAGAAAGTACTGCGCTACTCCATAGGTGCCCCTCCCCCCTCCGCACCGATTTACAAGCAGGCACTTGCTCTGAGAATCAGCAGCAGAGAGGACAGTGCTCTAAAACGGCACTGGGACCAGCCCCCAGACTGGACTCTTACCCATCCCATTATATTGAGGACATACTCATGCATTTCCTGAGTATATACAGCAGAAAATTGCAAGGAAACACAGGGAGAGGACTGAACAAAGCTGTGGCTGGACAACGTGCGATTGTGTGTGTTTTCTGAGGAGGATATTCTTGCCGTTTTAATGCGCCACTGCTGCTGAAGCCCCAGCTCTACCTACTTGCAGCTACTGCAGTCTCTCCAGCACAGCGCAGACCTCCTGCCCTGTCAACTCCAACACACTGGTCGTCCTTCAGCTTGACTCACAAGTCTAGGGGGTCATAAGGGGTCTTTATCCACCTTCTTCTTTACTTTTTTTATTTACTTGCATTTTTTCTTGACTTTAGGTCTCTTTCTCTCTATATATCTCTACCACTCGGTATCGCTGAGTCTCTCTCCCCATCTTTACTGAGGCAGCCTCTCGGAAATCACTGCGCACACGATGTGAGTACCAATGCGGACTGATGGAGGCATTTCTCCAGATCTTTAAAACCAAGCTGGTGGGTTTAAGGGTTCTTAGGCTCACTTCATCCATATTCTAGCTGTGGGTTGATAATAACTTTTATGCGTAATGTTTTTTCCCCCAGAGTTGACACTTAATGCAGGGTGTGCACGCGTAAAAATATACAAAACTCTGGGTTGGGACCCTTAACTGTATGTGTTTCTTACCTTTAGTTATGCCATCTAAGATTGCAGTTGTTTTTTCACTACTTTTAATTGAGAAACAAAAAAAGTATCTGCACATCACCTTTTTTCTGACAGTGCATGTGTCACGCATTTATCGACTTGCTGGGCACACTCTTGTCCATTAACAATATCGTATTGCTGCATAGTCTCCTCAAGTCAGTATCGACAAAGCATGCATTATTGTAACGCTTAAGCAAGTCTAGTAGTCTAATAGCTCTAGAAAGAGAGAAACACCTTAAATATATAAATAAGTAATGTTCTGTAAGATCCTCTATATCTGTAATAATTACGCATAGAAGTTCTGAAGCTCTGCATTATAGGTAATAAAATAATAAAGCACTTACTGCCAACATGACATCAGAACCTACGCAATTCCACAGTGAGTGTGAGTTCAATGCAGTGATGTACTTCAGTGCGTGACCAGTGACTGTGTTTTGGTGTTCTTATTAATCTTAACACTTAACACTTTGGGAAAAAAAAACTCTGAAACATAAGAACAAGGCAGCACCTTCATATCGTCTCCATATCTCCCTTTTCAGGTCAGCTCCAGATGCAGCAGCTCCAGGAGGGGCTCCAGGGGCTCCTGGTGCACCAGGTGGAGAAGGGGCCCCAGGTGGAGGCCCCCCTCCCGCTCCCCCAAACACCTCCAGCAACCGCAGACTACAACAGACACAGGCGCAAGTGGAGGAGGTGAGCATGCAGAGGTTATGATGGGAGGGTGATTTATGGCCCTGTGAAAAATGTATTTTCTTTCATTCATTATATACTTTTAAAATATTGTTACGATAGTGAAATTACACAGCTATTCAGCTATACAGTGCTTAGGTTAATGTTATAGAGCATAGTTCATCATGTGTTCTGTATACATATTCCAGTAGCCAATCACATTTTTAGATGGCTATAGTTGGGAAATATAGTGGGGGAAGATTGTTTTTTTAATTAGTTGTGTGATTGTTACCCCTTGGTGTGAATGGTTCAGCCTCTACCACCGCATTGAGAGAGAGCACTGACCTTTTATGCTGTAATCTCCGTTAATCCAAGTATTTAGTAAATTCCAGCCATCTAGAATATTCCAAGTTGTTGTGTGAGTCATTTCACGGCTCCAACACTCAAAAGAAGAACACGACGATATGTATTTAAGATTCTGCACATTGAACATTGTAGTTTTTTATTTGGTGGTCCTCTAACAGGTCTGATGCAATGCATTTCCTTTCCAGATATTGACAATACAATGCTCGTACTGGCTTTTACAGCCTTTCTACTAGAAGACTGAAACACTTTCTGTCCCATAACTCCATGTTGTTTGTACCAGAATTTTACAGTCTTTTTATTTGAACGTTACTGACTTTCCTTAAAAGCTCTACATTTTTTTATATCTGAACTGTGCAATGTTTTGTAAAGTGCTCTACAATCTTATTCACAGAACTCTACACTATTTGTACCATGTAATCTCTATACCAGAATTTTTTATATGCATTTTAGCAAACTGCAACCTGTGATTGTTTGTCATGTGGAAAACTATCACTATCAAATATATCTACAGTAGTCACACATTGGTGTTGGTGTTTTTCCCACTAGCTGGAAGGTTTTTGTTTATTATTAAATGCATTGTTCATTCGTCCATTTCGGTGTTCCTTCAGATTGTTCAAAAGTGAATTTATTTCATATTTATAACAGTCTCGTATAATCTTCCACACATACCAAGTGCTATATTCATCAAACACATGAACAGGCATTATGCTGACCCTATCTGTTCTGCTGTGCAGGTTGTGGATATTATGCGTGTAAATGTGGATAAAGTCTTGGAGAGGGATCAGAAACTGTCAGAGCTGGACGACAGGGCTGATGCACTGCAGGCTGGAGCCTCACAATTTGAGAGCTGTGCTGCCAAACTGAAGAACAAGTATTGGTGGAAAAACTGCAAGGTAAAATACAATGGAAATCTGGCAGTTAGAAGTAATCAGCTTCAGAACCATACAGCTTTAAGAAACAATATAAATATAAATGTGATGAAAGGATGCCTTGAGAAGTCTACAGTGAGTTATCTGTGGGAAATTAGATTAACACATTTCAACAGATGGAAAAATTAAATAAAAGTATTTGTTTTTATGTTGAGTAAGAAAAGGCATGCATCTCAAACTCACAGGCCCCTGCTGCTTAGTCAGACCTTGGGAGTGCGGTAGTCCTGCAGTCAGTTAATTAACCAATTTTTTTATATTGCCTTTTTACAATTGATGTTACAAAGCAGCTTTAAACAAACCTGTTTACTGATAGAGATAGTGTATATGGTAGCATATTGCTAATATTTTACAGGGTGTGGTATGGTTGGGACCCACACAAAAAAGAATAGGTTTCTTATACTTGTTATAATATACTTGTTATACTTATATTTATTATACTAACCACAGTAGCTTATAACTGGGGCTTTAACCATTTTCTTTTCAAAACAATTAAATATGGGGGCGCCGAGGGGTCCAGTGGTCTAAAGCACTGCCACTTTGAGCGGGAGGTCGCAGGTTTGAACCCCCGCTTATGCAGCTTTGCCATCAGCTGCTGGCGCTCAGAGGGTGCAAAATTGGCCCTGCTCCCTCGGGGTGGGTAGAAGGCATTCTCTCCCCACATCACTTAAAGGGTGATGTCTGCAGCACTGGGTGTCTGTGAGCAGATATACCGGAACCGAATCGCTGCGCTTTTCATCCGAGCGCGCTGGCTACTCGGCAATGCTGCATCAGCAGCAGCTCGAAAAGAAGCGGTGGCTGGCTTCACATGTGTCGGAGGAAGCATGTGTTAGTCTTCACCCTCCTGGTGTGTTGGGGCATTACTAGTGATAGAGGGAGTCCTAAAGAGTGAGTTGGTTAATTGGCTGGGCAAAATTGGGGAGAAAATGGGGAAAAAAACAATACAAATAAGATTAGCCAATACTCTTCATTAGACATCCCAATTTTTTTTAATGAGCTGGCAAAACCAGTACAAGTGGTTCATATAACCCATTAGTCCAATAAATAAGTCTTATTAATGAGCTGCATTATCATGGATATATTTCTCTCTATAACAGTGGATAATTAAATGCTGGGCCTTTAACCTGATTTTAGCTTTTATTATATTACTATAATATTTGTGTATTTGTAGTGTTCCAGTGGTATAAATATATAATAATAAAATATATAATTTAAACAGGCCTTCTGGCTTCTGTATTATGAGTGCACAGGTATATAGTAATATATTTTTGTTATTGCTTTAAGCAATTTTCTGCACCGCTTGAAATCAGAATCAGACGCATCATCATTTTCACATCTATCTCCCAGACAGTATTCCTCTTCTGCTAGCTGCGCAGTTCCAGGACATTCCTCTTGATTGGACATTTTTTGAGTAGGGAGTTTTTGGCTCAAGCCTTGCTTATTGATGGGTACTGGGGAAACCTTGCCTGGATTAGATGGAAAACTGGATTATGGCCCAGGCGTGAGACTAGACAGGTGATCCCATGCCGGAAGATCCAGCTCCGTATTTAATGAGCTGCCGATTCTGCAGTGAGTTTGCTTAATGCAGCATGTATCCCTCTGCTGCTTTTAGTGCCTAATAATGCCCAGCTAAGTGAAAGCCTGTGTTACACAGTTTACAGAGAGAAAGCCAGTAAGAGAACAGCTGTGTCATGTGCTGTGCTTTGCTAGTTTTTGTGCACTATATCTGTGTGTTAACAAGCTGTCAATGTTAACCTGAAGAAGCTCGAATAGTGTATACAGTTTGCAGTGTGTGTGCGCTGGCATTCTGATTTAATTCTGTTATTTTTTTTGTTTCCTTGCCTTTAGATGATGATTATGATGGGTATTATTGGAGCCATCGTGGTCGGAATAATCTTCTGTAAGTTTAAAAAATGTTCATAATTTTTTGATGAGAAATATGTTTTTATATTCATAATCATACTATTTTTATACTTTCTTGTCCTGTTATTCATTTGTAAAGTATTTCATTTAAAAAAATGTTTGAACACAAAAGTATATATTTTAACAATCATAAAAAATAAACAACACTTATTTGCCATGCATATTCTATGGACTGCCTGGATTATATTATAGCTGTATTTTTAGACATGTACTACAGTAATTTTATATGTATGTAATATTAACTATGTTGAAACATGTCTGCTTTTGCCTTGTGAATGTAAAAAAAAATTATTCACTGGGCAGAATAACCAGTTTATTCAGTATACCATTTAAAAGTTGTCCTACTGTCTACCTTTCTTAACCCTAACTCTAATATTATCACCATGCAACAAAAAAGCGCAGACAAAACTTAGTATTCCCTAATTTAGACATATCACAAACTTAAACAAGCACACATGCCTAGCGACAGTAAGGTAGCATGGCTGGGCACACTGATTTTGGACCCCTATGCAGTTATTAAGCCTGTCTGATTTAAATAAATTGTCAGTAAACTGTAGAACATATTATTATGAAAGACATTAAAGGGAGCTGAGCTGTTTTGGTTATCCGTCTGGGGTAAAACTGAACTTTTTTATTTTCTTTCTAAAATACGTGTCGATACACTAAATTATGTACATAATCATTCAATCAATAAAATAAGAAAAATATAACTAACATTTGTTTGATTTACTGTAAAAACGGCAGAGTATAAAAAATATACACATTTCTTGCCATGTCTCTGTACTAACACTAGAATAGAGTAATTTTGTACTGATGTGTCATGAGAAATTTCCCAGGTTGTTTTGTGTAGACCCTGCTTTTGTGGCTTCAGGGTGTGCCTGTATAAGGCCCAGACTGGACCACCTCAACACAAGCTCAATAATTCATCACTTTGATTACTGTGAATTATTCATGTCGTGCAACTGTGCCCAGTACACTGCAAATGTCTGCTGAAAAAAGAAAGCCTCACTGTAGCAGAGTAGAGTAACTATAAGTACACTGTCTGTATGAATTAAGTGTATACATTTCTGTAATTATCTGTGGTGTGATGAGCTCTGATGATTTGTTTTCTTTCCCTTTTATCTTTTACCTTTCTATACAGTGTATTTCTTCTCATGAGCTTATGACGAGGAGAAAATCAATGAAAGGAAGTGGAGGAAAAACAAAACAAAAACAAAAGACCTCTCATTTTAAGTCAATGCCTTTTCTGTTCGCCCTTCTCTCTTCACTCTCGAGCCATCTGGCACTGCAGGGTGACTGTAGTTAGCAGATCAGCAGATTCATATGAGCTAACCATCATTCAGCTTTCCACCTGAGCTTTCACAATGACTATCTCTTACTCCCTACTCTATGCTGCGTGGCATCACACACACACACACACACACATGCCACATAGGGAAAAGCATACATGGAGTTTAAGTGGGAACAAAAGAGTGGGAGAAAAGCAAAGGTGGAAGAGGGAAAATCAAGACTGTTTGAATGAAAAACAAAAAAGGGAGACCATGATCCTTCTTCTTCCTACAATGCTAAAACATCTATACCTCATGTGACCTTCCAAAACCTTTAGGATTCAATTTGTAAACTGATACTGACATATCTAACAACACTTCGTAACCTGCTAATTCCCACTTTCATAATGCTTCAGCAATTAGCATCCCTTTAACACTTGAACAAGATGAACAAGAACTTCAGTGTACTTTTTCTCTATGTGTAATTGTGACCCTGACCATTGCAGATAGATGCTTCTGTTCATATTTAGCTATAAGGCTTTTACAGCTATTACCATTGTCTTCTATGCCTTTCCTTCATGCTTCAGTACACGCCTTTTAAAACAGAAAGCCTTAGTGAGAACGGAGAATAGATGCGGCACACAGTTATGTGGAAAAAGGCAAAAATATGAAGACATTTTCATACATAGAGCTTTTCATGCATGCCGTAGAGTTACATGCATACATTTCCATCCACACACACATCCGTATATGCATACAGAGGCTATACATGATTCTGCAAGTCACTTTAAGATTGTGATAAGATTCCTTCTTTGGATTTGTTTAAAAATAATATGTAGTTGAAAGCTTGAAAGAAGGTAATCAGAATTAGGTGAAAACATATAGATAAACAAGCCTACATGAACACACACGCACATTAACAATAGATGTTAGAATTTAATTTGTGTCCAATTACTTGCATGTAAGACTCTTTGGAGTCTTATTCTGTAATGTCCATTTCTTAAACTACTGCCTAATGTACAGCTCTAAAAGAGACACTTCACAGCCTCCATAAAAGCTCATCAGTGTACGAAACACAAAACCTATGAGCCTGCCAAAA
Source organism: Astyanax mexicanus (assembly GCF_023375975.1). NCBI lineage: Eukaryota > Metazoa > Chordata > Actinopteri > Characiformes > Acestrorhamphidae > Astyanax > Astyanax mexicanus. The sequence goes on along the minus strand of NC_064413.1, from coordinate 38,742,729 downwards.
AAAAAACTCACACACTGATTAAAGGTGATAAGGAAAATTAGTAATTATTTGAAATGCCATGTAAAATGCTATTTTAATCCAAGTTCTTCATAGACACAAACTTTATTATTTTTCTATTCAATGCAGCTGTTGAATCTTGCAAGGACTGTCATTTTTTCATTGTATTGATTGAATTAAACAGATTGTATGACAGCGCTAAATGTAAATGCCATTTATGAATGATGTACCAGTGATCAGTAAACAAATCACATACAGCCATTTACTGAATCCAGAGAAGTATTAAAAGCATGCTTATTTGCCCTAACACTTTTGCTGATGCCAATAAACAAATCTTCAAACTGCTCATGCAATTGTTTTTTTTTATGTAAATGTTACCACTTGAATAGCTTTAAGTTTAATGCATGAATGACACTCTGTGTTATAAAAAATAACAGGAAAAATAAAAGCACAATAGAAGAGTAGAAAAGTAAAATTAACCATATAAAGCAAAAAACCCAAAATACAGATTATACAGTATTTATACATGTACAACAAATGTTCCTACAGTACTGCAGATCATCTCAAGATACATTCAGTTTAAAGATACATTACTCAAATTGGATTTTTGGCCTTGATGTGACAAAAACTGATTTTTTTACAGGACTGTGTGGATCTTTTTTTATCTGAAACCCCATTTCAAGCATGTATCACACATCAATATCATATGTGCAATTATTATTCCTGTTGTTATATTTATGAAAACAAGTTATCTTTCTTTACACAACAGAACCTTATCTAAGGGGAGTCAGCAGAGGGACAGATTAGTTCTTATTACAGACAGATACAGATGATTTATATGTATGAATGTGTACCGTTAATCAGTGGGCTTAAAATGTGAATGTAACCTTTGTTGTATGTATGTGATATGTACATCCATAAAAAAATAGATGGATAAATAAGCATTTTTTCAGTTCTTCAATAACTTCAAGACAGATTTCAGCATCTGAAAGGTTAAACAAATATATTTTATACACACACACACACACACCCACACATATATACACATATATATATATATATATATATATATATTAGTGATGTCAATCGATAAAAAATTCTAATCTGATTAATCACAGCAATATTCTGTGATTAACTGATTAATTTTTTGTTTTTAAGACGCAAGTTTTAATACTAGTATACTACTACATAAGCCAACGTGGGGTGCTGGAATAGAAAATAATAAATTTAATTGAGTAAACTTTTTTTTTTTACTTTGTTATAAACATCTCAGCTTGGTTGTAAGGATTTCTAAATTAGAACCTAATTTGCAGAGTATTAAAGAAAGTTTTCACACCTGTACTTGGTTTCTATGATCCAGATCAGTTAATGAGTTTGTTTACTTGCGGTGTTTTCTCCCTCTGTTTGGTTTGGTTTCACACAGGCCTAAACACACTAAAATGTGCACAAATAAACCACGCGAGCACATTGGCTCCTCTGGTCAGAGCTGCCTGGCACGGGGGCAAGAAAGTAAATATAGCGAGAAGATTCTGTGTACCAGCACGTATACCTGTGCAGTGTGAAGCTGATTTAACACAGAGTGCTGAAAAATTACCGCTGCGCTTTCAAACTATTTTTAATGCGACAGTTAAAAAAGTACATCTGCTTGCTGGGTCGGATCGAGACCACATTCTCACCACAAGCAAACCGCTACAGAAAAAAAAACTTCGCATTGGACAGGGCCAGGGTGGATTACAGTGGAAGGGCCAAAATTGGTGGCGTTATTAAATGCGTAAAATAATTATAACAAATTAATCATGTGTGCTAATGCTTTAATGTTGACAGCCCTAATGTATATATATATATATATTTTTTTTTTTTGTAATAGTCTGTAGAAAAGAGTTTTATACTTACTTATCTTGATGCCTGATATAAAAACAGGGCTGACAAAATCAGCGTTGCCAGGACCATCCAGTAGTAGTTGCCTGCTAAATTTAAAAGAAAAACTTTTAAAATTTTCATTCTGACCTGAACACATCTATATCCCAACAAACATAACAAATATGGCATTACTGGAATTGTGTTTTACCATAAGAAGACAGGTCAATGTTTTGTTTAAATACTGTGGAGTTTATAAGTACTATATACAACCCAATGTGGAATATCCAAAAGAGAACAAATATTTACAGTACCTGTCAAAAGTTTGGTCACACCTTCTCATTCAGTGTATTTATTTTTTTCCTCCATTTTAAATGAATACTGAAGTCATCCAGACTATTAAGGAACAGATAAGGGATTATGCAGTAAAATTAAAAGTGTTAAACAAACCAAAATATATTTAGGTGCTCTTATCTAAGGTGCTGTTAACTTGGGGTTTCTGAGGCTGGTAAAGCTGAAAAACTTATCTTGGACAACAGGGGTAACTCCAGGTCTTCCTTTCCTGGGGCGATCCTGATGAGAGCCACTTTTATCATAACATTTGAGTGTCTTTGCGACTGCATTTGAGGATACGTTCTTGAAATCTTAGTTGAGTAGTTTTCTTAGTTGAGTAGTTTTTGCCATAATATGGATTACAACATTATTCAAATAGAGCTATTCACTGTATACCAACTGTACCTCTTCACAACTTTACAACTGATGCTCGTAAACACAATAAGAGGACAAGAAATTCAAGTAATTAACTCTTGATGGGGCACAGCTGTTAACTAAAAGCCATTTCAGCTGATTCTAACTCATAAAGCTGACTGAAAAAATACCAAGATGTGCAAAGCTGTCATCTGAGCAAGAGGTGCTACTTTGAAGAATCTAAAATATAGAACATACTCTGGTTTGTTTAACACATTTGTTTTTTTGTATGGAATCTCATGTTTCTTCATAGTTTGGATGACTTTAGTAATAATGTACAATGCAGAAAAAAATCATAATGAATAAACCCTGAATTTAAGGTGTCCAAACTTTTTACTTACTCTGTAATTCTTTACATTTTACATAATTATTTCTCAAATACAATACTTAAGGCACTTTTTAAGACCAATTTATACTTCTGTGTTGAAACCTACGCCATAACCTGTGCATCCCCATGTACCCTACAGTCATTGATCAACAGTGGAAAGTAAAATGTACTTGATCCATTCTGGTTGAGTATTGTCTAACCTGGTTCGGGTGGATCTACTGTCAAGCTGACATCACTGGGGGTTTGCAGGGCAAAGTGTGAGACTCTGCAGGTGAGAACAGTGCCAGGCGGGTGTTCAGAGGGGCGGATGAAGAGGAAGGAGGAGAGGGAGAAAGTTCCATCGCTGTGCTGGCGGTGGCTAGAGAGGGAGGCTTTCTCTGTCAGAGAAATTGCCTCTGTCTCAGAGGGGGTCTGAGAGATCCACTCCACCTGCCAGAAGATATAAACATATAAACGTTTGCATTACAAAATGTTATTATGTGCTGAAAAGACAGTGCTGAAAACATCCTTATAGTTACCAAAAAAAACATCTACAGAAATACTTCATACTAAAACATCTATCATCTTCATATTAAATGATGTCCTTTTCATTTTAGCATGGATGCTTGGTGAAATATTTCAGTTTTTACGGAAAATTAATACACGGCATGTAGTATGCAATTGATTTATGTATTCTGTATTTAGTTCTTTGTGAAACCGTGGTTAAGAATCCATTACTTTTCTGTATACCACACACACAATTTCTGTAACTAATAGAGGGATGTATTATTTGCTCCTTAAAAGGTTTGAATTGATTAGAATAAAATAGAAAATCCATTAAAACATAAATTCCACTAATGTTAAAATGTAAATAAGTCAGAATTGTTCATAGTTTTTGAGTATATATAAATAATCAGCTGCATATAGTCTTTTTAGAATTTTGTTAGCATTCATATTTTTAGAGATTTAGATTTAGAGAGTTTTGAGAATTCTCTAAAAAACAGTATGGTAAAATATACCGGTAATCCAGATATTTACTATTATCCACATTACATAAAAATATAAAAAAATGTGCAGGCTGTATGTACAATATAAAAAATAAACCTGTCTGTGTTTACATAAAAAAAAAAAAAGTTTAATTCCATTTTTTTGTGTGTAAGATTTTATCCATTGAAAGCTGCAAACTATATTTTTGAATTTCATTCGTATTCTCAGCTTGCTGCTATGTGACTAGAACTAGAGTTTTAAAAAAATCTTACACAGAGTATTGCTGCATTTAAATGAAGGGCTACACAAAATGGGTCAGCTACCCTTAGCATGAATGCAGCTGAAACAGCAGATGTGAGAATGTGTGCGCCAACAAAGATGGGCAACAAATAATATTAATATTAAGAATATTAATAATCTCATTAATTGTTACAAACATGTCACTAATGCAATGTGTTTCTTTAGGAAATGAACACATTTGATTTAGGTACATTTAATACATCAACTTTATTCAATGTGTGTGTGAGAGAGGGACAGAGAGAGAGCTCATCTGATCTTAAATTACTGGATTCAGAACTGGCTTGACAGGATGTAAAGGACATACGTGCACATCCAAGGGGTAGTAGCGCTCACAATGACAGCTGAGTTTTTGGGGCGACTCGTCCTGAAACATCACTTTCTTTTCAGTGAGAAAAACGTTCGGAGGCTCTATAACAGACAGTGCAGTGAGTGGGCAGTTACAGTTAAGAAAGGCTTAAACTTAAAAATGTATAGACACAGTCCTGAGTAAGAGGGCTGCCTGTCTGATAATAAACTCACTTGTGATGTGGAGCTGAATGATCTGTTGAGTCTGAAATGCTCCAGTGCTGATGGTGCAGATATATGTGCCCTCGTCCGAAACCTTTAACTTCTTCATAGTCAAAGATGCATTTCCATCCCTGATCAGTAGGACTGAGTCTGCACTCACTCCTTCTCGCTCCTTATGCACTACTGTTAAAAACACAAGAGAAATAATCAAGAAAATAACACTGGAAACACAAATTACACATAGTGAACAACAGTAGTTGCACGCTTCAATGTAACATGACTGTCCAAGAAAAAGCTATATTGTCACTTTATAAAAGTCTAGTGCCTCTGCCAGTTGGATGCAGTATGATGTGTAGCTTTACCCATTCCAATAAACCTCAGTGTCACAACAGCCCATTTTTCCCTGTCTAATTCTAACAGTTAATTGTCCCTGTGCTAATATTGGCACACATTATTCAGAACTATCATGAGATATATGTGGTAGCTGGAACGAGCACCTGAGATGCTAACTTATTAATCATACTTTTGTTCTATAATATCATGAGGTGTTGTTTTGTTGGTTGCAAGGGCGTAGGCAGGTTGGGGGGGACACATATAGTGTGGAAATACTTTTAATGACTTTTTTCAGTACTTTTTACAGTTTATTATTAGTTGCATCCAAGTAAAAGTCACTTTACAACCTAAACATGTTACTTCACATTACAGGTAAAAAAAAATATGCGTGCAATGTCTGAATTATACACATATGTGACAAAAACTGATGAGTTATCACCTAATTTTTAAAATAATATAACAGATGTGGTTATAATTATTATTATTATTATTTATTTTATAATTTTATTTCAAAATTTTCGCATTTTCTCCCCAATTTAGCGCAGCCAATTACCCAACCCACTTATTAGGACTCCTGCTATCACTAGTGATGCCTCAACCCACCAGGAGGGTGAAGACTAACACATGCTTCCTCCAATACATGTGAAGTCAGCCACCGCTTCTTTTCGAGCTGCTGCTGATGCAGCACTGCCGAGCAGCCAGCGCGCTAGAAGGACAGAGCCGTGGCTCGGCATCCAGCTTCTAGCTAAGTAGTTTAGCTATCTAAAATAATTTTTCTTCATTGTATCTTACAGTAATCCTGCAATCCTAGTCACAAATCACAATGACTAGTCACAAGCTGCATTTTATTAGGCTGCATTTTATTAAGCACATAGTGGGTTCAATCTGACTTTTTAACCAGCTGTCAGGAACAATCTCACCACAGTTTACATGGTTAGCTACCGTTACCTGTCTTTTATAGAAATCGCTGTATATTCTGTATATTTTTTTTTTCAGTCTAATGTTAGCATAAAATGGCCAGTGTGATCCAATTAGTTTTAGCTAGTCAGCTAACATTAGTGTAGTTAGACATGCTGGTACGCTGTTTGTACTCTGCTTCAGTCAGATAAATTTAGTCTCCTAAATTTATTATCATCTATAATTCTCATCTAGACTGAATCCAAACCCCTTTCTACCTTCCTTTTACCATCCCCTGTCTATGCACTCTCGACACAAGAATAAACCGCAAACCTATAAAAGTGCCTGTCCCATGAAACCACCAGAATACTATGATTCACATTTTGGCCAAACTGCCATACATCTGCCATTTAAAATTGTTAAATGTTTTGTTACTGCAAACATTTTCTAATGGGCACCAGCAAATGTGTTACATGAAAATCTGTTTTGGTTGTAGCACCATCTCTTAAAACTAAATGTACAAAAATAATATATGTGTATGACAGTGCTGTCATCCCTATTCCATTCTGAGAGGAACTAACACTGTCCAACTAAAAGTAAAAAAAACAACTACTTTAAATCCGCTGTCCTTATGTGTTTTTTTTATTGAATCAGTGTTCCTGAGTTAATAGAGAACCAAATATTCTAATGAATGGTAGTATTATATCCTGCACTACTATCACTACAATGTTTAATATTCTAAAACCATTCTAAAAAGAGTGGTATGGTATGTTTGCTGGCTGGAATTGCTCTCTTCATTTTAAAAGTATCTTAAGAAGAGTCTCTTTTTCCCAAATTCCACAAATATACAAGCGGTTACTTTAAATACAGTCTGTCACTCACCTTGTGTCCCTTCTTCACTATCAACTCCTTGGGCTTTAATTTCCAGAATCCTTTTCCCATTTCCTTTATACTGCCAGCGCCACTCAAGCCCTACATCCTGGTTTTGAGATGTGTCCTTTTGCCTATAACCGCAGTCTAGAAGAGCATCATCCCCTAAAGGAGCGGCAAGGGATGGAGAACGAGAGAATACTACGAACACAGCTAGAAAGAGAAAAAATAATGGGAGAAAGAAATTTGGTGGAAATATTATGGTTAACATGGTGAATGACAACTGGTCAATAATAGGAAAAGGAATGCAGGGATGGGAAGAATATAAGGGGACCAAATGCCAATTCTTTTCAATGCATGAAGGAAACTGTTTAATGACAAGAAAAGCAAAGTTGCATAAACAAATAGATGGAAATATAGATGGACATACAAAATTAGGTTATGTTTAAACGAGTGGTACCCTCTGTTAGTAGTGTTCCCCACTGGCTGAGAGGAAGCTGGAGTTTGCTCTGCATTAGTGGTGGAACATTTGATTCTGCTTCTTCATTGGAGATTGTCTGCAGCACTAAAGTGAGGCCAACTCCGCCTCCTTCTATTTGAATGGAGCTGATGAAATGCGCAGGTAGGGCATCAGGCTCTGTTCCTCGTGGGACATACCGACTCAGTTCACACACAACCTCCTGTTCGTTACAATCAGCATGGAGCAGAGACTCTGCTTCTGGAATCTCTACTGATAATACTGAGCAAAACAGGAAAAAGAATGGATAAATGCTTTAAGAAAATGGGAAAAGAAAAAAAAGTGACTAATTAGACCATATTAACACATATTTATATAATAAAATGTAGCTGAAAGTGGCTTAGAAAAAAGAAAGAAAGAAAGAAAGAAAGAAAGAAAGAAAGAAAGAAAGAAAGAAAGAACAAAAGGAAGAAATCTAGAGAGGAAGAACACAAGAAACTGTATTTCAGCAAAAATAACAGCATACACACAAAATATTAACCAAAAATAAATTTTAAACATAGGGGTGTAAGGAAATATTGGTATATCAAAGTATTTCAATATAATGTTTTGCAATTTGGTATGAATTCTCAAAAAGACAGTATTAATTTAAAAGTAATATTTTATATGTGACAAATGGTGGGAGACAGTATTATTGGAAAACAGTTTTTTTTTCTTTTATCTTATCTTCTTTTTTTCTTAAATTCACAAAATCACAATATACTATTCATTATGTGTAACTGTATTGTATTGCCAGGTTCTTGCCTATACAGAATTCAACTTAAAAGTAGCTTTGCACAAACTGCTGCGACTTACCTGTGACCTCAAAAATGAGATCATCCGCATTAGGAGTGTCAGGAGGGTTATATGGGGTTACAGTGTCTTGTGAGGGGTCAGACGTCATGACAAGGTCCCTTAAGACCAGAGTAGCTGGAGTGCGGGTAAAAAGAGATCCACCCATCATACCCCCACCTTCTTCAATGAAGGAGCAGGACAGCACCACATCAGCACCCTGCAGGCCTGACACACAGAGAGAGGGGGAGGGGTGGAGAGAGAGAGAGAGAGAGAGAGAGAGAGAGAGAGAGAGAGAGAGAGAGAGAGAGAGAGAGAGAGAGAGAGAGATTACAGAAAAGGGAGAGGGGCACACTCATAGATCATATATAAATATATGGGCTTGGCCTGTCACCATAATTACATTATCGACTTATCGTACATTATATGGACACAACACCTCAAAAATGTGATTTACGAAGAGGATCCAGTGATGTCAACACAGGTTTTACTTACTTGATTATTTTATTTATGTACTAAATGTTACTACATAATAATATAATATAATTACCTTAACAGGCCTATATATATATATATATATATATATATATATATATATATACAATATAGGCCTGTTAAGGTAATTATATTATTGAACACTGAACTATTATTTTTGCTGACCCTAATATTGGCCATTTTGTTTTTTAAGCAAGAAGATCACATGGCCAAAATGTGGACTTTCATCTTATTATTTTATTATTTGTAGGATAATTTTTAAAGCGTGTAATTTATTTAAAATGTCTAAATATTTTTAAGCATGAAAAGTTAATTATTTTTCTTTTATTGTGCTACTAAATTCGCATTATTTTAGTGCCATAAAACTTGTGTCTTAACAAGACAATAATATTGTTTATTGCAATTATGGCTGGACCAATTTAGCATCCAAAAAAATAGTTATCAAAAAAACGCAAATAATATTAGATTTATTTAGACTTATATTTGATCTATTTGTCATAATAGCTGACTAAAAATACACAGTGCAATGAAATTATGTTTCCGTGGAACCATGCTGCAACACAGGACAAACAGTTCAAAATAAATTGCACACACCAAAACACAACAATATATACAATAAAAACAGCAGACAAGAGACAATTTAATAGCCAGGACAGTTAGGTACAGACAGACACAGCACAGTCTAAATGTGTGTGATGTAGAGGAGAAGGTGCAGAGATATGTGACATACTGTGACATACAGATCATACATGATCACAGCAGCTACTCAGGTAGATGATGAATTGTTCTTAGTGGATTAAAGAGTTAGAGACATTTCCTGTCTCTTTGAGCAAAGTGTGTTTTGAGTGTCTTTGTTTATAGAGTGATGGGTGGGTTTCAGTACAGTCTTTCATCATTCATTAAATCACTTAGAATTAAATAACTTACAATAGAAAAGAAAATAACGAAAGGATTGAAATGTCTGATATATGGATATTCATCTTTGTTCACTACTGCTGTGCCTCATACTTATTGCTTTATTTCAATAATATAGTTACTGTCACCTAGTGGACTATTTCCTCAATTCCACATACACACTCTAGTATCTGCACATTTATATAGCATTATATAGCATTGTATATTTATATATTTAGTCATATTTAACATATATCTGTGAAATATTATATGTCTATAGTGTAGGTCATCATGTGTATTGTTATTGTGTGTATTGTGTACTGTATAGTTATTTGTTTACTTCTACTTTATTTCATTATTCTACTCTTTGTTGTAAATCTTGTTCTCTGCAGGCTAGTGGGAACCTGCACCCAAGTTTTTCCCTCACATGTACACCTGTACTCTGTGATGTGACAATAAAAAAATCTTGAATTTAAAAGAGAGAGAGAAAGACTTTAGAGTTGAGTCCTGTTGAGTCCAGCAGAGGGCAGTATATTTAAACTAATGCTTAAAATAGAGCTTTCTCTGCAGCGTAATTTATCTCAAATAATAAAGGAAACAACGGCTGCTGTAAATCTTCGCTAGCTAATCTAACAGCGCTGAGAGGAAAGCATGTTATATTATATTATAATACTCACTGTGCGCCAGGGCCTGCAGACAAGCGAACACCAGGACTTCCAGCATATCCGCCGCTCACTTACCCTAACCTAGTAAACCTAACGTTACATACACAAATAAACAGCAGCAGCAGCTCTTACTGGGTTTAACTCCTAAACAGCTTCGATTAAACTGATATTTTAACAGGATAATAAAACGGAGGGCTCGTCTGTTGACGGCAGGTGAACTCTGGACATCCCCCTGATTCAGGTTTCTTTCACTTTTGATTTAGAAGGAGAAAATTCCGCTTTCAGAGACGCATTCTGATTAATATGCATTTCAGGTAGTTGTTCAGTAGTTCAGTAATATAAATCCACCAGGCGTGTGTTCAGTACTCCGTGTATATCTGCTCTGTTTATTTATTTATTCATTTTAAACCGACCTGTACAAAGTGAAAGTTAACACTGCTGGGTGCAACACGGAAATACGTCACGAGTGTTATTGACTTACATTACTGACTTTTACATTAGTAAATACACATATAGCAACAGCCTACATATTGTTCTGTAACAGAATATAAGAATAAAGGCAGGAATTGGCAGTTTATTTTTACAAGGGACCACATAATAAACTTGTAAAAGGCAGGTTAAGCTCAATTTGACTCAATATTAATTTTATTTCTTTATAAAAGTCAGTAATCAAATAGTTTTTGGTTAAAGTAGCAGGAATAATAAAAACACCAACACTATATACAGTGTCAATGTTTTTCTATATTTATTTCTTTATTTAATTTATTTCTACATTGTAGATTAATATTAAATACAAGAAAACAATTATGTAGTAAACAATAAAAAAGGCGTTTGTCCTCCAGAATCCCCTGACCTAAACCTGATTAACTGAGATGGTGATTTGAGGTGATTTGGGATGAGCTGGAGCTTCACAGCGTGAAGGAAAAGCAGCAGCTATTGTTCAGCACCTCCAGAAACTCCTTCCCTCAAGACTCTGAGAAAACTGTTCCCGGGGACTCTACCTATAAGATAAGATTTTACCCACCTGAAGGTGAACATTATTACATTTGGAGTGATTCCTAAATCAACCCAAATGGCAAACTCTTAAGCATTGTTTTTTTCAGGGCAGCTTCTTGTTTCACTTTGCTGGTAAACAATACAGAACATAATAGGTCAGTAAAATCGATCAATAAATGTTTACATTACTGTTCGGTACTGATCTGGCAGGAAAATGTGTCAAAAATACATTAAAAAGCCTTATTATTATTTTAATTATCAATCCTAAAAAAGGCAAAAGATAAAATTGCTGTTTATGTTTTGTGGGCCTAATAGAAGGCAATAGTTTCTGCATATCCGTAGGTAAAACCAAGACATTTGAAGTAGAAAATTAAATGAAAAAGATGCTTATGAGTTTATTACATTTATTAAAAAACATATTTACATCAACTGAAAATTACTCATTAAAACATGTACATTAAAAACACAATCTATATACACATCCAGTACATCATTAAAGATGTTTCCTCAGTTTTTATCATTATTACGAAATGGCAGTTAACAGGAACTGTGGTGGAGGAGCTGAAGAGTGGAAAACCAAGAGAATGTTCCTAGAGAACATCTTATATTACTAGAAAAGTAAATCCAGAAACCTTCAGAAAGAGATGCACTTGGTGCTTTTCTGTCTCTTTTTCTTTTTTGTTATTTTTTAAACTTTAAAATGTTTCAATTAATAATGTTTACAATACAAAAGAACTGTTGCATCTTCAACATTATGCCTCCTGGAAATCAGCTCACCTTATACTTGCTTTACTATTCACAGTAACACATTTTTATCGGGGTGCTCTAAATCTGCATGCCACTCGATGCCCAGTATTCATAATGATGAAGCAGAACTTATTGGGAACAACTCTTTTGTAGGAACTTGTTGCAGACCTAATTCTTGCTGCTTAACCACTGAGCAGGAGAGGGAGCTTAAAAAACAGCAAAACCAAAAAACAAAATAAAGAGGCATTTGTCATCCTATGCTAGTGCAATCACACATTAGTTAAGAGTGCATTTGAAATAATCCTGTATCTTTTCAGTGTTGTCCTTTTACAGAATCTACTTCAAGACGTGCTGCTCTGAGTGGTGAGAAAATTGAGACTGGGCTTAGGACAGGGCTGGTATAACATTCAGCAGACATGGGCAATTAATTCATCATAATCGGGATGTTCATTATATCTCTGTAAGTGTGACGTGAAAGCATTCTGTCTGAGGGTCAATGTTAAGTATGAAGGCATCCTCATTGGAGTAGTGCTCAATGATGTTATCATCCATGTTGACAAGAATCCTAATGGCCAAATAAGGAGGGGAAAACAAAGATTAGTATAAATATACAACCAAAATTAGTTAAAAAGCAATTGAGATCATTCTTAATTGAGTAATTTTGTTTAAACTAATGGATGCTAAAACATTTAAACCAATGATGAACCATTTTAATGCCCATAACAAACTTGTAGCAGCACATGTAATCAATAACATATAGGTGGTAATTCATTAGTAATGGCTAAATCAATCTAAACCACATCTTTAGTATGATGCCTATTTAACTCACCCTTTCTTACTTTTCTTGTAGATTTTAGTTATCCTCTCAGCTGGAAGAGAATATTTGCCTGATATCTAGAGAAACAAAAAGTGAAAACCTGTAATTATGAATAGGTTAATCCAAAGCATATAATGCATACATGTTGTACAATATACTTACAGCCTCAAGCAGACTTTTCACTGTTGGAGACTTCAGCATTAATGCATCAAAAACCTCATCAGCTTCTTTCCTAACATACAGCAGAACTGTTGAGAAATGGTCACTGGTTATTACAGAAAGAGAATCTTTTTAATTGCATCAGAATCTAATTTAACACAGCAGCATTGTGTACAGACATACCTCTCCTTGGTGTGTTTCCTTTACTCTGCTTGGCTGGGGAAGGGCAGATATCGTCTTCTGTGTCTCTTAATGGCCTCTTCATTACCACGCTGAATAAGAGTCAAATCGCTGTGCTCAGTTTTTATATTATATTACTTTTTTTTTTGTAAAATGAATAATAACTTAGCACTTAGCAATGAAAAACATGTTCAAATGGATATTCTGCCTAACCTGACCTGAGCAATCCTTACAAAACTGTGCCATCACCAGCATAGTGAAATAAAATAATCAACTAATGAGGCATTACTCACTAATTCATGCACTGTACGCTATTCACAGAACAGTTAGGGGTGTTCCATACTGTACTGTACACAATATACTGTAACACAGGAATATTTTAACTTTAATTTTGTGATAATAACAGTATTCTATTCAAATCAGTCTATTAATTACTGTGAATTTTGTTATTTTTGCAGTTTATATGATTACACTAAATATTCTGCATTTTGGTAGATTTTCTTGCTACATTACATTATTTTTATGTTACATTATTATTATGTCCGGCCAGACTGATGGAGTTTCTGAAGTCAGCTCTTCTCCATCCACCACCCACCACAGATCAGCTGCTCATCATCCATCTTACTCTCCACTACAGATTACATCCAAGACATTAGTGGCGTTACTATACTCCTGAATATATAAAACCTATGCGGATGTATAAAAGACTTTTTAAATTTTAATTTAAAAGCCGTTTGACCAGTGGTAGTCTTGGTCCTCCCAAGGTTTCTTCCTCCTCCTGCAGCTCTGAGGGAGTTTGTCCTTGCCTCCGCGCTCACTGGGGGTTCTGTATTCTGTATTTTCTATGTTTAATGTTTTGCCTGATTCTTTGTCCTGTAATCATGTTTCTGTAACGCTGCTTTGTGCCAACACCTGTTGTAAAAAGCGCTATACAAATAAATTTGATTTGATTTGATTTGATTATTTTAAATGGAATCAGAGTCTTGGCTACTCACTGTCTACAGATTGATTTTTTATCTACTGAATGTTTCAAACTGATATACTAAATAAAACTTTAATCCAGTAGTATATTCTTGAAATTAATAAAATATTTTCATATCACCAAGAAAAATATTATTACAAAATCACTTTTAAATATTGTATTTTTTGTATTTTTATATTCCCCACCCCTAAGAATAGCACTTACCCATCACTCTCCGCTTCTTCAGTACCAAAACCAAACATCTGTGAACACACAATCAAAGGTTGAAAAATAAGGCTGTAATAGAACATAGCAGAAAACAAATGACTTTGCTAAGTAATTTATTTGACCCTGTACAGCAATTGCACATGGCAACTAGGCTGTTTCCACCTCTCTCCTACAGAAGGCAGGGCTCACCTGTGCAGCTCTTTGTAGGTTACTGAAGTGGACATCAGGGATGAAAAGCACAGGCTGGGACTCCAGATCCATCATGGATTTGAAAAGCGTGATGTCTGACTTCCTCTGCAGTGCTGCTCCATACGCTCCTGCTTTTCCTGCCAAGTCTCCTGCCAAGAACATGAACAGCTTTAAGGCCATGTCTGGGCTTCAGGGCTTCATTATGACTATATCATTAAAGATGAGGCTGCTTTTTCTTTTTTACTAAATTAGTGCATATATGCCAGACTGTGCAACTGTTTGAATGCTTTCAGAATATTAACTGCTGTATTCACTCGCACAGAAGAGAGAGAGAGACCGGATTTTTTTTTTTTTACTATGATCACTGGTGTGTCTTTGATATGTAACACACAGCCCAATAATGTACATTTAGACTGAAGATTATGGTCAGTAGAATTTGTTTTATATCATTGTGGCCCACATTTAGTTACAGAGTACCATGTAAACATTACACATGGCCTTTAACACTGCCAATGTCCAGTGGTTCTTCATGTCTGTGAAGCTAAAGTAGCACTTAGAAGATGGATAAATTGTGGCCAGGAACATGGCTAGCAACAATATTAAAATTGAGTGGCACTGAAGGCATTTAAGTGGTAATTGGTTGATGTTAGTGGATCCATACTGTGCCAAATAAATATTCTCCACAGGCTGACGATAATTCTGCTGTGAATGCAATGATTGGTTGATATTTGTGGACTCAAAATGTGCTGAGTAAACATTCGCCACTATACCACTTCTATCAAGCTGGACAGTTAAAACAAGGCAGGTTAGGGCCATGAGTTTGTGCTGCTTGGCACCAAATTCTGACCCTAACATCAGTGTGCTACAGCAGAAATTAAGATTCATCCAGTTTTTAACTGTCCATCTTTGCTTTTTTTGGTGAGCCTGTACTGACTGCAGCCTCAGCTTTCTGTTCTTGGCTGACAAAAGTGGAATTTGATCTTGATGTCGCTTTTCAAGATGATGTGCATCCTGAGATGCTTAATGGAGTTACGGTAGCCTTTGTGTAAGCTCCAACCGGTCTCTCCATTCTTCATCGCCCTCTCTCATCAACATCCTGAGACGTGCAGCTCACTGAATGTTTTTTCTTTATTGTAACATTCTAAGAAAGCACCACATCCTGATGGTTGATGAGAACTTCACCTGAAGCTGCTTGCCTGTATTTTATCTGCATGATTGCATAGCATTGCACTGCGGCCACACTCTTGGCTAATTAGAAAAATGTATGAATGTTTCGGTAAGCAGGTATTTCTACAAATATGTACATGGATGACCCTGACTCACCACCACTATGACCGTGCCCTCCAGGTGTATGACCCTTCACCTTCTTCCGGATTTGCTTTTTCTCTTCATCCCTGATTTTACGCTCAGCCCCCTGTAGTGTAACAGGAATGCAGGAGTAACTCATCACAATACATAAACCATGGTTAATTTCTGAAATTTTTAGCATACAAAAAACAGTACACTTATGATTACAGTAATAGAGTTAGATGCCACTTACAATGCTATTCGTAAGGAAGATAAAGGATATCAGAAATAATGACCTAGTATGGCTAAGACATAGGCAAGCTCTTGAGATGATAGCAGTATGCAGATGAGAATTTCCCTACCAGAGTGTGCATTTAAAAAATAGCTGTGCCACTGTTTGCATAACTTCAATAACATAACTTTGGAATGTCAAAGTGCCTGTAATAAAGACTAAAAGTGATCAGGCTTCCTGCACCATGAAACCACACCTTCTGAGCATGTGACAACAAACACAGACCCACTGGTCATCTCCACCAAGACAACAGTGGCACTCATCATGGAAGATGCCACCCACAGTCACTCAATGACAGTCTGGCCTGATTACCAAGTTGCATTCCTGTTGCTTGATTCCTTCTGAGTGCAACAATTGTTTAACTATGATTGTAACTCATAAGCATGGTCTTAAGCATATGTTGGCAAATAAGCCTCAAAACCTACAGAAAATTTTTTGCCAACCTTGTCACAGAAGACCTTGATCTGGCAGTAGGCTCTGTGAATAGGCTTGTTGCTCCTGTTATTGTAGCTGTAAGTGTCGATCTGAATCATCAGCGGAAGCCCTTTCACTCCCTTCTGAGAGGAGAAGTCTGTGCTCAGACAGTTCACTGTGATAAACACCTACGAAAAAAGGAGAAGGAACATGCATTAACAGAACTTCTCTACAGGGACTAGACAAGCTGCGTGTCTGCGAGTGTGCATTTGCACATCAGCGTCAGAAATTCATTTGCAGGCATGCCCACAAACATTTAGATATACAGTGCATTTATCCAACATACATTACTCGTCACTCAGCTAAATCTACGCTCTAGAATCTAGATCAGTTATAAATGGTTAAAAAAAACACGTCAGCTGTTGGATGATCTGCATTACTGCAGGTGCTCACAGTTTATTCAAATAAGCTAAACGACATTCAATGAAATGCCTCCAACTGTAAATTGCCTAACGCCAATGTTTCAAGAGACACTGGAAAAACTGCTTTTGAGAGATGAAATGTGGGAAATCTTTTTGCCCAGAGTGAAAATAGTTTCCCACTGACTGACTTCTCTGCCTTCGTGTCCATGCATGCAGGTTTTGTTTGACAAGAAGGCTTATGAAGTAATATTGTGAGAACCACTTTTTTCTCATGGTCACATGACCACGTCCAACAGCCATCAGTTAATAAACGACAAACATGTTCAAAACAACAAGTGCCTGTAGTGTACACTATGCACCCTTCCCATAATGCTTAATGCACATCTGAGCAAAGGTGTGTATAAGGTTGTATCACAAAGATTGTCTGTCAGGAGTTAATTGTAGAGCCTTTGCAGCTGATAATTGGATACCAGAATAAACTTTTTAGTTTCATAGGGGGCAAATGTATCATAACATTATTAATAATCCTCTCATCCTAGTGTTTACTAGGCTTTGCCTGTATCTGTGGGTATCTGTCTTTGAGGGCTCATTAAAGTGTTTCCACAGAGATTTCCAGCCACCCATTATTTAACATATCTTCTTTGCTAATCAAATAATGTGAAGAGATCAGATCATTATAGCAAATATTGTCTTAATATGACAAATGTAGCAAAAATATATCTGCATCTCAAACCACATATTACATTACTATACATGTATTGCCAATGTGTAGAGTGCTAATTATGGCATAGTATTTATTCACACATATACTTGATACATTTTGTATATTTTTTTTACTTCTACTAAAACAGTTAGAGAACTATATTGATGACTGATTAATGTTTACGCATCTTAAAAATCTGCAATATGTATACTGCACATCACGTTCCCACTTTTTTTTTATTTTCTATGATATCTGAATACTGTATCATAAATATATAAATAAAAAAATTAATATTTGTTTAACAATTTCATTATAATATTAGCTGAATATGTTAGTAAAGTGCATTTAGACAAATGCATTATTAATAGCTTGGTTTTATAGAGAAATAACTATGGTATCTGAGTGATATTCGGATCAGCACATACTAAAGGCTGACATGTCAGTATCAAACATAAAAAAGTGTCATGGTGCCACGCCAATCTAAACCCCTATTGTATACTACAAGCAAGGTTTATGTTTGTATTAAATCACATATCATTTAAAGCTTAAAAGATCTTAAAAAGCGATGCTCAATAATGCTGCTTTTATTTCTCCAATTAAAGGACAGTCGCTAATTAAAGTAGTGCACAAAAAAGAAAAAAAACAAAATGAATAAATTATTGACACATTAATAGTACACAAAAAGTTTTAATACAGGTCTACAATCTCACCTTAGCTTCCTCTGTAACATCCCAGGTGAAAGAGACAGCATTGTAGGCGATTTCCTCAAGATTCCCAATGGTATTGAAGCTTTCCTTGTAGTCAGCTAGACAGAAAAAAATGGACAGGCTGAAGATCAGTAAACATTGTTCACTCATTTTAATGCACAGGTACAGTGCGCATCATAACACAAAAAAAATCCAAATCATCAATGTGTCCTGTGCAAACACTGAGACATCCTTCAGCAACAGGACTTAAATGTCCTTAATACCTTAAACAGAGATTACAGCTTACAATTTTGTTTGTAGCGGAGAAACTGTTAATGCATTTGGATTTTTCTCATATTTCTTTGCGAATGGTCTCTAATAAAATATTATTATCCCTCTGCATGAAATATATCTGCTGGTATTTTGTGGAAGGCAATTCTTCCCTCCTCCTGTGCTGTACTGTACTGTAAATGATACATGGAGCAACACAACCCCAAAGTATGTTAGAATTTTTTTTTACATGTTCTGTATTATGTTTTAAAGTTAAAGTTGAAGTTTTGTTCTTAAGACTCTTCCATGAGGATTACGTTTATCCATATAATTGCACAGTGTAACTAAGGACCATTACTTGTGATTTGATCAGCCTTTTTACCAGAATATGGCCATTTCCCTTTAGATAGTTCTTTAGACCCCATTTTGACCACTGTAGCTGCCCAGATGTGCCATTTCTTAATAAATCTTGACAGTTGCTATCAAAAACTGGTGACATGCCTCAGGCCTGTTTGTCTTACAATCGTTTTTAAGCACTTTTTTTTTTTTTTTTTTGATTTACAACCATCTAAAACAAAATCTGATCCCTTGCTTTGCTTATGTCAACTAAGGCAGAACAATAGGACCTAATTTTTCTTTTCACATTCAGATTTCCCACAATCAACCAACCACATAAAAAGAGTGTATTTGATTAGAAGTTAAATAATTGAAATTCACGAATATTAAAGTGTAACTGATTGGGTGTGTAAACATTATATAACAAATGCCAGACTTTTACCATGATGGTAGTCCCGAGAGTTTCATGACCTGAGACTGTTTCTATTTATGTGCACCTCGCCCTGCAACGGTTAAAATATCTATTCAAATCCTGATCTGTAGCTTCAGGCTCTAAGGAAAAAATCCCTGGATACTGTTATTCAAATAAAACATTTAAGACATATCAGGTTCCAAGCCCTCCAAAAAAAGCCAGACACTACATCTTGTAGGTCTGCCAACTGCTGTTGGTGAGACCCCTATAGTGGTCTTTGAGTGTTTCCCTTCCCCCATGTCTCAGGACTGACCCTATTCTTTACTGTCTTTCCATTTCCCATCTGTGAGTGAAGGTGACGGATTTCACTGCCCTAAGCCCTATACTAGTGTTGCATTTAACGGGATATGATATGCAGGGAAGGCAAAAGGCCACTGAATGAGGTTCAGGAGTTGTACACATGTACACACACACACACACACATTTGAGAACAAAGTGGGGATTCCCCTTGAATGATACCCCAAGAATCTGAAATAAGACATGACAAACAGTTACACTAATGGACTAAAGTATTGGGGCACCTGCTCACCTCCAACTCCCCAACTTATAGGTAGTACATATAGACATTTGCACACTTGTTTCAGCAATGGGTACAACTACAAGTGGCTCAGTGCCTTCAGTAGAGGGTTTTTTTTAACAAACATTTTTATAGACAGTGTACACATTCCCTTACCAATGTCCAGCACTCTTTGTTTAGCAGTGTGCTGACGGTTGTGCCAGTAGTTCCAGTGCTTCAGTTGCTCGTCTCGACACTTATCCTCTCCAAAAACCACCATCACCACACTCTGCGAGAAGCACCGCAGTAGAACAATGAGCAACAATACATTAAATAGAGTATAATTTCTTTTCCTGTCAGAATATAATGACCACCTCATTGTTTATTGATTTTACACTCTTTTTTTACCAGCTACACTGCACTTTGAAGTTCTTTAGACTGTAGATCTTCTATTTCTCTGCATATGCTCTGTAATCCTCCTTTCACACTGTTTCTCAATGGTCAGGACCCTAGAGGACCATCACAGAGCAGCTATTAGTTGGGTGGTGTGTCATTCTCAGCACTGCAGTGATACTGACATGGTGTTTGTGTTAGTGGTGCGTGTTGTGCTGGTGTGAGTGGATCAGACACAGCAGTGTCACTGCTGGACTGAGAATAGTCCTACAACCAAGCAGAACTCACCCGCACTTTGCTGATGGGAAGACGCAGACCCTTGCTTGCCCCCGACTCACTCAGAGTGATGCCGTAGTACTGCCCTCTGTTCAGATAGATCATTGGCCCCTCACCCTGCTTCTGGCGCACAGATCGGCTCGCTTCTATACTGTACTGGAAGGTGTCTCTGCACCAGAGAGAATGAATGTAAATATAAGTGTGTTTCTTTTTATCCTTGCAAGAATGTATTCATTTAAAAAAGGACTTAAAAAGGGACAGCAGTACTTACACTGGAGGCTGTTGATAGAGGGTGTTTTGGGATGCTAGGGATGTTGGTACTCTGAATTTCTGTTCAAATCAAAGAACACCACATATCACATTAGGCCTGATGCGAGCACTAAAAATACCTCTAGGACTAATCATTTCTGGAAACTACAAATAATATATTTATATTGTATGTCTTCATGCTTGTTGTGTTTGAAGTCTGAAATAGTGTTGTATTGCACTACTCTTATTTCATTGTTTTGTTTGGAAACAAAAGAACTACATTCTTCAATTTCAAATAGTCCATTCAGCATTTTCCACCTGTGGTATCTGGATTGATGTGCACAGGTAAACTGTCCTATAGGTTAGAACTTCATGAGAAGAAATGAATGCATATCGCATCAGATCAATCATGATTTTAGCACTCTGAATCACTTTTTTGTAATTTTTTGTATTAATGAATGGACATTATGGAAAATAATGGAAATTCTAGACTGCGTTCTCATTACCAAGTTCAGTGCTCATGTCGCTGATTTCATAAATGTAAGTGATTTGTGTCTGTATGTAGTGTGAACAAGTCTCTTCCTGAAATGTCTATCAAACACACATTGATGCATTTTACGTATAAATAGGCTAACAAGCAGTAGCTTAACCAGCCAGTTAATAAAATGGAGAACAGTAGCAGCAGTGGCTCTGCAGTGGCTTTCCTAAAAGAGTCACTATAAACTCTAGCATAAAAGGTAAATACATATATCTGTTCTAAGCTTAAAATAAAAATGTAATATATTTAAAAGGATTCAAATACCTGTATTTAATCTAATGTGTGCTTTACTGTTTGCTTAATAAACCTTTAGAATCTTATAGTGATATTAGCTTAATATTAGCATTATCACAGAAGCCTGACAATTGACAGAATTGGTACATTTATGACTCGAACTGAAGGCCTAGGTCTATCCAATGAATGTTTAACATTACATATTTAGACGCTCTCACCACATTCTCTCCGGTGTAAGAGTCTTCAAAGGTGCTATCCGGCACGCTCCTCTGTTCATCCTTCATGTAACGGCTATGGGTGATGGTCCTCGCCTCATGACTGGTTTGCTGATAAGGTAAGCGGTGGTGTGGCTGTTCCTCTTGCTGCTGGTTAGAAGTGGACAGTGCTGAATACTCTGGTTTTACAGGAGCCACTACTCCCCCCTCAGCTGGCAGTGTGCTGTATAAATTTCTCTTCATCTCTGTGCTGTGGGAGTCTGCGTTGAGGGACAGGTTGACTGGCACAGATTTGGCAGCCTGAACACGTTCCTCCACTGAGTCCACATCTCCATGCCATAACCTGTAAAACATATATAACTATGAGAATAAGCTTTGGGTTTAGAGTTATCATGTGTGCAGAGATATTATGCAAGGCATCTTGCAGCTGGAAGACACAGTAATGTGCAATGCAGTTTTTGTAAATATTAAGTATTTTTAATCACTGTGTCCAAGTGAGTGTGTGATGCACAACAGACCTCTTGTCTTCCTCTGGGATTTTAGCTACAGGCAGAACTCTCTTTTCTTTAGGAACCTGGCGGTCAACAGTAAAAAGAAAACAGGATTGAATTAGTAACTCCATATTGAATTTCATATTTATATTGTATTTGTATGTTGTTGGAAACATGTAAAGGTCTTCTATATTCCATATTTATATTATATTTGTGTATTGTTGACGACATGTAAAAGCCTTGCATCTGCAGTTACTACTAATTATTGGCATAATATTATCCGGTAGCTGTTCTTTGCATTGCTTCATGATGAATAGACTCATTGAAATGTTCCAAAATGATTTGGAAAAGAATTACATGCATTGACTTTCACTAAGTTAAAAAAAGTTTGCTTAAAAAAGGTATCATCATTTTTAGAGAAATAAGGCTTTTATTGATGGATGGATGGATGGATGGATGGGTATAGAAAGAAGGAGAAAGTATATTACAAAAAAGAAACACTTATTATAGAACAATTAAAGGGTTCTGAGACAGGACCTGAACAATTTTTGATGACCTTAATATTACTTAGGTCAGAGATGAAGGTGAATGAGGTGGTATGCCAACAGTGCATTTATTTAATTTATGTAGGATATTTAAACATTTTTAAAATTCCAATTCCATTGTCTGTATATTTTTATTAAATAGAAAGTCATTTATCTTAAAAAAATGTCTCCACTATTATGCTAGTATATTATTTTATGTGGCACTAAAGTCATAAATTTACAAACGTTTATTGCACTTATTCCTGTGAAAGTAGATCACCCCAAAAAGGAGACAATACTTAACTTTACATTTACAGTGTTCTAAACTGTTCTATTGAACCATGCTACTGTTTTAATCCATCCAAATCAGATAAGTGTGAATAATACAACATGGTTGGTGTGATATCTTGGGTCATCAAACCCAGTCTGACATTTATGTAACATGCTCAGTCAGAAGGTTTTATTTATTTTACTGTATACAGTGAAACACCTCAAACCCAATCATCAATGGAGATGGACTACATGTTATAAGTGCATCTTTCTTATAGGAAAATGTATCTGAATGTCTTTATTGTGCAACACAAAACCTTTATGAGATATGACATCAGACAGTTTCCCAATAGAGCTTTTCCAGCTGACCTTGTAGTAGTCGTAGAGCAGACCAAGAGCTGCCACACTGTCCTCATCTCCATTGATGCTCATCATAGCCTTGGTGACTGCAGTCAGAGGATTCTCTAGGTAGGCCCTCCAGGCCTCATCTTCACTGGTATAGACACGACGTGATGGAAAGGACGTCTCATTGGGGACCACCACCACCAGCCGCTTACTGTATCACACAGACAACACAGCTAGTACA
This sequence comes from Astyanax mexicanus, assembly GCF_023375975.1. Taxonomy (NCBI): domain Eukaryota; kingdom Metazoa; phylum Chordata; class Actinopteri; order Characiformes; family Acestrorhamphidae; genus Astyanax; species Astyanax mexicanus. The sequence goes on along the minus strand of NC_064413.1, from coordinate 38,719,154 downwards.
TTTGCATATATTGGAACATATAATGAGGTCATGTCTTCAAAGGCAAGTCATGTCATGAGCAAACTGATATTTTGTTGTTTGAACAAATCGAGCCATTCACCATACTCATATAATGAATGTCAGGACTTTACTGTCAAGCAGGGCAACATTTTACATTTTTATCCTATAGTGATTGTTATTGGAATTAATGATACAAATCTCCGATGTTGTGAATTTCATTGGGACATTTCGAATGAAAATCACTATCATTCACAGTACTGTGTTGCTTCTCTCCATACTGTCGAGTTTACAGTCTGTGTGTGGCTGCCCAATTCACATGACTATCAAGTGTGAACTTCCAATAAAATATATATAATTAAATTAAAATATTAAATAAATATTGATTTAAAATATGAGTAGAAATCAAATCAGCAAAATCAGACACTTTTAGTCACAACAAAAAAATTTTTTCCTTCCTGTAATTTAATGGGTTTTGACTTGTGACACTGTGTTTTTACACACAGACTCTGTACATTCTTACATCATTTGTTTTACTCCTAGTGAATTAAAAGTACTAATACAACCTGTTATTCAGAAAACCATGATGGAAAACAAGTGAAGGCATATTGAAAGTAGGGCTTTTAGCATCATAGGGATTTTCATGGATCATCACCACAGTTAAATCATACACATCGTGCTACAACTTGCTTGATACAAAATGAAAATTCACACTGTTCTCATTTCCCATGACTGATCTACCAGATGCAGTTTGTATCTGTCCAGTACTATCATTTACTTCAATCTTTAATATACAGAAAGCATTATAAATGTCATGTTGAATCTGTTTTAAAAAATCTTGTATTTTGTAATATAACAATATGTTTTGCAATATCAACAAAATATTAGGTTAATAAGTTAATGCCTTTTTATTTTAAAAGCTACTTGCTGACCACTGTATAAACAGATAATAGTGCGTCTAAAAAAATAGAATTTAATTGTAAAAGTACTTAATTTCCGTAATTCAGTTCAAAATGTGAAACTCATATATTATATAGATGTATTACACACAGAGTGATCTATTTAAGCGTTTATTTCTTTTATTGTTGATGATTACCAATGAAAACCCAAAAATCAGTGTCTCAGAAAATTAGAGTATATTATAAGAGATCAACTGGTACTGTGAGCAGTGTGCCATGCTGGAAAATAAAATCTGCATCTCTATAAAAGTTGTCAGCAGAAATAAACGCTTCAAATAGATTGCTGTGTGTATAATACATCTATATAATATATTTTCTATATAATATATAATATAATAAAGTTTCACAGTTTCACAACTGAATTACTGAAATAAAGTAACTTTTTTAATGATATTCTATTTTTTTGAGATGCACTAGTACTGCCAATTGTTAAACTGTCAAACACAAAAGATACATTGGTAAAAAAACATTATGTAAATCTCCAGACCAAATTTGTAAAAGAGAATGCTTTGTATATCTGTAAATCTGGTAAAGTGCTTTTTATTCCTGGTAGGCTGAAAAAACTCAGCTTCAAACTATGGTCTGACACTTGATTAGACACCATCTTTCAACAAGGGTGACCCTATTTTCCAAACCAGACATCTACACTAAATAAAACTGACACCTTTCGGTGCCTGAGGGCTCGCAGAGTCAACAAAGAGCTGCACCAAGTACCTGCTATTCCCATAGCTCTCCCTTTACATTGCCATCCAGTGTCCTGTCCTCACACACAATGTATTATCCCAGTGGATATGGATACTGCCATGTGGAAGTCAAAAGGATGTTAGTGGATCTAGGTTAAAATCTTTAATTCAGCTGCGCAAATTGTAGGAAAGTACAAACACATCAGTGCGTCATAGTACATATGAGAGTGTAGCTGCTATATCAATTTACTGCAGATACACCCCCAGATCTACACTAAATAGACAATTTAGTATTGTATTTAGTAACCTGCTCTTTTATTGTTTCTTCCAAAATCAGGGGTTTTAAAAAGAGTTATATTAGAGTTATATAAGAGTCTATTTAGAGCATTGCAGTTAGGATTTGATTGCATTCAGTGGGAAGAGCATTAGCAAGGTCAGGATGTTAGAGCATCATCAGTCCATTATATTGACAATACTTCTTTAAAAATATTATAGTGTGAAGCTGTGTGTGTACTAGTGCTGGGAGGTTAACTAAATTATTTCATTAATTATAGCATGGTTTTGAGTAAATATAAAAGAATCTATATTACAATACTGATAGCTCTAAATGGCTTCATTTGTTAGTAATTTGGCACATCTACAAATAAAAACTACTGAATTGAAGTTTTAGTTCTCAGAGTTGATTCATGACCAAAAAACAAGATCTAAAACAAATTAAACTGTAATAGGGAATCACTCATATTTGATGAATATTTATATTTAATTTTTTTTACAATATTGTGCAATAGCTGCAACTTAAAGCAACTCAATGCATTCATTTAAAAAGGTGTCTACAAATTATTGGACAGATCAAGTAAACACTAGTTCAAGTTCAACTTAAACTTATATCTGGCTAACTGACAAATCCTGCTTTGGAAAATACCCCTCAACACCCCACCCTGGTCCTGGGGTATCCCCTAACACATCAAACTTCAAATAAACCTCAAACACACCTAATTGATTAGGGGGATTAGGCTTGATTAGGGTGAACCCTGCTGAAACATCCAGTTGAAGACCAGCTAGTGGTTGATTTTAGATGATTTGTACTGGTCAAGTTATTAGAAACTGGTCATGTAGGCAAAAAAAAATAAAATACACACTTTGGGAAGCTAGCTGGTTCACCAGATCTTGACCAGTTTAGTGCATGTTAAATTAGATTTTTTGGCATACAGTTTGGCCAGCATGGTCTCGCTGGTCATACTGGTTGGCAATCTTTGAGATCCAGTATGGTCTCACTGGTCATACTAGTGGTCAATCTTTGAGATCCAGTATGGTCTTGCTGGTCATGCTGGTGGTCAATCTTTGAGATCCAGTATGGTCTTGCTGGTTATCATGGGTATCAATCTTGGTCAACCAGCATGGTCTTGCTATTCATGCTGGTGGACCAGCATGGTCAATATTGGTCAAACAGCTTGGTAATGCTGGTCAAACATATAGACTGGAAGACCAGCTAAGCCATCAAACACAAACATAAACATGTCCTTCGCTGATCCAAATCTACCTTAACAACCTTGACCTTCTAGAGCTGGCCATGTTTTTATTTCTTAGAAAAGAAGTTGAGAAAACAATCAAATATGAAGGTCAGAGGAAACTCCAGGACCAGAGGGTTATAAACACTGCTGTTCTTCATAATATAAGACTAATACTGAGCTGCTGAAGCAGCAGCTGATACTTCTGACTCAATACTGAGTTAGCAGACTAACAAACAGGTGCACTGTCTCCAACTCACCCCTCCTCCTGAGCCATGGAAGCAGCTGCGTGTCCTCCTGGGTTCTCTCCTCAGAAGCTGGTCAGGAACCTGTAGGAAGGTGACTGCTGGTCAGGAGAGTGAAAGGTGGACTCTGCCTTAACCCCTAGCTCACTTCACTCATCTGTGTGATGTCAATGCACCTTGCAGCCATAAACAAAGCAAAATAAAAGCCAATTTAGCTTCACCACAGACTCTGTGGAGCACAGTTAACATAAAAACTACAACAACAAAAAGGTAAGATATATCAGCTCAGCTCTCTGAGTGAGAAGGTGAGGGTGTGAATGAGTGAGCTGGAGTAACAGTGTAATCTCTCAACAGGTGAGAATCAGAGGTGTAGGAGGTCCTTCAGGATTAGACCCACCCCCTGACCAACTCTCCTCTCACCATCCTGCTACACTGTGTGCACTATCACTGTCACATGTGTGCAGGTTATAAACAGCTCTAAATATTGGGGGTGAACTATTTAAATCTTACCAATTCTAGTAAGTAATGAGATAAAAACAAGATGTGTCCTCTCCTCCCACTTGTTCATGGGGCGTTTAACTGTTCCTTGGTATAGGTGTCAGTACATTGAACAATATGAACAAGATAAATAATATTTATTCACATAACCCATTTCTAAATACTAATACCAATTTCAAAATGTAATCTGATAAATTTAATCAGCAGCTCATTCATGTTTGTTTCTTATTGTGGGCATATATATATGTCTGTTGATATTTTAAGGCAAGGCAAGTTTTTTTTTTTTTACAAAAAAGTTTTCATACACAGAGGCAATTCAAAGTGCTTTACAGAAAGATAGAAAGAGAAAAGTTATAAGAAATATAATTCAAAGAACACAGTAATGTAAACTAAGTATACAAATGTGACATTTATAATAGAATTAAAATGAATAAAATTGGAATATAAATAAATGTAAGATACAATACAGAACAATGTTTAAAAAAGGTACAAGACATTATATTTAAATTATGAAAATTAAGAACAAAAATAAATATAAGAAATAAAGTACTAAAGGTTTCTTAATGCTAAAATCTAAATGTAGCATGAATAACACAACAACAATTTCCTAACATTTTGTTCTAGAAATCAGGTCAAAACCAGTTCTGTGCATTAAAAGTATGTTCAAATTAGGTAAAGAATACTAAAAGTGCATTTTCAACTGAATATACTTTATGAAAATACACATTAAATACACTTTCTCTGTATTTCCATGCTTTAAAGTATACATTGTGTTGATAGAAAAAATATAAAGTAGCATTAAATACTGTTTAAAGTGCACACAATATGTGCATCAGTACGCAGAGTACTACATTTACAATATACTTTAAGTGTATTAAAAAGGTGTTTAAAAATACTTAATTAAATCTACTTAAGTTTGCAGAAGTTTTACAAAAAAACTCTCAAAAGCTAAATTTAATACTTTTATGTTGTATTTAAATATAGTTATTTATATATATATAGTTAGTTAGAAGTTAGTTTTATCTCCAGCACTAACCCAACACTCCAACATTCTGTAAATAAGGTGAGATGAACAAACACACATTTACACACTGTCCTGTGATGCCCTGAGGATGTTTAGTATATATGTGTGACACTTAGGGAGTAAAGAACAGAGTGCTGTAAGAACCTTTACACAGAGTCTTTAAAGAGTCATTAAGAATACATCACAATGGATTTTTTTTGGGATCTGAATAAAACAGCATGGCAAGATCAATCTTTTTAAGCTAATCTTAAAGTTTCACCAGCAGAGGGTTAAGTATTGTTAAATTTGAGCTCATCTACCAACCAATTACAAACATCACCAAGCTAAAAAAGCCCTGTCACTATAAAAATAACAGAAGAAAAATGAAATTGCTGTAAATACAAAGCACAAATAAAAAGCTTTTTAGAAATCCTTTGCTTTCTAGTTTACAGTTGTGATGTCATAAATACAATAAAATCGTTCCTGTCATTACACCATCAGTCCATTCAAACAGTATATTAAAAAAAAAAAAGATCACTGTAACTGTGGAGATAAATATGGCACTAAATATCCACCATAACATATTTGTAAAAAATTCAATGTAATGTTTTTTGTATTATTTTTTTTTTGCCTAATGGTAATTCATTTACTACAGTTATATTTTGCACCTGGTTTTGCTTAGATTTTTGTAGCAATTAAAAACAATGCTAGAAACAATCATGCATTCGTGCCCAATAAATTAATTAGGAAAGCATCTGAAAATCGGACATGTGAAGAGTGAGATGCATATGAAATGAATTTTATTGAAGCATTAATACATGCTGTGAGCGCTTAGTTTAAAATATACTCCTACTGACTGAATGTGCAAGTGATTTAAAAGCGAAATTAGTTATTTTGTAGAATATTTCACTTGTACTTTTTAACCATTGTTTAAAAAAAAAAGAGCAAATGTTTCCTTATAACAGCAGTTAAACATCTCTGTAGCAGCCACAGTTAGCCTATGGTAGATTTTCAGTGTTAAAGCAAGGTCCAGCTAGGCCTGACTACACCTCATTTTGATAGGACAAGGTAGTTTTAATGAAATTGCTTAAAACCTTTTCTCACTGCCACTGTATTTCTACATCAATGCTTTACTATACGTGAAAATTGGCCACAGTTGTACAATTGACTATTTGGCAGCACTCCAAACAGCTTTACCCATCAGAATAAAGGTAAATCTGTGGTGCGTAAGAGCTTAGTCACAGACTTGTCGGGTCTCAACAAGAGTGCTGTGATGAAATGAAACTCATGATCAGTCTTGAGTTGTGGGAAAAGTTGGTGAAACTGATTTAAAAGATAAACGATGCTTATTGTCCAAAATAAGACATTCCAGTGCTCCATTCAAACAGAGAACAGTGGCTACTGTTTACTGAATACATTTACACAGCATATTAAATCATTTATTTACTTAATATTATGTTCCTTTAAAAAAAAAAAGTTTTAGAGTTTTGCTAATTTAATCTCATAATATAAGATGATCATGCAGGTGAAAACATACCCTATACTGGGAAATGAGCAGGCTAACCAGCTCTGGATCAGCGTAATGTATGTAGCATTTGACTTGCAGTCTTGCTGGTCATGCTGGTTATGTCGGCCATACTGGTCAACCAGCTTGGTGATGCTGGTGATGCTGGTCTTGTTGGTCACACCAGTCATTCAGGCTGGTCTTGCTGGTTATGCTGGTCAACCAGCAACCAGCTGGGCAGGTTGATCTTGTTTGTAGACCAGATAAACCATCAAACTTCACCAGTTTAACCAGCTCAATCAGCCAAGATGCTCAGACCTATTTGACTTATGGATTTTACTGCTATAAAAATATCCTTCAGCATACTCTGTAAATGTGGCTGCACAGCAGCACTGCTGTGTCTAATCCACTCGTACCAGCACAACACAAACTAACACACCACCACCATGTCAGTGTCAACTGATCTGTGGTGGGCTTGTGGGGTCTTGACCATTGAGGTATTCAGAGAAATTAAAGGACAGTCTGTAATCACAGAATGACATAGTGCTCCGATACTATTATGGCTGATCTCTGTATGATGACTGTCTGTGCCAGTGTGACGGTAATAAGCACCTCTTCGCTTCGTTGAAATGAAATCAGTAGCTTGTTCTGGTGAAAAGGGAAACTTGTTTCAAATACAAAACTTTTTCTTCCAGGGAATCAAATAACCGACAACAGGCCGAGACAAACCCCATCCAGCAGTGCTTTGCAGCTTTGGACCTGTGTGAGAATAAGAAAACTGGCTCAGTGCCTCGAGGTCAAGGCTCTTCACCAACTGCCAACAGCAGTTAGTTCTCCCTCTTTCCTTTCTCTGATCATTATTGTTTATGGGACAGTTAAAAAGAGGTGTGGCACTTCAGAGGCTGCAGAGGGAAACTTGCTTGTGCTGGAGTCGCAGAACAGCTTCGTCTTCTACCTGTCTGACAGGTAACGGCTGTGGTGTGTGTGTGTGTGTGTGGTAAACGTGAGAGTGGTGTGTTTGTATGCACACACAAACACACATGTGGGCTGCACTGCCACTTCAGCTGTTTTCTGAAGCTGTTTTCCTATTTAACTTTTTGTGAGTCGGTTAAAGCAGCAGCCCTGAAGACTATTGTTTTAATTGAAAGCAGTCGTATTCCTGTTTTTGGGAGGGGAATTATAAAATTTGAAAATTCTAATTCTAAACAATTGTGTCCTGGCAGGATTACCCTTGCTCTCTACATTTTGACAGCATTTTATAAATGAACAATATGAACAAAACTATACATAGTCCAAAATGCAGAATTTTACACAAATGTAAAATATAGCATTGCAGAGTAGCCAGCGCACTCGGAGGAAAGCCCAACAATTCTGTTCTGATACATCAGCTCACAGGTGCCTTGTGCTGATCGACATCGCCACCCAGAGAGAGCAAGGCCATGTGTGCTCTCTCGGGGATCTAGCAGCTGATGGCAAGCTGCACACCCGGGATTAGAACCAGCAATCCTCCGATCATAGTGGCAGCACTCTCGGCACCCTAGTTTATTTATATTTACCTGCATTTAAAAAAGTACACCTCCACATGCTTGTGTGCAATTATACATTCTCACCAGAGAGGTCTCTAAATCCTCTAAACACCTAAATCCCCACAATTTACAGACTGTTGCTTTAAAAGCTTAATCTGACAGTACAGCTCAAGATGAGGGCTGATTTTGCAATGTATGTTCCATCCCAGCATTGTATGTGATTTTACTGGTGTTTCCTTTTACTGGTGTTTTGGACAGTATTTATGTAAATATAGTATGACACTGGGTTTTTGTGTATTTTTACTTTATCATAGAAGTGTTCAACATACAGTATGTGCAACAATATAACATTTCAAATGTGTCTATGCCAACAGAGATGAAATATATACATGCAATACAGAATAGAGAGTCTTTCTACCCAATCTGCGTTTGAAGCAAGTTTTTATTCATTTATTCATAAAGCTGTAAACTTAAAATTATATGTAAACTTTTACTGGCATAATATTTTAATGTGGGTATTTCTACTTTAATCTAAGAATATGCCTTGTGTATTTTGTTCACCGCTGGTGTTACTTCAGGTCAGTGAAACACTAAGGAACGGTTAATTTCAGGCAAATGTTTCATTATACCGAACAGGTTAGACTGCTTACTCCCTCTATGCTGGGAAAAAATGCAGCCACTATGGATTAAAGCCACTCGAGCATGATGAATCACATGATGTCATGATTTTTCACAGGAGGAGAACCAGCCTGACTTGTTTATTCTCGCGAACTTGTTTTATTCCCAGACACTTTCCAGGTGTATTTTGTGTGTGTAGGTGTGTGTGTGGACTCATAAACACATTGTGTTTAGATGCTGCAATGTTCCGACCACGGCTGTGACAGATTTGTGACGGGGACGTTAAACGGCCTTCAGTGAATAATCATAAGCACTAGCTGTTGCCAGACTTCCTTTGTGCTGGAGCGAATTCCGGCACCTCCCACATTTTACTGGAATTAGCTCCAATTTCCAAGATAACATTCTCATGTGGAACTCTCAAGGATAGAACTTAAGATAGGTTCCAGTTGGGAGTTCCAGGTGGGCATGACCTCTGAGTGGGTTTATAATTGTGTTTTTACTGGAACCCAGTTGGGATTTTCAGTTGGACCCCTTTATTATAGCCCACATTAATCTCACATGATTCCATTACTGACCTTGATGGGCTCTATCACTGATAAATAATCCATATGTGGGGCCAACATGGAACCCAAGGACAAGACATTCTAGGTCCCAGGTCCTAAATGCTCCTGGAGATCTGTATTCTATAATTTACTGTATCCCCACTACTTTACGGTGCACCCATTGCTGACATAGATGTGCAATTTCATGCACACGGCTGTTTTTAGAATAGATAGGGTGCTATTGAGATTCAGTACATGGGGAAAAGCTAAGGAGCTGGGAATTAGGTGGGTGGTGATTATTCAACATCCTCACATGTTTTTTTCTGAATGTGAATGTGATGACGATGTCTTACACACATTACTTAGCCATTGAAAGAAATCAAAAGGAATATATATATATATATATATATATATATATATATATATATATATATATATATATATATATATATATATATATATATATAATATGATCTATGACAAGGTCTAGTCCCTGTCTAGAAAACCTTAGCCTTATGTGGTCAGTTTAAAGACTGACTCTTTAGCCTAGCCCTAGACGCAATTTTCTAGATCTTTAAGCCTAGTAATAGACTATATTTCTCTTTCAATAAAAAAATCTTTAAAATGTTATATAGTCCAAGACTAGACCAGTTTCCGTCTGGGAAACTGGTACAAAGCTGAACAAAAAAAGAAAGCTTCTCTAAAATCATTTCTTGATTAGCAGTGCGGGGCATATTGGATTTTAGATGTCATGAACGTGGCTCTCCAGGAGCAGGGTGGGGTTCTCTGGCTTCAAGCACATACGAGATTCACTCAGAACACTGACAAACTAGAAAAACAGCAACAACCGTTAGAGCATACAGTCACACTGGAGAGTATTAAGTAGGCTTTATTTAGAATAGATACCCCCTTAAAGAAAGCACTGGATTTATGTAGACTTTTAAAGCTGGTGAATTGTGAAAAAAAAAAACATGCATATGATCCTATAATGCTCCACAAGTTGTCACATTTGTAGATCTTTGAAATAACAGATTTGAAATTGCTGGACCTTGGCTGGAACAATTTCAGGGATGTATATGTGGGAGTGTTTGCAGAAATTTTCTTCATTAAATCTGAGTCATAATGATTTAAGAGATTTACAGTATTTGAAATGATATATGAATGATGGTTCTGCTAATATATACAGCTACATTATTTATATAAACAAAATTACATATATCACAGAGGATCTGTTGCTTTATAAGCCCTCCGGTCCTCATACAGGATCAAAATATTCTGTATGCCCCCAACTGTATATATATATTTTTTATCAAAAAATATTAAAGAATTCACTCAGTAGAGATTTTAATCCTCCTTAATCAAGCTTATAACTGACTGGGAAATTAAGCGTAGACGGTATAGACTTGATTTTTCTTTCAGAGGAAAATCTCCATTTGAAATGCTGTTACTCCAAAAGTAGGTTTAATGACTGTCTGGGAAACTGGCCTTAGAGGTTTTATTATTTTTTCTTGTATTATTATTATTATTATTATTATTATCTATTCTACTCTTCTCTCATAAGATTCTTCCTGCTCTTATTACCCTTGACAGATTTATCCTGTCCTGTCTTACTGATGATTTGATCTTGTTATTTTTTTCATTTTTAGGTATTTAAATTATACTACAATTTTGTTCTGTAATTGTGTTACTTACTTATTTTTCTTTTAATATATATTTTAAACTTTGTGCTTTACACTATACTGTACTCTAATATTAATGCCTTTTATAACAGACTAATGTTTAACTTTATTCCCTCTATAAAACCTTCTATTGTGACATCTGGTGGGCCCCACTGGTATTACTTGACTTTTTCAAGTTTTGGTTACTTTTTAAGCTAAATTCTTAAACACACAGGACACTCCAAAAACAAAACACTACAAAACACTTTTTTGGAGATTTAATCTTTGCTTTATAGGATAACCAAAACAGATTTCTATACCTCAAATCGACATAGTCACAAAATACAGGTTACCATACAAAATCTACAAAAATGCAACAATTACAAACCTTTTGTTCGACAAATAACAATAGTACAGTATAAATTTATACAATACTGTTTCTGTATATTTGGCACCTGACCACATGATATAATTATGTGATGCAGAAATGTTATGTCCAATGCTTACAAAATAAGGAAGAAAAAATAATAAAATAAAATATATGCATAAAACATGGAATAATTGCAGTAGTTGTGATCTGTTATTTAAACATGTTTTTTTTTAACTTTACAAACAGCAGTTCATCAGAACAAAAGAAAAGTAAAAACATTCAAATTTGTCCAATTAACAGTATCGCAGTACTGAATACACTGCGCATTGAGGCATTCAAAACTTACAACAAACAACAGCAGCAACAGAAGGATTCTGGAGCTCCATGTGCTTTAGCATGCTCACTGAAAGCAGAGCAGGTGATGGGAGATGGAGGAAGAGAACTTGTGGAGTGTTGATTAAGTTTGATTCTTTGTACCAGAGTACAGCAAGTGGATCCAGCTCGGCTGTAGTTGGCCAATAGCATCTCATGTGCTACTGGAGAACAGAATCAAGTGCACTTCTTGTATTCATCAAGTACAAAGAATGGAGTAAAGGGTCTTGGGGGCCTAACTAGACCCCATCTCAGACTACAATCTCTAATGGTAAAACTGCCTTTGTTTTTACTGTTGACAGTAAAAATGTGCATATTACATCCATAAAGCCCAGTCACAAAAGAGTTTAGTGGGGAAAACTAATAGAAAAACCTCTGTCAGATGGTGGAGCGAGTACCACGCTTTCAACACTTTCTCTAAGTGATGAGACGATCTAAACACTACAATGCTGTCAGGAAACTGGGCTCTGATGTGTTGTTCTAGATGCTCTTCCAAGATCACCAGAGGCTACAGGAAAAATTCTACAGATCACACTTTAGCATTGCAGGCAGCCATACTGCCACTAAATAGCACTAAATAAGAAACAAATAACATGAAATAAAAATGTAAAACCAGTCATCCATAAAAAACACTTAACTCTGTGTATGTTTGTGTGTGGCACATCAGTAACTGGAACAATGTCCACTGTAAGACAACTGCAGCTGTTCTTTTGTAAATATTACAGATTTGGCTTTCATGTGTCTTTCACTTCTGTGACGATGTAATAAACCAGTACCAGGACACTATTAGCCACATGCGTGCGCTCACACACACAAATACACACACACACACACACACACACACACACTTGCATGCAGGCATACATATAACACAAATAGTTACTCTTCCATACACAGTTAAAACTGATTTAACATGCTCCACTAAAGCCACCAAAACTGAGCAGATGTTGCATCTTAAAATAGCATTTCATTTTGATTAAAGAGTTGTGCATGCATGTGTGGTGTTTCATTATTTAGAAAATCTAAAACTGTACAGGTCTAAACAAAACCACAGAAAAGTCCCACAATTCTTCATTTCATTTCCTTCAAACAATACAACTTCTCGGATAAAAGTGTGTGTTTCCAGAGATCTGTATTTAAATGGCTTTGGGGTCTGTCTAAAACGTGTAGTGTCGTACATGGAATAGAAATGCACGATTAGGTTGAGGGTGTTGACTTGGCGGTCAAGATTAGTTAACACTGATATGCTAAACGATAAAATGGGCAAAAAAAATGGAACAGTGGTTACTGCCATCAAAAACTACAAAATAAAACTACCAAACTACTAAGGGTTGGTGCTAAGGATCCACAAGAGCCAAAGCCATGGTCCATTTCTCCTGAGTCCAGCATCCCATGCCAATCAATACTAACAACTAAACTGACAAGATAAGCACCTCTTTTCACCTCTAAAACACATGAAAACCTCCTAAAAAAAACAATAAACTACTGTGATAAATCAGATTAGTCTCACTAGAGTTCCCATGTTTGCGGGGTGGTCAGATATGTTAAAGTTATGTAGCATTTTAATACAGTGTCCTACAAACCCAGACAACATGTATCTGTGTGGTGCAAGTTCAAAACTGTTTCATGTCAGAATCAAATTCCTGGTAAGAGGCATCTGGTGAGGAGAGTATAGGCATGTTTTTAATCATGGTCTGAAGCAAAAGGATGAGCAAAAGCACTTAACTTTGTTTTTGAATTTGTGCCATTCTTTAAATTGAATCTTACCAAAATCTTCCCTTAAAGACCTTCTAAAGGCTTCTATCCTGCAAGAACAAAACATTAAAGGCATATTACATGCTCCTCTCAGGCAGTTTCAGCTGCATTCCACTGCACAGAGTAGTGCTCTCATTACCATCACTCTGCCTCACACTGGACCTCAATCCAGATCAGAGGGAAATCCCTACAGAGCCCCACATATAGTGTGTGTGCGTGCGTGAGAGAGAGAGAGAGATACAGAGAGAGAGATACAGAGAGAGAGAGATACAGAGAATGGGGGGAGGGCAGAGATTGCGTGTGTGTGTTGAGGGAGTCCTATATCTGGTCAAGCTCAGTCTGATGGGACAGAGGCCCTCCATCATGTCCCCATGTTTGACCAGAGGGAGTTGCTGTGTATCAAAAACGGAAATAAAAACCCATAAATAAATAAAATGGAGGAGGATGAGAAGGAGGAAGAGGCGGAGGGTGCTCTCAGAACTGTCCTGCACTGCTAGGGTCACACTGCAGCAGGCGCACGATGGACGGGTCACTCTTGGCCCCTTTGATGAATTCTTCCAGGGAAAGTTTACCTAACCAACAAGAACACAGGCATACTGTTAACAATGTGTCATTAAGAGAAACATCCTTAAACTAAAGAATGACCGTTACTGTTCATACTGACATGATGCTATCAAACCGAGAACCTACTGTATATCATATCATATTATCATACACAAACCACACTACTATACAAAGATCACAGTATTGTGTGGAGACCCCCCTTGTATCATATGGGGCCCCCAATTATGCAAAATCAAGGGCCCACTGTATCATATCTAGATCCCACTGTATTGTATTGAGATTCTACTGTAGCGCATTAAAACCCCATTGTATAAGGATCTCTCTGTATAGTACTCAAGACCACCCTGTATCATAAGGAAACTCACAATAGGATATTAACACAATACACTGGCCATGATAACGATGATATCACATTACTGTGATTCTGCAATACTCAATATAATGCAAGACTTTTTTTTATGATAATAACTAACTACTTCTAACCTCATTTATTTCTTCTCCTCCTTTCCTCCTCCATCCCATTATTTCCCTTTGACCTTCTTTAGGCCCTATCTAAAAATGTTTTTTTTTTTAGCTTAAACTTCTATTACTCTATGTACATCACTGTTGTAAGTACTTTGGACAAAAGCGTCTTCCAAATGTGATGTAACGATACTCTACTCTATGCATCTCTGTTACTGAATACTCCTAAATACGCAAATACCTGAAACTACTGATTTATTGGTGTCAGATTCACAAAATGTAACAACCAATATTTATTGCACAGAGACTCCACTGTATCATAAGGAGAACTATGTATTGTATCGATAGAGTGTATCAGGCCATGATCTCTTTAAAAAAAATGCAGCATGCTGTAATGGCCAGCAGATGGCAGTAAATATATTTTTTTCCATCCAAAAGAACAAATGAAAATGTAGGCTCTATATTCTTCTAAATGTGGACACTGTATATAATACATGAGAAAGCACATCAGTCATATAAACAGTTTACATTTGCTCATTCGCTCACACTCAGCCAGAGTCACACAGAGAGACAGAGAGGCGCACTGATACACCCTCTGCCTGTCTCTCGTGACTCTGATCATGAGTGCTGGAAAAGCAACACAGTTCACTGACCATGGAAACACTCCACTCTCTAACTTGTCCAAGCATTCCATCTCTACTCTGCTTTTCTGAAGTGCACACACTAATGTAAAGTGGGTCTGCTAATGTAGCTCTCAGCCAACCTGTCCATTTCACAGCTTTTTGTTTTATCCTGCAAAAAGAAGCAGGGGATGCAGGGACACATAACTGCAGTAGAAAAAAAATCATTGTCAAAATAATGATTTGAAACAAACAGCACCTGAGAAAAAATACAAGGTTGAATGAGAAGCTCTTACCATCACGGTTGGTATCCATTTGCCTAAAGATCTTCTCTGTTCTTTTCTCTGGTGTGGATTCGTCCTCCGGCATCTTCATTACTGAAGACACCATTTTATAAATAGCCTGTCAAACAAACATGAAGGTTATTCATCTGTTAGTCAATCAACCAGGGAAAAATCAAACTGTACAGATAGATATGGATTTGGAAAAGGAGAGATGATATTTAACTGATGTGAAATTTGTTGTAGATTGAACAGATTTAGCAAGCTTACGTTATATGTTAAATACAGATATTCTAATATGAATGAAATACAATAAAATTCTAAGGTCTGTCAGAATAGGCATGTTATTAAGTTATCACACAACATATAGACATGACCACAATATTTTTTGCTGATCCCAATATTGTCCTTCGTGTTTATTAAGCTAGGTGAGACCAGGATTGTGTCTTTGTTTCAGAAACAGTGATTTTATTTTATTTATGGTTTTATTGTTAAGAATATTTAATTTAAATGACTATATTATTCTTAATCATTTTAAGTC
Source organism: Astyanax mexicanus (assembly GCF_023375975.1). NCBI lineage: Eukaryota > Metazoa > Chordata > Actinopteri > Characiformes > Acestrorhamphidae > Astyanax > Astyanax mexicanus. The sequence continues at coordinate 38,703,448 of NC_064413.1, read as the reverse complement.
CACTTCTATTCAAAAGTGTAAGGGTGGTCTGCTTCTAATGTGTACAGGGTTGAAATATGTGGTTAAAGGAAGAGAAGGTAAACTGACTTCATCTCAGCCATAGAACTACTGAATTGGCAAATGAAAAATAGAAACCAGAAAAATTAAGCTAAAAAACATCATCATAAATATATAACACGTATAAATAAGCAAGAAATCGCCTGATTCTATGCAACAAACAGCTTTTGGAGAACTTCAAAGACCTCAAATAATTGAGAATGTGTGAATTAGACTCTTGGCAGTGGACATATGTGAGGAGCTTGGCTGCCAGGCAGCAGAAGAGTGCAAACACAGCCAGCGTCACAGTACTGTGACACAGCTAGGCAAACGATGCGCAGCAGAGCTGTAAACACCACCAATATGGGAGGACAGGAAGGAATTGCTAACACTCTCACACCTTCAGATGAATGCACAAACACACACATACACAGATGCAGTGAAAGAAGAGATGGTGCCGAGTGTTGTGTATGCAGAAGTCAAAGAATACATAATCTCTCCTTACCATAGATTTTTTTTATTTATCTATAAATTTACATCTATAATTATAGCCTTGTATACTACTTTTAAAGTGGGAGCAGATCATAAACCAACTGGAAATATTACACTACATGACTGGTAAAATCGGAAACCAAAATAGAGCACACTACACGACTGGATATGGTACAAACACGACCAGATTCCTGACCACACGTGTCAGGAATCTGACACATGACTTGTGTTACCTAGGAGATTCAGATGCCAACATGGAGGTGCTCAAACTTGCTGCAGTTGTAGTTTGTGCTGCTTCTTTGTGAAGCAAAAAAAAAAAAAAACAACACTGTTGGGTAAAGGTTAGCATGGGAGAAGTGGTCAGCATGGTCTCTATGCATAACCCACTTACTTTTTGTGGTACCCACTGTGTGTTTTATAATAGATAAACAGTTACTTCAGTAAAGTTCTGTTTTCATTGGATGCTAATGGAGTCTGTTTACACTAGAGTTGGTAAAAGGTTTTTTTTTTTTGCCAGATTCTGGTCAAACTAACACTTATTAGGTGTGAGAAGCAGCAGGGAGCTCACAGTGAACTTTTACACAGGAAGACGCTTCAGTACGATTAGCCGTGCAAGATGTTCTGTGAACCCAAAAATTAACCCTCCCTAAACATGACTTTGCATATACTGAAAGAATGCATAGTGTAGTGTGAATCCTCAGAGGGACAGTGTGCACCAAACCGTGAGCCCTGTACCATGAAGGTGTTATAAGAATACACATGATACTGAGCAGCTATATGAAGGGGCAGAAGTTAGAAGTCGGAAAAAACATTATTTAGTATTATTATTTTTTTTTTTTTACCAAATGATCTCTGGTTCACACGTCTACCAAACGATGAAGGTTGATTCATAGGGATTAAGGACTATTTATGGCCTGTTACACCCCTAGTAGGAGTGTACCCTATAACCTACAGCTGTGTGATTACCTGTCCATCAAAAAGTCCGGTCTCAGCAATTAGCCATAATAAATTATTAATGATCACAATTAATGCATTTAGTAATACACCAGCTGCATCACAGATCAATTAGATACTTATAAATCAAGTCAACTTTCAAATTAAAAGATTTTTCTCAATGCACGCAGTCAGAGCCAGTCCACTTGAAAAAACTGAAGATCTCCATGATTCACTGAAAAGTCCTAATCACCACTAATTGCAAACAATAATGGCAATTATAATATTTACTGCAATAAAATTGCAATTATATCATTGTTTCCATGAAAATGTTTAGTTTTCATTAGACTAGAATTTGTTGGACAACTTTAATCAGAGTCTCAAAATCTGAGCAAAGCTAATCTATGCCAAAATTACTGCAGCACTCCACTAGCAGACAAAAATAGACCTGCGAGAGGTGGCCGTCTGAAGCCTTTTTGTTCAAGAAGGACATAAGGCTGATCTCTCTTCAGCTGTAGAATGTCCTGACAGCTACTGCCAACACTTGTCTAAAAGCTTTACAACATATTTCAGAACTTTTGCTATTAAGTTTTTTTTGTATAGAAATAGTAATTTATTAGGGATATAGTGATATGAAAATTGTCATATCGCTAAGAATATTGTTATTGTCAAAATGCCTTAAATAATACCCTTGTGATAATCCTTTAGAGCCATATCATCTACCTCTAAGGTAACTGCCTGAAATAGCGTTCACCTTGCTACACTTTAGCACCCATCTAGCATCCACTTAGAAACACCATAACAACCACCTGGGATACCATAGTGGGAATTAAGCAACACCACAGCAAAAAAACAGTCACATATTCACTTTTTACGTTCCTCTAATAATCCTCTAAAACACATACAATATGCCAATGCTGCTACACACCTTTCTCGTGTTACTTTATTTTTCATTTTAATTGTCATATTATTCACATTATGAGTTTGCACACTTTCATATTATGTATTGTAACCTTGCAACTGCCCCAATGCAAATTTGTTGCAGGCCTATGTTGCACCACCAACTACTGCATAAATATTCAGTATATATCAGCTCTATCTCAGATCTCTCTTTGTGTGATATATTTTGTACATAGTTGAAGTTCCCCCTTTACAGATCATTATAAGGCTCCTGATCTGCTTATTTAGTACATTTAGTGCTAGCCTGCTGAAGAGTTATTTCCTGAGCCTCACCACAAGCCTTTCAAATGCATGAATCTTCTGACAAGTTGTGCAAAGGAGAAACAGACCTTAATTTGATCTCATATTGTTCCATTCACATTCTGTGCCTCCATGATTTCCTGTTTATTATTAATCCTCTAATGAACGTCACCTCGCTTTGTCAAACATTCACACAAAGCAGTCCAGACTGTTCTCATACAGAGTTCCCCAATGGTGGAACAAACTTCCTTCCACTACCAGATCAGGAGAATCTCTCACTATCTTTAATAAACTCCTGAAGACAGAGCTCTTCAAAGGGCATTTACTCGCCTAACACCTCTAACTTACTAACTACTTCTAACCTCATTTCATCCCATTATTTCCTTTTGACCTCCTCTAGGCCCTGTCTAAAAAGTTTTTTTACTTTACTTAACTTCTAATACTTTTGTACTTCACTATTGTAAGTCGCTTTGGACAAAAGCATCTGCCAAATGTAATGTAATGTAATGTAATGTATGGTGTGTGCATCCTTGGTTATTGGTAAATGTTTATGCATAACTTGGCGTCGGTGTAATACCTGTACGATTTCCAGCATCTCTGATTTGCTGATGTATCCATTCCCGTCCAGGTCATACATGCTAAAAGCCCATTTCAGTTTCTGCTCCAGCTTCCCTCGTGAAGTGACACTGAGTGCGATTATAAACTCCCGAAAGTCTATTGTGCCGTCGCCGTTAGCGTCAAATGTGCGGAACACATGCTCAGCAAACTTGGAGGCATCTCCATAGGGGAAGAAATTGCCATAGATCTTTTTGAACTCCTCCATTGAGAGGTGTCCGCTGGGGCAGTCTCGCAGGAAGCCCTTGTACCACTCCTGGATCTCGTGCTCGGTGAAGTCCGTGCTCTCCAGCAGGTCCTGCATCACCTCCGGCCGCAGCTTGCTGTTCTGCTTCCCCATGCTCACGTTAGATTCACGTTAAAGCTTAGGAAAAGCAGAGGAAAAGAAAGTCAGGTCAGGAATAGGACAGAGCAATGTATATATATCACCTGAAGATTTGGCCTGACCATATTGTGTTCGGTCATTAAACATGTATATGTATCTATTTTTGTATGCATTTTGGTCTCTTGCCAACACAAACAGAGCTTTCTGTAATGGAACTTTTTAAAGCTGTTTTCAGAGCAAAAAATTTCAATAACTTTGAAAGAATTCTTAAGTGCAGTTGCAAAGACCATCAAAAATGTTTTAATGAAACTGGCTCTCATCAGAACCACCCCTAAAAAGGAAGACCAAAAGTTACTTCTGCTGCACAGGATAAGTTCATCAGAGATTAACAGCACCCCAGATAAGAGCCACCTAAAGGCTTTACATAATATTTTGGTTTGTTGAATACTTTTAAGGTTAGTACATGTCATTTACCACGTGTTCCTTCATATTCTGGATTACTTCAGTATTGATTTACAATGTAGAGAAAAAAACATTAAGAAAGTGTGTCTAAACTTTTGACTGTAAACAAATGGTAATAAAAAATAAAAATAAAAAAAAACATCTACAAAAATATAACAGTCGGTTTAGATTTTAAACATCAGATGATCATTGTGACATTTGTAGTAATTTGGGACTCGTCTTTTCTTCCATATTCATGGTGTTCTGATTACAGAGCTAGTTTGGATGGAAATATTACTAAATATTACTATATATATATATATATATTATATAATAATCCTACCTTAAAAAAAGGTGTGTGGACATTGAATACCTCATATCTAAAGATCATGGTAAAATTATGCAAACTGAAAGTCATCACTATACATATTTAGACATGGACGTCCGTGTTTGCTGGGTGTAAATTTACTCTGGTATTTGCCTTGGTTTAACATTTCTACAGAATCTCACCTTGTTCACAAAACAAAAAGATGTAAGAAAAATATCCAGAAGTGCATTTTGATTGATTGTATCATCATTTACTTAAATGTTGAATAGCAAGTGTATTTATTTGCTTCTTAGCAAATATGGTGCTGGACACGCATCACTCTGAGCTTTAATAAGAATCATTACTGCAAGTACTAGCACCACTAAAAAACACCTTTTCACTATCAGGAAACTTCAGCAAGGCTGAGCACAAACACACAGGCCATATGCAGACTTTATCTCTCCATAAAGCACCTTGAATAAAACAGCCGGCACATTATTCCTCGCCTATTTGTTACAACAGTTTAGGAGGAAGCCTAGATTCTGTCTTGGGCCGGATGGTCTGTGGTCGATCAGTGGTTGCAGGACATTTGATACAAGCAGAATCAGGAAGTAACACTGTCTCTTCAGGCTGGTCATAACTCTTGTCAATAAGACATACATTTTATCTGCCTGTGCCTTTTTTCTTTTTACTTTGTGTTAGATCTAAAGATGATTTAATTTCTGAAGGGAGATAAATGCAGTAATTTGAATGAATAGTAGATATGTTCAGTAGCTAAGCATCACCAAAGCATTCTGCTCTTCTTGATTTCATTAAATCAAAAAATCATCTTGAAATGATCAAAATGTAATTTTTCTTAAATACATAATTTTAAGCAATTTCCTGCTAATACTGATATGATGGATAATCCAACTAACTACATTAACCACCAATTCTCATACTCTACTACAGTAACTGTCACATATGTAAAATTATTATTATTATTATTTTTTACAATTGCTAATTAAAGCTAACATCAAGCCAGTTACCAGAATTGTAGCTTGAACTTGCACACTGAGTCATTTTAATGTTTAAAAACGCATACCTGATGCAGCCATGAACAACACCACACATTTTGGTATCTGGCCCGATGTTCTGCCTACTGCATTACAGAAATGTTTAAGTTCCATTTATGCCACATGAACATTAGCTTCAAATATCAGTTATCTACATCCATGATTACTAATAAATCACCATCAGCCCTAAACATATCACACTGGCCAACTCCTACTTTCATTACGAATTTTATAGGCTCTACTCCAACATCATTAGTCTGTCTGAGAAAAGAGGACTGGTGCCAGATTCTACCCACAAGAAATTCTGCGCCCACTGCAATATTGAACACAATGTGCACTGTAAAGCAAGAGTGTATGTATAAAGAAAAGGTACAGGCGAACATTTGTGCATAACAACTATTCAGGGAACAATGGCTTATAACGTTTAAGGATATGAAAATGATTCTCTCTTCACTTCCCATTCAATCATGTGAAAAATCACTCAAGTCACATAGACTGCTATCAAAAAGTTGAGGATATTTGGCTTTCGGGTGACATTTATGGAAAACGTAAAAACTTCACACCACAGTTATATTAGACAAGAAAAGTAAGGTATTTATGTAGAGGCCTGCAATAGTGATTTCCTCATCTCGAAAAATGTATTGAAACAAAATGTTTTAAAAAATTGTCATGTGCGTTTAAACATCAATTATAACTTGACAACGATGTCTCATACCGTTCACAAGTAGATTAAATGTCATCTGAGGCAAGGCATCACGCACTTTCCTCAGGTCACTGAGGTTCTGGCCTGTACCTAGTGGTGTGGTCAGGTACCCTTGCAGGTAGACTAGCATGCAAACCACACTGAAGTAAACGCTGAATTGGTTTCGAATGATTGCTTGTGACACTCTCCTCTGTTAAATGTGTCTGGAGTTGTGTGGTTTTCATCAACTGTTTCTGCAGGGCACTGTTAACAATGAAGCAGTCATCAGTGTTGGATGTGGCCTTTCTGTGACTCTCTGGATCTCTGTTGCAACCTGTTGATGACACTCTGACACTCTGAGCTTAGCGGCAAATTCCGCCTGAGAACATCCTGTTTGAAGCCTTACAATGGTGAGGTACTGTTGAACAGCTGTTAGGTGTCATCTTGGTCTCCTGATGTCGAAATGTGAACAGTATGATGAGGAGTGCTGTTTAAATACCAATTGTATTCAAACCAGCAAAAAGTACGGAAACACTAAACAGTTGGACATGCAGTTCACCTTAGGTTCACCATTAAAGGCTAGCGTGCATTTTAGGTTTATCCTCAAATTTCACCCAAAGGCCAAATTAACTGTTTGTGAGTTGAAAAAGCAAACCACAAAATAAGTTCCCTCAACTAGGATGCGTCATATCAAATCGCTTGTGATATTGTCAGTGTACATTGTGATAACAGTCGTATTCTGTCTTAAAAGCAGTAAAGGTATTCCACTTATAATTGTTTAGTTTTTCCATTTATAAATGTTTAAAACAATTGTATTCATACAAAAAAAAATAAACATCCAAAAATATTTGCATAAAATATTGTTTTTGCAAAAGAACCCTGAAATATTGTAAAACTATTTTAGAGCAAAATTGCCCACCCCTACCCTCAGTGTCGGGTAAAACTAGTGGAGTTAAGAGGTAGGGCTGGGAACTACTGTATATATATATATATATATAAAAAGGGGGGTTAAAAAGCTATTTTTTTTTAATATTAGCAAGAAGTTCCCTTTAACCTCACAAGCAGCTTTTATACTAAATAAAGTGAATAAATATGCTCCTAATATTTTAGTTAAGTAAAGGTACAAAATATGAAATACTCTAAATATAAAGATCTGCAATCCTGATTACCCCATTAAAAAATATTAATACAGTAATTCAATTAGCCAAATTAATTTAGCCAAAATAATAAAGTAGGCATGGATAAAAGTGACTACCTGCATATACACAAGCGTATTTGGCCCATTTTCCTCTAGTGGACTATTTTGGGAAGCCCCTCTCTCACACGGCACTCGTCTTGATACCATAGTGATGCAAATGCTGTGCAAATACATTATTCAGATGGGGCTCGCAACACAGAAATATGAATGAGAACAGTGGCGTCCTGTCTCTGGGAAGCTTCAGGCGTGAGAATGGGCTCTGCACTCCCTCCCCCGACACCACCAAGTTAGAACCATCAAGCAGTTGCCATGGAAATCTATCCTGAAGATTTCATGGCTCTTCCGGAGTCTTTTCGAAGGAGCGAGAGAGCGAGTGAGAGAGAACCTCAGTGTGTGACTCATAGACAGAAAAAAGAAGTGCGAGTGAGCAAGAAAGAGAGAGAGAGAGAAAAAAAGAGAGAGAGGGAGTAACACATCAAGGGTCAGTCTCATGCAAGATTTTACCGTATTCTACAAACTGGCTATACATTTGGTAATATCACTGTCATCGTGATTTCACTGAGGGATGGCAAAAGCCTCGACCAACCACAGGTTTCCTAACACAACTCAAAACCCTATAGGCTATAGGGATCAGAGCAGTTGAGCAGCCTAAGGCGATGCCACTATGATTTAAGAACCCCTGGCTAGAATCTGGCTAGAATTATGCTGCTTGCCATCAGCAGCCGGAGTCCGAGAGAGCACAATTGGCCTTGCTCTAGTTGGATATGTAGAACGTGCACTCTCCCCATATAATCTCTAATGTAATGTTGGTCAGCACAGGCGTCTGTTATCTGACAACATCTGAGCTGAGTTGCTGCACTGTCCTCCAAATCTGCTGGCTACACAGTTGATGCTGCATCAGCAGCCATTTAAAAATAGGCGGAGGCTAATTTCACATGTATAATAGGAGGCAAGTAGTCTTGCTTCTCCTAGTGTTAGGGGCATTACTTGCGGTAGGAGGAGTTAATATGAATGGAAAGTGAGTAACTGGCCTTTTAGCAGTGAAAACAGTGTGAAAGTAGAAATAAAAAAATAAAAAAATGAATCAATAAAATAGTTGCAGCATGGGATCTACCAGCATAGCTTTATTTTCTGTAAGTTATCTGCACTGTGTGTTGAAATAACACTTGATCTGTATCATCTCACACTAGAGTCTAAGATACATTTGGAAAACTTGTCTGATGGTCACGTTTGATAGCTAGCAGCAAAAAATACCAATAAGGAACTTAGATATGTGCAAACATTTGCAGACGCAAACAAACTTTTATAATTAAGATTGTAAATATACGGACATGCCAAATGTTACAAGACATGCAGCACTTGATCAATGATCAATATACATACATGCTGTCCCATGACTTCTGTCATGTTAGTGTAATTAATGTAATGTAAAATCATTTTGGGTAGAGAAAAAAAAAAGAAGGTTAAAAAAAAAAAGCAAAAAATTAAAAAAATCAGAATGTACATCAAAATAAAAAAACTGCTCACTTCTATACAAGCCTCCACACTTGAGACTAATCGTTCTAATGTACACAGTGTACTAAAAAGCACATTATAATCATTATATCTACAAGGATGATCATAATGATAGTTATTACAGTAGGCAGTGTGCAGCACAGAGTAAAGCTAAAAGGTGTCAGAATGACAGATATATACGTTAAATATAAAGCATTAACCCTGCTGTGATTCAGCTTCACTTAAAACCTTAGAGAGACGGGTGTTTAATTAGCTCAAAGTCTGCAACACTTTCTTTGTCTACAATAATGAATCTCTCTGACCTTTTGCCATGTTACTATGGAAACAGACACTCTGCACCACATTCGTTAGCACAGAGAAAACAATAAATCGATGAGAGATTACAGGCTTGTGCCTCAGCGGGCAGAATTCTGGAGTACCGAACGCTGGATCAGTGTTACGAAGAAAGATGTGTTTAATATGCAGTAATGCTGATCCCAAGAGAGGTAACTTCAATCACTTCCATGGGGCTGCGATTGGTATCGCTGTTCTTTTTTTTCTTTGCCCTGTGTGTGACCTAACCATCTAAGTCACAGGTACACTTCTCAGTAGAGCTCTTTACCTGAACAGATCTGCTGCCGAAACCACAGCGGAACTGGAATGTCAAAGTGAATCACGCACAGGTTAATGAAATTCAGTTACCTGTATTAAAGCAACTGTGTATTTTACAGGGCTGCACCATGGCCTGCACATTATGATGCATTCATTCATCCAGCAATAAAACTCAATTCAACAGCTGGCAGCACATTTCTCCAGAATAGCCAGTTTGACATCCTGCTTCTCAACATTTTCCATGCCAAAGGCAGCCTATCAATCTGTTGGCAGTGCATGCTGATTGGGAGGGGGGTGTTTATTTTCTGCATAGTTTAAATATATCCTGAAGTCTATATATGTTAGCTTTTCTCAGTTTATCAACATATTTCCACTCAGCCCGTGGCCTAACCAAATACAAGCAGGATCAGAAGCAGGTTTAAGTGTCCCTGAAGGTAAATCAATATCATGATCACATGATATTGTGCATTTACCTTAATAACATAAATGAACAATTATTTAACAATGTATTCTTTCTTGGTTTAAGCTGATTGAGTTGCTCAGTTGGCTCAGTGTTTTCTCCATGTTGAGTCCATGTCACAGACTGGATAAGGCATGTAGTAGTTTGTTTTAAGAGGATCGTACTGCTGAAATAATAAAACAAAAAACTAAATTTCAAAAAAGGAAATAGTTAACATGCACAAGATAACGTTAATTAAGAAGTTGTCACTAAACAAAATGACAGACAGACAAAAATACTTTGAGCAAAAGTACTCAGATGCTGCTTCACAGATTACTGCAGTTATCTAATTATTCAAGCCTTTACGTACACAGCATAAAGGAGTAAAGTCTAAAAAAACAATTTAAGAAACTAAAATGACAAAAAAATATAAATAAAGAAAGCTGGATTTTTGCTCAGTAATTATATTTAGCTTGCGCATGCATGTAAACAAACCACAGTACTGAAAATAAACAAACCAACATTTAACACAGTTAAATGTCCATAAAACACTAAGAGCGATACTGAAACTGAAGGATTTAGATAACCTTCAGCTTCGCTTGATGACCAATGTTCATATGGAGTTCAATATAAAATAGTAAGAAGTTTTACATAACAGTAGTGGCACATCTTATGCTGTGGAATTATTGGCTGGTTTCAAAGCAAATAGCTAATTACTGCCAGACTCATTACGGATAAACTCTGATGTTCTGCAGTAATCATGCATTTAAACAGCCTGACTGCGCTCATGAATGTAGATGTAACCACAGTCAGGAGAGGACAGGCTCAAGGGCAGTTTCCTTCATCTGCTCTTCCAGCATCTACTTATGTCCTTACAGACCTGAGGGGAATTGGAGATTATTAACTAACTTGTTTTCTCCAAACACATCCGGCTCTGGTCGTGGCATCATATGGCTCATTAGTCAAATTAGAGACTAACAGATTTGTTTTAATCATGGCGAGCCTTTTATGAAGCAGCAGCATGCGCTGGTTTTATGACAGCAGAGGAGATTTCTCAGTAACTCTCTGTGGCTTCATGACTCATTTGATCACACTGGCTAAAGTTGATAAGCACCTGTGGAGCAAACTGACTTCTTAGAAAAGGACCCGGCTCAACCTTAGATGATCATTCAAATTAGCTAAATAAAGTTAGTGCCACCTGGATACACAGCTCTGCAATTTTCCAGGCAGATGTCTGACATGACTGCTGCTATGTCAATCATGTGATCACTTGATGCAAACATTCAAATAGTAAACTCTCTCATCGTGCTCTGATTTTATTATCCGGATGTGAGAGTTTTATGACAAAGGATATTTTGGCCAGTTTTCTTGCACACGTCCTCCTGATTAATCCAGACTAATCCAATCTTAATAGGGTTTTTGATTTTTTTTTTCTTTTCAAAACCTCATTTTATTAAGTGGAAAACTCAAACTAAACATTACGTTGTGCAACACCATTACTGAATTATGATGTGTGAGAGTGAAACATAGTGTAGTCTGGAGTCCTAAGAACTCTTAGCTAATGGGAAAGACACTTCAATCATGGCAAAACCACTTAAACGAATTTAGGGCCAGTGAGTGCGACACTGATATACTGCATAGTTGGAAGCTGTTATATAAACAATAAAGATGCCTTGATCCCATGAGAAATACAGTGAACACCAACAGAATGACCAATATTACTTAAATGCACTGTGGGCTTTGAAACAATTATTATACAGATACAAACTACACAAACAAACAAAAACGTAATGCAACATATAAATCCATGTGGAGCTGAAAGACAATACCAGTGGAAAGCTTCAGCCCTTCCTCTATCTTCTGTTGAGGCACTCCTGGCAATCCTGATGTGAGTGATAATTTGTTAATGCTGCGAAAGATTAAAACAGATTATGCCTTTAGTGAACTGCTTCTAATAGAGAGTCCTAAAGCTTTTAACATGCAAAGATGAATGTGGTACTCAATAGCCCTCAATCACAACTAGTGCAGGCCCCCTTAAACAAAATGTATTACTAAATTTGTGAAAAAATGATCTACTGGCCTAACAAATAAATAAGAAAATTTAGCAGTTTTCTTTTCTTTTTAATAATTTGAATCTGGAACAAAATGAACTGCTTCAAATATGTACTGAAAAATCTTCTTCCACTAAAAGGCAGTAGTTATTTATTCTACAAGGTTGCTGTTTTGGAGCTTTTGGCTAATTAAAATAATATTCCCCAGGCATCAGTCATTTACAACAGTATTATTTACTATACTCATTTATGACTCACACTTGTTCACTCAGCCATCCTTCTCCACACAGGTGCTATTAACTCCCACAGTCAGTTATCTAACCCATTACGACCACATCTAACCCATAAGAGCCATTACGGACATGCATGGGCAGGATATTGTGGTGTACACTGAAGCACAGCTCAAATCATGCTGAGAATAATGTTCACTTTAACCTATCATTTGGGATCTGCATGGACAAAATAATGATGATTTACCAAAAATATTTAATCTATTTTGATTTTGTAATACTCTCCGAATTCTGCCTAAAAGCAGTCTCCATTCTATAATTTTCTGATGCAGAGATCATGGAAGAAAATCTAATAGAACCCTTTCAAGTGCCTGAATGATTTCTGTTCATGTCTTTTTCAAGCACGTTTACTCACCGTCTTCAGTGCAGACAACACAAAATAAGTGAAGCCTTATATTTAATAACCTGCAGATCCCTCTTTAGCAGCAATCACCTCCACCAAGCGTTTCCTGCTGCTGTAAATAAGATTTACCCAAATAAGGTTTGCACTCTACAGCCCATGCCTCAGCATCTGAACTGGGTTAATTTCATTCAAACTTATTCGTACAGCACTTTTTTAAAACGGATGTAGCTTTACATCAAAGATATGGGTCTAAGCCTAAGCAAGCCAAAAGGTGACAGTCGTAAAATAAAGCTACCTAATACCAAGAGGAAGAAACCTTGAGCGGAACCAAGATTTAAAAGGGGAAGCCATTCCCCACTGACTGACAAAGAATACAGAACAGATAACACAATCAGGTCAGGACGTTGTTTACGAAAGAAGACATCATTTGTGTTTTCTGCTATGGCATTCTTTAGTTGTGCATTGGGTCATCGCCATGGTGCATCAGCCAGAATCTCTTCATCCCGACATCATAAACTGTTGCCTTTAAATTCTTCCATTACACATTTTCATACACCTCTAAATTAGCTGTTTCCTCAATTATTGCAAGGTGCGCGGGCCCTGAGCCAGGAGATCTGCCCTCACCATGCTTCACAGAAGGGATGAAATTTAGATATTCACAATCAATGTTCTTTAAACAAGAGATCTGCATTTGTGCTGAAATATTCTCTTTTGTCTGATCCGTCCATTTTCCAAGAATATGGTGGTGCATATAATGGGACTTGAGAATAGCTGCAACGTGTTTTTAGTTTTTTTTCTAATAGTGAATTCATCAGCAAAGTTTTTTGTACCCTCTTCTGTAGGTTTTCAAGTTCTTTCAAGTGCTCTTTTAAGTTCTCCTCAAAGCAGATATGTATCATCTTAACTGAAGCATCGTTTGCCACCTAGCTCTTGGAGAGCATTATTATATTGTTTTAGGCTGCCTACACAATAAGCTCAGTAATAATAATTATAGCAATAGCTTTTGTTTTTTTGTCTATACAACTTTTATATAACCAGGCGGTCTTCTGTGTCACTAAGCAGCTGCTGAGAGTTCTATTTGTGTGCTCTTTTTTTACCCTAGACGTAAATTGCTTTGTTTTCTTCAGGACATCTCGACTTGTTCTAGCAAATTACATTAGATGTACACTTAGGACAGCACAGTGAGTAACACTACTGCCATTCATCCAGCAGACTGGGGTCTGTACCAATGCCCGGACACACTGTGTATAAATAATGCTATAGTCACCTACCTCTAACAAGATTACACTGCGAGCTGCTGTGAATAGCAGCATCTGTCAAATGCCTTAAATGTAAATGGACTCTACTCTCTGACATTCCAGTTCCTGCAGCAGCTGGAGGGGTGACATGACCCAGGAGAACCGCGACAGCCCGTTGTGATGGCAACCTCACTGCTCTAGACACTATTATCCAGACTTTAACACCATTCAGATATTCTTTTCATTCCTACTTCCTATATTACAATGGATTGTGCTTCACAAAAGATGTGGCTGGAACTAAAGTTTCAAGTGGTTTTAATGGCCAAATCCTCATTTAATGTCCAAGGAAGTTCCACTAAAAACTGCTGTGAAAAAGATTGAACATATTGAGTACTGACTACAAGAAGGCTATTAATAAATTGATTAAGCAGTAGTTTGACCCTGGGCTGTAATAAAAGTGTTTTTTTGGTATTTACAGATTACACGTTTTCTTGTTTTTCATTTTTACCCAACTTCCTCTGCAATTTAACTGAGCCAATTACCTCACCCACTCACTTGTAAGGCTCCCAAAACCAGGAGGGTGAGGAAAAGCTCTTACCTCCTCCAATAATTGATACTTTCAAACTTCAGCTATTGAAACACTAGTAATCCAATGCACTCACAGGAAAGTGCAGAGTCCCCAGCTTTGACACGTCAACCAAAAGACACACAAAGAGTGATAAGGGAAGAGAGCACTATCGACCCACCCAGAGAGAACAGGACCTATTGTGCTCCCTCAGGCTCTCAATGTCTGCTGAGCCATTCCAAGCCATACATGCCAGACAGGGATTAATCCTAGTCTTGGACTTTAGAGCTTCTTGAAATGTAGATTTTCCATTAAAAGAAAAATACAATATATGACTAGGTTTAATCCACGTTCAGGAAACTGAGCCTCTATATTTTAAGGTGGATGTAAAAAGAAAATTGAAAATAAACTTTCCCATGCATTTCTTCACAACAAACACTAGTTATACAACCAACTCCAACAGCCACTTTCCCAGACATGGATTAAGACTAATCTTGCCTGTATTTGGTCGGGATTAAATTTACATAGGGTCTTAAAGTAATTCCCTGCTCTGTGATTTCTATTTTCATCTGGAATGGCCGGGCCAGCATTTTTCATAATGATATTTAGTCTTTGGGATCCCATATCGGTCAGAGATTCAATTGTTGAAACTTTGCTTTGCCCAGAACTAAAAATACAAGCTGTGAGAAAGAAGAGTCATAATGTGATACAAACATCTGTGTTCTAAAGTCTCTACTCCAGTGGCAATTTTATTACAGATGTCCCCCTGACAAACTAATCTGAATAGGGACAAATGTGAATTACCAGTATGGTCACCATGAATTAACACACAGGTGCTTCATGATCTGAACACTGTATTACCACTGCGTGACTTCCAAAGGAAGCCACAGAGTGACTTGAATTTTACACAGAAAAAGTAAGCAAGTGTTTCAGTTAGCGAAAAAAGACTCAGCTAACATTGCTATCCTTGCCCTTATTGCATTTAATGTATGTGAGTAGAGTGTAAAAACAAACCTGAACCTGCTGTTAATCTGCTCTACCTGGTGGTATTCTAAATAGAATCATTCAAATCTAGCAGTACTGATGAATAAAGGTCCCACTTCATACTGAGCATCTCCAATAACTGTGTAGTTACTCATTAATAATCCATATAATAACATTGTAACTACTGGTGAAATACGCAAATGTTACAGATTTATTACAGTTGCACAGCTTATTTAATTGTACGTCAGCATCTATTTTGACTTGCGTATAGTGTGCATTTTTACATGTAATAGTGTGTGTAAAGTTGGATTTCTACAACAGCTCTTGTATGGTATGTAATAGGGCCTGTGATTGTTTTTGAATTAAAAAAAATCATTATTTAGATTTCAAAAGATTCTGCTTTGCTCAACCTTTATACACATGTTGTTATATATCATACTGTGCACCTGTAATTTATCTGTAACAATGCATACTTCACATATTAGTTACACACTTATTAGTCTTATTTGGATTGTTAATGTGTAACTACACAGTTATTAAAGATATATTATAAAGTGGGACCGAAAAAAAGGAAAGAAAACCTTAAAAAGGTTCTTCAAAAGTTTTTTTTTATGGTTTAGGAAATTCTTCTACCATTTCAATTAAAGAATCACTTAAATTACTATTTACAAGTGCGATAAAAACCTAATTTCTTGGTTAGGGATCCACTCTAATACTACACAGCATCTCGAGGGGAGATTTTATATTGATAGCAAAATACAGCCCAGTTTAGACTTAATCTTGGTCTTAAAAAATCAGCCCTTATTCTTACAATGAAGCCATACATTTTTTAAATCAAGTGATGCTGTTAATGAACTTCCAAATCCACTGAAAAAAAGTAAACTAAGTATCTAAAGCGCTGTTCCCTCTCACTGTGTTGCCTCTTTTCTCCCACACTCCCTCTCAGTGCTCCAATAAGGCAAAGCAAAAGAGAAGCAGCTGTGTCCGGCTTGCTGTCTAGTGGACACACTCTGACACGCAGCCCTGAGGAGGCAGCGCATGCAGCATGAACAAAAATAGGCTTCTAGTTTTCCAGTTATGCCTGGCCTGCTCTCACATGAAACTGGACTTTAATCTGAAGCCCATCGCAGAGATAGGTGCCATCAACAAGAACAGAATAATCCTCATATAACCCAAAAATGTGTGTAATAAAAGGGGAGTGGGTAAAATAAACCAAGTATGAATAGACTTTAAGAAAGTTTCAAAACGCATAGTGTACAATGATATTTAATTTTCTGACATATGATAAAAACTGCACCGAAACCAGTACGCCGCTATAAATATTTTTTTGTCCTTTGTAAGGAAAACTGTATCTGGTCAGCATATCAATAAAAATGTGATGTAATGTGATGTGACATTACAGTAAGGGCTGTTGCACATTGAAGATAACATGCAAAACCAAGATAAAAAAATGTTAAAATGTTTGCACACCAGTGCACACATTTTTTACCCCTCGTCAAACTCTTCATACCAATTGCAACTATTTTTATGGAATTGGTAATGGAGTTGTTCGGGCAGCAAATAAATAAATGAGTAAAAATCTACATAAATAAACTTCTAGAAAAAAGTTAAATGTTTTGTCATCAACTGCCGAATCTCAGATCTCGTACATCTGGGTGGAGATGCGGACATTTCACAACCTCCGAGTGCACTACATAGGGATGAAGGAGTTATTTGAAGCAGGGCCTTACAGAATTAACACTGCAAGCTGTTTTTTGTTTGAAGAATTGAAGAAATAAAAGTTTATTTACATAAACTTTTGGAGAGCTTTAAAACTGATACTGAAAAGATCTTACGCAAAGAGTTCAATTATAATTTTAAGTTGCCTGTAGTCACAGATGGCTGTTACCATACCAGCACCAGAAAACAAGCTGTTATTGGTGGAGAAAGGCTTTGGAACACAAAAATAGAAAAGAGGCTCAGAGTGGTCCAGCAGGCAAAGCGCTGCCACTATGATTGGGAGATCGCTGGTTGGAATCCCAGTCATGTAGTCCGTCATCGGCTGCCGGAGCCCTGAGAGAGCACAATTGACCTTGCTCTCTCTGGGTGGGTAGATGGCACTCTCTCCTCTCATCACTCGAAAGGGTGATGTTGCTCAGCACCATAAATCTATGAGCGGGCTACACAACTGGTAGGGGGACTAAATAAAAAAAAAAATGATGGGCAGTAATGGCTCAGTGGTTAGAGCACTGGGCCACTGACAACAAGGTTGGAGGATTGATACCCGAGTTTGGCCCATGACCAAGGCCTTTAAACCTCACTGCTCCCTGTGTGCTGCAGCAATGGCTGCCCACTGCTTTGTCTGCACCCAGCACATGTATGGTGTATAAGGTTGTCTTTTTTTTGTCTAAACATCACCATACACTAACCTCAGTTTTAAAAACTGTGAATTTTGAAATGCTTCTTTTTCAAAATAACATAACAGCTACAATAAATGAGCATGTCTGCTGATGATATCTGTGCTTAACAATTAAACTTGCTAGCTCCATGTCCTACCTCATGTCACTCTGGGAAACACTTCTAATTACAGAACTGATATAATTCTGCTAAAATCAGACTGCAAACGGGTTCCAAGTCATTTGAGATGCATTCAACCCACAACAAATTCCTTCATTCTGAGGTCAATTATACAAGAGCACATATGGCACAACTGCTCAATCTCAACCTCAACCTTCCACAGCTGGCAAACCCCACCATAGACCCTGGCAGTCCCACAGTGAAACACAGGCTTGAGACCCCATGTTGAGACAGGCCTCACTGGCCTCTGACCTTCTCTAAGTGGGCCATTGAGAATGCAACAATGGGGACGCCCACACAGCTGTCACTGCAAACCATCACTGACAGTTCCACATCGCCTTAGCGTTCCAGACACAAGCCTGGTGCGAATGGTTTAGACACTGGAGAAAATGATAAAAGCCCATGATTCATTCTCGTTCTTCGGCTGAAGTTTCAGTCCAGGCTATACCAAACATTTACGTGAGCATAAATTTGAGACTGTGAAGAGAACTGACAAATGAGTTTAACTTTCCTGAACAGCTAGCTAAATTCCCAGCTTGCCCCAGAATTATTTTATTCAACAAAGCATGCAAAGCTCTTCTACTTTCCATCTTAAACTATATACTTCAAGGGCTTGTTTCCACCTCTTGAGCCAGTGCTGTATTAACTAGACTGTAAATAACAGCCCAGAACTAACAAACGTCAGGTATTAGCGTCATGCATTAACCGTACTTGCAAGCTGCTTCTCTAAGCCACAAGATATACTGTGTGATGCGACAGCCAGGGTGATGTGTTACTCTTGAGCTTCAGAAGTAAGAGAAGAAAGACTATCCATAAAGCTACGTGAGACTACAGAGCGGTTCTGCATTTACCTCTAAATCAATTTGGGCAAGTAGGGCACTCATAATATATCCACAAGGTCACAAAACATGAAAATAAATTAGATAGTTAAAGTAGCCATTATTTTATTCAGATTTTAAGGTAAACTAGCTGTCTTACACTAAATTCCACTCACTTGTCAAACTCATACAGGGCTCAGAAAAGGCAGTAACAACCGTTTTAAATACTAAATACAAGAGCTATGATTGTGCCTTCGCTCAGTTACAGTCACTAAATAGGTTGTATTAAAAAGTTGTATTAAACTGCTTCGAGTAGATGTGTCAATGGAAAATAAGGCACATTTTTCTTTTGAATGAAGCAAGTTGTAGCATGATCTGCATGGGTTAGTTTAAAAAGACCTTCAGGTTTTCACCAAATGCTTCAAACACAGGAGCCAAGATACGGACATAACTGGCCAAAAATATTTAACGGAAAACGCAGCTCCAGGTTTGTATGCAGAGACAAAAGCCTGCCTGAATAAAACAGAATAAGCATTAAGTGTGTCCAAATTTACATAAAACAGGTTGGTTATAATGGTTAGCACTGACAGTACACAAAACATTACAGAAGCACTGCATGATGATGCATTACCAAGTTTGACAGGAAAGATTAATTTGGTTCAATTAAAAAAGTTTCAGCATTGTCACTGCAATGTATGCACACACGCAATGTTTTGTGCAATGACACATACCAATGTTTCTGTGCTCTCTCACACACTGTTCGTATTTTACCTAAAAAGATCTACTAGACGTGTACAGATGTATCTATCCAATACCATTTATGCTTCTTAAATTGGATCATGGATACAAATTGGATAATATATATATAAATATATATATATATATATATATATATATATATATATATATATATATATATATATAATATATATATATATATATATATTTTTTTTTTCAGAATAAATCCCCCATTATCGTGCAGCCATAAGTACCCTTATCACTCTGGTTTCTGGGAAAATCCAGATCTGTAGGTAAACTACACATCTCTATGAGAAACTGTAGTATTTATCCCTATGTGAGCATTTCCATTCACAGTGTAAGGCTGATTGGAGTGGAGATAAGTGGATTCACTTGAGGGTCACTTTCACGTTTTGTTTGAGTGATTCTGCATCAGGGTATCAGGACTTTAGCTCAAGTACAAAAACACACACACACACATTCTGATGCTGTAATAACAGACAAGGCTGATAACACACAATAGCAGTGGTTGCTGTAAGGCTAATCTCCTCCCACACGTGTGGGCTGTGTTGATGGAGCTGCCAGTACTGTCTCTTATCCTCACTGCCAACAGGCCTCCAACAAGTGTGTGTGTGTGCACGCATGTGTGGGCACTGTCAACAGGCCTTCAGAGTGTGTGTGTGTGTGTGTGTGTTGACACTGGCCACAGCTGTGCCACTGTAGAGACCTGCTCACTTCCACCACCTACACAGATTCACAGAATGGGACCAGCTGAGAGCCTGCATTCACCAAGTAATGCTATTGAATAATGCAGCTCAGTTGTGAAAACTGGTTCTCTACGTTACACTCAGAAATCACACACACAATTAGTATTACAACAACGCATAAAAAAAACAAAAGAACAACCAAAAGAAAAAGAACAACCAAAATGCCAAATAAAACCAATAAACAACTAGAGATGCACTGAAATTAAATATTTTTCAGAAACCAAAATATTGTTTTGTACTGGTTTAAAAAAAACCTACAAACCATTAAATTAGTTTAGCAGTGCAACTTTAGTCATGTTTTTACCTCATCAGTGCCATTCTAACCATAAAAGGTACTAAATCAGTGCACTCAAGTTATGGGAGTAAAACTTCCACAGAGAAAGACAGCCAGGCTTTTGGTAAACAAACAAATGCTAAGGCTACGTTAGCTCAGCTAACATTACCATCCTAGCCCAAATTGTAAAAGGTAATAAACTAATACCAGGCACGAAAAGTGATTCATAATGCTTTATTTCATTTAATTTGCCAGAGCATAAACTCAGTTACTCCTACTGCTAACAAGCTCCAATGCTTATTTAGAGAATTGCTTTTCTTGGTTATTATCATTCAAAAACATATTAAATTGCCCAGTAAACATTAATGTATTTTTTTAATGTGTTTGTTTGTTTGTTTTTTTTTGCACTGAGACATGCCTAGCAACACCACACGTGGTGATATTGTTGTGGTACATGGCCTTTAGAGATATTAGAGTTGCACAACACACTGAGCGTTCAGTACTTTTTTCCAATACTGCAGTTTAAAATTTTAATTGAATTTCCTTACATCCATTAACTGCATTAGCACAATATTGTCAGATTGTATGCGGGCTACATTTAAGAGTTACTAATAATATTGATTAAAAAAAAAAAAATCTTCTAAAAAACATTGATATTAATGTTGGGCAGGTTTTAAGATTACCTACAGTATTGTGCATTAAGAAACTTAGCGTTGGTATTAAAATAAAAATTCTGATATATCAAACCTATGAATAGAGGGAGAAACTGTAAACGGCACTAGAAAATTTTAATGCAAGATAAACGGACAGCTATTCTGGCAACCAGTGCAAGAGCATCTGTGAAAGGATGCAGCCAAGACTAGACGAACACACACACACACACACACACACACACACACACCTTTCTGCTACAAGAACATGGCTTAAACAGATGAGTAGTGGGAGAGAAGAAAGATGTGAAGGAGTGGGAGGAGAGATGGAGCTGGAAGGGAAAAGAGAAGCTTCATTTTCTCCTCCATCTTTCTTCCCCTTAAATGCTTTCTCTATGATGCTCCCTGATGCTGAACTGCAAACAGTGGCCTTCTTGGCCTGACATTTGAAAGAGATACTGCATTATCAAACTTCAGTACACCCACAGCAAATATAAACACACACACACACGCAAACACACAAACACTCACATGGACACACACACACACACCCACAGAGACACACAGCTTTTTAAGCCTCATCAACAAGCATACCAGCACAGCCCTCTAGGGAACATTATGCCCTCACATCCTGTCTATACTTCAAACATATCAGTGGGGGGTTGCGGAAGTGAGGAATATGGAGCCAAAAATAAAATAAAAATGTCCAGGGCTAAGTGTGTGAAAGAACATACTGAAGGTTTAGAGAGATGAAGAAAAAAAGCAATAGCCTGCAATAGATTAGAAGATTGGTTGGAAAGAAAAATGAGTGGATGACTGAGTGAAGATTGTGTGCAGACTGAGAGATACAGATAAACAGATAGAGACATAACCCAGCCTTCTTCCCTTTTTCTCCTGCTCTGAAAGGCTTCAACAACAGCATGCTACAAAACAAAGAGCCTCAGAGTGCCCTGCTCAAAAGCACCTGTTGCAATTAATCATGAAATTCTCGAGCATTACCACAGAAGAGGAAGAGACATACCTCTTCTTTTTTGGGCAAAACAAGTCCTTAACAGTCCATAACCTGGTGTGTTTCCCACCGAGTGACAAACACAGGCAGCAACAGGCAGTGAAATGAAACCAGCAAGACTGAGCAGGCAGCAGCAAGCGTCTGAGACCAGCCCTGTCAACTCAATAACTCCCAAGATTCTTCGCAGCCCAAAGCAGCCAAACGAAAAACCAAACTCGGACCAAGCTCCTCCCCCCTCTGACGCCAGCGCCTGGTCACATGACCATATGAAAAGCAGAAGCGAGACTTCGTTGCTGTGGCAACAGGAACACGGCTGTGCAGTGATTTCAATAGGTCATCCATCAGAGGCTGCACTGAAAAAGATTTAGAGAAAGAGAGAGAAAAGAGAGAATGAGAGTGAGAGAGAGAATGAGAGATGAGACCATTACACTACGAGAGAGTGAGAATAAGAGGGGCTCTACAAGAGAGAGAGAATGAGAAAATGTAAGAGTGAGAAAGCAAGAGAGAGTGAGAGGGAGAGAGAAAGACTATGAAAGAGAAAAAATGAGGGTGTAAGAGAATGAGACTGAAAGAAAATGAGAATATAACTGAGAAAGACAGCAAGAGAGAAAAAGCAAGGAAATGCAAGAGAGAGCGTTTTAGAGCGAGTAAGAAAGAATCAGAAGAATCACAGAGGAGGAGAGGGAGTGAGAGGGAGAAAATTAGAGAAAAAGGAAAACTGAAAAAGCAAACAAAAAAGACAATCAGAGAAGGAGCAGAATAAGGATGGATAGAGAAATAACAGGAAAATGGAATGGGGATAAAATTATGGAGAGAGAGAGAGAGAGAGAGAGAGAGAGTAATAGTAAGAAAGTAAGAACGAGAGAATGAAAGAGCGCAAGAGAAAGTGTGCATGTAAATGTATTTGGTCACTGCAGCACTGTTAACTGAGGACTCGTTTTAGAACTGGATCTCTTATTGCACTTTGCATTTCTGACCACGTGCATCAATGAAAAGATGGAGGAACCAGTTTAATAACAATAAGAGCCACTTATGTGGTTTTAAAAATCAGGCCCAGATTACTGACAGCTTTGGCAATCAGGACCAGCTGTGGCAATCACGAGAAGGAAATATATATTTAACTTTCTGAATCATAACCACCTAATCTCTACATGCTTCTATATGTTTCTACAGAAATTGCACAGTGCTTATGGTGCCGTTTCTAAAAATGATAGAAACCAAAAAGCATACAAATCTGAGATTCCATTTACCTCAAAGCAAGAACAAGTGCTAATAATCAGTAAAATAAGAAGTCATGTTTAACTTATCTTTAGAAACATAACTAATATAACTAATATAACATAACTGATTTAGTCCTTTACTGGTTAATAAAAAAGCTTAATTTTTAACCACTTATTAAATTAAATGATTTAAAAGTTTAAAAAGATGGGCCTGATTTACCAATATCTTCTCATTTCCAATATCTAATATCTTAAGAAAATGTCTCAAGAAAATTCCCATCAAAAATTGTCAGATTGATGATGTTTGTGAAGCAAAGATTTGTCCATCATCTGCTCTTACAATGATGCATCCCATTTTCCTTATATTTTAAACAAATGCAAATTAGGAAAAGCACACCAGAATCTTTGTGAACACTGTGTAATTGAGTTTTAAGAATAAATTTCTTTCTAATAAGAATAGTTGGTGAACAAGGCCCAGCGTCATGAGTGCTGATAATTACAGGTACATGCTGTGGCTGCTAGTACTGAAACACAACAGGCTTCACAGGAGGTCAGCCCCATTCTTTGGATTCCATCACAATGGACTGGAGGCACTTTAGGTTCTCAGGGTCACCGTTTCAGCGTTAACTGTCCTCGTGGCCCTCAGAGCGTGGAAAACCTCGTTTCTACACAAGGGGCCTGATTTGAATACCATCTGGAGGTCTGTTGAATAGAAAGGACAAGAGAAGCAAAGAAAGGAGGGGTACCGATGGAGGAAGGGCAGAAATAAGTTCTATAGGGCAGAGCAGTGGCAAGGATGGAGTGGGAATAAAACCCAAAGAACTGAACCTCAAAAGAACTAGAATTGGGGGCGGAGGTTTAAAAAAATGGCGGATGTTTGCTTAAGCCCATAAAAGGACAAATTGGTCAAAGAACGAACAGGGAGAGGGACTCCAGAGTGACTGGGTAACATGCACCAAAAAAAAAAAAGAAAGTGTGGCAGACACTTTTTTGTGCCTCCATTTGGAGGCAGTGAGTGTGAATTATTTACACTGAGAGAATAGTCCAAGGATTAAACTGGATATGCCACAGGGAGCATAGAGGATTCCTTAACTGGCTCAAATACAAACTGTATGCACTCTAATAAGCAAAGGTTAAAAGCAACGTGCTCCTCAGGAGCCTTCTCTCAACTCTAGGAAAGAGAGACATATTTAGACACTCAAATAAGATTATTTGTGTGCAACACAATAGAGCTGACCACAAACAATGCACACCAATAAACTAGAACAGCAAGAACTTGTAACCCAGCATATAAGGTCAAAAACTGTCATCTGAAACTACAATATATATACATTTATGATAAGTGATGAGGCTTTGTTCTAAGGTAGATTTTGATTTAGCATAGAAAAAAAAAGTATGATCACATTTGCATCTCTATTCTCATTCTTTATAAAACCAAAAGTCTTAAACATTTTTTCAGAAGATCAGCTTCTAATCTAAGAAAAATGAAGAGCAAGGAAAAAGGATGTTAAAAACACCTGAAACACCTTCTTGCTTATTTTTTTTTAACTGTACTTACCTCACACAATTGCTACCAATCTAGAAGAGTAGGGAACAATTATTTTATGTTAAGCTACTGATTCTTAGCACAGTTAACATGTTCATATTGTGCACAGTTGGGTCATTGTCTCTTTCTGGTATCAAGTGACTTGTTAGAAAAGCCTCTTCTGAAGCTGACACACAAAAAAGCCCACAAACATTTGTTAAAAACATGCAGTCTAAAGGCATGGATTACTGGTACCATGTCCTGTGGTCTAACGAGAGCAAGATAAACTTGTGTGCCCCAGGTGGTGTCCAGCATGTGCGGTGGCATCCTGGTGAGGAGTACCAAGACAGTTGCCCCTTACCTACAGTCAAGCTTGGTGGTGATAACACCATGGTCTGGGGCTGCATGAACGCTGTCGGCACTGGGAAACAGAATTCCCACATGTACTGTGACATTCTGAAACAGCAGTTTTCCAACATGACAAAAAACTCAAACACACCTCCAAGATGACAACTGCCTTGCTGAGGAAGCTCAAGGTAAAAGTGATTTATTGGCAAAGTATGTCTACAGACCTAAACCCAATTAGGCACATTTGGGGCATCCTCAAGCGTAAGGTCGAGGAGCGCAGGGTGTTTAATATCCACCAGCTTTGGGATTTCATCATGGAGAAGTGCAAGATGATTCCCATAGCAACCTGGTGAACAAAGGGTTACGGCAGGGCTAGATAAAAATGGTGGTCACACAAAACAGACAGAAAGGCCACAATGTGAACATGTTCTTTGTAGGGTGTACTCACCTTTGTTGCAAGCTATTTAGACCTAATCTGTGTGTTGAGTTATTTTCACAAGGCAGTAATACTGTCTTGTGAAATAATATCGGTATTATATTGTATTAAACGAAACCCATATTGTCCAGCAATAACACAAAGTATTAAATTGAATCTAATTCTGAATTTAATTATTTGTTACACCCCTAGAATATATAGGTGTTGGGGATTTTTGCAGCACCTAAGCAGAGTTTCTAAACGCAATTGCCACATTCCGTGAAATAAAACGTATGAAAAACTGTGAAGAGCAGTGAAGTTTTGTACCATGTCTTACTTTATAAGCACATACTGCAATGAAAATAAACACCAATTTATTTCTGAAAGCATAAAAGGTGCATATTTTTTGAGCAGACATGTTTTTCTGTGAAAATGACATTATCCTTGACCGAAAATGAGGAAGTAGAAATCAAAAGATGTACATCTTGCTCCCCTATAATTTAAAATCTACTCAACAATTTTTTCAGGTGCCAACGACTGACTTGTTGACTTTCAATCTTGAGGTCTCAGTCACAGTTCTCAGTACCGCTGCAATTTCTGCTGTCCTTGACACCACACTTATTCAGTTTACTGAAGCCTTACTGAAGTAGACACCTCCAGTGACTCAGATGACACTTCTTTTCAGTGCAAGCATATTCTAGACTGAATGTTGAATGAGGCATACTGGTGTGTTGTTTGATAGACCCTTTCAACATAGAGCTGGCTCACAATACCAGGCTTTTAACAGCGAGATGAAGGCATGCTGAATTTGCAGAGTTAATTTCAGCAGAATTTACACTGACTAGAAATGGAAAGCATTGGCTATGCCTTCGTCTTCAGTGAACAGATGATAAAATGATTGCATGTAAAAAGAAACCTACGAGCAGTGAAGAAATGAGCACTGTTCCCTTAAATCAGTTCATACATATACCGTATATATAATGCAGTGTAAATTATGATGGTCTGCTATAGAAGAACTTATGTAAAATTGCTGCTGCTTCACTAGCTATATATCGGCACCAGCATCAATGCGTGGTCTCATAACATACATACAGTATCTCACAAAAGTGAGTACACGCCTTTTTCATGGGACAACATTACAGAGCTCTATAGACATGAAACTTGGATATAAATTGGAGCAGTCGTTGTACATCATGCATAACAGTATAGTACAGTATTACTGCCTTGTGAAAATAACTCAACACACAGATAGATAACACACAGATAACACTATAGGCTCCCATGGCCCGGCAGTGTCAGTGTGTAATGACATACACTACAGGTGGTGGCTTTTAGATTGTCAATATTGGAATTATATTGTATCAAGCGAAATCCACTTTTTCCAGCACTAACACAAAATATTATATTGAATTTAAATCTGAATTTAATTATTTGTTACACCCCTAGAATATATAGGTGTTGATTTAAATGCACAACCTAGGATGAACCCTAGACCAATTTTTATAGTTTAATGTAGCATTATTTGTCATCTTCCAGGGAGCCTAGCATACACCATGTCTTAAAGAGTGAATACAATCCAAGACATTTTTACATGAATTAAAATGCTTAAAAATGAGATGCAAATATAACAAGATTTTTTTAATCAAACAATGACTCCAAATAAAAGAAAATAGACCAAATAAATGAGAAAAAATATGTTCTGTATTATTATTGTATATTTCCTTTCCTTATACACTCTGGCCAGTGGGCTTTTATTATTAAGCCTACATTAACAGATGTCACACAGTGGAGCTCGCTAACTGTTAATTGATGATGTTTTTCCGAGCTGGATTAATCACTGTTTTTTGATTACAGATCACTGTCTTTGTGCTGGTAGGTTCTCTGGATGGTATATTATGGCTACAGTTTACTCAAGTCCTTAGTTTTTAAGCTAAGAACACCAGCATGTAGCTGCCGAATCAATCCTAGCTAGGCTAACAGATGGTGTGTCTCAGATGGGGTTACTGCACTGGTACAGGCACTGGTTACATGGAGAAAGTCCAGCAGTTTGATGGGATATCTGTAGCCTACTCAGGATGACTTAGAAGAGTACATTGCATGTAGCTTCATAGAGTTCTGACAGATATGTTATAAAGACTTTTGATCTGAGTGATAATAAAACAAATCAAAAACGTGTTTAAAAAGTATGTTTTATTATTTGTATATTACTATTGAATATTCTGGGTTGCCATGAGAGTGAGCATGGAAACACGAACAGAAACTGCAGCAGAAACAGCAGTACATGCTACCCAAACTAAAGAGCCAACAGCTTTCTAAAACGCAGAGGAAAATGAGAGTAAAATCTGTCAGTTAAGTGCTTTATAAAAAAGGACACACATTTACCAGGAATTTAACCTTCTGGACGGTACTGTGATGGATATGGAATTGAATGATCCATGTGATTCATAAAAACACTGCATGCCTGGAGCAAAAGGAATGCCAGGCTGTAAAACACAGGGGCCCATAGCCTCCTCAATAGAAACAGACAGCATGAGGAATGCTGGGAATGCACCGGGTCTCACATGAAGTTCTTTTTGACTATATTTAATACAGCAAACGCACAAGCACTAAAAAAAGGTCACGCATGTTAGAGAGTCACACAGTGTTTAGTCATGAGAGTGCCGCACACATGGCCTTTACAAACATCAACAGTGACATGGAATGACAACTGCTGTTTTGCCAATAGGAAAGGTCGAGTCATGCAGGTCACACCACAGGCATACTGCTACCTGCCAAAGGGACTTCTGGGAAACCCGTATCTGCTCGCGTAAATGACGCACAGCATTTAAGCAAACGGAGCAAATTTCTGCCAGGAATGAGTAAGCATCCATCTGACCTCTCCAACCCCTGAGTTTAGACAGGTTTCCCTGAGGCTGAGTATCACAACTACATCACAGAAAATGTAAGTGATTATGAAACATTTTCTATGCTTTATACATTACGGCCACAAGGTGCACTGGGCATTAGGTCAAGATCAGGCCTCTGACCTGTAATAGAAACATCACAACTGACGATCATGAGCAACAAAAGAATCCTGTTACATGAAGAATGCACATTTCTTACTGGCAAACTGGCTCTAAAAACACATGAGATGATTCACTTCAAAATAAGTGGTAGATCACTACGACTCCACTTTACAATGTGTGAAATAAGTTAGTATAAAAACGCTTAAAAAGCTTTATTATCATAAATAAGTAATTACAGATGCAAGGAAATTTCACTCAACATAACATTATTAAATATTACATTACTAAAGGCTACTTCTCTGTTCTCTTAAAATCTGCTAAATCTCTGTTCTCTTTGTGTTTCTGCTAAGGTTTGACACAGTTTTGGAAAGCATGAACTGCCTCTTTGTTTGGCTAGAAGTGTTGCTATACTCACGTGAAGCACCGCAGTTGCTTGATTAGGTTAATTATACGTTAGCCGTATTTCCATCACTCAACAGGCTGACTTTACTCACACTACTACAATGTTGCTTTTTGGCAAACAAAAGATACAGTGTGTTGAAATAGATTGAAGATATGTTGAAATATCTTCAAACAAACAACATTTTACTCAAACAAACCGCTAATTTCACTATCTTCTTACAGAATAGAGCTGTTGCAGCATTGTTAACTACCCAACTTCTGGTACTCCCTCACTTAAAAATATCATCAGCTGCTTATTAAAATAAATTATAGATGAAGCCTAACTTCTAGCCCATGTCACACTGGTTTTACTTACATTACAAGATAATGTCTTGCTTTTCTTCGTTTCTAAACTAAAATGTCTCCAAACAAAAAAAAAATACTTTTGTCAAAGTAACAGCTTGTTATTTGAGGCTGAAGGTACTAAAAGCGTAAGGTGTGGAACTGCAATCTGAATATGTCTTATGTTAATGTTACGGTTTATGGTCGAGTGCAAGCTGTAAGAGCTCAATGATGGGTAAGACAATGTTTAAAAAATAAAAATAAAAAAATGAACCAAGTTTCAGTCGTCCAAACCTAACAGTGTTTTGTGTTGAACAAAATGTTATCCTGCTATCTGAGCTAATGCAAATCAGCTTCTCTAATTTATTTGCAATGGATAAACACTTATCATTGTCACACTGACTGTTGAGATTTTCTGAATATTCGGCATCTGAAATTATTTGACACAAAATTGCAAACAATTCCTTCAGGCGATTGGCCGAACAAGTGAAATAAGTGCAAACAAGTGACCTGTTATTTGGTTTTAAAATAACACAGGATCATCTGTGCTACAGTTTACACTACTCCCCGCTGCTGGTAATACTGTATACTGCAGTTATATTTTGAGACTTTTAAGATTCAGGAGGTAACAAAAGGAGGTACTACTAAACCCAAATTATCAAGAGTGAGAGACTACCATTGTGGAGAACCTGACCTACTGAATGTATTTGATGTATTTGATTTGATTATATACAGTCATGGATTGGAACATGCAGTCACTGTCATTCTGTTTTTTTATGTGTGAGCAATGAATCTGTTGGGTCCTTAGTTGGTTAGGATTTTGTCAATTTGTCAGCATCTTATACTTATCTAGACTTAAAGGCGTCAAGCTAACTCTAAACAAACCATGGCAAACTTCAGTGTTGATTAGAATGTATAAACTTTTACATAAAAAAAATCCATAATTCATGAATTAATTTGATGAAATTAAATCAAATTTACTGCTGTGCAAAGTCACAGTGTATTTAACTGAAGCATGGTTATCCCTGGCTTAGTAGGCTCAGCGCTGGAATCCTGACAAAGTTGTCATCAGGCTACACCCCAGGGTGTCCATTAGGTGGTTATTTAGGGCTATTTTAATCGAGGCATGAATATTGCGCGCGGACAGTCAATTCTCAAGCCCTATATGGAAAGATGGCGCTTATAATGCAGCACAGCAATTTTTTCATAGCTAAAATCTCTCTGATACAATAATTGTTCCAATGATAACCCCTGTGGTGTGTATTCTGAAAAAGAGAGCATCTACACCCAAGAGGAAACGTGAATCCTTCACACACTATTTAGTGACGAGTGGGTGAGTGGGCCGGGTCAGAGTGTATCTCGGAGCATGGGAATCTCCCCCTTTCTCATTCAAGTAGCAGAGAGTCATGGGAAAGAGAGCAGGCACTACAGTTAGAACTCTGCTCCAGAGTCATAGGGCAGGTCACACAGCACCATCAAATGGAAAACAAATGGGTCTAATGGAGCATGCCACATGTTCTCCACTTAAAGTATACTTTGCAAAGTGTAATATTCTTTGCACTCCCTCACACTATCAAAAGGACACAGCAAAGACTGTTTGATGGACATGTACTACCAAAAGCATGCCATTATACAGAGCAGTGTGGGAAGAAGCTAAGACAAATACTCATGTTAAAGGGGAGCAAAAAAAAATCCAAACAAACACACAGAAACATAAACCCACACTCAGTACTTACAGACAGAGCTGGCAGGACTTCCTCAATCTTCCCCACTGATCTGAGAGAAACGCCCCAAACCAGCCAATCCTGCAGGGAAAACCAGCAGCCTGTTAGTGTGGTCTTCAACAGTCTGGTTTATTTTAAGTGCAAAAATATCAATATCAGATACCAGATAGTTAAATCATGTTCAAACTGTCCATTTTTGCATTGACAATATATTGTCCCAGAAATGATTGCTGTAAATAATAGTATTGTCATCTGAAGAGCATTTTATGCCACTATAAAATAGTCTTAATGTGTACACAGCACATATGTTTCAATACAAATATTGTTATTTGATGTCAGGTATCAATAACGTATCACAAATGAAACAATACAATACAATGTGATTTTGATATTTTGGCCTAATGAAAAAGATTTGAGCATCTTTTTACCTGCTGTGTCAACAAAGCCTTAGTCTTTTTTCCCCAAATATTATGTCTGCAGCCCTTTATACAAGCCTTTGTAAAGTGGATTGACCAAGGAGCTACAGCCAGACCATGTACTACTCAACTCCTATAGCCATTTTTATTTAGTAGTAAACTTGTCTAGGTTTAAAAAAATAATAATTGTCTGAAAAATATGTTTACCTTCACACATGATGAACAGCCAGAGACTGACTTTGGTTTGAAAAAAACAAACAAACAAAAAAAAAAAAACACACAGACTGACTATTAACAGGCTGGTCATAAAGTTAACCCTTCAGTTTGAGGAACAGCATGGCACAGAGACAGGGTTTTACTGTATGTTGTAAAAATACTTTAGTTACTGACAGAACACGGCAAAGATAAACCTTGCCTTCTAAGCAGTGTTCAAAAATAGCTCGGTAGAACATTACATATCCAATAGTACATGAATAGCTTTACCTACATTATCTGGCAGCCCTGTGGATACTTCTCATATTTAATTTAAATCCAGTTCAAACAGTTTTATGATAAAAAAAAAATATTTATCACATCTTTAGTATGTAGTATGAGGTACACAATGCACCACTTGGCAATGTAATGGCGAAACAAATTCTATCCATGGTGAAATTAAAGGATTTGTTATAGAAGTTGTACATAGGAGCAAAGATTTCTAGAATATACAATTTACACCTTTGCTCATAATTTAGTGGCACCTCCTAACTCAAAACCTGCAACCTTCCCCAAAGATATAATGATATAAACCACCAACATTGCAATTAGTGCTGCACAATATTGGAAAATATTGCTGTTCTGCAATGTATATATATATAATATATTACAATGATTCAATGATGATAAGGACCTCATGATGATAATAATCCAACCTGTGTATCAATACTGATATGACTGGAGTAACATAATTAGCACTGGGTAGATACAACGTGTACATCTTTGCACATATGGTACATATTTTGAAAAATATGAAGTGGAAATTTCCACTGTATCAAGTAAAAAAAAAAGCTTAAAAAATGTAATTTGACACTGCACAATAATTGTATGGCCTGCGATGATTATTGTGTATTTGTACATTGCAAGGATGATGATGCTAAAACGATATATTGTGACCTGATGGCAATTCTCACAGAATTACCAATACTAGGTTTAAACCTTGCGTGTTTTAACTTTAAGTCATATGTGACTGAAATTTAACAAAATGTCCATACTTGTTGTTAGAGTACCTATTAAACACACAGGCTGAATACATTCATCAAGCACCTACAATTTAAAGAATGAGAGAACAGTAGAATGCCTTTGTCTCAATAGACACCTGTCATGGCAACGTGGGAGTCTGTTAAAGTGCAGTACAGTGTACAAGTAGGTGGCCGTGGAGTTGCGAGCAGGTATAATATATGTGTGTGTGTGTGTGTGTGTGTGTGTGTGTAAGTACAAGTGTGTGTGCGCGTGGTGGGTGGGGTTGGACGCCTACATATACTTGAGTTTTTTAGTTCCCTTCCTCACGGCAGAGCCAACAGTCACGATTTTCAGCCCACTCACGCAGAAAAACTTCCTGTCTCATTTCAGATAGAGAGCTTAATGTGTTTGCTGTAGCTGCACTGTTCTCTCCGTGGAGGCAAACCACAAGCAGCGTTCACACCTCACCATGAGGACTGGCTGGTCACGAATCTGAAACAATGAACAGCCGGATGATTCATCTTGGAACAGTGGTAACATTCTGCCAACAGATCTGAGTGGGTGATATCTGTTACAACTCCAGACAACTGCAGAGAGACATATTAAACACTACTTGGTAACTTCTGCTTTAGTTTTGAACCATCTTGAGTGCACGAAGCGCAGATTCTAAATTCACTCTATACCCACGCACAGTAAATCAAGAGAATCTCTTTAAATTAACAATCAAAGGAAGACTACATGAAACAGAAACATCAATCGACCCTTGCTGAAATATGGGTTATGTAGGTACTGTGTGCCTTCAGAATAAACACAGTATTAATTCCGGTGCTGCTCTTTAAAACTTACGTGTCATCTTGCTCATCATTTATTTCAGTTATGTACATTTCCTATAGACCAGGACTGCTCAAGAAGTCATTAATGAGGATTATTTCATATGGCCTACTAAAACATTACCATAACCTAGGGCTGGGTGATTGTATAATTAGTATTGTATCATGAATTTTTAAGACACTTTCACAATACACAGTATTTAGTGGGGAACAGACAAAATACACAGGTAGATGCAGATTCTTATTAACTAATTTAAATATGCTTAGTACAGTGATACATATATATAATTCCGAAACCTTCTGCACTGTGCAACCTGTGCTAATTAAGCACCTGATGATAATAATTAGAGGTGGTCAGAGTAATTTAAGAACTAGTGATATTCACATTATATTCACAAAACTATATTGTGTGTCACAATCACATTTTTCACAAGCTGATAAAATATTGTCATAGTGCCCACCCCAACTATACCTCAACCTTTCATTAAAAATGCTTCTTCCATATATGACTTACTAATATCTGTTAATAATAAAAAAATAATAATTATTAAGTATTTTAATCATTAAGTATTAGCTAAGTATTTGAATTCCTTATTTGCAAGATACACTGCCTGGACAAAAAAAGTCTCCACCTGGATTTAACTAAGCAAGTGATCTGGGGTTGTTGCAGTTGGTCAGGTCTAGGGTCAGCAACAGTATGTGCTGAAAGAATGAGGTCAGCTGACTACCTGAATATAGACCAGGTTATTCTATCAATAGATTTTTTTTTCACTGATGGCACAGGCATATTCCAAGATTTATACCAAGATTCATGAAGCTGGAATTGTGAAAGAGTGGTTCAGGGAACATGAGATCATCATTTTCACACATGGATTGACCACCACAGAGTGCAGACCTTAACCTCATTGAGAATCTTTGTGAATCTTGGTGAAAAATGAATGCAACACTGGATTGAAATAAATCTTGTGACATTGCAGAAGCTTATTGAAACAATGTCATGCTGAATGCGCACCACAATCAAAGAAAACGGCGGACCAACGTTTTTTGTTCATGTGTTTGAGGCATAAAAAAATGGGAAAGCATACAATTGTCAGAGACTAACAGGGGCCCAAATTGTGGCAGAACAGAGCAAATTCAAATCAGCAAGGCTTCAGAGGCTGGTCGTTTTAGCACATCTATAAATTAAAAATATAAATAAAAATGTGTGGGACAATAAAATTACTGTGTGAAAGATATGAGTTGTACAGGGCTAGGATATAAACATTAACTGAGATAATGTAGCATTCTGTCCTTCTAAGCCCATGGATGGCTTTCATTTAACATAGTATTGTCATTCTGTTTGGGTTGTTGGCATTTTGGATGACGCATGGCATCAGTGGGCTTCACTTTACATTGTAAAAGTACTGCAGTGTTTTTTGTTAGTTTTTTACACTTTCAGAGTTAAACATAACCCCATTAAAGCATTTAGGCATCCCAAGAGATTTGCAAAATGTCAAAGCTTCATATAAAGAGGATAATCCTTTTTTTTTTTTGGCTCCTGAGCAGTAACTGCCTAACAATGAGAAAATTTAAGTACATGATGCTTAACAAGCATGAAAAGTATATAAGATGTCAAAGCATTTTCAAGCATCCAGTTCCTCATTTGGAGAATAATTAAGCAATAAAAACTGTAAACAATAAAAATGGAAATTAAGCAATCACGCACAACATATAAAAAAAATGTGTCAGCATTGACTGGATATTTCATATATTAACTAATATATCAAATACATTAACACAGAGGTTAAACATTTAGTAATATATTTAATTCATGGATGACCAACACTTATGCCATTGTATGTGTAAAAAAAACACGATTGCTATTTGCAAATAGTTCACAGAAAAAATCCTAAGCAATAGATCACATTTTTACTCAGTTTCATTTATTGGGATTTTTAAGGCTACTAACCAACCTACACAGAACATCATTCACTTCAGAGTGCGCCAATCATCACCCACACAAACAGAAAGTCAGATCAGAGGCATTATGCTGCATGAAGGAGGAATCAACCAGTTATGTAAAAGAACAGGTGTGAGAATTTTATTTTTTTTGTGACAAAGCTGTTGAATCAATTAAACCCTAAACACTTCCAACAGAATGTCCACCATAGCAACAATTGCTAGAAAAAACAAACAAACAACACAAAATATTGAGACACAGTGCTTAAAAAAGTTTTAGGCCAGGAGGAGGGGGCACTTTCCGGTCCACCAAGAGGAGAAACTAACTGTAAGAGCCTGCTGATAACTGTACTGTCATCATCTTCAATTGCATTCACTGGCTTAGCTTTAGCAGTGATAGAGTGTGACTGAAAAAACTGCAAGCTTACTTAGTGTGCCAGCTCTCTCATGAAAGATAATGTGTGTGTTAGTGTTTAGTCGTTGCCAAAATACAGCACGAAAATAAGTAGGGAGCTCTGGCACAGGAACACACAATTGTGTGTGCTATTAGGTCTGCATCACTGTCACTAACTTCCATCTGCTCTAGATTACCAGGGGTGTGTGTGTGTGGTGCGTGTGTGGTGTGTGATGTGTGTGTGTGTGTTTAAATATGCTTCTTCAATGCATCTACTAAAGAAACCCACCTGTTAAATCCCACCTTTTAGGGCTTCAATGGCAAAGTCGATTGCTACGTCACCAAAAGTGCAAAAAAAGATAACATTTTACTCGCTAAATATCAAGACATTCCATTTTCAAATGCCTTCTGGGCAAAAAACAAGAGCCACATCAACAGAAGACAAAGATGGATGGCATGACAGAAATAATAGGTGACCACTAATCCACTAATCCGAAAAATAAAATAATCAACAGATTATTCAACCACAATCACCATTATCTGCAGCCCTGCTGGTGACAGAAACCATGGATCATAATGTCTACAAGGCAAATATAACCATTTTCAAAATATTTTTTATCAAAAACAAACAGTGGTCCTGTATATATGTTGTAAGGCTGATCTTGGTAAATTAGTGGTGTCTGTGTTTTGTTTCTTTTTGCGAACTATAGTGCCTATAGCAAATTCAATATATCTCTCTGTAAGGCATTTAAAATATATATATTTTAATTAACATTAATCACACAGAACTAGAAGCATTTTATTAAGAACAATTGGCAAGTATTCCTTAGAAAATAACTGAAAGACTTTTAGTTGGCTATAAAAACAATTTGTAGCGTTTATAAGCTATGATACTTGCCAAACACTGTGACTGATCTACCACTACTGATCATGCAGGGTGCATAAAATATTTTAGTTTTTGGTTATTCTAAAACTGTATAGATTTTACTAAACTGTATTAATGTAATTAGAATTATTATAGCTTTATTTCTCATGCATAGTTAGTCAGAGCATCAAACATTTTGACCAGAGAGTGGCCAAACTCTTTCATACACCTGCACATTATGTTATGGAAGACATGGGCATGGGCTTATTTTGTGTAACAAGAAAAATTTGAAGGACTCAAACCATTAACTATACAAACTCTCAAACAACTGCTCGCTCAATTAGTTAAAGCCTCCTAAGCTGTTTAATACTTTTAAAATGCACAGTGAGAACAGTCTGCCTACAGGACCGAGCACAGTGACAAGTCTCTTAGCTTGCTAAGTTGCGTTCTTAAAATGATTGGGCCCCACCATTATCATCCATGAACAACTCAACTAATCTGACATTTATATTAGTAAAGCGGTCTTCCGCAGCGTTAATGGCCGGTTTAATGGCTGTCTGCTTCAGTATTAAACATGTCCCTCAGGCGCTTTTCCAGTAAGACATCATCACATGATACAGCTACACTGGGAACTGAAGACCTCAATTAATCAGATTTAAAGACAAACTCCAGTGTGAAATGGAGTTGAGCTGAAGTGAAACATAATATTAAGTAGTACCTTTTGACAAATATCCCACTTCCGTTAACCCCCAGCATTCTGAAATACAGCGCTTTGAACCAATGCCCAACAGGCTTACAATGCTAGCAATAGGGGCATAGCGTTACCAAAGCAAAGAGAGATCATTGTTTTTAGACCCAATCACGATAAGTTGACTGATGAGCACAAACAAATAGATAGCTAGGATAAGGGAACAGATTGCAAATTAATTCAGTGGAAATCACGAACTCCAGCTGTTGCTGAAAATATCTCTATATTATTTATGCATTTCTACTGAATTCATTTTGCAATCTGTTCCCCTATCCTACATATTTGTTTATACTTATCAGTCGACTGACTGTAACTTCTTTTACAGTAATCTTTTATCAGTAATTTTTGCATTTCATTTGGAAATCAAGGGATCAGAGTCTGAAGGAAGAGTGGAGAGACACACAGTCCAAACTGCTTGAGGTCTAGTGTGAAGTTTCCACAATCAGTGATGGTTTGGAGAGACATGTCATCTGCTGGTGTTGGTCCACTGTGATATATATATTAAGTCCAAAGTAAGTGCAGTGTTTTCACAATAAATCTTACAGCACTTCATGCTTCCCTCTGCTGACAACTTTTATGGAGATGCAGATTTTATTTTCCAGCAGTACTTGGCACACTGCCAAAAGTACCAATTTTCTAAAACATAGGTTTTTGAATTTTCATTGGCATAATCATCAACAATAAAATAAATAAATTCTTAAAATAGATCACACTGTGTGTAATAAATGTTCAGTTTTTTATTTATTAAATTATCAAAATAGATAATCAATAAGAGGTTATTTCATTTGCCAAATAGTAAAAAACAATGGGTCAGTTTTTGTGGCCCAAGTATCTACTTTTACATGAGCCTTACATGAGCCAATACATTTACATATTGCTGTAATATTATAACCTGAACATAAGTAGAAAATAGGCGAAAATTTTATTTTATGACCACTGTGACAAGAGGTTAAAATCATGTTTCATACAGGATTTCTCCTTTAACTAAACGGTTGGTTGGCTGGTTTGATCAATAACGTTAGGTGGTTAAGATCAGCAGCTGTAGGTTAATAATGAAATGAAACTTAAAAAGTTGTTTTGAGATACGTCCAGCTTTAGCTTTGGGTGTTTTCTGCAGCAATTTAGCCAGCTATATCAGTTAACTAAAGCTGAATAAGAAGAATAAACTGATTTATCGGGATTTAATGGCCTGCTATAGCTAAGCCAGCTCAGCTCACTGCTCAACATCTGCAGACTGGAAACTTCCGATTACAGATTAGCCATCAAGCTAGCCAAGTTAGCTAATAGCGTTTACTAACTAATTAATCCCGACACGCATTATTAAAGAATGAAAACAGCCTGAAGAAGCACATTAACACGACTCTTTTCAGCTCTATCGCTGGGTATTGCTTTTATCTTGCTAAACAAACCACTGACCACCAGTGTAGTGTCCCAAGCTGCACTCAAGACCCCAACATGTTACTAGTTAGCTTAGTTTAGCTAGCAACCAGCGGGCTAGCGCTGCGTCCGCCGCGGTGATGCGGACCGAGCAACAACAACAAAAAAGTTAGAAATAAAGTTTAGAGAGAGAAACTCACCGCGGCAGAGCTTCACAGAGCAGCAACAGAGCCGGAGAAGTGTGGTAGCGCTTCCTCTTCGGCAGGAGAAAGAGTGAAGAGCAGGAAAAAAGAACTAAAAGCGAAAATAAACCCAAATCCTCCTCCTCTTCTCTCACTGCTGGCCACCACAACTGCGTGCTGACGTCATTTGCTGAACCATATACGCCCTCATTCAGATCCGTGTGGCCTAGTCTGATCAGAGGAGAGAATTTAGTTTTTCTTAAATTCCTTATTTATTCTTCCTGGAAATACTGTTTTTTTTAAACTGTGCTTTGTTTGTAAAAATAACTAATAATAGACTAATAATACCAGCAGGAGGAATAAAAGTTTTGTTTGTTTGTTTTAGTTATCTTAAGTTAATCTTAAGACTTATCTTAAGTTAGTTAATCCTAGTGTTATTTGTTGTGTTTTGACTTTGCTAGGTGTTGTACAAACACAAAGCTACACACTTTGAGATTGTACCAGTGTAATGCACTAAACATATTTAGAGACAGGTATTTAAGGGCCACTACACCCCCTAATTTTTGCTGACTCCACACTCAAATTTGAAAAAGGCTAAAAAAAATGGAGGGTAGTAGAGGTGGTTTAAAAGGGGCACTGGGTGATGTATGGGTTTAGGGTGGAGCTGCAACAATTATACAAATTTGTCGACTCCAAATATGCATTGTAGACAAATTGTTCATTTTTATCACTACACAAAGCACTCGGGATAGAAACCCAATAATAGAATAGTAATGGGCTCACTCATTTTAAACAGTTTACACTCAAGTCGGCCTGCAACACCAAAAGTGCCCAAACACAACAGATTACATATTTCTTCACTACAGCAGCACTTTCCACATTTAAACGGCAATGTTCTGGACATTTGAACGGCATCTAATTCCCATGTTCTGTTGTTTCTATTGTTTGAAAGGGATAGAGAAAGCTAGGATCAAGAGCCATACACACAGCAACCAGAGATGGAGAGCATGGTTTAGTGTTTAGTGTCAAGTGTTTATAAAAAAAATAAACAGGGCTGGTATGTTTCATTACTTTAAAGTAACACATTTTAGCTATTAATGGAAAAAATATATGTTTTAGGGTTTAGTGGATTTTTAAGCCTAGTTTTGGACTAGCATTTTGAATGGAGAGTTTCCATTGAAAGGAGAATATAGTCTATGATCAGGAATAGTCCCTAGTGACATTTAGTGATAATTTCTAGTGAAATCTAAAGCAGGGATTTATAGATTTATTTACTATTTATGTACTATATGTTAATTTCTGTGGCATGTTTAAAGAATAATTCACCAAACATAAATGTATACAGTTTTCACTATTGCTCTAATTATCTGTCTTAATTTTTGCACTGGATATAATAATTTTATGTAGCTAACAATTAACAAATTAAATGATTCTGTTGCCTTTTCAAATGAAATCCACTCCTTTAAATCCAAATACTATTGTCTGAAATATGTTCTGTTTATATTAATCGTGTTTGTTGTTGATGTTTTGTTGTTTGGATCAAAATTGAAAATGTGTTTTTGTTTTTGTTAACATCCCAGTTTCTGCAGGTCTGTGGTTTGAGTCAGCTGTCCATTTGAGGAATTGCACAGTTTAACTTTAATGGATTGACATGTGACCTTCAGATGAAAACAGACCATTGAAATCATCACCTTATAATAAACATAGACACATATACATATTATAAAAGCAGGAATTGTAAATTGTATTTAGAGAGGAAAAAATAGTACAACTGTGGTACAGTAAGAAAAGAATAACGCGAGCCTTTACTGACATCTAGTGGAAAATTGATGTTAAATGTCATTTAAATTGAATGCTTTTGTGTTTCTGCTGTTACCAAAGAAACCTTTTCTTTACCAAAACAAGCATTGAGGTGACAATGATAATCATGCTTATGGTGATGATGATAATGATGATGACTATGTCAGGTGGATCTTGAGTCTTCAGCACTTTTAATAATGAGATTAGTATTGTAAATCAATATATCATCAGTAGTATTTAATTAATGTAAAAATGTGATAAATATATCTACAGTTAGATCTTTACACTACAGATCTTTCTTTATGCAAAATATGGCGTGCTGAATATAGCATCAGTTACAGTCAGGGTCAGTTTCTTGGACAAGAATTAGGTCTAGTTTTAAACTTTACAGCATTTTTACAAATATTTTTTTCCTTATAAAAAGAAAATAATGTCTATGAATATGCTTAATCTCATTGTTCTCTAATATTGTATAATAAAATGTATTCTCTAACATTCTCTAAAATGTATAATAATAACATATTTAATACATTTAAACACAAATTAAACACAAATACTGACCACATGCAATATTGATTCATATTATAATGGAAGCAAGAACTGTTCATTAGTGTTGATCTTTTTAATCTTTTTAACAGACTTGAATTTAAATTTAGCCCCTCTTGATATTTCACCCATGTGTTGTGTAGACTATCCCAGCAGATGGCAGTCTTATTCTGCTCTATTATTTTGCAAGTTTAACTGAACCCCACTCTAAAACTCTTATCAGACACATAAACACTATCACCTTAAACTCATATTGAGACTTAACTGATCTTAATTGGTAATTACAAACAAATTTTAATTTATTTGATCTTTAGGTTTAAAATGTTGATTTGAAATGATCTGGAGTCAGAGTAAGTTGTAAGTATTTTTATTATGTGAAATCTTTATGAATACTGTGCTGAAAAAAAAAACAGTTTTGATAGTTTTTGCATCATGGAGATATTGTTGTGATGAGTGCTGTATAGGAAAATGGTCCCTAGATACTATTTATTTTTAATGGATCATTGTTTGAGTGTTAAAAGTGTTTTTTGTGAACTATTTTTTAAGTAACAAACTCTCACACATACATATACACATATAGTCAAGTCAAGTCAAGTAGTTTGAACCTTATTCACCACCTGATTAAATTGTTTAAATGGATTGGTATATTGAGTAGCATTAAATAGGCCCCAATATGCATGGAGATGTTTCAATCAATTATTTAAGAAAATCATAATGCATTATAAACTGAAATAATAATTTACAGGTAGTGTATAATATCTCTTTTGTGTGTGTTTGGTTATTTCAGATTTAAGCAGTGTATATACAGACATGCATTAATGGTTACTGAAGGCAGGCTCTGTTTTTGTATTGTGCATAGTCAACCTGTGCTGTTTGATAAGATCAATATAATATCCTAATAGTTTTAATCTTATAGCAGCTCTGTACACTCTGTACATGATGCTGGAGAACTATGCCAATCCAGAGTGTACAGAGCAGCTATAAAGTTTCAACTATTGAATTCTGGGTAGAGACCAGTAGAAATGTTTTAAAATGACAAGAAATTAATCTTAGTTTACATAAACTTTTATTTAAAGCTAAAAGCATTTTTTACTAGCTTCTGTAAATTCCCCATTTTGGAGCTACATGTTTTTCATTGGACATTGACAATATACATTTAAAGCCTTGAATTTATATACACAAAGGTTAAATACTTTAAAGCTTAATTTAATCTCCAGATATCTTTATCTTGATCTTTATTTTGGCATGTCAATTAGAGCATTTGGTGCACATCGAAGTTAAATTAAAGAGTGAAACTAGAGACAGACCTGTTTTAGCTATAATAAACTAAACCAGATTTTCAGCAGGTCAGTATTTTACATATTGACTGTCTAAGGGGCTTTTGGAAATTGATGTAACACCATTTAGAAGCTTCTAGTTGGCTAACTGCCAAATTAGGAGTTAATTATTGCACCTGTTCCTGTATTTAAGGCCCTGCCTAATACAATGGGAAAAAAACAAGCAACTCAGCCAGTGCCTTAGAAAAGCAATGAGGATCTCTATTTGTCTGATTCCTCCTCAGCAACTATTTCCAAAAAAAAAAGAAAAAAAAAGAAGCACAGGACACAATTGTAGGAAAATATAAAATTGGAAGGACTGACGGAAACCTTAGATCTTGAATAACTGTGTCCTTTAAACGAATAATCATATATAATAACCATTTTCTCCAGAATCAGTTATTATTGTCCATTAAAAAAACTAAAATGTTCGGAGCATTCTACAAAGCAAATATCCCATATTTATACATTAAAGGACAATGGGAACTACAGTTAAATACAATAGTTGATGAAGACGTTTGGGAAAGTGTGTGTCTGAATTGTTATACGTGGGTCGGGAGCCAGCTATAAAAAGAAAAATAATTTAATTGGAAGGGTAAAATTATTTTTTTAGATCCCCACTGATGGCTTCTGTTTTTAGAAACAATTCTACCAATAAATGCTGGAGAAACTGTGGCATGGTTGGATATCACACACACATACTCATTTGACTGCCCAAATTCAGACATTTTAAGGTACAGATAAATTAAAGATATAGTAAACTGATATACAGATATATTAAAGAAGAAGCAGAGAAAATCCTAATCTTCCCTCGATTGTTTAATGGGTACAAAAAATCAAACATGTGTAGATGATGGAATATAT
Organism: Astyanax mexicanus; assembly: GCF_023375975.1. NCBI lineage: Eukaryota > Metazoa > Chordata > Actinopteri > Characiformes > Acestrorhamphidae > Astyanax > Astyanax mexicanus. The sequence goes on along the minus strand of NC_064413.1, from coordinate 38,659,885 downwards.
GGCTACTCAATTGCAACTAAAATGACCTGCGTTTACTAGATAATGAATTACCTTGGTTAGGAAGTATATAGGGTTTGTGTTCTTGTTTGTTTGTTTTACAGTAATTATAAGCATATGTAGATGTGGGTAGCACCCCATCCTTGTATAATGTTATTCTATGTACATGTACATATGTCAAGTGAAGCCCAATCTCAAGGTCAATAAGTTATATAAAATAAAACATGTTTATTTAGTCCTATAAGAAGAAATGGTTGGTATATGGTCATTTATTGGAAAGGCTGACTTTGTGGTCTGATAAGTTTGAAAGAAATCAAATGCAAAAACATGGGAATTGATTTAATAGCTGGATACCAAAATGTCAGCATGCAATGGAGTGATATAATAGTACAGCCTGAAAGACAGCAGAAAGAAGCTATAACACCCTTTCCTTATAACTTAAAAAAGAAACAAATAAATACTCAAGTTTTTAAGCTAGGGACAAAGACCTAGCCTTCTGGAGAAGTGTTCTCCAGTAAATAGGAATTAAAAATGCCATATTTTGTCATAATGATCAATAATCAAATAGGGTAAAGCTTTTAATTGAAAAACTACAGCACTACACTACATTACATTGCATTTATATCGAAATAAGCGGACACTTTTATCCAAAGCAACTTACAAATAATAATTTAGATCAGAAATAGAAAACATGGAAGTTCAAAGTAAAAATGATTTTTAAGACAGGGCCTAAAAAAGGCCAAAGGGAAATAATGGGATAGAGGAGTGAAGGAGGGGAAGAAGGAAATGAGGTTAGAAGTAGTTAGTTTGTTAAAGGTGTTAGGAGAGTAAGTGCTCTTTGAAGAGCTCTGTCTTCAGGAGTTTCTTAAAGATAGCGAGAGAAGCGAGAGATTCTCCTGATCTGGTAGTGAAAGGTAGTTTGTTCCTCCATTGGGGAACTCTGTATGAGAACAGTCTGGATTGCTTTGTGTGAATGTTTGGTAAAGCTAGACGACGTTCATTGGAGGAGGAGGTAGCTGTTGTGTAATCTCCTTGTAGACGATTGTAAGAGTTTTGAATTTGATACGAGCAGCAACTGGTAGCCAGTGGAGCTCAATGAGCGGTGGAGTGACCTGTGCCAGTTTTGTCTGTTGAAGACCAGACGCGCTGCTGCATTCTGAACCATTTGAAGTGGTTTTACAACACAGGGTCAAGGGGGAAGAAGAAGTAGAAGTGTCAGAGAAGTAGACAACATTATTAAGAAACAGAATTAAATAGAAATATGAAGCAACTTTAAAGTAGGCATCACAAACACAAGACAATGATCTTTTATGGAATTTGTAGCACAATGGCTTAACTTTGACAGGTAAAGGTAGGCAATGGAGTGGTCAATAGTCCTGACCTGAGTTAAACTGTAGCAATGTGTTCAAGCAAGAAGGCCAACCAACATGCCTGGATTATATCAGTTCTGTTAGGAGGAATGAGCTAAAATTACAGAAAAATATAAGCATATTGAGAAGCCTCGGGGAACATTATCCCAAGTGTTCAGTTTAAAGTAAACAATTAGAAAGCCAGTAAGTTAACAGTAAGTTTCTACAAGCTTTTGACTAATTAAAAATACCTATATATATATAAACCTGAAATAATTTTTTTATAAGTCTCTTAGCTGAAATGATGTCATGTGGAAGCTAATAAAGCATATATCTTAAATTAACTATAACACAAAAGTATGGTAAATTCAAAAGTATGGAATTTGTAAAATACTTGCAAACATTTAAACATTTTTGTCCTTTTATCTGTGATGCAACCTTTAATCAATCAAATGTTTCTCAATGTTCAGACCTGCAAAAAAAAAGATCAAAAATAATATAAAATATTAAAATCTTAAAAATAGTGTATAGTGTAAGGCTACTGACTTTAAATAGGGAAAGGTGTATGTTTGTTATTTATCAAATTATCCAATCTATTGATAAATATTTACATAGTTTTACAAAGGTGCGCACACACACACACACACACACACACGTGAACTCACACACACAGGCACACATGCATTAACACTAGGGTTAATGTGTTATGGAAGCTCACACACACACACACACACACACACACACACACACACACACACACACACACACACACCGTGTGCCACACTATGCCTCCACTTCTCTCTGCCTGGCTGCCAGTCTTGAATCTGATGCCAGCCACTGATAGCTGGCAGACTGTCAGTAATTTGTGTTAATTGTGGGAAGTTTCCGTGGCTGGCGCTCTGTCAGCTGGCATGGATGTTCCTGTGCGTGTGTGTTTGTGTGTGTGTGTGTGTGTGTGTGTGTGTGTGTGCATGCATGTGACCCAGCAGCTCATTCAGCCATTCACCGCTGCACACACACTCAACACACTCGGCTGTCTGCTGTCAGTAGAGCTTATCCAGGATCAGCCTCCGCTATCCTAACCGAAGGAGCTGGATGAAGAAATAAATAACAGATAACACATTTCTGATTAGAAAATATTACTGACAGCTGGACAACCCAATACCACACACACACACACTGTTTACATTTAAATCAGAGAGAAAACAACTGCACTATATCATTAATTACAGAAGAAAGTTTTGGGATTTCCAAGTAAAACCTGTTTTTACTGTTGGGCCAGTTATTCTAACACAGTTACAGTTACAATAATAAATCATATGGATCTGTATTATTCTTTTCTGATTAACTTAATAATAAATACAACTATGAAAACTCAAAAAGAAGGTGTGAAAAAAAAATCTTAAAATATACTCATTTCACTACAACAATAATGGCATCTGTGGTAAATGACAAATTAATCCATAGTAAATCTAAGCCACCCTTGTATAAATAACACATTTTGTCAAATAAATTCAAATAAATGTATCTTTTTGTCCCATCACAGTAACACAGGTGCACAGGTGAGTGAACACATCACAGGAGCAGTAGCAGAAAATACAATAAATACAGATAGAAATATAGAAAATTTTACACAAACATACGCATAACTTGTTTTACTAAATACAGCTTCTATATGTAATCAAACACAGAAAAACACAAAAATGTTTGCATCAGAAAAAAAACATATTTTTTTATTTGGCCTGTGCGAAAGTTGGAAAGTTGCAAAGCTAGTTCTAAAAGATAAAGAAAAAAATCTAAATCTCTATAAATCAAAACCTCTATTTGACTGCTAATAACGTAAATAAAAGTGTCAAGAGTGCACCATTCAACTGTGCAGTGCTGATCTTCATGGGTCTTACCTGAAAAAAATCTTGACCTGACATCATCGAAAATTCAAATAAAACTTGAAAAATTTGAAAAGTCAAAATAAAACATTTATAAATGAAGATGTGTTTAATGATTAATGAAGAAGTGCAAGGATTTTTTTAGCATTCCTACAAAAATATCAAAACATCAAGCTGTTAAATGTTTTTCATAAGGTATTATTATTATTATTATTATTATTATTATTATTATTATTATTATTATTTCCTAATAATGTGTAAGTTTTTCCAAAAAACAGTTCTTAAAGAAAACTAAATATTCAAAGAGAAACACACAAGAAACTTAAGGTAAATTAAGGTAATTCTTACTTCAGCTTTATTTCCACATCTCTACCACCCTAATGAATCAACCTTTTACCACTGGATGTTAATCATTTTTAACTTGCCACAATTGACTAATTAAGCTAATTAAACTAATTAACACTAATAATGAAGTGATGAGAATGACATGGTCGTTTAAACCAGGCATAGAGCAGAACAGTCATCGCCCACAGACTGAATCACACACAAATAGCCCCCAAACAAAAGAGTTTATTTAGAGTGAGGATTTTCTTTCTGCAGTTGAGGAAAGTGGATCAGAAGAGGAATAATTACTCACACTGAGGAGGAGGGTCCACAACTTCTCCCTAAACAATAGAAGAGGAGAATATTAGGGGGAGAGGAATTATAGAGGAATTAAACACTGTTTTAATTATTAGAATTGTATTTTTGGTGCATGTAATTGCTAATTACATCAACAGTGTTACCATAAAATTGAAAATCTCGCAAAAAGATTTGCTCGCGCTTCTTAACCAGACAGCATTTTTCCTTTTTTTCTCCTCCTTTTTTAATGAATTAATTAGGCGATCACTGTAATTACTGTTTATATTGTTGTTAATGAGCCCAAAGGCAAGCGAGCAGCACTCATCCAAATTACACTCACTAGGCATGGAGCCAAGGAAAGGTCCAAACCGGGTGGTAGGCGGGGGGAGAGGGGCTGTCGACTGCAAGTGTGTGCTGTATCGTACCATCGTTTAAGTTACAGAAACTGCCTACTCATTCACGAGTGTGTACACAATTAACTCACAATTCTATAACTTACAATAGAAAGAATAACAACTTTCTTAATGAAACTTTTGTCATTTACTGTGAGAAATAAATGGGAAATTGAATTTTGGTATCAAATATATTCTAAAAGTGGTACCCCTTTATAAAGGGGTCATAAATAATCTATGAGAGAGTTTATTTATTATTAAAATTAAATTGTAAATACTTTATAAACCATTAATAAGTAGTTACAACTTATACTACTTGTTTGTTCCTTCAATCAGCATTAACAAATTGAATAAAATAATAATATGGAAAATCAGTTTAGTTATTTAATGTTATTTTATGTTAATATACACCACATTATGATTATTGGATAAATTATTAATCTGGGTAGTTAAAGTTTATAACAGATAATAACAGTTATTAACATATATATTAATGCTGACTGAAGGAATAAACAAAGTAAGATAAGCATCCAGAAAGTTCTGAGGTTTAACAGTATTCATAATTGTGAAATCACTATTTGGCAAACAACAGGCCACTGTAGCTAATTAATAACATTAATAAACTCCTTTATACACTATTTATAAAATGAGCCTTACTTTAAAGTGGTTCCCTAAACAAATTAAAACATAACTCATAAAGACTTATCGCTGCTGTCATACAAAAAATAAAATAGAAATGGAAAAAAATGACATGAAATAAATATATCAGGTGAATTGGTGACTCTTAAATTGTCCAGGTGTGTGTGTGAGTGTGTATGTATGTGTGTATGTTTATGTATTATATGGATTGGCTGTCCTGTGTCAGACCACCAAGAGATCTATGTGATCCTGCAGGTGGATGATAATTTCCGGTTGAGATGAAGCTTATTAAAGGTGTGTGTGTGTGTGTGTGTGTTAGGAGAGTACAGATTGTAAAGAATTATGAAGAGCATTGATTGTAACATGTGCTTGGGTTGCAGAAAGGTATTATATGAGAGTAAATTTCATCCATTTATACATTTATACAGTTTATATTAATATTTCCATTTAAAGAAGCTTTTTTTCTTCATCTGTGTTTTTTGTGTCATAGCATTAATATACTCGATCCCTGGTGTAAAAACTTTAAATATTATTTAACTATAAATTAATTCACTTCAACATTACTTCTAAATACCATGGATATGAAACTGAGAGCATTTAACACCATTTAATATGGATGGAGGGCTTAAAAACGTAAAGATCAAGAGCATCAGAAAGAGACGCTATATATATATTTAATTTTGATAATACACTGAAAGTTTTTTTTCTTTTTTAAATAAAAAATCTCTTATTGGAGCCAAGGCCTTGTTTTCAGCGGATGTCTACATATTTACGTCCTCAAAACAAGCACAAACCAGCTCACAAAATAAACGTGACAATTACAATATAAAATTGATACCACGTGACATGTGGAAAAGCTTTGAGGTCTCTAATGGAAGCTCAAGAGCATCACGTGGGTGGATGAAATTATCTGAATTCCATAGTGACAAAAGGGGTCATCATTTCTGTGATATTTTAATGACAGTATTGTTTAGTATCGTTGCAGATTTTCTTGATTTTTTTATCAATATAGTAAACAGAAAAATGCTTAATACAAGATTAATACAATCCTATACACTGTACAGAATCATAATTAAAAATATATTTAAATTGAAACGCTTCCATTATACTGATAATTGATACTGATAATTATGAATGGCGATTCGCTGTTTATCCAGATGTGTGAAATTAAGAGGCTGGGTAGGTGCTGGTCAGCGTACAGCTAGTTCAGGTTATCTGTTCTGATACAGACAAGTAAAATGTCACATTTGGTTTTGTCTCCTGACAGATTTGTAGCAGTTACCTGTATGATCCGGGTCAGCTTCACACGCACACACACAGACAAACACACACACACTCCCCCCACCACACACACACACACCAGCACCAGCCCAAAAGCTGTCAGCCCTTTAATTAACAGTCATTTCCAAAGCCTTCTCTCCAGATGCCAGATTGAACCAATCAGAGTAGTGGAGGGGAGCCTCGCTAGAACAGAAAGAAAAAAACATGAGCACAAGGACTGAGAGAGAGAAAGAGAGAGAGAGAGAGAGAGAGAGGAGAGGGGGAAAAGATGGTAGAGGAAAAAAAACAAAAGAAAAGAGGAGGAAGCAGCATGCAATAATGTAGATGTGCCATTTTCCCCAAATGAAAAATTGAATTTAATTATTTTTGTATGAAATATTAATAAGAGCGTCACGTTCGCTTGCAGACATTTATCTAAATAGAGGGTTTAATGAATGTGTCTGGTGCCCTTATTATACTTGGAGGGGGTATGCTGCAGTGGGGACAGTCAAGAAGGTCAGTTTGAAGGGAGACTGGCAGAAAACAGGGAGCCCTAAAAGGACATGGAGGCGGTGAGGTGGGCAGTGAACGGGGGGCACCGTTTAGAAACGGCTGGTGGGTAGCGTGTGGTGGCCAGTGGGTGGTGGGCAACAGATGGTGGTCAGTAGGGGGCATTGGTAGTGGGCAGTAGTGGTTGGTAAGCAGTAGCTGGTGGTGGGTAACAGTGTTGAACACTATTGGGGGGTGAGGGGGGTGATGAGTATTGAATGCTACTACACAGGCTACCACTGCAGGCTGCCCCCGGGCTTAATACTAGCATGTCTCCAAAGAGCTTTCATAGTCCCACTTTCCCCCTATAGACCTCTGCTAACAATAGTGGATAAAAGCACTGGGCAGCATAGTAAGAAAAGAACTGCTGTGTAGATGCTTTCAGTGCAGTATAGTGTACCGATGCAGAAACTAATAATGAAAATGCTTTTTTTCTGTTGAGAGGTCACTGAAAAAAAAAATGGTACCATATACACATTTTGCTTTTGTAGCAATATTTTAGCACAATAATACAATGCTATTATGTATGTGAGTTTATAAAGCACTTTAAAATAGCTGTATATATTTGTGTACCGGAAATTTGGCACTGAAAGAAATGAAGACTGCATTTTTTTTTTTCAAACAAAGAAAGGAAAGCAAAAAAGAAAAAGAAATTGCTTATGAAAAGCAGCTTGTGCTCAAGCAGCTAGTACTCAGAAAATAGTGCTTCAAATGGTTCTGTAAGCAATTCCATAGAATAACCACTTATGATCCTACAAAGAACCATGTTTGTAAACTTTGCAATATGTTTCTGTTTCCAAGAATAGCTTAGTTTTAAATTAGAAATTGTTGATGGAACTTCATAATCAGTCTAAACCCTTATTGTTGACATATTGTGGAACATGGACTAGTAACATGTAACAGGTAAGTACTATTTAATATGGTTGGATTGTTGGATATATAAAGATATCAGAAAGAGATGTATGGTATATTTTATTTTGTATATTATATTTTTATTTTTATTCTGATTTTTTTTAATCTGATGTCTACATATTTACATCCTCAAAACAAACACAGACCAGCTCACGAAAACCTTTGTAACCTTTGCAATATGATCTGTTTCTGCTGCTAAGAATAGCCAAGTGTAAAAGTAGAATAAATTAATAATCAAGCCCTCATTGTGGACATATCATGAAACATGGACTAGTTCCGTGTCCCATGACTTTTGCCATGTCTCATGGAAGCTAACGAATGCTGCACTGATCTATGTCGCTTGTCTGTTTGTATGGACCATTCTAGCCAGACACCTTTAGTCACAATCATTACCCCTGTCTACTGTGCTGTCCACTGTGAGTGATAATGCCTTGCATGATGTTTTCCCAGTACACACAACACTGTGGATCATTAAGGGTAATGTTAAATAGCTGCACTTTAAAACTTTAGAAATGAAATGTTCCATCCACCTGGCACCCACTATTAGGTCTTACAGGTCAGACATCTCCTTGCCACGAGCATGCTGACAAGTGTTTATCCTTAATCACAAGATAACACCTCACAACTTATGCAGGTGTGAGCATTTCCAAGCCATTCCCAGAGGCAACACTTAATGATTTATGTGTATCTACAGAGCCTACAGTCTATGTTTTGTGAATGTATTAAGATGTTGGATTGCAGTCTTAAAAAAGTTTTCCTGTTTCTGTTTCTTTTCATTTTTTTGCTGTACTTTTAATAATATTTGTACAACACATTAATAATAACATGTCCAAAACCTAATTTAAAAGTTATACCTTTCCCAGGCATTTCATTACTTTGCAAATACCTTAGAATCCCTAATGTGCTTCTTAGTAATTACATCATTTTCTAGTTTACCTGCTGTCATTTTTCATCCCACACACTTTCAACCACAGAAGAGTTCAGTCTGAGAAATAAAGGAATAACTCTTTATATTTGTGTGATTGCAGTTTGTAATGGAGAAGAACTGGAGCTCTGTAAAAGTCACTGTTTTAGGCTGAGCTCTGTGCTACTGTGATTTTTTTACTGTGAAAGTCTAATAATGAGGCTTTCAATTAACGCAGGCCAATCAATGCGCTAATTGCAGTGAGGGACTGATGCAGTGTGAGGAATCGCTGGGTTCTGCCGCCCCATATCGATTTACTTAAAGCAATTAAACGCCTTTCTACTGCAATGGAGCCTCAGTCCCCTGCCATCTGCTCCAAGCACACTGCAGTGAGACGCGCAAAATGGGCAACCGGAAACAGGGAAATGAATGGTGGAAAACAAAACAGCCAAGAACATCTGTAGAATGCGTACATGGGCAAGCACACACTCACTCACACACACACACGCATGCACACAAATTCATAAAGACGCATAATCTCACATCTATATGCACAGTCACACAGGGCGAACAGACATATAATATTTCCTTACACACGAATGCAGTCAGAGAGACCCTGATACAGTAAAGATATATCATCTTAACATGAAAATATAGCACATCATTGCTGCTGCAAAATATATCAATGAGTATGTTCAGTGTCTGTAACAAGATTTTATTCCTTAACTCTATGTCACACAATCAATAGGGTAATATTATAGGTTTAATGAAAGCACAGTTAAATCAAATTTAATTAAATTAAATTAGATTTTTTGTCTCAAACCAAGTACTGGTGTTCAGGTGAGTAAAAAAATCATGGGTGCATGTTCTCACTATTAACTGTGGTTAAACAGTATGTTCTTATTTTCCATCATAACAGTACATTTTCAAATAGTATGAATAATAAAAAATAGTGTTTTAATAATTTAGTGTTTCAAGGTTAAAATTATTTAGTTATCTTTGCATAGTTCAATAATAAGGGTTTGAAACATGGAACTAACATGCCACGATCCTCAAGTATTGTTTTGTTCTCCTCCAAAAGCAAAAATATGCACATAAAAGCTATAAAATGGATTAATTTCAAAAACCTAAAACTGATTCATAGCCGTTTTGATTTATTATATATAAGTCTTTAACATTTGAAAAAATCCTGCCTACTAGCAAAAGCCTTTTAAGGCTAAACACAATGGATTTTTTAGAAGAATAGGGAATCGAGGCTAAATCTGGACACACTAGGCAAGGCCAGGCAAGTTTATCTGTATAGCACTTTTTATACACAATGGCACATTCAAAGTTCTTTAAATAAACAGGGATAAAATACAAAGATATAAAAAGCATTCAAAAATAATTAAATAATAAAATCTAATAAAAAATAATCATTAAAATAAAAAAACTTACACCCGATCTATACCTTTTCATCTATTTAACTTCCCAAATTTACTGAGAAGAAAACAACACTACCCAGTAAGAATCTTTTAAGCTGGGCTATCGCATAGGCTATAACAAAAAATCATTATAGTTTATTCTGGGGTAATATAACAGAGTGGTATACAGTCATGAACATTTCAACTCAAATCATTTCACATACTTTTATTTATACATTAAAACAACCTTATTTAATCAGTAAATGCATTATATTGTACATTTTCAGAAATAACTATATTTTATTTTTAAGTAGAGTACCTGTTAATGTAGTTTGTAGATCACTCACACATCAATGTAAAATACATTTTCACTAAATGGACAAAACTTTTGGGACACCTACTCATTGATTGTTCAAGGATTTAAAAAAGAGTGTATCCTGTTTTTGTTAAAGTAGGTGTTGACATGTCTATTGTGTGGAGGAGGGTTTGTTTGTGTGGATTTGGAGTGTTAGTGAGGTCAGGATATTGCATCCCCAACACTATGAGCACTGCATGTATATTATTCAGTCTTTTAATTGATTTAGTCATTGTATGTTGTGCTCAAATGGCTGAAATGAAGCTGAAATCTGTGCAAAAGAAGGTAATTACAGTATCAATCAGAAGACTAAAGTGGAATTCACTTGGCTTATCATGACCACTGTCCGTACCAGGCTGCAGGATGCTGCTGAAGGTACAATAGATGCTGTCTGATATTGATTTTGGAAGCTTCTCGCATCTCTTAGATGTCTTTTTCCATTTGCCCGCAGCTAATCTTAATGTCTTTAAATAGGACGTGTGGCCCACTTACAGCTCAGGCACTCGAGTGCAGCACAATGACATTACACTACACAGCACAATCTCCTAACCACCATTTTCTGCTTTTCACTGAGAAAAGCTAAACGGACGGGCTAATTGTAATGACCTTCGTTGCTAAGGCTACACGGTAATTGGAAAACAACCCTGGAGTGTGTCCATCTTCAGAAGTGCCTCAGAGTTAGAGAGAGAGAAAGAGAGAGAGAGAGAGAGAGAGAGAGAAAGAGACAAGGACACTGAGTGAAAGATGACTCCAGCTACCTGACTATCTAAAGCCTTCTTTATTATTTTAGAAATGTAAACACACTATTGTGTCTGTAATTACCATGAATAAACTTTATTCTTTAGTTTGCATCTTTTGATGTTAATAATGGGAAAACAACCTTTCAAAAAAACCTTTATGTAACATTGCCTTATATGTGTCAGAAAGTGTTGAAATTCTGACACTGAATCAATGTTCATTTAAAGGGTTTGAATGGTTCGGGCTCTTCTACACTCACAATGCTTTTAGGTGAAAGATGCTCATCTCATATAATAATAGTAATTATCATAATTATTGCTTAAATGCCTACTTTGTATACTGCAAGAACACAGTACATGCTTTAAGAATAGAATACAAACAAGATATACATATTTAATGTCTAATTTGAATCACAGATACTGTAAAAACCAATGTATCAATGAATCAATGTAAAATCGGAAATCATCAACAGAAAAAAGAATGTTGATTTAACGTATTTGTGCTCTATTAGTTAACTTTTAGTTTTAGACTCTGTTCCAACTTTAGATTGTTCACTCTGATTGTGAAATTTGAGATGATTGTAGAAATATTTAATCATAAAAATGAACAGAATGTGCAGATCTTGTGTGCAGATGGTACAAATACACTATTTACACTTAACCTGCTAAAAGGGTTACTACAGCAACCACCTGAAACACCTAAGAAACCACTCAAGACATCTAAGCATCCATCTGAAACACCTAAGCAACCACCTGAGACACCTAATTAACCATCTGAAACACCTGAGCAACCACCTGAAACACCTGAGCAGCCACCTGAAACACCTAAGCAACCACATGAAACACCTAAGCAACCACAGAAAAGACCTAAGCAACCACCTGAAACACATAAGCAACCACCTGAAATACCTAGGCAAACAACTGCAACACCTAAGCAACCACTTGAAACACACTAAGCAACCACAGGAAAGACCTAAGCAGCCATGGGGACAACATAGCAACTGCATAGCAACCAACACTGCCTAAACTTTGAAAAACACTTAAGCTGCACAATCATTCAGTTTTGCTTTAGTTAAACTTTAAATAATGACTGTATTGTAATATATGCCATTGTGATAATATTAAACATATACATATACAAAATATATGTAATTTCATTAAAATACTAATAAATTAATAGTAATTGATTAATAAAACACTTACATTCTCTTCATTTTGTGAGTAAATAAGACAACAGCATTGTTTCTGTATTTAATTCATATCCAGCCTCATTTACACTCTTTATTCCTGCAGTTAAAATGTAGCGGACAAAGGCCGTTTCCAGAGATACAAATCTATCATACTCCTCCTTCTGTTCAGCTCAAGCTCATATGATGGTGGTCTGCCATCCCCTGCCATTAAGATTGGTACAAAAAGCTTTAACAGGCCTAGAGAAAGAAGCTTTCACAGGCACAGAGTCTGCTTTAAAGTCTTGAATAAAGCAAGTTTATTAATCTGCAGGGGGAAAAAGTAAAGGGTGGAAAACGAAAGTGGAACGAAAGCACTTTTGCCTTTCTTTTTATTTCGCCAAAAAAGCATGAGCGAGAGAGAGAAAAAAGAGAAAATCAATTACCGGCCCACCTGAATATTATTCCCCGCACCATCCCTCCTCTTTCTCCCCCCCCAAAAAAGAAAAAACTAAATTACTCAGCAAACTTATCGCTTGCCGTGGCAAGACTGGTATTAAAGAAAACAATCAAGGCGTCAGGATTAATCTCTGACAGCCGCCTTATCTTTAACTTGCACCTTTGTTATTTTCTGATGAGCTGCTCCTTTCTGCGCTGCCACATTGTGCCATACCTCACTGCCTCCTTTCTCCGGCTCCCGGGCCGTCGCACAGGACCTTTTCAGTTTATTAAAAAACCTTTATTTGTGAAGAACAAAGAAGAGACGAAGGCAAACAATAAGGTCAGGCAATCTCCTTTCTGCCAGCACTCTCTCCTCTCACCTGATATTTGGGGCATTATCTGTGTGTGTGTGTGTGTGTGTGTGTGTGTGTAGGTGTGTATGTGTGAGAGAGAGAGTGTGTGTGGTCTAGAGGTAAAGGCACTGACAGAAACGCTCTCTCCTGGAGGTGATTGACACATATCAACCTCCAGCAGAAGACTTTTCTATTGCTCCTCATATCAAAAGGGCACGGCTGTATCTCCTCGCCACATTGACGTCTTGTCAGACTAAATGTGAGAATCCACAGACACACACACACACACACACACACACGCACGCACGCACACACACACACACGGACACATCACACATCATTGTGTAAATATGTAGACATGTACATTGTACAGACATGGCAGGAGCTGCATTTGACCTTAAAGCTTTTCCCTCTATCATGTTTGGACTCCATGATTGTCAGTTTAAGCTGTTTTGTTGTTGAGGGAGTGAGACAGCAAATATCTATACATATCTGTAGATCCCCCCTGTCCAATGAAAAACAAGAAGCTCCATTTTTATTGAGTTTTAGTTTACTACATGACTCGAACACACAAACTGTCCTCAAACACTTCGTAAAAAATATTGATAAATGGATCAATAAAAATTCTCTTAAATAACATGTAATAAATTCTTTTTACATTGACTTCCACTGAAAACCCAAAAGTCAGTATTTAAAAACATATATTATGTAAGGCCAATTTGTACTTTTGGCAGTGTGGGCAGTGTGCCAAGTCCTGCTTGAAAATGAAATCTGCATCTTCATAAAAGTTGTCAGCAGAGGAGCATGAAGTTCTGTAAGATTTTCTGGGAAAACACTGCACTGACTTTAGACTTGATAATTAAACACAGTGGACCAACACCAGCAGATGACCTGGCTTCATCACTGATCATCAGTAAATTTTGCATTTTATTTGTAAATCAAGGGAGCAGAGTCTGGAGGAAGAGTGGAGAGTCAGGTCATCTGCTGGTGTTGATCCACTGTGTTTTATCAAGTTCAAAGAGCACTGCAGTGTTTTTTCCAGAAAATCTTACAGCACTTCTTGCTTCCCTCTGCTGACAACTTTTATAGAGATGTGGATTTAATTTTCCAGCAGGACTTGGCACACTGCCTACACTGACAAAAGTACATATTGGTCCTATTTATAATATTCTAATATTATAAATATTATAAAACACTGTGGTGGACTGGCTGACTGTCTGAGGGTATTCATACCATGCACCCAATGATTCCACATTCTGCATATAGTCTCCAGACAAAACCCTGACTAGCAATAAGTGGATGAAAATATGGGAACCAACCCCAACCCTGACCAGGAACAAGTGAATGAGAAGATGTATGGTACCTTATAAGACCTAGACATCGATCTTCAAAAATTGGGGATATCATCACATTTTTTCATTTTTATAAGCGTAGTACCGGCAAAACATGTTCTTGCATGCATTCCAGGCCAGCCAAGATGACCAAACTACTCTCTCTCTCTATCCTCCTTCTCCTCCTCCTCCCACCCTCTCCAGCAAATCGAGTCTAGCATCTGCAGTGACAAGTGCTCCCGCTCACCTCTCCTCTTCCCTTTCTTTCTTATCTCTTCTCTCCCAGAGAGCTCTTTCTCCCTCTTCACCCTTCTAATCTCCCACTCTCTCTCCCTACCTCTCTCCCTCCCTCGCTTTTTTTCTCTCCCTCTCTCCTCCTCTGCTTTCCTCCTCCTCCTCCTCCTCCTCCTCCTTCTCTTCTTCCTCCTCCGCTCCTGCATTCATCAGGCCTGCCTTGTCCATGCATGCGATGGCTCTTTTATCTGCCCCCCGAGAGGGAAAAGGAGGTAAGAAGTAAAAACTGATAAACAAATAAAGCGTGAGGATAAATCTTGTGAGCGCTGTGTTGGGCTGGATGTGTGTTCAGAGTCAGTGAGTGCTATTCAATGGCTGGCATTGTGGTGGTCTGGTTTATTACTGAGAGTCATTTTATTTCACACCATGTTAAAACACAACCTTACTCAATAACGTGTTCTGCTGTTAATTTAAATATAGATTTGCAATGTCTTGTTGAAAAAAGCAGCAAGGTCAGCTTAATATGTAAAGGATGGTTAAGCTGGTTGGCCGGCTTTTTACCAGTGCAAAACCATGTTTTGAGTTGTTTGATTTAGAAGGTTTAGCTGCTTTGTAAATTGTTGACCAGCAAGTTGCATAGCCAAACATAACCAAATTCAAATCCATCATCCATTATGCTGTTCAAGAGCTGTTTAAACAGCTAAATAATGACCAGCCTTCCAACCATCTTGACAGTCAAAGACCAGCTTAGACCATCTGAATCCAGCTACCAGCAGAAATCTGGTCAAGTTAATCCCAGTTAAGACCATACTGGTTGACCAGCATGACCAGCAAGACATCGTTTAGTTTGATTATAGGTTTAGGTGGTCAGGATAAACCTGACTAAGCTAGATAACCAGTTTGACCACAAGCTTCCAGTATGGCTCAGCTTGAACCACCATCCTTCAACATCAATGGATGACGAGCATCCAGAGATTTCTTTGTCCTGCACTAAGGGGGTGGAATGAACTACCACTAGGCATCTGAAAAACAAAGTTGCTTACTATCTTTAAATGCAGACTATACAGACTAGAGACTCATCTACCCAAAAATTATCTTAATTATGATGATCTTCTAGGTAGCCATTTATCAGCATTTATGCTTGATGATTCATTTTGATTCTAGCCTCTACAAACTAGCTAAGGATATTCTGAAGTCAACAACAAGTCAAGCCCAATTATAAGTTACTCCAAAAAAGGGCATCTATTGCCTAAATGCCTTAACTGCAAATATAAAATGTACCAACAAGACCATGCTAGATAAGTAGCATAGTCAAGAGCTGATTAACCAGCTAGCTTAGAAGTAAAGGATATGTTTTTGCCTGGATGACCAGCTTTTCTACCACCTTGGCCCTCTTAAAGACCAGCTTAGATCATCTGAAACCAGCTACCAGCTAAATCTGGTCTTCAACAGGACTTTTTCTCAGCAGGGAGGTGTAACACTAAACTGCAGCCAACACTACAGGAGCTAAGGAGCTAATTCCACGCCGCTGATGAGCGGTGTTCTCCAGGCTCCTGAGCGCTAAGCGCTATGGCGGCTGTGTATTGTTTGATGTCGTTACTGAAGTAAATAGATGGCGCAAACACTTGACACAGTTGTTAAACACGGCGCGCCTAAATGTCTTCTAACTCGACATCAAACGCTATGCTAATGCTGGGGTGCATTAGCTGAGCACAGTGGCAGCGGACTAGAGTGGAGTGAGGAGGCTGTTGAATAACACAAAAGCAAAGACAGACACACAAACACACACACAGACACACATGTGGAGAGAGGGTGTAGACAGTGTTCTGAGAAATGTAGAGCAACAAACAATAATAGCACATCGTGGTTAACAAACTAATCCCGCCATGAGTGCATTCTCTTTGTGGGCTAAAGAGTTTCAGATCACTTGATGGAAAGTGGCCCTTAGAAAATGAATTCATGCAATCAGCCCTGCACGTAAACACATCTCTATTATGCAAACAGCTGAAGACAATGCTGCAGCTGGACGGCAGGAAGCTCTCGGAACAACTCTCGCCTGAATAGGACTCCACTGGGGATGACACCCACAACCATGAGGCAAAATGTCATCCTGGCCCATGGTAAAGAAACATAATGTTGCAATTTTAGCTTAAAATATCAGCTCAAAATAGTTTTAAATGTACACTTACTTTTTATTATTTTATTTTTTTTTCATTTTCTCCCCAATTTACACGGCCAAATACCCAACCCACTCTTTAGGACTCCCTCTATCACTAGTAATGCCCCAACACACCAGGAGGGTGAAGACTAACACATGCTTCCTCCGAAACATGTGAAGTCAGCCACCGCTTCTTTTTGAGCTGCTGCTGATGAGCATTGCCGAGCAGCCAGCGCGCTCGGAGGACAGCGCAGCGACTCAGTTCCGATACATCAGCTCACAGACGCCCTGTGCTGTAGACATCACCCTAGGAGTGATGTGGGGAGAGAGTGCCATCTACCCACCTGGAGGGAGCAGGGCGACCTTCCGCTCATAGTGGCAGCGCTTTAGACCACTGGAAAATGTACACTTACTTTTATTTATTTTATTTTTTCTTATTTTTTCCATTTTCTCCCCAATTTACACGGCCAATTACCCAACCCACTCATTAAGACTCGCCCTATCATTAGTGATGCCCCAACACACCAGGAGGGTGAAGACTAACACATGCTTCCTCCGAAACATGTGAAGTCAGCCACCGCTTCTTTTTGAGCTGCTGCTGATGAGCATTGCCGAGCAGCCAGCGCGCTCGGAGGACAGCGCAGCGACTCGGTCCCGATACATCAGCTCACAGACTCCCTGTGCTGTAGACATCACCCTAGGAGTGATGTGGGGAGAGAGTGCCATCTACCCACCTGGAGGGAGCAGGGCGACCTTCCGCTCATAGTGGCAGCGCTTTAGACCACTGGAAAACGTACACTTACTTTTAATAAGAAGAACAACATCTCTGTTGTTGCCGCTCCAGGCCTAAAACGCTGCTAACTTTATAATGTGCCTTTGGTAGAGGTTGTGCAAGAACACGTCAAACACTTTTATACAATTATGTGTCTCTACAGAAGCAGTATCTATAGATAGAATACACTTACTTGGTATTCCCTTACTGTACATCATGGCCGAGGGAGCAATTGCAAAAAGGATGACAAGGAAAATAAAATAGAAGACAAAGACCAAGAGAAACATTATGAACTGATTTGTTTTACTTGTTGTGAAGAAGTAGCCAGACTTCTTCAGGTAATGTTAGCAAGCTAGTCTCTCTTTCTGCAGAACAGCTGCTCTGAATGACCTCTGAATGTGTGCTCTGTTGTCTGGAACCACAAGGGTTCTTCATTTTGTCCTGCTTTCAACACATCAGCTGCAAGAACAGACTATTCACTTGATGCGTAATATATCCCAATGCTTGGCAGATGCCGTTTATCAATATAATCAATGTTATTCACTTTAACTGTCAATGATTTTTAAAGCTATGGCTCAATTTAACAAATTTGAAGCATTTTAAAATGTAGACTCAACAACGGAAGGTTTCATATCGTGCAAAAAGCAAAAAAAAAAAGGAAAAGGAAATGAATTTTCTTTTTTACTAAACATTAACCTACTAGGACCTGGTGTCCACATGTGTGGACATCCCATTTTGGCCTATCTAGACCATGACACTTAATTTTGCTCTACAAGGGCCTGGTGTCCTCTTATGGGCCTCATAAGAGGACACCAGGCCCTTGTAGAGCAAAATTAAGCTTATCCTGTCACCTAGTTTTGATTTTGTTCAGAAATTTAAATGAACATTAAATACAGTAAATACAGTTTATGTTTTTTAGTTTATGTCTGTGTGTTGAAGCCACTCTTCAAATAAGCAAATCTTGATTCTTTCTGTTCCTGTAAAAATATGATTTGTTGTTTTTACAATACTCAGGTACCAATTAACCCAAATAGCAAAGAGAAATAAAAAGAAAAAAACATGCCATGTAAGAGTGTGGCACTTAAGGGGTTAAAAAAATAAATCATTAAAATGATTATACTGCCTCCTGCTCAGTTTTACAGCTGCATTGTGTTGCACTTTACACTTAAATACTCATTTTTACCTTTCACATTTATATTCTAATGTGTAAATTTAGGGCCCATATTTCTATTCATATTTTAGTTATTATCTCTTTATATGTTTTTTCTTTTGATGCTTTTTGACATCTTAGCTTTAGCTTTTTATTTTATATATTCAGCCTTTATATTAGAGCTTTATTATTTAATGTTAGAGGACAGTTATCATATTGTTTCACTGCTAGTATTGGATATGACTGTAGGTGACAAACATTTTATTTTATTTTGATGTAAATTTCTTTTATTTAAATCATTTAGGTCTATCAGTCAATAGTCAGAGGTTCACCTCTTTAATAAGCACGTGCCATTCTTTGTCCTCGTCTCTCACATGATGAGACCTGTCTTTAATTGCCCCATTTTTGACAGATTTTCACAATAGGAAGTGAATTTTCCAGGTCTTGAGCTCAATCAGAAGTGACTGATTGAACAGATGATCTGGGGAGTCGTTAGCTTCCTGAGTGATTGAAGGCCTTTTGATATTGTTATATGTAATTTTTATCACAGAAAATGTTCACTGGTCCTGTTGTCAGTGATGTAACTGATGTGAAAAAAGGGATTCAGATAACCAGTGAGAGAGCTATGAAAAAATGGAAGGAGAATTTCTTAATATTTTGATCTATTTAATTAGTTTCCATTTATGTGTGTGCATAAAAGCCCAGTTTGTATATTGAAAGTTTATATTTTTGTATTGTTTATGTGATTCATAGGTGAAACTCAATATATGTGTAGGAAGACAGTTTTGCTTATTTGTTTGTGTGCAGCTTTCAGACACTGGAATTATAAGCATGCAGGCCTTATTTTTGTGTTTTTTTTTTAGCCCCATAAAATGATAAAGGATTACTTGATCAGATGTTAAGGGATGTTAAAGCAGATTTAAAGTAAGATGTAAGAATTGGTATTTCTTGCTTTTGGCCTCTAGAGTCAGAAAGTTTCATCCACACTTTGAGCTTTAAAAAAAAGAACGTGCTTTACACATGCATTTCTGGACCAGCTGAGAGATCCAGAACCATCACTGAGAGAAAAGCAATGTAAAGAACATGTGAACCGAGATGATTTTTCCATCAGCAGTCAGAGTCAGAGAGAGCACAATTGGGGATCTGGCGCTTTCATCCAAGCACGTTTGCTGATGAGTGATGCTGCTTTGGCAGCAGTTCAAAAAGAGGTGGTGGCTGACTATGTATCAGAGGAGACATATGCTTGTACTCACCCTCCTAGTGTCAGGAGCATTAATAGGGATAGGGGAGTTGTAATGAGTGGATGGGTTAATTAGCACAGCTAAATTGAGGATAAAACAAACAAACAGCAATCAAAAAGGCTGCATTACACAGTCGTGCTCGTTTCACCAGAGTTAAGTAGCGCAGTAAGCTGCGTGCTGAGCCTAAAGCAGCAATGATGGAGATGCTAATCTTTATATTAGAATTTTGAGGCTTTTTTTGAAAGACTGAAGACATACTGAAGTGAAATACTACATGATGCTGCATTAGATCTCTTTAAGCCAGTATATCTGCAGTATATCTGAACTAACTAACTTTCTTTTTCTAGATGAATCATAATAATTTTCTGTATGATCATCTAATCTGCATCCATACCATCAACAATAAGATTCTGTTCTCCCCTTTCAAACCTTTGTGCTTTACTCCCCACCACAGGATGCATTCATGAGCTGCCCACTAACTGTCTCCTGTCTTTTGTTTGAGGGGTAATGAAGCTCGCAGCATGCATCTGTCAGATGTCTGTTTGTTATTCTCAAGCTGCCATGTATATGTGTGTGTGTGTGTGATAGACCTTTAAAAAAAAGAGTGAGGTTCGGGAGGGGTAATTGTGATTATGGCCTTTTAATTAGCGTATATGCGGCCTCTCGGACACCTGTCCCAGCCTGGCACAGCGGGACCTCGCACCTGAGACCTATGTGCCATATGAGGGGGTAATTCAGTCATCAGGAGGGCTAAAGAGAGGGCTTACTCCACAACAACAGGCCACAGAATCAGGCCACCGCACCTGGACCATACGCACACACACGCACAACCACACACACACACACACATACAAAAACGCTCAGCTTACATTCTTAAAAATAAGGATGCTAAAATGGTTCTTTAAAGCACTGCAATAGAAGACTTCAGGTTCCTTAAAGACTTTAAGCTGAATGGTTATTTTAATGAACACACAGTAAAAAAAAATAAGTGTATTTAAAATGTATTTATTTAAGTAATAGATAGTCCACCAGACCCTTTCTGGTTTTGGATTGGTGCATGGACTACATGGGTGGAGCTAAGATGTTTTAAAAAGTAAGTATTTAAATAAAATCATATTTTAACCTGTGAAAGTGTAAATATAAGCATATTTAAAAGAGATACTATCTGTATTTTGGACAAGGTGCAAAACCACTTTCGCTAGATCCGGCAACCATGTGGATTCAAAAGTTCTTCATAAGCTCCATACATTTTTGAAAAATAATAATGATTTAGAGATCAGTCAAGGAAAGCAGACAGGCAGGGTAGTTTAGCCACAGACACAAAGGAAAATATAGCCGCAAGCGGCAATCATCGGGTTCAAGCACCAACTTGCACAATGGTGCCTACTGGAGCATTGAATGGTGATGTGTAAGAAGGTCTAATATGATTGGAGATGCCCTGTCACATTTAGAAATTATCAAGTTTTTCACCTGTTATTAATGTTGAGCAGAGGCCTTTCAACCTGATCAGTGCTTAAATTCACATGTAAATCTAGTGAACTTTGTAGGATATTCATTAAGTGAGTTAGAACTAGTCAAAAGGTGTCTACATGTTATTGGTATTGATCAGGTGGCTTCAACCAGAATGTTCACAAAGTGGTATTCAGATTGACCTTTGAACCTTTGCAGAACAAGCTGAAATGTTTGACCAAACAAGTTTAAATTAACACAAAGGAGTGAATGTTCTGATATGACATGTAATTACAAAGTTATTATAAATCTAGTTCTGAATTAAATGGCGCTTCATCAAGCACCAACTAGCACAATGGTGCCTACTAGAGCATAGGATGGTGATGTGTAAGAAGGTCTAACACAATTGGAGACATTCTGTCACATTTAGAAATGATCAAAAGTCTTTCACCTGTTATTAATGTTGAGAAGAGGCACAAAGGAGTGAATGTTCTGATATGACATGTAATGTCAAGTTATTCTTAATCTAGTTATGTATTAAATGGCGCTTCATCAGAGTGATATTGTACAGAGGTCTTTAACATTGTGAGATTACAGCAAATACTGCAGAGTTACAGCAATTTAGGTTAGAAATTCCAAGGACACACAGATTGCTTGATGCCTGGAGAGTATTGTATGTGAAATTTTCACAAATGTTTTTAATGAACATTTACCTAGAGACTCTACAGTGTGCAGCAAGACTGAAATGGAGGTGATAGGCCAAAAATCCAGAGAGTAGTTTCAATATAGCTATTTTCAAACAATTAGCAATTATGAATGAACAAAGCACTTTTTAAACATAGTTGTATTGAGAAATTTGTCAGAGCCACTGTACTAAATATGGCAAAAACAATTAGATGTCAAAATAGTACAGCATGATTGACATATACTCGTTTTTTTGGAACAGCGCCCCCCAGTGGGCGGATTGTTTCAGCACTTTGCAGGTCACTACAGTGTCTCCACCTGAACATAACTGCCAAATATCATCCAGATTGGGCAACATTCAGCCTGCCAAAATGTCTGCTGAATGCTGATTGGCTGATGGTGTTCAGCCATGTTGATTGATTAAGTTGCCCTTTGAACATCCTTTAGAGGCTGTATGATAGATTCTGCATGCAAAGTTTCAACTTGCTAGGTTGCACGGTTGCTGAGAAACAGTGCTCCAAATTTACCTCTTGAAGTGAATGGGGCATATATCCGGAAGGACTAATTTGCATATGGCGGCCATATTGTTTACATATTTCAACTTTTTCTTAATGAATATTGAAGCGCATGCTCTCACAAGTGTTTTGATACCAAACATGCCAGGATTGGTCAAAATTCCTAGGACTAGTTTGCAAAAGTAGGTTTTGCATATTATGCAAATTAGCAAAAAATCTATATAGACGGAAGTGCATGGTCCAAATTGGAAAGTTGTTGGTATTGACCCAAGGAATCCATCAAAAAAGAATTTTGAATGTAGGTCTTATGGTTTTTGAGTTATTGAGAAAATTGTGAAAAATGAATTTCCTTGTTTATAGCGCCACCACTTGACCAATCGGTGCCATTTTTGTTGTCCACCGAGATGCACTGATCCTACATCTACCTACCAAGTTTCATTTCTCTATGACTTACGGTTTAGGCTGCACAACTGTTTTTTCAGGAGAAAAAGAATAATAATAATAATAAGAAGAAGAAGAAGAAAAATCTTAGCAAAAACAATAGGGTTCTACGCACCTTCGGTGCTTGAACCCTAAAAATACTGAATTTTCTACTGATCAAAAATAAATGAATAGTGTTTCTCCTCTTACATCTAAACAGCTTATATTTGGAGAAGTTTCTGTATTCTGTATTTGACCATTGAGACACCTGTTTGTTCATTGTTTCATCTGAAATCAAGGGTACTGAAAACTAATGTTGAATTTTTGCACCAGAAGTTATCCAAAATCAGTGTGTAAGACTGGGGGAGAGCATGCCAAGATGCAAGAAAACTGTGATTAAAAACCAGAAGTAATTCACCAAATATTTATTTCTGAACTTTAATCAATATGAACTTGTTTTCTTTGCAATTCCAGCCCTCAACAGCTGCATCCAAGCTATTTGATTAAGATATTGGCTTTTTTCAGTTTTTTCAGCCAAAACTAAGCTCCAATAAAAATTTGATTAAAAATGTGTTTCACGATTCATGAAGTTTTTGTATCTACTAGAGACTAGAGAAGATGAATTGCAGTGGCCAACAACTTTGTTTGTTACATAAGGCGACATCTTCCTGGAAAAACACAGAGATGTGTTGCCAGACTGTAATACATTTATCAGACGACGGCTAAGTTGAGAGAAATTCTGTCTGTAATGAGATGAGCATCTCCTGCAGAGAGAATTAACTCTTAAATCCTAAGTAAATTTACTCCCATCCTATAAAACACTATACTGTAGCTGCATTTAACTAAAACAGCTATGCTATCTCAGAATAAGCATACCTGTCAAGTCTCCCGTTTTGGCCGGGAAACTACCGTATTTTACTCCTCTTTCCCGCCGTCCTCCCGTATTAGTATTTTCCCGTAAATTTCCCGTATTATATTAAAAAAAAAAAAAAAACTTTACTATTGAGGCGACAGGGCACTGGTCACTGTGTGTCTCTTAACCAATGGTAGTGCCGGTTCAAGGAGAAAGTCCCGCCTTTCAGGTGAAACAGCCAATCAGGTTCCTGGTTTCGCGGAGCGCAATGTAGGAAAGCCCCGCCCCCCTCGCTGTGAGAGCTAGTCGGAGCAGCTGACGGTAAAGCATATCTGGATATATAGCGAGGTAACGGAGCTAAACATGCAAACTATGATGACGTTGTTTCTGAAACAGTCGGATCAAACCGACTGTGTGCTTAAGAAAATACAGCTTGTGACTCAGTTAGCTTAACTTTACAATTAGATGTTCTACCTGCCCTGATCAGCCAATAACTATTTCATTTTCAAACTGTGTTTATTAATTTAGGATTGCAGGCCTACTGTAAGCTATAATGAACGAAACTGTATTTATTTTATTAGTTCAGGGCTAGTTTAAGAGTATTGTGGTGTAATTTATTATTTAGAAGGGGCAGAAGTGATGGTTGATCTGGAGAGAGAGAAAATGTGAAGAGGGCTGAAATTAACTGACTGACGGGACTGGACTGATCAATAGAAAGAAGTATTAATTAAATTATTAATTGTTTAGGCCCCTTTGGACTAATATTTACTTATGCAATATATCTGGTCCATGTCATTTTTGTAAAAGCTGATGATTTCATGTAAATGTCTAGAAAAGGGTTTTACTTAGGCTGTATTATAAGAATTACATATGTAGGAATGTCCACAACATTTCAGTGTCAACAAAGATAGACCTGTCAGATTCTGATAATCTAATTGTAGTTTGTAAAATGTTCCCAGGTGGTTATTTTAGATTTATTGTAAACCTGTCTTAAAATATAAGGGATTCTGAACCTCGGTTGGGTTGGTGGGCGACTCGAAGCAGGTGACGGAAAATTTCCCTTATTTTTAAGTCCAAAACTTGACAGGTATGAGAATAAGTCATTAACTAACTTTACCTGATTCAAACATATGCAATACTACATTACTACACAAATAAAATATATCACAAAAAATTCACTTTACTTACTTTTGAAATATCTTTGTTGTTATAATATCTTACATTCGACGATCGCTGGGGTGAATCTTGAATCGTGCAGTTTGCCATCAGCAGCCAGAGTCAGAGAGAGCACAATTGGCTATGCTCTCTGAGGGTTGTGTAAATGGCACTGTCGTTACAACATTACTCCTAGTGTTATGTTGGTCAGCACAGGCGTCTGTTAGCTGATGTATCAGAGCTGGGTCGCTGCAGTTTCCTCCGAATGTGCTGGCTAACCAGTTATCCAGGTGAAAAAAAGGCGGTGGCTGACTTTACATAAATCAATAGAGACATGTTCTAGGGTCTTCGGTCTCCTAGTTTGGAGGACATTACTAGCGAAGGGAAGAGTTCATATGAACAGGGAATGGGAAAGTGTCCATCCAAATTGAGGATAAAATGGGAACAAATTAAAAACAAATGTAAAAAAAAAAAAAAAGGCAAATAATTATACTAATGTACATTATGGTGGAACTATTGCACATTCGAAGCAATGCATTCACTGCAGCATACAGGGGTCTTGCAGTGAGCATAAATCAGTGTGAACTGGACTCCAGGCTTTATAATATGTGTTATTGATTAAGTGTGCCTTTTCCCAGTCGTAGGCGGACTGTGAAAATGAACATTGATCTTTACCATTCCGCCTGCAAGACATAATGGACTGAACTGCAGGTGTAGAGTGAATACACTGGACCTGGTAACCGGTAGTATGGTTAATGAATTATTATCAGCGTTGCAAGAGAGTGCAGTTTTCATTCATACACTGATCATGAGCCGCAGTGCAGAGTTCAGACCCACTCAGAGAGCAGCACAGCAGCACAGACAGTGCAGACTTCAAAACAATGTGCTGACTGTGGCTGTAAATCTGAGTTCATACGCTCCGGGGTAAGACAGTAGACAGTGGAGTCACAGTGTGTGTGTGTGTGTGTGTGTGTGTGTGCTGACCAAGGCTAGTAATGTGCCTTTATCATGCATAAGAAAGTATGCTGTCAAAGCCATGTATGTCTCTCAAACAGTCTGCTGACTGAGGGCGAACAGGCTGCTGCCTTTGTTTTTCAGGTCTGTCAAACTACCTCTCTCTCTCTCTCTCTCTCTCTCTGTCTCTCTCTCCCTGCAGCTGCACACTTCAAGTCCTTCTCTGTATTATGGTGTTAATAAAGGGCCAGGGGGCTCAAAGGGAGTGGCGTGTGCCTCACAAAGACCAGGCCGCCGCCGCTGCTGCCGCAGTCTTCAGCCTTCATTAACTTCTGTCTCATTGCAACAGTCATGTCCTCTTATTATCCATCTTATCGTCTTTCTTTATCTGTCTCTCACCTCTACCTTCTTCTTCTCCATCTGCCTAATGGTCTCTCCAGTTTGCTTCATATAGCAAAATATACTGTTCTTAGGCGCTCGCCTCTTCATATATGCTATATATATATGCTTGTTTAGCTTCATGATACAGTATATAAGTATCATCATAAGGAAATGATGAGTGTATACGTATGTTTTAGCATTAACACTGTAATTATTTTTGTCTACTGGCAAAAGTGCCATTAGGCATGGTGCCAAAACAATATGTTTATCTGCTCAAGAGAGTCATATTCTGCTGAAATGCTAGAAATGTTCCAACATTACTTTAAATAAAATCTTGTTTTACATTAAAATTCATTTTAATGTATCCCTGTCCCTGTAAACATTTGCTCTTTCTGGAGATATTTTTTTATATTTGTTTTACATATGTTCCTGATCAGGGTCTTGTTTTAAAGAAAGAACTGGAGTCATCTGTCAGATTATCTTCAGGGTTCCAGGTTATCAGAATCAGTCTTGATTTTATGGATATTTGCATTAAATATACAGTGCCGATAAAAAGTATTTGCCCACTATATATTTATTTTGTTTTTGCTTTTTAATCATACATATATTGTCAGATTAACAAACAGACTGTAATATCAGACAAAGATAACCCGAGTAAATATAAAAATCAATTTTGAAAAAAAAAAAAAACCTATGCAAACCAATCTAGCCCTGTGTAAAAAAAAAGTGTTTGTCCCCTAAACCTAATAACTTGGTTGTGTCTTTGCAGAACTGTTGTAATTTAGCCACATTGGAGGGGTTTTGAGTATTAACTGCCTCTTTAAGATCGTGCCACAACATTTCAATCAGACTTTTTACTAGGCGACTCCAAAACGTTCCTTTTTTAAGCCATTTAAAGTTGGAACTGCTGATGTGCCTTGGATCATTGTCCTGCTGCAGAACCCGAGTACGCTTGAGCTTAAAGTTAAATTAACTTAACATTTCTTCAAATCAGTGACCAGTGTGTTGTTTTTGAGGCCTTTTATCCTGCTTCATATTGTCAGACAGTTTCTATTTAAAGGAGAACTCTGGTGTAAAATGGGCTTTTGGTGTAGTAAAACATGATAAAAGAACTTAACTTTGATAAATAGCACACCTCTGTTCTCCCACAGCGTTCTGAGATCCAGATATTTTAACAATTTGTCCAAGTCACTTTTTTCACTGTTATCCAGGCTCAAAGTAGCTCCACACCTCCATGCTAGAATCCAGAGAGCCTGAATAAAGGTGGAAAAATTGATTAATCGGGAAAAAGTATGCCCCATGTCACCCAGTCTGAAGGGTGTTCGGACAAACTGTTAAAGTCTGCAAAAAAAAAACCCCAAAAAACTGTAAAACATTTTGGAACGCTGTGGGAGAATGGAGCTCTGCTATTCATCAAAGGTAAATGCTTTTTTTCATGTTTTACTACACCAAAAGTCCTCCTATAAGTAATCAGGCCATGTTGTGGATAGCACAAAAATGTGGTTAATCACAGTTTAATCACAGTTTATTAATCATTTGTCATCATTAAAAATGACAAAAAAAGCAACAACAAAATAAATCTGTCCCTTTTCACAGCACTGTAGGTGCATGGGATTCTGATAGAGCCCAAGCTCCAACTTCATTGTTCTGCTGGTGGATCTTAACATTAATGAGGGAGATGATAAATTAGGATTTTTACCTGTATTACCAGTGATTGGATGCTGTTAGACTCTGTGTTAGACTTGTCATGATTTGTCTATAATAACAAACGCTATATTCAAATACAAGTTTGCTCATAAGCGTACCTCACACCCTGCATGAATACTGTGTGTGTGTGTGTCTGTGTGTGTCGCTGTGTACCTACTGTACTCTTGCTTGTTTACGTCATTGAGTCAGCACTAATGAGTGATCAGCTTTCTCAGCGTGAGAGAGGTGTTGTGGTAATTTGGTGGCGCACCGTGTTCCCAAACGCAGGAGAGCAGCTTCATTAATGAGGAGAGACCTGTATAATCAAACAATTACTGCAGCATCCAAACTAGCTCATATCCCTCAGCAGCACAGACTCTTCCTACACTCCCACCGTCCATCCTAAATACATCATCATCATCCTCAGCATTCTCCTTTTCCTCTTCCTTTACTTTCTTGCTCTTATATCCTACATCCTTTTCTTACCTGCATTTATAAAGGCAGCAATTGTATTGTATAAAGAGCCATGAAAAACTTAATTAATTGAATTGTTTAAATGCTTCTTTGCACTTCAGAGATTTTTTTAAGTGGCCACTTATTGTATATATTTGATATATTGATCCATTTTTCTCCCATCTGCCAAAAACACATGGTAGGTGAATTGGTGAATGGGTGAATGGGTATGCTAAATTGCCCCTAGGTGTGGCTGTGTAAGTAAATAGGGTGTGTGAAGTACCCTGGGGTGGACTGTCACTCTGTCCAGGGGGTATTTCTGCTTTGTGCTCTGCCCAGTGATTACAGGTAGGTTTAGGATCCAAGAAATAAATGTTTTTTAATTATTATTATTACAATGACTATGTATAAGATTCATGATGGATCATTCAAAAAAGGAGGTATTTAGAAAAACTAAAGCAGATTTTTATTAGTTTAAATCTTACCCACTCTAAATCCACCCCAATATCCTGTTCTAATGCCCTAAAACAAATGCAAAACAACTAACTTTTATTTTTAAAGTAATAAAAAAAATATTATAATTGGTGCAAGGTCACTGAATCATACATTCATTAACAAGAAATCAGCGTTTGAGATTTTTCAGCAATTCTTAATAACAAATATAATATTAGAGCCCAATCAGTGCACGGGTCTATTATCTGCCATTGCGAATCAGTATTCATCAAGGACAGTCAACCCTCTTTCAAAGTCATATTACACTTGCTGAAATCTAAACAATAGCTGAATAATGAGCGGAGCTGAGAGATGAAATTTTACCACAGAGCTTACAGTAGTGATTTTATATTAGCAATGAACCCTCCCGCCCCCGAAACCTATTGAATAATACATCGAATTGGGGAGATTTGATGTTTCTGTAATCATAATGGATTACGTTTCATAAAGCATACAAGCAATCTCATTATTTTTCAGAATACAGATGAACCCGGGATGTTGCCACAACACATATTATTACCTCATCATGAATAGGGATCCAGTTATATGAAGAAATTTCCAGAGTTCATGAATAATACATGACTCTCAGCTGTCTAAGCATATTAGGAATGGCCCTGAATGGCTGATGAGATTTACATGGTGCAAATAAAGCACTGGGTTACTGAGGGGGCCACATTAGACTTAATCTAACTAGAGTGCATGTGAAAATAAATTAATAAATATCTGCACATTCAAATGAATAAATAATCTGGATTGTTGTGGCTGATGGCTCTACGCTTGAGTGGGTGTGAGGGTGGATCTCAGACGGGGGAGAAGATTGTGTTTTGCTTATGCTGGGAGCTGTTTGCGGCCGTGGCCGTCACTGCGCTGGTCCTTATTAATAGCTGTGTGTATACTCGTCATAGTATTTATCATTAACCACTTAGAAAGACTGTCCAGGCAAAAATAAATGCATGAATGAAAATGAAGGATGTTTTTATCTATTATATATTCTAATATATACATTTCTCTTTTGTGCCTTCAGTTCTAATTGGCTGGTTGCCGTGTTTTATGCTTATTTAAAAAGCAGGACATGGGAGGAGCTAAACTTCTGAGTAGGCTAAATATACAGATATATAGATATGAGGCATCTGTCACCTTACAAAATTTGCACCGTGCTTTATGTGGACAGATATATTGGGACTCCTCTTTTAAGTAGATTTTTAATATATAATAATCCTTTTTTGTGAGTAATTGTCTCTGTTATCCATGGAAGGCTTTCTACTAGTTTTGAAGCATTGCTGTGAGGGTTTGATTGCATTCAGCAACAAGAGTGTTAGTGATGTCAGAATGATGGACCACCCGCCCACTAACTCTCATCCCCAACTCCCAAATTCATCCCAAAATAACTGGGTGGGGAACCTTAATTTCACAGAACACAAATCCATTGCTCCACAGCTCAGAGCTGAGGGGGGTTTATACCCCTCTATTCCACACCTGGCATTAGGCACGCTGCCAATAGGTTCATGTTGATCTGATCTAGTCAAACTAATCCTATTCTATTGACTATGGATTTTTTTTTTACAGGGACTAGACATGGATATACAGCTCTGGAAAAAAAATTCAGTTTCTGAATCAGTTTCTCTGATTTTGCTATTTATAGGTTTATGTTTGAGTAAAATTAACATTGTTGTTTTATTCTATAAACTATGGACAACATTTCTACCAAATTCTAAATAAAAATATTGTGGCTGAAATAACAAAAAAAGATGCAGAGCTTTCAGACCTCAAATAATGCAAAGAAAACAAGTTCATATTCATAAAGTTTTAAGAGTTCAGAAATCAATATTTGGTGGAATAACCCTGGTTTTTAATCACAGTTTTCATGCATCTTGGCATGTTCTCCTCCATCAGTCTTACACACTGCTTTTGGATATCTTTATGCCACTCCTGGTGCAACAATTAAAGCAGTTCAGCTTGGTTTGATGGCTTGTGATCATCCATCTTCCTCTTGATTATATTCCAGAGGTTTTTAATTTGGTAAAATCAAAGAAACTCATAATTTGTAAGTGATTTTTTATTTTTCTCAGAGCTGTATAGAGCTGTAAATTCATATACAGGCTGTATGGACCAAGGAGTGAGTGCTACATTGTAGAACTATAAAAACACAAGCATACACATACTGATTTTCCACCAAAATATTATTTTAATGCAATTGATGTTCTCCACATGGGTCATCGTGCTGCATTATTTGTGTTATTATAGTTTGTGTTGTAAAGTGGTGGTAAGAGCTAGTCTGTAAAAAATAGCCCTCAGGTTATTGGAGAATAGAAGCTGCAGTGAGACCAAATCCCTCTGTGCGTCTCTCTGTGTGGAGAGGCTTTCAGATGAATCAGCATAAATTAGCACTGATGGCACCTTCCTAATAAAGTACAGCTGCACAGCTGATCCATGCAGGGAGGGGGAGGGAGGAAGAGGAGGAGGAAGAAGAGGAGGAGGAGGAGGCCACAGTAAATCCACAAGGAGACCTGGTTAGGCTCCCAAGGTAATTAGCCAAATGCACGCAGTTCTTTGGTCAATAATCCAGATGTCTCATTTTCTCTTACACACACACACACACACACACACACACACACTACGTCCATGCTTCGATTCCGATCTCTGGTGAAGCAGCTGTGACACTTTATATGCAGTCTATTTTATTTGCTATAATTTACATTAGCTTAATTTTACTTAGAACAATAAACACATGCAGACATTCACACATTCACACACACACACACACACACACGCATGGGCACAGTCCTGCTGTCACCAGAAAGAAAAGGCAGTGCTTTGTTCAGACAGGCCTGGAACAGCAGTGTGTGTTTCTGTCTGGCTCTGGCGCCCTTTACCCATAACTGAGAGAACATGAGATTTTCTCAACACCTTAAACTGACCCATCACTGATCACCTCCAAGCTCTCCTCACAAGCATGTAATCATCATGAATCTGCCTGAGCAAGGAAAGCAACTAAAAACACATCTAATTTGCATAAAATGTTTTGCTTATGGCAAACAACAGGTAAATGGGATTTTAGAAAATATAAATACAACCCCAAATCAGAAAAAGTTGGGGCAGTATTAAAATGCTTATTAGAAAGATATTTCATATTTTATTTGCTCACTTCTCTCTTTAGACCCTCTGCCAGACCAAACAGTGTCTGCCAAACACTGACTGTGGATATAATAAACCATGATGATTTTATTGACAAGAAATTGACTAGAAATGGAAAATATAGCTTAAGGAGTGGAGCATATGCCAAAATAACAAACAGAACCAGCTTAGGAAAAAACAACTAAGTAAACCTAAAATGAAAGTCACCAAAATACATAAAAAACTACACTAACTCCCTGCCATCAAAACAGAAGAACAGGAAAGACAAAACAAAATGTCACTCACCCCTACTTTTCATCAGGGATATGGCAAAAGTAAAAATGTGCTGGGTTGGCTTGAGCAGGACATTTTCCAGGTCATGAAAGGGAAGGAGCCCTTTTATTGGCTATTTTATTGGGAGCTCCCCTGGTGGCCATTCGCAGACCTGCACCCAAAACATTAAAATACAGAAAAAGTACAAGCAGGTGCTAAAGATAAAATACGCCTAGCACCAATATAGCTTTAAAACAGGATGTTGCTCAATGATTGTATGATTATGGTTGTAGAACAAACACACCAATGTTCTCTTGTTTTGTTTTGCTTGGATTTATTATGTTGTTTTTTTATTATTATTGGATTTACTGTTTGTTTAACTATAAATGTATTCATGAAGGTTTACGTTAATATGATAGACTGATTTATGATGATTATTACAGTTACAGAACCCGTCCAATGCTAGTGGATGCTGTAGAGCTTTATCAGGCAGGCAATCTGACTGAATTCACTCAGAATTGATTGTTTTTTACTTTTTTTAATGGTATTTGATAAGAATCACTGATTCTTTTAATGGTGCAGACTGTGAAAGAGGTTATGTCTGGCCCAGAGCTTGCCATTTGCTTTAGCTACAGTATGAGCCCATTAAGCAGCACAGTGAGAGATTGGAGGAGTGAGTCTCATTTCTCATTATAGCTGCCACCAGCTCCAGGGACCTTTCATTTCCTCTACTCCAGCAAGCTAAAGACGAGGGAGGGAGAGAGAAAGAGAGAGGGGGAGAAGGAGAGGGAGAAGGAGAGAGGGAAAAAGAGAGAGAGAGAAAGCGGGTGGGCTCTGTTATAAACCCTGGAGACTACCGCGGTCCTCCTGCCTTGAGATATGGCCCCCCGATAACAGCAGCCTGCCATAGAAACTGTCGCCATGCCACAATGCCAAGCCACCCGCTGCCGTTTTGTGTGAGAGAGAACAGAACAGCTGGCACCTCTGCAACCTCTTTACCTGCTCAAATAAAGAGAGGATTACACCCCGAGCCACCCAGCCGTCTGTCTGTTTACCCTGTTAGCAGCAGGAGGATCACAGGGAAAACACTGTTAGGCACCGATTCATTTGGAAAATACGGCGGCAACTATTGCATAAACAGTGAAAGCGATGAGCTCACTTCAAGTGCAAACATTTTTGTAGCCAATTTTGGGTATAATTTAGTCGTCGGCTGTTCTTTTCTGTTTGGATTATGAGATGGATCACCCCTCAGTTGTCAAGTCTGGGTGCTGCCACCCTCTTACTCTCATGCAATGAATCTTTCCAGACAGAGGAAAAGCGTCATTTCTCAAAGCAGAAGCATGAAACAGTGCGGGCTGCCTATAGCTGCGATTCATAATTCACAAATCATAACCAACATAATTCATGTGGAGGGACAGTCAGAGAAATGAGCTGCTCCATTTGTAACTCCCTCAATCAGATCTTTCTGTAATGACGATGTTCTGTCAGTGGATTTGTTGAATAAATCAAACAGAAAAGAAGAGATAAAAAAGATGTTAAGATGTAAATATGTAAGACATACAGTGACAGTATACAGGAGTAGTACTGCTGCAGTTTTAACTCTTTCAACTAAATGAACACTTGATGCAGCTTTATGTAGACATACATTTATGAATATACATGTATAAGGACACAGGTACTTGTGTACTTATGACACAAATGTACTTATGTATATAAGCAGCACTATTTATAGCGCTCTGTAGTGTACTGTAAAGAATAGTACATTTCAAGTCTGCACAATTTTTTTTGTTTGTTTGCTTATTCTATGGCATACAGTATGATGTACTGACATGCCAAAAGTCATGAGACAGGAACTAATAGTATTAGTACTAGTAGTGGGATGTGATTTGTGCTAGTCACTTGTCTTTTCACAATTAAAATTCCAGCCAGACACCATTTGTCACAAGTACAAAACTACCACACACTGCACTGTCCACTGTGGGTGTTAATGTATTCCCAAGAAGTACATATATGACACTTCTGAGAAATGTTAAAACTCAGAAACAGAATATGACATCCAACTGGCTCCCACTGTCAGAAATTGCTTGAACTAAATGAATTATTAGAGTTCAAGCAATGCATGTCCAGTCATACATGTGCACTTTTAGCAACACACATTTATCATAGGTGAACCAGGTGTGCTAAAAATTAAGTCATTCTAATTATGTGTAACTTCTCACTTGTTAGATTTTGATTTAAGTATGTTTTGGAGCATTTTGATTGGTCCATTTATCATAATATTCTGGCACAATATAAAGAACACCTGCCAAATTCACTTACTTTATGTGACCAAGTTAAAGACAGCAAAAATAGAGATTCACATTTTGACAGGGACAATATGTTTATGCATGCATTATTTGGGCATTTTCTGTTCTCTATTGTTTCATTCAGTGCTGTTTTTTTTTCTTCAAACACTAGAGTTGCTCCCTGGTGTTTTTCTTTTGTCTGAACCGCCTCTCTCTGTAATGCTGCTGAAACAGAGAGTCTACAGAAGCTTCTGGTCACGACAGCCGCTGGTAACCAGGGGCAGGGATGTTGTTGTTATCGCTGCTGGTCATATCATGGGAATCCCAAACACACAAACAGCCGTATTCTAACAGGCTGACCATCTGGTCATTAATCCCCGAGCCAACAACAAAAAAAACTTGTTTAAAGTGACCCCTCAACTGGAACAAATTAACATGGGAATTAGATGGCAAATTAATCAGCTTGATCTGCCTATGGAACAGTGATGGGACATGATTTTACAAATCAATGCATTCATTAGAGGTCCACTGTTATCAACATGGACAATAGTAGGACAAATGGTGGAGTTATAGTGTTTACCAATATTATACACAGCTCTAGAAAAAAAAATAAGAGACCACTTAAAAAGGATGAGTTTCTTTGATTTTACCAAATTAAAAACCTCTGGAATATAATCAAGAGGAACTGCTTGAATTTTTGCCCCAGGAGTGGCATACAGTTATCCAAAAGCAGTGTGTAAGACTGGTGGAGGAGAACTGTGATTACTATGATTTCTGAACTCTTAAAACTTTATGAATATGAACTTGTTTTCATTGCATTATTTGAGGTCTGAAAGCTCTGTATCATTTTTCAGATTGGCATGAATTTTGGTACCAAAAAGGCTGACTTGAGTATTTTATCATTTCTTATTTACTGTGATTTTCACCACAACAATCTATAGAGTTTATTTAGAATGTTGCAAATAAGAAACCACAGGTCAGACTGGTAGAGCTGGTATAATAACACATTTTCTGTCCAAAGTTTGGGCCAATTAATATCCACCTATCATAAGGCTTGAACGCCTGCTCGAATGACAGTCTGCTTAAGCACTGCTGCTAACCATGTGTATCCCTTCATGGCCATAATTCATCCATGGCTATTCTATAATACTGAAGCACTGTGTCTCCAGGCTAAACCTCTCTCAAACTGGTTTCTTGATCATGACAATGAGTTCAGCCATCTTTAGTATGGGTCCCAGTGACTAGATATACTGGAATCCAACAGAACACTTGTGGAATAAAGTAGAATTGAATATTTTGCCTCTGAAAATATGCAAAATATAACAATATTGACAAGAATTTTAAAGGACCATAAATACAGGTGCATCTCAAAAAAACGTGTATATTAAATAGATATATTACACACAAAGTGTTTATTTCTTTTATTGTTGATGATCATGGCTTACAGCCAATTAGAACCCAAGTGAACCCAATAAAGTGTGGCAAGTCCTGCTGAAAAATGAAATCCGCATCTCCATAGAAGTTGTCAGCAGAGGGAAGAATGAAGTGCTATAAAATCTTTGGACTTTGGTCTTTGAACTTGATATAACACAGTGGACCAACACCAGCAGATGACATTACCAATAATGTACATTATTAAGTTACATTATACCTTTTACAACTAACCTTAAGTTAACAATTCTGTTATTGCCTTTTATGATTAAACCGTTGCTACTTTCTCATCTGGCTTTTATTGTACTCATTGCTACGTAAAAAAGCTTTGGTCAGATTGCCATTACTGTGCAATACTGGCATTCCTAGAATGTCTCTCAGACATGTCTCTCACACTGTGAAATCAGAACGAGCTGTGATACAATAATAATACTACTCATAATCTTATTTCTGTTCTGCTAATTAACACAGGTTTTGTTACAGCAACAACAATAAGTTAATGTCTACAAGCAAGAACATGATACCATGTTTATTTCTCTTCATTAGATTAGTAGCAGAACAGTGACACACCCGTAAACGCTGTTACACAATTACCTATACCTTTACAATGCAGTTCAATAACACCATTCATCTGTAGAGCTGAAGAGTCAGATTCTGCTGCTGCTTATTAAGAAAGATCTGTTTCCTAACTCAGTATTCACCATACATGAACACGGGAGCTCATGTATCATTCCAGGCTGTGGAATGGCATGTGCCTGACAGCAATCCCCTCAGGCAATTTCTGCATCCATAAGGAATATGGTTTCTGATCTAATTTCAGAATTCCACATCAGCAATAAATTGTTCTTTCTCACAGCAGCTGTTCTGAGATTAAAGCATTTAACTTATTATGTAGCGCTGCACTTTAAGCCATGCAGGGTTCTCTCTCAAAAAGAAAAAAGGAACCTTGTACGAAGACAGAGAGAGAAAGAGATGGAGAAATAGACACGGAAAACCTCCTTCCTTCCATGCCAAAAGACCTGTAGCTTCGGCTTTGCTCTGCTGCTCTGGCATTTGCGGTGACATATTGCCCGTGTGATCATGGCACCTTCGGGTCGTGTTTGTCCTCCATGGCTGGCGTCCCATTCCAGCTGCCTCGCATCCAGAACCCTCGCTCTCCTCTCTAATCACTGGTTCTCTGGGGATGGAGGGATGAATGAAGAGGGGGTGGAGGAGAGGCGTTTGGATGAGAGAGAAAAGCCTGGCATGGGCTGCAGAGCTCATTTCTGTAATTCATCTCCTCGTCTCCCAGGAATCAGGAGCTGGCACGCACCGCACGAAGCCCATTCCTCCACTCTCCCTCGCTTTCTCCATTCTCTCTCTTCTCTTTCAATTCTCTACATCTTTCTTTCCTTTTTAATTCACTCCTCACTGTTTCTTGTGTTATACTAGCTGAGCGATGTGCAGAGGCTCACGTGAATATTTAAACACATCTTTTGAAACGTATGTAGTAAATGTTGGTGGTTTGGATGTACACTGTAAACCCAAACGTTGTTTGAATTCAAATGATTTAAGTCTGTTTTACGTAAAATTGGATATTTCTAAACAGTACTCAACTATGTTAAGTTGGCTGAACATTTGTGGGCACATATACATTCAAACTCAGATCTTTGAGTTGAACCAACTTGTAATAACTGAGTTTAGTCTGTTGTCATTCGCAGCTTCTTTTTCATTGGCTTCTGTTACAATATATATTTGCATACTGGGTGTGTCCAACAGTATCTGACAGACACTCACCATCAGTGTGTAGTGATTCCCCCTGGGCTACCTTAGAAATAAATCAACTTCCCCTTTAGTTGTAATAACTTGATGTGTTAATTTATGCTAACTCAAGTTTTCATTCCCCATTAATTAAAAAACTTAGCAAATCAAGTAAACTCAACTTATCCAGTCTTACAGTACAACAAAAATAAAAAAGTTAAATCAACTTTTTTAAGGCAACTTGTTTCCTTAAATTTTTTAGGTAAATTCAACTTATCTGGGCGTACAGTGTACAGTGGTTCTAGGGAAAAAATAGAATTGTTGGCAGTGTTAATTTATTATACTGTGAAGAAGTTCTTTAAACTTTAAACTTCAAGGTTCTTCACACTCAAATGTTCTTTTAAAGAAGCATCCAGAAGATTCCTATAGGGAACAAATTAAAGGGGTTCCATGCAAACTCGTTTTTTACTATGATCGGGAGATTGCTGGTTCGAATCCCATTCTATTCATGCAGCTGGCCATTAGCTGCCAGAGCCCTGAGAGTCTGAGTCACTGAGTCACGCTTTTTTTTTGAGCGCGCTGTGATGCTCCTCGGCAATGCTGCTCAAAAAAAAGTGTTGGGTCACTTCTCATGTATCTGAGGAGGCATCTGCTAGTCTTCACCATCCTGGTGTTGGGGCATTACTAGTGATGGGGAGAGTTCTAATGAGTGGGTTGGATAATTGGCCTTCAAAATTGGTGAGAAAATAGGATAAATTTTTTAAATAAATATATAAAAAATAAATGAATAAATATATATAATATATATATATATATATATATATATATATAATAAAAATAAAATGCTTTTTTTTGATTATGTAATCTGTGATATATCCTAAACATTTTACTTAAATTGGTGCAAATGGTACGTTTGAACAGAATCAGTTCCAGAACTAGAGTTATTCTGTTTAAAAAGCAATAGTAGAGTAGGTTCCAGTCAGTAATATCAGCTGGACATGTTGAACTACAGCAGCAGAAGCAGCTCTATTCATTCCTTTATTCTGGAAGTGAGATTCAGAGGGATTCAGATTCATGTTTTCTTCTAACAAATGAGAAACCGTGAAGGTGTGACAATGTAGGATTTACTGCTGTGAGCCCAATCTTTAGTCCGTTACCAATCAGATGTATTCTGTTCAGTTCCAGAGTGAGAGCTGCACCAGATCCAGGTGTTATTATGGAGCTCATGCTGGCTGGAATGGAGACTAAGCCTGGGCTGGGGAGAGAGGCGGTGCAGCAGTGCAGCAGGGAGTGTAAGACAGGGTTAAATCAGAGAAGAGCGAGCTGAAGCATTCAGGGGAAATCCCAGGAGACGACACAGAGCTTCCCTTAAAGTGCAAATGCAGGGGCTCTAAAAGCATGTTCAGAAGAGAAAGAGAGAGACACGTCTCTGCTGCAGTCTGTCTGTGCAGCCCTGCTTTAGCCTGGTAATAATTCAGGATAATATAAGATAAATCAGGTTAGTCTCAATCTTATTTTGCAGTGCATTTGCTTTCCTTCACAACTGTTCAAGGCCATGCAAATGTATTTCACTGTTCAATGCACCTGACACATGTCCCTTCTGACATATCTGACTGCTGTGTGTGTTCTGTCCGAATGCAATCAAACGTACCTCTTTGATTCTGTTGATTTTGATGATAATGATGATATCTGCTGATCTAAAATTCAACAGGAAGACTGCAGCGTCATCATTACTATCAAACAAAAGACACCTGAAACTATAGACAGATGGACAGACAGATACAAATGCACATATTACACATATTTTCATGTATACAATGGAAGAAGATAGACAGATGGACATATAGATAGATAGATGGATGGACAGACTGACTGATGGATGGATGGATAGATAGACACAGCTACACAAACAGCCTAAAAATATAAATATATTAACACACATTTGCACATCTACAAAGTAACTTTAGTAACAAAGTAGGATGGATGGATGGACGGATGGACTGATTCAATTACACATAATACACATATTTGTAACAGATAGACAGATGGATGAACAGAGGGTTAGAAACAATTACACCTCTTTTCACTTTTTTTTTACTTTTACTAAATGTAACTTTAGTAAATATAGACAGACAGACAGATGGATAGATAGATGGATGAATAGACATACAAAGGGATGGGCAGACAGATAGTGATAGACAGATAGTACACATTTTTGTAACAAATAATAGACAGATAAACAGACAGACAGACAAAAAACAAATGATATTCAAAGAATGATTTTGCTATTTATAGGTATATGTTTGAGTAAAATTAACATTGTTGTTTTATTCTATAAACTACAGACAACATTTCTCCCAAACTTCCAAATAAAAATATTGTCATTTAGAGCATTTATTTGCAGAAAATGAGAAATGGCTGAAATAACAAAAAAGACGCAGAACTTTCAGACCTCAAATAATGCAAAAAAAAAAAAAAACAAGTTCATATTCATAAGGTTTTAAGTTCAGAAATCAATATTTGGTGGAATAACCCTGGTTTTTGTTCACAGTTTTCATGCATCTTGGCATGTTTTCCTCCACCAGTCTTACACACTGCTTTTGGATAACTTTATGCCTTTACTTCTGGTGTTACAATTCAAGCAGTTCAGTTTGGTTTGATGGCTTGTGATCATCCATCTTCCTCTTAATTATATTCTAGATTTTTTTTTTATTTGGTAAAATCAAAACAACTCATCATTTTAAGTTGTCTCTTTTTTTTCCAGAACTGTATATAGACAGATGGATGAACAGACACAAATACACATACTACACATATTAGATAGATAGATAGATAGACAGACAGACAGACAGACAGATAGATAGATACCCATTTCTGTAGCCCTATTTTCACATAAAAATGACAAATATTGTTTGTTTATATATTTTCACATTTGGCTTGTCTAAAGAATCCAGTGATAATCCGTCACCTGCCAGTAACCTTATGCCGGTCATGTCTAATGCTGCTATATTGTGGAGCTCCAGAGCTCTTGTCTTTGTTTATGAGTGCGTCTGTAGAAGGCATTGTGCACTAATAGCTGCTTTAAATAGCACCAATTAGCCAGAAGCCTGAGATGTTCAATCACTCAGGGGCTATTAGCCTGTAAT
This sequence comes from Astyanax mexicanus, assembly GCF_023375975.1. Classification (NCBI taxonomy): domain Eukaryota; kingdom Metazoa; phylum Chordata; class Actinopteri; order Characiformes; family Acestrorhamphidae; genus Astyanax; species Astyanax mexicanus. The sequence continues at coordinate 38,619,004 of NC_064413.1, read as the reverse complement.
CAGGTGGTGGCCAGGACCGTGCGTGCTTTTTGTCCTTCTCCTCACCATTCCATTCTTAACGTCCATTCCTCTGTAGGGGGTGGGAGTGATTAGAGCCGGAGAATATATCCTTCTGCTTTAGAGCGCACAGCTGAGACGCAGCTGAAGGCATGGGCAGGATCAGCTCGTGTCATTAGTCATATGCAGCAGTTTCATGCAAATGAGAGCAAACTGTCAAAATCTGAAGGTTTGCATACACTGAGCGAGAGCCCCGCCGACTGTTTTGTTTATTCATATTGTCTTTTCTTTTCATCATAGATGCTAATTTGGAGGAAAAGATGAGCATTATATGTGGAAATACTGTAGACTGGAGAGTGTGTGAGCAGTGTGGACGATTTTAATGCTGAAATTAATTTAATAAGCAATTATTGTGTAGCAGAACTGCAGCTGGACATGTTTAGCATAGACTGCAATAAAAAAAATTGTATATCCGCCAAGCAAGATTCCATATAAATATATAAGTTCTATATTCCATTATATTAACAACCAAATAGACAGACAGACAGACAAACATACAGACAGATAGATAGATGGATACTTCATAGATGGATGATCCCAAAGGAAAATCCCAAACAACAATAATAGGGGTGGTAGTATAACCAAAAAGAAGTAAGTACAAGCACAGCAAGAAATATGAAACTATAAAATATTCTAACTGAGGCTTAAAAAATTAACTATACTTGAGATATAAATGAGATATAAATATCTAAAATATATAAAGATATATAAAAAAAAATGATATGCTGTAACCTCAAGTATCTCACCTACTACAGTGGTCAAATAATATATACAAGAATATATAAATACAAACAATACAAAACTATACAAAGTGTGAAAGTAAAAAAAAAAAGTGTATTTGACAATTTGTGGACACAATCACTTTTTTGCCATAGCCAAACACATGCATACACACATGCACACACACATGCAGAAACACACACACAGTCACACACCTGTTCAAACAATCATCGATTTTACAACAGCAAACGCGAGCTGCTCAGTAAAAACACAATATAGGCTGAAAACATTTTCAAGCTGCTGATCCCTGTTTGACTGACCAACACAGCTCAGAAGCTTATTCTTATCATACAGGATGTGATCATTTCCCACGATCCCTCTCTTCAGCATACACAGCCACCAGAGAGAGAGAGAGAGAGAGAGAGAGCGAGAGAGAGAGAGAGAGAGAGAGAGAGAGAGAGAGAGAGAGAGAGAGAGAGAGAGAGAGAGAGAGAGAGAGAGAGAGAGAGAGAGAGGCAGTCAGGTGTGGCAGCCTCAAACAAAGAAACATAAAGGCTTAGACTGCGCTGAGCCAAATAATCAGCTATTTTACACTGACTAATCTAGTCTAATCACTACGGTCTAATCACCAGTTAACACAATAACATAAAAATAATGTGCGACATTATTTTGCTATACAAATAAATTTTATTATAGAACAAACAGACACACAGCACATTTATTTCAGAATTTTCTTTGCTAAATATGTTTTAATTGTCAGAGCAAGAGAAAGTATTTTTTACTGCACATCTCTGCTATAAATCAAAATGGAAACTATATATTGTACTGAGTACAGATACATTATTTACAGTCACTAATAGTCTCTCTTATATTAAAGCATACAATTCACAATTAACAGTATTATTTAAATGGTCTCTGAACCATATTAGGAGGTGATGGGCTCTAAAACCAGGCTTACAGTTTATATTCAGTTTAATTCAGTATTCAGAAATGCTTCTGATAGAATTCTGGTTGGATATTTTATTCATCATCTTTAATCATGCATCTTGCAACAACAAAAAAAAAATAAAAAAGGGTCTGTGGCAAAAATGTGTAAAATTTGTATTTAAACTGCAAATTACAACAAATACCAGTGTAATATTTCTAGGTATATCTATGCACAAAATTGTCCACAAATAATGAACACTTCTGCATGTTATATATATTTGTTGGAGAGGTTTCTTTTTGTTTCGTAACTTAATAAACCCAGACCCACTATGTGGAGGCTGTAGTCATTTTATAGCAACCAGCAAGGTGTTCATGCACAAACATAAGTACATTTGTTTGCTACTGAATCAGTTTTTTAATTAACTCTGTAAAATAAATCACTCTGACTACTTAATGTTAAACAAAAAGTTATATTTTATAGTTCTGCATTTTTACATGTTAATGATAATATTACAATTTCTAAATCAGACTCTATTTAAATAGTAAATAAAACACCTATATATTCCACTGATTAGATTCAACTTTTATTGTTTCTCATAAAACACAAGGACGAGCCAATGAAATGCAGTTAGAAAAATAACCAGAAATGCAGAGTAGTAAACATATAAATAAGTGTACAATTCGCATGCTAAATTAAGATGCTGAGGAATGAATTCACCTTTGCAGAAACAGAGAAAATACTGCAATAATGTTTAAACAGAAAGTAAACAATGTGTGGTTTATGTGGAATAAATATACACATATATATATATATATATATATATATATATATATATATACATATATATATATATATATATATATATATATATGTATATATATATATATATATATACATATATATATATACAAAGAGGTCTTGATTAACGGGGAGTGAATGTATTAAATATAGCAAATGCAGTGAATATTACAAATCTGCAGGTACATTGCAAACCAGATTAATATGAATTGTAGTAAATATGCAATAACCTAAACAGTATGATGGTTATATGATGTTTTGGTTAATTGACAGTCAACTCTACCCCATTTTCTTTAAATATTATTGTTGTTAAAATGTTGTGAAAAAACAAAACTGCTGTAAAATCGCTGTGAAAGACATTGTGACATTGTGACTAATTGCAGTTATTATATAATAAGAGTCACTCATATAATCAGTCACTCAGTAAAGTAAATCAGGTGAGCTGCTGATGGAACTGAACTAATTTATACAGTGTCTGGAGTTCACAGATGTATCAGGATTCAAAAGAATATATTCTTTACAAACCATTACATAAACAGCTCCTGTTATTTCTACTGTTTGTGATTATTCATACTGACAATTTATTAGATTGTGTTTTACAGGATCCTTAGAAAAAAGAGAAACATAAAAACCCATTGCTAAATAATGTAATAATACAGTAGCCTGTCTGCACAATATTGTACACGAGAAATACTGATTTGATTCCATCAAATACTTGAATGTGAGCTCTGATAGGAATGCCATATTAACAAATAAAATATTGTGTTTATTGTATTGTGTTTGTGAGAACTGTAAGAAGTTGAAAGACACAAGTATTGTTTTGGTTTAGTATGTTTTTTTTATGTTTTTAAAAAAATAGTCTGTCGTCACTAAAATGATCTATATATTTAATATTACACTATAATATAATACTAGTTGATTCTGGTTAGAGTATATCCTACAAATTTTTTTTTCACAATTCAATGTCTGTCAAGGTCACGTTTAAGTTGCAGAAGGAGGCGTATTTGTGTTTAGCACACAGCAGAAGAATCTGCCTTCCTCAACATTATTCAAATCCAGAATAGATTATTCCATTAGGGGGCACAGTAGAGAGAGAGAGAGAAAAGAGGGAGAGAGGGAGAGGGAGAAAGTGAGGGAGGTGACACGCAAATCAACCAGCCATACTGAAGACAATACAGCACATTAATGCCTGAGTTTTCCCAGAAGCAGCTTGTAGAGTCCTGTATGAGTTAATGGACAATGCTTTAGGAAAGCATTCAGAGCGTACAGTTCACTCTCTATCAATGATGCAATTTCAGCCTTTTAACAAAGAGGGCAATTATTCCCCGCATGCAATTAATTCATATGCATAATAATGTGCAGTATATGCATTTCTTTTTGATACTAAGTGAAAAGCAAAACTGTTATAATGAAAATTTGAAAAATAAAAGGCAAAGCTTTAGGGATGCACTGCTATATACATATGCATGAGCATACAGAAATTAGTCTGCATATTATCAAGCATATGTTATTATATAAAATGGTAAATATCAGCACGTATTTAGAGGATTTAGATAAACAATTCCATTTAATATTTGAGTCCTGCTCAAACTTTCTGATATTAAGTTCCGTTCAACAGAGAAGATATTATGTAGGAGTTATGAATAGAGGTTGGTAATGAATGATAAAATACTGTAGAAGCACATTTCTATTTCTGCATTTGTGTTAGTGTGTGTGTATGTGTTGGGTATGTGAACGTGTGTGTGTGTGTGTGTGTGTGTGTGTGTGTTTTAGATTGGATTGAAGTCTGGAAAACACAGGAGATAAGTCACAGATAAAATACAATACTGAAATATGTTCTAGTCAAACTTTGAAAACTTTAATCAGAAAGAAAAAGATCCTCACTCTAAAAAAAAAACAAAAAAACCCATAAAAGTGCCGAAACAGGTTCCTTGGAGTCATGCCATAACCACTTTCAGGTCCTTTAAGAACCATTCGTTGAAGCAAGCACTCCTGTAAGTGAGCGCTGAGCAATGTTTTTAGATTTAACACAGGCTTTTTATGACCTAAAATATTCTGTATAAATTAAAGTTTTTCCAAGAACAAAACAGCCAAGCCAGGAGCCATTTAGAAACCCTTATTTTTCACAGTGCCCTTCTTGTGAAGTGTCTGGTAGTCTGAAGGAGATAACCTTCTAATTGTATTACTGTACTTTGTGAGAGTGGTCCGTTCACGCTGGGGTTGCACTGCAGTACAGTTTGTGCGCTGGGACAGTGGGGCTGCAGTTGCATCATTCTGGCTCGTTTACTCAGGTTTTTTGTGGAGGCACGGTATGGAAATCTGAAACGTGATGACCATCAAAGATTCATGAAGGAGAACAGTGCTATATATAGAAGGCCTCCCAAGCAGTGAACAAATACCTGAAGTTAAAAACGCTCTTATGGTCTTTCACTCGGCTTCCTCGTCTGTTCACATTCTGAATGCTTGTATATTCTGTGAGCAAAAGGAATGCATTGTGTTTTTAGCTTATTTTGTATTTCCAGCATTAGAGTAAAACTGAAAGCTGAACTAAATGAGCAATGAAAGCTAACAAAAAAAGAATACATACAAAATACAATCAATTATTTACAGTCTATTCAAATAGCTTATTGTATGCATATATATATATATATATATATATATATATATATATATATATATATATATATATATATATAGTTTTTTTCACCTTGCTCAGACAGTATATAATAAAGATTCTATGGTTTTATTCATTCGTACACTGAAGATACTCTGTAGCATTCATACATTACACTATACATTTTATATTATTTAGTGGAGCAGTTAGATGCAAGCGTTTCAGGGTTCTATCTTGTCTGTGTTACCTCCTGGCTCTCTTCTTTTAGTTAGGCTGTTCTTTTAATCAGATCTGCTGGATTTATTAGCCACACTCTTATAATAACACACATTCTCTGAACTCCATAACTCTGAACTAATTTCATCTCTTGACCTTTTTGTGTGCTAATGACTGTCCACCTGACATTGATGGGAGTTTGACTGTTGCCCACAATATAACTACTTCTATCTGCCTCAGATAGGTTATCACTCTCCATTACTGATACAATTCACATGGATTCTAAATGCTGATATTAATATTAATAGTAGTAGTAGTGTTTTTACCATTAACATGATCAACATCATCAGTACTTATTTTACCATTATTCCCAACAGCACTGCTACTATTACTATGCAACTTTTTATCAATAATTTATGAGCAGTTTTAATCGGAGGAGAATTGGGTGAATCTTGGTTCTTCTTTAGCTTGTCAGAGGTTTTTCTTTGCACTTTGCCTTTGGCTTGTTTTATTTGCTGTTGACCTTTTTATTATATTTGTTTCCTATTACCATGTTACCATGTAAAGCTGCTGTTTGTCAGCATCAGTTGTAAAATGTCCTACACAAAAATCATAATTTTATTTAATTATTCTTTAAATGCCAAAACATCCAGTTCAAATGTCAAAACACTCTTTTTATAAAATGTACCTGTAAACAGGACAAAGAAGCATAATTAGCTTAATGACGCGTGATCTTTATTAGCAGAACAATCAAGTATTTATTCACTACACATAAGTGAAAACACAATATTTACAAAACAAAAACCTTTCAATAAAAAATATCTTATAATTACAATAGTCTGGGCATATAGATATTTTTTCCGCATACATTTATAGAACATCCGATTTTTTCCCCCATTATTATTTACAGCATTATTCGTCAACACATATTTTCCTTCTTTACAATATTAAACAGTTTTAATCGCAGAGAAATCTCTGTTGAACACAAATCACCTATTTTTAACAATAGATGTCAGAAGATTTTTAAGGTTCAATGTTATTCGTAAAGCTTTACAGTCTGGCATTTCTTAGTAAAAACTGGACAAGAGGTTTTTATCCTGTGTGTCTTTTGAGTCAATCGAATGGCCGCTCTCAGCACTGCTAGAGAGAGAGAGACAGAAAGAGAGAGACAGAGAGAGAGAGACAGAGAGCGAGAGAGAAAGAGAGACACACAGAGAGACACAGCGAGAGATTCTTTGTCCAAATCGAGCTTTTCTCCTTCACTGAGACAGAGCCGACTGAAGGGAGAAGAGAGCTGGCCGCCTCAGCCGTCGCTGACGGTTAACACTGAAATGTTTATATGTTATGGTTTTAGTAGCCATTAGTTTTAGGACTGCTTTGCAATCCCTCGTTGTGATTGGGCCTGGTGTGTGTCGGATTCCCTGCCGAAGCTCGGCTTGGCTTTGGACGGGCTCACTGCACACCTGTGAGAAGCGAATGAATAGAGGGGGTGTGTGAACCGCGTGCTGCAGACTGACTGGCGCCACCGACAAAACAGAGGGCATGCTTGATCAACAACCCAAAACAAACCAGGTCAAACAACAAGCGCTGCGCTCCACAGGCCGGGGCTGCTACACTCACTCTCCACACACACACACACACACACACACACACACACACACACACACACACACACACAGCTGCAGGCAAACCAGTCTGGACACTTCACCTTAGAGCCACTGCTTTAACCCTCTGTTAGTGAGATTGCTACACTAGGGACATTTATTGCGTAAAAGTACAGCTGCGTCCGAATGCTGCCAGTGTTCCCTCACTTACAGTGCAGCCATTATGGATAAAAGCGAACACATAACTAGGCCCACAGAATGAAGTGTTCAGATTCAGACCACTGATAAGCGGTTGGTTTCTTGGGGTCAGTTTAGGCCTAATCTTAGACTAAATCTGGTGTATTGCCATTAAAAAGCTGATGCTACGATTCAGAACAGATCAGGCTTAATCCACCCATGAAACTGTCATAAGAAGTACTATTAATAATCACTGTTACGGGTGCATCACTGAATTTATTAATTTATTCATTGATTGTAAATGCAGAGCTATTGCTCTTCCTGCTGTGTAATGTGCTGTTCACCAATCTCTCTATGACAGCATGTGAATGTGTGACATTTTTCTAATTCTAATTCACATCCAATTCACAGGTTACTGTCACATGCTTTTATCGAGTTCTGTAAAGAAAGCTCAACCCTAGTAGGACCTATGTAAAAATTAGATGAACAGAGCTGATGCTACAGTTTCTATGGACTTCTGCCCTAAAGGAAGTGTCTACAGTAGTGAAGAATAGTGAAGCTAATCTGTCAATGCTCTGCTGAATATTTTACCAATATAAAACATTAAAATTTTGGTTAGCTCCATTATATTTGAGGGTTGTTTTCAAATACATTTACAGATTACAGAAAAATATTACCTGTAATAAAAAAGGAGTGACAGATTTTACGAATATGAATATCTATCTTTTTTCGCCTTAATTTTGAACACTAAATTCCATGTCATAATTATTTGCTAGCAGTATCAGTATTAGTACTATGTTACATATATTCTAGCTGTCCAGTAAAAAAAAAACATTTATCTCCAAAATAGTGACTACAGGAGAAGGCAAAATGCTCTTCAATTTAATTAGAAATGTAACATAAGAGCTTATAGAATTTCTATTGGTCTACCCATCCAGATATATTTACACAGTGTCCACAGTGGCTACAAGGTTCAAAGTTTCTATTGGTCTGTTTGTCATGATCATTCATCATAATGTAAAAATAGAGATATAGTTTTTTGCAGGACACTGACTATATATACACACTTCATATGTTTCTATAAACCATTGAGATCATTTTCTGCTTCTCATTTATTTATTTTGACATTGCATTAATAATAAGACTGCTACTCTAATCTCTGTATAAAAATGTGAACAGTGATCTTAGAATTGTAGAAAGTAGAAATGGCTAGAGCACTCACCATTTGGATACACAATTCAGCGGCACAAAATTGAGTCCTCCTGTTTATTGACCACTGTCGTTATCTGAAATTAAAAAAATTAAACAGAGTGTAAACCACAAATCCACACACACATACACATTTATGAGCTAAAATGAGACCTGAATACTGCACATACACAGCCCAACAACCTGCACTTATCCCACAATTAACATGACTAGTAAACATCTTTGGGATATTTTATGTATTATAACCCTTTGTTTGAAGGAGAAAATATATAAACACACACACTCTCACACACACACACAGATACATACAGGTTGTATGCTACTAACAGTCTGGACATAAGCGAGCATCATGAGGAGATGCACTCAGTTTGCTAGCTCACTGTTTCCTTATTCTCATGGTGAGCAGCCTTTTCATTACACTAGATCAGCTGTAGTGTTCTGCTGCTATAACACACCTATTAAGTGTGTGTGAGGAAGTGTGTGTGTGTGAGCTAATTAGCTAATGAGTTCAATCAGGTGTGCTGTGTGTTCAGAGCAGGAGAACGACCAGGAAAAAAAACTGTTGAAATAGACACACACACACACACACACACACACACACATACACACTTACACACACAATGTATGTATAAAACCACATATAAACGCCATATAAACGTTAAAAAAGTAAGTAAGTTACTCGTTTATCTACTACTACACATAGCCTAGCTAACCTACATTATATCACACATCATCATGTTATTCAACAGCGTTATTTATATATTTTCCCACCCGTATTCCGCAAATGTCCCGCCCCCACGCCTATCCGGCGCTACGATTGGCTTAGGAGTTCGCACAGACTGCAGACTGCTCGGGACTGCGAACTCCTAGCCAATCGTAGCGCCGCATAGGCGGGCCTAGCGCTCTACCGGCCAATCCCAGCGCGAGGGACCGGAGTACATCCGTAAAACGGGTGGGGTCCAAAAAACTAACAACCCCACCGCAGCTGGGCTTCGTTCTCTCCTCCAAAACGCTCAACCAAGCCTCTCCAGCGCTCACCTGCTCCGTGTTGAGCACGGCCAGGGGCGTGCGGGTGGAGACGGGCCTCCAGAGGGCCGGCTGCGCGTCCAGGGCCAGCTGCAGGTCCAGGATGTAGTCGATGACATGCTGGAGGATCTCCACCCGGCTGACTTTCTTGTGCGGCGGAATGGTGGGCACCAGGCGCCTCAGGCGGCTGTAGCAGTCGTTCATGTCGTGATGAAGACACAGCAGGTCCTCTTCCTCCTCCTCCGGTGTAGTGGTGATGGTGGCGCAGTGGGGAGGGCGCATGCTGGTGCTGGTGATGGTGGTGGAGTCCTTGTGGGGGCGAAGAGGAGCGGTAGCCTTCATCTTTCCTCCAGACGAAACTCCAATTTACGAGCTGGTGCTGCTGCTGCTGGAGATGGTGGTAGCTGGTGGTGAGGGGGCTGGTCTGGCTGCTGCTGCTGCTGCTGCTGGTGGTGGAGGAGGAACTGAGAGGAGCATGCAAGGGTTGTTTCTGGTGGTCAGAAATAGATAAGTACAGATAGAGGGATAGAGAGAGATAGAGATAAAGAGAAGGACAGGGACGGACTCTTATCTAGTCTGCGGTCATCCTCTCGCTTTGAGCCGCTCGAGCGCGCAGCGTGCAGGGAGCGTGGTGGAGGGAGCGCTGGATGGAGTTAGCGCTGCGGATTTATAGCAGGGAGGAGGCGCCACCCGCCGGAGCGCTGACAGGTCTGGGCGAAAAGGCGCTCAATCAGGAGCCTCCTCATGCCTGCGCTCGAGCAGCAGCAGCACAGAGGAGGGGGCGGGGCCACGGGCTGCGGTGGGTCTCTGACAGATTGGGGTGGGGGTGCGGGGTGTGTGTGTGTGTGTGTGTGTGTGTGCGCGCGCGCGTCTTTATAGTCTTTATATGTGTCTGCTTTTTGGCTGCTTCATTTTAATGTAACGTTGCATATTTTTAATCAAATTTTCTATTATTCTTATTCTTAATCTTATTATTATTATTACCACTGTGTTTTTTATGTGTGCTTTAATGTGTTTAACGCACAAATTAAAATTACTACTGCTAATAATAAAACTACTACTATTGATCAGATCAGATCAAATTCAACTTTATCATAGAGAGAAAAAAAAGAAAAGAAAAAAAAACACATTGAGGAACATTGAAGTGCACAAATGAAGGCAGAATACAAAACAAATAAAGTCAAAATATAATTGCAATAAATTTGTCTTTTTGGGATGCACCACATATATGGAAACACAAAATTCTTATCCAATAATATCAAATAAAAAAAAGTGTTCAATATTCGACCAAATAAGAGAAATGGCCCAATCATTTATAACAAACAATTATCATTTTCAGAAAGAAGAACAAAAATACATTTAGCAATTTAAGTTGTGGAAATTTATTAAAAAAAATGAAACCTATGAAAATTTGTATTGTTTTTGTTTCAAATCAAAAATGATTTTCAGTGCATCCCTAGTCTTAAATGATTAAACGTGCAGTTAAATTTCATAATGTGTTTATACTGTATAGGCAAATACAAAACTATGTACAGACAGATAGGGATTTATGGGGAGATAAATATAAACCAGACTGTAAGTGATATAAATATATTAATATGCATATAATATATAATTGAGCAGTTAATTAAACAATAGTATGAACTAAAATATAGTGATTAATAATACTATTTTTACTATTATTACTATATTATTGAGTGCATGGGAAGGTTTGATGCATGTGTTTGCCTTTATGCATGTATGATCTGAACTGCTCTATATAAAAGTAGTTTGGATGCACATTTATAGGTGCTTTCCTCTGTGTATTTGTTTGTATGTTAAACTGATTTATGTATGAGTATATGTGTATGTGTGTATGTATACACACATACACATGTATACATGCATACATGTGGGCTAATGATAGTCATTTAACTGTCAGTAAGTAATAAGAGAATAAAATGCCTCAGGCAGGCTCAGATCCCCTGTGTAAGCTACCTGGAAATACAGTGTACATGTACATACATATTCCCCACTGAAAGCCAACCAGCCCACGCACTCAAGTGTTCTCTCCTTTTACCAGATAAATCCATCATTTCAGTAACGTCACATTAGCCTACCCATCAGAGTAACACACAGCCAACAAAGTACTGACACAAACTGAAGAGCTTTATATAGTAGCTTTTAGCTACATTTGTCTACACAGCATGTCGTTATACAATAAGAATGACCAAACTTTAAGATCTATTATGCAGTAAAGTTTCTACTGCACTTACTGTGGACTTTATTCTTCTTAGGTTTTAAATATTGTAGCAAAATACACATTAAGATTATAGGAACTGATATTTGTTGAATTAGGGTTATTCCACAATGCTCTTCTACTGTGGATATCGTCAGCAATAAAGAGAGCATAATTAGTCCTGGTTAACTGGACCTACAATAGTGCAGCACAGTGTGTTAAGACTTATTGTACCCTGCTGGGAGTTTTTATATATTCAGGCTGGTCAAAACTTAAAAAAAAAAAAATGTGAACACGGTTTATATGGTTATCATATTGTCAGTGTCACATAAACATCATACCTCCTTTTTTCCAGTGTATCTTCTTTTATGTGTATCCGACACCACTTCTTTAAATTGCTTCAAGTCGAATAGAAGGACAGAACAATAGAAATTCTCCAAAATTACTTTAAACATTTTTTTCCCCCACTAATCATTGAAAACCATGATTTTTTTTGAAAACCGTTTTTTTTCTTCTTTCTCCTGTTGAAATTCACACACATATGGTTTTGTCCATGGTAGCAATTATGTAGTTTTATTTAAAAAATATTTTTTACATAATTACAGATGTCTTATTTCCATTCATATAGTTTGAAGCATCATCCTATTACATTTTTGTCACACCACTCTTATATTAACATAAGCATAATTATTATTGTCTTTGCAGGTCAGTCAGCACTGGTGAGAGAATCATAAAATAAAAAAGGTTCTTATCACTAAGATGATGCTTGGATGGTCGAGTGAGCTTCACACTGAGCACTCTCTCTTTCTCTCTCTCTCCATGTTAAGATTCTTAATGCTAAAATGCTTTAGGTAAACTGTACTCTGTGTATCTTAGCTCACACATGCGAGATGATGGTTTAGATAAATTGGAGAGCTACTCTAATTGTTCTTATGTTTAAAGGAGGCCTCTGTGCTATTCTTGTATAAGGATGAGTAAATGTGCCTTTTCCTCAGGCTTCCGGATTCTCCACACGCTTTGGCACTTAATTCACAGTCTCTTTATAGGCCCGGGTCTGCTGCCAACCCCATGATGTCACTCATTCACACAGGGCTTCACTGATTGGCACCGTATCGCATGCAGCGAGGTCCAGAGAACGCTTGGCTTTTTACAGGCTCTCTGGAAGCCGCATGCGAGCCTCGGCTCTCTGCCTCTTTCTTCTCCATCTACTCTTGGCACGCTGTGGCCCAGTAAAGCAAGTGGAGATAGAAGTTTTTCATCTTAACTAATCTCAAAAGTTTCTTATAAAAAAAAAAGGCTGCCTGCGTTATATGCAGGTGGGTTGGCCAAACAGCCTCCAGCATCGCAGGTGCAAAGGGTTTGCAAATAGCGCTATCAGTCATGTTCTGAGAGGGGATACTCCAGCACTGCATCCTCCTACAATAACAAAACCACTTACCGTGCATAAATCCCTACAATTATCATATTAGCACAAAAATACCTTCCAATTAGCCGCTCTTCCTGTTTAGTCTCAACTAAAATGCTTCATTTGAGCACAGATTCCTCCTGGGCTAAATAAAGAATAAACTAATGAAGAATTATAGTTGAATATAAGGCTGAAATGCACTGTAATGGATTTAAAAAAGGTATTTTACTGCATGAATGTCATACATTATAGCATTTGTTATTTATATATTCCTAAATATTAAAAACACATTTTTTAAATAATGCCATAGAAGGTTATTCATCCATTTTTGTTTATAGCTGCTAAACTAATAGTATTGTACGTTTCACATCATGTTTTTTACTTTTCTTTTAATATGCTTTCATAATTATTTTTGCTTCCTCTTTTAGACATTTTATATTTTTCTTAAATGTAATTTTATCATATGCTAAATGTCCGTTTTAACCTGCATTATTCTTGTGTTTGTGTGCAGGCTTGTCCTGATTCACTGTACCTTCTCTTCATGCCTGTTTTGTTTAGTGCTTTGAAGTTTTCAGGAAAGGCTCTATATAAAGCAAATATTATTAATTTATCATCATTTAGATTTTTTCACTTTCTCATCGCTTTCACAAAAATTGGATCTTTATGGAACTAAAATTTGTTATTGATTGTGTATTTTATACAGGTATTACAAAAATAATGAGGTATGTAACAGTTTATAGCTTCCTATTTCTGTTCTGTATCGGTTATACTCTGCATTAAATGAAATAAAAACAGCTTTAACATAATAATACTTAAAAAACATCTTACTACACAAGTCAGTCATTTAAATTTTTAGTATCTGAGTATTTTATTTCTCTGATCATTCAAAACATTTCAGCTGGTGTTCTGAGATGCATTTGAGCCACATTGTAGCACATTCTAACACATCCACATCTCAGAGATACATTCAACAAACAACACCCCTCCCAGTACAACCAATATACGAGTAATATGTGCTTCACAATAGGCATATTTGCATTTTCTACCTTATACAACAGTTGGATTTTGCTCTGGCTAGCTGGAGATGCATGTGTCTACCAGGTTTAAATGCATGTGGATAAAATCTTCTCAGGATATGATAAAGTATACTCGTCACAAAGTCACAAGTGCCATATTTTTAATACACATAATGTAATATTCAGCTCTGGAAAAAATAAAAGACCAAATTAAAAACTTCTAGAATATAATCAAGAGGAAGATGGAGGATCAAAAGCCATCAATCCAAGCTGAGCTGCTTGAATTTTTGCACCAGGAGTGGCATAAAGTTATCCAAAAACAGTGTGTAAGACTGATGGAGGAGAACATGTCAAGATGCCATAAAACTGTAAACAGCCATTTCTCCTTTTCTTCTCTAAACGACAATATTTTTATTTGTAATTAGGGAGAAATGTCTGTTGTTTTATTCTACAAACTACAAAGTTCATTTTACTCAAACATATACCTATAAATAGCAAAAACTAACATTGAGTTCATTGGGATGGTTTTAAATATAAACACACTATTACTTCATTACAGACACCAGGGTAGTGAATCATGATGATCAGATGTTGCAAAGATAAAATAATGTGCATAAATCTCTTTTTGTTAATATTCAGAATGATTTCTAAAAGGTAAATCCATTTGTCTATTAATAGGCTAATAGAGAATGTAGTAGCATGTGTGTGCGTGCAGTGACGGGTCAGCCTCCATGTTGACCTTGTGGGAGTGAGTGGAGTGTCCAGTGAGCTGGAGAGAGAGAGAGGACACGCTATCTCACTATCTCATTCAAAGACAGCCCTTCAAAAGACTCGAGTGGATGAATCTTTGATGGTGACCTTTCCTGGAATGCCTCACCCATCCCCCCTTCTCTCTCTCTCTCTCTCTTTCTCTTTCTATGTATCTCTCTCTCCTCCCTGCATGTATCCCTGAATTTGGATACACTGTAGATGCTTTGTTCCTCACACACTGTGCAGTTAACATATCCTTTCATCTTCAACTCTGCCAAATACATGCTTTCAAAAAGACACAAACTAGTATCATATTATAATGATATATAAGGTATTATCAATTTATATTGGACCACTAATAAAGCAAGAAGCACAGTATGCTCAGATGAACCCAGGCAGTCCTAATGTGTAAATTCTGCTCATTAATAGTGCATCCATTTCCATATAAAGCACTGACAGCAGGACAGCATGTTAGCCTAAGGTCATGATGCACAATGTTAAGCAAAGTGGGGTATGAACCCCCCCAGCTCTGGGGTGTGGAGCAGTGGAACTGTGTTCTCTGGAGTGAAGGGGAATGACTTTTAGTAGAATTAAAGATCCAGAATCATCTAAGCTCAGTTCCTGACCTCACTACGTTTCTCACTATGTTGTTGAATGCAATCAAATCCTTTTAGCTATGTTGCAACATCTAACATATGAACTGTACAGAAGACTAGAGGCTGTTATTACAACAATACAGGACATGAATTAGGTTAGGAATCACAGGTCATCTTACGATACGATATTATCTCAATACGTTGCTGTGATTCTGTGATACTCAATATATATCACAGGAGAATTCTCTACTATACTTCACAGCATCACAGTGCTACTAAAGAGGATAAAATACTATAAAATAAGCAAATGCCAGTAATTATGTATTTATTGGTGTCAGTTTCACAGAATTTGACAACCAATATGAAACAATGTACAAGATGTAGCTGGCTCGTGTCTCTTTAAAACACATACACTGACAGTAAAATAGCCATCAACTGCCAAATATTAGAACTGTTCTGCTGATGTTAAACTGTCTAAGTAACACAACTACAATATACTAAAATATTTTCAAACCGTGTAACATATGATTACAGAAGAAAAAAAATATATATATACATTAATGCCAAAAATAAAAAATATCGATTTTTGATGCTCTGTATCCCTAAACTAACAAAACAAAACAAAACGATACCATATATTTTACTATAAATATTTTGTCCCACCCCAATGTAAACTCCTAAACTAATACAATTAACTTTAGAACAAGTGTTAGATGAGAAGGTATCTGCAAAACAAAGGATATATTACAAATAATTAGAAATGGTTTTATTTTGCCCTTTAAAAGACACTGTAACCACATTGCAGACTGCTGTTGTAATAAAAAAATATTCTGCTGTTTAACCTTATCTACCTCATTGAACAGTGTTTGCAATACCACACAGATTGCTGGGTAGCAGTGTCATTTTTCCAACACAGATAAAACGGACAAAATTTTATTTGTATGATACGGTTTGCGAGAAAATAAAAGTTGACATACGAAAAAACAAGATTCAAATTCACGTCTATACCCCCTCTAACAATAACCCCCTCTAACAACGAAAAATAAAATAAATAAAAGAAGATGCAAATGTTAGCTTAGTTATAACACTGCAAAAGATTAGTAGTACATGTTCTGTAAAGCTTTTTAAAATTGCTCCAACTGGGTGAGTCAACCAGCTGGTTAACTTGTATATCTGTTTTCTAAACGGAGAGATCTGAAACAGGCAATTTGTGAAATGAGGATCCAGGAATAATTTTTTTTCAATTGGTTTTGCAAATGCATTTCTTATTATGACTGTTAGAAAGTATTACAGCTATACAATTCTTTACATTCTAAGCCTAATGAGTCTGGTGGTCTCAAGAGAAGCTCTATAATGCGGCTTCAATCAGCATAGCTGAGGAAAATAACTAGTACTTTGTGCAAACAGTACATTTTCCTAAAACTCACCTTTCAGCTGCTTCACTCTCAAAGATAATTGAGCAAAAGACACTTGCATCAGTAACGCGCGAGAGTAACTGTTAGTCTTTTGCAACATATGTACACATGTAAATCAGCTGCCCTAAGGCCAACGTATGTAATTACCCGTGTGCAACACAATTGACCTGAGCATTTTATCACCACGCATGTGCACGCTAGCTCACGCTCCCTTCTGTAAACCCTCTGAGCTTCTTCCTTATTGCACACAGTGTAGCCCCATATTCTTCTGTTTCAATCATGGTCCTCTCGGCTGAATTAGCTTCAGAGTCAAAGTCAGTCTAGAATTACATCATCAATGAGCATAAGAATGCTGGAAATTTAGTACAGAGAGAAACATTACAGAACTGACTGTCTGAACAAGTGTGTGTTTCCTCTGTTTCCTTATTCAGCCTTTGTGACTAAGTTTGTTCAGTGTGTTTTAATTTCTATGTGTGTTTTAAAATCTTCCTGAGAAACAGAAAGACACTCATCCCCTCCCATTTACACAGGTGCGTCACTATTTACAGACAAACCTACACATGCATCTTAAGAAGAAGCTTGAGTCTACACACACAAACACACAGTTCACACTTTATAATACTACATTCATCATGCAAGATAAGCACAGACAGCATAAATAATCTGGGTTAAGCAGAGCTACTGTTAGTGAATGATAGCTAGGTGCTTTCCAAATAGTAGACTTGCCCTGAAGATGAGTGCCTGCACAAACACCCACCCACACACACACACACACACACACAGACACGCATGAGGTAAAGATGCTTTTATTCTGACTGCAGTGTGAATCCTGCACTTTTTGCTTATTTGAGTATAAGACTATAAATGCTGTAAGTCACACTATACGTCCAAATGTTTGTGGACACTCCTTCTAATAAACGCATACTTTATGTTACTTTGTTATACTTATGAGAAGAGGAGTTGACTTAACCAATATGTATATGCTATGCCTTGAAATGACCCTGATTAAATGCAGAAACAGAAACGCTCCAAAATATACTAGAAAACCTTCCCTGAACAGCACAGATATGCCAATGAAAAACATGTATCTATAAAGCAGCTTTTTTACAGGAGATAAAGCCTTGTTAACTTTCAATGAAAGTCAGTGAGAAAAGAGTTTATTTCTGGTAATTTTAAAGAGTTTCTTTTGGTCCATTCATCAACATTTTTTGACACAATGTAATGGACAGTTAAAAGACGATATGCAGTAACTATAACTAAAGCAAAGTATTTTTTTAAAGTCCTTTTTTGGAAATAGTGATGCATAAGCAGATGTTTTAAAAAAAAAATTATCGTTGCACATTGTGAGGCAATGCAAAAAATATATATTTTTATCTGATTTATAACCTTTGTTGTCTTAATTTTCGGATCTATATTTATTAAATAAGTTTGCTACACTCGTATTTATCCCTTTTTTCCTCTAACAGGATCCCATCTACTTAACTTCTTCTTTACCATTATACTCAGTTAGAGATACACTATCTCAGCACAGAACCCAGACAATAAATTCACTGTTGCTGTTTTGACCTGCAGTAAATTTTTTTGTTTTTGGTACTGATCTTTTGTTCTTCTCATTTACTCCCATTCATTCTCTCCTATGTCCAACAGCCACCAAACTACATGTTTTTCTTGGTAATAAGTTCTTTTAGTTGTAAGTTGCACTCATCTATTTGTCACTTTTCCTTCCTCGTCCCTCACACTCACTCCCATTCATGGCCATTTATTATCACACATGCCCAGGTTTAAGACATGGAGCAAAACAGTGGTTCTGAAACCAGTCCCCAGGGTGGTCCAGAACTCCTGGGTGTGGAACCACTGAAGTGTATAACCTACTAAAGCTTGTTTCTGGATGCTCTTTGACCTGCACAATGTAGTGTTTTCTTACTCGTAATTTACACCAGGCGTGTCACGTCAGCAGCGTCTAGGTGTAACGCATGCGTGAGCGACCATGCGTCCAAATCCACACCGCCTCCCGCTCCTCCCGTATCAGCTTCAGCCTTCTTCTCTTCTTCACTAATTTAACGCTTTTACACACATCTTGCTCAGCCGGTGTGAACTAAAACACAAATTACAGCGAGAGTTAATTATTCCATCAGATGATGGACTGATGATATATTTTACAAGTCCATAAGAACACAACTACAGACTAAGAGACGGCTAGAGAGTCAGAAAGACAGAAAGGGGCACACTGAGAAAGATTTAATCACAGTAAGAGCACCTCTTTATGTTCAGACTGTGAGGACTGCCTATATGCCTAAATGTTTTTGGACAACCCTTGTACTAAATGAATTCAGCTGTTTTAAGTTGGACCAATGACTTCAACAAATCTACAAATGCACACAGAGTTTGTCTAGTCCCTGTAGAGAAGTACTACCAACAGAACAGCAGATAAATATGAACTCATTAGCACTATGCCTAATGCCAGGTACAGACTAAAGGAGTATAAAGCCCTCCAGCTTTGAGTTGTAAAGCAGTGGCACTGTGTTCTCTGGAATGAGTTGCGATTCACATTTCTAAAGTCTAGTTAAAATCCTTTCCTGTACAGTAACGATAGTTATTCCAACAACAGCATGAAAAACTTTTTTTTTAACTCCTCTGGTTTTGGAAGAAAAAAGAGCAGGTCTTCCAGTATGTTTGTCCATATAGTGTACAGTACCAGTCAAAGGTTTGAAAATACATTAAATTCAGTGTTTTTTCATTATTTAACTTCTCCATCCATTCATTGTTGATCAATTGATAAATAAGTTTAAATTCTTCAAAAGTAGACACCTTTTGTTTAGATGACAGCTTTAAACACATTGGCAGGATTTTCTCTGTCAGCTTTATTAGATAGAGTCACATGGAACTTGATCTTGAGTCTACCGATACTGGAAGATAAACTCTGTCAACTGAAACACTGCAACATTAAACACTGGTATCAACATTAAACACTGCATTTATCCATCCAAATTCCAGCTTTCTTCATCTTTTAAAGCAGGCGTGTGATGTTTGCTAGTTGTTATTGTGTGGGAGGCCATTTTTTTTCCTTAATATACAGTAAAGTAGTTCATTCTTGCTTTGAAGCTGTAAACAGTAAGTATACAGCAATGAGTTCTCTCAGTGATAGAATGTTATGGCGAATATATCAAAATATCAGTGTATTATATCAAGATTTTCTCTGTCAGCTTTATGGGGTAGGGTCAGCTGCAATGCATTTCAGTTAACAGCTGTGCTGAACGTTTGTCAAGAGTTAATTACTTAAATTTCTTGTCCCTTATAATGTTTAAGAGCATCAGTTGTAAAGTTTTGAGAGGTAGAGTTGGTGAGAACAGTGAATAGCTCTATTTTATTCATATCTCTATCCATATTATGGCAAGAACTACTCGTCTACGTAAAGAAAAATAACGACTAAGAAATGATGGTCAGTCAATCAGAAAAAAAAATCAAGAACTTTGAAAGTATTCTCAAGTGCATTCAAAAAGACCATTAAAAACTTTAGGATGAAACTGGCTCTCATCAGTACCACCCCAGGAAAGGAAGAGCAAGAGTTACCTCTGTTACACAGGATAAGTTAATCAGTCAGTTGATTCCTTGTGTGTTCCTTCATAATCTTGATAAACGAAAAAAAGAAAACATTAAGTTAGTAGTTGTGTCCAAACTTTTAACTGATACTGCATTTAGGACTTATTGTACAACCAAGCAAATTAGAATACATTATTATTATTATTTAAAAAATTATAATAAGAGTATTGGTGTACTGAGAGACAACACATTGTGAGGGCAATTTCCCCCACAAGGGGACATATCCCCCTGAAAAAATGCATATCAATGTCAATGTCAAGTAAACTTGATCTTGAGTCTATTGATACTGAGATATTGACTGTATTAACTTAAATGGTATCGATATTAAACACTATTTAAATTCAAAATCCAGCTTTTTTTATATTTTAGAGCAGGTGTGTGATGATTGCAGGTTGATATTGTGTGGGAGGTTAGTTTTTTTTCTTAACATACAGTAAAGTAGCTTCTTGCTTTGAAGCTGTTAAACAGTAAGTATATAGCTGGGACTTTTCTTAGTGATAGAGAACATATCAAAATATCAGTGTATTATATTAGTTTTACTGGATGGCTGTTGGATTTTATGGCATCCACAGCACTTGTGTGTCAAGAAATTCTGCCCCCTCCTCTCGTCCCCTCAGCGCGTTTATCTGGAGCAGGGCGGAGTGCGAGTGGGGTATTCACAAAGGTACAGCACTAAACAGGTCGTTTTTTTTTTCTCTGCCAATGTGGTACTGGTCCCCTAAGCAAACAGTTTCTACTCTCAAAGAATTAGCCTTCAGTGATCTCGCCATCTGCCAGGCCCATACCTTTACACTGGTCAGAGAGAGAGAGAGAGAGGGCAAGAGAGAGAAGGGGCAAGAGAGGGCTTTTCCTGCGCTCTGAAAGAACAAAGCCCTACAAAAGC
Source organism: Astyanax mexicanus (assembly GCF_023375975.1). Lineage (NCBI taxonomy): Eukaryota > Metazoa > Chordata > Actinopteri > Characiformes > Acestrorhamphidae > Astyanax > Astyanax mexicanus. The sequence goes on along the minus strand of NC_064413.1, from coordinate 38,597,772 downwards.
TCACCATCTGCTGTGCGTCTTTATGCTGCTGCATGCTGCCTCTTCCCAGCTCTGATCCCATTCCCTGCTACGCAACGGGAGAGGGAGAATGGAAAGGAATGCAGTGGCAGAAGAGAGGACTGTGTATGCGTATGTGTGTGTGTGTGTGTGTGTGTGTGTGTGTGTGTGTGTGTGTGTGTGTGTGTGTGTGTGTGTGTGTGTGTGTATGGGCTTCTGGAAGTGAGTCTATAGAAGTGCTTCTTCATGAAAACAGGAAAAAAGCAGTGGACCTTTCTTCCCATGTCCATAGAAATAACCTTTCAAACATATGCCTAAAGAAATGAATAAATAAATCAGTAAACAAGCACTCTATTTATAAACAACTCAATAAGACCATGAAAATGTGTTGTACAAACAGTGTTGATATATAAAGAGCCTTTTCCAAGCGTAAAGAATGTCCACACAATGAAAGGGTTAATAGCAATTCTAGATTTTTCATAGAACCACATGTTCAGGCCAATGATTATTTATAATATAGTGCAGGCCAGGCCATCAGCTTTAAAAGACCTCAGGTACGCTGCCCCAGGTCTTTAGTTCCCCAATCTAATTATCATCTAATAATAACTAACCTTTAGAGACACATTATTCAGGTGCTTTGTGAATTATTTAACATCCAATTATTTATGAAATCTCTCATGTTGAATACCATCATACCATCATACAACACTTAAACTTAAACTACAAATATGATAGTAATACATACACCTAAATAGAATAGAATATATATTTAATACATCTAATAGAATAAAAAAATTATAGTGTAGTGTTCCCACAGCTACAGTATAAAGACAAAACTAGTGGGACACCCACTTGTTCATTGTTTTTTCCAAAATCAACGGTACTAAAAATAGTTTATCCTGCTTTTGTTGGATTAACAGTCTCTACTGTCCAAAAAAGTCTTTCTACTAGATTTTAAAACGTTGCCATCAAGTATTTGATGGCATTTAGTGACAACAGTGTTAGTAAAGTTCAGATCTTGGATGATTTCCACAATAACCCACCCCATTCCCAACTCCTCAATTCATCCCCAACTCTTTAACTCATCCCCAACTTATGCACAACTAATCCACAGCTCATCCCTTATCCCTAACTCTCCAACTCATCCCCAAACCCCAACTCTTTGCCTAATCATTCCCAACTTATCACCAACTCGCCAACCCATTCCCAACTCTTCCACTCAAACTACCCAACACATCCCCAACTTTTTTCCAACTCTACAAGTCAGTCCCAACTCTGCAACTCATCTCACACCCCAACACATCCCCAAGTCATGCCAACACATTTCCAACTTATTCTCAACTCTTTAACTCATCCCCAACACATCCCTAAATCATGCCCAACTCCTTCCCAACTTATTCTCAACTCTCCAACTCATCCCCAAATCTTTAACTCATTCCCAACACATCCCTAAATCATGCCCAACTCCTTCCCAACTTATTCTCAACTCTCCAACTCATCCCCAAATCTTTAACTCATTCCCAACACATCCCTAAATCATGCCCAACTCCTTCCCAACTTATTCTCAACTCTCCAACTCATCCCCAAATCTTTAACTCATTCCCAACACATCCCTAAATCATGCCCAACTCATTCCCAAAAGTACTGGATGGAGTGGCATCTTCCACAGAACACAGTTTCACTTTCCCACAGTCTAATATCCTAATACTTGCCCACACCTGGCATTAGACACGGTACCAATAGGTACATGTTTATCTGCTCCAGAGTGTCCAGATGATTAAAAGTAAATATGAGTGTTAATAGTGCCAAACCAATCTTTCTTTAATTTTTTTATTAATTTATTTTTTATTTATTTATGAAAGTGTCTCACAAATGTGTCTCAATCAAAGCAGATCCCTGAGGACCTCTGGACCAGACTGGAGAATGTTATAAAACCATTCCTAAAGCGTTGGGCTTGAACCAATCCACTTTGAGATAGAGGGTATAAGAATTGATTAATTTCAGGATATTGTTCGATGACTACATCTCATCTCATCCCCAACTCCCCAACTCCAAAAACTATTGGATGACGCTCCATCGTTGCAGAAAACACATTTCCACCACCGCTCTACAGCTTAATGGGATCGTTTTAGTTACCTGAACACCCTCATAGATTTCATCTAATATCTTAATTATGCCAATATATTGCAAACAGAAAAACAGGTCTGTATAAATGTTTTAAATGGCTAAAGATTTGTTTAAGGATTATAGGATTGTTCTGTTTTACGATTCATATCCCTTCTATAGCCACACATGCACCCACTCCTCAGTGTTTCCCAGTGTTTGTAAAGGAATGCGTTTTTTAAGGCAACACAAAACCTCTCTTGTGGGAATGGGTGAGGATTAACAGAGGGTTGTAATGAGAACGGAGGCCACCGCCTGATCCCCTCCTCATTAACTCACTCATCTTTTCACCCTCACCCCTCCATCCAAACACTTTCATCTGATTTCCTCTTTAATCCTTCCATTCATTTGCATTATTCATTTCATTTTCGGCATGTAGCGATAGTTCTATATCATAAGTGAATATGTTGTTTGCATTGTACAGTGTTTAGTGTGGAATTTAATGTTTTTTGTGGATTCCTTTAGAAGAACATGGATAAAATGTACAGAAATAAGAATTACAACACAACGTAACAGCTGCTATCAGTAAATGGGTCGTTTAGATCAGTTCATAGCAGGTTTATATGGGCTGAAAACTGAAAGTAAGGACATATCAGCAGCATCTCTGAAAGAACAAGCAGGCTACAGCTGTTCAAATGAAAAACACAGCTCCGGCTTATCTGTACGTTACAGGTGAAGACACCATTGGCTTTGAAACGAGGCGAGCGAGGAAAACGCAGGGTGGCACAGATGGCTGCATACCAAAAGGAGAGGCATGGTTTTTCTCAGGGCCGTTTAAAAGGAGAGCTCTCTTTCTTGGCTAATATTTAGCTCCTTCAAATGCTAATGGCGAGGTTTCCTTCTCCAAGGTTAGCATAACAATTATGGGAATGCTTTAGATGTAGGACATTTGTTTACGGGATGAAAGGGTGCGGGCAGGCAGCGAGCAGAGAGGCCCATGCTATTTACCTCCTGCCTGTGAACCCCAAGTCAATTTCAAGGTACAAAGCTGCACAGTTTGTATAATTAGCGAGCTGTAGTTAATTTTCATCTCTGCTTTTTTCCCCTCCAAGAAAAGAAGGCTGGAAAAGCATCCAATAAGCACTGAAATTATTACTGCATTAAATTCAAGCACATTAAGCTTTGATAGAAACCTGCTAAATTAAGTTTTCCTTGGCATTTTTATATATATATTTTTCTCTTTTTTTTCTTTAGACTGTTGTTGTCTTGATAGCAATGGTTAGAGCGATGATGAAGGGGTTGTCATTTCTCAGCTGTTACTGAGCAGGGGAGAGGGATCAGACATTAAAAAGGAAGTTGCATAACTTTATTAAACCATCATATTTTTTAGGCTAGAAAAATAAATATATAGGACAGAAATATTCAAAAAGTATTGACGTATTTATTCACTGGAGAATTGCTGTTATAATAAATCCCCAAGAGCAGAAATGCTGTTAAAATACTCATTTCATGCTTGACATCAAAGTTTTCGGTCAGTAAACGGGACACATACTGTAAACAGGACAAGACATTAAATTTTGCAAAACATCAATAGCTCATCTTTGAACCCTGTTTTTGATTATAATCTTTAAAATGTGTTTTTTAGATATTCACAAACAAACGATAAAGCCTTTCTCATATCTGATACTAACAGAAACACTTCCTCCAGTCCCCTAAAATAACAATTTCCGAAATTCCCATTGTGCCTCACACTCAAATGTACTGCTATTCCTCCAAGCCCTTTTCATGCATTATTCACCTCTTCTGTTGCTGAGAGAGGACTCCAGGGAAATGCTGAGAACTCATTGCAATATTTATGTGCTTCTTAGTATTGCCTTACTTCCAACCTTATTAAACTCCATAATTTCCTCAGGAGAGCATTCCATCGTGTCAAAAATATTCATTAGTATGTGTAATAAACAAATTACCATGTTTTCAGCATACTGACTGTACCCACATATGACACTTTCCTGAGCTTTTTAGCTCCTAAGGGCAGGTTTCAAGAAGGTTACTGAGTCACAAGAAGAGGCAGAGAAATAATCAGATAATGCATTCGCACACACACTTGCCCCTGCACACACACACACACACAACCACAATGAGAGATAGAGAAAAAGAAGGAGAGAGAGAGAGAGAGAGAGAGCAATATTACTGATTCCTTCCAAGCAACTGTGTAAAAAAAAACACTTTACATTATTAAATCTAGTCCATGCAGTTTAAAACTGACATGACACAGTAGCATGTCATTTTATCATAAAGTGTTCACACTGTGGATGGTGATTGCCCACACCTGTATAAGTTTTGAGCTGTTATCTTGTGAAGAGTGAACATGAACACTAGAAAGGTGACATGGATTATCATATTGTGAGCAAGGCCTGATGATAGCAGGTGCCAGTTGGATGGGACATCCAACACACATATACAGTTCTGTAGTTATGCAGGCAGATTTAAGATTCTTCAATCTTTATTTCAGTAATAATTCAGTTCAAAATGTGAAACTCATATTATTTTGATGAATTACACACAGAGTGATCTACATAAGTGTTTATGTATTTTATTTTTAATGATTATGGCTTACAGCCAATGAAAACTCAAAAGTCAGAATCTTAGAATAAAGTCAGCAAATATCATAAGACCATTTGTTACTTTTTGCAGTTTGGACTGTGTGTCTCTCCACTCTCCCTCCAGACTCTGGTCCCTTGGTTTCCAAATGAAATGTAGAATTTACTGATGGTCAGTGATGGTTTGGAGAGTCATGTCATCTGCTGGTGTTGATCCACTGTGTTATATCAAGTTCAGTCAGTGAAGAGTTTTCTCAGAAAATCTTACAGCCCTTCATGCTTCCCTCTGCTGACAATTTTTATGGAGATGTGGATTTCATTGTCCAGCAGGACTTGGCAATTAGAGTCAATTAGAGTCAATTAAAGTCCTCACAGGACAATAAATACAGTTACTCCAACAAAAGCAAGATAAAGTATTTTAGAATATTCTTGATTTCAGAGGAACCAAGGATTGAGCAGGTGTCCCAATACTTCATAGTTCATATATTGCACTTATTTATTTCTGCTGAACAGGAATGACCTCAGGAATCTTTCAGTCCCAAATGTCTGATTATAAGGTTTTAGCATGATAAAGACTTTAAATGTAGTGGTTGTGAATTTGCTTTTATTTATGTAAGGTTGTGACTATGCTTTATTTAGACAGTTATTATATTAATATATACGTTAATATGTACAGCTCTAGAAAAAATAAGAGACCACTTAATGATGATGTTTTTTCTTGATTTTACCAAATTAAAAACCTCTAGGATATAATAAAGAGCAAGATGGATGATCACAAGCCATCAAACCAAGCTGAACTGCTTGAATTTTTGCACCAGGAGTGTCATAAAGTTATCCAAAAGCAGTGTGTAAGACTGGTGGAAGAGAACATGCCAAGATACATGAAAACTGTGATTAAAAACCAGGGTTATTCCACCAAATATTGATTTTCTTTGCATTATTTGAGGTCTGAAAGCTCTGCATCTTTTTTGTTACTTCAGTCATTTTCACATTTTCTCTAAATGACAATATACTCGCAGGCCTTCCTGCAGAAGAGAAGGTTTTGCTGACTGAGGGTGAAGAAAGCATATGGTATAGAAACATTAGTTCAAATTAGCTTTGTTTATCAAGCAGGACATTTCTGAGGATGCAGTCATAGAGAGCACTCCTCACTGTTTCGTATGCAGTGTATCAAAACATGGAAGTCCAGCAGCTCAGACTGATCACGCTACAGCTGGCTCCATCCCACCAGACAGAGACAGAGATCATAGGTCTGTTTACAACACAAATACAACATTATATAATTATAAAATGTTTAAAAAGTAAAAAATCAGAAAGAATTCATTTTGGATGTTGAAGTGATGTATTTAGGTTCAGATGTTACGTACTAATATACAGTGAAGTATAGGTTACTATAAATAACAGGTTTTAACTTGTACTTCGTTAGGGTTTAGGTATTAAATTGTTGCTACAATGACAAAAAAAAAGTTTCATTAATGATCATTGTTTTAAAACATAGAACTTTTAAAGTATCCCCAGTTGCAGCTGCAAAGACCAACCAAAACATAATGATGAAACTGGCTCTAATCAGGAAACGAGATAATTAATACTTTTAATATGTGTGACCAATAGTTGCCAACATTACTGTCAATGATTAATCATTTACTGTATCTGGAAACCTTTATCTTCTTTCAGAATAGCAGAGTAAACTGACTCTTCCTTTGGGTGCCACTATTTTTGCAACTATTTCTTTGACAATGAGTGAGTATGTATGTGTGTGTGTGTGTGTATACACGTGCGTCTCATCCTGGAGTTCCCATGGGGACAACAAAACCCCTGTCACCACGGTGCCGGTGTCCCTGGCAGAGGGAACGAGGGAGTGAGCTGGAGGGAGAGGAGGAGAGAGAGGGATTAAGTCCCCTCTCGCAGGATAAGGGTCTGTCTGATTGAGGCTCTCCTGCTGGAGTGGGTTTGATCTTTCTACCTATCCCACTCATCTATTTTCTCATTCCCTCCATTCCCTTTTGTGTTATCCTTCTCGCCTTCCTACATCCAGCCTGCTAAACTGTAATTCAACGTGACAAACCTGCAGATGACGTGTCAGTGCCAGTGCCAATAGATCCCCCATGTCAGGGGGCCCACCGGGAAGTCCTCTGCCCTGCCCACCCGAACGACTCAAGGGGGCCCCAGCTAGAACCTGCTTTGATGTTGGTAAGAAGATTGGCCCTCATCTGTGGTAAACAGGAGGCGTGTCCAAAGTTTTTAAAGCAGGAGGAGAACACTGGTAATGATGGTCACTGATGGACCATCAGTATAATTTGAGGAAAATGTTTTAGTCTATTATAAGACTGAATGACTTGGATGGCTGGTTCCTGATCTGTTTATCACCACAGTAAAAGAATAAAGCTGCATCATACAGAAAAATAGAGAAAAACAATAATGCATATCGTCAATGTCCAATAAAAAAAAAAAAAACTCCATTTTGGTCGATTTTTAGTTTACTACATCATTGGAACAGACAAACTGTCCCTTACACTGTGCCAAAGTTTCTTGATGAACGGACCAATAGAAACACAAAATGACCTGGAATAAACTCTTTTTGCATTGACTTTCTCTCTCCTGTAAAGTTGCTGTTTTGGAGGTAAGTGTTCTTCATTGGACAGCGACGATATACAGAATCTGAATCAGCACATTTTCAGCTACATTATTTTAAATATTTTAACTGCACTCTTAAAAAAATGGTTCCTAAATGGCTTGTGGTTTTAAATATATTACAAAAAAACTCTACATATTATGAAATCTTCACATACAACAAAGTTTTCTGATTAAATAAAAGTTGTTCTCTCAAAGCATGTTCAAAACAAAACATAGGCTGTACTCTGACTTTGCAATGTAAGTTCAAGTAAAATGTCACCCAAAATGGAACCACATCAGTTAAGTGCTCTAAAAGTACATATTATATGGTGATTTTGAATATATTACAAAAAACTCTAAATGGTATAAAATCTTTACAGACAGCTAAGTTTCTTATTAAATAAAAAGTGTTGATCTTTTAAAATCAAGATCAAGATGTTAAAGCATGTTCAAAACAAAGCACAGGCTGTAATCTGATTGGTCAGGTAAAAATATTAAAAAGTAAAATATCTGACTTAAATAAAATGGAAACACATCATTAAAAATGACTTACTTATTACTCTAACACAAAGTAATAATTTCATTAATGTACACCACTGTCAGTGACTACTAATTGACATATTAACAACTACAATCTTTACCAATATTGACAGTATTTTTTTCTTGTTAGTAATCACGGTCACATTTATCACCAAAAAAAGTGGTAACCTGTTTTTACACACTTTAGTACTGAGGCAAGGCAAACACAACCTAATACAGATTACAAATGAACGCACAGAGGAAGGAAGTCCTTGGCGGAGCGACTACACACCGACAGTGAAAGAAGGGAGGAGGAACACACCCAGTATGCAAACAGAGGTGCAGTAGGGTGATTTTACTAATTACTAACCTTCTCACCTTTTAGTGAAATAAATAGTTGAAATACATTCAACTAGGGAAATAAATAGTGCAATATGTACTGTATCTTGAAGCACAGATTACAAATTACATACAAAAACTCTACATTAAAACAAATAATGGATTGGTAATATATGACTTTGATCTGCACCATTATGATTCAGATTATGTATTGATATGATTTGATTCAGATCTGACTAAATTCAATTCAGTTTTATGAAATTCACTCTGGTACAACGATTTAAAAACATTTTATCAGTACATGCTTATTCTGTCTGAGAATTTGTACTATATTATTGACCGTTTTACGACAACAAAATATAAAAGGGGGAAAAAACAAGGGGAAAATCAAACGTCTTATAAGACTAACTCTCTGCAATGCAATTAAAAGCCCAATATCTTTTTCTTTTTTTTATTTTACTTTTTTTACACTATTTATGCGCACAAATCGAAAGTACAAAGAGGTTACTCTGTTGCTGTGTATGTGTAAGAGTGAGTGTGTGGGTGAGTAATGTACCTTGAATGGCTCTTTTTTTTTTTTTTTCATAAAACCCAGAATCCAAACATGCTATGTGTTTAACGTGAAATTCATATCTCGGTGATGACAAATAAATACAATACATTATGCAGCCGAACAACACGAGACAGTGTGAGGTTGCGTTCTCCAGGGCCCCTCTGGGCTGGGTTTGGTGACGTACCCCTGGGTCCCACTGGATCCCACTGAGCTGCACGTGGGTGACACATTCATCATGCAGTCTGCACTTTCAGCCTGCTGTTATGAATCTCATTAGAGTGTGCTGCACTCTCCTGACGTAAAGCCGCATCACTCTAGCGGTTGGAATCACTGCGACCCCCCTCATACATAAACACACCCTGAAGCTCCAAAGCAGTAATCCACAATGGAACCCCGCAGGCATGCAGCAGGGACACCTGATAGAAACGGTGCTAATACAGATTTGGAGAGGTTACAGGATCCTGTAATTTCCAGACTGCTCTTCTAGCAGTTCAGTGGGGAGTTTTGACTTTTCACAGAGTGAAATATTTATCGCTGCAGCAAATACTTTGCTTGTGCTGCTGAAAATACAGAGTTTAACTACTGAAGTTCACTTACCTCATGCTTACATTTGTTGGTAATTTGATCAGATATAACTACCCTATAGGTGCACTTTGTAGGTTTACAGCATGCACAATTTATCTGCCCCCAAATACTGTTTCTGCTTTCTAATAAAAAAAAACACTACGACCAGATACTCTTTAAATAATGGACCTTGACACAGAAGTGTAACCTTAGCATGCATGTGTGAGTTGAATTGTGCACTGGAGAGTTGTATCCCATTCAAAATAAAGCTCTAGTCCAAGCTAATGAAACTGTGGTAAAATGATAGTGATGTACAGGGGTTGGACAGTGAAACTGAAACACCTGTCATTTTAGTGTGGGAGGTTTTTGGCTAAATCGGACCAGCCTGGTGGCCAATCTTCATTAATTGCACCAGTAATAGCAGAGTGTGAAGGTTCAATTAGCAGGGTAAGAGCACAGTTTTTCTCAAAATATTGCAATGCACACAACATTAAGGGTGACATACCAGAGTTCAAAAGAGGACAAATTGTTGGTGCATCTGTGACCAAGACAGCAAGTCTTTGTGATTTATCAAGAACCACGGTATCCAGGGCAATGTCAGCATACCACCAAGAAGGACGAACCACATCCAACAGGATTAACTGTGGACGCAAGAGGAAGCTGTCTGGAAGGGATGTTCGGGTGCTAACCCGGATTGTATCCAAAAAACATAAAACCACGGCGGCATTCAATGTGCACCTCAACTATCCTGTTTTCACCAGAACTGTCTGTCGGGAAATACATTATTGTGGTCTAAAACCAGGTGTTTCAGTTTCATTGTCCAACCCCTGTACGTATGGTGGTGTTAATACTAGAGAGCAGCACATCACCTCCAGACCTTGATAGTTATGGCAATATGGGCTATTAAGACAACCAGCTCTCATAACTGCAGCTTCTCCTTCTCCAGTGTCCATAAAATGTAGATAACAAACTCTGCACCTGATGAAGCAAATTCCTGGGAGCAAAGAGGAATCTGCACTGCAGTAAAAGCACTGTCTGCTGTTTTGTGAGGTTAAGTGGTGTTTGTTAGGTCAGCTGTGTTATGATACTCACTGTACTAGGCTGAGTAGGGATGTACTCTTAAGGGGGATATCCAGTTAATGACATTAAAATCTTTACTATGCTTTCTCCATGAGATACGTTAGTTTTACACTTTTTATATTTACTTTACTGTATGTGAGTTTTAGTCAGGAAGAAAGCCAGATTGATGCCAGCACACAGAGCGGAATACAAAACTGTGCCGTGCTGTTCCATGTGCAACCCCTTTAGGAACTGCAGTTTCTTTTGACAGAAAAAAAAAACAGAGATGCTGTATTCGTTAAATCCAGAATATGAGCTAATTAGTTTACGTTATCAGCTTAATTTGAAACATATAAACAGAAAACTGGCCAATACTGCTAATAGATAGCTAATTTCTACAAAATTGAAGGAAATGGATCCATAGTGTCTTTGTTTTCTACAGCTATTTACAGAGACCAGTTTTGTTTTATTCTATAAACTACAGACATTTCCCCCAAATTCCAAATTAAAATATTGTCATTTAGAGCATTTATTTGCAGAAAATGAGAAATGCAGAGCTTTCAGACCTCAAATAATGCAAAGAAAACAAGTTCATATTCATAAAGTTTTAAGAGTTCAGAAATCAATATTTGCTGGAAATAACCCTGTTTTTTAACCACAGTTTTAATGCATCTTTGCATGTTCTCCTCCACCAGTCTTACACACTGCTTTTGGATAACTTTTTACCACTCGTGGTGATGAAATTCAAGCAGTTCAGGCTTGGTTTGATGGATTGTGATCATCCAACTTCCCCTTGATTATATTCCAGAGGTTTTCAATTTGGTAAAGTAAAAAAAACTTTTCATTTTTAAGTGGTCTCATTTTTTTCCGGAGTTGTATTGTGCATAATACAGGCATACTAGTGCAACACATTAACATGGCTCTGAAATGTTGGTGTCACTGTTCTGCTGCTAATTATACCACTCAAACAGTATCTGATCAGCACTGACCCTGGGGTGCTCCCTTTCCACTGATAGATGGAGCAGAGGGGGCTGATAAATTGTGCACAGAGTAATATTCTTTTAGTTAAACAATTACAGTTAAACAAAAAACAGTAACTATACAAACAACAGAAAAGGAATACTTCATAAATTTGCAGTTCTGTATACATATCAATAAAGTCTATCTCAGCTATCAATGCTCACTACCAACACTCAGTTCCTGTTCCTGCAGTACATTCAGCAAAAGACTACAGTTCCACTTTAAATGTTTCGAGATGTTATTTATGAGCGCAGGCAGCCGTTTAGTGCTCTGAATCATTAAGGGTAGTGCTTGGCATTAAACTGTCAGAGAATCATATGGAGGATAATATATGAGAGCTTGTGAACAACACCACAGGAGTAAAGAAGGCCATCTTGTCTGGGTCTGCTGTTGCAATCAGCCTTGTTAAGAGAGGCTCTCAGGAAAGTAGTGAAACTTCACACTGAAGGCACAAGAGGCTTCCTCAATGACACTGTTTCACTCCTGCTCTTACAGAACTGACACTGAATACGTTTGGCATGTCATGTGAGTTTGTTATGTTCCACTTTGGCAAGGAAAAGGAGCTGTTCGATGAGATACAGACAATTTTCGAGCACTTGTGAAAAGAGCTCCGGTGTTAATTTCTAGCCCCCGCCCGCTAGTCTGAAAAATGAAACCCAGCACGAGTGCCGGTGTTGGCTTTAAAATGCTGCAAAAATGTGTGGATAATATGGACATGTATTTATAATACAATGCTATTTTTAAACTCGTCAGTGAGCAAACTGTTACAGAAAAATGTGTTAAACTTACTTAAACATAAAAAAAAATGAAGAGTTTCTGAATCAGTATTCAGTATTCATTTATCTCAAAGTCAAAACAAAAAAGAAATGGCTGAAATAAAAAGATTAAAAAAGATTTAAAAAAAAGATATTCATAAAGTTTTAAGAGTTCAGAAATTAATATTCGTTGAAATAACCCTGGTATTTAATCACAGTTTTCATGCATCTTGACATGTTCACCTCCACCAGTCTTACACACTGGTTTTGGATAACTTTATGCCCTTCTTGGGGAAAATCTTTACACTTTACAAGTTTTCAATTTGGTAAAACCAAAGAAACTCAGTTTTTTTTCCCCCCAAAACTGTATATTATAAAACACATGAAGTATTTTTTTTTTTTTTTTTACACTAGACCGAATGAGCGCTACAAACACAGGCTAAAAATGAATCTTCACAGCAAACTGCGAAGAACCATCACACCACAGTGCAGTATTTCCTACTGAACAGCCAATGAAATATGGCTAAAAACACTGGGCACCTCTGAATCTCAGAGCCCACAAAAAGCCCCCAGTTTTCCATGTAGTAAGAAGCGCAAAGCCGATGATAACATCAATGTGATGTCAGTAAAATGCAGCAAATTATAAGCTTTATTTGCATGCTGAAGTGGCCATTTACTGTATGTGCTGAAGTGAACAATTTGACTATAGGTGCTCCTGCACCTGCTCCTGCAGTCTGGAGGGCCATAACACTGCAGAGTTTAGCATTTCCCCAATCCCAAATAACTAAATCAATTCTTAATTAGCCTCATAACTAGCGCAGGAGCTACACCAAGAATTTAGAGCCTTCTGTGCAGGGCTGTGGCCCTCAGCCTGTCCGGAGTAACACCAAGCCACACAGCTGCAGGAGGAAAATTAACATCAGCATTATAAACTGCATTCCGAACAGACACCGAAGCTACACAATGATCAGCCATTACATTAGCACCACCCTGCCTAATACTGAGTATATCCACTATCTGCAGTCACTATGTCACTGATTTTCCAGTTGTCCTTGCTTTGAATACACACATGCACAGAACCTGCCTGCTATTGTGGAGATGTTCTGATCCAGTCTTTACGCTTCCAGATCTTTATTCATTCTGCTTCCAACACATCAATTTCTAGAACTAACTGCTCATTTGCTGCTTAATGGTTTCCACCCAGTCACTGTAGATGAAGATTATCTATGTTATTTTTTTGTGTGTTTTAGGGTCAGACCTCAAGCAGCCTCTACACTTTTCCTCCAGACTCTGGGTTCTTGATTTCCAAATATAAAATATAAAATGCTAAATATACTGATGGTCAGTGATGGTTTGGAGAGTCATGTCATCTGCTGGTGTTGATCCATGGTGTTATATCAAGTCTAAAGTCAGTGCAGTGTTTTAAATGAAAATCTTACAGCACTTCATGCTTCCCTCTGCTGACAACTTTTATGGAGATGCAGATTTAATTTTCAAGCAGGATTTGGCACACTGCCCACACTGCAGAAAGCACCAATTGGTAGATTATGATTTTTGGGTTTTCTCATTAACTGTAAGCCATAATCATCAACAATAAAAGAAATAAACGTCTAAAATAGATCACTCTGTGTGTAATACATCTATATAATATATAAGATTTGCATTTTGAACTGAATTACTAAAATAAAGTAACTTTTCAATGACATTCTAACAATGTGTGTATATAAACAAAATGCAAAACGCATAGACATCAAATAATGAATTTGCCAGCTGTTAATTCCAAACAAATATTTAATAATATTTAGGACAGGAAATGTTTCTTGATTAAGTTTTACCAAGATTGATTTTTCTTAGTTGCTTGAACAATATTGTTTCATTTTTAATGAGAGATTAAAATAAACAATTCTTCTAAATGTTTAAGCTATATATGAAAATATTTTTTGGTAAAAACTGATTACTTTTCAGTTATTTACTATTTACTGGTGCAGGTATTCAATTCTCTAAACACCTGATGATATGTACAGTGTTCAAATGTCCAAATGTTAATGGAAACCTCTTCTAATGAATGTATTCAACTACTTAACATTGCACCCACTACTGAGACAGATGTGCAAATGCACACAGCTGGTCTAGTCCCTATAGAGAAGTGTTGCCAATAGAATATGACCCCCTGGAGCAGATAAACATGAACCTGTTGCCAGGTGTAGGCTAGACAGATATAAAGCCCCCATAATTGAGCTGTGGAGAAGTGGAACGGTGTTCTCTGAAAGACGGTGCTCCATCCAATACTTTTGAAATAAGCTGTGAAGTTAGGGAAAAGGGTTTTTATAAGGTGATTTAATATTTCTGTCTAATTAAACACAACACATAGGTTCTCATCATGCAATTATTTGCAGAACCTCCTGCTTTGCACTCTGCACATCAAGTGAGCATAATTTCTCTGCATTTTAGTCCACTAGAACGTGTGGTCCTGTCTTCTCTGCGATTCTGAAGTAGCGCTATATAAAAGTGTTCCCTGTATAAAATAATTTATGTGCCTCCCTCCAGCTTCTCAGAGTGAGAAAGAAGAAACAGAAATTATTTGATAGACAGATTTCAGAGCCGTTTCACTTCACTCTGAGCTCTTCTTCTTCTTCAGATGTGTCGTTTTCTAGGCTAATTTCACGGACTTCAGACGTCTTCTCACTTTTCCATCAGTCCCTGTCCGTTCCAGTCTTCAGTGCTGAGTGTTACAGCTCTCTCACACAACAGCAGTGTGTAGAGACACAACATAAAAGAGCAATGAAGAGCTTTCTGCAAAATTTCATGATTTCATGACCCTAAACTATATACAAATATGAAAGGTATGTCCTTTTATAAATGGTGATTCTGCATTTTGAAGAAGAAGCTATGAAAGCCAATGCTGTGTTTGATATATGACTTATATTAATACACATTCTTACTTCCTGTGCTGCACCTCACTCATAAAGCCACAATCCATTACAGAAAGATCACTCAGTGGTGCCAACTTCAGCACAACACCTTATATTTACATACTAATACACTTCTTACAATTGAGAGAGACCTGAGTCTAGGAATTTTCAGCTTTCATTTGAAAAAGAGAGGAGAGACAAAGAGAGGTCTGTAGAGGGACAGACGTTGCTGAATGTTTTTTTTTAATAAGTCTTTTCACACAGTGGCCATTTTTGAAACTCTCTTTAAATGAGAGGAGACTAAAATACTGGGAATCGCTGTTTCAAAAACATATTTTAAGTCACTGATAAAAAAATCCCATGAACAGTTTGTACCTTTTGGTTCAATAATGCCCAAAAATAAACTTCTTACCTTGTTTTATATAACAGTTAGGTCCGACCTCACAATCTGATTGGTTGAGAAGCTTTCTAGCTGTGCTGACATTTGTGATAACTTCATGGCCTTCTCACACTAAACCTGTATCACTCCGCGGACGTTTTGACGAGTAACGGCATATACACACAGAACAGTTTTGAATCATCACCATCATAGGGGCACCAGCAGCAGCATTAGCTTAGCACAGGCTAGCGCCCAGCCAAGGCATGCTCGCCCGCAGCACTGGCTCGTCTTTTGTAAAAAAAAAAAAAAAAAAAAAAAAAGGTGCATATCTCCATATCAAGGGAAGTTTGTCTGTCTAAAACTCTGACCCCCTTCTGCTTGCAGCAGAAGCAGCTAGCTGACAGGCTCGTTTTTGTTGAAAGGCGGGAACTGTCTGTAAACAGATTCCATAATGAATCAAGATTCATATTTCAACCAGTGTCTCCTCATTAATAAAGCCGCTGAGTATTTTAATAAAACGTTCCAGGTTTTGAGAGCCCTGAATGCGAACTGTCGAGAACAAACTGTTGTGGCTTCCATACTGCAAAATGCTCTTCCTTTCTTTTCTTCATCTTGTTGACTTAATTTTAGATAACTAAACAAGCCAGTTAGGCTTAAACTGGGCCTTGGGCTACAAAACCAAACACTTTTGCAACTCTTTGCCTTTTCACATTATAGAAGCATTAAATTATTAAGCACAAGTTCCAGTAACAGAAATGAGTGCTATTAACAGGAGTGATTTTTTTTTGTCATAAATTGCGATTATTTGAACATGCAGTTAATCATATATTTTTCTCTTTCTTGAAGAGAAAAATAAAGAAAATCAAAAGAATTAGTGAACTAGCTTTTAAACATGCTTTTTAAATGTCACATGAGTTTTGGTAACAGGACTGAGAAAAATGTAACCTTAGAAACCTTGTAATAAATTAAGTAAAGCTGCTTGAGTTTGACATGTTTTGAATAGTTAAATATATGTTAAAAAAAAGATTTTAAAGTTTAATTTGGAAGAGTTACAACAAGCAAACAGCACCCATTCTGTGGAACGGCCCCAATACTGTTCCATCATGATCATTTGGATTCTGTATAGCTTCACAAGTGTTGTAACAAGACCATCATCACTACAGTTTTCCTGGATGAATTTGCTCCTGGTATTCATAGATCATCACTGACAGATTTATCCTGGATGGATTTGGTCCACATCCATCACTTTTAAGGGTATGCCTGTTATGTTCCAGGACCACCACTGACATTTTGGTCTGGGATAAATGTGCTACTGTTGATTCAGGACCATCGTTTACATATTTATTCAGAAAAAGCTTTGCTGATGTGCTAATAGCAGATTTTCTGTACATTGTAGTAAATATATTATGCTGTAAGTCTGTCTTTGAGTAGATTTGCTAAAGTTATTTAAAGCTGCACAGTCTGATTGATCTGCATGACCAGCTTGCCCAAGACATTCAAACAGCATGACCAAATTTGTCTACCAGCCATAAAAGCTTTACCATTTAAGCCCCATGTTATTTAGTAACTCTGAAACTGGTGAAAACTGTTGTGTCCCGTCTGAAAGAAATAAGTTCTAATCTTACATGCTGTTTTTAATTTCACATCCAGCACACTCACATATTGCAGAAGTCCTCAGCTGTACGTAATCAGTGAGCTTGATTGATCTGTAGAGAAATTCCTTCAAAACCTGCGCAGAATTTCCTGCCTCACAAACACACACAAACACACACACACACACACAAACACACAAACACAAACACACACACACACACACACACACATGTGCAAGTGGTGCTGCCTCTTCCACTACAGTGAACACTCACAGACTGGGCACTCATCCAACTCTGTGCCACCCTGACACCACACACACACACACACACTGCTGTACCCATGCCAAAGCTCTCGGAAGCCCAGCATGTGTTTGGTGTCCTCTGAATGCTCCATGCGTCGCCACAGCCCGTCTGAACACTCCGTAATATCAATAATTGATGCTCTTGAGGAGTAGTAATTAAATTAGTTAATTATGCCGGTAAAATTACATGTAATTATGTGACTGGAGGGTATGTTTAGTAAATTAGTCTCATCCATGCTCACTGTGGAGAATGCTGCCAAATTTGGTTCCTTGATGATTAGGTCTTTTTTAGCAGGAAGTAAATGAGCCGTTTATGAGGAGGAATCATATGATCCGATGACAACTCTCTTTAGGGTCTCTTTCTCATCTGCTCTCAACACAGCAATCGAACAGCAAACCATGCGGAGTTTTCTGCTTTAAAAAAGTTTAAGATAGTTTAAGAATAAAACTTAAAAGAACAAAAAACTACAGGAGGTACTGAGTGCTTCAGAGCTCTATCTGGATGCTTGTGATCGTTCATCGAAATTAAAACAGATGTGTTGAAAAATTTAGTCCAGTTCTGATGTGTAACTACACAAATGTAACACACTATGGAATTCTAATATGTAACCACTCTGATTTAACATATTGTTGAATTCTTATACATACCTAGACAATTGTAAAAAGTTGTGGAATTGTAATATTTAGATACACTGTAACTGTAACAAGATTTGAAATGCTAACTGCAAAAATGCAGTGATGTCAGTAAAGAGTAATCTAACACGTTACTATTTACAATCCAATAATCAGATTAAAGTTACTTAACCAAGTCACAGTGCGTTAGTTTTTAGTTACTTTCCTTAGTAAAAAGATATTGTAACGTCCGGCTGGACACGATGAAAGGATGGACGAGAAACACATTTACAGTCATCGCTTTATTGCTGGAACTAGCCAAGTCATCACTTGCTGGACAAGTAATCACTAAAGTAACGAAGTAACTTTTTTAAAAGGGGATAATCAGCAATCAGATTTATTTTCAAAGTAACTATGCCATCACTGAACAAATGTAACAAGATGTGAAATGCTGATATGTAACTACAAAAATTAAACAAACGGTGGCTTTTTTATACACAATTACGCAAATGTAACATTAATTGATATGATAATGTTTATTGGTCAGTATTAAAAAATTACAGTTTTTTTTTAATATAAATATAAAAATGAAATGTGTTAAATAGTTAGCTTTTTTCTTTTGGGAATTTAAAACTACATATCTTCCAAAAAACTATTTATACAACACTATGTGCAGCGTAGAAATACTACAACATGATGTATAGTAAAGAAGTGAGACTATTCAACAATTATTCTTTGTAACCCATATATTACAGTTTTTTCACATCGTATACACACAAAATGTGGAACTATGCACACAAATCCAAAAACATGAAGCTCATGTGTCAACAGTGTGACTCCGAACTGCTAAACTCTAAGCACAATTCCATATGTTCTCACTCAAATATCATTCTAAATCACAGCTTTACAAATCACTAAACACAAATTGCATTATTATGTACACCTTGGTCACCTGAGAATCACTGACCTTCAAATACATAAATAAGAAATACATTTTGTACTTACATAAGTGAAAATTACAGTTTTGCAACATACTACATACAGTAAAAATGGCTTACATTTGTGTTGCATATACATGTAGTACTGTAATGCTTTATGGGGGGTCCTACACCGCACCAAATAAATATAAAGAACAGAAAGCCAACATATTTTAATGGACTTGTATGCATTTGAATTTGTACAGTGGCCTGTTAAAAACATAATCCAACACTTCTGATAATAGTGCTTTGAATTTATCTGGTTTATTTGATGCTCTGCAAGAGATAAGCATATAAATAGCTGTGTGTGTTGTTTTTATGGAAGGAATCAGTTGCTAGAGATTTGTAGAGTTTCAACAAAGCAGTTAATAATTTTCAGTTTGTGTTTAGAGTTCAGAGAAACTGAGCCAAGTTTCTAGAAATGCATTTAAGCATTTAGGAAAAACTGTATTAATTATTGTTTCATTATCAGTCTTTATTGTTTGCTTTAAAATTTACTGTTAATAGAACGTTTTGAGGATGCTTCTAAAATCAGATCTCTAAATGTTGAAGATCTTTCTTACATGCTCTGAATTTATGTCATGCTCTTGAGTATTTAAATTTAAGTAATAGACTCATATTTATAATGAGCTACTGGAAGCATTAGCCGCTGAATGGCAGCATGTCTGGTCCATTTGAATGTATGTGTAATGTATGTGGGGGACTGTGCAATATGCTCCGGAGGTCCTTTCCATACTTCCAGACCCAAATGTCTCCCAAGTGTGGAGACATTTACTGTGACATTGAAATATCTCCCTCTCTTTTACTCTCCATCTGTCTCTATAGCCTGCACTCGCTCTCCTGGTGCAGTAATATCCTCTCATGGGTTCTCCTACCACTGATATTATGGATGACTTCCCATCACCTACAGCTCAACCCAGAAACTCTCAGTTACTGTACATCCCTGGGACCACAAGTACTCATCTTGATCTCACCATCTACTTCAACTCTATGCTAACTCTATCTGCAGAAACACACAGCGCTGGTGTAGTTTTAGATGACCCGTGATCATTTTCCAGTTATAGTGCAAGCCTGACATATTCATGCAGATTTCTTCTCAACAATACAAACAGAATTTGGCCTTTTCTCTCTAGAGAGATGACCCAGGTTCCCAGGCATAGCATCTTAACAGAATTAAGATCTTGTTTGAGCCATTCTTTGGTGGATTTACTGGAATGTTTTTGGTCATTGTCATGCTGCATGGTCCAACTCCGCTTCAGTTTTTGGACAGATGTCTCAATTCAGCAAAGAAGTTCCAAAGCAGATAACTGAAATGATGCACTTACTTTAACAATCAAGAGCAAACCAAATTAATGTCTCAGGTTTAAACAAGACAGCTTCTTCCAATGTCCACTTTTTAAAAATTGTATTTGTTCAGTTGCATAAGCTCCATCTTTCAAATCTGTTCAAATAAAGCTTAAATGTCCATATGCATCAATACGTAAAAAAAAAAGGTAAAAGGGTGTCCTCATGTTTTTATCTGACTATACTGTGGTTGGTTTACCACTAAAGGATTGTGAACACAACCGTGGTAAATGGCAAAATCTTTATTCAACTGTTTTTAGGTAAATTTATAATTTAAAAAGAGTAAAATTATTGAAATGTTTAACACTTTAAGCACAGTGGTCAATTTGTGAAACCTCCTAGTGTTTATTCTTTTTATATTTGTGTTTAAAAATGAAATAAACAAATAAAATAGCTGAAAATGTAATTTTTTGGGGGGATATTAAAAGATGTAGCACACAGGAAGTCAAAATTGAAGAAGGAAACTGTAGTTTTTTCTGGAAAGCTGGGTTTGACCCTGCTAACAATGGTGTTTTGACCTGCAGCCCAGTGGATATTTTATATGCTTTCAGCCTGCTACTGTTATTATATAAAACACAATGATATAGTCAACACCAATTAGTGCACAGTGGATACTTCAGTTCAGATATTACCCTAAAAAAATACAACCCAAATATGGTCTAGTTTAATGTTTTTTAACCCCTTAAGACGCCAGGATTGATGTCATTAGTCTGCCTGACGGTAAACCACTAAATCTTGAGGATTTCTATTAAAGCATTACATAAAAAGCTTTCATGTTTGATAAGGAATGTTACTGAAAAATTATGTGAACTGTAATAGAAAATATTTAAGTAAATTAGGCAAATTTGCTGATGTCAAAATTATAATAATTAAAATAATAAAATTAGCTATTTCGTGAACTTCATGTTACAATCAATATTTTCTGAATAGAAATCAAGCAGTTCATGTTATGTTTGTCAAGTTTTTACATCTATTTTTAAACATACAGAATTTGGGTTGATTCCTGTTACTGATCTGAAATTATTAAGTGGAGTAGAGAGAGAACAGGCAGCTTCTTCTAGTGTTCTGTAGGTGATATTTTAAAGCCCTCAGATTTTCAGAATATGAATAATTTATTTTACTGCAGAAAACAAGGGTTGTGTATCACCTACACCTGTAGTCCGTATACAGGACATGGCATTTTAAGGGGATAACTGGTCTATAAAAGAAAATCAGACATTTTGAAAGGAATTGTCTCTGCATGTGAGAAAGGGATACATGAAATGCTGTTAACTACGGTATGATGTCATTCCTAGCTCCTTCACCCAACTTTAGGTGTAGGAGGTAATGTAAACGGAGGTAAATGGAATGCGGCATTGGGTATATCTATATATTTGAGGTATTCACACTAGCTATAGGGATCTTTTGTCGTTTCTGAGTGGCCATTTTATAGAGATAAGTGCTTGTGTAAATCTGCTAAATTCCATAAATTTAAATGTAGCTCTCTCTCTCTCTCTCTCTTTCTCTCTGTTTATCCGCCCCCACTTTCCTTCTCGCTCCCAAGATACTTTGGCGAGTTAATTGCATTATTCCACACATTCCCGGATCTCTCCATCTCATGTACCAATCTGTGTGTGTGTGAGTGCGCTCTCAGGCTGTACCTTAGGGATGAAGCAAGCGTTCTTGATTTATTCAGAAGGAAGGCTCATCCCAAAGATGGGAAAAGAGCATGTTCACAGAATCAAAAAGAGGCCTCCGTTCTAGAGAGGAAAATTTGATTTGACTGGCGGGGTTGTCACGGAGACACACATGCGATTTGACAGCGGGGGTAACTGGCTGATTGAACAATACGAAAACAAGCTAGTCAGACATCACAGGCACCCAAGCTCCTGGTCCCCTGATGTTCATTTCTGAGGACTTAGATAGACGAGAGCACTTTTATTTGACAAGACAAGCCAGGCAGCGGAAGAGGAGAAGGGCTCTAAAGCCAAAGAGCTTCAGGTTTATGGGAGCCATCAAAGAAAACAATGGTACAACTACAAGTGGGGGTAAACACAACAGAATCAGAACCAGCTGCTTTTGGCCAAGTGTGTCCACAAATACCAGAAATACAGTCTAGGAGACAGTTACCATCAAAACAGTTCTCAACAGAACAGGATCAACTGTGTAATCCCTGACGATGGAGGTTTACATCATTGCAAGGTACATGAACATCCATGTTTGAATATGGCCATGCATACACACAGGCTCACACACTTCCTTGTAAACATTCTTATTCAATTAAACACAACACAGAACTGCAAACTCTGAATTTACTTTAAACAGATTTGCCTCAGTTAAGCTTAAGTAATTTAAAGTGACAGACCGTGTGTTTTTGGCGAGAATGTGTAACTGCACTGGACATGTTTAAAAAAAAAAACGACTTATAAAACACACATTGTGGTTGAGTCTCCTTTTCAGAGTGAATTGATCTTATCTACTAATCTGTTGCACTCGGGAATCTCTCTTCAGTTCTGTATAACGTATAATAATGTGTAGTTGAGCTGAGTTTGCCGTTCTGATATCTCCATGTTCGCAGTAGCCTTTGTTTCAGCATCATTAGCAGTGCTATGTTTGCTCAGGTTACCAGCAAAAGCTGTTATAGCCAGTAAAAGACCATGAGACCCACCAGACACCCTGATTTTTATAAGGAATACTGTATTTAGCTTTGCAGAAATGGTAGCAGAAGCACGCTGATCCCATTTATAATAACATTTTGCCCTCTCTTCATTCACAAATATTACTTAAATGTAAAAGAAACAATTTTGAGAATTGTTGCTTTAACATGAGTGTAACAAAACTGAGTAAATTATCTTTTCACTAAGATCAATATGTAGACTTTTTACCCCTTATTGCCGCCTATATTAGAGATCCCCATTGTTTCTACTCTGGGTTTGACGTCCTGCTAACTCACTCTGAGACTCATAAGAACAATTTATTGCTGTGTAACTCAGATCATATTTGTGTTAAATTGCTTTACCACCTCTGTCCACATGCCTCTGTTCTTTTATATAAATTTTATTAAAGTTTTTTTACAAAACATTTAACAAGAAAACAGCTCGTACAAAGTATTTCAGTCATGTTTCATCATTACATACATTGTTTTTGTTTTTTTTCTCTATATATACAAAAATTCAAAACATTTTTAAAATAAAAACAGATATATTTCCAACATCATTCAAGAAATTTTTCAAAATCTTTTCTTCTCTTTTTGATATCAACAAGAGCTTTTTTAAAAACACAGAAACCTGGAATTACGCAATTGTCCATAGCAATTTTACATCGAGTTTTCCACATTTTATTTTTAATGATGCATATCCATAGCCACACAAAGTCAACTTGAGATTTAGAGAGGTTTTTATTAAAGATTCCAAATTTAACAGCTTTTAGATCAAGTGTAACTTTAAATTTAAAAATCTTTTCAGAAGATTCCCAGATTAACTTTGATCTATGGCATTCAAAAATGAAATGGTCTATTGATTCTTCTGCCTGGCAATCTGGTATGGGACATGTCGGGCTGTCTACATTGTAATTCCATTTTAGTAGTCTTTTAACAGGAAGTCTTTCATTTGCTATTAACCAAGCAGTATCTTTTATATTTTCTGTTAGATTAGAACTCATTAGATTTTTTACAGTTTTTTCAGTTTCTAAATTATTTAAACCTTTATAGCTAGCAATAACACCATAATCGGCTTCTTGTATCATTTTATATATATTCTTATTTGTTTCAGTTATCCAATTTATTTTAAGGTGTTTATATTTATGTATAAAGTCTATATAAATGAACTTATAATAAGGAGTAGAAACTCGGTTTTTACCACGTTTTCTTGCCCATTGATCTTTATTTCCTGTCCAAGCAGTCTCTCTATTTATTGCACATGCAGTTACTTTGCAGAAAGAGATGTTAAGTTTAAGAACAATATTTATAGCACCTAAACCGCCTTTTTTCCTGTTTTTAAAAAGTAAGTCTCTCTTAGCTATCTCTCTGTAGCTCCCCCATATAAATGTACACATTTTTTGCGTGGGCGGAAAAATACAGGCTAAAAATAATGTTTTTGGTAAAATAAAAGTGTTCATAATATTAATTCTTGTTTTATAATTAAGTTTTATTTTAGAGTATTTTTCTATTTCTTTCTCTATCTCTTCCTCTTTCTTAGTCCAATTAAGATCAACACACTGTTTATTGTCAAAATATATACCTAAAATCTTAATTTGTTTTTGTTCTCTGCCTCTGTTCTGCATTCCTCAGCTTGTCCAGAAATGTGCGTCCTTCAAGGATAGGTAAAATTTCTGGGTGTAGGGGGAGCCCAAGAGAAAGAAATTCAAACTCAAGCATAACGTAAAAGAGCAATAAAGTACGTTTCTGTTCCTACTGTATTGATAACAAGCTGGAGATGAGAATGGTAAATCTTTTCAGTACCAATTCCAGTTCCAGCCATAACACTGTACCAATACTTTACGATTTCATGAACACAGCAATAGAAATGGTTTAAAGTAACTTGAAAAAAAAAACTATTAAAAAATGACACTTTTCATGTTTTCCTCTAGATCATGTTTTATTTGAAGCTTATTCAAAGTCACATTCCAGCATTCAAGTTTTTTTCTTCTCTGTAAATATGGCATTTTGAATTTTGGAAAAGAAAAATCCTCTGTGGAAGTACTGGAACGAACATTTGGATTTTGACAGATCAGATAAAAAAACGATTTTTTACTTGTATATCTAAATGTGTTCAACCACTTAAAACGTCACCTTGTGTTTGAACCCACATGTTTTGCATAACGCATCTAGAGCTTTTAAAAGTTTTCAGTGTATGGATTTGGATTTGGCCTTTTCATTCCAAAAAGCAGGTTTACTGCGACATTAAGAGCAAGCAGAGCTGCGGTGACATATTTGCTTATTTATGAAAGAGGATTACTAGTGGTAATCTTTCTTGATTTGCATGTGCCGTTAGCAATTCATAAACCTCTCCATCATGGAAAAGTTCTGTATGGATAAACCTCAGGTTAATTTCCTGGTAGCAAAATGGATTTTATAATATTTTTATTGTAGATTAGTTTGTGTGTTTCTATAACTTCTGACCTCCTGGGGTTTGTTGCACAACAGTGTATAGAATTTATTCAGAATAGTGAAATAAATCATTAAAAACAGAAAGCTGGATTACATTAGCAATTAATTTGCTTTATTTATGCAAATTTCCTAAGACAATCAACCTTCAGGGATGTCTTATTAGTGAATCAGGAAGATTATATTAGATTATGACATAATACCCATGCTTTGAAATAGAAAAATAATACATCACAAACAAGTTATAGACAAAAAGTACAGCCTTACTTTTAACTGCTTTTTATTGTTGTTTAAGTGAAAGGAGTCTACTGAGTGCCGCTGGCTCGTGTTTCTCATAATCCACTAATAACTATCGTTTCTTCAATAAAGATGCCATTTAAAGAGATTATGTTTTGCTGTAACAAATAAACACAGTTCAGTAAAGCCGCGAAGAGAGGAACTCCAAATCAAAGCCTTTTATTCCACATAATCTCCCGTATAAAAAGGTTATTGTGAGTGTTTATGAGCGCAAGCATTTTATTTGTCGCTTTTGATTGCACTCATTACAGCACAATGCTGGGCGTGACTGTGTTGCAGTGGCAAGTAATTTCTCCCTCTTTTTCCACATCTATTGTCTAATCATAAATACGTGTTTCTTTTTTCCCCCCGATCTTTCTGTTTGAAGTCCTCAGCTTCAGAATAATAACCACCCTATAGTTTAGCTGTCAAGAGCTATTACACTGATGCTCACCTATTTAGTGCAGTGTCTATAGAGGAAGGCTTGAATGGGGAACCGTAGGTAATGTGTACTCTACAGAGAACCAAATATGACAGAATCAGCTGGCAAATATTCTCGAAGATAAGTGCTGCTGGGTATATGACCAACGTAGCATACTGATTTTCAAATTTTATGATACTGTGATAGCTTATATAATGCAGACATACAGAAGTGAACAGATGTTTTCGGGATGTAAGCCCTTAATTTAGGAATAAGAAAGTTTGCTTATAAAAATACCACATCATTTTAAATTAGAACAAATGCAATTAAACTTAAATAAAGTAAATTTAAATTTTAAAGAAAGTAGTTGTCAAGCTAGTTTAAAAATGACAATTTGGTACTGTGCTTTATACCTTTTAAATAAAAATAATAATAATAAAAAAAACTACAAAATGTTACTTACATTATTGGCTCTATCTTGCACCCTGAGTTAGGTGCTATCTTACATATCTCATTGCTATCTTATACCCTGTCAACAGTTTATTTTCATGTCTCGCACCTGTGTCGTTTAAATAGCAACTGTGCTTGTGAATCTATCTAGGCTGATGGGCGTGGTTGTCTGTAGGTGAGGTGTGTTCAGGTAAGTTTCTGGTGTATTGCTATCTTGACTGCAAAAAAACACAGGTGTGCCATTTAATCTAGGCAACACTCATTCATTGCTACCTTGGCAACACAGGTGTTCTATGCCAGCTGAGCATGCATACACCCCCACTTGTTTTACACACACACACACACACAGACAAGGACTCACAGCAGTGCACAAACCCAACTTTTACATCAACAATAAATAGAATACTGAATAAAATAACATTGCTGTTCCTGTAAATTACCTGTTCCCACACCTTCACAGTATGAACACGCAGTTCAGTTTCCTCTGTTGAGAAGCGCAGAGGCACTGCGCCTTTAAAATACCAATCCGCCAGGATTGTAGCACCATGGAATGGCAAGTGACACATGGAATGATTTATTATGATTAATTAAGAGAATTAGTACATGCCTTTTGCGTGTTTTGAGCCACACAAGACATACTTTTCCTGTCGTTACAATAGCAAAGACACACAGACACGCCATAAATTAAGCTGTGTGGTTCGTGTTTGATGGCTCGCCTGCAGATTGTTAAATAGGCCGAATGTATGTAGATCATATGACCTGCCATTACACCATTACTAGCTGCCAAATCCCTGTCCTTGTTTCCATTTACAGATGTTTTTAGTCTTGCATTTGGTGTTAATCAGGGCCAGTATGGGTGCAGGACTTCATTCCAACCAAGCAATAGCTCATGTGATCAGCTGCTTAAAGACTCTAATAAACTAAATAAACAACTGGAATCAGCTTTGCTAAAAAAAACCTGCAGCCACACCAGCTTACACATGACACAGCTGGTGTAAGTACTTCACATATTTCAACAGTTTTTTTTTTAAATGTTCTTGCATCTATTTACCTCTGTTAATCATCTATTTCTCTGTTTTTGTTTACAACACTGTTTTTACATACGGGTTTAGGTCCTCCCTAAGGTCATTCTTAGTCATGATGCTGTATTTTTACTACAGTTTTTTAAGATTTCTGCTTAACTTATTACATGAGACTTGTAAGTATTTTATGCATCTTTGCGACTATCAATTGTTAATGAAAATTAATGAAGCTTTAAAGCTAGTTCTGTCTAGTTCTACCAGGAGACTCATCTTGGCAAATCACCAGCTTCCACCTGTCTCTATAAGATCTACAATTACATGCTTTCTCAGCTGCTTTCAGACGCTGATGTATACCCTGAATGAGCGCTATGGGGGATGGGAGAGGGTACGTATGGCAAGATCCTTGATGGTCCAGACGGGGCCTTCAACAAAAACTTTAGAGTTACAATAATTGCTATCTACCATCATGTTAAAACTATTAAAATAAAGTTTACAATATTGCATGATTGACTCTGGACTGTTTTCTGGTAAACATTGATTGCAGATTTCTGAATGGATAATGCATGGATTATAATGTGTATCAGTAGCAGTGTTGGGCACGTTACTTTGAAAAAGTAATTAGTTATAGTTACTCGTTACTTCTCCAAAAAAGTAACTGAGTTACTAACGGAGTTACTCCACTATAAAAGTAATTAGTTACCAGTAAAAGTAACTATCGCGTTACTTTTTATTATTCGCCCGTCAAAAAAAGGAAATCAATTATGCATTTACTATTATTATTAGAAAAATAACAAAAAATAACAAACGAAAATAAACCCAAAATGTTGACAAAAATATAATCTAACGAATTTCAAAAAAATAAAACGAAATTCTCCACACAACCAAAGAAAATTACTAAAACTTGTAATACTGAAAAACGGAAAAACGCGTCTGGGGATGAAATTTAACAAACCAAGCCACACTCAAAAGAAATATGTATATATAAACAAAATAATGGACAAAAACAACAATTTAATGCCCGTTAAAATGGTATTAATATAACAGCTTCACCAAAAGAGAATAGAGCTTAGATCATGCCCAAAAAATCCGACCCAGCCGGAGCCCGTGCACATTCTGCCCAAGCCAGAACCATAAACTGTCATTATGAGCCCGACCCGATCCGCCCCATAAACTGTCTGTTTTCGGGCTGATTGAATGAGCGAAATATAATCAGAATTATGTTAATTAACACTGTAACATAGAAGCATAGAACTATTATTTAATTTAAATGATTTTTAAGAACAGCTACACACAATGCTGTAAGTCAAACGCGGAGGCGTTCACGTGCGCCCAGAGCTACGTGATTACATTTTTCATTTTTATTATAGTTTAATTTTATTTTGTTTTTATTTTTTCTGTTCATTTTAGGGTGGGCTTGCTAGCGCGAGCGCTTTACACAAGAACTAACGGACCACGAGTGCCGCGCGCTCGGCACAACAACTCCCGCTGTACAACTCCGCTGTACAACAGCGCTTATAAATAAATTAAACACAAAAATGAGGGTATTCTATCAGTAATTTCAGTTCGTTTTAGTTAGTTTTATAAACACAAAATACAGTTCGAGATAGTTATGTTTTTCCTTTTAATTACCGTTTTTATTAGATTCAGTTAACACAAATGTTTTTCACTTTCAGTTTTCGCTATTTCGTTTGCTTTAGTGAACAATAATAATTGGTTACTTAGCAACATTGTGATTATCACACCAGAGCTTTATATAAAATAAAAATAGGAGCCTGATTTCGGGTCGGTCCTCAGGTCAGGTGGGATTCGGGCAGAGAATCTAAGCTCTAAAATAGAAAGCAGCAGCACCACAAAAACCGGAGCAGCTAAAAAGAGCTTAACGTCCTTAATTCGGAACTTGGGTTGTCCACGGCAATCACTGAATTAATTAGAGCAGAAAATCATCACAATTGTGCCTCACTTCACCACGCCAAACCACAGGCACAGCGGCCAGAAGCTCAAGTTCACCGGACAGAGGAGGGGTTAACCAGGGCAAAGCGAAATAAAAAAAAAAAGTTCATAGAGCTGCTAAAGTAACGTGCAGTAACGGGGTGTCGGAAATGGTAACGGCGTTATAGTTACAGTCATAGTAATTAGTTAGATTACTCGTTACTGAAAAAAAGTAACGGCGTTTTAACGCCGTTACTCCCAACACTGATCAGTAGGTGTGCTGTATTGAAGCAGTGGTGGTGTGGTAGATGGAGCACAGGCTGCTGTGCAGTTGCAGTCAGAGAGGATGAAGGAGATAAGTCAGAATAAGAGATGGAGCCTGTCAGAGGATGACAGAGGAAGTTTAGCACAATGAACCTGTAAAACGACACAGAACAGTTCGCTATTTGTCACGAGTGGAGGTGGGCTGCAAGGGATGGGAGTGTGTGTGTGTGTGTGTGTGTGTGTGTGTGTGTGCGCTAAAAGAAGAAGAGTCATTTTAGAAGAATCCTCATAATAGGATAGTACGGACAGTGTAATAGTCTGTGCAGCCAGACACAATCTGTATATCATCCATACAAACACAAAGAAGTGTCCTGCATATAGTTTCATTATTACTATGTAATAACTATGTAATAATGTACTAATAAGTTATTCTCATTTATTATCCATCTGGGTCATCTTATAATAATTTACAAGTAGTCGTGTACACAAACCCAAGATATCCATTTGTAATAATAGTAATAATGATGATATGTCCAACGTTTTGTAGACACCCCTTTAAATAAATGGATCTACTTTAAATTGTGCACCATTGCACACCAATAGATCAGGACTTTCTGGAGCAGACAAACAAAATCTATTGGCGCCATATCTTGGGATATCTTGGGTTTGGGACGGTATGAGGACAATCACAGGGTGCAAGCCAAAGAGTTATAGTGCAACAGCTGGTGGTGTGGAGAGAGCGAACGAACTCAATCTCTTCTATAACCGGTTGATTGCCCTGTTTCATCCTCACCTGCTTCTGTCTGTCCTGCTATCTCAGCAACCTCAGCCTCTGCCCCACTGGACACCTCCCTACCTCTTCTGACTGCTGCTCAGGTCTCCCTCTCACAGACTGTCAGCACATCCAGTCCGCCCCCCCTCACCTCCCCCCTCCACCTCTCTGCAGACCAGGTCACAGGGGCGCTGAGGAGACTCCACTCAGGGAAATCAGCTGGACCTGACGAGGTGAGCCCGAGACTTCTTAAGGCTTGCGCCTTTGAACTTGGGTTACCCTTGTCGAATATCTTCAACATGAGCCTGCAGTTGGGGAGGGTTCCTACGCTGTGGAAAACGTCATGCCTGGTCCCTGTTCCCAAGAAACCTCGCCCCAGTGAGCTCAATGACTTCAGGCCGGTAGCTTTGACCTCGCACATTATGAAGACCATGGAACGACTGCTTCTCCCACTCCTCAGACCCCAGGTACAGCATGCACTGGACCCTCTCCAGTTTGCATATCGGGAGAAGATTGGTGTTGAGGATGCAGTCATCTACCTCCTCCACCGAACCTACTCTCATCTTGACAAGGGGAGTAGTGCTGTGAGAATCATGTTTTTTGATTTCTCCAGTGCTTTTAACACCATCCAGCCTGCACTTCTCAGAGACAAGCTGGTGAAGATGAATGTGGATCCTCACCTGGTGTCCTGGATCACAGACTACCTCACCTGCAGACCACAGTACGTGAGGCTCACTGACGGCACAGCGGAGACTGTGGTCAGTAGCACTGGAGCACCACAGGGGACTGTGCTCTCCCCCTTCCTCTTCACTCTCTACACATCAGACTTCCAGTACAACTCTGAGATGTGCCACCTGCAGAAATTCTCGGATGACACTACCATCGTTGGGTGTGTGAAGGGTGGTCAGGAGGAGGAGTACAAGAGACAGGTGGATGACTTTGTTGCTTGGTGCCGACTGAACCAACTGCAGTTGAACATATCCAAGACCAAGGAGATGGTGGTGGACTTCCGTAGGTCTGGACCACCCTTGCAGCCAGTCTCCATCGAGGGGGTTGATGTGGAGACAGTAAAGACCTACAAGTACCTTGGTCTGCAGCTGGACAACAAACTGGATTGGTCAACAAATACAGACACCCTGTAAAGGAAGGGACAGAGCCGGCTCTATTTCTTGAGGAGACTGCGGTCCTTTAACATCTGTAAGAAGCTTCTGCAGATGTTCTACCAATCAATCGTGGATAGCATTCTCTTCTACGCTGTGGTGTGCTGGGGAGGCAACATGAAGAGGAGAGATGCATCACGGCTGGACAAGCTGGTCAGGAGGGCCGGGGCAGTGGTTGGAATGGAGCTGGACTCTCTGGTTACAATAGCTGTGAGAAGGACTTTGGATAAACTGCTTTCTATCATGAACAATGATAGTCACCCACTTTACACCACCATCATGAAGCAGAGGAGTGTGTTCAGTGGCAGACTGCTGTCACAGAGCTGCACAACAGACAGACTCAGAAAATCCTTCATTCCGAGAGCCATCAGACTCTTTAACTCCTCCCATCAGGGACGGGATGCTGCTGACGACTGAGTTTAATCCAGGCACACCACTTGGACATTATTCAACAACTTAATTATTTATATTAACACTTCCCCAACCTCGCTTACATTAAAGTATACCTTACTCATGATTGAGTATTCACATTTTCACATTCTCTTTTTAGAACTGTCTTGTAACGTATGCATACTTATATTATATTAAATTTCTATGTCACATCAGTCACTTTCGTAATCGATGTCATTGCACTTTACTCTGTTAATTATTTAATTATTTATGACAATTAGCAACATCTACTGCACTGCTCCGTTTACAGATAGATCCTTACCTTGTATAGTTAGGTTTTTTTTTTATAGCCTTATATATTTTCTATTCTTCTGTGTTTTGATCTATCTATCTATCTATCTATCTATCTATCTATCTATCTATCTATCTATCTATCTATCTATCTATCTATCTATCTATCTATCTATCTATCTATCTATCTATCTATCTATCTATCTATCTACATAAAGCCAGATGAACTTCAAAACTTATAGGATGAGTTGAGGAGTTGGGCATGGTGGTTACTCAATATCTTGACTTTAGTGATGCTCTTATCGATAAATATACAATCAATCTAGTGTCGTGCCATATTGTATTGTGCACAATCGGCGCAAATAAAATTGACACGATAAATAAAAAATGTTCAAAAGCCATTTCTTTTGTATTTTGCATTTGTTTGCTATTTACTGTATTTACACTTTAATTGTTTGTTTGCCCTTTACATGCATGCACTAAATATGCTCCACTTTAGTTTTATGGTAGATTTTTGTTGTTACATTTATTAAATTGTTACATGTATTTAATATTTCATACAAAATCAGATTTTTTAGTTACTTTTCATGAAATACACAAACCTTTATCGATTTGTTTCTACTGAATATATGAAACTCATATTAATACTAAAATACTACATTTTGATGCAGAAGTACATTATATACTATTATTTAATATTAAAAAAAAACATCAATGTTTTGTGATATCGCCAAAAATATTGTTATTGAAAAAATAACCTGTATATCTTAATATTACTTTAAGGGTATATCGCCAACACCTAAGTCAAACCCCTTACATTAAGAAAGCCTTTAGTGGACTGTAGGGACAGTTACCCCAACAAAAGGCAGATATCAATTTTATTACAATTGACCTTAGAAGAAACAAGGAATGACAGGTGTCCCAATACCTTTGTCCACATAGTATATGCCCCATACAAAAAACACTCATGAGTCAAAGTATCATGTTCACTAACAGATGGACTCAATAACAAGAATGATGAATTATGGTCGGTGTGGTGCAGTGGATAACACCACTATGTGTCAGTAAGCTAGCACCATATGTGGGAGAATGGGGTTCAATTCCAAGTCTGTGTGATTATGCTGCGCTACACCAATAAGAGTCCTTGGGCAAGACTCCTAACACCACACTGACCCATTTCTGTAACAGAAATAAAATCAGTCGCTCTGGATAAAAGCACCAGCTAAATGCCATTAATGTAATGTAATGTAAATTGTAACATACGCTTAATAGTAACTGAACAGTCAACACTCAAGACTCATCCATGCCCATGCTAACCCCTGTCCACCATCAAACACTGCTAATAGACCTGAGGGCAATATAAGAAGAAGATTGCTGAGATGTGCTGTAACAACAAGTCCAATCCGTGTCAGCTCCACTTCACAGCTTACAGGACTTAAAGGATCTGCTGCTAACATCTTG
This sequence comes from Astyanax mexicanus, assembly GCF_023375975.1. Classification (NCBI taxonomy): domain Eukaryota; kingdom Metazoa; phylum Chordata; class Actinopteri; order Characiformes; family Acestrorhamphidae; genus Astyanax; species Astyanax mexicanus. Next base: position 38,564,013 of record NC_064413.1, on the reverse strand, counting down.
GTGCCAAATACCACAGAGCACTTTCAGTAGTCCTGCAGAGTCCATGTCTTGGCATGTCTGTGCTGTTTTGGCAGCATGCGGAGGATCAACAGTACATTAGGCAGGTGTTTCGTCTCATCCGTGTACACATATCACTGCAGTATGAACAAATTCTCTATTCTCTGTCTTTTTTTTCACACATTTTAACACACAATTACTAGCTCTCCTTCACATTGTGACAGATTTTCTTTTCCTCAAATGTTATGACATTAAATAAATATTCAGCTATATAGGAGCACTTTCTGGATCTATAATTACAGACTGTAGTTCACCTATTTCCCTGCATATTTTTACTGTAGGTTTCATTTCACCTTGTTCTTTAAGCACTGAAGCATGGTGGTGATACTAGCAGGATGGTGGTGGTGGTGTGCAGTGTTGGGAGTAACGGCGTTAAAACTAACGCGTTACTAACGCCGTTACTTTTTTCAGTAACGAGTAATCTAACTAATTACTATGACTGTAACTATAACGCCGTTACCATTTCCGACACCCCGTTACTGTACGTTACTTTAGCCGCTCTATGAACTTTTTTTTTTTTTTTTAGCTTCGCTTTGCCCTGGTTAACCCCTCTTCTTTCCGGTGAACTTGAGCTTCTGGCCGCTGTGCCTGTGGTTTGGCGTGGTGAAGTGAGGCACAATTGTGATGATTTGCTGCTCTAATCAATTCAGTGATTGCCGTGGACAGCCCAAGTTCCGAATTAAGGACGTTAACCTCTTTTTAGCTGCTGCTTTCTCTTTTAGAGCTAAGATTCTCTGCCAGAACCCGACCTGACCCAAGGACCGACCCGAAATCGGGCTCCTATTTTTATTTAATATAAAGCTCTGGTGTGATAATCACAATGTTGCTAAGTAACCAATTATTATTGTTCACTAAAGCGAACGAAATAGCGAAAACTGAAAGTGAAAAAACATTTGTGTTAACTGAATCTAATAAAAACGGTAATTAAAAGGAAAAAAACATAACTATCTCGAACTGTATTTTGTGTTTATAAAACTAACTAAAACAAACTGAAATTACTGATAGAATACCCCCATTTTCGTGTTTAATTTATTTATAAGCGCTGTTGTACAGCGGAGTTGTACAGCGGGCGGTGTTGCCGAGCACGCGGCACCTCGTGGTCCCTTAGTTCTTGTGTAAAGCGCTCGCGCTAGCTGCAAAATACGACAGAAAACACTGAGAAACTGCAGAATTATGAATGGGATTACAATATGAGCGCCAGGCAGATGAAAGAGAAACAGGAGATTCAGTATGTGAGAACATTTACCTGTGAGTAGCTCATTCCAGAACAAGCAAATCTCTCTCTCTCTCTCTCTCTCTCTCTCTCTCTCACGTTTCTTAGATTGATCTCTCTGATGAGATGTGTAAAAACCAATAAAAACTAGCAAGCCCACCCTAAAAACTTACTGAACAGAAAAAAATAAAAACAAAATCAAATTAAACTATAATAAAATGAAAAATGTAATCACCTAGCTCTGGGCGCCTCAGCATTTGACTTGCAGCACTGTGTGTAGCTGTTCTTAAAAATCATTTAAATTAAATAATAGTTCTATGCTTTTATGTTACAGTGTTAATTAACATAATTCTGATCATATTTCGCTCATTCAATCAGCCCGAAAACAGACAGTTTATGGGGCGGATCGGGTCGGGCTCATAATGACAGTTCATGGTTCGGGCTTGGGCAGAACGTGCACGGGCTCCGGCTGGGTCGGGTCGGATTTTTTGGGCCCGATCTAAGCTCTATTCTCTTTTGGTGAAGCTGTTCTATTAATACCATTTTAACGGTCATTAAATTGTTGTTTTTGTCCATTCTTTAGTTTTTTTATATATATACATATTTCCTTTGAGTGTGGCTTGGTTTGTTTAATTTCATCCCGAGACGCGTTTTTCCGTTTTTTTCAGTATTACAAGTTTTAGTAATTTTCTTTGGTTGTGTGGAGAATTTCGTTTTATTTTTTTGAAATTCGTTAGATTATATTTTTGTCAACATTTTGGGTTTATTTTCGTTTGTTATTTTTCTAATGATAATAGTAAATGCATAATTGATTTCCTTTTTTTTTTGACAGGCGAATAATAAAAAGTAACGCGATAGTTACTTTTACTGGTAACTAATTACTTTTATAATGGAGTAACTCCGTTAGTAACTCAGTTACTTTTTTGGAGAAGTAACGAGTAACTATAACTAATTACTTTTTCAAAGTAACGTGCCCAACACTGGTGGTGTGTTAGTGTGTGTTGTGCACGCATCAGTTGTTCAGACGCAGTAGTGCTGCTGGAGTTTTTAAACACCTCAGTGTCACTGCTGGACTAAGAATAGTCTAACTGTAAATATCCAGTCAACAGTGTCATGTGGGCATGGCCTGAGCTCACTAATTAAGGACTAGGGAATGTCCAACACAAACTGTGCAGCAACAGATTCTGTCTCACTTTATTAATCATCTATGTGGTCCACAAGCATAAAACATCTGGTTTGTGAGGTTGTTTGAACTATAATGAATGATAAAGAAAAAAAAATTATGAAATGCTTCTTTGGGGAGCTTTTGTTTACATTTATCCCCTGTGTCTCTGGCGCAGTTGGCGTGACTAGTTTCCGCCCGTTTTGTTTTCTCGTTTTTCCGCCCGTTTTTGGGCTCCCTATCTCCTTATAAGGGCGTTTTTTCTCCTGTCCGTGTCCCAATTTACTATCCGGGGCAGCGGCAGTGTATTGGACAGTGACCCTGGCAACACAGGTTCGATCCCTCGTGAGGAGCAGTGTGCTTATTTATTTCTTGGGTTTACCTGCTTTGAGATCAAGTGTTTGTTACAATTGGGTTCAATAACCCTCTGGGCTGGAGAGCTACTAGACTGTAGCACCCCATACTATCACACTTCATTTTCCAAAACCACCACATAATGGCTTATTAAATATCTGGCCGGCGGCCAAACTTATTTGCCGACCCCTGATCTATAAGGTGGAGAGGCTAGATAGGAGTTTCTAATAGAGTAAAGGACAGTTAGTGAACACAGTGTTTAAAAACTCCAGCAGCACTGCTGCGTCTGATCCATTCACTTATACCAGCACAATAAAACACCAACACACCACCACCATGTCATGTTCACTGAGAATGGCCACACAAAATAGCTGTTCTGTGGTGTCCTGTAGGGTGCGGTGTCCTGATCGTTGAACAGGGTGAAAGAAGGCAAATAAATATGAAGAAAGACAGATGGGCTATGTTATGTAATTAAACAACATTGTGTTGTTTGTGGCTGGCACATTTTATTCAAGGATGCCACTAATTCCAAATAGATCTTTATACTGTACATGGCAGTGTGATACATGCATCAGTGTGCCAGCATACAGACACACAAATAATAACTGCTCTATGGTGGTCCTGTGGGGTCCTGACCATTAACAAACAGGGTGCAAATAGGCTAGCAATGTATGCAGTTAAACTACAAAGTTCTCCTATCTGCTCAGTGGAGCTGATGAAATGGATAGAGAGTGTAAAATCAAAGCAAAAAGACTCTGAACTCTGAATCCATTAGAAGAACACCTTTTGGGATGTTGTAGAACAAGAGCAGAAAATCAGCAGGAATTGCATGACGCAATCATGACAGCACAGCCCACAAAGGTTTCCAGTGTTTTTAGAGCAAAAGACGGTGGTACTTAGTATTAATATAGCATTACTAATAACTTTCTGGCTGAGTGTGTATTTATATTGAGATTTTACAGTACTGGGAAGGAACTTTAATGACAGCTGATGATAGTAGACACATGCAACATAACCTGTTTGATAGCACAATATTTACTTAAAGACAGCGTGTTTCGCTTCACAGACTGGGAGCAAGGAAGGACAAGGTAACAACAATGACATCTGAGATAGTCCATAGCAAACTCACTGCTAGTCTGATATAAACACCAGGTGCCACCTCGGCCCAGCGTCCAAAAAGAAACAGAAGAACTATTTAAACCTCTGAGAATTGATGTACAGCAGGTACAACAGAGCAGCAGACACGTTAACGAAGAAACACTCACACAGTGTGTGACTGAGATAAATGAAAAAATCCTATAGAACAACTTTACAGTTTAAAGTATCACTATGTCACTGGTGCCAAAAGATATGGGATTGCAGTATATGAATTGATTATGAATTGTTAACTAAGAGGACAGTGTGGGAACGTGTAGGCAAAATACACTGCCTGGCCCCAAAAAAAGTCCTTGGAAAATCTTAGAATATGCCTGTGCCATCAGGGAAGAAAAAATCCATTGATGGAATAACCTGGTCTATATTCAGTATATTCAGGTAGTCAGCTGACCTCATTCTTTCAGCACATACTGTTGCTGAACCTAGACCTGACCAACTGCAGCATCAACCCCACATCATTTACTTAGTTAAATCCAGGTGGAGATTTTTTTTTGCCAGGCAATATAAATTAGTGGAGTTTGAACAAGGTCAGATAGTGGGTGCCACATAAATGGGACATTCTATTTACAACATTGTTCAGGCATTTAACATTTCACGATCCACAGTGCCATGTGTGTACCAGCCATGTGTGTATTATTGTATTGTGTGTGTGTGTGTAATGCATTACACAATGCAATGAATGATAATGATTGTGACCGGCAGTGTCTGGCTAAAATTGTCCATATGAACAGACAAGCGACTCACATCCACATTTAATCCAGCAGACCCCACATCTTACCCCACAGATCCAGTGCAATGTCTGTTATTTTCCAGGCTTAGTTTGGTGAAAAGCACTGGAAATGATACTGTTCCTGTTCCATGACTTTTCGCGTGTCGTATTTTTAACAGTCGATTGTGAAATAAATGGCATATCCTTACTTTGCTATATCTAACACTTTCATAAGTATTTAAAAAAAGGCTAAAATCTAAGGAAACAGTGGTCACAAACATCAGTATAGATTTATGATTTAATCATGTGGCAAAATTTAATTGGTATTAAATGTTAGCATTAGAAAATAAAAATCTGACATTTTCCCAGTTTTTTTTTTCTCAACTTTGAGGGGCAAACTCCTGATATAAATAATGATAAAGGCAATAAGACAAAGAAGATACAAAAGAACAGTGATCACCTATAATTTATACAATAAATCATATCAATCATACAGATCGAAAAAAATAGTGTTTTATGACACCACAAAATCTATATATAAAGTCCCCCATAATATTTCAGTCATGCCAGAACTGGATCATACCATGCTACCAAACTCAGACTCAGGCTACAATTTTACCTGTGCATACACTGTACCTGCATCTACCCTGCCCCTGCTTTATTAAAGGTTAATACCGTTATGCATATTGTTGCTGTCCAATGGAAAACACTTCTCTCCATTTTTGTCAATTTTTAGTTTACTACACAATTTGAACATAATTTGAACTGTCCCCTACACTGTGGCAAAATTTCTTGATGAACGGATCAATAGAAACTCTTCAAAATTACCTGAAATAATCTCTTTTTTTTACATTGACTTCCATTTGAAAGTTTACAAGGTTTTTTTTTTCTCTCCTGTAAAGTTGCTGTTTTGGAGATAAGTGTTTGTCATTGGACAGCAACGATATACATACCATCCTATTTTACACAGACATACATACACACACACACACACACACACACACACACACGCACACACACGCGCACACACGCACATACACGCACACACACGCGCGCACCAGATTCCCAGTTAAATGGGCAGTTTTGCGGAGGGCCTGATGCCGTTTGGAGCAGCGTAATCTTTCCCACACCTGCAGAGGAGCTGAGCACAGAGAGATTTATGGGCACAGAGAGGATGACACAAACACCTGGCACTTTCAAACAGGCTGCTCTGTGGCCCGCTCAGCTCGGTGTGGACTGTAAGCATGCCAGTAGCCACTGCTGAGCCTCAGAACTGAGCCTCTGATTCCCAGCATCAGAGACGCACCAACACAATTTCAGGAAACACATTAAGTATCAGAAGCAAAAACACAAGATCTACTGAATCTCATCTGGTCTGCTCCGAGCTGTGAGTGCCTATAGCTCAAACTGGGCTTTCATAGTTAAAATAGGAAGTAGTAAAATAGTGAATTTATATTATTAAGATGAAAAATAGGTGAATAATATTCTGTACAATATGTATCCTATACAATTTTATGGACAATACAAACCTATTACTGCTCCATTTTCATCATCAAGACCCCATTATTTAAAGGAGAACTCCGGTGTGAAATGAACTTGGGGTGAAGTGAAATGAGATAACGAGTACAAACTTTTGGGGGGAGGACCTTCAATCACCCCCTGCATTCCAAAATACAGCACTTTTAGCCGATGCTCCCAACAGGCTTACAATGTAATTCCATAGAAATGCATGAATTCCAGCTGTTTATGAAAATATATCTATTATATTCATGCCTTTCCATGAAATTATTGTTCCAAATCTGTTTCCTTATCCTACCTATTCGATGGTGATGCCAAGAGAAATGCAGCTCCATAAGGCACTCGAGCAGGCAACACCTTAGACAATGCATTGATTTAACACAGAAATATAAACCAGACTTTAATCTCCTCTTAAACACCCATTACTTTAGCACTTCTCCTCAATGCCCCAGTTACCCACTTACATTTTTTTCAGGGCCCTATTACTCCACACCTCTCTTTTCAGGACCACAAACATCTCCGTGTGTTAGGCCAAAAAAAAAAAAAAAAAAAAACAGAAATAATTTTACACAAACTTTTCCTCTGAACACAGAAATATATGTAATACTGTTTATATGATGTTAAAACTCTAACACAGGTAGTGACTGATAAACTATGATTCTCCCAGCAGCAAAGCAGTACGAGTTCATTCAAAGTTTATATATTTGGGGCGCCGAGTGGTCCAGCGGTCTAAAGCGCTGCCACTATGAGCAGGAGGTCGCAGGTTCGAACCCCAGCTCATGCAGCTTTGCCATCAAGCTGCCGGCGTTAGAGGGAGCAAAATTGGCCCTGCTCCCTCTGGGTGGGTAGATGGCGCTGGGCGTCTGTGAGCTGATGTACCGGAGCCGAGCCGCTGTGCTTTCCTCCAAGCGCGCTGGCTGCTCAGCAATGCTGCATCAGCAGCAGCTCGAAAAGAAGCGGTGGCTGACTTCACATGTATCGGAGGAAGCATGTGCTAGTCTTCGCCCTCCTGGTGTGTTGAGGTATCATTAGTGATAGGGGGAGTCCTAATGAATGGGTTGGGTAATTGGCTGTGTAAATTGGGGAGAAAATGGGAAAAATTAGAAAAAAAAAAGTTTATATATTTATAGGTTCACAGGCAGAGATGGAAGGCATATTAAGAAAAAAAAAAAAAGAGTATTGTCTGTGTTCATCTCCTTAAGTGCTTGAGGTGGTGTTTATTGAATCTTGATTAGATCCTCTATAAAGGGTTATGAGGACATTAACATGAATCTGAAGCGAGTGAATAAAGTTTTCATTCCCAGATGAGGATATTAATGAATAAATTATGTTTTCCAAAACTAATCAGCTCTGAAGTCACACATTACACTCGCACAACATCAAACGAGCAGCACTTGACAGATCTTCCCCGCATTGTTTGTGCAGACAATGAAGATGAAAATTGTAAACGTGGAGCGTACGTGTGAGAACAGTTACACCATTGTTGTGCGAGGGAGTGCGCTTGCCTGGCTCGCTTCCTGATGCAGCAGAGGCAGGTTGAGGTCAGCTCTGGGGCGGATTAGCAGGTCCAACTCGCGCATTACTACAGTAGCTAAAGTGCGTCTAAAGAGCTATTCAGAGTGGAGGTGTGTGAAATAAAGCAGGATTATACAGCATGTTTACAGACCTAATGCAGGGATTACAAAGCTTAAACAAGCAACACACCCACTGCTGGCCTGATCACTGAGAGACTATTGTTTCTGCACAACTGAAATACTCACAAATTTCACACACAAACTACCAGTGTACCCTCTGCCCCACTTATACACACACACACACACGGGGTAAGTACATTTTTGTATGCATACACACAGATACACACATGCACACAGACACGCACATAATCAGGACACACCACACACAGTGGGCTCTGGCCAGGAGTGTGATTGAGGAATCTATTCCTCTGACCAGCTTCAATCTTGAAAACGGAGCCCTGAGGTCAAAGCCATTTCTTCTGACGCACACACACGGACACACACACACACGCACTCAAATAGGTGTGACAGACAGTTGGCCTATCAGGGGCCGAGAGCTGCAGAAGCTAAGTAAATCCAGGTTTGAGGCTATGGGTTAATGCAACCTCACAACCAGCTGTCATTCAAAGACACAGGTGTGTGTGTGTGTGTGTGTGTGTGTGTGTGTGTGTGTGTGTGTGTGTGTGTGTGTGTGTGAATGAGTGTTTGTATGTGTGTGTGAAACATTAACTGACTGAAGATATGGGTTTATGTAAACAATAGGACCATTCTTTAGACATGTGGAGAAAAGCCACTGGAGGCAGATGGCACTGAATAATGAGTTATTATTAAAGTGTACGGAAGAAGTCTGTGCCGGTGCTTTTAGTGTGTGTGTGTCTGTGTGTGCGCACACGCAAGTTCGCTTTTTTAAAACAACAAAGCATTTGTTTTTCTAGCCTCACTTGTCTGGAAGTTTTGCACAAATTGATGTGAGGTGATTGTTCACACCACAACTTCTTCCTCTGAATTGTGAGCACAGCCTCTTACTCCAGCCTCCAAAACCGCAACTTACCGCAGAAGGTACTTAACTTAAAAGTTGCCGTTTCAAACTGTATTTTTACTTTACATACTGTATTTCCCTGACATAGTTGACTAATGAAAGTGTGATATCATAAGCCTCAATGTTCTCCTTTAAAGACAGTCCAGAAGCTAAATTTAGCTCACTAGCAAAAGCAACAGTCAAAGATATGCTTGGTGTTAACTGTGTGTTTATGTATGCATGATTGCTGCCTTGTGTACCCTGTGTCTGTTATATATATATATATATATATGTATGTATGTAAAGGTTCATGATGCAGATGGTTGTCTACACAACCATCTGGAGAATATGGAATTGTTGATACTGAAGAGCAACACATCCCCACCAGGTTGCTGCCTGAGCCAAGACAAGACGTCAGCATTTTCTGTTTAGTTGCGTTGATTGTGTTTTTATGTAAAAAATAAAAATCACAAATTCTTTAACAAACATAACCTAATGTAATTTAGTGTGCAATATCCTATGTAATTTATTATCTAATTAAATAATTACTTTTAAATTGTATGTTGAAGTAAAGTTTCAAAATCATTTTTAGCTTGTTTACATAGAAAACATTTTTTTATTTGCTTTAATTTGCCAAGATGAGAATGAGGACAGCTAAGTTTAATGTTTATTAACTTAGTTTCTCCCATTTTACATAAAAAAATCAAACTTCAGATACATTAAGTTCACCTGTCCTAACTGGACACCTGCATCCAAAGTTTAAAGATAAATTATGTTACTTTCAGTATTCCTTCAGGACTAGGGTCTGTTGTTGGGTGGACTGGTGGAATGCTCCACGTGCAGGGTGGGAATATGAAAAGAAAATGGTTGTGATCCTCTATAAAGGGAACATTTCCTGCAGGTAACACTGAATAATCCTGTAGCTGAAGTGGACTGTGGTTCCAGGCAGTTGCTGAACTGTTGCTATGTGGTTTCTATGGTATTCCAGGTAGACTGCATTGTGTTGCTAGCTGGTTGCTATGATGCTGCTAAATGGTTGCTGGGGTGGATATCATGCATCACAGGTGGTTGATATGGTGTTGCTAAGTGGACACAAGATTGGTGCAACAGTGCTGCAAGGTGATTGCTATGGTGTCTAGGATGTGGCTAAGCGGTGCATTAGCATCCCAGGTGGTCGCTAGGGTGTTGGCAAGTGGATGCTGTTGTACTCGATGTTGATAGTTTGGTGTCACAAGAGGTTTTATCTCATTATTCATTTGAAGCGTACCAATACTTTTCCACCCCATTCATTCATTAATTTCATACCCAATTGAGCAAAAATCCTTTGCTACAAGTAAACATCAAAAAGCATCCAATCAAAAGATATACACATCACACAGACCACACAAAAACAACTACATGAGATATGTAGCAGAATATACAGCAGAAAAAGGAGAAATCCATAATCATAATACATAATAATACGTAATTCTGAAGCCTTTATCCCACCGATTTTATTTTTAAATGTTTTTAGAAAAAAACAAATCATAGGAGACTTCAGTGTCATACACATTCTATATTCTAAATATCTCAGCACATCATTTTTCATAGACTGCATATAACTCCTAATATCTCATAATAAATAAAAATTAATTAAATAAAATTAACGCCTATACAACAAATGGCAAAAGGAAAAGATACCTATATTCACTGCATATGGCAGTGTCCCATAATTTCAAATTTGATAAAAGTGCACAAGAGTTGGGAGTGATAATTGAAAGCAGAATTGCTAAGGATCCAGGATTTTTTATTAATCTGCCTGCTATAGACACCAATATGAAAAAAAACAAGCGTGGAATGTTTTGAAGTGTCGTCATCTTTTGCAGACACAGTAAAATAAGTAAAATAGGTTATATTAACACTTATTCTATTGGGTAATGCAATATAATATAAATGTATATGAATGGAGGCATGTATATTTAATTAATCAATTGATTTTTTTTTTTCTTTTTAAAATTTAGTTTGCTGTGTCTTAGGATTATTAATATGGGAGAAGCAGGTAGGGGGAGGGGAAGGACTAGACGAGAGACTTAAGATAGGCTGTCAACAGTCAGGATATTACTGATTTCATGCATGTAATATGGTGGTAGTTAAAAGTGGTGTAAATTTTTTCTTCATTTTATACATTTTATTATTATATTATTATATTTTTGTTTATTTAAATAATAATAGATTCTATATCCACCTTTGTCAACTTTCACTTTGAAAGATGAATGATAGTTTAACAGCGTGACACACTTTAATATCACTCTCTGTTGTAAGACTGCCCGTCTGACAGGGATGAAATAGCAGAGCGGTGCTGATACATACTTAGCAGCAGATATGAAAGAGTGGCTGCGAGCAGCGTAGCATTAATTGCCTCTGCAGTAATGGCATGATAAATTGTGTTCACTTTTGCTTTGCAGTAGAAAGAAAGGGCAAGTAGAGCACAAGTGTGACTGCTCAAAGCTTTATCCGTATCTGGTGTTTGAGAACAGTGCAGAAAAAGAAGGCCTTTTAATCCATGATTGATATGAAATGGAAGCTCATCTGAGTACGCTTTCAATCACTTCAAAGAGCTGACATTTAAATGATTTGAAAATGCTGCGCTTATCAGCTTGTTTACTGCATCTACTGTAGCGTCTTTCTTTAAATGCCTGTAATTATATATAGAGCACATTCTACTTTTCCCACTTATCCATTCCACACAAACATTCTACATATATACAGTGCTAAAGGTCTTCTAAGATAATGATCTTTAAAGGGGTTAAATGTTACATCAGAAAGTGGTATACCATGAACATCAACACTGCTGTGCCCTCCTTGAAAATAACATTTGGCATAATCAAAACAAAACTAGAAAACTAGCCAAATACAACCCCCCAAACTAAAAATATAGTGTTGTTGATACTGGAGAGCAGCACATCACCACAGGTTGCAAAGTAAACCTGCTGCTTTCCCCGTACTAACTAGACTACACCAGCTCATGCACAACAGAAGTGCCTATATATTTTTACTAGTTACACTCAACAAATTCAAAAAGAAGAAAGACAAAGCAAGGTTAAAAGCTACCTTCACAACAAATATATCTCTTTAAAAGCTTTTAAAACGCAAATTACGCTTTGAAGACAAAACAAGAGTGTAGCAAAATTTTCAAAAAGACTCAGGAATAAATAGTGTTAAAATTATGCTTTTACATGGATTCTGTGAGAAATAAACTAGGCAATAAATGCAGTGTTTGTTAGTTGTTTTCCATATTGTAGTGCTTTTTAATTTTTTGCAATGTAAAAGTATGTAAACGTTTTGGGATGGGGGGAGAAATACAGAAGGAAATGTGGCATGTATAAAAATGATGGCACTTTAAGAGTCATATTTTATTTTACAAATAAATAGAACAAATAGGCTCTAAAATGTAATGCATAAGTTGGTTTCCTGTAAAGAATTTAATTTATTTTTATAAAGAAAATCAATTAAACATGAATTTGAAAAAAAAAAAGTCTAAAATACTGCATACAACTCTACAGACTCCTAACATTCCTGTTAAAACATTTCTTTTATTTAACAGAACTGTGAAATTTAGAATAGAATGATTAATTTTGGTGGTTTTATTTACTTTAAGATAACATAATATAACATAATGAACTGAGTGCACAGCTTTACTGATGCCTACTAATATTTATTTGTAAAAAAATATTTAAGATTATATTTATTATGCTTTGCCTGCAGACTAACTGCTGTGGAAGGAATGACAGCTTTCGTGCAGTCAGAACAGTCCAGCTGCTCTTCTCACCGCAGCTCTGACTGCGAGCTTCTTCCCTAAACCTTTCCAGCATGTTTCCCCGACTGGTGCAATAACGCAGCCTCTTTTCTTTTTAATTAGAGATCATCGTCAACACCCAAATCGGATGGCAGATATTAATGAGCGAGTGGAGGAATAGTAATAGGCAGTTTTTCTTTTAATTAAAAAAGCTCCGTAAATAATCACCTCATAATCCACCTGTCAGAACACATCCAGAGCCCCGTATAATAACGATGGCCTGCACAGAGCAAACAGGCAGCAAACACACACACACGCACACACACACACACACTTGCACAATCTCCCTCTTGTGCATACACACCCACACACGTTCGCTCATCTAGTGACCCATTTGGGTTTGTGAAACTGCTAATATGCAAATGTGCTGATGTGCTAATAGAGCATTAATAATTGATGGTCATATAAAGTGGAGCTGAGCTGTGCTGAATCGGCAGGATCAGAGAGGCTCGTCCGCACTAAATGATTCATCATGACCATCTCTGCTAAAACTTCACAATTTACACCAGCAAATGTTTTCCACTGCAGATTTGCAGGAATGGACTCCAGACCAGTCCGGCTGAAAAAGCCCTAAAAGCTGATTTATATGTTGTGGCTTCAGCAGACCAGAGTCAAAAACTGTGCAAAAACTGAAATATTCATATATCTATTTATTTACCTGGGTTAGTTGTAAGAAAACTGCACTGTTCCCACAGAAAAGTAAATACAGGAAGAAGGTTCTGTGTTCTGGACTAGTGCATATTTCTGTGCTGTTTTTCCTGGAACAACAATGCTAGGAGTAGTAATTATCTGAACAAAATATCAGTTTAAACTGTTGGGTCAATTTCTCACCACAAACTAACCACTGCACAGTTATTCTGATTTTAGTTTGGCCAAAATCTCCCTTAAGGCTAATTTAAGGGCTGCTGCAGAGCGATGCAGAGAAGCTGATACACGCTCGCAGAAGTATAAACACACTCTGCATCGTAGCGCACTCTCACTGGAGAGGCGTAGGCTACGGCGTAGGTTCGATGCAGAAGTATAAATTGGGATTGAGATGAACTACAGTGACTTTTACTGGATTTTGGAATTGACTGGATTCATTTACTCTACAAAATTACAGTATTAATTCTATAATTAAATATTTGCAAAAGTTGTACAGAAGTGCAGAAGTAAAGATTGGTAAAGAATTAGACTGAGACACCAGTTTAGATCTATTCTAACACAACAATGTCTCTTTAGCTGTGCTGTAGCATAGTAATCTTTGTCTTCCTTAAACCTCCAATTTCTGTAATTGAGTTACAGTGGTCCATTCAGAATCCATTAAAAAACAGCATATCTATACAGTGCATGACCGTCTTAACACTGTTTCTACATTAAAATAAATTTACAAGTTAAACTAACCCAGTGACAGTCTAATCAGTCATGCATATACTTCTCTCTCACGGCAACACAAATACAGGTGTTGACGAAGAGCTTGACCCACCTTGAAAATAAACAAGTGCAGTAATGCTTTATTTGGAGAGTACACTTCAGACACTTAAAGGAGCATTATGCAAAAATTGGCGTTCCTGGGCTCCACCTAAAGTGTAAAGTGTTTTTTTTTTGTGTGTGTGTGTGTGTGTGTGTTACACAAGCATTTCTGGACAAGCTGAGAGATACTGACGTGCAGGATCATTATAGCGTTTTGAAATGTCATTCAAGTTATGTTTGTGGCTCGTTATGCTGTTCTTGAGTGTTATCATGCTCACGTTACCAAAGTTACATAGTGCAGTTAGCAGAAAGATGACCGCAGGATAACAATGATTCTTTCTATTACAGGTTAGAGGACCATAACAATGGTTTTAAAGTGGTTTACTTAAGGTAAAAATGTTACATAATGTTACATTTTACTTGCACTAAACCAGACTCCAACTCTATTTCTAAATTTTATCACAACCTTAAATGTAAACCCTAATCCTAACAGTGCTGATAATGGGTGAAATGAATTTTATCAAAAGTGAGACCAAAAACTCAACACACGAAACTACATGGTAAAGCTAAAATTACAAAAGCTGCATTCTACAAAATACACAAAATACACTATATAGGCAGAGGTATAGTGACAAATACACATTTATTGTGTCTTCTGAAATAGTATTTAAGAGTATTAAAAGGGTATATACTGCTTTTGCTGTCTCTACTGTCCTGGGAAGACTTTCTAAGAGATTCTGGAGCATTACTGTGAGGATTTGATGGCATTCACAGACAGGAACATTAGTGAGGTCAGGATGTTAGTTAATCACAAAATTTCTCTTCTCCAGAGAGTTCAATTCCAACGGCAATACTCTGGTAAAGAAATAGACCAGCTTATGTGTGCATTTGCACGTCTGTGTCAGTAATGGGTGCAGCGTAAGGTAGCTAAATGTATAATATAGTCTGCAAACATTGGTGCATATAGTTTATGTACATATATTCTTTTATATTTGTTTTGCCAGTTTCCTTTTTCATGCTATTTGCTTATGATATGACATGATTACTTTTTGTAACAGTGTGTGAGAATGTGTGTGTGTGTGTGTGTGTGTGTGTGTGTGTATGCATGTGAATGTAAGTGTGTGTGTGTGTTTGTACAAAAGTTAGCAAGTAAGGCCTAGACCAGTTCTGCCACTCACTTCCAGCCAGTAGTTGCGGTAGGTGGACAATCACTCTGCATATGCAAGCAGAGCAGAAGCCTGCTCAAACACAGCTGTTACAATAGGAAACTCTGAAACTTTCACTTCCTTAAAGCTGTATCGGTTAAAACTACACAAACACACACACACAGCTATTATCCAGAGCCCTAATATACATATCATACACACATACTAGTGCATCCCAAATAATTAGAATATCATTGAAAAGTTACTTTATTTTAGTAATTCGGTTCAAAATGTGAAACTCATAAATGATATACAGTGCCCTCCATAATTATTGGCACCCCTGGTTAAGATGTGTTCTTTAGCTTCTCATAAATTGAGTTTTGTTCAAAATAATATAGGACCACGATGGAAAAAAAAAGTAAAGTCCAACCTTTAACTCAAGTAAGTTTTAAGGGGGAAATAAAATCCCTGACTAAGAAATAATTATTCTTCATAAAATCACCTGTTCCACAATTATTGGCACCCCTAACAATTCTTAGGAAATAAATTTAATAAAAGTATTTCTGTCACTTCTACAGTAGTTTACGAAGTTGATCAGAGTATGTAGGAACATTTAATTAGTAATTCACAACTTCCTGTTTCCCTGGGGTATAAATATGACGTGACAGAGGCCATTTATCTTCAACATGGGAAAGACAAAGGAACATACCATTCAAGTGAGGCAGATGTGTGTTGACCTTCACAAGTCAGGCAATGGCTACAAGAAAATCGCTACTCGCCTACACCTGTCCATATCTACTGTCAGAGGAATTATTAAGAAGTTTAAAACAACTGGAACAGTGGTAAACAAGCCTGGACGAGGACGCAAGTTTATTTTGCCACCACGCACAGTGAGGAGGATGATAAGAGGAATAAAAAGTTCTCCAAAGCTCACGGTTACAGAATTGCAACAAATGGTAGCTTCTTGGGGTCAAGACAAAACAAAACAACCATCAGGTGCTATCTACATGCCAACAAGCTGTTTGGGAGGCATGCACGGAAGAAACCATTTCTCACTCACAATCATAAACGCAAACGGTTGGAGTTTGCTAAGCGGTACTATGACTTCAACTGGGACCGTGTGCTTTGGTCAGATGAAACAAAGATAGAGCTTTTTGGCAACAAATGCTCTAAGTGGGTCTGGCGTAACACAAGAGCTGAGTATGCAGAAAAGCACCTCAGGCCCACTGTGAAATACGGCGGGGGATCAGTGATGCTGTGGGCCTGTTTCTCTTCTAAAGGCCCTGGGAACCTTGTTAGGGTGCATGGCATCATGAATGCTCTAAAATACCAGGACATTTTAAAACAAAATCTGGTGGCTTCTGCCCGAAAGCTGAAGATGGGTCGTCACTGGGTCTTTCAGCAAGATAATGACCCTAAACATGTGGCCAAATCTACACAGAAATGGTTCACCGCACACAGAATCAAGCTCCTCCCATGGCCATCTCAGCCCCCAGACCTCAACCCCATTGAAAACCTGTGGGGTGAGCTGAAGAGGAGAGTGCAGAGGAGAGGACCCAGGTCGTTGGATGATTTTTTGAGAGAATGTGCAAAGAGGAATGGTCAAAGATCCCTCTTTCTGTATTCTCCCATCTTGTGAAACATTACAGGAGAAGATTAGGTGCTGTTTTGTTGGCAAAAGGGGGTTGTACAAAGTATTAACATCAGGGGTGCTAATAATTGTGGTACACATGATTTGATGTTAAATAATTATTTCTTAATGTGGGATTTTTTTTCCTACTGAATAAATTCACTTGAGTTAAAGGTTGTATTTTACTCTTTTTTCCATCGTGGTCCTATATTATTTTGAACAAAACTCAATTTATGAGAAGCTAAAGAACACATCTTAACCAGGGGTGCCAATAATTATGGAGGGCACTGTAGATGTATTACAAACAGAGTGATATATTTTAAGCATTGGAAGACATGGAACTCCAAACATGACGACACCTCAAGCAGTTTGGACTGTGTGTCTCTCCACTCTTCCTCCAGACTCTGATCCCTTAATTTCCAAATTAAATGTAAAATTTACTGGTGGTCAGTGAGGGTTTGGAGAGTCATGTCATCTGCTGGTGCTGATCCATTGTGTTATATCAAGTCTAAAATCAGTGCAGTGTTTTCACAAAAAAATAAACGTATAGCACTTCATGCTTCCCTCTGCTGATAACTTTCATGGAGATGCAGATTTTATTTTCCAGCAGTACTTGGCACACTGCCCACACTGCCAAAAGTACCATTCAGCCCTAAATAATACTAAAATTTCTTGGGTTTTTATGGGCTGTAAGCCATAATCATCAACAATAAAATAAATTAACACTTAAAATAAATCACTCTGTGTGTAACACATCTATATATAATGCGAGTTTCACATTTTGAACTGAATTACTGAAATAAAGTAATTTTCCAATAATATTCTATTTTTTTGAGATGCACTAGTACATGTTTATTATGAATGTAGTAGTATGCGCTCATTTAAATTCATTATTTTTTCTGACCAACCTCCAGATCTTCCAGGACTGTTCTACAACATGTTCTGACTTCTAAAGGTAATTATGAGTTACAAGCAACAGTGAGGGTTTCCCACAGCTTTCAGCTCACACAGAGAGAGACAGTGGTAGAAAGAAAGAGAGAGAGGGATTGAGAGAGAGAGAGCCATGTGGCTAATAAAGACATTTTACCTAACTAGGAGCTGGCAGGTTGTGTGTCTAGGTGGCGTTGGGAACCAGCACATGCCTGGCATCATTAGGAGTGGTGCCAAGTCT
Organism: Astyanax mexicanus; assembly: GCF_023375975.1. Lineage (NCBI taxonomy): Eukaryota > Metazoa > Chordata > Actinopteri > Characiformes > Acestrorhamphidae > Astyanax > Astyanax mexicanus. The sequence goes on along the minus strand of NC_064413.1, from coordinate 38,546,080 downwards.
TTTGGCTGGCAGCCCTACCCTGCTCCGCTCTCTACTGTCTCCCTCAGTCAAACATACACACACACACACACACGAAACCAAATTAAACACCAAGTTCACACAGCGCACCGATAAGAAGTCCTACAACATCATCTAACATGCTGAAGTCTATTTAAGTCCAGCTACTCTCTCAGAGGCAGATAGTGTCCACTCTGGTCAGTGTGTTATTATAGCTTAGAGATAGAGTTCAGGACCACTGATCATTTATTTTTACCCTGTGTTGCTTTGTCCCCCATAGAACTGATGCTATGAAACCACCACTTTCTATTTTATACAAATATACTTTTTAATGCCTTTAGCTTGTTAAAACCAGCAGAGATGATCAACAGGACGTGAAATAGGATGAAAATGGGTAAATTATTATGTAACGATTTCATGTATAACACATGATTTGATTACATGTAAACAGTATGGCAAAATGACAATAAAGTAACAAAGATATTCAAAGCAGAATAATATAGACTCCACATGTTCAGCTGAGTATTTCAGCACTTTTCCCTGCTCATTCATTTTTAGTTGAGATTCTACAATAAAGAATAGAAAGCTATTAATAAATTAGAACGATTATTTGTGCACAAGACTGCTGAAGGCTGCCATTTGGCCACTTTTATAGTTTTTTTTTTCAGTTTATAAAGAAATTGTATTATGATGTAAACTAGTGGCTAGTGCTTTTTGAATAGTATATTACAGATGTTAAGTTTATACTCTACTTACCTTCAACTTACATCTAATTAAATGTCATATACATTTTTACTACTCCTAATTTTCACCATATTTTTGCTAATAATTTGAATATCTGTTAATAATCTACAGGGTCAAAACAGTGTTATCCGCATAAAGTGAGTCATCCAGTACTACACTGTCTCTCAGTCTATTTATACTATTAATACTATCAAAACTCCACTAATAAATAAGTCAATATTAAAGAGTATGCGTGCATGATTCAGTTTATTTACACTGCATACGCTCATCTATGGTACATTTTATTATTTTGTTTGGTTGTTTTTGCTGATTGGATGTTAATAACTCATCATTAAAGTCTGATCTGTGGATCATGGCTGAGGGCATATCAGTGCTTCATCAAGTTGAACACTGAAGTAAAGCTGATTAATGCAAAGAGATACCCTCTTTCCTCATTTGAATTTTTGGTTTGGGTATCCAGGTCTCTCCTTAATTACGCATCAATCAGTTATACATCATATACAGTATGTATAGTGTTCGACTTAATGAAGCACTGAGATAACCTCAGCCAGGGACACCATGCCTCAGATCACACTCTATACTGATGAGTTCTTCAACATCTAACACACACTACATGTTAAAACTACAAGTTGAACGTCTTGAGGTTTAGTTATTAGGTAGTTCTAATTTCCCAACTTTACTTTGTGTTTTAGGATGTAAAAATCTATTTGTAAAACATTCTATGTTAAATGTTGAAGGTATACAGAATTACAAGTTAAAGATCAAATCATTTATTGGGCTTAATATTGTACACTCTAAAAAACAGGTTTTGATTTAGCCCTATATAAAATCATCTACCATAGATGTTCTCACCAATCTGATGGATTCTTCTATGAAATAACTAACTTTCAATAAAGGAATATGAGTGAAGACCCGCCTCCTCCTAATTTACTATCCTTTAAATACTCATAAATACTGAAATACTCTAACTTCCATGTTCATAATGAAATTTTCACACCCAAAATTCGCCTCATCTCCTCACTTTACTTAATTAATTCTTTACTTATTAATTCATTTCTTTTAGCTCTTAATCCACCTATCAGAAAGGAATCTGGCCTTCTAATACAAAGCACAAGCCACCTGAACTACAACCTACATTTCCCCAACTTAAAGTTCTCCACCTCAAGGTTCTCCTGCCCAATGTTATCCAGCTTATAGTTCTCCAGCCTAAAGTTCTCCAGGCCAAAGTACTCTTGCCCATATTCTCTAGCCCAAAATTCTTCACCTTAAAGTTTTACAGCCTTAACTTTCTCCAGCTTAAAGTTTTCCAGCTCAAAATTCTACAGCTTGAACTTCTCCACCTCAAAGTTCTACAGCATAAACTTCTCCATCTTAAAGATTTCCAGCTCAAAGTTCTACAGTCTAAACTTCTCCAGCTCAAAGTTCTTCACCTCAAAGTTCTACACCATAAACTTCTCCATCTTAAAGATTTCCAGCTCAAAGTTCTACAGTCTAAACTTCTCCAGCTCAAAGTTCTTCACCTCAAAGTTCTACAGCATAAACTTCTCCATCTTAAAGATTTCCAGCTCAAAGTTCTACAGTCTAAACTTCTCCAGCTCAAAGTTCTCCACCTCAAAGTTCTACAGCCTAAACTTCTCCACCTTAAAGATTTCCAGCTCAAAGTTCTACAGTCTAAACTTCTCCAGCTCAAAGTTCTCCACCTCAAGGTTCTACAGCGTAAACTTCTCCAGCTTAAAGATTTCCAGCTCAAAGTTCTACAGCCTAAACTTCTCCAGCTCAAAGTTCACCACCTCAAAGTTCTACAGCCTAAACTTCTCCACCTTAAAGATTTCCAGCTCAAAGTTCTACAGCCTAAACTTCTCCACCTTAAAGATTTCCAGCTCAAAGTTCTACAGCCTAAACTTCTCCACCATAAAGATTTCCAGCTCAAAGTTCTACAGCCTAAACTTCTCCACCTTAAAGATTTCCAGCTCAAAGTTCTACAGCCTAAACTTCTCCACCTTAAAGATTTCCAGCTCAAAGTTCTACAGCCTAAACTTCTCCACCTTAAAGATTTCCAGCTCAAAGTTCTACAGCCTAAACTTCTCCAGCTCAAAGTTCTACAGCCTAAACTTCTCCAGCTCAAAGTTCTACAGCCTAAACCTCTCCAGCTCAAAGTTCTACAGCCTAAACCTCTCCAGCTCAAAGTTCTCCACCTCAAAGTTCTACAGCCTAAACTTCTCCGGCTCAAAGTTCTACAGCCTAAACTTCTCCAGCTCAAAGTTCTCCACCTTAAAGTTCTACAGCCTAAACTTCTCCAGCTCAAAGTTCTACAGCCTAAACTTCTCCAGCTTAAAGTTCTCCAGCTGAAATTACAGTCCCATCTCAAATTATATTTGCTAATCGCATGTTACAAACTCCCAAAGAACCATTAAAGTGTCCAAATAAAGCACCCTTGAAAGCTCCTTGAAGATGAGTAGAACTGAAAAAGCATTAAACTTGTGTAAGTGTCCAGCAGCACAGCATTAAGATAAGCTACCGCCACTATTCATCAGTCTCTGGCAAAGCGAAGACTTGTAAATTTGATCCAGCTACATTTTAAGAAATAAATCTCACACTGCAATTAGAGTAAAATTTGCAGGCCTCTGTTACGAAGCTGGCTGTGGATCAACGGCACACAGAACACACATTAATAATGATAAAAGCAGAGATCATTTAGAAGTAAGGGATACACACATTTAGTAAGACAATCAGTTCTCCATCTGCAAGCGCATTAATATTGAGAACATGCTGATAGCACGAGACGCGGCGCACTCGCATCACTAATGAGACGGGGCCATAACAAACATCTCTTTTATGTAGAATAGTATTACTTATTAAAATTGCGTCTTAAATATTAATCGGCAGATAAATGGCCTCCTTTGTTTTCCGGTTTCGCTCCCCACAGATTCCGACGGAAGAGCGTGAAAGGGAGGTGGGTGCGCGAAGAAATCTCAGAGCAAATCATTCTCTTCCTTTTGAGAGACGGATTAAAATCAGCCGGCGTAGTCTGATGAATTATGTAGGTAGTGGCGAGGAAATGAAATGCGGAGAGGATGGTTTTAAATTTTAATCTGAGCGCTTAGGTAAATGTTAAAGTGAAAGGAAGAACTGTTCTTGAATAAAATATCCTCCCACTCATGAGGACTGTTGTGCTGCCTACAATAAGACAGGTGTGTTATGCCAACAGAAATTAACTGCAGTCAAACAAAGTGTTTACAGTGTTCAGGTACAGGTAAGCCTTCCCCATTACCTGGATAAATCCCTCCCTGCAATGTAAACTACACTGCTGTTTAATATTCTGACTAGCTGGAGAGGAACTGGGATATGCTGTAAATTCTACACACAACACACTGTTTATTTAGCAAATGGCAGTTTTTAATCCCTTATTTGATTATGTTACTAATAATGATCTAGCCAATAGTGACTCTTTTAAATAAAAAAAGACAGAAAAAAGGAAAGGGTACTGCAGATATAGTAGTGCCGGTGAGTTAATACGTGATTTTAATATTTTTGGGAGATAATATTTATTGTGTGTACAGCATTCGGTCGTGTTTAATGCTAGCACTACTTAAGCTACTTAACTTTGCTACTGTTCTTCATTTCTCTGCAGAACGTTCAAGTTTAAAGCTTACAAAAAACATACTTTGAATGAATTGAAAAAAAGGATGAAAATAAAATTAAAAATAAATAAGTGTGGATCAAAAGTATTATTAATTAATTAATAATAGTATATACTACTAAACTATAGTATATAATAGTATATACTTCAAAAGTATAACTCAAATGGTTAATCAAAAAAAAAGGATGAAGGTGAAGTGTTGTTGATGTCAATACAGGTGATTTACAAGGCAAAATCTGTCAGAAACATAAGAAGAAGAAATGAGGAAGAATTATTTAATGTAAAAACCATATTTAGAAAACAGTTTGTTTTTTCTTTGTAGAATCCACATCTAATCTTGACATGATATACAAGATTGTTTAAATGCTGTATTTGGACAATGACATTTTTTCGTTTAAAATACTCCATTTGTGCACGATTGTGCATTTATATAAAGCAATTAGGATGCTATCTTAATGTAAATTTCCAGCTTTAATTAAAGAGATTTAACTCAAATACAGCATTAAATGTTTAGCAGATATTTTAACAGATATTTGAACATTTTAATGGTACTATATTTTACAATTAAAAAAAAAAATACAAACTAACATTATTATAAATATGAGTATTTTTCCATTTTCACATTCTTCAATTTAAACAGTCCAACTTTTCATATCAAACCTTTCTTCATCTGCTTTAATCAGCTGCATCACAGCACATCCCTCATTGAGGATGAGTTCTATGGGGAGAAAAGGAGGTTGAGGGAGATCACCTCAGTGCCGTGGCTATGTAGATAAGTAAATACCACCGAGCTAAAGGAGACCAGCTCACTCCCTCAATCGCCCGCTCACTCCATTGTTACCAGCTTCACGCTTCAGCGCACTCCAAATTTTCCCTGTCACACTCCAATAAACCTAATTGTCCAAAATAAATGAGCTAATTTCTAAAGTTCCAGTTTATGTGGGGGAGATAAGTAGCTGGCTGATTGATTGGGGGATTTTTTTTTTCCTTCTTCATTTTTTTTTTTTCCATTTCTGTGTGTGCAAACAAGAGAAAGGGAGAGTGAGTGAAATGGGGCGGGGAGGGAGGGGGTAGGATTGGGGGGTTTGGGGCGGAGGGGGGTGGGATGGAGAGACTTAGTCTCATTGCACAAACGATGCTGTTTGTGTTATTTTCAAGATGGGTTGATTTAACCCCCACTGATATCCATCCAGCTACTGAGAGGGAAGAGAGAAAGAAAGAGAGAGAGAAAGAGAGAGAGAGAGAGAGGGAGAAGGATAGAGGGGAGGAGTGCCCCTGGGGACGGAGCGTGGAGTCTTAGCCGTCATTTGCATTTTTTCATTTAAAATGTTATTTGCAGCACTACTTTTTGCTCTAACCCCTAAAGACCAGACAGATCCTCAGCAAAGACGCAGATCAAATTAATCAAGAGGCGTTCTACACAGAGCTGAAACACTCGTGAGTGGAGGAAAAGCGAAGAACAGAAAAAAAGTTTTGTGGTTCAAATATTTGTTCAAAATGGGCAGGGCCCTGCATACACACTCCACCAGTGTTCTATAAAAAAAAATCCATCATGCAGGGGAGCATGTGTCACTTTTTATTGATGTCCATCATGTGCTAATTCATAGCAGCGTCTTTCATCTGGAACTATGCGTGGTCACAGTGGAACACAGGTCCACTGAAGAACTTAACTGTCAGGACTTAAAGGGTAAGATGCCTCTCAAAACATGGGGTTTGGCCCCCTGCATCATAGACAATATATATCACGAGACAGTAATAACATTATTACAAAAATCCATATTTTGATAGTAATATTTTATAGCATAGAATTCTTTTATATTGTCTCATTATTTTATATTTATAATCTTGTATTCTCTACTTGCTGTAACTTTTGGGAGAGAGATTAACGTAGTTTCAATCCTCTGTTTGTCCTGTACATATGCTGTATTGAAAATAAAACTACTTGACGGTCAAAACATCACTTGCAGGTCAAAACATCAGTGTCAGCAGGGCCAGACCCTGCTTTTCAGAAAAAAACTAAAATTCTTACATCAAATCCTAAATGCTAGATTTGAACTCTCCCTGAAAACATAACAGAAAGAAAATCTGAAAACTGACCATCATGCCTCAAAGGGTTAAATAAGTCTGTTGTTGTGTTGTTATGCATGAAAATGTGCATTTATGATTAACAGACACTTTAATTTTTTTCATGTTACACAGAAAACAAACTCTTAACACAACGCCATTAAATAACGAGATGCAAATTGCATGACAAGTACATAATGTGTAGCTGTTGTCTTCCAGCCTGTACGGTACTGAGGCACTCATAAATCCTCAATGAGAAGCTGAAAGTTTTTTTTACAGAAACCTTTGCAGCGTATAGAGCTGTTTCCAGTGTTTACTGTCATTACATAGTGTAAAATATGCACAGCCAACTGAGCAACGTTTAAAAACAGAATAATAATAAAAAGAGTCTTCCTTTTCCGGTCTTGAATTAACTTGGTAACTACATTGGTACCCACTATTTCATACATTTTATCGCACAATGCTATTTAATAAATGTAAAAAAAACATTGAAGGGAAATCATGATATGTACAGAAGTAATGGCACATCCTGTATGATATGTTTTATTTTATACAATACGTTAATTAGTAGACAAACGTAACTACAATATAAACTACAGCTCTGGAATAAATTTAACTAGGTACAATAATTCTCTCAAATTCCCAATAAAAATAATGTAATTTAGAGCATTTATTTGCAGAAAATGAGAAATGGCTGAAATAACAAAAAAGATGCAGAGCTTTCAGACCTCAAATAATGTGAAAAAAACAAGTTTATATTCATAAAGTTTTCAAAAATAAGAGTTCAAAAATCAATATTTGGTGGAATAACCCTGTTTTTGAATCACAGTTTTTATGCATCTTGGCATGTTCTCCTCCACAAGCCTTACACACTGTTTTTGGATAATTTTATGCCACACCTGGTGCATAAATTTAAGCAGTTCCGCTTGGTTAAATGGCTTGTAATCATCCAGCTTCCTCTTGAATCAAAGAAATTCATCATTATTATTTAGTGTCTAATTTTTTCCAGAGCTGTACATATTCAAGTGTTTGTGGACTCCCTTTCCAATGAATACATTCAGCAACTTTAAATCACATCTATTGCTACGCACAGCTTGTCTAGTCCTTGTAGAGGAGTAGTGCTAATAGAATAGGGCAACCATGAACATATTGGCACCGTGCCTAATGTCAGATATGGGCTAGATGAGTATAAAGCCTGCCAGCATTGAGCATCATCCAGTACTTCTGGGATGAGCTATCCGACATATTGATTTCACTAATGCTGTTGTCGTTGAGTGCAATCAAATACTGACAGCAATGCTCTAAAATCTAGTAGAAAGCAGAAAAACTTTTTTGGAATAAACAACAAACAAACATGAATGAGGAGATGTCCTAAGACTTTTGTCTGTATTTGTGTCTCATCTGTATCAATGTTTTTATTCAGGAGATCGCCGGTTCGAATCCTGTTTATGTAGCTTGCCATCAGCTGCCAGAGCCCTGAGAAAGCACAGGTCCCGCTCTCTTTGTGAGGGTAGATGATGCTCTCTCCTCTCATCACTCCAAAGGGTGATGTGGATCAGCGCAAGGCGTCTGTGAGCTGATGTATCAAAAGTGTGTCGCTGCGTTTTTCTCAGAGCGCGCTGTGATGGTACTTGGTAATGCTGCATCAGCAGCAGTTACAAAAGAGGTGGAGTCTGACTTCACATGTATCTGAGGAGGCATGTGCTAGTCTTCACCCTCCTGGTGTGTTGGGGCATCACTAGTGATAGGGGGATTCCTAATAAGTGGGTTAGGTGTTTGTCCTTGTAAATTGGCAACAAAATGGGATAAAAATTAGAAATGAAATTATTTTAAATAATAGATAAATAAATCTTAACAGGCCAGGCTTTTGTCAATTGTCTGTCTGACATTACACCACTAAATTGTGAGGATTTTTGTTCAAGCATTACATAAATGGATTTCATGTTTGATAAGGAACCTTACTAAAAATATTATTACATATTATTACAGTTAAAAGTCAATCTGCAACTGACAAAATATAATGAATACAATCATAAAATTGTCTCTTTCCTGAACTTCATTTTAAAATCTATATTTTACTGAATACAAATCAAACAGTTCTTGTTCTCTAACCCTTTAGTTTCGTTATGTTTGTCTAGTTTTCACTTCTATTTTTAAACCTGCAGAATTTGGGATGATTCCTGTTACTGATCTGGAATTATTAATTGAAGTAGAGAGTGAAAAGGCAGCTTTTCTGTGTCCTGTAGGAGATTTAAAAGCTCATAAATTCAGTATGTAAATAAATGATTTACTCCAGAGAATAAGGGTTTTGTATCACCTACACCTGTATACGGGACCAGGCATTTTAATAGGTTAATTTCTGCTTATTCTGAATGCATGTGTGAAAAGTTACAATATTAGAACATATATTTTTTAGTTTGCGCTATTTTTATCATAGTGATAAATGTGCTAAACCTTTAGTCCAATCTGGAGACCCAGCATTTTATTGTGACTCTAAACAAAGATGAATAGATTCAGTTCATGTAAAGTATATATTAGAAAATATCTAGTGTGAAAAAGAAGATGAGTTTGATCTTGTCTTTGCTCTGTGAACTGTTTAGTCTAATTGTATTCACTCAGCAGTCTGTTACAGGCACAGGTTGCTGGTCAGAGGGAACAGGTTGCAGGGGAAACACATGGAGACACATGCAGAATGAACTTTATCATGCGTCAGGCTTCTGGGAGCAGATAATGAAAAGAAAGAGAGAACGAGAGAGAGAGAGAGAGAGAGAGAGAGAGAGTGAGAGAGAGAGAAGGAAAAGAAGAGTGGAGAAGAAAGCAAGCTGAGACTTTGACAGCTGCAGAATGGGAGACTTTGTAGAGGTCATTTTTATGTGCACCCCTGGACCCACGCCCAGGTGTTAGTGCACAGTTAGCGCGAAGGCTCCTGCTTTTTTAGCTGACTCATCACGGCCTTCCATCTGTACAGTGCACTAGAGGAGCATCCGGGATTGAGGAGGTTACAATAAAGTATTGAGTGTCTATTGTAGTGAGTGTGTGAGCCTGAAGCAGAAACTGAAGAGAGAGAGAGAGAGAGAGAGAGAGAGAGAGAGAGAAAGAGAAAAAGAGAGAAGAGAGGGAGGCTTGCCTTTTACTTTGACCTGTGCCAGATGTTGCTTGGTGGAGCATTGAGAATGGATAGTCATTTCTTCTCCAAGGTACATCTTAATTAACAAGCTGGCGCGGTGTCCGTGGAAGGATGAAAGGCAACTTCTGTGACATCAGCATCTGAGCGATCAGTCTTTAAAGAAAGGAAGAGAAAAATGTCATACAGATTACTAGACTGCCGTGCCATTTACTTTAAGAGCTTATTCTTCATTTAAAGGCCAGCTCCCTTAAAGCAGTGGCTCTCTCAGTCCTGGCCCTGTTTTACAGCTACCCTGCCTATTTTAGCATTCCCTCGCTCCAACACACCCGGCTCACCTCAAGAAGAGCTTGTTAATTAGTTAAAGTGTTCTGGGAGAACTCTTAAACATCCAGGTTAACAGTGCTTTAAAGCAACATTATGAAGCAATTTTTCCCTAAAATTATAATAGCTTTGATAATGCTCCACTAACTGCAATAGGGAAGAATAGTGTCTCTTCCACTACTACTCTGGGTGTGGCATGCTGCTGACTGCACTAAATAAGACTAAGTCTATATTTGTGTAAAATGCTGGAATATTCCTCAACTGTCTCAGGACACATGCGTCTTTCACATTAATTTCATTGACACACTGTATCTTTCAGCTTTTCAAGAAATGCATGTGTATAACGTGTCTTAAAATTGGTGGCCTAAAATGCAAAATACACTTCCTAACTTTACAGAGAGCCAAAGAGAAAGAAACATAAATAATATGTTTTGGCATAATCCTAAAAAAGAATAAAAATCTTAGTCCTACAGCTTGTAATAACTTCGGATTAAAGTCGAATATAAAGTCGGATTCCAAGATTTTGATAAGATTACAAATAGTTTCTCATCAATCTTTTGTTATTATTTCAAACTCACATCTCTAACCTCTGCATAATACTCATGGGCACCTCTTTACTGGAATATAGTACATCCCTCTCTTTATCTCTCTCCCCCCCCCCCCCCCCCCACCACCACACACACACACACACACACACACAGACACACATAGAAAAGCTTGAGAACCAGCCATCTGCTCCAAAGTTAATGAAGAGAAGAAAATGGTGGAGAAGGTGAAACTCATCACCATCTCCGGTGCTCAATATCCTCAAAATCTACATATACAAAAAGAGGGAGGAAAGTGTTTAAACGACAGATCATCTATTCATAATATGGCTAATTCAGACACTTCATTACCATGCCGTATTTGAAACATTCCAGTAGTTACATTTTAAAATGGCTGTTTTCCAGTAATATCAAATTAAACAAAAGTAATATCAAATTAAACAAAAGTTGCTATAAATTACAGTTAGCTTGTTTTTGATTTTAGGGCCTACATGTAATACATGTATTAGCTGATTAACAGAAAAAACTGGGTCAAATATGGCTACATAAATATGAATTTACAAGTCACCAAGTAAAACGAATGGAAACAACTGCTGCCATACCCATTCTCATGGTCGTGGCTGAGTGTGTATGTGAAATATCTGTCACAGCCAATAAACTGTCAGGGGGTTGACCAATATGCCAGAACATAAACTTCTCATTGTCTATAACTGGTGCATTTGCATGTCTGTCTTTTTTCCTCTCATCTCTAATTGGTAGATTCAAGCTTCAGTGTGAAACTGACCAATGGACACTCAGGCAGTCACCAGGGATTTGTGTCAGTGTATAACAATGACTTAAATGCGGTCTTCTACTTAAACCTGCTTCTTCAGCAAGACAAAAAAAATCAGGTACTGGGGCGCCACTTCAGAGCCTTGCTACTCCAGATGTGAGTCATGTAAGATCTTGTAATAAAATGGGAAATATAACACTCTACAGATTATAGAAATATTTAAACCATATTTATATGCTGTACTGTATTAAAAATATATTATTAAAAACTTTGCATTTGATGTGACATAAATCTGCAAAAATCGGCAAACACTGAAATATTCTCTCAGAAATAGCAGGTAAGAACGAACAAAAAAAAAAACATAAAATACATAAAAATGAACCTCAGATGTAATGCAACTGCTGATATAAAGCACTTTTCAGAAAAAAAAAAAATCCTAATAATTAGTGGAGACTGGTGTAATCTTAGCCCTTAGTTCAACAAATATAAATGTATTAAATCAACCATGATTTGCTTTGTGTGTAATGTCTCCTTTACTTCTATACATGGGCATCACCTTGTTTTTGTTTTTTTGTTTTTTTTTTTTTGGGGGGGGGGGGGTTCCACTGGCAGGGCATTATTCAGCCCTGAGTTTGGGGTTGGAGGGTGGATAAGGGTCTCTGCAGGTGGAACCTCCATCATTGGCAGTCGTTCTTGTGCTTTCTCAAAAATCTAAAATAAAAGTTGCTCAACGGGAGTTTGTTCCAGACTCTTCACTGCCAGTGATGCTACGATACTTAAGCTACAATGCTAATGTATCTAGCAGATAATGTAAGTTGTACAGTACAGCTAAGTCATCACACATTTTCACAAACCATGTATTAAATGAACCCACACAAACTTACCCTTGTGGTTTCTGATATTGTACTTTTAAATTATTATATTTATTTATTACTAGTGTCGTTCCAGAGCTACACTATAAAGTAACTAAACTTCAGCCACAAAACATTACCAATATTTATAAAACTAAGTCAAATGTAATGTGTTTATGGATATGGACATGACTTATTCAAGGTGCCACATCAGATACATAACATGGACCTTTTTAAGAGCTTAATGGTCTGTGATATTTTAGTTTTGTGACTTCATATTTTGTTCATATGTGACACAATTTGTGGTTACGGCTCTAAAGCACCCCCTTCACCTTCTGATGCACTCCTAACTGTCAGCATTGTGATGTCAGCCAAAATAATCTAATAACAATCCTGAGGGTTTATCATACATTATAGTCACTTCAGTCATCAAGCCAAAAGCCCACCAAGGACCCTTTAAGAACTCTTATTGCAGGAGTGTAGATACATATTTAAAGAACAAGGACGTAAATGCCCTTTCCCATGACTTTGACAGTGCTTTTATGTATTGACATCTCTATTATCCTATTCCATTCCTGAAGTTTTTGCTGTCATTCTCATCTTTATCAAAGACACCAGCTTAATACCTAAATCAATGGCACTTCGGTCTTCTAAGACCTTTTATTAGAGACGTGCTTGATCTTGGGTCATGAACTTTAATCTATATGACAGCTCAATCAATCCCTTTTGTAATGATAATGAGCCACTGTAGGGAGGGTAGCATGTTGCCAAAAGGCTCCAAACACTTGTCCCAATCAGGCCATCGCGCTGGTCTTATCTATTTCATTCAAATCTCATGCATAAAGAAATTCACAGTGCAGGCAACACACTACAGCGAGGGAGGAAAAATCTATGAATAAATCCATGAACAATGGATGGAACGCCTTTTTTTAAAAAAAAAAGCAAATAATTTTTACATACAGTGCAGACAAGATTGCTTTTGTCTTTTGTCTACATGCGGCCTCTGTTCTGGAATGAGTAAAACCAGCAGCAAAGCGTGTCATGATTCTGTACACTCTCTAGGCGTTGAAAGAAGGTCGACAGGGTCCGCGGCAACCTTCCCTATTGGTCCTCCTCTGACTTTGACAGGTGCTGAACTCCTCTAACATGCTAAATGGGTCAGACTTGTTCAAAGGCAACAGAAGTCAGGTCCGTGTTAGACATTGGTCTGACAGCCCACCTATGGCATCACGCTGAGAAACACGGTCAAATTCAGCAGGTTCACACTCCCTCAGCCCTCGCTGGGCAACCAAAGCAATCTGCTGGGCCAACCAAAGCCCTCTGCTGGGCCAACAGATGGAGAGGCATCCGGTGTTGACAACCACATGCTCTCCTGGTGGTTGCTAGGTCGGCGTGGCAGCCGACACAGGTGTGAGGCCTCATGTGTGCTGATGGCATATGCATCAGTCATTCTCACATGGTAGGAGAGCAGATCAGCTGACCTCAGGTCCAGTTCTGACCGTGACCAAAGTGTGAGCGTGATCACAAATGAGCTGAGGCAAACAAACGCACTGCTCAACCACACAGGCCTGCACATTCAGACTGTGAGACTGACCGACAGGCATGGATCCTTTAACAAGGATGTACAGTTTCAGGAAAACTTTATAATAAGGATATTTAGGTTTCTAAAAGGTTCTTTACACTTATATCTCCCATGTGCACACAGCCACTTCCACTGAAAGAGTCTCTAGGGTTCTAATACAGTCCAGGAATAAAACCACCCCTCAAACTGTAGTCTCATCCCTGCTGTAAATAATTCAGTTCACCTCAGGATGAGTTTATTCCATTAGCCTACAAGTTGCACCAGGTGTGCCGGGTATTTTGCAATACAAAGGTCATAAGTTGTATTATTATTTTCTTTTGTAATGTAACCACTGTTTATCCAGGTTAATCCTACTGAGATCACATATCTCTTTCATAAAGGGAGACAGAATTAAGAATGGCAACAACACAACAAAGGATTTACACAAGAACATATTCAAACTATTACAGTCTTGACACAACAGACTCATAACTATCCCCAAAACTGTTCAACTGTCCAATATTTTATTATTCTAAGTGCATTTAGCAGCTTGCTCCAGGTAAAATCTGCAGTTCAAACTTTGTGAACCACAAACTGCAACTTAATGAGAGAAAGTAGACTGTGATTTTCGTGCTTCTGAATGAAATTCAATAAAATTCTTAAAGAATGGATTGGATTTAGGTTACCAGTCACAAATTACAAACTCGCAAAAAAATAAGGACAAGTACATCTATTGAGATCTATAGGCGAGATGAGCTAGCAACTGCATACCTTGCAGCTTGATTTAGGGCATGCCAGTTTGTCTTTGCTGTTGAAACAACAGGAAAAGTACACCTTGTGCAGCACATAATGAGTAAAAGGCATGTAACAATTTCCTTTTCAATTAATCATGGATGTGGGTTGAAACGTGAAACATGATGCGATGCTCTGACTAACCTTTATGCTGTGAAGGTGCGCAAGCAAATAATTTATGGGAACACCTATGTTATGTTATACAGTATTCTGTTTATTGTTGATGAAAAAGTTCGGTTTGTGCACTGCTGCATGTCTTTGTGTGTGTACCGATCAAGGGTGTGCACGCATTGGGTGTGAAGGCATGTCTGCAATTTGAAGATGAAGAGGAATGGACATCTGACTGTTGTCCGGGTTTATAACAGTCAGTTGTGCACCTGTGTTTTCCATTGCCAAGATAGCAATACACTAGAAATTTACCTGAACTGATTTCACTTCCAGACCACCACTGTTCAGATACACTCGTAAGCAGAAAGCCAAAAAGTCCACCTATCATTACGTCTACGTTAGTTACTACATGACCAGCTTATTTGGGATATGACATAAAAGATAATGATCACTGTTTCTTTAAAATGAACTGAGATTTGACAAATGTATTAACCATTTATCTCCTTCTTTTTTAAATGTTTAAATATTAAGAAAACGTAGGTCTAAAAAGAATGATCTACCACTACATTAGCGAGGAATTCACAATTCACAAATGCTGGCTATCTCCATTCACTCTGGTTGGCAGGACACCAGCCATCCTTGGTTGTTGAGGCAAAACAAAAACACATCCAGGAACTTTAACTGTTCTGGGTAAATGTGTTCTTGAGTACTGGAATGCAGTTTAGGTGTTGGAACATGATATGTAGCAAGAAAACATGGGTGCAAAAACACACAAGACTGCACATGAAATATTGGCCCTTGATTAGCTCTCCAATACATTTATTATAAGAGGAATTTATACAGTAATATATATTTCACCCAAACAATAAAGAAAGACAAACACAAACACAATTACAAACACAGAGCCTGAAAGCGTAATCTTCCTCAGCAACAGTAATATTATTATTATTCTAACCCATTCCACCACCATCTCTCCATGTGAACAGGAGGAGGAGTCGTTCTTTGTAGGACATGAGCAGTAGGTGGACAGCAGGTGAGATGTCGGCCTCATGTCCTCGTTCACATGCCGTCCACCCCTGGATTTATGAGCATGTCAGGAGCAGCTGAAGCATGCTGGCCTGGCTAAAGGTCTACTCAAAGCTGGAAGAGATGGGCTGACCACCCACTGACCGGCACAGATGCATCAGAGGACACTGAAGAGAAAGAGCTAGCATCCCACAACTTCAGAGGATGGAGAAACACGAGGCACGCTGCATACTGAACAACATGGGGGAGTGAAGGAGAACAGGTTATAACAAAAAGACTTTGACATATCTGTTTTTTTCAACACCTGTCTATCTATTAGAAGCCAATCCTAGTCACGAACACAGACACAACTATTGAAGTCAAAACAGCAGCAAGGTTTTCTAAACGCAGACATTTGTCACTCTGCAGCCGAGCTGATTTAGTCAACGTTGCAGCGCATTGCTGGAGGCCATTTTAAATTAAAGCTAATCAAATTGGCTGTTCTGCCCTGTGCTTCCTAATGGCCCTTGTAAGCCAGTGTTAGAGATAGGGATTGGTGTGTAAAGGGAATTCTGAACAAAGGCAAAATTGTTGTATTTTAAGACACAAAACTGACTTTTATTCTGTGATTCTAAAAATAAGAGAGAAAAATCTGTGGGTAAACTGAACTAATTCTAATTTTGAATAGTAATGTAAGCATAGAGCCACTTAACCCTAAACCATATTTTTTTCCATTAAAAGCTAAATGTGTTTCTTTGCAGTAATAAAACAACAATCCTGCTTAAAATTATATGTTTTTCTTTATTTATTAATTTAATTTATTTTCTACATAGATTCTAGACTAATATAAATACATGAAAACAATTAAGGAACACATAAATTATGTGGTAAACCAAATAGTGTTTGTCCTCCACAATCCTCTGACCTAAACCCAACTGAGATGGTGATCTGACGTGATTTAGGATGAGCTGGAGCTTCACAACAAGTAGGGAAAAGCAGCAACTATTGTTCAGCACCTGCAGGAACACCTTCAAGACATTGAGAAAACTATTCCAGGTGACTCTAAAATCTGGAATCAAAGCTAAATGTGGTACTTAGAAGAATCTAAAACATATTCTGATTTGTTAAACACTTACATTGTTTACGAAGTAATTCCACATCTATAGCTTTAATGTCTTTAATATTAAGTTTACAATTTAAAAAAAGAAAAAAGAAAACAACATATTAAATGAGGAGAGAGATTACATATAAATATATATAGCTCTCGTTGCACCAACAAATATATAAATATACAAATATGATTAATAGAACAACAGAAAAAATATAGACTGTTAAAAGTGTATATTGTAAAGGGTGGAACAGTATACTATCACAAAAAGACTCTTTTTACAAGCAAAGGAAAAATATTCGTAATCATCAGTGGAATGTAAATATAAATGTAAATGTCATTATGGAGCATTTTCTATTGGTGCATTCATTAAAAGTTACAAAACATAAAAGAACAACTGCCAGATTTATATTTAAATACTGAAAAATGGCAAAAAAAACAAGATACTTTTTTGTATGACAGCAACAATATGCTTTCAACTTTCCTTTAAGTGATGTAAAATGTTGATTGGGTTACCTAAACTGAAATTGAGTTCAATATGGCTTTTCTGGCTCACTTTGTTAACTGTTTTACAGCATACCATATTTTTCGGACTATAAGGTGCACATAAATGTATAAAAATTTCACAAAAATCAACAGTGCACCTCCATCCAGTGCGCCGGTCAGATCGTAAGGAGCAATAAAGCCAATCCACTAAAGTAAAGTTTTATAAAGGAGTTTCAGTAACGTTTCTCCAGTACAGAGGCTGCAGCAGCATTAGCATTAACCGCTAACCACAGTGCAAGTTCTTTCGCCGTTCAAAGGTGAGTATATTGGACTGTAGTTTGCATGTTTGCCGTTTTAAAACAAGCTACATGGAACGAACAGCTAGCTGATAGTGCTGCTAACTATCAACGAACATCTGTTTTCTGGTCTATTTTCATACATAAGTCGCACCAGACTTGTGCTAGTGCTTGCTAACCACGGCTAGTGCTCACCCTTGACCAAAATACTGGAAATCTAAGGTTACTGTAAATAAACTGAAACACTTTACTCACCCAAATAAACAGTTTTAAGAGACAAATCTGTGTAGATTAACATCCAGCACTCATCTGACTTTGAAAAAATGTTTTTTTGTCCACTTAGGTACACCCCCAGTTTTCGTATTTGAAAGGAAACATTGCGACACCTCTGTTCACTTCAGGTATGCATTCTTATTAGTGTCAGTTAATGTGCCTTATAATCTGGTGAGCCTTATGTATGAAAATAGACCAGAAAATAGACTTTCATTGATCGTACGCCTGGGGCGCCTTTATAGTCTGTTGGAATACAGTTAGACCAAACTTAACATTAATAACTCTTTACATTGCTACAACTACTTTAACAGGTAAAAATGTGTTTTGCTCTTCTAGTAGATTTTGTTACAAAAGCAACACTATATTTTGTCAGCACTTCTCTCTGAGCCAGGTAGCAGGAAGTACGGCACTAATTCTGACAGTTCTTCTCCTCCTGCTGTAACACACACTCATTTGTGGAGAACACCTTAAAACTGTGAGAGTGACACGCAGATCAGAACCAGCGGCCAGGCTCCTGCAGGTCTGCAGCCGAATAATGAGTACAGGAATGCAGCATGGGAAAAAAGCAGATCCAATTGACACTCAAAGACACAAGGCACAGCTCTTCAGACAAGAGCACCTCCTGATGCTATTGTGGCTGGTATGAGCATCTGTGTGTGAGAATGCGAGCGAGCGTGCGTGTGAGTGTGTGTGTGGCTTTAAGCAGAGGGACACTGTTACACTGTTTGGCTCGCTTGCTGGGAAACGACACTTCAAACCCACAGCTGCGAGCATGAGGGGACTCCAGCTCTCTGACAAAAAGTTCAATAGTGGAGAGCTGGCAGCAAGAGATATGCTTTCACTTAGGGATCACAAGCTGAGAGAGGATGCATTCAAAACTCTCTGTCTCTCTCTCTCGCTCTCTCTCCCTCTTTCTCTCTCTAAGTCTCTCTCTCTCTGTTTCTCTATCTTTTCTTTTTTCTCTGGGAATAAACTTGAATAAACGACCCCCTTCTTTGTGACTATAGCAGCCCCTCTCACAGTTCTCTGAATGAAATGCCATCTCCAGGCATTTTTACCACCATGGTTGCGGAGAATTCCAGCCATGCTGAGCCGAGAGCACAGGCAGGACTTCCATAGTCCTTAAACAGAAACTCCTTTTAGGGTTTTCATGATTAAACACATACTAAGGGTTTCTTACTGTTAAATCATATGTAAGTAAAGCATCTTTTCATGAAAAGCTGATTAGGAAAAAGAGAAAGAAATATCTATATGACTACTATACGACATACTCAGCATACACAGACATGTATAAAGTACTGGAGACTCAGGACTTAAAAGTACCAGTGCTCGATCAAAAAAGTGACTCAAGTAAAAAGTTGCATGTAAATCCAGCATAAATACAGAGATCGTATTCAAGCTTTTACAGTGTAAAAAGTAAGAAATACACTTTCTTTCTTTGCTAATGGGCTTCCATTACAAGGAGAATGTAATTAACTGAAGTAAAGACATACAAAGCCATACAGAAAAAGTGAGTGAAGTATATGAACTGATTGCATTACTGCATTACAGTAAGATTACAGGATTATATACAAAATGATTCAAGAAAAGTCTTGTGCATGCTCCACAAAACATTGTGCAATTAGCAGCATTTCAGCCTGGAATCAATAAAAAAAGTGTGAAAATATGACATTCTCGAAGGTGGAAGGGGCCTACACCCAATCATTAATGGTTGTTTGCACAATATGTCATTTAAATCGTGCCTGTACTTGATATAGACCAATGCTATTTATTATTCTGTCCACAGCAATTTCCATTTTACTCCTTAAATTAAAAAAGGGACAAAATATACATTTTTAAAGGACTGAGGGCATACACCTACATGGTCAATGGTTTCTAAATCCGGTTCAGTTCTGTGCTGGGATTAGAGCTGGAGTCCTTAACACCACTGGCAGAGAGGAGAGCCCTCAGCAAGCTGCTGAACATCATGGACAATGTTCACCACCCTCTGCACAGCACCATCACCAGGCAGAGGAGCTCATTCAGCGGCAGACTGCTGTCCCAGTCCTGCTCCACAGACAGACTCCGAAAGTCTTTTGTCCCTCAGGCCATAAGACTTTTCAACTCATCTCAGCACAGCAAACTAAAGACTCTGTGACACTTTTTCACTCTGGTAACTCCGGCCACACCATGGACACACCCTCAGCCATGGACACACTCTCAGACTTGCTGATGCCTATAAAACTATTTTTATAGTTCTACCCTATTTTGCACTAGTAGTTCATTCACTAGTTCATTCATCTACTGTTTGCTTATCTTTTGCACTGCTGAATTTAAATCATTATATAAATGTGTATTTGCACTTTCTGTGTGGCTGACATCAGTTATCCTCACTTTATGCACATCAACTGGTGTTCACTGTCTATTGTTCAACTGCACTACCTCCATTCTACATTACACACACACTGTATTTTTACATTTTACATTGTACATTCTATTTTCTATTTGATTGTATTTATATATATCTTTATCTTTATATTTGATATATTTTATTTTGTAACTTTGTGTATTCACTTTGTAACTTTGTGTATTATACCTGCTGCTGGATGTCTAGAATTTCCCCTCTGGGATCAATAAAGTATCTATCTATCTATCTATCTATCTATCTATCTATGTAAATAGTACAGTAATATTAGTGAAAGGAAATAAGACAACTGTTTTAGTGCATTTTTTTTCATTAAAATTATTGTAAGAGGCTGAAGGTTTTGTTCTGACTGTAACATCATGTTTCTAGGCCACTATCAGAGCAGTAGTACACACACACCTACACATACACACATCTGCACACAGACATTATTCTTAAGTTGTTTTTTTTTTATTAAAAAAAATAATAATAACTCTAATGTTGTGCTCCCCATCTCTATCTCTCCCTCTCTCTCTCCCTCCCTCTCTCTCTCTCTCTTTCTCTGCCCTTCTCCAGCTTTGCCATTAGCGTCATTTGCATGTGGCTGAGAAGCCATTAGAATTTTAATGAAGCTGACCCTGGAGGCAGGACTTCAGCAGGCCCTAAACAACACACACACAGCCCTGAGGCAAGAGCACTTTCAGCACACGCTCTCTCTCTCTCTCTCTCTCTCTCTCTCTCTCTCTCTCTCTCTCTCTCTCACTCTCTCTGTCTCTGTCTCTCTCTCTCTCTCTCTCTCTCTCTCACTCTCTCTGTCTGTGTCTCTGGGTCTCTCTCTCTCTCTCTCTCTCTCTCTCTCTCTCTCTCTCTTCTATCCAGGCTATCGCACAGTAACTTTATTTTATAACTGCTGGATGTTTTCCTGTGCTTTGAACGCTACAAGGACTCAACACCTGTGCTATTATTCTTTCTAAAGACAATAAAAATATAGGGTACAAACAAACACACACACACACACACACACAGAGAGAGAGACACACACACACTAAAGTCCAGTACATGCTTTCCAGAATCAATATTGTTACTGCCTCCGACTCAGTGCCACTGTTAAATCTGAACGCCTCCTCATAACGCACATTCAGAGAATGAGAAGAAAAATGAATATCACTGTCGTCTGTTGGAGCCGCTCTAATGTGCACAATTTCCTGCCTCATTATGGCATTAATCTCAACCCTCTCTTTTATACCATAATTACTCATTTGCGAAGGCTAAAATAATCATATTTAATTGGCTTCTGGAGCACAGGGTTCGGATCTGGTGTCGTCTGAGCAGCAGGAGAGGATGACACGCTCTCACTAACTCCAAGTGGAGCGGTGTGTCGTAGAGTCTGCTGTGCTGTATGACAGCAGCTCAGTGATGGATGTTTCAGAAACAGGTTATATGGTTACGTCAGCTAAACAGAGGATGTTGGACCTCCTTAAAGTACAATGTGACAGAAGTAAGCTCACCGGCATGACCTAATGAGACGACACACACACACACACACACACACACACACACACACACACACACACACACACACACACAAACACACACACACACACAAACACACACACACAAACACACACACACACACACACACACAAACACACACATACAAACACACACACACAAACACACACACACAAACACACACATACAAACACACACATACAAACACACACATACAAACACACACACACAAACACACACACACAAACACACAAACACACACACACACACAAACATTTGTAAAAAAAAGACACCAGTGTTATCTAAGATCAGTGCTTCAGGAACAAAGAGCCACTAGATATTTAATTAGGAACTTTGGTTAAAAAACATGCTGTGCCCACTGTGTTTGCTCATCTAACCTCAGCTCAGTTCAGTATGCGGGAATGAATGATCCTTATTCTATACAATTTTCTATATATTACAACTGCTGACAAAGATGTGCACACACACACAGCACAGCTTGTGTACACACCGCTTGTCTAGTTCCTGTAGAGAAATTTTGCCAACAGATAAGAACTCTTTGTAGCCTCAATAACACTAAAATTATCCTCCTAAGTGAGGATAATTTCAAAGACGATCAAAAAGGTTATGATGAAACTGGCTCTCTTCAGTACCATCTCACAAAAGAAAGAGCAAGAGCTGCCTCTGTTGCACAGGATAAGTTCATGAAGTCAACTGCACCCCAGATGAGAGCTATCTAAATGCATCACAGAGTATTTTGGTTTGTTTAACATTTTTAAGTTACTACATGATTCATTGTGTGTTCCTACATGGATGACTTCAATATTCATTTAGAATGTAGCGGATAAAAAGAAACAAAAGAAAAAAAGTGTGTTCAAACCTTTGACTGGTACACTATATATATGTATTTTACACACACACACACACACACACACACACACGGAGAGAGAGAGAGACTAATTAGAGAGAGTCTTCTGCATCTTGATTGCATGAAAATAAAGAAATGCACTCACAGTAGCAACAAACATACACAGACTAACTGTAGTAAGAAATGAAATATGAATGATGTGACAGCGAGACACATCAGGCCATGACATGAAGATACCTCAGGCATAAAGCTGGAAGGGAAGTGAGCACAGCTAGCATTTAAATATGCGTTTATGTGTGTGTGAGTGTTTTGTGTTTTCGTAAGAGCATATGCTCATACATACATGAGTGCATTCATGAGTGCATACTCAGGCTAGGGGATTAAAGGAATAGATGTAACGGGATTATGTATTTAAAGCCCAAAAATAGCACTGTAACTAACTGATTCAATTACTGGAAAAAAGACAATAATCACCCTCTGGTTTCTCCTGAAAAACAAAGCGATTCTGTACACAGCTGAAATAAGTGGCCTATTTTAAAAGGGACTAAACAGACTAAAAGCAAACAGGAGAAATGTACAGATTACACAGAACATGACATGCATGTCTCTGGGTGAAAGAACTGTTTCACTGTTTCCTGGAGTCCAATCTTGTGCGTGATGATAGACAATCATTTTTATATATTTCTTATAGCAGACAGAAAACAAAAGGGAGGGACATGTTTTATTTGCTGTTTCAAATAGTATGAATTTAGGCCTTCTTATTAACAGAATATTTCATGTTCGTGAAAGGCCAGTTTTAAAATAAATGTATAATTTAATAAAAAAAAAAACCAGACAGAATATATTTAATAAGTGGTTGGTAAAACTGAATCTGAAAAAGTTGGCAGGATTCTAGAGTTCTAAAAGTGATTTAATACTAACAGAATATGCTTTAATTGTGTGGCCTTTTCTGGCTATGCCTAAAGATATTCCTGGAGTCCAATCTTGTGCATGATGACACAATCATTGTTTATATATTTCTCATAGTAGAGAGGAAACAAAAGGAGAGTTGTCTTATTTTTTGATTCAAATAGCCTGATTTTAGATGTTTAATATATATATATATATATATATATATATATATATATATATATATATATATATATATATATATATATAAACCTTGATTCAATTGAATCAATGTTTTTGGGGATTTGGCAGTGAGCAGTACTACAGGAGACTAACAGAATTGTGTTGCCTTTTCTGGCTACACCTAAAGATATTCCTGGAGTTCAATCTTGTGGGCAATGACAGACAACAATTGTTTACATATTTCTCATAGCAGACAGGAAACAAAAGGATGATTTCAGGTGTTTATTTGTGCAGAATATTTTACTGTGGTGATAGGTCAGTTTTAAAATATATGCATCATTTAAAAACATTAAGAAAATGGAGAGAATATATTTAATAAGTGCTTGGTGAAATTAAATCAGAATAGGTTATTATCAGGATTTGGCAATTCTAACAGACAGATTTTTTAAATAAACAAAATATGCTTTAATTGTGTGGCCTTATCTGGCTATGCCTAAAGATATTTTTGGAGTCCAATCTTGTGCACGATGACAGACAAACATTGTTTATATATTTCTCATAGTAGAGAGGAAACAAAAGAAGAAATGTCTTTTATTTTTTGTTTCAAATAGCCTGAGTTCAGGTGTTTATTTGCACAGAATATTTTTGATCATTTTTAAAATACATGCATCAATTAAAAGCATACAGAACATGGCGAGAATATATTTAATATGTGGGTAAAAGAAATTAATGAGAATAGGTTGGTAGAATAGGTGGGCAGAATTTGGAAGTAACCAGTGCTATAAGAGAGGTTAAAGTGAACAGAATAGGCTTTAATTGTGGCCTTCCCAAATATATACATGCACTGTATTTATGTGCATGTCTGTGTGTGAGTGTGTGTATGCATTTTAGTACTGTTTCAGCTCCAGGCAGGGAAATGATTGGCTCCCCCCTGAGGGCCTTTCGCTCCCTGCAGCATGTGGAAACCATGGCGCGTTGCCAGGATACAAGCCCCCAGTCTGTACTGACAAGCAGACATGAAGAGCAAAGATTAATTATTTACAAGCACACCCCTGTATGCCGTGACGACTTGGCACTTTTCCTGCATTAAATGTCACTATCTATGAAGCCACTGCCTTTACTACTTATTTCATAGGGGTCTTGATTGTGACCCTTGATCCTTTTGCACAGTATCACTGATAAAACCTGATAAATATTCTGCTCTGGCAGCATCATACTGCTCTCATGTGTGGAGGACTGACAATAGATAGACCTTTTGTGGTCATTTAAAGGGACCTATAGGCCGAAATTTGTCCAATGAGATTCATGTAAGGATTTACATTTAGTTAATGCTTAATCTTGTTAAAAAATATATTAAAATCTATTTTTAAATCAAATTTCAGCGCTGATGTTATGCTAAATAAACTGATAAATAAAAAAAACACACTGGCAAATTATGCATTTAAAAGAGATAAATGGGTTTTCAGGGTTATCTGAAACATGTTCCCCATGTATATCAAGGTGAGTCTTAAGTCATTTGATAAAACACAAACTAGTTTCATTAAAATCATTATCTTTTTAGATCATCATCTCAAATCATTTACAAAAAATATGTCTCATGTTCTTCTACAGGTGTACTAAGCGCAGGTTATTGGATCCGCTGAATTCGTGCTTCAGTGCAAGCGTTCTTCAGCGTGTTTTTTTTTTTTTTTCATATGCCCCTCAAGCTTTCACTCCCCATCTACCCTGAGACGCCACGGCAAAGTGATGGCATCTGTGCACTGGCCGCCCAATAGGGACCCGCCTTTTTCCTTCTCTTCCCCCAAAGCCCTAGCGCGCGTGGCGCAGAATTTTATTTGCATTTGCTCTCATACATATTCATAGCAGCGGGGTCAGCTCACATGGAGAGGAGTGATTTAATTGGGCTTTGGACGGAGAGGCTCCTGAGTGACAGGCGGAGGAGGTGGATCCCCACTGCTAAAGGCAGGACTGACCCTGAGCTGCCTTTCTTTTGTTCCATCCTCTCAGTGCAGAATTGGAAAAGCTCTTATCCCAGATAACACATGAAGTAATTGAATATCAATTTGCAACTTTGCAAGGCCGCCCACAGATGTGCTACCAAATAAGCACCAGCAGAGACGGAGAAAAATAATATAGAACCAAAGAGGAGGTGTAAAGCTTAAAATTACCACTGAGGATAGATAGAGACACAGACAGACAGATACATACAGACCGACACTTAGACAGACAGAAGCAGACAAATAGGTCAACACATGTACACAGACAGACACACGTATAGACAGACACATATAGACAGATAGATAAGTCAACACATGTACACAGACAGACACATATATAGAAAATTTAGAACCTTTAAATTCAGAAACAACATTTACATCCAATGCCTTAACTTTTAAATTATTTCTTTTACAAACACTTTTAATGGAACCAAAATTTAAAAAGTGCATGTATGTATGCATATAATATATCTATCTATATATTTGCATACATACATACACATCTAAATATGCATCTTTATATATAACTGAGTAATATTTAAAATTTCAGTATCATAAAATAACTATAGTATTTCATACATGTACCCTCAAAATAATTTTTTTCCCAACAAATGTAATCAGACATAAATACAGTAAATATAATTTTGTACACTACTAGTAATAGAGGTTTTTATATTGAATAATTAAAATTTAGCATTCCTTGCTTAATCGAGACAAAATAGTACAATCCTTCATATTGTGCTTTCTAATGACCCCAGGCTGCAGTGGTCACACAAGTAATAGAAAATGTTTGGCAGTAAATAGGAAGCTGTGCTTGCAGACATGCTGTTTTTGGTACAGTAGATTAGGCCTGGACTCAAGCATCCAATCCCGCTTTGGCTTGTAATTTGTTATCAGCAGAGGAGGCTCTTTGCCTCTGATTACTGGCCTCTTGTGTAGTGTGTCAGCCCACTGTTCCTGGCAGGGACGTAATTGCATTGTTCTTGGTGAAGGGCGAGGGGCGGGAGAAAAAGCATATGAAGTGAGTGCTGTGTATTAGTTCCCAGATTGTTGGCAATGATTGAAATGCATGATGTGAATCTGGCTGTTTCAATAACAAGACAAGGTTGCAATTTGCTGTTACAGTGCTCCAGTCCTGAGCACTTATTTACAGGAATTAACAGTCATGAATATTTCAGTCTGTTACAGTCTGTTGTAATGTTTATAATTATAAGCTATTGTCATGCAGGTTTAATTTAGATGGTTTCACAAAAACAAGACACCGAAAATGGGTTAAAAATGCAGGATATCTGAGTGTGTGTGATTTTTACAAGGACACAGGAAACCTCTGCGTATTCTGGAAAAACAAATAAAATCAAGAACGGAATATATTTGCATTTTGCATGCCGATCTTCTCTTTCTTTGCAGGGAAGAAAGGAATAATAATTGATACACAGCAGGCATTTTCTTTCTTCACTAGGCCAGTGTGCAATTTTGTAACACAAGCTCAAGGTAATTTCACCCACCTACTACCATTCAGACTGCCTCAATTAGCAGCCGGCGCTGATGAAAGGAAAATCTATGAGTTCAGATTATTTCCAGCGCATTTTATATTGCTTTTTAAAATCCAATTAACTTCTGAAAGCACGCGACTTTTAGACAAAATGATGTGCCGCGGCAGCATTGTTGAGAAACATTGGCCGATGTGATAATTGGCAGCTTTTCAAAGAGGCTCTGACAGCCACTCACTGTGTCTCCGTGAACAATCAAATACCCTACTCACACAGAAACCTGAGTGTGCAATTCAGCCTTTTCTTTTCCACGTCTTGAGATTTTTCAAAAGCCCTATCTTCGAAACGAGCGGCACAATCGCTTTTTAACTGCATGGATATGTGATTATTCAAATCTGGGCCTGTTTCATTTCTAATCAATACCTGCACTGTCGGCTCTCTCCCTGTGCTTTGTTCAGCTGACCCTGAAGTTACCAGCAGAACTGCTGCAGGGGAATTACAGGCACAGGTCTGTGGCAGTGTTTTCTCTCTCAGATCTATACACTGATACTGTGCCAAGACTGGCTGACTGGGTGCAATACTTGTCTAAATAGGTTTGAAGATGCTTTTAAGATGCTTTTAGATATTAGATAGATTAAATTTTTTAAGATGCATTCAGAATAGCCGGATAGAAACTAAACACAATAACAACAAAAAGTGCTGTTTTTACACACAACAGGTTCTGTATTATTTTAAATTAGATATATGTTCTGAAACACCGTACAACACTATTAGATGTCATATGTATTCTTTCAACTAGACATACACGTTATCTAAGCACTAAAATACATTTTCAAAGCCCTGGGTCTCGCCAGACTTCTCTCCCAATTCATCCAAATATCTATAAATGAATAAACATTATTTTTTGAACAGTCAGTAATTGTATTAACAAACCCATCCACAAATTTTTCCAACAAACTGCGATCTAATTTGCTTGCAAGTCAACAGAAAAGGTATGAAAGTCACATTGCAGCATTTCATTACCAAACAAATCTATGTGAAGAAAACTGTGAGACTCTCTTTTTTTTTAATTCTCAAATCATCATTAGGGCTCAAATCTATCAAAATCTAAGTTAATCTAAGGTCACTAAACTTTTATACTCTCTCACTCAGACAGAAACTTTATTGCTGTTTTTCACTTTTTGACATAATGTGAATCTGAAAGTTGTTCTCAACATTCTGCAAGAATTTTATGATGAACAGACCAATAAAATGCTTCAAAATGACGTAACTATTTTTACATCGATTATCAACTTAAAAACATTTTTTTCTCCTGTAAAATAGACATTTTGGAGATACATGTTTTTTGTCACACAATTATTATATGCTAGTGAAAAGAATTCAATTATCTGATTAGATGTGATACTATATCAGATTCTGGACAATTAGTGGGTCTAATTTTACTTTAATTTAATTTAACTGGATATTTTCCATTTAAGTGAAGAACAAATGAATTAGACAAAGAACTTTAAGGTATACATTTGTTTTGGTTCAGTGTACATGTAACTAATGTCACGATTTAAGAGCTCTTATGTTTCAAAGAACCCCCAGTGGTTCCGGACTTGTAGCAACAAAAACAAATTTGCATAAATGGTTATGAAATTAACAGATAAAGTGTTTTCAGGGAATTTCTAGTTATTTAAAAGAAGGATAGTAAAAGTTACCAAGTTTAAGAAGCTACAAATGTAGAAAAGAGAAATTTAGTCATGTGTTTGTGTTACTAGTAGTTCTCGTAAATGAAATGCACTGACCTCTACAATAGTTTTGAAAGAGAAAGTTGAAGTAAAACACGCAATTAATTTGCTTGCTGACAACAAGCTTTCTTCTCGTTAGTTTATCAAATCAATTTTTTTCAGATTGTTTAGTTGAGTGGGTGCTTTCAAAAATGCGCCTGAGGAAGAGTAGAAAGTAAAAGCATGTCAACCTAAACAAACACAACTAAGTTTTGATTAAAGCGAATTGTAGACATGAAAGCTATCAGATGTTTTATTCAATTGGGTCTCTTCTCTTTGATCGCTGCTTTCATAACAGGGCTATAAAAGAAATCTGCAGGAGGAAAACACAACATCAATGGGGGAAGTCACTGACGGGTGACAACTAATTAGGGGAGCTTGTCAAAACTGTCGGTGCGCTTGACCAAAGGGAAGATACAAAAACAACATTTAGAGACAGAAATGAACCTGAACCTGCAACAACAAAACTTGAGTGTAGGCAGATGAGCTGTGTAAAAGCTGTGTTTGAGGTGTTCTAACAGTAAGAGTGCTTGAGACAATGAAATATTAAAATAGGAATAGTCTTTAGCCAGAATAGCCTACATTTTACATGTGAATGTTCTATGTTGTTGTTGTTGTTCCAGGGCCTGGTAATTACGAAATGTCTGTTTATTACACTTACTTGTAGTAATACCACACCTGATTACACTGAACACTGTTTGTATGCATGTGTGTGTTTGTGGGTGTGTGTGTTTGTGTAGGGCGTTTTAGTGTTAATGGTAAAAACAGGCTTTTTGGCACACACCCACGGTGAAAATGGGCGCAGAGCATCAGCGTCCCGGGCCGCAGGTCTGAGGGGAGAGAAAAAGCCGGGAGGATGAGAAGCAGGAGCGGAAATAGCAGCATGCCCACGACTGCATTAGCATTCTCCCAGACAGCCTGTTAGCTGAAGAGGGTTTTAATTAGCTATTTTCCCGCTAGCAAATGAGGAAATTATCGGCTGAGCGAAACAAGCCAGAGACAACTGGGCCTGCCACCAACAAACACATGTCCATGTCAGCACAAACACACACACACACACACACACACACACATACACAAGCCCCTAAACACACACATGGCACGGGCACTCAGAAGCACGGTATTATCATAATGAATGGCTTTGGAAAATGGGCTAAAGAAAAACGTTTTGAAAAACGTGTCCCTTTCCTCTTTCTGCCTTTGCCAAAGCTGATATGAATACACAGCAGCCACCGTAATATGATTATTTTCTTGAAGTGCTTAATCACCGATTCCTTTCATCCCTCAGCCCCCCCCCCCCCAAAGAAATGTTTATTTACCAACACAGACCCCACTTCGGAGCAGGACTTTAAAGGAGTGCCTTGGATTTAATTAGATCCCAGTCAATTCCTCTTGTTTCAGTGGTGGCATTAATATTTAAATGAAAAGCCCCATGCTTGCCTTGTGGTCTGTTGATAAAGTAGCTGCTCCTGTCTCGAGTCTCGCACACCCGGAGACTGCACGTCTCTCGCTGCTGCTTCATCTCAGCTGGGCTCCGGCTGTCGAGGAGTGCTAATAAGAGGCCTGGAAGACTCCAACCCTCCTTAACAGAACTCGCACTGGCTTCTGCTTCTGCTGTAAGAGTAAGAAAAGAGGAAAAGGTGTGGTGAGACTTCTAAAGAAACTCTGAACAGTGCCATGAAAATATTAAAAAGTATATAGCCTGCTTATGGAGAGCGGACGTCGCTCATTCTGTGTCAGTACATGAGCCTAAGCACGATTTTCAAATTGCTGAAATCATAACAGACGTTTCATTTTCAAGAGAATTAAATAATGTTTAACATTCAAAAGTAAAAAAAAAAAAAAAAAAAAGGTTTTACTCTAGTTAAAGCATTTCTATTCTATAACACAGGGTAAAGAACAACTGTCAGATTCAAAAAGTCAAACCATGAAAAGTGAAAACCATGAAAATGACAAATACAAAAATGAACACAAGGTATTTATATGACACGGTATCTAAATTTCAAAGATAAGCAATCAAACTCTCAATCTGCTAGCAGCTTCTATCAGTTCAAAGGGATTACATATCATACTACTGTTTCACATTTCATAATAATAATACTACATATAATGCATCAAATTGAATTGGAATAAAATATATTACAGCACTATTTAATACAATTACGACCCCTGAAAGTTTAGAGAAAGAAGGTTTTTCTCCTGTTCCTATAAAGTGATCATTTTGGAGATTTTTGGAGGTTTTTGCATAATATGAACACTCCACCAGAAAAAAACAAACAAACATGTGAACAAAGAATATGTTATTGTCCTTTAAATGGTTAGCATCCTATTTACACCCATTACTTTCCTACAGGAACCTTAGAGAACACTTTTGTCTTTACTAAGTATCAAAAACAATGCACCTTTTTAATGCAATCATATCGATTATTCTGTATATTGTGGGATATAAGATCTCAAATTATTTAACATTTGTTCTGTTAGGATGCAAGTAAGGATGCCCCTCTGAAAACTCCTCTTATCTCCTGATCTTCAGCTCATCATTGCTTTTAAGGAGATGAAGTAAAGCTTTCTTCTACTTTCCTCTAAGAAACCTAATGCTTTAGAGATTAGTCAAGAACTTATGCCAACAATTCCTCATGCATACTTCAGACATCCCAGAAACACACAAAAGCGAAGCGTGCCACTTCCCTCCAATGAGACTTCACCATCCGTTAAATATTTCACTACCTTTCTTCTCCTCTCCACTCATCCCGAAAATATTTGTCTTGTTTCTGTGTCCTATGTCTGTCCTGTGTCTTTGGGGATATTTTTGTTTTCTTTTTTTCCTTTTTTTACTCAGGAAGGACAGGGAAAGAGAGAGAAAGGGGGAAGAGAAAGAGAGAGAACAGGGTAAAGAGAGAGAGAGAGAGGCCTTCACTGCTCCCTGCACCCCATCAGTACTGACCTAGAAACAGCCTGCTGATCACTCCCTGGGGCGAGTGCCAGCCACCACCCTCTCTCTCTCTCTTTCTGATGAGGCAGTGAGGAGAAGAGGCATGCTCTCTATCCTGGGAATCTGCTGAAAGGTGAAGGAGTTCAGTGATGAAAGCTGAGGACGAAGAGTTTTGTCTGCTTAATGGATGGCTTCAAGTGGGCTTTTTCTACATGGAGCAACCCACTGGCTTCGACCTGTCTCCGGAAACATCTGACAGAGGGGGTCTGAGGAACAGCAGGAGGAAGTTATCAGGTGTCCTTTTTAGAACAGCCCACTTTAACATAGACTGAAAGAAATACAGCGTTTATTTTCAATGTTTTGATAGAGTTATAAAGCCACAACATTTTTACAACAAGTTTGGCCTGTGATTCAGTGGCTAATCAGGCAGTAGAGGAGTGGAGGAGTTTGTGTGTGTGTGTTAGTGTGTGTGTGTCCTCCTCTGGCCTCGCTCTGTCTCAGCACAGCTTTAATGAGCTGAGGCTGGCTGGAGTGTGGAGCGAGACTGCATACACTCCATTAGAGCTGAAAGAGCACGGGAATGAGAGAAAAAGACGAAAAGAAAGAGCAAACAAGAGAAAGCGAGAGTGTACTGACTTTTAAAGGTCCTCTAACTAGCTACTAGGGGTGTGTGATACGGACTTTAAATAATATCAGAGTAGAGTTGGACGATGTACAAAAAAAATTGTATCAAAATAAATTTCTTCATTTCAGTCGATACACTATAATTCCAAAATCAATATGAACAGTATGAAAGCCAAAAAGTAGGAGATGTACATCATTATGCATTGACATTAGAGCTGGGCGATATGGTATAAAACATTATATCACGATAATGATGACAAAATCTTGACAAAATGCATCAGCAGTAGCTAATTCTTAAAACTGCTATTTAAATACTTTTGAATGCATAGTACAGTGATTTCTATTCAGTTATTGCTATTAAACAGTACTAATAACACTCTGTAATGAAATGTATAGTTGGGTCAGTGTTTTTTTTAGCATGGATAATATCCTTAATGCTCCTAAAAATACATAATGTCAATATGATAAGAAAATGTGTTATAATACGCTAAAATATTGTCATATTGTCCACCTCTATTTCAGAAATTGCCCACCTCTATCTCTCGAGAATGACAGAGAAAAGTGAGAGATAGCAAGACAGAATAAGGCTGGATGATATAGCTAAAATTTATATCATGACACATTGCTTAATTTCAGTGAATATGGTATGATTCTAGCAATCAACAACAGTATAAAAGCCATCGGCCATAATGTACATCACCATGCACTGACATTAGAGCTGAGTAAAAATATTATATAAAGATATTTACAGACATCTTCACAATACACAATATGTATCTCAATGATTTGAGTCGCATAAAAAATGTATTAGCAGTAGCAGATAAAAACCAGCCTTTTAAATACTCCTTTATTCATGATATGCATATGATAGTACGAAATAAAAAATGCATTATCTGTTTTTATTATTATTTTTTTATTATAGTTTCTAAAAAACTGCATAGTACAGTGAGTTTTATTCAGTTTTTGCTGCATATCATCCAGTTAATTACTCTCTCTGTTATAAAATGCAAAATTGTGTCAGTGTTATTTTAGCATGGCTGGTATCCTACTTGATATACTTAAAAATACATATTGGCAATACGATAAGGAAATGTATTTAACAATATTCTTTGTTATTTGACTAAACAATTATAGTAATTTCAAGAATTTACTGTTGGAACAAAAATGCATTTCATAAAATGCTTTTAGTTAGTATAAAAAACTGTACACTTTTGTCTATTTCGTAAACAACAATAACAAAGACTAATAATGTAACAAAATACAAAATGTAACATAAAAAAGGAAATGTAAAGAACAATCTAACACAATAGTAAAGAGCACTAACAATTTAGCATATAAGCTATTCAAAAACAGTATTTGTTTTACAGTAATTAGCAAAACAAATATAACAGACTGCTTTCAAGACAGAATATCTATTATTTCTCTATCACAATGTATTTTTTTTTTGTTGTTTTTGAAACAATTACGATATTATGTACGATACAAGATGGCACACCCATATGAACAACTACTAACAAACTATGACTGAAAAAAAGAGTACAGACAACAGCTCATCATTTACAACAGTTAAAACTAACACTGCAAACCTCACTTCACAAGTAAACCTGTGCGAAAAAAACAATTTGCACTAACTGAAACCCAGTCTGTCTCCAAGCTCTGTTTTCTTCTCGGGTGGGTGGGTGGCTGATTAGGAATGGAGTGTGTGTGTGTGTGTGTGCACGCAAGGCGGGCGTGTGAGCCCCATAACACCCTCCTGCATTTTAATTAGCCCAGTGAGCATTCCTCTCTGGGATACTCTACATCCCGACCCATCACCATGACAGCCACAGCGCAGCACTGCAGCTAAGCAGACAGGACAAGAAGATTTCAGCAGTGGATCCAGAGCCAGACCCAGAGCTTCAGGCCTGCATTTATATCACGCTCCAGCGTGATGCTGAAGTGCCACTGGGTCTGAGCAGCTCTGATTCTGTTAAAACGTCCCCATATGAAGGATGTCAGTTACTTGAACAAAATACACAAAAACATAATGTATGCAACAGTGTAGCAGTAATTATATTTATTAAGATCAGCTTGATTACGTCTGAAACTTTATCTACTTCATTTCACTATGGCCACACTCAAATATATGTTTCTTCGTCATTTGTGTTAACATGTCCAGGCACTTCATATTAAATACTGCTCATATTGTCGTCAAAGTAAATGTAGCAACTGCTATTGACACTGATCATAAAGCACCTAGCTATGCTATAATATTACATTCCAACAGGCAATTTAACCTTATTTACAGGTATTTAGAGTACAGATTAGGGGTGGGCGATATGGCCCTAAAATAATATCACAATATTTCATGGTATTTTTGCGATAACGATACTCTTGGTGACACAACACAAAAAACTATTTCAAAAATACACTATACACTGGAAGAAAAAAAAAACAATATTATTACATTCAATATAATACTGCACACCCCTAAGTGAGATATGAAAAAATATCAGATTTGTAACAGAAGTCAATGATCCAGAATGTCATGCTGCTAATAATAATGCACTCCATATATCTGTCTCTAGTAAATATATATTGGGAAATGGGATGGGTGATATGGCACGATATTTTAAGGTATAATATCGTTCACGATATTTAAACATTTCGATAATATTATCGTGTACAATACGATATGGCACACCCCTAGTACAGATAACTATTTTTTATACAGAAGTGCTGTGCACACACCACATAGCTAATGTACATCCTCCACCTTCTTGAAAAGAGGAGCTGCATCTGTGGTTGAAGAAGCAATAGTTAAAACACCCACACAAACGTCCACATATCTGCTCTTATCATTTTGTTAAAATAACAATATTGTTTACCGCCCCAATTTCTCGGACGCTATATATATTCCACGAAAAACAGTCCAAAAAGTATTCAACCATTCAACCAACCAAAAATGGTAAACTTGGTTTGTAGCACCCAAGGATGCTTTACAATCAACACTCAGCACAGTGATTTATTAGTGATTAATCACAGTCCATTCATCATACAGGTTTTACCTCCAAAACAACAGCTAGTATATTTTTAAGCTTTACTGCTTTTTATACGTTAAAGCAGTATGTGACAAAAAGCTATTTTGAGGAAACCAATAGGCTAGACACAAAAAAAAGGGTTAAAAACTACAAATAATCACCTAATTTGGCCAAAAGACCACTGCTCAACAGTAGCAGGCTTAGCTTGCTAGCTTTCAGCTCAAACCCTGTCTATATGGTGTTGCTGGGTATATTTAAAAACATAGGTCTTTCTCTCAGTCCACATAAGAAACAAACATGACTTTAAAATGGCAAAACAACCCTAAAACACTGACATTTGCTTGTCAGCCTAGCTAAAGCCAAACAACATTTGTTTTCTAGGTAAACATGCAATCTACAGAGATATCAGCAGCTCCCAGATTCAACTAGTTACTAGCTAACATACATGCCTCTTATAAACACAAACCACGTTCCCACACCAATGATCTTCTCACTGTGTTATTTAAAGAGCAGAAATACATAAATTTGTATCATTCACAGGATCAGAACCCAATTTATACCACAAGAAAGTTAACATATACTGTTGTAGTCTAAAGTCTAAATAAGGTAAATAACAAATACTACCATTAACTACCTAACCACAACAAATAGAGTTAGCTTGCTAACTATTAGCTAACTAATTATCTACCTGCTCAATAGCAGAACCTTCCAGGCTACAGGTAACTCCAGCGTTTGACATCCTCCCCACTGTTCAGGCTGATTTAACTTCTTTCTTCATCTGATATATTTTGGGTTGAAGGCTTTCATACTTCTTTTTTCTATCTACCTTCCTAATCTAAACTGCTCCAACAGTTTGGATCTGTGTTAGCATGCACACGTGTGAGGGCGGGGTCCTGAGTTCGGCTGGGAGACAGACAAGTATGATGTCCAATCATCTAATTCGAACCAGACTAATTGGTTTTACTGTCATGTGACCTCAATGGAAAAACAACACTTTTTATTTAAATAATCAGAGGATTTGATTCACAAATTTCTGTCAGGGCATTTCTAAAAAATATAATACAAAAAGTTTTGTTTTTAAAGAAATAACCTACTTTGGTTTTAAATGACATGTTGCATTAATTTTCCAATAATAAAACTACTGTAAATTTGTTTGCACAGCTTCTATTCACAATTTTCTATTTATTTTCTGCATTTAAGTGTATTTTTTTCTGGATTGTGTATTGTATATAAAAGTTAAAGAGTAATTATTCTTTGCATACTTCTGTTCTTGATATATACAGATCTGGAAAAAATTAAGAGAGCACTTCAGTT
The DNA here is from genome assembly GCF_023375975.1 of Astyanax mexicanus. Lineage (NCBI taxonomy): Eukaryota > Metazoa > Chordata > Actinopteri > Characiformes > Acestrorhamphidae > Astyanax > Astyanax mexicanus. Next base: position 38,509,407 of record NC_064413.1, on the reverse strand, counting down.
TCTGTATCAGTTTCTCTGATTTTGCTATTTATAGGTATATGTTTAAGTAAAATTAACATTGTTGTCTTACTCTATAAACTACAGACAACATTTTTCCCAAATTCCAAATAAAACTATTGTCATTTAGAGCATTTATTTGCAGAAAATGAGAAATGGCTAAAATAATAAAAAAGAAGCAGAGCTTTTAGGCCTCAAATAATGCAAATATACATGAAGTTTTAAAAGTTCAGAAATCAATATTTGGTGCAATAACCCTGGTTTTTAATCACAGTTTTCATGCAGGCATGTTCTCCTCCACCAGTCTTACACACTGTTTTTGGATAAGTTTATGCCACTCCTGGTGCAAAAATTCAAGCAGTTCAGCTTGGTTTGATTGCTGTGATCAGCCATCTTCCTCTTGATTATATTCCAATTTTGGTCAAATAAAAGAAACTCATAGCTTCACTTAATTTCACTTAATTTCCAGACATATATATATAACCAGGAGTGTACACCAAACTGTTGTAAGAGACTTTTAAAAAGTGGGGAACTTCAATGGTTCATTATAGAACCATGAGAATCATTTGAATGCATAGTTAAATTGCACTTAAATAGAAGGAAACCCTCATTTCATGTAGATGCTTCTTGGCACATGTTTTTTTTTTTGCTTTGCATTCGTTCAGCCAGCCTCCTCTCAGCATCCTTAAAAACACTTCTTTCTTTTCCACTGTTTCCCTTTTCTCCTTTTCTCTTTCTGTTGGTTCAGGTGTGTGAGGTGCTACAGTCTCCAGCCTGGTGTGACTCAGCCCCGTCGTCTCCATCACCATGCATCACAGGCAGCACATTAATCACAGTGCTGTCTCGCGCTATCCCCTGGCTCAATCTATTTACGTCCCCCTTCCCTCCTCGACCACCAATCACACTTAATTAGGGCCTCCTACAGGCTGCAGCGTAAAGGGAAGAGTCCTACGCCTTTTCTCTTACACACATTTTACAGCTGGGAAGCTTTGTTAATGGTGAGTAAACCTAGTTCTTGTAGTTCTTGGAACCTGTTTCAATTCATCTGCAGCCTTGAGGAAGCTGTTTGTTTCAGTAGTACTATTAGAATCATGACACATTGCAGTCATTTAAAAATCTGCTAAAATAATGCAAAAATGCTTTCATTAATATAAATCTAATAGATCAATGTATATCTAGTATCAATTAATCAAACATTAATTTCAAAAGTTTTGAGATTGCAGGGAATATATGCACAGAACTGAGACCTCCAAACTGAGTTGTAAAGGAATTTGTAGGTTTGCATAATTAAAACGAGACCGGTTTATAGCTTAAAAATCATTTCTGTTACAAAAGAGAAATATTCTTTTTTCAACAAAACTGCAATAGGAAATGCAGCACAAAGCCAGTTAGTCTTTACATTTTGTGAGAATTGTACAGTCATACAGTTGAGCAGTATAATTCAGTTTTATACCACAAGAGTAAATACAAATCATGCTGTGAGCTCCCCTCATGGAAAGCTGTACACATGCTTTTTTGGACAAGCTGAGAGAAACTAAATCAACACCCAAAGTAAATTAGTAAAAAAATGTCGATTGTCGATTGCAGAGTAATGTTACACATTTTTTACACATATATGAATTGTGCACACTCAAAAAAAGGTACATTGTGCAGTTGCAATGTTCCGAGCCCAGAGAGGCAGTGATAGAAATGCCATTATGCTTCTTACAAGTCAGAGTCCCATCACAATTATTCTGAAGCTAGTATTTTGAGGTGAAAATGCTACATAATGTTGATTTAAGGGGAGTACTGCAGAAGGCATGATTAAAAGCCATTTTTAAAATTCAACACATAAATTGCTGCACCTCTTCAACAGGATAATGATTCACAGCACTTTAAAAAAGTGGCTCCCAATCAGCTGCCTACTCACATGGCACTGCTTCAGCAGGCTCTGGCTAGGCCTTAGCAGTTAAAAAAAAAAAAAAAAAACTGATTTCAGATTTAAATTTGTACTGATCTTTATACAGACCCTGAGCGACAGATATAATCCATCAAACGCAGATCCATTAATTCTTCCCCTGCAACATCTGAACAGAATGCCTCAAACAAGGTCCACTGGTAGTGGGCTGTAATCCCCCTGCATGGATTATAAGTTAATATCAAACAGTTGCATTAAGCTAACTGCTGCCCTGTCCCCTGTGCTGGCATGGTGCCCAGGTAAACCTCGGAGACGGGTATAGAACACAGCGGGGTTCCGGAACACTTCCAGGGTTAGGGGCTATGCACATTCGGTGCCGGGTGTGTTTCTGCGTTCGGCAGAACGCTGCTGGATTAAGGCTCACCAGCAGCAGATGGCAGGGAGTCTATCATGGAGGACCCCGCTGCGAGGGTGCAGCCCGCAAGCATCTTTAGCGGGAGATTAACCAACATCAACATACACCAGGGTGGGCATTTCTTCAAACACACGGGACGCCCTGGCATTGTCTGAATCTGTTCACAATTTTTATAATCAAACTTTGGGAGATAAGGCCACAATTTATTTATGCTTGCATAACTGAAATTGAACAGCTGGCAATTAAAGTGAATGTTACGGGGCCCATATCTTGCAAAAAATTAAAATAAAAAGAATGTAGGGATTTTATCAGATTTTTTTTCTAGTCCATATAGTTCATATATGAAAGGCTTAGCTTTAGGCTTTTCTGAATAATTTAGTTAAAATGTACACATATGACAATGTTTCTAAAACAATTGTGCATTTTATTCGGTCCAGAGACCATATACATACTTTGTGCTCCTAGTACTCAAGACTACATGTCTAATCCTACCTAGTTGTGCCACTTTGTAGATGTGAAGTCAGATGCCAAAGCTTTGAATCTGTTGCTGCACAGTTTGTGTCTAGTCCTTTATCAGTGATCACAGGACACTGCCCACAGAATGCTGTTGGCTGGATATTTCTGGCTGGTGGACTGCTCTCAGTAAAGCTCTGACATTGAGGTGTTTAAAAACTACAGCAGCACTGCTGTGTCTGAACACTCCTACCAAGTATCACTACACTCACCACTCACATAATAGCCCTGTGGTGGTGCTTTGGAGTCCTGATCATTGAAGTACAGTGTAAAATGGCAAAGTATGCAGAGAAACAGAAGGACTATACAGTAGTCTGTAATTATAGAACTGCAACAAGCTCCTATATGCTCAGTCAGTGTAGGAATAAGGTAGTACTCAAAATATCGCAAGTGTGCTATAAAAAATCCAGCCTTAAACTGACCTTTTTTACTAAAATTCTGAATTGTTTAAATGACCGAAATCTATTCCCATATCTCGTTAGCATAGGCCTATTATTTAATAAACTGTTTATTAAAAATCCAACTAAGTGTAATGCAGACAAGAGGGGGGGCTCACGTTGATGATTACATTCTAATTTGTGCAACTTTATTTACGATAACAGTGTGATTTGTTACTTTGCTGTGTTGTGATTATCATGCCATAGCTTAATATAAAAAAAGTAGCATTAAAAACGTAGGCCTATATCACAGACCATTTTCTTGTGCCCAACCAAACACAAGAAAAGTGGTGGGAAATCTCAGCTTAACCAGGCCTGTGTTTGGGTTGGGCATCAGGTTGGGCTCTAAACTCTAGATGTTATAAAGAGTGTTTCAGCCCTTTAAAATGAGCCTAAACACAGTGCAACCAATCACAATGGAAATGTAAAAATGAATCGTATTGTTGATACATAACACCAAGTACAAGTCGAGTTTATTCATAGACATTTTATAAAACAAGCAAAGAACAAACACCAAGGCAGTAAATCAAACACTAAGTCTAAGGAAACAAAGGCTCTAAAACAAAAGACTAACAAGAAGACTAAAAAACTAGGAAAAATAAACAAAGTAACAAACAAACTAAAGAAAACAAACAACACTAAGGCAGGGTAACACAACAGGGTCAAACAAAGAGACCAGAGTTTACTGAGACTAAGAGTCAGCACAACAGATAGCAATGGAACACATGGGTATATATACACAGAAACAGACAAGGGACACCTGTGGAAGTAACAAGGGGGCAGGGTTACAAATGAGCCCTAGGTGGGGCTAGGACAGAGACAGGACAATAACAAAACAAGGCCATGGGCTTAAAGAGAACAATTGAGTGCATTGCACCACACTGAAATAGAGCACCTCTGTGCTCCTCAGGAGCTGTGCTGCATATTCCCCCTCTCCCCCTCTGGAGCGGCGTCTGAACACGGTAAATTATTTACACAGGGTATAGATCTACAAACACTCAATCCGCCGCAGTCACTCAGCCGGATTGCCCGTGGGAGAGGAGTGTGGCCGGGCATTTTACAAAAGAGCGAGCAAGCGTGGCGAAAATGCGCCGGGCCGATAAAGGTCAGCTGCCCCCCTCCGGGTCTGCTGTGATATTTTCATTATTGAGGGGGAAGAGGCTGCTGCACAGTAAAGGGTGTGGAGCACGGTAAACACTCTACAATCAGTGCACAGGAGGGAAAACAGAGAGAAGAGGAGAGAAAGAGATATAGAGAAAAAGATATAGAGAAAAAGATATAGAGGACAGGGAAGGAGAGAAAGAAAAGATGGAGAGAAAAAAAAGGACACAAATAAAGGATAAGAGACTGGACAGAAAGAACAGGGTGGAGGAATAGAGCTGCAGTAAGGAGAGTAAATGAGAGTGAACTGCTTGAGCTTCTTCAGCTGGGCTTGCATTAGAAAATTGACTCCCTCTGCTAAAGCCTACAATCAGATAGGCCCTGATTGTTTTTGTTAGATACAGCGGAATCTCCCCTCCATCTCCTCCATGCTCAGTAATTGAATTCTCTCCAGAGGTCCAGGCCACAGTTGTACTTAACATTATGTTTTCTCCACAACTTTAAAACAGCACAGCGAGAGTCACAAACAACAGTAAGGCTTTATTTTACTGTACCTCACTCTGTTCTACACTCACTGAGATTGAGCATGTAACCGCAGTAGAATTATAGCTAAAAAAAAAATACTTCTGGTTTTTGACATATTCTGTATTTCTGATGTAGACAGTTAATAGACATAATATAGTTAAATGGTTGCTGTTTTTGCATTGCTTGAACGTTTTATCTTAATCTGAAATATTTAAAAATGATGTACACACAATAAATGCACATTTACATTTGCTGAGGTGTAGATGACTCACATTACCCATAAAAAGATATTAGATATTAGATATATTGCAATAGCTAGATTTTAACACAATGAATTCATTACAATATATGATTTTAACTTATTTTAACTCCACCTTATACTTAAGTTGCCACATAAAGAAATGTATATAATATATGATATAACCACTTGAAATTGTTTTGTTTTGTATAAATATAGAACATACCGTATATTTCAGCCATAAAATAACAAATAAAACACAAGTAAATAAAGTATGTAACAATAGACCTGTCATAATAATTACATTATGGACTTATTACAGTACATAATCTTATATAAAATAAAAACCTCAGTAATTTGGCTGACATCAAGATCGCCTATTATGTATTTGTTTGTATTAGAGCATATTAACATACAGTTAATGAGCCAGTATGTCAACCTAATGTTTAGATGCAGTGTTTTTATTTTAGTTATGATTTGCTTATTTAGGATATTTTTTTTAATGTATTTCAGTTTGAATTATCGTATATTTACAATAAGAAAAATACAATTGTAATGCTATTATATTATCTTTAATTTAGTGTAATAAAATAATCATCGTAACATGACAATTATATTGTTTATCGCAATCATTTCAAGGACTAATCCTAAATGTAGATGGCACACACTGTGATACTTTCAAATAATATGATTTTATCAAAGATATTATTATCAAATGCATGTATATGAATGTGCTTTTTCTTAGATTTTGGCCTATTTTTAATCTGAGAGTTGATTTTTATCTTTTGTTTTTTTATTTTCTTTTGTTATCCTATTATGCATCAAAACAGCCAAAAGAAAGTGTTTATCTTTTCTTATCTGTTTCAGTAATGTTATTTTAGAGTTTGATTTTTTTTTCTAAGCTCTGGTTCCTGCCTCCAGTCAGTGCTGATCAGAGAAGCTCAGATAATGGTCTGCTCAGACTGTTTTGATCCAAAAAATGTCAACCTAACAGACACTTGCCACAGCATTGTCCTCCCACTGCCTCTCATTAAGCTTCTCTTTTTCTTTCTGTTCAGCGGATGGAAATAGCCTCCTTCCCTCTGCACAATCTCCGCCTCTGTTCCAGGACTACAGCAAGCTCTGTGCTGTCAAAAGCATGACCACCTTTCACCCGCTGGATCTGAAGTGTGTCCAAATGGACCAGCTGAGAGCCAACAGCTCTTTGTTATTCAGAGGCCTCCATTAGGAGGCTGCTTTTTGGGTCTGAAAGCTGGGAGTAATGGCATGTTGCTGTTCTACTGGGTTTTGTTGGGTGATTGATTGGTGAAGTCTAAGGCTAATATCAGCGCTAACCATAAACGTTTATGAGACTACCATTTAAGCACAGAGTCAGATGTTCTGCTGGACTGTGGCGGTCTCTGGCCTGGTACCAGGACTGGCGCTGGTGAGCTCTTAGTGTTTGGAGTGCTCTCAGGCTCCGCTGCTTTCTCTGCGCTGACCCTGCAGCGGGACAGCGGGAGAGGAGCTGGTTTTCTGGCAACGGCCACCAAACACACATTTGTTTGGGTCTCACTGTCCTGGGGGATGAGGTTGTGCCAGGCGTGGCCTCAGTGATTCACCATCAGGACAAAAAAACTGCAAAACTACAAAAAAAAGGGCTTCCTGTGAAAAAAAGCTATTTCATAGCTAATTCATATCAGCTATCCAAAGGATGTTTATAGAGATTATGTAAGTGTATAAAACTATTTTAACAGTTTTTTTTTTTTTTTTCATTTTATGGATCTGACAAAACTGACATGCCAAAAGTCATGGGATAGCAGTATGTAAACTGATCATGAAGTGCTGGTTGGTTTGGGAATCCCTAAATCAGATGTTGTTATAAAGCATTATCTTCAGATGTGAGTGAATTTAAATTCTATTATCAGAGTTTCAGTGAGAGTTTGAGTTTGATAGTGAGCACCAGATGGATAGGACATTCCATTTATTTTTGTTAGCATATTTTTTGTATAGATTTTTTACAATTAGGAATCTCTGCATTGTAATGGAATATTGCAATTGGAACAAAAACATGGGGGGTTAATTACATATAAAATGTAATACATATACATGTAAAATACATATACATGTAAAAATAAAAAAGAGAGTATGTAAATTTCTAAACAAAACATATACATCAACATTATAAAGTTTTTACATCATTAACGACATCAGTCCAAAAATGAATTACCGCCTTAGTGCTGTAGAATCTAGCTGTTAGGGATGTTCCATTTCTCAATTTGTATGGGCTTTTAACATTCCTCAATCCACAGTGTCACATGTGTACTCGGAATACATCACAGAAGGCATTACAACCCACAGTAGACAGTGCAGTAGACAAGCGAGTCATATGACAGACAGAAATCTCATCCACATTCAATACAGGAGGCTAAACAAATAGATGTATCAGGACATTTATTCTGTATGTCATTGTGGAGAATTCATTGTCAAGCTAATAAACTCATGTCCATGTAGTGTAACTATTAATGCTATTAATTCTTCAAGCTATTCTAATTGTACATTTAAAGAAAAGAAAAGAAAAACAGTGATGGGGTACCAAACATCATGTGGTTGATTACTATTTACAATTATTTTATTCATAAATTAACTGAAAAAATGAAACAGATGTTTTAGCATCTGTACATTTGCTCCAGTAACAAGTAAGATTTGAGTGAACAGGTTTTCTGTTCTGTCTAAATTATTGTATATGGGAATCTACCCCACTACACCTGTAGTAAATGATAAATTATCGAAATATTCCTTTGTAGTAAGAGTAGAAACTGAAGCCGTAATACACTGTCTGGCCAAAAAAAAAGTCTGGGGTTGCTGCAAATGATCAGGTCTTGATTCAGCAATAGTATGTGCTGAAAGAATGAGGTCAGCTGACTACCTGAATATACTGAATATAGACCAGGTTATTCCATCAATGGATTTTTTATTCCCTAAAGGCACGGCCATATTCCAAGATGACAATGCCAGGATTCATGGGGCTGGAATTGTGAAAGAGTGATTCAGGGAGCATGAGATCATCATTTTCACACATGGATTGTTCACCACCAGACCTTAACCTCATTGAGAATCTTTGGGATGTGCTGGAGAAGGACTTGTGCAGCGGTCAGACTCTTCCATAAATAATGCTGCAAGATCTTGGTGAAAAATTAATGCAACATTGGACTGAAATAAATCTTGTGACATTGCAGAAGCTTATGGAAACAATGCTGCAATCAAAGCTAAAGGCAATTCAACAAAAGACAGCGTGTAACCTTTTTGGTGGCAACTTTTCTTTTGGCCAGGCAGTGTATTTTTCTTTATTTATTTTGCTGTGTGGCCTTGAAAAGACATCAGAATACCTCTAAAAAAAGGTTCACAGCAGAAAGCCAGAAGTGCAATAGTTGACAGCGTTAAAATAAAAAAACACCTCATTAAAATGACCTCACAAATGTAATCCACAGAAAGGCCTTGGGATTTGGTTCATTGCTATTTCACTGTGATAGCACACTTTTAATGGACTTTTTCATACTTTCAAAATTATTCCTGTTTCCCCCAGCGTGATCCACATCCCAACTATTCAACATTAAACAAGATTATTACTCCACAGCTAATAAATGACTAATGTTCATTTCTTTGTATTGGGTTTGGTTCAGATGAGTTCTGACTTAAAATGTCTGATATCAGACTAAAATAAACTCTATTTCTCGGGCTGATTTTTATAGTACACTTGTGGATAAGTCTCTGTGGCCTTGGGTGTGCTGTGAATGTAAAAATTAGAGCTTGACTTTTGCCACAGGCGAACACAGCGCTGCTGCTCCTCTTGTAGAAAGCGCACAATGGAACACAATGCAGGCGGAATTGAAGTCATGCTGAGGTCATGGTGTCCCTTGTGCGTGGCATATCAATACTACTGCTGTTTAGAGAGCGAGAGAATGAAGGAGAGAGAGGGAACACCTACAATGGCCGCTTAGGGCATAACAGAGTCATTACTCTGAATGGGCTGAAGCAGGAAATATGCAGTAAATGAAGATGCAGCTTAAATAACATGTTTAACTCAGCAGAGATGCACTCAAATCAATTACATATTTTATCCGATTTTATTGACTCTGATTCTAATCATTTTGTCCTAAGTCAGTTTATATTAAATAAAAAAAAATAATAATAATAATATTAGGCTCTCAAGCATTAGTTATTTCAGAACGCCATTTAACCATTTAAATAAACCTTGAATAACTATTTTATTGATAAACCATATAGTCAACAGTTTTTGTACAATGTGATATTTTTACTCAAAGCAGCAGTCCTTAAGATTTCTTTTAAATGACAAGCAGTGGTGTTCCTAGTTAGGAGAGGGCAAAATATTATAATAAATGGCATCACTATGCTTTTGCATCCAGTCCTGCAAAGACACATACATTCATTTTTAAAACAAGGTGTTTGTTAGGATACCTGAGCAACCATGTTGCTGCTAACTCCTGCTAAAATTACCAGATTAATTTAGTCCTTTTAGTACTTTTTATCATGCTTAGCGCAATTACACATTCTCACCTAAAACTTACGGACTGTCAGTTCAAGGCATTATAATTACTAAAAGTCAGTTTGATATAACTGTATTATGTATTTTGCCTTAATTGTTTGCTGATCAAACTAAATCAATGAAGAGACATATTTAAATGTCGTATTTCAACTAATCTAAGATCCCATCTCATCAACTGAAAAAAATTAAAATAAAATTACACCAAAGAAATGTTGATAAATATGGGGCAATGTTTCTTTTGCATCCGGGTCTTAATAACAAAAGAAAAACAAGAATTGGCATGCAGTTCTTTTTTTTTTAAGGAACAATCCAGATCCTTAGACAGATATAATCAGGCCTTTGCCAGGTAATTATTTAATGCTAATGAATAAAAGTACACTGAGTTTTACATAACAGGATATTTCTTAATCATGATATTTTTCCCAGCGAGATACATAGAAATACATAATCATACATATCAAACATATATTACTGTCCACTTTGGAACCTTTTCTTGTACATGGCACGGCTACATTTTACTGCATAATTTCCAAATATATACACACATATGTCCATTCAAAAGGCAAAATTGGAATAATGCATTTCCCAAAAAAAATAATCTCCAAACCTTTTAGGAGAAGCACACTCAGGTGTCTGCCATTAGCTAATTATTGACAAAATATATTAAAACACTTATCTTGACTATTATTATTTATTATATTTATTTTGTCTTGACAATTTAAAAGGCAGCTGTCATTTGAAAATGGCATCCAAATTACTAGTTACTACTAGGTGTGTATATATATATATATATATATATACATATATATATATATATGTATTTACCCAGAACGTCTATTTATATGTAATGTACATGTGTACGCACATCTACATGCAGCGTGTTTTTGATCTTGCTGCGATTAGCAGACACTGCGATTGGTGACATTCAACACGCACTGGAACCTGACAGCCTCTGTATTCCTCTTATGATGGACGGGCCTGAGTAGATGCACCCTGTCCGTCAACATGACGGGCTTGTCAAATGTGTGCAGAGCTGTCCATCAAACAGAGAAGCCTGGAGATGGAACACAAATGAAGCAGGGCTGGGTGAAGGACAGGACTAGCTGATAGTGGAGAGTAGAGAATAGAGGGAAAGTGGCCACCAGTGTGCATCTCTTTTCTATCTACTTTTACAACTTTAGTGCGGGAGTACTCTTAACTAAAAAAAACTAAAATAAAAAAATAAAAAGTAGGGTGCAGTCTCCAGAGCGAATCCCTAAGGAAATGGCATTTTCTTCTCTTTTAAATGGAGGAAATGAAAGCAGAGCCGCTGGCGTTTTAAAGGCATCCAGCACAAAGGAGCATCTTTGCCGGAATCAAAGCGGAGCAGGTCAGAAGTGGCAGGCTCTGGCTCTGTTCTTTAGACTTAAATTACACAACAAGCTCATTAGAAGTCTGCATTAACTGACATTAAGACCTCCTCTCTCTCTCTCATCATTAGCTGGCGTGGGGAGACTCTAAGGTAGCTCAGGCCCCGTGTGTGCATACACGTGTGTGTGTGTGTACGTGTGTGTGTGCACTCCCATGGTTTGATGAGCGTGTCACTCCCTCACCCCAAACATGTCTCATTAAGAGTTCAGTGGAAGCACCTCCAGCACCCCCTTCCCCTCCCCTCCCTCTGCGCATTCCCCCTCTTTTTCAGCTGCTAATTAGGAGTCTTTTTCCCCTCCTCTTCTGCTCATCCCCAGTTACATCTGAGAGGGAGACGGATATGATTTTTCTTTAACCCAAAGGCCAACTTAATCAGCTGAATTAATGACTTTATTACCCATACTACCCCGGGCCATGCAGCCCATTCTCTCAGAGACACATAAGCAGCATGCCGCTCTCTTTCTTCCCTCGTGGCTTTTTCTTTACTTCCTTGCTGCATTATTCCTATACCATCCCACCCCACCCCACCCCACAGCCCCTTCTACCTTCATCTGTTCATCTTTCTGCTTTTAAATGGACATAGTGAGGTGTACCAAAGCATTTCCCACTCTCTAAAAAACTGAAATTCCATTCCAGGAAAGGAAATATACCTCCTCCATTCCACCCATTAAAAAACACTGATAATACACTTCAGTTCAGTCATCTCCGCAATTTGCGCCCGGCTCTGAAAAACATTAACGAGACAGTGAAAGATCCGTGTGACAGGAGGTTAATTGTTTTAAGCGAAACTGTGGAACAGGTGTTCGCGAACATTTTGATTTCGGAAAGCATTCATTATATCCAAACACCGTTTTCACGTATACATTCCATAATTGCGCTCCTTCGCTTAATGACGGAAAAAAAAGCGCCGTGTGTATTTGTCGTCTTGCCACAGACGTGTCATGTTTTTCACGCATGTGATAATTAAAGTCATTTTACCTTTATATTTCTGTATTCAGAAGCAGCTAATGTCTTAAAAACATACAAGCAATTAGATAAACACACTGAAAATACCTTTCCGGCACAAAATGTCACCATCAGAAGTATGCACAAATTAGTCCTTTAGTACTTTTATCAACTCAATTAATAAAAATAACAACAGCTCTGTGACCTGTAAGACATGCAATATAGTGCTTTTTAAAGGTTCCAAAGAATGCAATTAGTATTAGAAGTTTGATGTACAAAACAATAAGTACGTGAGTTTTACAATTTTCTTCTTTTTTTTTTACAGAGGCACCAAGAAAAGAGGAAACATTGCATTTTTGGTTGTTTTATCACATCAGAGAAAGCCTTTTACACTTGCTTTATACTTACACTTACTTTTATAACTGAGTCTTGTAAGGATGTGCTGCTCTCCAGTATCAACACCATGTTTTACCATAGTGACCGTTGCATGTGACGGTAGGGCGTATTTAGGTCAGTTTTGAGAGAATAAATATAACAAATTATCGCAGTTACGAAACAGTCCTGGGGTTTGGAAATTTGTTTGTTTTCCAGCACGTTTATGCTGGAAAGAAACAGTCTCATAGTATGTCAACTGCATGTACCCAACTTTCATTATTTAGCTTTCATTTTAAGGGCACAATTGTAGGGCACAATTAAAAGAAAAAAAATTGTTGAATCTATTTTTGTGCATTAAAGCACAGAATAGAAATAAGCAAATATTTTATAAGGCTCATCCAACTTCAGATATAACCTACCTGCATAGAGGGTGAGTTCCAATTGTGCCAATTGTGTACTTATTAAAATTATCAACTTGTTTTTGTTGACTAGGAAGTATACAATAGAGATAAGGTGTTAAAAAGTTAAGTATTTTTTGTATTCATACCTACTATACACACTCAGACCGTTCTGTATTTGTGAGCATGTGAGCATTTGTGAGGACACTAATATCCCACAATGCAATGTGAAACGAAAAGAAGCATTATTAAAAATAGCAGATAATGACAGTTGTGGCAGGAGAAGTTGCAGTAAGGTATGATGATGGCACAGCAACACTTCAGCACTTCCTGTTAGTATAAAACAGGTTAGAACATTAATAACTGTGTGCTCTAACCTGCCAAATCTGCACTAATAAAATGAGTACATAATATAATATACATCTCATCATGTAAATGTGTGTTATGCACAACTGCAATGCATCCATTCTGTTTCCCTATACAGCAGTAAAGAGAAGAAAAGGAAAATGGGGAAAAAAGTTTCTCCAAAAGCTGGAGCCTAACTTCTCAAATTATCATTCCATGTCTTCATCAACACAGTGTGAGAAGCACCGGTGTTTTTGTCAACTTCGGAGAACATTCCTGTGCCGCTGGCTTCCTTCCCCGAAGACTTATTAGCCAGTTACACCTGCAGACAAAGAGCATTAATATGAGGTGAAGACAATGCCTGCCTATCGCATCAAACACTTCCTCTCCCAGACAGGAAATGTGATGAGAAGTGAAGGTGCACTCCAGTCAAAGAGGAATTATTCATTAGCCCAAACTACCCCCCACCACCACCTCCTCCCATCCTCATCATACACATACACACACACACTCGTTCTTCTGCAGCTCTGGGCTGAATGAGGAATTGCTAATGAGCGATGGGTAAAACAGAAATAATTGGACGTCCTTGCACACGCGTCTCGGGTTGATGGTGATGTGCGATCAGAATAAATTGCGGAAAGATAACAAGATGGTTAGCGAGAGCGGAACACGGGCCTTTCAGTATTCAGTCAGACGTGTTTGTGAGCAGTTCACAGTTATTCACGCTTGAAACACTCAAACCTGTTTTACATTAGGCGTGTGCCTTGTGGAACTTGCTACTTCCATTCAAATCTTAGAGAAAGCCGGGAAACTGTGGCCACACAAAATCTAAATGATCCAGACCTCAGCAGATACCAATAAATTTCTGTCACAGTAAAAGCAGCAAAACATTCTTATATAAACACAGACCTTCATTTACACTGTTACAATAGATACAATAGAGGGACATGCCCCCTCAGCCCCAAATTATTAACTATGTATTATCATCATCTGTTCGTGATGTACAAGACTGCACTGTTACAGCAGAAAAATGTATTAATAATATTGTTTTTTTGTTTAGATTCAATTCTCAATTATAACATGTCTCAATGAGGTCTTGCCCCACAAAAATGCAAACAAGTAGAGATTCTGATTTGTGAGTTATGCCTGTAAAAAGGCATTTTAGAATAATATGTAGAATTTAAAACAAGAGGTAATAGTGTGTAATCATTGGTCATTTTGGGGACAGAAACAAGGAGCTATACTCTTTCAGCCACTAGACACGAGTCTACAGAACACTCAAACAATTCACTGTGTGCATGCTTTGTCTCCCCCATGTGTTCAGTAAAAAGAAGAGTCAAACAAAAGGCAAGATTCACATTCTTAAGATAATAAAAAGCAAAATAAAAAAGCGCAAGTTTTCAGGTGATTAACAGTTTAACAGATTAAAAGTAACATCAGAGTTTAGCTTTCCAGATGAGTCTAGAACAATTTTTTTTTCTTTTCTTTTTTTTTTGAGTGTCTGTTTTCATTTTTTCTCTTCATTACTGACCTTTATTTATTTAATGTGTGTCATAAATACATGACTGTAGTAGTGTGGATGGTGTGGTCAGTAGGTACCTCTGTTGAACAGAGGCTTGGAGATATAAGCTGATCAGCTGACAGCATTTATTGAAAAACGTATTAGCTCGGGGAAGACAAGTGGGATAAACTACCATTAAAGTCCTATCTGGACTGGATTAGTTTCTCAGGGGATACTGGGGTAAATTTAGTTTTTATGCGGGGGTCCTCTGTGATTTTATTCCCGTCCAGAACTACCATGTATTTGTTTTTCTCAGACGTCCACTGAGAACACCACAGGCAGAATGTACCTACTGCTTTTCGCTGAACTCCGTGGTCCTCCAGTAATTTTAGTCCCATCTGTATGCACATTTCTGAGTTTCGTGACTTCACGTTTAATTAAATAGCTATTTGTCCACTGCTCCGCACAAATATACACTTCAGGTGTGTGTTTCCATGAAGATACACGCAAACACAACAGTGAGTGGAAATGGAGGAGCTACTGAACACGAGGTCATGTGAATGAAAGCCAAAAAACAATTTTTTTCTCAATTGCAGTCCGGATGCAAGAGTTGTATCACTGAGTAGAAGTGTGAAATATTTTTCACAGACTACTCCCGTCCGGATAGAACTCAAGTTATATAGTATAATATCCCCCATTCATAACAGAGTCCTCAACCTCCTTAGCATCGACTAATATACTCAGTCTTACAGAGCTCATCCAGCCTCTCCTATTTCTCCCCCCCTAATGTACCATCTGTACCCCTTAAATACTCCCCACTCTGAACCAAAAATGGGTAACGTCTATAACAATCATACACACACAAACAAATGTATACATAACTGGTTATTCACTATAACATACAACATACTACGATATATAGAACAGGTACGTATAATATACAAAAAGATATAATCTCTTGCATTAACATATCTTTTTTTTTTTACACAAGTCACCTGGAACCCCTTACAGCACCAGAGATTTCCCCCCTACCCAATTAAGGGTATAAAAGCAGCCACTCCCGAAGGATACAGGTAAGTTACAGGTTAATAACAGGTTTGAAAACTGAAACATTATCATATAAATGCCATTTGAGGCGAACCTTCTGCTTATCATATTGCCTATAAGGTGCCTTAAAATGGAAATCTTTAATAATAAGAGCTTGATTGATGGAAGTCACATCATAAACCTCTTTACTGAAAAGAAATTCTGGTATAATTGATACGACCTTAAAAACAATCACTGTTAGCCTCTGATTAGTTTTAGACATTTAAACAAAGAGAGCACTGTATTCTATCAGGAGATCATTGCTGACATTACTTTAAGAGAGAGAAGGATAAAACTCAATTTAAATGTAAGTAAATTTAATGAAACCAATTTAATTCCAGCAACTTCTGTTGGTCCATCTAATCTACGTGTAAAGCGCAACACTGCCATCTAGTGGTCCCAATTAAGGTCTTGAAAAAAAAAAAAACAATCAGTGGTTTACAAAACCTGATAATGTCCCTAAAACTCATGTGTAGATGAACGAGTTGAGGCTACATACATGTTTAGGTATTTTTTTATTTATTTATTTACAAAATATATACATATAGTGCACTTTTGTAAAAAAAAAAAAAAAAAAAAGACAAGGTCAGGGACCCTCTGGAGGAAAGCAGTCCTATACTGTAATAAAATCTGCATACAGACATTTGCACAGCTCACCTTTAAAAACTAAGTGGAAATAAATAATGCTGACGCTGCTGACAGTGCATTAACCCTGAAGACATCCTGGAGTTCGTGTGAAAGCGTGAAAGCTCACAGTACTGATCTGTACTTGCAGGCGAACATGATCCAGACAGCACAAGCCGACTCAGGATACGCAAACACGCGGACCCTCACTGCCAGCCGGACGTGGTCTCCTCGACAGCACACAATCTCCTCACAGAAAGGTGACCTGTGCAGAGATGTGGGACTGATATTAGAAGACACTCAAAGCTCAATAAAACCATGAATCCTGCTTTGGTGTCTTGTGGGACTGATGTCTGTGGATGTAATAAAAGCTTGTGTGGAGAAAGCCTATGCTCTGTGCTCTGTTACAGAAGCGTTGTGATAAAAGGTGTGTACCTGAGACAGGTGGCGAAGGCTCTGCGTGCATTGCGGTGTAGGAAGTGAATAGGAAAGCCTTTAAAGGTGTGCCCGTCGGGTACGGCTCTCCTCACAGCATCCTGAAACTCCTCGTTTCCACACGACACCCCCGTACAGCGCTCCAGCTCATACGCAGCCAGAGCAGAGGACAGCAGGTAAGACAGGTGATCATCCCACACTGTAGCCAGACCAAGATCCTGAATGGCAGATAGAGAGAAAGCAAACAGAGGGATGAATGTTAAAAAAACAGAAAGAAGGAAGGAAAGAAAGAAAGTATGAAAGAAAGAAAGTTGACTTGATTTGTCAGAGAATGAGACAGTGATAGCTGTTAAAAGAGTTAAAGGTTAAAAGAAAGAGTGTGGATGACTGACAGTAGCTAGGTTTCTGGTCAAATATTACACATAATTCTAAAATTCTGTTGTCACAAAATGTTCTGTGATGTCACAAAATGTTATTTCTTTTTTTTTGACATCACAAAATGTTTTGTGATAATATAGAACATTTTGTGACATCACAGAACATGTCACAGCCATGTCACAAAATGTTCTGTGATGCCACAAAACGTTCTTTGAGGTCACAAAATGTTCTGTGATGCCACAAAATGTTTTCACATTACACATTTTTTGACATCACAAAACATGTTGAATGAGAGAGAGAAAGAGAGAGAGAGAGAAAGAGAGAGCATGTGAGAGTTGACAGAGACTGTAATATAAAACGTGAGAACACAACCTAAAAGAAAACAGAAGAAGAGAGAGAGAGAAATGAGAAAAGGAGTGAGAGTTGATTTGGAACAACTTAAAATGTGGTGAATGCAATAGTAGTTAAAAGCTAATAAGTAAAAAATATGACAACTACTGCACACTTTTGAACCTGATTTACCTGAACATTCCCCCAACTATTCCCTACATCTCCAGATCTATCCTACCTTTCTGTGCTCAGCCAGTAAGAAGCGCATCTCCAGCTCCAGCTGATTACTGGCCTCACTGGTCTGAACAGAGGAGGAGCAGAGAGGGGGCAGTGGGGGGAGGGAGGAGGTGGATCCAGGAGCACAAACTGATCGTACTGCGTCCTCACTCATAGCCTTCCAGCGTGAACCATCCGTAAATTCAAACACACACAGCTCCACAGAGTCTGACGGCTGGCAGTTCGCCAGAAACGTCTTGTGGTTAAAAACACAGCCGATGGTGCGGTAAGGGTATGTGGGTTTGGGCTGAGGAACCATTGGAGGGGCTTCAGGGTCTATCGGCTGATGTAGGTACCTGAGGAGGAAAGCAGGCGTGTTGTTTTGAAAAGAAGACATACAACCAATAGTACGTCAAAAGCTACAGAAGGCTAATAATAAAGAAACTGTTGTATTTTTACTGGGAATTTCATGGCAAGTATGAACCTGAACAATACCAGTAAAGATAATTGATGAATGTTATGAGTTTTAAGTGCGGTGTATGTTGAAACAGACAATACAGAACATTTTGTGAGAGAGAGAGAGAGAGAGAGAGAGAGAGAGAGAGCGAGAGAGAGAGGGAGAGCGAGAGAGAGAGAGAGTGTGTGAGAGTTGACAGAGATTGTAATATAAAAAGTGAGTTAACTTAAGAGAAAATAAGACGGAGAGTTTATAAGTTGTGTATGAGTGTGAGTGAGAGTGAGAGTGAGAGAGTGGGAGAGGGAGAGGGAGAGAGATGACGGAGATTGTAATATAAAAAGTGAGTTAACTTAAGAGAAAATAAGACAGAGTTTATAACTTGTGTATGAGTGTGAGTGAGAGAGTGGGAGAGGGAGAGAGATGACTGAGATTGTAATATAAAAAGTGAGTTAACTTAAGAGAAAGTAAGACAGTTTACAACTTGTGTGTGAGTGAGTGAGAGTGAGGGAGTGAAAGTGAGAGTCAGAGTGAGAGAAAGAAAGAGAGAGAGAGAGAGAGAAAAGAAATTAGAAAAGGAGTGAGTTGATTTGGAACAACACAAAATGTAGTGAATGCAATAGTACTTAAAAGTCAATTAGTAAATAGTACAACAACTACTGCACACAAGAGCGCACCTGTTTGCACTATTGCACACGTATGACCAAGGTGATTATGATACATGTTGAAACAGACTGCATGTGTACAGTGTGGTATAAGTGTAAGTCTACTACCTGTGTGCAGTCAGGCTCTCCCAGAAGGTGACGGTTCCATCTGTCCCACAGGTCATCACCCATGTGTGAGGGGTGTTTTTGGATTTGGTGCCTACACAAACATAAGCATCCAGACCAAAGCCTAGTAGCAGACTACACAGCAGTGTGGCATGGTCTTCACAATCACCCTGCCAAAAAAAACAAAACAAAAAAAACAGAACAAACTTTGTTTTTTTTTTTTTAATCACAAAAATGCCCCAAACTATTGTGATATTATTTTAGGGCTATATGGGCCATCAGGGTACAACTCTTTTGCAGTTTATAGCAAAAGAAAGATTCATACTGTTTTCATTTTCCATTAAATATCTACTAGGGACAGATTATATCTGTTAGATATCATTTATTTTACTTCAATCCCTGATATATATGGATATATGGAGTGCATTATTATCATCATGATATGTTAAATAAATGACTTTTGTTTAAATCTGGTGAAAATCTCAATTATGGGTGTGCCAAATCATGTCGTATGCAATAATAATATTACCAAGTCAACGTTTTCCCAAATCTCCAAGAATATAGTTCTAAAAAATACCCTGACACATTATGATATTATTTTAGGGCCATATCTCCCACCCTAATAAGAAGGATGCTTTGATTCTTCCTGTTATTTACTTTCTTCCTCCTACCCCAAAAAAGGGCTGACTAGTATGCGGAGAACACATTCTTATATGGATTGGGGAAAAAAAAAAAAAAAAGAAAATCACTCTTAAAAGGTAATATACATCAATGTATTCATATATATGCCCCCTTTTTCTCCTTCTTTTCTGAGATCAGGCAGACAGATGTTTCATGTGGATCATTAATCATGTTGATGGTTTTGAATTATTACTATTTTAGGTTGTGTTTTGCTTTCTTTTTTAAATACATTTATTAAGGTCTAAAATGGTCTGTTTAGTGTGGTGGCATTAAGTGGCAGGCTGAGTAATTAACAAGAAAAATTGAATAAAAAAGTCTATGCATGTAAATGTACATTTATAGATGCTCTGTAACCTCTTTTTATTTATTCTTTTGATTTTTATCTTACCCAATAAAAATGGTAATTATGCATTTCAGTGCACTTGGATTTTTAAACGTGTGAAAGCAAACAAACCAAGAGAAAAACACTGAGTTTATGGAGGAGTAAATAATCCTGAATTTCTGCACAGTGTAATATATAAGATCTTAAGCACTGCAGCAGGATGAGAGTGTTGAACAGCACACTCTTTACAATACTACTATGTGCAGGCAGTCAAGTGTTAAAGTGTTATTTTGTTTTATTTTAGTGTAGTTTTTCATTTAAAGTTTTGAAGATGTTTAATACAATTCCAAAATGAGACAAATGTACCAAGATTTAGAAAATATAATATATTCCATGAAATACATGGAAGAGAAGTGATTTTGATTTGAGTTTGTTACCTTGTTTCGACAGAGGAAGGCCATCATGGTACACCACTGCTCCTGCCGTGCTCCTCCTCCCACCACAGGCGCTCTTTCCTGGACCAGAAGACTGACAAAGCGAGCAGCCTGGCGCGGGCTTTCCAACAACCGACCAGCACGCAACACACGCACGTATGAACACACCGGCCGGTTTACACCATTTTCATCCTAAAATACAAGTAACACACACTGCTTTCACAGGGATATGTGGATGAATAAAGAGAGAGATGAGGTAGAAAAAGGGAATGAGGGGTAGAGGGACAAATAAGACCATGAAAATCCAAAAGCTTAAAGCTTACATGTACACTAATAGCACATTTTTACATTTTTCATGATCCCTTCGTCAAAAAAGTGTAAAGCAAAGTTTTTGTGCATTAGGCAACAAGTGGTCCAGTAGTCTAAAGTGCTGCCACTATGACCGAGAGATCTCTGGTTCGAATCCCAGTCATATAGCTTGCCATCAGCTACAGGAGCCTGGAGAGAGCACAATTGGCCTTGCTCTCTCTGGGTCGGTAGAAGGTGTTCTTTCCCCTCATCACTCCGTAAGAGTGATGTCAATCAGCACAAGACATCTGTGAGCTGATGTATCAGAACCGAATCTCTGCGCTTTCCAGTTCCAGCAGTTTGAAAAGAGGCAGTAGTTGACTTCATGTGACAGCCTGTGCTAGTCTTTACTCTCCTGGTGTTGTGGCATAGTTAGTGATGGGGGGATATACAGCTGAGTAGCAGCTGAATGGGTGGGACAATTGACCAAGCTAAGTTAAGAGAAAATGGGAAAAAATGTGAAAGAAAAAAAAGTTGTTTTGCATCAACAATGACAATGAATATGTAACTAAAATATTGTTTTGTTTTTTTGTTTACCATTCCAGCTATAATTTAATTTCTGCTACTCACCTGGGCAAAGATCTTGACTAGTTTGGACTGATGGGAGGGTCTTATCTCTAAGAACTCTCTCCACCACTGCTTGGCATAGACCAGAAATAAACGCTCCTTCTCTGCAGTTTTCTGACGCTCCAGTGATTGCTGTAAACAGTGAGGCAATAAGCATGCAACAATAATATCACAATATGGACTACTGTATTTTTCACACTATAATGCGCACTGGATTATAAAGTGCCTTATTTTTTAAATTAAACGAGTTCTGGATGTTAATCTACACAGAGCGCTTCCATTTATCTATAGTAAACTTAGATTTCCAGATTTTCACTAAGGCTGGCCAGACAGCCCTATATAAGGAACGCCGAGTATTTTGGTTACCCAGGGCGATATTAGCTAGCGGTTCGTCCCACGTAGTTTGTTTTAACACGGTAAACGGGACAGCTACAGTCAAATATACTCGCCTCTGAATGACGGGAGAGCTAACTAGCGCTTAGCGTGGTTAGCGGGTAATGCTAATGCTGCTTCAGCAGTGCTAGCCGGGGTAAGCAGCAGGCTACAGGCTGCTAATACTCACCTCTGAATGGCAAAAGAGCTAGTGCTTAGCGCAATTTGCAGCTAATGCTAATACTGCTCCATACTGTCTCAAGTCTCTGTGCTGGAGAACTAAACTATAAAGTTGCACTTCAGCAGAGTGGCTTTACTGCTCCTCACAACCTGACTGGTAAAATTCATACATAAGAAGCACTGGATTATGAGACGCACTGACAATTTTTAGGAAAATTAAAAGATTTTAAGTGCAACTTATAGTGCAAAAAATACGGTGCACTAAACAAATCACTATTATGTCAACAAATCACGATTAACTCAATTAAAATGATGGTTAGAGTTGTGCAATGCTGAGGAGATAATAAAGAATACTTTACCTGTGTGCTGATTACTTCAGGGCTCAGAGTCTCACTAAGGGGAGGATACATCTCCAATTTGATGTTAAGAACCCCAGCTGGAACCTTACACTCACTACCTATAGGAACCACACCCACACAAAAACAGAACGATACAATGAATGTCAATGAAAGTGTCTTAACCACACCAGCCAAAGCAAATATAAAATAAATAAATGACCAAGCTTTTTAGGTCTAGAAGTGAATTTTCTCACCTACACCAAGCAGCTCCACAGACACTGTTGTCTTTCCACTGGGTGCACTGAGGACAGACCGCCAGTCCAGGAAATAGGAAGAGACAAGTGTTGTATCTCCAGAAGTGTCCGTTTTGATCATCACCATGTGCACTGGGTCACAGATGGACAACATGGTGGTGGCATCAGCCATTTTACCGGCATCCCCTGGTCCAGAAATAGAAACACACATTTTCATAAGATCTATCAAAATTACAATATATAAAATATAATATATTTCCATCTGCATTACTGGATATTTCTTCTATATGACATATCAATCTTAGGTATTTAAAAACAATTATAATCTCTCTCTCTCATGTTATTTGTTAATATATTTATGTTTCTTTCAATTTACTGTAAGTGTATATGGCAATTGTACAAGCAAAAACACACTTATTTCTGAGATAATTAGATAATTAAATAGATATCCAAAAAGTCTATTAATTATAGGGACGTATTTTGAATAAATGTTTATATTTGCCGTTTCATAGAATGCGCATTTCTTTTTACAATACATTGTTTTAAGGTTACATTATTTATTTTGCTACATCATTATTATTTTATTTAAATCAGAGCTTTGGTAAGTTATTGTTCATAAATATTTTTTTGGTCATTGCTGATTGCATAAATATTTATTAAAAAAACATTTTTATATCTCACCAAGAATATCCTTATCACAAAAATACCCTGAAACTTTATTCTATTATTTTATTATATATCATATATGTATTATATATATATATATATATATATATATATATATATATATATATATATATATATTTATTTTTTTATTATATTATTACACTTTCCTCTACTGAATACACAACTTTAACATCCCAGTACTTTAGGAAACTACTGTTGTTATAGACACTGTAATACTGTTTCTCTACATCTACTCAGAAATTCTATCAGAAAGAATAGGAAACACAGAGGTACAGGTGTCTGAGTGCTGTGAGATACCTGGGCTATCTCTGTGCACTTCAAGAAGGAAGCCCTCCTGCAAGTCTGGCTCACAGGCACACGGCACTGGCTTGGAGCGAAAGCGCTGATTGCGGAAGTGTAGGTGGAGCGTTAAGGTAGAGCACACCTGACCAGGTAGAGGCTCTGGCTCCTGTAGATGCTCAAGAAAGGCTTTGCCCCCCAGGACCTGCAGGTACAGGTATCTTCTCAATGGACTGATATTCACTAGTGGAAAAAAACAGAAAACACAAAATCTGAAACAATAGTTTGGTTAATTAATGAACATCATGACTGTTTGTGTCATATTAGACATATAAACTGCACCTTCTAAACACTACACGGGACTCACTTGTTTTAGGTTGTGTTATGTTCTTCTCAGAGAGGCGAGGTTGAGATGTGTTGAGAGCATCTGCTTCTATTTGTGATTCTGTCTAAAGAAAACATAATCCCTAAAACTTTGTAGTAACACCAACAATCATAGAATTGAAGTAAAAAAATATAGCAGAATAGCAAACAAAACCATAAATTAGGTATCCAAAATGTGATTCAAAACTGTCAGAATGTTGTGTATATATATATATATATATATATATAAAACTCAAATTCCCAGTACAAACAAAGACAGATACAGAAATATGGCACACTATCAGTGGTCTATTGCTGCCAGGACACTAAAGATATAGATTAATCCTGGACCACAGTGAAATACTGATGGTAAATCACCACTTTAAGGGAAATTTGTTGAGGCTAAGGTATAACCTGGTCTGTCACAGTACAACTTTTGTTATATTTTGAGTTGTGGGTAATCTGGCCTCCTGTATCATTAAAAACTTTTTAAAGGGGCCTCAGCTCAAACTTTAAAAAAAATGGGAGGGGTAGCTTCGGAGAGGCACTGGGTGATGTATGGGTTTAGAGGCAGGGCAGGAGGGAGATCTGATTGGCTGAGCAGCAGCAGCAGCAGCAGTGTGCCTATGATAGCAGTGAGAAGCAGATGGTTGGACGTCACTGACTGATTGACTGATTTGCATGTTCCGATGTGTCTGCATACCCAAGTACAGCGACACATCATCCTCACCTGAAAGGGCACTGCAGAGGCGGAAATTACCACAATAAAAGCGCTTTTTAAAAATAGTTTAGGGTTCAGTAGTTCAGTAACTCTCTTCCTAAGCACTAAGGCTGTGTATTGGCAAGAACAGTCAGCAATGTTTGCTTGTGGGCTAAAAAAATAAATATTAAAAAGGTCTGTATTAAGTATCTTACCACATTAACAAAACTCAGCTCCTTCATGGCCTCCTCTACAATGCCTCTGCGCTGGAGAGCAGTGAGAAAGTCTTCCTCAGAGAGTGGTCGTTCTCCACGGTCCCCTTCAGCTTGCAGCGTCTCCGCAAGGACACCTCGAATTTTCCCATGGATATCCATCTGATCATATAATCATTAATATTACTGACTGGATCCACAGACATGTGCATCAAACCACATCCACATGAACATAAACTTCAGGATCAGTAAAAATATCAAATTGGAATGATAAACAGTAAAAACAGGAAAATACAGCATCCACAGTGTAATTTGTCCAGTGTATTATTTGCACCTCTTGATTAAGATAAGAACTAAATCTGGAGAGGGTAACCATAACTGTGACACAACGCTGTGAAATAGTCATCTACTTTAAAATAAAGTTTTTAATAAATTAGGTACATATTTATTTACTAAATATCACAATTATCACATTTAAACATCTTCTGGGCATTTAAAGGGCAATTAGATCCCACATCCAGCTGTTTCTTTTATTTTAAAATGATGAAGGATATGGCAGAAATAACTGACTAATCAACTAATCAAAAAAACACCAGATTAGTCCACTACCAAAATAATTATTAGTTGCAGCCCTTTCCACCAGTATGACCTACCTGACCTATCTGGTTAACCAGCTTTAACAGTATGATCAACTTTACTCCCAGCTTGATCAAGTTCTTCAGGCTTATAGAAGATCTAATCCATCAAACTCAAATGAACATGTACAGTTTTTGGGCTGAACAATAAGCATTAACACTGCAATAAGTGCATGCTTAACAGCCACATTGAAGGTTTTGCAATGTGTTTATTTGTATGTTAGTTCACATATAAAACAGAGAACAGTATTTAGGTCAGTCATGCTATGACCAATGCCTGTGACCTATACACACAGTGTGAACTGCAGTAGGTGAAAAAAGCATGTATTTCCGATGGAAGACTAAAACATGATAATTACAAAATAGTTGTCTTTTTTAAAAAGGGTATAATTGCTTTGTTATGATATTTTACTGTCATTATAATAATAGTGGCATTTAATAGTTTTAACATTATAATAATATGGTTTATTGCAAGCATTTCTGGGATGATGAATCATACACAAAATAATGCTATATGATTAGTCTTATTATGTTATTATATTATGAGTTTTGAATATATATGTTCCAATGTCCAAAACACCGGACCCTACTATGCTAGCGGTGGTGATAAATGATAAAGTTATGGTAAGCAACCTTACTGAAGCTTAGTGATTACCTGTTCAACATAAACATAGCCAACTCACCTGTTGCTATGGCTGCAGCACCCTGTCTGTGTGCTGTTGTCTTTACCTGGCAATCCTGAGTGTGGAAATTGGATTGTGGGAATAACAGTGGGCAGGCTTCAAGCCTAAAAACCCACACAGATTTTCCAGAGTACTGCACAGTCTTTGCTGACAAGAGCTGCCAGTGTTTAAACTCAGCATGTTTCTGTAATATCGGATGATACATCCTGGTCAAAATACCGTTTAACTGTTAGTCCTTAATGGTCCTTTAAGTAGTAACAACTTAAGCTGTAGCTGCAGTAGTAGCAGCAGTATGAAGCTCTAGATCATTTTAAACAGTATCAGTGGTGGCTAGATGTATTATTAAGGGAAAGTGTCAATAGTGAATGATGATATCTAGCTAAGTTAGGTTAGTAACCTACATGTAGAGTGTAATTATTGTAGTTCAATTCGTTAGCCACTCAGCAACCGGTGCTCCTGCTGCTCCACAGCTCTCTGAGCCCAAACCTGATTCAAACACACACTTAGTTGCAGTCAGGCCAGACAATCAGTTAGCAAACAGAGAGAACCTGGGCGACATACGTTACCTTCATTAAATGATCCTGGATGATCTGCTTCAGTTCTGACGCTTTCTCCGGTGGAAGAGACATGTTTAAACCAGTTTAAAGTGTATCTAAAACAATAAAACGACTAAATTAAACTTAGTGTTTTCAAGTCAGTATCCAAAACTCTTAAGACAAACTCGTATTTAGTGGTTTATTACAGCTACATTGTTCAGTGTCGCTGTTTATTTCAGTTATGTGTCAGATGTCACAATCAGCAGCTCCGCCTCCTCCCCTTCGCCAGTTTAAATCCTGGCGGAAAGGCCAGCGGGAGACTGGCTTCTTCGAAAGCCGCACTATTTTACCACGTTTTAAAACATTTTAGACAAATCGTTAAATACTAATGTAATTCATAACTTGATCTAAGATTATAATTTAAAATTGGACCACACGTATTGCTTAAGCGTCGGTTTAAGCTATCTACAATTCAGTCAGGCGATACTTGGACAGCTATAAAATGCTGTCATGTTCCAAAGACCCTTTTGTAGTTTTTTTTCTGCAGAGTGTAGTTAAAAAACGATTCTGGTCTCCTTCATTCTTGTTTAAAGCTCTGTCAGAGATTTATTGTTGGTGCTCTTTTATTTATTCTTTTTTGGGGGTTTGTAGCTAAATACATCCCTTTTAAAAGGAAGTACGTAATGTATAATACGAACGTTTGACCAACCAATATGGCTAAATATGGTATTCTCTTTGAAATTACCTTTAAAATATAAAAAATGTCCTATTCATTGGTCTTATTTATTCACTAACAAATAGAAAATATAAGGTTTATTTAAATATAAACTGGTCGATATGAATGTCAAACTCATGCTTACAGTGAATTTCACTAACAGCAAAGAACATTGATTAAACATTTATTTTTGGTTGCATTTTTTTTGTTGATAATGAAAAACATCCGTTTTTCAACATTACCGGATTAGGCATCATTATATACAGCTCTGGAAAAAAATAAGAGACCACTTAAAAATAATGTGTTTCTTTGATTTTACCAAATGTAAAAAATCTGGAATATAATTAAGAGGAAGATGGATGATAAAGCCATCAAACCAACTCTGAATTGCTCTCTTTATTTTTTCCAGAGCTGTATATAAAGTAGCTTCAAATATTACCTCACTATATTAGCCTCACAACACCAGGGTAAGTATAAGCCTAAATTGTGCCTAAAGTATTAGTGTTAATGCATGTTCACTACGTTAGCCTCATAACTCAGGGTAAGTTTCCACTAATTGTTTGCTAATTAGCTACATTAGCCTCATATTTTCATGGTGTGATGGCGCTAATGTAAATACATTTTAGTAAGCTACATTAAGCTCATGAAAAAGTTTAAATACAAGCTTCCACTACTTGTTAGCTAACAACATTAGCCTCTTCGGTCTAGTGCTAATTTGTGGGGTATGAGTTTTCACTAGGTGTTATTTAGCTAGCTTTTCAGTTTCAGAGTTATTAAACACTTAAGAAAGCTTATTTTGTTTTATTTTAAGTAAGTTTGCCTTTTCATTTATATGTGAAAAGTACTAGGAAATAAAAACAATTCAGGGTAAATATTATTTACTGCAAATTACTCTCATTTTATGGCTTTTACAGATTTGTCATGGCAGTGAAAAATGTTACTGTAAATGTTACTAGTTTACAGTAAAAGTTTTGTTAACATTTGTTAAAGTAATTTACTGGCAGTTTTTTTACAGTAAATTCTACAGCAGTGTTTTACAGTGTACATGGCATGTACATGTCATGACCAATACTGACACGTGGATCTTATATAGCTAAACATATAAATTTAAAGAAATTACTTTTAAACATGAGTTGTAAAATATAATGAGCAAAAAAAAAAATTCTCTGTTGTGACAAAAAGTTAGGACACCCCCACATTTATTACTATTTATTATTACTAATTAGAATAAGGATAGGCAAATTAACCTGAATCAGCTAATCATAATAGACCCTTCACATAGTGCACCTAGTAGACCAAAACCTTCTTCTGTTTGCAGGACTGTTGATCATGATGTGTGAGAGAAACTGGAGATCAAGCTCAGCTTCTGGCCTCAAAGCACTCATCCCTGTACCTGAACTGAAACAAACCATGTCCGCTGTGGAGACACAAGCAGAGACCCCAAACATGAGTAAGAGAGAGAGAGAGTACAGAGCTGTGACAGAATGAGAGGAAGACAGATGGACAGGAAAGGTAAATGTCAATACAAATACTTGCTAAAAGTTTGCAAATAAGAAGAAGTTCACAATTGAGGGAGACATGAGAAATTTTTGACTGACCCTCTCTTGTGTTAACAATACAAATGCACTGATATTAACAAACAAATACTACCTGATATAGTTAAATAATAACGATAGTAGACTCATTGCTAAGCCTGGGGCATTTACCCAAAGCCTTTCAACTAGCAGTAATTAAACCATTGATAAATAAACCATATGGAGTTCCCAGCAGGACTTTACCAGGACATTTCCAGTTCATATTAACCACCAAGCAGCACCCAAAAAACGACCTGCTTACCTTTCCACCACTGCTAGTAATATTTTTCTTACTGTAGTTACTTAAGGCAGGATAACAGAGGGAAGAAAAAGTTGTAGGAGACAAACCTTTATGTAGTGGACTTTATTATTACTTTATGTAAAAATAAATGCATTTTTAATAGAGAAAATGACCAAAATAAAAACAGAAATAGTATTTGTCCTGCTGTCCAATGTCACATTGGCCAAAAATTGAGTAATCTAGGTCGGTAAACAGGAAAGCAAATACAAAAAACATGCACTTTTGATAGTACATTTCTCTTAAGTTCTATAAGATACACACATATAAGTATATGTATACTGTAATTACTGTAGAGAGCACCATAAAACACAAGTGCAATATAAGATCATTGTTTCTAGGTGACCAGAGTGTAAAATTATACAATTTGTGTTCAGAGATTTGCAAAACTGTGTTTTATAATGACAGTTGACTGAGAACACATAGACTTGTACCTAACATTTTGCAATTTAGAGCTATGTTTGTGATACACCAGTTTTCAGAATTTTGTGTATGCAATGGAGAAAACTGTTTCTCCTATTTAAAATGCTTTGGATTCAGAACGTTATTCCCGTATGAATGGTTTACGATGCACAACCATAGAACCAGTGAACTGTCCTTTTCTGTGTCCTTCCAAAGTCCATCTGTTCTGACTCACATTGGCACTGCGGCCCTGTCTCTCTTATGGCATGGGGCAGGAAAATTCCTCCCCATTTGGACAACTTGTTGTTTGCTTGTTTTGCTTCTTCTCAGGAACACATTTTAGGGGATATATAGATAGCACCATGTTGATGCCCTGAGGCTTTTAATAAACATGGAAAAAAGGTTTAATCCTCGTCAGTCAACTAGCAAAACTAACTTCTGAGGGTTTATCTGGCATTTTGAACCTGTACCCTTCCCGCTCCACACATGGCAACATGTTCACTTCAGCCTCATTCATCATCTTCTGGGCATTGTTTTAGTGGCAGTACGCATTGTGCTGCTTAGTCTGCTGAAGCTTCACCCTTTTCAGCTAGTGAGTGAAAAGACTGGGTCTCAGCTCGACCCAATTGTGATCGTCACTTTAGATTACCCTAGTTTTGAATTTTTAGATCTTTAAGACCAAAAGATAAAAGTCAGGTGAAGCAAGATTTCAGGGAACAGGGAAACAGTAACTTATTTATTATTTATTATGTGCTGATGTCATTATTAAATGGCATTTGCATTTAGAATAAATGAGAAGTAAAATAAGAGGATGTGATCTATGAACAAACATAATAAATATGATTTAACAGAAGTAGAAGGAATAAAGAGCCTAATTAAGACAATATAAGGTAGAGTTTATTTAAGATTTTTTTTACACACATGCGGTGTATATTGTTTACTTTATAACAAATCAGTTGTACGTATCTTAGGTACCCCCCAGAATGGGTAATGTAGGTTTTTTTTTTTTTTTTTTTTTTTTTTTTTTTTACTTTTTCTGAAAGATTAAATATAAATTATTGCTAAAAAAAAAAAATCAAGTGAGATCAGTGAAGTTAAAACCTGTGTTAGGCAGTATAGTCTGTGTAAGTCACACACACCATCAGGACTCTTTTAAATGTTCAGTATTTTACACAGTATATCTTTGTGTCTACAGTAAGCGTGTAGTATATTTTAATTTATATTTTAATTTATTTTTCTCTCACAATCTTGTTTACAATAATAATAAAATGACCAGTAACAAATCTGGATCCAGTAAAAATTATTATTAGTTATATAATCAAATTGGGCCCATCTTCCCATATGTGGTTCACTGTTCTTGACCAGTGGAAATGAATCAGTCTTTCCCGTTTGGAAACTTAATTAGATTTTACCATGCCAGCAGTAGCCACTTCTGCAACACACTGGATCAATTCCAGGAACTGAAGCTGTATACGGCCTCCCATTTGGTCCACATTGATTTCACTAATTCCACAAATCATTTTTAAGTTCAGGCAACAGTCCTTGAAGGAAAAATAAAATCTATATTTCTAAACAGCTTCCAGAAACCATGGCTCTAGTTGCATTGATCATGACAGGAATTAAATATATAACCCTACTATTTCCAGGGTAGCCAATGTAATTTAGAAACGTGTACATTCTATTAAAACTCTACTCAGAATAGAGGTGCTCTTTTTGTTTAATTCAGAAACTAATAATTTTCTTGATTTTAGGTCACAGACAGGTGAGTTTAAGGCCCAATCCCATTTCTAATTTGGATAACCTTTCAAGGTTCTCTAGATGACCCTGCTGGGGTAATGTGATAGCTGTGGAGCAGGAGACGCAGCAATTAATCATTATTATTTTCAATCCCTTAACTGTTCTTTGAAGGGGAGCTGAAATTAACTTTTCACTTTTTTTCTGTTGCACCATTTTAGATTAATTTAACTACACATTAAACTATTATATATAATAAAGGGTTATTGTACTTTTTAACAAGGAAAACAGTTGGATTTCTTTGGGTTTCTTTGATTGCTTGTGCAGCCATTTTTCCAGTAATTTCTCATAGCCTGCTGTTTTGAGAGTGTCTTTAAAAAAATCTATGTTTAAAGGGCCATGTAGCCCTAACACTTATTCTACAAGCCTAACAAGAATCAGGACCCCTAGGAGTGAACACATAAAATACAAGGGCCATTGTGTAAAAATGTGCAAATTAAATAAAACGTCTCCATCTTTGCTGCTTCTGGTTAATGAAGAAAAAGTCGAATCCAAATCCTTAGTATGTATTTTGGATCTTCTGATAAACTTGGTGTTATCTATATTGGATATAAATCTCTAGACCGGCAAAAAGTACTCTGAAGGACACCTAGTATAGCCTTACCAACAAATTCCACTATTGAGACAAACAGACAAAGAACAACTTTCTTTGTTTAGCAGACATTTGTGGTGTTTTACTATATACATTATTTCAAAATTGAGCATGACCCACCTGTTATGTTCAGTGACAGTCTTTCATCAGTTCATTACTAAAACTCCTGAGATGTGAACATAAAGATCATGAATGACAATTTCTGTCTTTTAACAAAATAAAAGGGACATCTGCACCTGGTGAGTACCTAAACACATCACTTATCTAAAGATCAGGGAGTGATTAACAAAAATGTTCCTATAAAACAGTACCTGACTGGCATAAGTATTCTAAATTGGTTCTAATGGGTCAAGTTTCCTAACACATTACAGGTGTTAAGGCCCGAAGCTGATTGCTTGAACAGAAATGGAATTACTAAAGTAATTAATGTAAATATAACATTCAGGAAATCAGGCAGAATGTCCTGGGATGAATGTTTCCAGCATAAACAGCACAAAAACTGACAGAAATTGATGAACAACATCCATTGCTTGCAAAAATCCAAGCATCTCATCATTAGAGAGTACTTTGACCTGGGTCCCACTATGAAATAAAAAAAATGAGTGGAAAGTGTCTGTTGATGGGGTGTCATTGTGAGAGGAAAGCCCAGCACATGAACAGTCCCATGGCTAGAGCTGCTCCAGCACCGACATTTAAGAGAATGGGTCTCCAGTACATCCAGTTCTCCTTCTTCTTCTCTGATTCACTCAGCTTGTGCTTCATCTGCTGAAGCTTCTGTGCTGTGCTGGCTATCCGCTCCTCACGATGCCTCTTACGCAGGCTACATGGAAGGAGAAAAAAAAAGTTTAATTTAATGCAAAGTGAACCAAAAGAACAGTTTTTACAGTATAATGTGGAATAGCTGATTATTGTAAGGATGTAATTGTGCGATGAACTGACTTTTGTACAAATTATATTTTAAAGACAACAGTATTTTGTGTGACAATGATATACATAATTGCTGCTCCTTAATTTAGAATTTAAATTGTCTCATCTTGTTTCAAAAAGATGCTTTTTAGCCATATTACCTAAAATATACAATGTCATCTGATAAATGCTGATTTTAAACAGAATGATGGTGGATTGACCACACATTGTAAATGTGATATTATAAGATAATAAGATATTATTCCAAAAACAGCATTCCATTAGCATTTAACAGAACTATACCTCTCTGTTTTTAGCTCTATTTGTTGCCCTTCTTTTGGCAGCTCTATCACAGCTTCTTTTCCTCCTGGCTCTTCCATCTGTCCATTGACTTTATCTAGTTTGTCTGCAGGCCCTGTGTTGTCCATGGAAGGCGACTGCAAATAGGCCTCTGGCTCTTTGTCCTCTTTAGACAGTTTCTGCCACTGCTCCTGTAGCACAAACAAAAACATTAAGAAACACTGCATCTAGTCTGTACAGCTCAGCAACTCACCATAAACCTTTTTTGGGATCTGCTATAAAAATAAACATAAATGTACTTGTCTGAGAGGCATCATAACAGACAGACACTGACTCAATGCGTGATGCCATGTATACCATGAAACTAATTTTTTTTTTTTTAAATCTTTCAATTTTAGCATAACAGAAAATTAAACTTCCAAAGAATAGAGGAACAGGAACAGTAAGGGTTCTACAATGGACACATTACTATCGTCCATCACCAAAAAGTTACAAATCACACACCAATCATGGATTTTAATCTGCAGCGATCAAAAGATTCTGAATTAGTTCTGCGCGTACAGATTGATCTACATCTGAACTTAGCAGCACCTTCAGGTATCAGGTATAGATATTTAAAATTGTAATTTCATATACATAAAGTACACTAAAGGGACTCAAGTTCATAAATGCTAACAAACCAAACCTAGATAAACAGACAGAACAATATATATTAGCAGTGCTGTTGGAACACAATGGAAAGCTGCCAATGTGCTAAAATACCTGTAGAGTGGAGTCTCCTAAGACGAATTTGGCTCCTTCGTTTATAGCCATGTACGAGAAGCGAAGCTGGTCTGGTGTTTGAATGAGGCCCATACGATACTCCCTCATGTCCAACAGTATCTTCTGTATATCCACAGACGATGGGTCCTTCTTCTTTTCCATCTGCAGATGAGCACAACAGAATTAGTGTTGTACAGCAAAGTTGGACTGAGACTAGGTTGGACTTGCATAAATCTGTTGCTAATTTGTTTGCAAAAGTAGAAATTAAGATTAAAAGTAGGATTGAAGATTAGTTTAAGTATGTAAGAATGTAAGAAGATAATTAAGTAAAAAATATCCTCTTATAATCCACTTTATTTACACGGAGTGCACCAAAAAAATGATCTAACCTGACAAAAAAAAACCTTATGGGAAATACGTTTTTTATCAATTAATTTTGCCACTTTTTCACAATTACATTTATTTTAAAAAAAAGAAGAAAACTAAAAGAAAACAATTACAAAACAACAATGTGAAAATATTCCTTGAACACTTTTTAACAATTTAACAACTCAGCGGTTGTGGTTTGATTGTGCCATTATAAACAATTTATATTTGACAAAAAACACTTACCAAGACAAGGCAGGTATCAACCAATGAGAATGTCCCAGATCGACCAATCCCTGCACTGCAGTGGACCACAGCAGGACCATTCTCAGGCTCCAATGAACCTGACTCTCTGACCTTGAATAAAAAGTTGAGAAAAGACGCTGGGGACTCTGGCACGCCAAAATCAGGCCATGTGGTGTAATGAAAGTGGTAGATATCTCTGATCTCTCCTGTCTGAACAGAGAACAACAACATGAATATTATAAGCCAGGAATGATATTTAAGAGCTGCAGAAAAGCAGGGCCTCCTTCTAAATATTACTGTACAAGCCTGTTAGCCAAGTTATCTGCTGAGCCTGTTAACCATCTCCTGTTACAAAGAACGTGATTTAGATAGAGGGAGGGTACAAGGCATCAGTTGCCCCTTCTACTAAAATGATTGAATTTTACTGCAGAGCATAGTGTTTTACAATTTAATACATATATTACATAGATTTTACAATTACTGTTTTTTTGGTTTCTATTTAAAGCAATATTTGTTAGCCTATAAGTACAAAGTGTGTTTCATAGTCCTACACAGTTGGGCTACTCTCTTAAAATTAAAAATGCTAAAAAAGGAACCAAAGAAAATATATGGCACTGTACTTTAGTTTTTCTTGCTTTTTTATGCAAGTGCACCTGATACTGCACAGAATCTGATTATGCAGCATTTTTACCTTAAAACCATACTCTGGTAATTTACTCTTTACACCATTTCTTTTGTTTATACTGAATGTAAAAAAAAACTAATATATATATATATATATATAGTTATATTTATCCAAAATAAAAAGTTAAACATTAATTTTGCTTCAGTAGTATATTCTTGAAATTAACAAAAAAAAAGCTTCTGTAAATGAACAATAAAAGCCTAGTGGTCAGTGTAGGATCTTACTTTGCTATTTTGAAGCTTGAGCACTCTTATCGTGTAATAAGATTTGTCATCTTCTGACACTAGAGTCACCACAAACCCTGTGTCACTGAAATCCATTTGTCTCTCCTCGTTTGATGGCCAGTACTGTGCACACTTCTCCTGTGAGAGACATTAAAAAACAAAAGATCTGGTGTGTGCTCACCTTGCACATGTAGGGTAGTCAATGAATAAGTGGGGAAAATAATGCAAAAGATATTCACTTACAGCTCCTTTTTCTACCACTCTGTTGAGCATGATGACAGCTTTGGATCGCTGCTCCCAGATCATTAACCAGAAGTGACCACAAGTATTTCTCAAGGGTCCCTGTGTGTCAGAAACAAAGAAAAGTAATTGAATATATACTATATCAATTTAACAGATGGAAAACTGCACTCGGCTCTGAGCAGTAATGAAGAGTATGCAATAAAATATGCATGTGTGGACTGTATGTATTAGTACCGTATGGAAGAGTAGGTTTTTTGTAAATATTTTTTTTTGTATTTACAATTTAAAATTAATTAAAACTAACTTTCTCCAAAACAAAGAACCAATTTTAATATCATATTTGAAGATTTCGTACCAAATGGCTGTACTGTTTCTGTAATGACAAAAGCAATGGAGCAACAGTGATACAGTTATATAGTACTCACAAACA
Source organism: Astyanax mexicanus (assembly GCF_023375975.1). Lineage (NCBI taxonomy): Eukaryota > Metazoa > Chordata > Actinopteri > Characiformes > Acestrorhamphidae > Astyanax > Astyanax mexicanus. Next base: position 38,473,343 of record NC_064413.1, on the reverse strand, counting down.
GTGTTATTTCCATCTTAGGGTAAAATCTCAAAGCATGCATATAATCATATACCTAGACTATTTTATTGCTCTCTGTTTGAAAACAGAGCAGAGACAGTTCTACAGAATTTACACAAAACCGTATTTGTAAATCATTAGCAAACTAAAGTCACTTGTATTTCTTATTGGTGTGCAATTGTTGTAGAAATCCACAGCCCAGTATAACTAAACTAATGAACTGTCCATAAACCCTTTAGAACCAGTAGTCAGTAGCTCTTATTGTTATTGGGGTGCATACAAGCAGCTCCATGATCTTCATGTTTACATCTGGTTTGCAATATTGCCACATGCCAGAACACTAAACTGACTTGATATCTGTGTGGTGCCTTCAGCATTCAATGTGGATGTCCTTTATACCAGAGTCATTTTATTGTTTATTGTTTTCCGGACAATTCTTCAGGACACCACCGGTCACACTCAATACCACCCACTGCGCTGTCCACTGTGGGTGGTAATGCTATGTATGACATACTCCTGGGACACAGTAAACTACATGTCCCACCCATCTGGCACCCTCCCATGCCTCGCTCAATTCCCAATAATTCATGTTGCCTCACCATGAGCACACTAACCTTTGTTCAACTGCCCTTACAAGAGAACACCACACATTTTATACAGGTGTGGGCTTACCCAAACCTCTTCCAAACTTTAACACTTCATGCTATACCATGACTTTTGGCATGTCAATGTTACTTCAGCTGTGATAACAGATATCTTATATTCCATCTGCTTTACCTTAATACGTTTGGAGTTACAAAAACATTATCACAGTAAATTAACAAACGTGGTGATCATCTGTGCTTTAGTTTGTTATGCCATTTTTTGGAGAACCAAGACCAAATCTATGCACATCACTATAGACATGTTTTTGTACTTACACATACAAATAACAGAACCAGCAAATATGCTTCAATTAAGATAAGCACTACAGTTAATATTTTGACATTACAGCCCACAGTATAATGTATTACTCTAAGCATTTTATTAGTCACTACTTGGGGACAACGTAAGAGTTTAGCAGCATGTTACCATTAGTGTATCTGCCTTTTACATTTTAATGAATATTATGTGGCCATGGAAAGCTGATTAGCAATTCAGCAGTACGGGGAAACACACACAAGATTCATAATAAATACATAATGTGCTCAGGCTTGTTCAGAGAACATTATTTCAAGGGAAGAATTCATGTTTAAAGTGGATATCAAATCAGTCCTCAGGGCCTCCCTAGTCAGCTCACATTTTTGCTTAGTCTATTTCCATCTAGGTATTGTGAGTAAGCAAAAATGTAGAACATCTAGGAAGAGCTTGAGAACTACTGGTCTGGACATTTCAAAAAGAGCATGTTCACACTTATACCTGTGTAAGTATGTAGCTTCTTTGGGCATCATCCACATTTATTAGGCTTGCATTTATGTAGTCATTTTCAGAATTTTCCAATCGCACCCGGCTGTGATCATCTAAAAAAGATAAAAGGACTCACTGAAAAACTTTACAATCTAATTTTCTATCTGATATACTTTAAAAGACCATGAACCTACATGATCAAGGCCTACTTAAACTGTTAGCATTTCATTTTATAGTATATAGTCACTTACAAGGGCTGACATCTCTGTATCTGTTCCTGTTTCGGTTTTCTGGGAACTTTGCCACTTTAAAGGAACACTCCTGAGACTGGTTACGGATTTCCTAAAAAAGACAGACACAGAAATCTTTCTGTTAACCAAAAATTAATCTACACTCTACACAGAGGACAACAGGTCATAGTATTTTTTTGGTGGTGGCCTAAAATAAACAGTATGGGTAGTGATATATTTCTTAGACTACATTGTCCTCTCTGAAGAATCTCATTTTAGAAAGTTGTGTGGACTAGAACAGGGTTTCATTCCTGTCTGGAAACCGACAGGGAGGTATTTTTAACCCCAAAGAACCCCTTGAAACCCCTTCAAACAAGAACCCTTTAAAAGTCCATAAATGAAATATACTGAATATTCTGTGTATGTGTGAATGTGTGATCTTGTAACCTTATCTACAGAATGTAAGCGTGCAGGTTCAGTGCTTTCAGATAAAACTAGCTCTCTTTAAAAAGTAACTTTTTTTGCTTCCACACCTCTGTTCCAAATATTTAAGTTCTTTAATAGAATGTTTCACATTTCTTTTAACCAGAGGTCTCAAGTAACTAAATACAACCACATCTTTACATTATTTAAGTATTCAATTTTCACATAATTATCTTAACTGTCTACTCCTTACATTTGAAAAATAGTCTCCTTACTCACATTTCATATTTTATCGTAAAATGTACAGTCATATACCCTCTATTTACCACTACTATTAAATTATGGTGCATGGTGCTGATAATAAGATAGAGAAATAGTTCAAAACAATACTGTTGAATGTTTATTATTGTAAACCTGTACAGAGAAATCTTCTTATGTTAATAAAAGATCTAAACAACACCATCAATAATTATTAGAGGTTTGCCATATCATATTGTACGCAATAATATTGCCAACATTTTCGAATATTGTGAACAATATTATACCCTGAAATATCGTGCCATACAAACCACCCTTAACTATCACAGGGTACTACTTTTTCTTTTTAGCAAAAACAAATTCACACTGTTCTCGTTTTCCATTATATATCTACTAGAGACCGATTATATCTGTCCAGTATCATTTATTTTACTGCAGTCCGGGATATATGGAGATATTGGGAGTGCATTATTAGTATCATGAGATTCTGGATAATTGACTTCTGTTACAAATCTAATAAAATTCTTGTATGTTTTTCTTTTTTTCATTTTGTTACAGTAGTGTATTCTTAAAATATATATTTTTTTATTTACAGACTTAAAAAAAAGAAAAAAAATGTAAAAAGTGTGGAGTGTGATTGGAAACAGATGCTAAAGATAAAACAGTAAGTTAATATGACAAAAAATGTTTAACCTTTACAATAATCAGTACGTAGATCTTAAGATTAGATTACAGTACTTTAGGGTTCTGTATCAATATTCTGAACTGGACTTTTATGGGTTAAGACCTGAAAATAAACTGAAATACTGAAGCAAATCTTTTTAACCATCAATCATGAACACACATGAAGTGCAACATGATATACAGATTATAATAATTCTAGCTGAAAGGACCGTCCTTTTGGCAGTTCTGTGAGCTCTGTTCTGAGGTGAGGTTAATTCTAGAAACACACACACAGGCGCGCGCGCACACACAATTCTGAAGAAATCTCCCCTCAGTTCTTAGAAAACATATCAATGTACGTTTCACAGGAAGTGTGAGTGCAGCTCAGCCCTGTTTGGTAGCTAGTGCACCAACGTGTTCTTGAAATTAAACCCTGCTTGCTCTTCACGCCGCTGCAATTTCTCAAAGTAAACATGTAACGTTAGTAGACAACATGTGCCAACATCTCTCTCTCTCACTGTGTCTGTGTGTCACACACTCACACATTTACAGCTTTTACTGTGAAGCGGTGAAAAGGGAATGTTTCTAATTCGGTTTATAATAGCACTGGTGGTGAGAAACGGACACAAGGTGATCTCTGTGGATAACAAGCTCACACACCGCCTCTCCAGTCATGATTTGTGACAGTACCGCGCTGTGAAAAGGAATAAATCCACATTTAGTAACATATCTCTAGCTAAGCTTGTGGAGGCAGCCAGCTATAGCAGCAGCTCATCACCGTTTCTAGGTATCCCGCGCATGCGCACTCCTAATATCTGGAACTAACAGTCAAGCTAGTTAGCTAGCTCACAGCTAACCTAGCAACTCCCTAACTTACTAGCTCAGTTTAGTTTAGGGCTAAATAATCACCCCGATCCTTTCCGTATCTCAAACAAATTAAGCTAAGCACAGCCAAAAACCCCACCACTTAAATACCAACTCTCGATTAACTCACGTTATAGAGGTTCTGCCACTGTCCAGGTGAATCTATGTCCTCGAACTCCTCCTGATCCATTTTACTCAGATTAATCAGTTATTCACAAAGACTAGCCGAGATCAGATTCCGCTCAACGCGCAGGACCCGGGAGTAATCATGTCTTTAGAGCTGTCCGCGGTGTTAAAGCAGCAGGACAGACCGCGCATTGCTGCGTTTAGCTAACTCGTCCTGGTCAAAGAGGATAAAACGCGACTGAGCTGAGCTCTCGTCCACCGGAGCTGCTTCCGTAGCTTCAGCTCGAAGCGCCGCCCCTTTCAGCAGGGACCCTTCAGTGCACTAAACGTCCTGCACGGTTTACCAAGTTCGCCAGCAGGCAGAGTTGCCAGGTTCGCGGTTTCCCCCCCAAATTGGGCTTGTTTGAAAATCCAGCGTGTTTTTTGGGCTACTTTTAAAAATGATCACAAAAAACAAAAACAATCTTCATTGATTACAGTAATAAGGGAGGAGAGAGAGAGAGAGAGAGAGAGAGAGAGAGAGAGAAATAAATCACAATGTAACCAGAAATCATAAGGTGATGAAAAAAATGTTAACAGAGGAGAGAAGAGTTCAGGATGGGCAAGAACAGAAATGACTAATTAAAGCAAGTTATGTTACTATTAAATGTTCTTGACTGGGGTAAAAAAAAGAACAAAAAAAATAATGTTACAACATCAAAGTCAAAGTGGTTTTTATTGTAATTTCAGCTATATACAGAGTACGCAGTGAAACGAAACAACGTTCCTCCAGGGACCATGGTGCACATAAACACAGTGTAGACAGAACAATAAGTGCAACAGTACAAAAGTGCACACAGACAATACAACACAATACAGACAAAGAATAATAAATAACAAAACAGTGTGCAAATTATGCAGTGTGCAAAAAAGACCAGTGAGGTAGTAATTACCTCTATTTCACAGTGTGCAATAGAGTCCAGTGAGGTAGTAGGGTTTTTAGTGCTTTCCATTTTCTGGGGTAAGTGGGGTAAGAGTGTGTGTGCATGTACAGAAAAACCATCAGTTCAGTCTCTGCAGTTTAGGAGTCTGATGGCTTGGGGGTAGAAGCTGTTGCAGAATCTGGACGTGCTGGACCGGATGCTGCGGTACCTTCTTCCCGAAGGCAGGAGGGAGAACAGTTCGTGTGAGGGATGGGTGGGGTCATTCACAATGCTGGTTGCTTTGCGGATGCTGCGGGTGGTGTAAATGTCCGTGATGGAGGGGAGAGAGACGTCGATGATCCTCTCAGCTGTCCTCACAATACGCTGGAGGGTCTTGTGGTCAGAGACGGTGCAGGTTCCAAACCAGGCAGTGATGCAGCTGCTCAGGATGCTCTCAATGGTCCCTCTATAGAAGAGTGTGAGGATGGGTGGAGGGAGATGGGCCTTTCTCAGCTTCCGGAGGAAGTAGAGACGCTGCTGGGCTTTCTTGGCTATAGAGCTGGTGTTCAGGGTCCAGGTGAGGTTATCTGCTAAGTGGACACCAAGGAACTTGGTGCTCTTAACAATCTCCACAGAGGACCCGTCAATGTTGAGTGGAGAGTGGGTGTGTTGTGCTCTCCTGAAGTCAACAACCATTTCCTTTGTCTTGTCCACATTCAGGTGAAGGTTGTTGACTGTACACCAGTCTGTCAGCCGCTGCACCTCCTCTCTGTATGCTGACTCGTCGCCTTTGGTGATGAGACCCAGCACGGTTGTATCATCGGCGAACTTGATAAAGCTGTTAGAACTGTGTTTTGCAGCACAGTCATGAGTCAGCAGGGTGAACAGCAGAGGACTCAGGACACTGCCCTGGGGGGGCCCAGTGTTCAGTGTGATGGAGCTGGAGGTGCTTTATTAATGACTTAAGATAAATATCAATAAATAGCAAATATCAATACAATAAATCTCTTATAAACAATATACTACGTCACACACTCAGTTGTTTTGCCATTTGCTTCAAACGTGTAACAGACAGATATTTTGGGCTAGTTTAAGCTTCTATGGGCGGGTTTTAGACTGACTTTGGGCTGGATATTTTTGGTGGACCTGGCAACCCTGCCAGCAGCAGTCCAACAGAGAGGAGTCTCAGGGTTCAAACATGCCACTGATTACATTTCCCATACCAATACAATACAGTATTAACCCATTTATTTGATTAATTTCATCCATTTTAGTTCCATCATTTACCTTTTTTTATTATTTGTTATTTTAGTTTAGTTTATTTTGTAAATGCTCGACTGCATTGAAAATGAGGGTCACCCTCAATGTAATTCCAAGTGGAAATAAAAGTTGATTAATTAATAGATTGAATGATTGATTGATTTATATGAGCCCAGACCCATTTCTGAATATTGATACCAATTTAAACATGTAATCACATAAATTTGTCTCTTATTGCTGGCACATGACTGTTGATATTTTTCTTACTATTATTAACATTTTGTGCTATAAATCAGGTCTATGGAACATAAAACATTTAAATAAAGATTTAATAAAGTAATTAAATGTTTGGAAGAGACTTGTAGAAACATATAATACACTAAAATAAGTCAGATGAACAAACATAGATTAAATTAAAGTGCAGAGTGCTGTAAACTGGCTTAAGGTTAGTATTCTGATACCAATCATGTATTGCTTTTACTTACATTGACAAAAAGTAAATATGAAAACTGTTATGTGACTGAGCAATGAAAAACTGACAACAACAAAACATGAGCAATAGAAAAATATCTTAAATCTACTAAACCCTTCATTTTTTTAGTTTAAGCCCACATTAAATCCCAACCAACATACACATACAGACAAACTGGGAAGGCACAATATATTAATATATTGCAGCAAAAGCTTTTGCAATGCCAGTGTTATTAGTTTGTATATTAAAATATACAAAAAAAACTCATACAATACAATTGTATCATATATTAACATATATGATACAAATAATAATAATATTTGACTAATTACCTACAAAGACTAAATAATTAGAATTTTTCACCAAAAAATGGAGTAAAAGAAAACATGGTGCACAAACACTCTCTCAATTTAATAATTTATGGTTTTATACACATTTCTTTACATTCTGTTATCTCTTTTTATCATTGTGATGCCATTAGTCTCTAATATCTCAAAGAACTAAGTAGCTAAAAAATATGCACATACATACATACTTACTTACATATATATTTTTTAAATATAATGAGGAATGTTTCACAGAACAAGGGAGTGAAAAAACTGTGCGCAAATCTGCATGTTCACTTAAATATTTCTTTGTTTCATGCAGTTTGATTGCATATTTACAATTCTGTTATTTCTGTCATAAAGATGCTATCAATCTATAGGATACTGAGAAACTAATTAAGGTACTGAACATTTAATGCAACGCAATGCAATGGATGAATGAATGAATGAATGAATAATAATTGAAATTTTACCTAAAAACTTTTTTGTTTTTAAAGGAAAGGGGACTAAAAATCCGTACGGCATGGAGATGAATTAGTGCCAAATTGGAAAGCAAACAGTAGTGCACAAAATATCCTGCATGTGCAAAAAACACTCGGCATGTTCAGTTAAAATGATTTATGGTTAAAAATGACCAAATAAAGAGAGCAATATTACACCATATTTAAAAAAGAGACAGCCACCTCCTATCTTTCTTCTTGGATAAAATTTATATTCTGAAGCCCACATGCTAGTCTGAGACGTCACTGTCTCACAGCTGCTTGTGATGAAAGCCTAATAAGATAATACGTTTATCTGTTTGGCCTACTATGCAATTATGCATGACAATCCCACGAGTCGCACAGCACGCATGATTGGGTGCAGCGTGTGTAGGAAATCCACATAAGGTAAAGCGGCAGTGAGCGTAGAGCAGCACTGCATCTCCCGCCTGTTTACAACCAGACCGCGGTAAACATGAGCGGGTTCAGCTCGGTTCTGGTTGTGGTGCTGCTGGTTGCCCTGTCTTGCTCAGGTAAGATGTTCGCTGTTTAAAGCTAGCACAGGCCTGTCTGTTAACACTGGAGCTAACGTTACTGTTTTGAGGATGGGCCTGAGCTGGTTGATCTTTTTAAGATAAGTTTAAATGAAGTGGTCAGATTTTGTGTACGTTAGTTGGATAGAAAAATGGAGGAAGGCACGTTTCTGCTTTGCACAATTGATTCCCCTAATCCTTTGAACACGTGCACCTGTGTGGAGGGGCTTCTCTGGGTTTGTAAACACACCTGAAACCAATACAATTAATTTGTAACTGGGTAAGTGTGGTAGTCAATGGTTTGGTTTAGTTGTGGTATTTGTGTTCATTAGTGATCTGCCTTTAATTGAAGTTGAAAGTGTGTACTTATTTTTGAAATGTATATTTTACATAACTGCATTTTAGCCATATTTTCCATATTTTGTGAAGTAAACTCCATTTAGTATGAAGACAAGATGTGCTTCATGGATTAAAAGATGAGTTGTGCAGTGACCATTTTATTAGAGTGATAAATTATATGCATCTAAGGGTGTCAATCGATTTTATCATTGCTTAACAAAACAGACCAACTGTGTTTTATATTACAGAAAGTGTTTAATTAGATGCTGCATATTTTAGTCACTTTAAATGACTGTTTAATAAATTGTTGTTTTTCCAAGTTAATGGTCTTAACTTAAGTGGCCCTAACTGATTAATCTCAAACTCTGCTTTCTAGGACAAACTCTTGAGTGCTTTCGGTGTGATCTTGGGTTCTGGGATGTGTGCTACACTACCAAAACCAACTGCAGTTATGAGGAGCAATGTTTTGTTGGAATTGGTAAGGCAGGTGAGTAATGTTTGCTCTCTTACTAAACGACTATACAGACCAGACCGTTGTGCTATGTTGTATAGCTATTTGTACTGAATGGTGTATTTCCTTTTAGCCTCTGTCCTAGATATAAAGGTGATGGGCTGCCTTCCAGTAAAAGACTGCAACAAGACTACCACTATAGAGTTCAGTTCAAATAAAACCCTGTACACCATGACCAAGAACTGCTGTGAAGAAGACTACTGTAATGGAAGCCCTGGTGCGCTTATGGCATCTGTTACACTGACTATATTAACTGTTGCCCATACAATTATTTCTCAAACAGGTGTATATTAAGGGTTTAAAGGGATTGTACTGATGTAGTTAAAGTCTTCAAAATGTTTGTGTCCTATGCACTTGGGTTATCTTTGTGTTTTTGCCAAGTTTAGATTTTACAGTGAAGGGCAACATTTAATTTTGAAAAATGGGTCAACATTGAATTTGACTATAGAAAGTGTTTTAAATGTTGGTGAAACAATTGTAACAGTTTAAAATTCTTAAGTGTGTTGAATAAATGTCTTTTTTGAATAAAAGGTTTTATCCTTTGTTTTGTATTAAGCCTAAATAATTGGAATTTTTATTCTTCCTCCAAATTTACCCCGTAACATTTAGTGTTTACAACTGAAGGACAACTGTCTTTAGATTTTATTTCTTTCTGGTTAGTCAAAGTGCTACATACTAAATTTCCAGCAACTCTGAATCTTACCTGAAACACATCATTTAGATGCCAAAGCAGCAGTATTTGTTTAGTTGTAATGGTTTTTGTATATACTAATTACAATTATGGCCCAAAAGCCACATGCAATGGTTGGACATTTTAACCAGCTATAATAGTTAAATAGTTTGAGTAGTATCAGTCAAACCATATTTATTTTAAAGGCAATTCAAGAGCGTCTTTTGTATATGAATCCACTCATTATCCAGTCCTTTTTAAATGAGAAGTACTTTGCATATTGCACAGGAAGGTACACTTTCTCTTGTAGATTTGCTCTTTTTTTGAGCTTCTTAATCTAGGGTTTACATAGGGTGTCTGTTCTAAACTCTAGTGGCTGGGATTTTACATAAAACAAATATCTATGCACTCACAATTCTTTGTACAAACCTTGTAGTTTTAAACCTCTCTCCATTTAAGAAATTCTACATTTTCTGTGGCTGATTTGTACCTGCATCTACATGCAACCAGTGGTAGCGCTGCTAATCACCACAGCTTTAAATAACTCAACACAAATGTAAACACTTATAAATCTGGCAGAATCAACAGGACCCAGATATCTGAACCTTAAATGATCCAGAAGTCCCGGCTACCTGTTTTCTTTTCTTTAAACGGGTACATAAAATTTATGTATGCACAAGTGAAAAATCTTACAAGACAAATTAGTATATTGGAGAGGATTGGCTCATATTTGGTGATGGGTGCATGTATAGGTTTTGGTGAATGTTAATTTTCATTAACATTATTGCATGGTTTAAAGGTATTTAACCCACACCCTGTTTCCCACAACTCTACGACTGTTAGCCCCTTAGCCACAACATCATAACTACAGTGGACGCCCAATGTTCTCCACTTTCACAAAGGTCTTATAAGGGTATTAGGAATAGTTATAGCACAAGTTTGAGGAAGATTGTCAACTTCTTCTTGTCTGAAAATTTGTGACTGTACTGCACTCTTGTGGCCATGTGGCTAGCATCTGGCTCCCTAATGCTTAATATTATATTTGGTCTGATAAGGAGGAGAAATGCCACTTGCTTATTACTGTTTTTAGGATAATTGATAGTCATATAAACACATGAACATAGATGGGCTGCTCAAGATTTTAGTTTGTATTTTATGAATGGCTTATATAAACAACTGTATTTTCAAACAACTGCATAATCAAAACAATTCTTATATTCCTAAATGTTTTTAAACTGCAGAACTTTCTACAGTTTTCTGTGTCATCAGTTGGGTTAAGATCTAAATGTTTAGAAAAAGTTATGCATTTTGCGGTTATACATTTTGGCATCCACTAGTTAGGCGTAAAAAACACATGCTGGTCACATTACAAAGGCATTGTTGTGGAAGAAATGAGTACGGGTACTGGACTGGCCTGTCTCCAATAGAGAACAAATATATTTTTTAATAAATACGGGACAACGATAACCCTGAACTGTTGCACACCTTCAGACATCTTCCCAGGACAAATGGGATTAATTAACACCTAAAACACTTGATATCTTATGTACCAAAATGTATCTTAAGTGATGTGGGAAGAAATCACAACATTGCACAATGTAGGTCACAATGTTGAAATGTTCTAAAGTATATAATGAGATAATGGTGAAACATGATTGTAATTTTGGAAAGTTGTCAAATGGTAATCTTTCGACCAAGTGGCAATATTACCTGACAAAGTTGTGACAACAGTGTTGCTGGGTTACAGTCTAATTTTTAGGCATGGAATGCAGGAATGGATGTATATTAATTAATGAAAATGAACATAGAAAACATGACATCTGGTGTTTATACAATCTACAAAAAAAGTAAATGTTAGAAACATCTGAAAACATGTAAAATCTCTGTCTTTGCTGGGATATGCAGTCCTCTAACAGCTGTTATGACTATATACCGTATGGATTGGAGGGCCCTGTCATGAAGAGTCTCAGCTGTGTGCAGCAGCTGGAGGTTTGTGGCCTGTGAACATTTGTCTCATTCCACCCTCAGACTTTCTGCCTTAACAACAGCACCAAAACACCATAACTACAAAACCTTTATCACTGTGTGCATTTAGGCAAACATGATTATCAGTATTTAAGGAAATACCATTTTTCAAAAGGTAATTTGAAAGTAAGCAAATTTCAGGTTTAATTTTATTACTTATTACTTATTAGGATTCCAATTGAATTAAATTGCACTATTTGACTATATTCAGTATTTGAATTAAATTTCTTTGATTTTACCAAATTGAAAACCTCTGGAACCTCAGAGGAAGATGAATGATCACAACCACCAAACCAAGCTGAACTTTTCGAACTTTTGCACTAGTAGTGGCATAAAGTTAAAGTTATCAAAAAGCAGTGTGTAAAACTGGTGCAGGAGAACATGCCAAGATGCATGAAAACTGTGATTAAAAACCAGGGTTGTTCCACCAAACATTGATTTTTTTGTGCTCTTAAAACTTTATGAATATTAACTTGTTTTCTTTGCATTATTTGAGGCCTGAAAGCTCTGCATCGTTTTTGTTATTTCAGCCATTTCTCATTTTCTGCAAATAAATGATAATATTTTTATTTGGAATTTGGGAGAATTGTTGTGTGTAGTTTATAGAATAAAACAATAGTGTTCATTTTAATCAAACATATACCTATAAATAGCAAAATCAGAGAAACTGATTCAGAAACTACCATAGTACCATATTTTTCTCCAGGGCTGTATATTTTAGACTGTAGTCTACAGCAAGGATCAGTTTGTGTTCTTTACATTACTGCATTTATATTCAGAGTGGTAGATTAGAGAGTTATGTTTCTTTAGATCAGATTGAATGTCTAATTACTGTCAGATTTTGGATTTTTGCCCTTAGTATGTTTCAAAATAGCGGACTGTACTCGGGATTGGTTGGTTTGGTGTTTGAAATGAATGAGACGCGGCGCTCCAATCAGAGTGATCGTTTCCGTAAGCCCCGCCCACTAACAGAAATGTAGAGGCGGGCTTGTTCGGTTATGGATGAAGTTTGTTAAGGGGGGGTTATCCTGCTGTTTGTGGAGTTAGTGAATGTTTGGTGGTTGAAACACATTGAAACACAGAATTACTACCGTTTCAACAAAGTCAGCGACAAGGAGCGAATGAATGCAGCTTGTTTGTGTATCAGCTGTGGTTTCTGAGCGTTGCTGTGGTGAAGTGGCGAAGGGATAATTTACAGACATTTTCCGTAACGTTAGAGGTGGTAGCGGCGGCTACGGCTTCGTGGTGTTCCCTCTGTACAGGAGGAATGTGGGATTAATGAGGGCAGTAGTGAATATGGTAAGTTTTAATGGATACATGGAGCTGGTGGGGAAGTTTTCTGCCCTGTGTGTGTGTGGCTGTGCGTAGTTACCGTTGGTCAACAATAAGAGCGCAGTCCGTAACTCCGTTTGTTTTGGGCGAGTTTCCAGTTAGCTAACGCCATGTAGTTAGTTAGCTAGCTGCTAGCTAACAGTCACCGCTAACGCTGCTAACTACGTGAATTATTAAACATACAGCTTCAAAAAATATCCTGTTTACTATTTAACTAAGATTAGATGGAAGACGTATGTTTTATTGTCTATTCAAATAGCTTGCTAGCTAGATAGCCAGCCTTTCAGCTAGTTCAGCAGTTGTCTTAACTTGTTTGATAGCCAGCTAGCTAGCTTGTCAACAAACTGCACTCCTAACCTGGCACTACTAAAAGGTTGAGTAATGATTTTTAGCCAAAGGAAACGAGTTATTAAATTGAGAACGCCTAAGTTACTTATACTGTTATGTTTAGTTGGCCAGGTTAGCGCATTAGTTAGTTAAGTCAATGAGTTAAAAGAAGCACTCACTTAGTTGGCTGTTAAACTCAGGGAAGGAGACATCAAATTTGCACTGTATTCTGAAATTGAGAATACAAGTAACGTTAATTAAATCAAGTAAGTGCGTCACTAAATTGGCAACACTTTTTTTATACCATAGAAAAGAGTTGTCTTCTGTACTTAAACCAAGGGAATCAGTCAATAGGTTAACAGCTGCTTTCTTATACCAAGGAAAACAGTTATCTAACTGAGGGAACTAGTCATTAATTTGAGAGAACATGTTCTTAAAGAAAGGGAGCATGTTAATAAACTCAGGGAATGAGTCACATCAAGAGAATTTCCAATAAGTTATTTAATTTAAAGCATACATTCTTCATTTGAGTGGTCAAATCATTAAAGCGAGAGCACATTATCATATGGAGGAAAATAGTTTTGAAACTGAAACAAACAGTCATTACATTTAGAGAATACATTCTTTATTGAGGGAGCACAGTATTAAACTGGGGAACAAGTAGGTAAATTGATAATGCTTTTTATAATGAGGGAACTATTCATTATTTTAATAGAATGTGTTCCTAAAGTGAAGGAGCAAGTTATTAAACTCAGGGAACACGTCTTTAAAGAAAAGTCATTGAGCTAAGAGAATGAGTCACTTAATTGATAAAACATTCTTATACAGAGGACAATAGTTAGCTATGGAACTGAAGAAAAGATGCATTACATTGAGAGAATGCATTTTAAAATGAAGAGAACAAGTTAAACTAAGAATACATGTCTAACAGAAGAAAATTAAAGGAATTGCATTAAGATTGTATATTTTTACCTTTGACACAGGACAAGTGGCTGTATGGAAACTAGCTTTTAAACTGCTTTAAACATTAATCGGGTCTTGTTTATACAATCTACATTGCTTTCCAAAGATCCCTGTTGTTGCCGGACCAATATCTGGCTCATTTTTTGCGCTTCTCACATGTACGGATTATTTATTTTTTGCAGCTCATGTGGTGAGCCCTTGTGTCAGTGAGTCACGCAGACATGGATAGCTTCCAAAACCTTGAAGATGAGACGTTTCCCAGCTTCCTCTACAACACTTCTCTGGGCGGTAGTGGCTGTGCTACTCTGGGAAATGTAACCCTGGGTTCTACTCTTGGGGTGCCCATGGCTGCTTCCACTGTAGCTAAAATTAGAGCTACTGCGGACAACAGGTGGGAGACTCCCATTTGTGGGTTAACTTCATTATAGTCCTTCATAACTTGCATCTTCACACAGCTACTTGTTCCTAGTATTTCACTTTTTCATGTTTTGTCAATTATGCTTTAAATAATTATTACATATATTTACATTACTTTTAAACATGTATTTACCTTTTTTGAGCAATAAAATAAATAAATTAAAGTAGATTAAAAGTGATTTTGTGTAAATTTATTTCAGCCTTTATTTTAGTCTATGGTTTTAAGCAGAATAAGTTTAAGATGGTTATGACCTTTACTGGTGTTCCTCACTTGTTTATCTTTACGCATCTTTACTTTTCTCCTTTTAGGTTAACTGATGTTCAAGCATCTTACTTAGATGATGTTCGTCATTCGCTGGGCTCTCAAGGCTCAAACAGCGAGAGGGGAAAGTTTGCACTCAGCTTTAAAGATGATCTGTGAGTGCTCTAAATTTAGTTTCTGTCTTGCAATTTTTCATAATGTTGGGAGGATTTATTGTCTTAGGGATTATTTTGGTCAGAAATATTTATTGTTTTCAAACAGTGGACACTGTAGACTTTATAGATTTTTCTCAAGACCCTTAACTAATAAAAAAAGTAATCATTTAAATTTAAGTCAATTAAATGCATTAATATTTTATGAAATGTGTTTAATTTTAGGGAAGATGCTGGTGAATTTATTGCTGCTAATCGCTTCTCAGATCTGTTGGTCAATGTTAATTTGGATGAATCGGAATGCGTGTCCAGGTCTAAAACTTCTACAGTAAAATTGGAAGCCCCAGCTCTTCCTGCACGACCTTCTGACTACCCTGATGGTACGCAAAGTTTATTATTATTATTATTATTATTATTATTATTATTTTAATTTCTCAACTGATCCGTAAGATTAACGTGATGTAGGAATTGATATTTGCAAGATAGAGCTTGCAGTGTATTAGCTGACCCTGAACTCAAAGCTTCTCAAATCTTTTTTTCAGATATTTCAACTGGACTGTTGACATTTTCTCACATTGGAAGCAAAGAAACTGCAGCTGCTCAGGTATGCCTTCACAACCTTTTTGTCACTTTCTTCCAGTGTGTTGGCCCAGATGTTTATTCTTGTTTGTTTTCTTTGTTTAGGCTACATTACTTCCTGCAACTATAGAGGAAGAGAGTCCAGGTAGTGAGGCTCCAGACAGTGATGGCTTGAGTGGTAGTGTTGCCAGCTTCCTGGAAAATGAGAAGCTCATGTCACTTGAAGGCTTAAACAGTGACACCACAGGTAACTCAATAAAGTATAATTTAACAGAGGATTAAACAGAATTTCACAGAATTTAAGATCTAGTTATGTTGCCATTCACTGATGTTTCAATGGAGATTAAATGCCAAATTTAATATCACGGTTATAATGGACAAAATAATTAAGTTCATCTGTGTGATTGCAAAATGCAGTACATATAAAACTTGGAATCCTTTCAACTCTAGACTTAAAAGACTGCTGATTTATCTCAAAGTGTACTACAAATGATGCATCGGGCAAAACGTTAAATAGCCAATTACTCATGTCCAGCACAGTACTGTACTCTGTGTATGTTTCCAAATTTCAGATGATGACATTGACATAAACCACCTGCCTGATGAGGAATTGAAGCTGTACTTTAGCAAATTGGTTCCACCATCAATGCAGAGAGGCCGGGTTGAGGGCCAAGAAATTCCTGCTGCTGTAAGTTTTTTTTGTTTGTTTGTTTTTTGTTTAACTTTAACATTAAGTAACGATAATGTAGGCCACCACATTGAATAAGTACTAAGTATATAAAATATGGGGAAGTGACCAAAGTATATGCCCACTACGTCATTATTATTATTGAACTGCATAGGGAGGGACAATTTAGTTTACTAATTCGAATTCGGACACTTATTCATCATCAAAATACATAAGTACTGGTTGCATAAAAAAGAACACGTCAGTGGCTGAGCCATGTTATAGCACTCAGTAAAGCATTGTAATGTTGGTGAGATAATAATAGACTGTATGGGAAAACCATGTACTAATATAATTTTATTTAAAAATTCCCCCCCCATTTTCTCCCCAATTTTACTCAGCCAATTACCCAACCCACTCATTAGGACTCCCCTTATCACTAGCAATGCCCCAACACAAACAAGCATTCTTTTTTGAGCTGCTGCTGATGTAGCATTGCCGTTCTGGTACATCAGCTCAAAGACACCCTGTGCTGCGGAAATCACCCTTTGGAGTGATGTGGGGAGAGAGCTCCATCTACCCACCCGGAGGGAGCAAGGCCTATTTTGCTTATAGTGGCAGCGCTTTAGACCGCTCGACCACTCGGTGCCGGAAAACCATGTTCTAATACCACTGTACAACTCAGGCATACTCAATAGTGTCCTAAGACATAAAAAGGGAGTTATTTCAGTCACATGCTGGAGCTCTGTGTGTTTATTTAGATGCATATGTAAAAATATAATTACTTTTTTTAGGAGCAACCTGGCAGTCAGACTGGTTCATCACAACTCTGTTTCACTGAACCAAATACAACTTCCAAAAACCGAAACAACTTCCTTGACAACTATGAACAGGTAAGGGTCTGGGCTTCAACCCTCAACACTGCAAGACCTGTAACCTCTTAATTTAGAAAAGAGGAATAATTCTGTTTATTTCCTTGTTATACTTCTGTATCTTTTTGTAGATAAATGTAACAGTATTTCTGTTTTTTTGTTTTTGTTTTTTTACTGAACACTTTTCTAATTAACAAAAAGATTCTGATTTTACTGTTCTACTTTTTTCTACTTTTACGTTTTGTTTAGTTAAAATTTTGTGTAACTGACACCAATAAATACATATTTCTTGGTAACATAGAGATTCGTCTTGCACTATTTTGTAGATTGCAAACTCGCAGTGTCATGATATTGTTATTGTGAATAACAACTTTATCGCTTGTGTCTTCTGTAAAATGCTTCTGTGTATTTATTTTTGTGTGTTTTCTTCTTCTCAGGGAGGATTTTGCATGCCTGATGTGAGATTGGCTGCAACTGGTATGGACTCATGTCCTGCCAGTGATGAGGAAGACACAGAAGATGAACTGGAAGCCTCACAGACTCGCTGCAGAGCCAGATTTCTGTTGCCCAGTACTTCCAGACAACTGGTGAGTACATAACGCAACCATTATCTATGTTAAACTAGCTTATTTTGTTCATTTAACTGCAAAAATGTATTTTTCAAAGTTAAATTAATGTAATTACTAAAATATATTCAAAGCATCATTTTTACTTGTGTATTGGGGAAACATATAACATTTTAATATGCTGCATTAAAATATTGTGGGAAATGTTAATTTAATGTGCAGTAATTTTAATATGCATTACAGTAAAAAGTGTAATATACAGATTTAGAAATTTGTGCAGTCTTGTTAACGTAGATTGATTTTATATGTAGTGCCTCATCATTTGTGCTATCGCGTTCGTGTGCATGTATAGGTTGGGGAAAGCCATCGGCCTCATTTTAGACCAGGTCTTGAAGGTGGAAGCTCTGATGATGAAACTCAGCCTGATGCACAATTTCCAGACTCTAGAACCAGCATTGAACATCGGCGCTCCGCAGAGGGACAAGTAATTGACATACCGATTACAGGTGACTAATATGCAAAGTCTGTACAATATACTTACTTATTCACTATATTCCTAATGAAGAAGTGATCTTCAGGGACATATGAGTAATAGTGCAACACTAGTTATAGAGTTACTTATTGTCAGTAGTGATCTCTGTTGTACTTTAGATTATGGAGTTACTTACTTGCTCTCTGTGTACTTGTGATTTTAGGGGATGGTGGAGGGGGTGATGGGAGTAGTGGTAGTGAGGAGGATGGAAATGATGGTGGTGTGTCTACAATCCCATTAACCACTGGTGTCCAGACTACCTATGATGTCCTTCGGGGTTTGGGTATTGTTGGAGGAAGTGGATCGGGCGAGGATGTGCATCAGCTGCTCTCTCAAATACCTGGATTTGGACGACCTGGCATTACTGGGCATAGCCAGGTAGACCACATTGCATACTAGGAATGTGTCCACGGTCCGATCATGTATTTTTCAAAAGATCACAATCAGGTGGAAAACATCCAGATCAGAAATGTAATGTTAGGTTGCCCATATGTCCATGCGATAAACACTACACGTTTGCGGGAAGAAATAAACGATAGACTAGTGCTAGTAAAAATCTCTAATGCACATGCTCTGAGTAGCTCAGAGGCTTCTATGAGTGGCACACTGATCAGGCAGCGCGAGTGGAGTGACTAGCCAAGTTTGAGATTGAACATCTCTATTATTTTCCACTGAGCGGCTCTGCACAGTACAATTGACCGATAAATTTAACAAATTCACATTGAATATGCATCACCTCACATTATTATACATAGTTTAACTTATTGTTTAAACTTCTTTTAATGTATAATATTTTTCAACTACATTTTGTAAAATGCAGGTTTTAAGAGCTAAACTGCGTTGCCTCAGTGATTAGAAATTTGGGTTTTTGATTTTATAGTCATTTTTTTAGTTTGTTTAGGAAAAATGCATACTTAAATGAAAATCATTTATATAACTTGACAAAATGTAGTTTATGTACTGAACGTTAAGAGACTAATACTAAGTTTAAGACACTATTCAGAGAACACTATGAATTTGAGTTTTAGGTAAGTTTCAATAGTGTAATGACCTTTTATAATTAACTTTCTGTAAAAGAGTAAGCCAAGATTGACAGGAGTAATCCTGTATACATTTTATTGATTAGTGTTTAATTGCTTGCTTTGATTTGCTCCTCTAGCAGATGGGAGACCGTGTGGGCCCGGTTGGTACAGGTGAAGTTGAACCCTCTGCTCAGAGTTCTGGACCTGCGATTCTTTCTCCAGTTAACTGGAGTATGAATCAGGGCAGGCAAGAAGCTTTGGTGAGTTCTGAACTTTTTCTTAAAATTTAAATACATTTTGTTTTACTCATTTGTAGTGTCTGGGGAAACTGCCCCAAATGTTTCATTCACGTAGGTTTGTTTTTGAGACAGATTTTGTGCTCTTCTAACTCTGGTTATAATACTACCACCATTCTTTTGACAGGATGCCATGGATAGTTCACACTCTGGTTCATCTCCAGATGAACATTTCAACTCCGTATACCTTAGGGCTGGTGCTGGCCACCATTCCCAGGATGCTGCCTCAGTTGCTGCTATTCTTCAAGGCACTCAGAGCAGTTTTCAATTTTCATTTGTTAAAGACCCTCCTGGAGAATGTGAGGAAACATTTGAACCAGGGCAGACTTCCGGGCTTCGTGGAAGTCTTTGTGGGAACCGGGTCAGTTCTTCCAGCAGCATGGAGCAACCAGGAGAATTTTTGGAGGCGAAGTACCTCTCTCAAAACAGCCACCAGAAACAGGATGAGCATAGTGACATTTGGAATCGCTGTCCAAGTGACATGGGACTGGAGTTTCAAAGTGGGTAAAGATTATCAGTGCAACCCTGATAATTAAATTGCATCTAACAATAGTTGTTAAATTCTGTAAAACGTTTAGTGGTGGTCTCTCATATGTATTTTCACGTCTGTATTTAATGCAGATGCCGGTCATAGTGTTGTCTACCAAAACGAGGAGGGGAAGTGGGTGACTGATCTTGCCTACTACTCTTCTTTTGAGAAAGAAGTGGGGACAGATGTGCAAGAAAATATCTCTGTCCAGTCGGAGGACTTTGTTGGCGGCAGTAAGTACAGTAAATGTTTTTGTGTCATGTCAAAAAAAATTAAATAATAAAATGAATGTCTAAATATATAATCTACTAATGCTTTTAAAACCTCCATAATTCAGATCAGGCCATGGAAAAAATTATTGAAGATCAGAATGAGTTTGAAAAAGAGCATCAGTTTATGCAGGTTAGAAATATCACCTTCTGTCTTTATTTTGCTATTAAAAACTTGCATGAAAGTGGGAAGTTACAGTCTTTCTGTTTTTTTGTTATAGGAGGAGAAGATTGAAGCAGCTAATGCCAGTATGGTCCTTAAAGACACCTCATGGAAAGTTCCTTCTAGTAGTCACATTCTAATGCGTGCTTCCCAAGCATCAACTGAGTTTGAGAAAGGGAACCAAAGTTATTTGCGCATTTCTTTAGGGGAGTTTTTTCAGCAGCGGTCTGAGGCTTTGGGCTGTTTAGGGAGCAGTGAAGAGGATTTTGTTAAAAGGGTGAGTTTTAAAAGAGTAAGGGTCTTAATTAACTGGTTAAACATCTAAATTAAAGCTGCATGATATTATTGATAATATTAACGATAATAACAATTTTAGTTGACTACAATATACTAATTAGAAATGGCTGCTTTTATTTTTTTTCCTGGAGATCTGACCTACTTTGTTTTCTTTTAGCCCTCTTTTGGCTATGTCATAAACTCTCCAGAGAAAAGGGAGCCATTTGCTCTTCTTCGGCCGTCTGATTTCTGTTCCAGGGGAAACTCAGTTCATAGTGAGACAGTCCAACTCAGTGACGCAGACGAGACCATGAATCCAGGTATGAGTTTCTGATATTGACTCTTTTTAAAGCAGGACATAATAGAAAATTGATTTTGACCTGTGTTTTGTTCTGTGTTTTGTTCTGTTTTAAAACTGTAGAAGATTTGGAGAAGACGCTTGAACCTGTAACAGTTGAGCCAGACAGTCAAGCACACCCAGAGACAAGTGGAAAAGATGTCAAAGTAAGGATTTTTATATGACTCTGCAATGGTATTGTAAGATCTATGGCTACTTAGTGCAGTTTATCATATTTGCCTTGCAAAATGTTTGTTTGTTTATAAATATTTTGTTTTCTTATTTCCTATTAGAATGAATTGCCTCTGAATTCAGCCCACAGTTCCATGTCATCATCAAACTCTGGTAGCAGCCTGTCTCTGAGTATTAGCACAATTGCCTCAGCCATTGCAGATGCCTCAATCAGCTCAGACCCAGCCCAACTTGCAGCCATGATCATGGAGTTGTCCAAAAAGAGTCGTTCTAGAAGCAGCCAACAAACTGGACTATCCACTCAGTTATCTGGTGCTAAAATGCTTCCTGGGCAGAGTAACATTCAGGATGCTCTGCAGAAAACCTCATCCCTGGTGGACCTTAGTCTTGATATGGAGAAATACCTGAAGAAAGCCGAATTGTCTAGCAGCGATAGTGATGCCTCCAGCTCACAGTCCTGTCTCGACATTCTTAGCTTGGCTGACAGTTTGACCCGCTCTCAGAGGCTGGAACAGAGACATTCTCCCCCTTTGCAAAATGAAACCAGTGCTCATACTGAGCAACATTTAATTTCCAAACAGTCACGAGATCAGGTTCCATCAGAAATGTCAGCCAAACAATCTAATGGCACCAACAAAGCACCAGAAGTTAAAAAGTCAGATGTAAAAAAAAGTGCCATTCCACGGCCGAGGGCAAGCAACATACCCACTGCGACAGCTCACCCAGCCAGAAGGTCAACAGGTACTGGGCAGTCTTTGACATCTTCGTCATCTTTAAAACCCAAGCCTTTGCAGAGCGGTTCTGGTACTGGTAGAAGCAAAAGTGAATGCCACACAGCAGCTACAGCAGTGTGCAGAAGTTCTTCAGAGTCCAAGGTCAAAGTGGGCACAGCTCAAGTACAAGTTTCTGGTACACGTCACTCCCTGAAAAGTAATGACTCTTTATCACGCCCGCCTGCTGCTACAAAAACCTCTCCCAGCTTTCGAAGTGGTGGTCGTTCAGGGTTGTCTTCATTAAAGAGCTCCCCTCACACTCCCCAAACCAAAAGCTGTCTCAGGCAAACAAACACAGAGGAAGTGCGAGCACAGAAGAGTCCACAAGCACCTCAGTCTGTTGGAAAAGACAAACAAGCACTTGTTCGTCAGAATTCTGAAAAAACTCAAGATAAATTTGGCAAGTTCCTCTTTTCTTTCTTTGTGTTGATCCTAATATTTGTGTTGACCCCTGATTTGTTAGTGTGTCTAAGCTTTACTTAAAGCTTAAGCTTAAGCTTACTTAAGCTTTACTTTACTTATTTTTTCTTTTTAATATTTTTTAATAATAAACTCATGCATGCTGATGAATTGAAATGCAATAGATGTATTGTTTAATAAAAGTTATTTGTAATGACATTTAGTTGTTTTTGTTTGTTGTTGCTTATATCTTTATTTGTTTTTAAAGCCTCACCTGAGCGCACCGGATGTCGTGTTGTGGACCCAAGTCATTGCTCCTTCAGACCTTCCACTTCTCCGCTCACCCATTCAAGCCCGAGCCAGACTTCACTGCCCAGTGCATATGAGTAATTGCCCTACTAAGTTATACTTTTCTAAAAGGCTGTATTTTAAACAAATACCTGTTGGTTATTGTGTGTTTCTTTCCTCAGGGAAATGTCTTCTCCATCCTCAAGTGGTGGTGTTGGGGAGAGAAGTCCTGGGGCTGATCCCCTCTCTCCTCAGTCACAGTGTTTCAGTCCATCCCTCAGCAGACTTACATACCTCTCTATTAATGAAAACACTGTGCTACCAACCCCTGATCACCACAATGTAAGTATAAAATCAGGCAGGTCATAATTTTAAAGGTTGAAGAGTGTAGTTTAGCTGTGTGTGCAAAATGCATTTTTTTTGTCTGTTTGAGATGTCAATTGAAGAGTTTGCACAGGTTTCTGTTCGTGTTCTATGTAGAACATTTGCCACAAACTGTCCTACAGTAGGACATTTAACACAAACTGTCACTCCTGTACACAGACCTAAAGCTGCAAATTTCTTCTTAGCTGTGAAAATGAAAGATCTTCTATTCACATCTTTTATTTTCAAAGCTGTGAAAAGAAGATTTGAAGCTTCAGGTCTGTGTACAGGAACTATGCAAATTTGGTTCTAGTATTGTCTGCTTTACTATATAAAATGAGTGTATTTGAAGCAGCATGTGCTCTCCAGGATATTAATGAATAAAATCTTTTACTCTGCTATTTGTTCTTTATTGCAAATAATACATAGTCAAAAAAAAACAAAACATAGGGTTGTTTTCAATATGAAGAAATCTCTAATCCCAATGTAGACTTTAGATCAGTGTTACATATGTGCTATATTTATTTCTTAAATGTTGTTCATTATTTTTCAGAGAAATAATGAGTCGATGAGTCTGAGCACCACCATCATCCGAGCGAGTCCCACCCCACCATTGGACCAGTTTGATGCAAGTGAATCTGTCCACCAGAACCGTAGTGGAGATATTGGTGGTTCCTCAAAGAGTCCATCACGCCAGCATTGCCATGCTGGAAACCAAAAGAGCTCAGATTGTTGTCAAAGTGACTGTGAGTCAGGGACAAGACTGTACAAACAGGGTGACTCGGGCTATTCCAGCAATGTAAACATCCAGCATCAACCTGGGGCTGGAATGGAACAGAACAGCCAGCAGGGCCCGAGTATCTCTGGAACAGGGAGCGAAGCCTTTCTTGGTTCACGATATACTGTCCCCTCCTCCTCCCTTTACAAATCGGAAGACTTGAGATATGGCTTGGGCCCTAGCTACAACTCACAGGGGGGTACTTTGCCAGACCTAACCACTGGCATGCCAACACTTCTTACTGGGCGGTCACTGTTCAGCACCCAGATGGCTCAACAGTATCTAAACTCGGAGGGGCCTTTGCAGCCTTCATCGTATCATTTAGGATCTATGACTGGCCCGTACGGTGTGCCATCGTTGATGACTGGTGCTAATCCACAAATGGGGTCCCATTATGTGCCTGGACAAACAAACTTGTCATCGGCCTATATGAATGCTGGTCAACATCCTCATCAGTACCCCCTTGGTAAGCCTTATGGACAGTCGACCTTAGGCCCATGGGCTTCCAGGGACTTAACTGATCTCACAAGTAAGTGCTGCCTTCATTTTTTGAGTCATTGTATGTCTTACTAGTGACTTTGTGTGTTTTGTGTATTTACAATATTGCATTTAGTGAGTTGTAAAAAAAAATAAAAAGGAAAAAAAGGGAGGGGGCAAATGTTAAATTTTATATTTTTTTTATAATTCAGCTCAAGTGGTTGTGCCAGATGAGCTGAAGTTTCCCAATTCCTGCTGTGTGGGTATTGCTTGCCAGACATCCCTCAGCATATTTAACCCATCAGAGCGTTGGCAGCAGGTGGCCATCTCCATAGTAAATCTATCCATTGATGGACATAAGGTTGGTTAGAACGCTTTTTGCTCAAATTGTTACTTTCATGCCAGGTTTTGTTATTGTGGATTTACTTGTTCCAACTATTCTATGCATGCATCTCAATCATAATTGTATTTCAAATATATCAGACAGATGTTTGATGTATTTATTTGGCTCTGGAAGACTTTAATGCACAACACTGGGCTATCACTGAAAAGTCTGAATTTTATCAGTTCTACTACATTAATAGAAACACACTGATCCATAAACAGTTTATTTCAGGATTAAGGTTTGCCTCTTCATTTCAGACAATTGCTTGACATTTTGCAGTAATTTTAGTCTTTGAGAATAAGAGCAATATTAAACATATTTACAGTATTTACCAGACATATTGATCAGCTGCTGTTCTGAAAACACATTAAAGAGTTTCTCTTAAGTTGCTTAACCACTTTAGCATGGTTCCTAAATGACCGCTGTTTTCTATTTGCGTTCACTTTGCGTACACTTGCAAGCTGAAGTAAAAGTAATCCCAATGTAATTTGTCACTAATTTAAATGCTGTTCAGGTGGACTCCCTTCCATACCAGTGGTTGATTGTAAAGAACAAAACTATTATTGGACCTAAAAGCACAGAGGAGCAGAAGGTATTACTGATTGCTCCCAAAGCTGGCCTGTACCAGTGCACCCTCAGTGTTTCATCCTGGCCTGCCTCTGCTGAGAGCGAAACTGTGGCACAGGCTGAAGTGTTTGCTAAGAAAGTGGTGCTCGTCGCAGTGGCTGAAAACCCTGCAATAGAGGTAAGGGTGCCTTTAGGTTGGGGATATTTTTAATGTTCAGAAGATTTTAAGAGTACATTGCAAATGTACAGGGTAAATTTTTTTCGAACAGACAACAAAAACTGAATCACTTTGTAATGTGCACAGAATCTAAAACCATAGTCAAGTAATAGTTAGAAAATAGTTAATGTTATTGCCATTGGAAATATGGGGAAAAAATGAGCATTTGGCAAACTAGTCTACGTAAAGACCTACTTTTATTGATGATTACTTGTTTTATTGATGATATTTTGTTAAAAGGTGGATGTTGGGAAGACTGGCTGTCTGGACTTTGGAAATTTAGCAGGAGGCAGTGTCAAAGCCCTGCCGCTCAAACTAGTGAACAGGACTCGTGCTACTGTTCCCATTCGCCTCGTTATCAGTGCGGTAATTAAGCTCTTTTTACATTTTTTTTTCACAAATTGTAGTGTTAAATGTTGGTTTAATTGTATTTGTGGTTTTATTTGGTAATTTTTGTTCATGTCTGGAATTTTCCATCCTTTTTTCCCCCCAGAATGCCTCAGCCTGGCATTGCTTTAGCTTCTCCAAGAGTCCTGTAGCTATGACTCCAGATGGTACACAACTATCAGGTGCAAACCTGATGCCTGTTTCTGCCCCATCAGTCATAAACCATGTGATGCATTCCAGTTATGGAGATGTAAGTCAGATGTATATAGGAGATATATTTGCTGATTTGAGTGTACAAAAACTGCACCAATTGTTTAACAAATGAGTTTAGCATAAACTCCCTTTTTTTAGTTAATGGATAATTAATGGATAGTGCTTTACTGAGCCACATTAAAACTTTTGCTTTTCTATTACAGAATCCAGACAGCTTCATGGTGTGGGTTCATTTTAATGCACCTCAGAGGTTCAGCACAAACTCTGGTACTGCTATATTTGTTTGATAAAAAACTGCTGTAAATTAGAAAAAAAAAAGATTTCACTGCATAGCATCAACCTGGCAGTGATTTTATCACTAAACTCAAATTACAGTTGTGATTCCTTTATGTTGACTCTGCTTTAAACTGCTTTATCTTGTGAAACAGGTGAATTGGGTCAACCAGATGAATACAGTGCTCGTGTTGATATAGAGGTAGACAGCCCTGGACCCAGCCATGTCATCCAAAGTGTTGCCCTCAAGGCAAGGTCAGGCACGGCCAGAGTGCATGCCCCCAAAGACTTGCAGGTAAGACATTTTAGCTTAAATGGTGTGAAGTTACTTAGACATTTGTAGTCTGGTGTACTTCTCCAAGATCTGAGTAAATGGAAGGCTCAGTTTAAGCTAACTTTAAATATTTAGATATATTAGAACATTCATGGTGAATCTTACAGTTGACAGTGGAATGTATAGAGGTCTGTTCTTACCCTGCATGTAAATTAGAGCATTCTTTAGGACAAAATTTTTTTAGATTTTGTATTTTTTTTTTTCTTTCGCTGCTTTTATCACTATATTAGCATCTTATTGATTTTTTAACTGTTTGTTTGCAGACAGTTTGTCTTCAGTCTTCAGTGGGTCAGACAGCAAGACAGAATCTGCCCCTGAAGAACGCCGGCAACATTGATGTTCAACTCAGACTGAAGGTACTGTTTCTTTACAAGTATTTAAACACAGTGCTTGTTAATTTTAGTTCACAGTGACGGATGAAAATTTAATGAGCAGTAATTGAATTTTCTGTTTTGCAGTGTAATGATGGAGATGACTGCTTCATAGTAAAACCAGAGGAGTTCTTCTTACGAACTGGGGAGGAGAAGAGTGTTGTTGTTGCATACACTGCCCAAGGCAGTCGGAAATTCTCAGAAAGGTGCATCAGTGCTTTATAATTTCTTTTAAGTGATATTTTGGCTGTATAACTGTTCTGCAATGTTGATCTCTTTTTCCCCCATTTTTCAGTGTTTTAACAATCCTTGTGCTGCCCAGTGGGCCACAGTACGAGGTTGTCCTGAAGGGAGAGGTGATCCAGGGAAATTCTGCCAAGGTGTCCTCTACTTTGGGCTCAGTGCCTCACTCTGAGGTGCCACCCATCCTCTCCAACAAGCAGTTCATGGCCTGGGGAGGAGTTACCTTGGGCAGGGCTGTGTATGTATTCCCGATAAACATCAGCATACATGCACACCCCAAAGAAAGAAACACAATTCTAAGCACTGATGGATCTGTGTAGAAATGTGATTGAAATGTTTGTGTTGCAGACAACAAAAGTTGGTGTTGAGGAACAATTCACCCACTGCGTCACAGCAACTGCGCCTTCTGATCAGAGGACAGGACCAGGATTGCTTCCAGGTTTGTTCCATTCAAAATGTACGGTATATTAAAAAGATATGTGATTTTAAAATGAGTAAAGTATTCAATAAAGTATGTTGTATACAGTCCTAATTTTTTTGCTTTAACTACCTCCACCCTCAGCTGCAGAGTTCTTTTGGCCCTGATGAGCGGTTGACTCGCAACAGGGAGCTACTCATCAAACCCAAAGAGGATATGACTGTTCATCTCCTTTTTGCTCCCACACGTGTTGCCTCCATGCTGGCCAAGCTTGAGATCAAGCAATCTGCCTTGCGACCCTCTCAACCTGGTGTCAAATTCACTGTAGGTACACCTTGGAATTGTTTTTTTTAACATTGGAATTTAGAAAATTAGACAGGACGATTGAAAGCTTAAAATGTTTAGATCCCAATATGAGAGAAAATACATTTCTAATGTTTTAAGTATAAATGGCCATTGGAGAATTATACTTTTAGCTCATCTTCAAAGAATTTGTCATCTGTACAGTAAGAAAACAAGCTTTCTTGTACAATGAAATTTTTTCTTTGCTTCTCGTCAAGTATGCCACATGAAGAGAGAATACAGTAAAGCAAGAAATAATCACCTAAAAATACTAAATTGGTGTTAAATTTATATCAGGATTGCAATATGTACATGACTATAGTAATATATGATGGTTATTATTTACAAGCAAGAATATGAATATCATATGATTATCATGATTACAAAAATACACCGATCAGCCATAAAATCTAGACAGATGAAGTGAAAAACACAGATTATCTTTTTCTACATTGGCATATGTGCATTGGTTAATTATTGAAGGGGATGTCTCTAAAGAAAAATGACCAAGGGTAAGAATCTGTTAATCTTTTGACAAGGGCCAAATTATGATCGGCAACAACAGCCTGTGAACCAGCAACAGAGTCATGGACACACAAGGCTTAATTATGATCCCCATGATGGCCCAACTTGCAGAGTTTATATATCCGCTGCTCCTGTGGAGCTTATACCATAAATTGTCAGATCTCTTGTGGTCACACAAGGTGGGACCTGCTCAGTATTAGATTAGGTGGTACTATTGTTATGGCTTATTAGTGAATTTTCTGTACTGAACAGGGGTTCATTGTCTCATTAAAGATTTAACATTTCAATGATTCATTCCACATATTGACCAGTGACCAGTCTGTGAGCCATCAAACGCACATCCTTACACAAACATGTCCTCTTCTCTTAAGATTCCTCTGTCTGGTTACGGGGGGACGAGTAATGTCATTCTGGAAGAATTGAGGAAGCGGTCTGATGGCTATGTGGCCACACTGAGTGGTATTCAGGCTGGTCATGTCAGCAAGCTGTGCGTGTGTGTACGCAACACGGGCTCTCGAGCAGCATTTGTCCGGGCAGTTCCCTACAGTGACCTGGAGAAGCGTACAGTCATGGAGTCTACGGTTATCAGCCTGTCACCATCACAGTTTGTACTGAAGGAAAGAACACAAGAGGTGAGATTGCTTCAAATGGCTCATGTTTAAAAAAAAGTTTTAACCTCCTTAGGAATGCAGTGTTTGAATTCTGAAAAAAATAATAATTTGCATATATCTACTCAACCACTGTGTTAAAAACTGTGCTGTCTTGACAAATATTCATGCAGATGCAGACTTATTGTTCTGCTTTTATTGCAGGTGATTACAGTGGTGATGAAGGCCTCACGTAGAGAGCAGGCTCTCTGCCAGTCTAACACTGCGCTTCTTGCCACTGTCTGTCTCTTCTGTGGAGATGAGGTCTCCCGCCAGCAGTTTAGAAAGTCAGTAACGGTTCTGTTGTTTTTTTGAGGGTGAGAATCAGATGATGACAAATGGCCTCAAGGACCAGTTTCTGCAGTTGCATGTCCCTCAACTTAAAAATGGGATAGTTGTTTCAGGAGAAACTGTCCCTGCGGTTGTAATCATGTGATTCCCTCCTGATGATTGCTTCCTTTCTTTTTGTAAAAGTCTTCCGTGATCGTGATCTAGGATAATATTCATTCTTTTCTTCTTCTTTTTTTTCTGTAGACTATTAAGCATCAAACCTGACGCAGGGAAAAAGGTGTTGTCTGAAAACAGCTTACTCAGGAACATCTCCTTTGATGAGCCTTTCCTTGGAGAGGAGCTAGTTCAGGAATGTAAGACTTCCTCTTTATCCTCTATATCTTTACTATCTATTAATAAAGTAAAAAGCTGTGTTGTAAACATCCTAATTCACACAGAATATCTAGTTCAGTATATGTCTATTTAAATGTTAAATGTTCTTTGTTTTTAGCCTATGACCTTCCCCAGAGGCCAAATGAAGGTCAGATTTTCTATGGTAACATGAGTAAGGTCATGCTTTCACTGTTTGGGACGGTGGAAATGTCTGATTCGGGAGAAAGCGACCTTGTCGATTTTGTCAGACCCTCCCAGCACCATGCTCTGAACTCGGACAGGTACGAGCTCCTTTTCTCCTTTTCAGATAGATTGATCTTTTTTTTTTTTTTTAAGATTTTAACTTTTGTTTGTTTTACAAGTTGCTCAACAATGAGTAGCACCACTCCCACTAGCTTCCACTAAATTAATATTCTTCTAATTGTTATTCTTCTTAGTGATAGTAGTAGTTGTAGTAGTAGTAGTAGTAGTAGTAGTAGTAGTAGTAAACTTTGAGTATTTTTGAATAATATTTGTTTTGATAATCTTACAGTGGTTTGGGAACATCAGAGCGTCAGTTTAGTAACGTCTCCCTGGACGTGCTACCAGTAAAAGGACCACCCCTCTGCATCTCGGAACCTGTGCTAAAACGGACTGAGCCACCTGTGGACAACACCTGGGGTATCCAGCCTGAACAGCTGGTCTTGGCTGCACCCACTATCAGTGAGTGTTCCATGCTGACTGTATATTTCAGAGATATTGGGTACTGTCACAAGTAGACAACTGATCTATTGAAGAGAACAGGTTTAAACATATTACTGTGTAATTTGCTTTATTTTCAGTTTGAATAGGTAAAAGTATATGCATATTCAGTATTACTTAATTATTTTATGTGAATTGACATTACATTACATTACATTTGGCACGTTCATTTTGTGATGTTGCATTACTGAGTTTGCAGTAATTCCTTTCTCTTATTTGTGCAGATGGTGCAGCTGATACCAGACATGTACAGATCATAAACCGCTCCAGTCGGGAGCTGAGCTTTGAGCTGTCTTGGCCTGCCCATTGCCTGACTATTACACCTCAACATGGAGTCATTGAGCCTCAGTACGTTGTGTGCTCTCACATTTTCTTTAAATCTTAAATATGCTTGGAATTGATTGATAATGTATCAGATATATAAACTCTCATTTCATCCCTGTCTACAGGAGTCACTTGCAAATTCTCATCAGCCCAAATCCCTCTCTGGCTACCAGAACCTCCATGCTGCCTTGGAATGGCCAGATCTATGTCCAGTGTGACAATCAGCAAAAGGTTTTTTGCACATTTACAGTTGCAGTTGAATCTGTAGCATAAAGAGAAGTGTATACAACGTGTAGATTTTAATAAAAACACTGGGTTAACTGAATTCTACTACTTTCTTTACTCTTGCAGTTTATCAGAGTGCAGATACGTCAGGATCTGGCTTTGGATGTGTCTGCCGCTGGCCCACCCTCAGAACAGTCACTGTGCCCACTGCCACCCCAGGCTGAGACACCCACAGGCCCTGGACTTAAAGCCCAGATCAGCAGCCCTCAGCACCAAGTGTTAATAAAGGACCGCACTCTTGTCTTTCCCTCCACCCTTTCTGGAGAATCCTCAGGTAAAAGGATCTGCATTACCAGCACCTACTCTAACATTCAGCTACACCTCAGGTCATTTAATATTGCTATTTTATTGTATATAGCCATTTTTAAAATAATTTTTTTAAAATCAACTGTAAAAATCGACAAGGTATGGTCATTTAGTGATGACTGTGATGTCCTAAACAATTACTCAACTTTTACTAGTTTTAAATCATGCAGTCCTTTTAACAAATCAGTTGCCTTATCCTTTTTCTCTCAGAATGTTCCCTGGAGATGGAGAACAGTGGAGAGGAAGTAAGGTGGTACCTTTCATCCTTTGCTCCTCCATATGTCAAGGTAAAAAAAAAAACAAAAAAAAAAAACACCCCAGCCCCTCTTTCAACATAAATATATTTGTCTCCCTTACCTTGTTTTTATTTGTTTAAATTGTGCTCTCTTATTTTCCTGCTTTAGGGTGTAGATGGCAGTGGAGATGTTTATCGTGCTACATATTCAGCTTTCAGATGTGAGCGAGTGTCTGGGATGCTGGGTGTCAAAGAAAAGATGCAGGTAATGATGGGAAAATAACCATAGACATTTTTTGCAGTTGTGAGTCATACTGTTGAGCAGAAATGTATGCTTATGTATTATTTTACCTGATCTAACACTATTGTAAAGTGTAACGCCATTGGAAAGTGCATTTAGTAAAAATAGAATATGTTTAGTTACTGTATCTTTTTTTTTTTAAATGTGTTATTTGCTTTTGTTTTGCAGGTGCCGTTCACATTCCTCCCGCGGGACGGGGGAGACTATGCTCAATTCTGGGACCTGGAGTGTCACCCAGTGTCCAAACCACAGCACAAGAGCTGCATCAGGTTCCAGTTGTGTGGAACAGTGAGTATTTTAAAATGTTATTTATGAGTTTAACATAAAAAAAATTAACGCTTTGTGTTCTCCATTGTGCTAACTTATCTGTTGCCCATTTGTGCTGGAGTTAATGGTAACTTGCACATAAAGTGGCTTAAAACAGTCGTTACCCTTGGGGCTTCCGGTTGGCGCTGCGTCGGGTATGGCCGCACAGTAAGTTAGCTCCTGCATCAGCCTCTCTAAATTCCCCGAACTCGAATGCTACTTCGTACATATTTGACCTATCTAGGCATGCGATGAAAGGGGACAAATCCAAAAAGGGAAGGATAAAACCACAAGCCAAATCTGAGCAAGAAATGGAGAAGAAAAACCCAAACACTGCTTTCGGAGCAAAAGATGGCGCCGCCGCTGATGAAGAACCAGCAACACTAAGCTCAATTCGCCAAGTGGTGAGTGAAATTACGGCTGCAGCAACACTAGAGCTGAAGAAAGAACTCGCTGAATTCCGCGAAAGTTTCACCGCGGACATTAAAAAACAATTAAACGACCTTTCAGCCGAAATTCACCAAAAGATTCAGGACACTTCTAACCGAATTGATGACACGGAGAGGCGCCTGGGCGAGGTGGAAGAAAGCATGGCGGATACAAAAACCTGGGACATTGGCGTTAAGGAGGCGCTCACACAGTTACTAGTTAATCAGCGGGATCTGCAAGCTAGAATCACTGACCTGGAGGGACGATCCAGGAGAAACAACATCAGGCTGTATGGAGTCCCGGAGAAAGCTGAGGGCTCCTCCATGGTCGCGTTTGTGGAAGGTTTGATCAAAACGGAGCTGGGCGACTGCGCGGGGC
The DNA here is from genome assembly GCF_023375975.1 of Astyanax mexicanus. Classification (NCBI taxonomy): domain Eukaryota; kingdom Metazoa; phylum Chordata; class Actinopteri; order Characiformes; family Acestrorhamphidae; genus Astyanax; species Astyanax mexicanus. Next base: position 38,440,158 of record NC_064413.1, on the reverse strand, counting down.
TGAACACGGAGAGAGACGCGGGCATTGAGAGAGCTCACCGCTCCTCAGCCGCCGAACGGAGCTCCGCCGCGCTCAATTGTGGTTCGCTTCTTGCGGTTCTCAGTAAAAGAAAGAATTCTCCAGGCTGCGTGGAAAAAGGCAATTTACGTAAAAGGCAAACGTGTGTTCTTCGACTATGACTACGCAGAAGAAGTGCAGAAAAAGAGAAAGGAATATGCGCCGATTAAAAGAATGCTGAAGGATGAAGGGATACGCTTCCAGTCTCCACTGTCTAAGCTGCGGGTCCATTTTGACACGGGTCCCGTCACTTTTCAAAGCGCTTCACATGCTGCGGAGGAACTACGGAGGCGGGGGTTTCATCTGGATTCTATGGTAACAAGCAAAGCCAGCGGTATTACTGAGGAAACCCTCACCAAACTCCTACCCTGGAATATTACCGGGGGAGTTGTCACACACCGAAGCAGGAGTAAAGTGGACCCCCAGACGAACGCGCGGGAGAAGTTGCGGGGATTTCGGAGGTCAGAGCCGGCGTCCACCGAAATGGATGAGTAATCTCCATAAAGACACTGTAAAACTGGGTATTTGTGAACAGCTGGACTCGATTTTCACACACCTTCCTTAAGTTTACTGAGTGACATTATAAGGGCTGTGATGCAGGTTTATAGACACCGCGTCACCACTTCTTTTCTCCCCTTTCCCTAAGGATGTCCTTATGGGGGACCCCAGTAGATGGCCCGTTCCCCCTCACATTTAGAGCCTTTATGGCATCTTTTGTTTTGGAAGCCCAGAGTGAGGATAATCTGTATTATAGTTCAGTTGTTTTTCGTTTATTGAGGTCTTGTTTTGGAGTGCTGCAGCATATGATGTCAACATTTACAATATATGCACCAGTATTATAAAGTATTGTCTGTGAATGTAAACAGGCTCAATAACCCGATTAAAAGAAGTAAAATGATAGCTAAGGTTAAAAGGGAAAAGGTGAACATAGCTTTCTGGCAGGAGACCCATCTGTCCAATGATGAACATGGAAAATTTAAAAAGTTGGGATTCAGAAATACTTTTTTTTCATCACATAAAAAGGGTAAAAAAAAGAGGGGTAGCAATATTAATCTCAAACTCCATCAGTTTTGAACTTATATCTGAGATAAGGGATAAAGAAGGCAGATTTGTTTTGGTTAAAGGTAAACTCGACCATAATGATGTTACATTACTTAACGTATATGCTCCCCCGGGGAGTGACATGGCATTTTTCAGGAAAATATTTAATTTGATAGCATCTGAAACATATGGTACTTTGATCTGTGCAGGGGATTTTAATATGCTTTTAAATCCTAAACTAGATACAACAAATCAGAAACGCAAAAAGAGTCCTACTGAAAAAAGATTGAATAAAATATTGCAAGATCTGGGTTTAATTGATATTTGGAGGGAATTACATAAATCTGATTTGGAATTTACTTTTTATTCTGCTCGACATGCGGTTCACTCAAGAATAGATTATATCTTCATGTACAGCCGAGATATGCACCGTCTAAAGGACTGTACAATAGGTCCAATGGACCTTTCAGACCATTCTTGTTTATACCTAACACTTCATCTAGATGGCACTCCCAAGAAAACATTGTGGAGATTAAATACTGGAATGTTGAATGATGCCTTATTTAAAACAGAAATTGTGGCAGATTTAAAAACATATTTAAAGGATAATGCCAATGGAGAGGTAAGCCCATCTATTCTGTGGGATGCATCTAAAGCAGTCTTAAGGGGAAAAATTATAGCCAAAACCGCATTGATGAAGCGGTTAAAAAATATCACGTTGTTCACTTTACAAAAAGATTTGAGGGATCTGGAACAGTCATATAGTACCAACAAACTTTCCTCTATCTTAGAGAAAATTAAACTAACCAGACAAGAAATAGATAAAATCTTTAGTGAAGAAGTGGAGAAGAATATACGATTCATGAAACAAAAATATTATGAGGCAGGTCCAAAATCTTTAAAAACTCTAGCATGGAGACTACGGAAAAAAGAAGCAGAACATACAATATATACAGGTGCTGGTCAACGAATTAGAATAATTTGAAATAGTGCAATCATGAAATTCTTTGAATGCATTTTTTGTGCAGAAAGCAAATCAGGTGTTCACCGCACCTGTCCTACTTGTTAGACTAATCACAGAACTCGTTACCTGGAAAAAAAATTGCTCAGCTGAGCTTTCCAAAAGGCCCATTTAGGCCATTTAACTGTGACACTGTTGTTTTATTGAATTAGAATAATGGAGAAACCGTTTCATTGAATTAGAATAATTTTTATTATAATTACAATCATCACTTTCTCAGTATTTTGTGGCTGCCCCCTTGGCTTGTATGACTGCCTGAAGTCTCCGCGGCATCGATTTGACCAGCTTGTCGCAAGTTTCCGCACTCACAGCTTCCCAGGCAGTGGCGATGTTCTGCTTCAGTTGGTCCAGCGTAGTAGGCTTTCTGTCGCGAATTTTCCGCTTGACGATGGCCCAAAGGTTTTCAATGACATTGAGGTCAGGCGAGTTGGCCGGCCATGCCAAAACTTCAAGCTGTTTTTTAGTGAACCAATCTTTGGTCGACTTTGCCGCATGAGCCGGTGCAAGATCCTGTTGAAATATGAAGTCTTCTTCGCCGAACTGTTCCTCAACAGTCGGAATCAGGAACGTTTCCAGAACATCTTGATATACGGCAGCATTGACAGTCTTCTTGAGGAAGCAGAGTTTCCCTACACCTCGAGCGGACATGCATCCCCAGACCATAACGCTCTGGGGAAACTTGACGGATCTTTTCACGCTTTCGTGGTTGTAGGTTTCGCCACCACGACGCCAGACACGAGGACCTTGGTCACCGAAGGAGATGCAGAAGCGTGATTCGTCACTGAAGACCACACTTTCTGCCAGTCTTCAGCAGTCCACTCGCCGTGTTCTTTGGCCCACTTCAGCCGTTTCTCCATTTGTTTCTTGTTCAGCATCGGTTTTACTGCTGGAACGCGAGATTTGAAGCCGAGTTCGCGCAGACGACGGTAAGTGGTTGATCTGGAGACGTCAGCGCCAGTCTGCTTGTTCCACAAGTCGGTGAGCTCGGAAGTGGACTTGAACCGGTTGCTGACTGCGATCTTTCTCAGCTGCTTGTTGTCGCGAGCAGAAGTTTTTCGGACGCCGGAACAGTTGGTGCGCTTGCTGCAGTTTTTCTTGAGAGCTTTGCAGACGGAAGACTGGCTGATGCCGAGCTGCTCAGCAATTTTAGTTTGGGTCAAGCCTTGTTGGCGAAGGTCTTGAATTTGAGCCACTATTCCGGTTGAGAGGTCGCGCTGCTTACCCATGATTGATTTTACAACTTAGAAATTCTACTCAACCCTGACTTTATACTGCACAGTGAACACTCTTCACAGAAAACAAAAATTCGAGCATTTATTCTAATTCAATGAAACGGTTTCTCCATTATTCTAATTCAATAAAACAACAGTGTCACAGTTAAATGGCCTAAATGGGCCTTTTGGAAAGCTCAGCTGAGCAATTTTTTTTCCAGGTAACGAGTTCTGTGATTAGTCTAACGAGTAGGACAGGTGCGGTGAACACCTGATTTGCTTTCTGCACAAAAAATGCATTCAAAGAATTTAATGATTGCACTTCAAATTATTCTAATTCGTTGACCAGCACCTGTAAAATTAGAGACCCTATTTCAAATAAGATAGTAAGTGACCTAACTGGAATTCAGAAAGCATTTGAGAAATATTACAAATCTCTTTACACTCAGCCTGATAAAACTGATGGGCCCACTATAGAGCAGTTTCTAAACTCTCTAGACCTTCCCTGTATAGGTACCCAACATAATGATAAATTGACTTCGCCAATAACAAGTGAGGAAATTGACAAGGCAATTTCCAATCTTAATTCTAGTAAATCGCCTGGCACAGATGGGTTTCCGCCAGAGTGGTATAAGACCTTTAGAGAACAGCTCCTCCCTTTACTTGAGCCCTGTTTTAATTATGTTCTGAAGGAGGGGGCATTGCCTCCATCCTGGAGAGAAGCTTTTATATCTGTTATCCCGAAAGACAGCAAAAGTAAGATGGAATGTAAAGGATATAGACCAATTAGTGTGCTTAATACAGATTACAAACTGTATGTGTCTATATTAACCACAAGGATGGAGGAGGTGATTCCTCTTTTGATTGATGAAGATCAGACAGGTTTCATAAAGAACAGACAAACCCAAGACAACATAAGGAGGGCTCTTCATATAGTAAATCATATCAACGAAAACAAAATAAGTTCTGTTATACTCAGCTTAGATGCTGAAAAAGCTTTTGATTCTGTGGGGTGGGAATTTCTTTTTCAAGTTATGAACAAGTTTGGTTTTTGTGAAGACTTCATAAATTGTATACGCACGCTTTATTCTTCTCCTTTGGCAAGGATTAAAGTGAATGGGAGTTTATCGGATTACATTGATTTACAACGTGGATGCAGACAAGGCTGCCCTGCAAGTCCTACCTTATTCAATCTGTTCATTGAACCCCTGGCTCAAGCTATTAGGCAGGATTCAAGCCTAGAAGGTATATCTATCATGGGCAGAGAGTACAGAGTGTGTTTATATGCAGATGATGTATTGATTTCCCTTTCAAATCCAGAACTAGGTATACCTCGGTTGATGAACATTTTGTCCATGTATGGGAGTCATTCTGGGTATGTTCTTAACATTAACAAAACCCAGACATTGGCATTTCACTACACTCCTTCACCAGAAGTCATTCAAACCTACAACCTCAAGTGGTCCTCCCCATACATCAAGTACCTGGGAATATATATAACAAAAGATTTATCCTTACTATACAAGATTAACTATAACTGTATAACTAAGAACCTTAATGAGGATATTAAAAGGTGGAGTCAGTTGCCTTTGGATTTTAGTAATAGAGTGCAGACAATTAAAATGAATATTCTACCTAGAGTGTTATATTTGTTCTTATCACTTCCAGTGGAGGTCCCACACGGGCAGTTTAGGGAATGGGACAAGCAACTGTCTAGATTTCTTTGGAATAACAAAAGGCCACGTGTGAAATATTCAACCCTACAACTTCCAAGAGAGAAAGGTGGCGTGAGCTTACCCTGTCTTAGGAATTACTACCTATCAGCTCAATTAAGACTTATTGTGTACTGGTGCAATCCAGCGTATGAAGCAAGGTGGAAGGACATTGAGCTGTCCTTACAGGACACCCCCTTACAATCTATACTGGGCTGCAATTGTAAAGATAGTGAAATAGCAAGGTTAAAAAGCCCATGGATTAAACTCTCACTCACTGTTTGGATGGAGATAATTAGGGGCTTCCAACTCCAGAGAGAAGCAAAATTACTTAGCTGGCCAGCTTATGACCCAGACTTTGTCCCAGGATCTCTGGACCATAGATATAGACACTGGGCTCATTCTGGTATAACTGCTCTGTGTAAAATCGTAAAAAATTGGGAACTGGATACTTTTCAGTCTCTTTGTCAGGTCTTTGGACTAGAAAAAAAGGACTTTTATAGGTATTTACAGCTGCGGCACAACTTTGACAAAGTAGTAAAACTTTCAAATTTAGAAGAACCTTCACTGTTTATTCAAATATTCATAACAGCATATGACTCTGGAAGTAATAAAAGCCTTATAGGAAGATTATATTCAGCCATAAGATCTCTAAATAATAACTCAACTGAATATATAAAACAACGATGGGAGAAAGAACTAGGTGTACCCTTAACAGAGGAGACATGGATAAATGCTTGGAAGACCCAGTCCAGCTCTACTAATTCCCTTGTCTGGAGGGACTTCTGCTGGAAGAATCAGATACGTTTTTTTTATCACACCTAAACAAAAGTCCAAACAGATGAGATCTGTTTGTGAATGCTGGAGAGGGTGTGGGTTGGGGCCAGCAGACCACGCCCATATATTTTGGCTGTGCCCTTACATTCAGCCTTTTTGGGAAGGGGTAAGAAAGATAATCTCAGAAATTTTAGATTTGGCACTTGACTCCTCCTTCATTGTGTTGTACCTTGGTATTAAACCGAAAACTGTAAATAAATGTGATGCTTATTTGCTAAAGGTACTCTTGGCAGCTGGGAAAAAGGCAATTACAAAGTGCTGGCTGAAAAGAAGCCCCCCCAACATGGACCTCTTTATAGAGACTGTTAATTACCTATACCGAATGGAAATGATGACATTTTCTTTAAGATTACAGAAAGAAAAAGGAATGAGGTACTGGTATAAGTGGACTAAATATGCATCCCATCTATCCACAAATGAAGAATGAACAGCCTGTGTGCAATATTTAATTATTGATGTATTTTACTTTATTTCCTCTTTTCTCTCCCCCCAATGCACTTCCCTGCCCGGTGTGTAACTAATGGTGTATCTAGAGACGTATGGTATTCTGTGCCCCTGCTGCTGTATCCCCATGGCCTCAGTTTGTTTTGTTGTTCTACTCATAAACAAAAATAAAAATAAAGTTTAAAAAAAAAAAAAAAAAACAGTCGTTACCCTTTAGTTTTGTAAAACATTTTACTATGTAAACTGAATGCACAGGAAACCAAATGAATGAACCCATTTTTTTTTCTCCCAGTAAGTGAGAGTATGTGTTCTTACAGGTCATCAACAAATATTTTTTTGTTATAATTTACATGCTGTGCAGTGCAAATTTCCATCGTTGTACATTTATTAATGATTTAATCATTTGATATTGAGTAAGCTGCAGTTACTACTGTATTGCTCTGAAAATAAATGTTTTTGGTATTGCAGGGCATAAAAGGAGGTGCAGAGCTCAGCCATAAAGACGAATGTACGTTAGTGCGCACAGAAACCAATGTGAAGAGCAAGAAGAGAGTGGAGAATGCTGGATCCAAGACTGGGTAGGCAATGGGCAATACAGTTTTTCTAATTTAGACAAATAATGTTATTGCTGATGGGTAGGTTTAATGCTATACCCTCAGAAGCAGTATTAAAAAAAGAATTTGATCATCACCTTTTTGTTTCTACACACCCATGCCCATTTTTATTGCTCCACTGACCTTATAGTATTAGTAGTAGTACTTTTGTAGTTTTATAATTACAGACATTAGTCCATCTTTGCGTACTTCATTGTTCTCCTTTCACCCAGTTCTTGAATGGTCAAGGCTAGGGGCGGGTGACTTGTGGGTATTTTTGTGGTAACAAAAAAAAGAAAGATGAAAAATATGCTACAAAATAATTGTTGGGTTTATTTAATGTAAATAACATTTTTTCCAAATTTTTGTAGAAACAAATTCTGTAAACCTTTTTGTCTTTTTTTTTTTTTAAACAATAATCTTAACAATACAGACAAAAGATCTGCCACATAACTAAAGCACAGAATATATAGTTCTTTTATGTAAACTGCAGACATATATTATAGAAAATCATCAAAATTGACAAAAAATGCCCTTAAAGCTTCACAGAAAATAGCAAAACAGGTGCAGAATAGACTATTGTAAAGACAAAGTACCACATATTGTTATAATTAATAAAAAATGTGTGATACTATATGGTACACCTCTAGTCATGACCCTAGAGGACCACTGTAGAGCAGGTATTATTTGGCTGCTGGGTCATTTTCAGCACTGCAGTGACACTAATATGGTATGGTTCCACTGGATGCCTAGATATGTTTGACTAGATATTTCTGGTGAGTAGACTAAACTCAGTCCAGCAGTGACCCTGATGTGTTTAAAAACTTTTTTATTGCATTCTGCTTCACTCTAACCAGCACAACACACTAAAACCAAAAGAGAAACATTATGACTAGTCTGAAATATCTATAATAACTATCTATAAATAATAATTATATAATAAATATCTTTATCTATAGTAACAAAGTTCCTATAGGGTCAGTGAAACAGTGAAAAAGAACTTAGGTTAATGTAGGAGATGTTTTTAGTGCAGTGGTCATTGAATAAGTATATCCAAAGCAAGGTTTGAAACCACATCTGTTTATTCTCTTACCTTCTCTACCCCAGTGCGGAGCCCTCCAGGAGAGGAGTGTATGTTCCTCAGAGCCTCTACACATTCCCTGCTACACGTGTGGGTGAGGTCAGCACGCTGAAGGTTAACTTCCGTAACAACTCGTCCAGTACGCATGAGGTGAGTGTGGAACAGGTTTTGGCATTTTGTGGTGTTTGTTTTTTGTTTTTTTAACAGCAGTCAATCGCACAAAGAAATCCAGCAGATTGATTAATTTTGGAACGGAGTAATCCTGCATCTTGAGATTTTGTTTTTTTCTAACTTTGTCTGTGCATTTTATTTTTACTAGGGAGTTATTTAACAATATTTAGATTGTTTGTTTTTAAAAGACCCACATTAACTTAATGCTGAAACTGATTCCAGGGCTGTTCACTATTGCATGATCTTTGTAATCTTGTGTGGAAAATTGTATCTGCTCCTGGAAGAACTGCATGTCACTGACATCAAGCTTCTCTAATTGACTTTCAGCTGAGATTCTTAAGCCCCACAGAGCCTTTCTACATCAAGCATTCCAAATATTCCCTAAGGTGAGTTAGTTTAGTCTGTCTTGTTCTTTGTTTACTTTTACATTTTGTTTGATTTGAGCTCTTCTTGAATATCATTGTTGTCCCGCACAACCTTTTCTGTCTTTATGACAATTTTCTTACTTTTTGATATAGTCTGTTATACTTTGTCTCAGTTGTATTATTAACAGAAATGTCTAAAATAATTTAAAACAACTAAACAAGCTTAGTTCCTACAGTCTTTGTTTATCTGTTGAAGTTGACATATTATAGCAGTACAGTGTTTATTTGAGCAGATGTGATTTGATATGTCATGTCACTTCCTGCTGCCGATATCTGGTGTGAGGGCTCGTAACACTTAATGGACCATCAGGTCAGCTGCAGGTATTTGCTGCAGGTTGTGTTTTTGTGCATTGTTGCTTTTAATTGCATGGGACTCTTCATGCATGCATGCATACATTTGGAATGTATGATTCATTCTTTTCTTGGTGTTTCTTTTTAGCCTAGCTTTTAGCTTTGTATTGTTAAATGAATTAAACATTATAAAGTCAAGTTATCATATACTTTACTTTCTGTAATATGTATATTAGAAACCTCAATATGGTCCCACTTATTTCATACTTCCTCTGTGTGTTATCTCAGAAGCTTAATCACCTGTATAAAAATGCTCCTAGTATTGCATGTTTGTTTGACTGTCATAACAATGCCCCTGAATGCCTGCTCATCTCTTCCAGGACACAGCATTACATCAACCTGCCAGTGCAGTTCAAGCCAGCAGCTGTAGGCCAGTTCTCCGGTATGCTTCACGTCCAGACGGATACAGACGTTAAACTCTCTGTAGAGCTCGCAGGAGAAGCTTTACCTTGAACCATCTTGATTTGAGGCTGACTTTTAGTGCTCCGTCCAGTTCGTTATCATTGCAGGTTAGTGTGAGGTGTAGTGTGGTATGAAGGCAATATGATAAACGAATGTATATTATTGCTGTACTTGCTTTGTTTTGTTTTTTTAACGTTCACAAAGTTCAGGATAAACAGAGTAAATCATAAGCTTTCATATTGTATCACCTACTGTGCCTGAGTGAAAAGCCACTATCCTAACAATAGCATTAGTTATGCCCCTGGATTTGTCAGTGTTCTGATGGAAACCCACAAAAAGACCTTGTAAAGAAACACAGACGAGTACAGTTATGCTATATGTGGGACTATCAAATAGAGCATTTAAATTCTTTGGCAGTTCAGTCTATGAATTTTGAGAACCTTCATTACTGATGCAGAGTATTTTGTCGTACTTTGTCTTAACTTCAACTGTTGAAGATTGCGCATTTTGTACAACACTGTAGATGTATTTTTGTGTTATTTATTTTAAAATCACTTCTTAATAAAGTAAAGAATAATTAATTCGAATCTTTATGGTTTCATTATTTTACTGCAGGGGTCTGCAATAGGTGGTCCGTGGGCCAGATGTGGTCTGCAAGCATGAAGCATCTGGCCCGTGAGGTTTTTCGAAAACATATATATATATATATATATATATATATATATATATATATATATATATATATATATATATATATATATATATATATATATATATATATATATATATATAAAAAAGCTTCTCTGGCAAACTTTCGTTTACATTACTCCCCTGTCTCTCTGTCGCGCTCGGCCGACTTTAATTTCCACCTGTTCTCATTTTTCTTGTGCTCCTGTTTTTTTCTCTCCCCTAGCCATGTCCCAGTTCACTAGCCGGGACAGTGGTAGTGTATTGAACCGCAACCGTGGCGACCTGGTTTCGATCCAGTGTGAGGAGCGGTGTGTTTTTTATTTCTTTTTTCTTTTTTTCTTGGGTTTACCTGCCTTGAGATCAACTGTTCTGCAATTGGGTTCAACAACCCTCTGGGCTGGAGACCTACTAGTCATTACACTTAATTTTCTAAAACAGATTTTTTTTTTTTGTGGCCTACAACGTGATCGCTTGGAAAATATCTGGCCCGCAGCTAAACTTAATTGCAGACCCCTGTTTTACTGCTTCGTGTCCAAACCAGAACACAACTTGGGCCAAAACCTTAAAATTTGGTCAGAGCAAATGTGATCTTCATCTTGATCTAACAATGGTTTAATTAATTTGCATTGTGTAAACTTTTTTTTTTTTTTTTGTCAAAATCTGACTTCCCATCATGTGCAAGTATGGGAGAAACAGATAACGCTGGAGAACTGCATCTACTCTAACTGAAATATTGAGATTAACCACCATTTATGAACAGAAATCAAATAAATCTTCACAAGGAGATGCGGCCCACTTAAAAAATAATGACTGGATGTAGCCCAAATATTTTAGTGAACTTACTGAACTAAACTGTGGTGAGAAATCAAAACAAACTGTACCAAATGTACACAATGTAGCAAACACATGAACCTTTGTTCAGATTAAACTAAACCCCTATATGCAGGTTTTTTTTTTTTTTAGAAAATATTTCAAAAGAATTTCCCGTTCAAAAAAAGAATACACTCGAGTCATGTATATATTTAAGAAGGATTTAATTTAAAATAAGTGTATAACAATTGAGACATTTTTATGCAAGAAATAAGAAAAAATAGTTGCTAGCTGTCTGTTACAGAACACATTAGAACCAAGTTTTTTTCCTTGGCAGAGTAACATTTCATAAATGTTATGTAATATGGAGCACTGTTTATAGGACACATTTAGTTAAGTGTATCTATTATTTAGCCTGTAAGAGAACCCTCAACAGTCAATTTCAAATTGTTAACTTTATAACAGTCTCCCCTTCACTTACATAGTTAATCACATTGTCATAAGTTTAAAGCACCTTTTTTCTGTACTGGAGACAGGCTTGCTTATGTTCATGCTGTAGTCCATCTCTCTTAAGCTTTTTAATGCAGGGTTCTCCAGCAGCAGTCCTCTGTCAATTTATTAGTTTCTTCTCAAGTTGAATGAGGTGTGCTGAACAGAAAATATTACACAGTGCACTGCTGTGCCACTCTCTTTAATGATCCTTAAGATCCTTAATGACTTTTAAAAAATGGAGCAGCTACAGGCTTTTCCCTGTGTCCAGACAAGTGTTGGACTAGGACTTAACTGGAATTGTTGTATCCCCAGCCCATTAAGGGTAATTTTTTGGCCCTTAATCTCTAGTATAATTTCACTTGTCTGAGTGTAGCTTCTAACTAAGCAGTTTGTTTCATGAGAATGGCCAGCACACACACTGGTAGAGTCAGTATCCATGTACACAGCTGAACGTGAGTTGCAGCGCTGTAGTTGCAGAGGCGACTGCTACAGCATGTGACTGCAGTGCCGTCTCCGTTCTCGTCCAATGAGACACTGCTTGCAGCTGCACTACACAGTTTAAAATTGGAGCAGTGCTTCACAATGGCTTTCAAATCACCTAAAGAGAGACAAACAAATGTTTAATTGTATTTGTAGTCTGCATTTCTCTTTTCACAGCATTTAATATATTCAAAAGCTTTATCTCAAGCATGTAATGCACCTATGGAAGGTTTTTTTTATCATACTATTTCTCAAATCTATTTCCTGAGGAAATTTGAATTAGATTTACTTATCTTTGTGAGCCATGAAAACAAACAGAATGCAACCATTTATCATGTACAGAAAAATGATTAATGTAATTCTTTATGTACAAACAGGTGAAAGTACATATAAAGACACGAACAAGTGATTTAAAACATTCCTAGTTCTTATGTTACTGAAGATAAGAATGCCATTTCCTCAATCCAATTTAATTACACAGAGATAAAATCATCCAGGTGCTCATTTGTAAACAAGAGTGAGAAGCAGTGAAAGATTGTTTCTAGCTGTTAAAGTATACACATTTTATAAAAAATATATTTTTTTGGACTGTAACTTTTACCTGAAATGCTAAGAGTTGTCATGCAGGTGTCAAGTGGAGCCTGGCATTCCTCAGAGTTGCTGTTACAGTACTCATTAGAGTCAGTGGAGCTGCATACATAACACTTGAGCGAATTTACTGCAATACATAGAAATAGAGTGGATGTTAGTGTCAATTAATATTTGATCAATATTTGATAAATGTCTTGTTCTGTTTAATGTTGTTGATGCTGATGTACTAAACCTAATAGCTATTTTAATGCCTTTTCTCTAAATGTTTCAGTCTTATGTTTATTATTACTTAAAATACTAGTTTCTGTTAGTTTAATGTTGTTGATGCTAATTATAGTAAACTTATTTGCTATCTAGTTTGATCTTAATCCAAATTAGTGCAATACACACAAGTAGACTGGGTGTTGGTGTATATATGTTTTTTATTAATATTTGATCATAAGTAACTTCTTACTTACTCCAGAGAAATAGTTTCTTTAGCTTTAAAGAATATATTAATACATCAGAATGGTCCTGAAACAATCTACCCCTGTATTTTCAATGTCTCCATATTAGTTTTAATTGCTAAACATCAAACACTAAACAAAAAAACTGGGTGAAGAATAAGAGCGAAGAATAAGAGTTGTAGTGAATAAAAAAACAGTACCTGAGTGCAGAGTCAGGAGAAAAAACAGCAGTCCGGACAGGGTCCCCATGTCTTCCTACTAAGCTGTGTGCATGTGTGTGAGGTTGTGGGACAGAAACAGACTTTCTCTCGTTGGACAGCTACCCAGCTGACGTTCCTTCACGTTCCCTGAATGGTATAACCCAGCCCAGCTGCCATTCCCTCATTCTTTTGGCCTGTTATCAGAACAAGACAATCGCATTCTTTCAGGGCATCTGTCGCTGGCCATTGTGGCACACACGCAGCGCATTGTGTGTACAGACATCAGTGCAGACTCGTGGGCTTCCTCTTCTATGACTAAGCTATTCAGTCAGAACAATCACCCGGGCTGATTTAACTTGTGCGTATGCTCACAGTCTGCATTTTTGCATTTTAATTGACATCAAATCCAGCGCAAACTGGTGTGACCATGGTACAGAAGAGATCAATTCAACAAGTCACTGTAGAGAAAGTGATTCTGCCTGAGATGTTCTGCTGTATTTCTTCACTGAGCTGCTGCCTACTGTAAGATAAGAGTTAAAACATGACAGGAGATCAAGGGCCTAATCAAGTTTTGCTGTTTTATTTTAGAATAATATCTGATTACAGAGAAAGTGAAACATTCAACTCAAGTCAATTCATTAAGTTTCCATTTAAATTAATTTCTGATAATGAAAGGAAACTGCAGTTTGATCCACAGTCCAAAATAAATAAATAAATAAACAATAAATAAATAAATATTTTAACTGAAATGCCAAATATCTTACAATGTAAACTAATAATGAAATGTTTCCTCATGGGCCAGCTTGGGAATGTCCACACCTGTATAAGTTGAGGTGTTATCTTGTGAGGCTAAACACTGACCAGCCTTCTAATGGCAAAGAGACGCGTTTTAAATTCCACCATCATTTAACATTCCCCCAGTGTCCAATGTGTACCGAGAATACATCTTAACCCCGATCCGGACGGGATTAGTTTCTCAGGGAGTCCTGGGGTCCTGGGTCCTCTGTGATTTTATTCACGGCCGGAACGATCACAAATGTGTTCTCAGACACCCTCTTAGAAAATTATAGGCAGGTCTCACAGGTCAGAGCAATGTTCCTTAGCTTCAGTGGGACATGGCAAAAGTCATGAAACACAAGAGAATTTTCTAATACTTGACATAAACTGGCTTCTCTTTACATTGTGTGAACTTGACATTAAAAATAAGCACACCTTTAGTGTTGACCTGGAGAGTTCCCATTTTGGACATTTAAGCTTATTTAAAATATTATTCAAGTATGGTACTGAAGCATGTCTTGCCGTATAGAAAAAGACACAGTACAGTTCATTCTTTTTTCTCTCTCTCTTTTTTTTTTTTTTTTTTTTTTTTTAAACCCAAGTACTGTACAGAACAAACATTGTCATGAACCTCAGTGACGAAGCTGTCTCTGGCTGGGCACTGGGTGGAAGCTGCAGACAAAGGCAGCATCTGTTTATAGAGCTGTAAACTATAAACCTATTGCAATTCAGTTTCTATTCTGCTGTATAAACCAGAACAAATAGCATTAGGATTCTGCTGTAGACAGTAAATAAACAGAAATATTGAGCTGAAGTTGGCCTTGGAGCTGAATGTAGTCAGGTTACTAATCTTGTACCGTGATTTTAATTCAGTAGGTCTCGTCATCAGTGTAGTGAATATCATATATCAGTCTTTGCATACGGTAGCAGGCAAGTTAAATGAATCATAGTAAAATGAAACCTATTTAAATGTAGATATTAACAAATTAGGTTGAATTCCTGTTGATGTGTAGAATGTCCTGCAGGCTGAAAAAGGTTAAAGTAAGACTGAACTCCAGTTTTGTAAAGTAGAGAAGAATACTTTCATGCAGTAGAGCTGCAGTAAGGTTTGAGCAGCTGTGGTCATCCAAGCTGTAGAATGCAGTAAATACTCTTAACGGACTGTAGACAGACTCAGGCTCAGCAGTCTTTTGTAGAGGGAGAGAGAGAGAGGAGCAGTTGTGGCAGATGTTTAATCATCTTCCCTGTTCACACTCCGGTTGTGGGTGTGTGTATATGTGATCGGCTCCTTGCTATAGCATGCATGCAGCTCCAGCTCGTCTTATTCGTCATGTGATGCGTGCCCTTGGTCAGTCCTCGTGTGCTTTTCCTTTACATCTCTTCCTGTGAGACGCTCCGTACTCTCGACATCGGGATTTGTTTAAAGGGTAAATCCTGAAAAGAATGTAATAGAATAATGAGTAGTGATTCACTATTTAGGCTACATTAAAAACAGCAGGGGCCTCATGTACTAAAGGTGCGTACGGCATATTTCACGCTCACGGTCAGATGTACTAAATGTGACTTGAAAGTGAGAGAGTTTCCCCACGGCACTTTTTTTCAGGCGTACGTATGATTTTTTTTTTTTTTTACGTATGTATTGTGTTTTTGTCATTTAGTGACCCTTAGAGGTGATGCATTGAAATTACAGCTATTAAGATATCCTTTAAACACACATTGTAGTAAGCCATTATTGGGTAAAATAAAGTAAATTAATCAGACAATTAAATAGTAAATTAATCAGACAATTTCATTGTCTTACAGAAATAATCATTCAACGTGTTCCCACTTACCCTAGATTATATAAACATGTATAAAATGTTGCACTGGAGTTGTTGGGAGATGGCAGCGTTGGCATTATTGGAAAATAATGCTAATGGCCAAATTCATCGAAAGCGCATTTTCCGTGACCATTATGTTTTTTTTTTTTTTTTTTTGCCCGTGGTGATGACTGGCTTATAGGCCATTTCAGATTTCCAAGAGCCTGGTTGGGATGAGATTATGAGCTGAGTGTGTGACGGGTGGCTTCTTGTTAAGCAACTCATTTAAAGCATTTAAATGAAAGCATTTATTATCCAGCTTGGAACAATTCATTTAAAACATGGGTTATTATTAAATTATTTAGGAGACAGCGGCTACGCTACGGGCTTTGAAACTTTCTTGACGCGCATATTATTCTCTAGCATATTATTATTATATTTTTATACATTATACTATTCGTCATTGAGGGAGGAGACATGGCAGGTGTGATGTGTTTGTGTACTTGTGCTTAATTTTAAGTTGATTGCGATGTACTAAGAGAAAGTACGTGGGATTCTGCCTACGCACGGTTTGATAAATCCGGATTTTTTTGTGCGTACAGAACTCTTCAGCTCTGAGCGTACGGAACAAATTAGTAGGAAGTCCACGCAAGTCTTAGTACATGAGGCCCCTGTTATAATGTCCCGAATCTGATTTTAGGGTGTTTACATTATCTTTTTAATGTGACCTTTGTCTGGCATTTTTATGAACAGTTGACGCTCTTAAACTGACGTGCATGCACAAAGGAGCAGTTGTTTACTTAAAATTGTGTTTATATTTTCAACAGCATCACAAGAACCATCAGAGAGTTCTAGCTGGGCTTGTCACTGAGAATAAATTGGCAATAGCTGTAAAAGGGCATGTCATTTAGCCACAGCCACACCTTTGGTTTGCATACTTGGTATCATATGTTTTTAAGCTTTTTTTAATATTTAGTAATGTAGTTTAAACAGAGGCATCACTCTTAATATTTGAGGTCGGTTACTTCACTACCCTGCTCCTGAAAACCATCCTCACTGCTGTTGTCCAATTTCTCTTTTTCGTTTAACAAGAGTTTATAATGAGAATCAAGTTGAATTGACATTAATGGTGTATGAATTTTACAGTTCTGCAGTTCAGACTCATATTGCCACATAGTGCCACATTCTTATTAACTGAACTTCAAACATAATTAATATGGTAACCATGTACATCAGTGTGTTTTAAGAAATATGAAATTTCGCTGTAGATTCTTTATAATAATAGTTGTTTCAATTTCAAATCTGTTCTGTTGTAGTAAATCAAATACAAACCTGCGCTGGTAGAGGTAAATAAGGAAGACCACATCATCTCGGAAACAAGCCAGCTGATGGGGGCCGGGAGTAGATATAATTCCACTGAATACATCGCTTATAAACGTGTTTAACCCCTAAGGATATGTACAAGACAAACATATTTTTATTAAACGTTCAATAACCTGCATGAAACTTCATAATAAAAAAAAAGAATATATCAAAATGAATAAGTTATACTCACTTTGTAGAGTAATACTGACATCGGGAAGTGGGCGGCTGATTTTAGCTGCAAAGAATCGCAAAGAAGTTACTGAAATACAGAATCTCTAAACATTAGCTCTGTGTAATACATGCTGACAGGTTCTGTGAACAAACCTTATAGTTAACATATAACTGAGGAACCATAGACAGGAATCCAAACGCATAAACTCCTAAATGAAACAAAAAGAAGTAAGAACATTTTATCATTAATTTGACACTGTAAAATTAACTGTAAGGAAAATGGTGAAAAACAATATTTACCACTGACTTTACTTACCACTGACAAGACCATTGATGATCCAAAAGTACCAACTAGTCAAAACACAAAACACTGTTAATACCCCAAAATACTCAGAAAATAAGAAATTCCATTAAAACAGAATAATAGAATCAGATTACCTTTTATTTTTGAGATAAAGGAAGGAGTATATGGCCCCACTGATACACAGTGGATACAGCAAATAAGACAAAAACTTCATTGCCTGAGAAAGAAAAAAAAATACAGTAATGTTACTTTGTAATAATGTATTTTTTTTTTTTTTCGTTTTTTTTTCCATTGTCTTTATTGTCCACAGTAACAGAGATTCAGTACCTTGGA
Source organism: Astyanax mexicanus (assembly GCF_023375975.1). NCBI lineage: Eukaryota > Metazoa > Chordata > Actinopteri > Characiformes > Acestrorhamphidae > Astyanax > Astyanax mexicanus. The sequence goes on along the minus strand of NC_064413.1, from coordinate 38,422,354 downwards.
ATCGTGCTCTTCTGTTGCGTGCTCGAGGTCATCTACCCTCTCCTCCTAAAAACAATACACCAGAGTAAGGCAGCAAAAAATCACAAATACATCTTATAGTCCATGCAGGCTACTCCACTTACATATGTAACAAAAACTCAAAATTTAACAAGAGCATTAAAGACCAGCTTGTTTTACATATTGGTAACTATTAAAAAGACCCCCCTCTGTAGAAAAACTTAACAAGCATACTGAAAATAGTATTTACTTTAAATCTGGGCTGGATTGCGAAGACTCTGCTGACTTTCCAAAGCTATAAAAACAATAGAGAGAGTCCAGTTTAGTATAAATGCTTGTTAATGAAGGTGTTTTGCATTTAAAAGACAAATCTGTTTTGGTACCTCGATTAAAGCAGCGATGCCCATGGGGATGAGGGTGAGCCAGCTGGTTTGTTCTTCCAGCAGATGGAGGAATATCACAACAGTGCTGAAGCATCTCCAGATCACTGCAGAAACAAACTTGTCAGTTAATGGAGCAGTTCTGCTGTTTTATGTATTTGTAAGCCATCAAAACTAGCTGGTGGCTTTTAAAAATTAAAAACAAACTTTATGGTCAGTCTATTTTACTTTCATTTTCAATGAAATTAAAAATAACAGTGCTCTATTAAACACAATGTAATTTTGCTTTACCAAAATGAGCAGTACAGGCTTTAGGACTATGTATAGTTTCTGCTTAAACTCAACTTAAACTCCTCACTCACTAACACTAATGCACATTTTTCTCACCTGATCGCCTGGAAATACCAGCTAAACTCTTCTTCCCTCGCCAGAAGCTCACATCGTTTTTAAAAGCAAACACTTCAAAGGAGAGCTGAAAAATATAGCAATGCGTGGTTAATACACTCAACACTGTTAATGAAAATCCAAATTAAAAATAATAAAACATTTATTGTTTCTTCTAAAATTAAGGATATTTATATAGTTAATAGTTTTTTCGTAAATGTATAACTGTCTTTACTGTCTATAGAATGCTTTGTACTAGAATTTGCTGTGAGGATTTGATTGCGTTCAGTGACATGAGCATTTGTCAGGCCACGATGTTGAATTTAAAATATTGGGTGTATCAGCATTATTCTAGAGTAGTGGTTCTTAACAGTGGTACAGGTATTACTGAGGGTACTAAAAGCAGCCCGAGATTGTACACTAGATGACCTCCGTAAAAAATCTGCTTGCATTAAAATATTAAGGACTGATATCTATAACGTTTCCAGCCTACATTTTAGGCCTTTAATCTCAGAACTACAGTTTATCATTTTTAACATCAGTTTCGTCTTCCCTACAGTACTACCCTTTATAACACCACAAGATATGCTATATTAACCAGTCACCAACAGTTTCTGCATTACAGTTGGGTAAGGTAGTAAACACTGTATAGTTCACTGCTTGGCACTCGTTGTTGTTTTCCTGTGTCTAAATCCTTCTGAGAATTGTCTAAGTATAAATACTGTATTAAGCAGAAACAGTAATCAATCAAACAACTTACAGACTGCAGAGCCAGAAAGCCCCACATGACAGCTGAAGAATTGTTTATAATCATGTTTTGTGAGATGTTTCTGTGAAATGGCTTGTAGGTAGAAATTTTTGTTTGGTCACTGGTGTTGTGTGGTCTAGAGAACCACTGCTTAATTTCTCAGGAGGCTTTATACCCTACTATATACTATATACTATATACTATATATTTAGCTCATGCCTCACAATAAGACCAGGGCCTGTTGGTTTCTGTTTATCTGCTCCAGAGAGAGTGCTATTTTGTATCAATGGGTGCAACTTAAAGCTGAATGCATTGATCAGAAGGGGTGTCCACAAACATTTGGTGTATGTATAACATATAGTGTAAGTATACTTTTATGATCACATTTATATCCTTAACAAATTTACATATCCACTGAGATAACAGTAATACACTCACATGGAACGCAGGCACCAGGATGTACAAAGCCAAGATATGAAGGCCTGTCTCAACAAACATGGCTTTAATTTCATCAAGGTTTTGCTCAGAAAATCCTAAAAAAAAAAGAAAGAAAATTAGTAACATGAAGAAAAGTAAAATAGTCGACATACACGTTTTCATTTATTGTTTCAATAGACAAAACCAATGTATCTCCATGTTCTGAAAAGTTAACTAAATTATAGATTTATCATATCAGATTAAATTTATTTACAGTTAAATAAATGTATACCGCATACAATTTTTAATGGACATACCAAAATGTTTGAGTGAATATATCACAGCTTGAACGTGGATCCATATTCTAAATTTCCGCAGAGTGATTGTGTCGTACGATATGGTGAATGGAACTGCTTTTGTAGTGCTATTTATCTCCTTACAAGAACCAAACAAATACAAGATATTACACAAAAGCACCAAAAAGCATCCAAAGTGACCATTTTCAGTAAAAGAAACTGGAAGCTGACATACAATTAAGTCCTTTATCCTGCTTCTCATTTCATCAACCAGTAAAAGTGGCAGATAAATTTTCTTTTTCTCCTTCTTTCCGTCTTCAACTCTGAGGAGAAACAATGAAATGTTAGAACATGGTGTGATATGATAAATGTGAAAAACTGATTCACCTAAACCCCTGTGTACTATTTAACAACTATGGGACTCACATTTTGATGTATCTGCGCAGGTCACTGGGCACTGCTGCGTTATTAAAAGTGAAGTCCTCTGTCATCATGTTTAGAGAAATTCGAGATTTCCAGTACGTCACAAGTCTTTGGTCTTCTGTTCTCTACAGGTCGAAGAAAGAACAGAGAAAGGCTTTAGTGCATGTCCAGTAATATTTGTGATCTGGCAACTGCAGTACATACAGGTAACAATACACAAAGTTCACAGACAAACTGCAGCTCACAGTGATATCCATAAACATGCTGGTATCATTTATTTCATAGATTTGGTGAAAGAAATAAACTGGAATTTGGACACATTTCACGCATATTTGACAGTCTATTTATTGAACTCCAGAATAAAAAAACTGGGTTTAGGTGAGGCATGGTGTACTGCATTAAAATAATTTGCCTTTTTTTTAAACCTATAATTATTTAACCCTATAGAAATAAATATTAGATTTCTCAAAATTGATAGTAAAAAATTGAAAGTAGCTAAACATTGCCACATAAGTACATGTAAAATACTGCAATTATATTATATGATTAGATTTTAGAAATTATGAAGAAATGCCAACATTAATTTCTGTTGGTCAAGGTCTAAATTGCTAAAACAAGATGGGAGGGCTTTTAAATTTTAAAGCTATTCTTATATAATATACTCCTATATAAAAAGGAGTATAAACAGATATATTATAATACAATTGTATACTATTTAAGTAGCATTCAATCTAACTGAATTTCCGTTACAGCCTGAATTGTCTCATAATCCCCTTAACCCTTTAACATCCTCTCCATGAGGAAAAGTCAAACATTTTTAAAACATGCACAAAATTAGTCTTTTTTTTCTCTTTTGTACAAACTACATAACTCTATTCATCTAAGCCTCTGAAACTATAATATGCTAAAAGTGAAAGAACAAATCAACATTCAGGAGTGATTTGTGGACAAGAAATGTAAAGGCATATTACCTTGTAGTGGATTTATTATCCTAAATTACATCTTCTCGCGAGCGTTGGTCGGGGCCGCCTCGGAAAACTTACAGTCTGGTTTGAGCTCAGAGGAGCTCAATGTAGCGCTGCAGTGAGTTTCAAGCTGTAATTTTACTTCTTTAAAAAGATCAAAAATCAAGGAAATCCTACCTAGTGCTGCTTTAAGTTTATTCATCAATAACACGCAGTAACTCAACTGTGCAGGGTTATAAAAGATAATTAATATTGATTTGCATATTGTAACACACCTACAGCACACACCAACAAAGACAGCGAGCTCTAATTCTGTATGAAGAAACTGGGCCTCTTGTTTTAGATCTAGGCTAATGAGTAATGGAAGATTTAGATATCATCAGAAATTCACTGTGGAGTAGCTCACAGTATTACCTTCTGAGAGTCTCTGGTGGAGGCAGGGGTGGCTGCAGATGAGGGAGGAAGCATTTCAGCGGTGAGACGAGCAACGAGACGCACGTGTCTGCTGTCCTTCCACGGTGATACTCCACTCTTGTGTACAAACACCACAGCATGGAGGCTGCCATTCTTATGGGTCAGTTCAGGCAATGAAACGCTTACTGTCCTGTTTTAAACGGAGTGTATACAGTACTGTAAAACACAGCATGTAATACAGAGAGGAGGACTATTTACTCTATAAACTAATCGATTCCATGCAATAATCTCTCAACATCACTTTTCCATCAAATAATCTGTCAGCATCACTATCTAATAATCTCTTAACATCACTTAAATGTGCCCTAAATGGCAAATGTATGTTTCTTTGCTTCACTGAAAAATGTTTGGTATGTAAAAGTGCTATACACTGTTGGTTCCAGCATAACCAAAGAAGAGGTGTTCTTTGGTTATGCACCAATTATAAACCTTTAAAAATATTTTATAACAATCTTATTTTTTTTACCCCAACCAAACAAACAATATATGCATTAAAGCAAAATAAAAAATGCTTTATTTTGCACTTGTAAAAACAGGCATTATATTTTAGAAAATGCTCAACACCTTTAACACCTTGTATGAGTTTTTTTCTTGTGAGTGAAGCTGAACACTGGTCAATGCTGCTCATGGCAAGGTGACGTAAATTATAGAAGTTCAAGTGAGGCCAGATAGTGGGTACCAGATTAATAGGAAATTCCATTTCTAATATTCAGTGGGCAATTAATGTTGTGCATGTTCTGTGAAAATGTCATAAAGGGCAGTGCAGCCCACAGTGGACAGCGTGGTAGATGGTAAAGATGGTGACTAATGATGTTTGGCTAGAATTATCCGTGTGATTGGATAAGCATCTCTGGCATAGGACAAGATACAAGTCCCATGTCTGATGACATTTGGGATGTCAGAGAAATTATAATGATCAATACCATAGCAACAGTAATAGTAGCAAAAAAACATGCAGAATCCCCATAAACCTAAACACCTTTAGTGTTCATGCATTTACTTACAAGGAGTAACTTGCCTTTCAAGCTTGGAATGAATTTCAAATTTGTCCACTCTGAGCAGCAGTTTATGTCCAGCCTCGTCACTGGGGTCCAGACTCGAGTACATGCTGAGCTTTAATGTACAGAACAAGACACTTATTTATATTTACATAATAAAGTATGGCATTTTTGATTGCCTGGCCAAATTGCAGCGTGCATTCACTGTGGCATTGTTTCAGTAAGCTTCTGCAATGTCACAAGATTTATTTCAGTCCAGTGTTGCATTTATTTTTTACCGAGATCTTGCATTGATGATGGTAGAGTCTGACCGCTGTGCAAAGCCTTCTCCAGCACATCCTAAAGATTCTCAGTGAGGTTAAGGTCTGGACTCTGTGGTGAACAATCCATGTGTGTAAATGATGATCTCAAGCTCCCTCTCTTTCTCTCATTGTCATCTTGGAATATGACCGTGTCATTAGGGAAGAAAAAAATCCATTGATGGAACGACCTGGTCTATATTCAGTATAGTCAGGTAGTCAACTGACCTCATTCTTTCAGCACATACTGTTGCTGAACCTAGACCTGACCAACTGCAACAACCCCAGATCACTTGCTTAGTTAAATCAAGGTGCCGACTTCTGGACGGAAATAAAATCACAGAGGACCCCCGATAAAAGAGAAAATTACTCCAGAACCCCCTGAGAAACTAATCCTGTCCAGATAGGGCTTATGAAGGCTACTGCTGTTAAACAGGTGGGCCAATGTAGTGTCTATAGACAAGTCTTGCCCAAGGACTCTTATTAGTGTAGCCCAGCAATAGTCACCCAGATCAGGAATTGAAGCCCTGTCTCCTGCATGGTGTGATAGCTCACTAAATGACTGACTGGCTGCCTATTGTGCCACACCATTACCACCATCATCACATGTCTAACTTAAATTACAACACATGCAATCTCTTAACCAACACATGAACTGATGATATATGGAAGGGTGTTAAATATGATCTATGGTATTACCTGGAGTCTGGGTTTAGCGCTGAGATAAGATGTAACGCAGTCATCTCCTTTTTTAGGGTCGCACGGTTTGGTGTGCACAAAGCCATAGATGGCCCAGCACGTATGGAGCACATAGACGACCAACACCCCAAATATCACTTTGGTGTAGGACATCTTAAACTGGGAGCCGTTCTTCGGCTTAGAATAGCACGACGGAAACATCTCGACTAAGAATAAATGAAACAAGCGCTGATCTCTAACTGCGAAGCATCAGAGGACCCCTATCATCTTCAGCTCATCTTCTGAGCGGAGGAGAACATCTTCCATTTGGAGCTGAGAATCAGTGATCCGAGCAGCAGCGCTGAACTGCAGTTACACACGCTGACAGCAGGGCGTCCCCTCCACCACCACCACCAGCAACAGAACAGCGCTGGAAAATCCCTTAATCGAGCTCATTCTGTGTTTCTTTAACCGTATGATAGACTGAGACCCCTCTATCTCTGATAATCAGCGGCTATGTTCAGCTGTTTCTAGCTGGTGAGGGCGGAAAGCGCCATTTTGCGGTCCGCTCTGCTGTATCTACTGCAGCTGACGGCCTGTCCAGCTCCCTGCTGCTCCTACAGCGCGTTAACCACGTGTTAACCCATTCATCACCAGCAGCTTCAGCCTTCAGCGGGGTAATGAAAGGCCTGCTCATAACATGCTCTGATTGGTTTATGGGTCTTTATTAGAATGCTGTGCCTAATAGCGTCTCATTACTTTAAAAACTGACTTTTACTTATTTTCTTATATATGTATTCTAAACCTAAAATAACCCATTTAAAAGTATTTTAAGTGTATTTTAAATATCTACTGGATACTACTTACTACTTTTAACTATTACAAAAGAACTGATCACAGCAGCACTGATTTAAACACTAAAAAAGCCATCTATCTATCATGTACAATGAAATACAATGAATTTCGGAAGGTTGAACGTTGGAGCCAACCTTCAACCTTCCAAAATAAAGAGAAAAAAGTAACAAAAATTCCTTTATAACACATATAAATAAAATGAAAATTCCTATTTACATTTGTGCAATATCTGAAAAATACTAAAGAGACATTGTGAATGTGCAAAAAAACATTTTTTTTACAATGTATGGAATATCTGAAATTGTTTTTTTAGTGGTACGAGCATACAGTGTGAAAATGAGTGAATTTAACTTTTAAAAAATGATTTACTATTTGCAAATTGGGAGTAGTGTATTTAGTATACAGCTCTGGAAAGAATTTAGAGACCACTTAAAAATGATGAGTTTTTTTTTATTTTACCAATTTAAAAAACTCATGCATGAAAGCTGTGATTAAAAACCAGGGTTATTCCACCAAATATTTATTTCTGAACTTTTAAAACTTTATGAATATGAACGTGTTTTCTTTGCATCATTTGAGGTCTAAAAGCTCTGCATCTTTTTTTTTTTTAGCCATTTCTCGTTTTCTGCAAATAAATGCTCTAAATGACAATATAATAGCAAAATCAGAGAAACTGGTTCAGAAACTGAGGTGGTCAGAATTTTTTCCAGGGCTGTATATCTGCACAAAAGCTCTATAGAGGCCCATTCATTCATACAGTCTCGCTCTGGAGCGCCCTCTGGCGGCTAACAGAGGCGGAAGTCGTTATCATGTGGCGGTTCTGTAGCTGTGTGTGTGTTTGGTTTTGGACAGTGAGGGGTTAAGAAGACCGGCTCCATGAGCCCCGGTGCATTCTGGTCTTCAACAGCAGCGAAAACACTTACCAACTTTTTATTCTTTCTGGAGAGAGAAGAAACCTGTGCAGAGGAGCGGGGAACTGTTTTATTTACCGAGTTATTTGTTTAAACACCTCGATATACCCTAATGTAGAGAGAGAGAGCAGCGACAGCAGCGCTGTTATTAGTTACACAGCTACAGCTAACTACACTTAGCTAACTGACAGCATGGAGAACCGCTGTTAACAGATAAACAGTTAAGCTAAGCTAAGCTAGTGTTTTAAACCGCCTGTTACAAACAGCGGAGAGACTCCTGGGACTGCGGGGCTGAAACTCCTGGAGCCGCGTGTTTTAGATATTTAATAGATGTTGTCTGGCTGTACCCGGACTTCTTCTCAGTTAACTGTAGTTATCATGTAGTTATCAGGAGTGAGGTGGACAGGTAGCCGTGTATTTCTCCTGTAATGGAGGCGTGTATGCGGCTGTTCTGTCGTGAGAGCCCGTTTACTGTCTCTACGAGATGCTGGAGACAAAGACCTTTATCGGTAAAGAGGTCAATACCTCTGCTCACCCGCCGCCTGTCTGCTCGCCCTTCAGCAGCGGCGGCGCTGTGCGGAGGAAAACACAGCCATATCCGCCCGCAGGACTCGCTCACGCACCACAGCGGTAAGTTCTGCTCTTTAACCGTCAACTGTTCCTCATCAGGTTATTAAATACTGTGGAAACACTGTGGAAAGTGCACAGACACTTTAAACGCCAATTATTTTCATAGTAAAGTCAGTACTTTACAGGTGAACTGTTTAGACACGTGGTAAACTTTTCAGACCTGAATTAAATTCCAGTGATGTAAAAACAAAAATGCCGTTTTCTTTCTGTAAGGCACAAACATCGTCTCTGTCCAATAAAAAAATCTGGGTTAGTCCACTGACTATTGATTCTGAAATCTTCCTTATAGATAAAACTTTAGTAATTGTTGTTTATAAATGAATATGAACTTATTTTCTTTGCATTGAGGTCTGAAAGCTCTGCATCTTTTTTGTTATTTCATCCATTTTCTGCAAATAAATGCTCTAAATAACAATATTGTTATTTGGAATTTGGGAGAAATATTGTCCGTAGTTTATAGAATAGAACAAGTGTTAATTTTACTGAAACATATAAATAGTTAAATCTGAGAAGCTTTAAAATACGTAATATCTATGGTAATGGACACAGGATCTGAAAGGGTTAAAATTGATGTCAATCAACAACAAAAAAATATCAGATTAATGACATGAATTCTGTCATCATGAAAAAAACAAACCCAGACTGACTGACCAAAATACAAATAATTTTATAAGTTTAAAATCTTCATAGGAGTACTATATATAAAGTTATTTTTGTCTTGCAAAATTAAATTTAACTTTAAAGTAAATGTATATATATATATATATATATTTTTACTTAAAATCTTTTCCCCCTTTAGCCTTCTTCTATCGTGGAAGAATTACAGATGCTTCCCAAGCAGCAGCCCTGTCCAGTGTGGCCCCTGATTTTCTTGTGGTAAGCTCAGAAAGTAGATAGTGGTGGTGGTTGTGATGGTGGTTGGTGTGGTACCTTAGCGGTCAAATCGAACTAAAATGATATTGTTCTGTCCTTCAGCATACCCACACAAGGCTAGTAGAAGTTACAAACAAAACATGTCTTTGTTGGTGTATCAACATTGGTGTATGTATGCTTATATGACATTCTGCTACAGTACAGTGACTAGGGCTTCTTACAGTGAAGTTCTGTGTTAATAATCATGTTGTATAGTTGTAACTATGAAAGATTTTGTGCTTATGGCACCTGAAAAATTATTTAGCCATTGGTGTTAAAAAGACTCTTTACTGTTTAACAGATGAAATTTGAGCCAGACGGAAATGTCACTACGTTTGGTAAGTTATTTTACTATTTACTTAAATCACTTAAATTTAATTGAAGTGGTTTTGTTGGACATAAGGCATGTTGCATGACTTATTTGTGCTTTCTCCTCAGAAAAAAAGAAAAACGAGTTCTACCAGGAACTTGGTTTGCAAGCAAGAGATCTGAGATTCCAGCACCTCACCAGCATCACATCACGAAATAATACAATCATAATTCGCATGGAGGTATATTCTGATTTTTCATTCAGAATGAGTTGTTTGCAGAAAACAATAGCATGCATTATTAGCAAAGATAAAGTTCAGCACTTAGCAAAACAGGGATTTACAATGGTGATTCTTTATGTCAGATGACTGAATGAAAATCATCTTCTGGTTCTGTGTTTTTTTTTTTTGTCTGTTCTCAGTCACTAAAAGCAGTAGTTACTCCCGAGTGTTTGTTGGTGCTGGATTTTCGTGGGCTGGGTCTGGAGAAGTGGCTGGTTTTGGAGCTGGGGCCGCAGTTAGCAGGGGATGGAGCTTTGGTCACCTATTCACTGCCATTTGAGTTCCGAGCTTTGGAGGCCATTCTGCAGCACAGGGTAAAAACAAGATATCTGTTGTTTGAATCTGTGGTGAGATCAGTGATTAGTAGGGCTTGTCGACTAAATTGATTAGAAGTAGTTCTCTTTAAAAGTTAACCCGAGTCAGAAATATATTATCTTATAATGGACATACAGTATAGTTCCAAATCCTGTAGTAATTTGCTGGAACTGTTTGCCAGTTTTGTTTAGAAAACAGTGATCAGTGTTTGTATGTGTGGTATGATACAGATAAACACACTTCAGGCAAAGTTAAATGAGGTCCAGCCTCAGATTATGGACTGTCTGGAGTCATTGGTGGACCCCAAGCTTCTGTCTGCAGACCGCAGTAAACTACACATGCTTCTTCTCAGCAGTAAGAGGTTGGTGAAGACATACAAAGCCTTGTAGTCTGTAATGTGTTTTTGTTTTGTTTGCTTATTTATTTGTGTATCTGGCTTGATAAAATCTAAATTAGTAAATTAGTATCTTTTAGCAGATGTTTTAGTTGGTTGCTTTTTTCGGATGAAGTCTGATATCAGCTTGCTGCCAAAATGTAATCTAAAAACACTTTATCACCAGCTGAATTCTTCTTTAGCCTTTCAGAACTGGAGACTGACATTAAAGTATTTAAGGACAGCCTGCTGAAGATTCTGGATGAAGATGAGCTGATTGAAGAGCTGTGTCTCACCAAATGGACAGACCCCCGTGTGTTGTAGGTGAAATGTTTGTCATGTTTAATTGCTGCTAGTTTAATCTCTAATAATTTGAAGCCAGTGTTGAATGTCATAATTGATATTGTTTGTGTGTTTTGTGTTTGTATTTGCTTGTATGTGGAGGCAGTGAGCAGAGCAGTTTGGGCATAGATCATGCTCATGAGATGGAGTTGCTGCTGGAGAATTATTTTATGCAGGCAGAGGAGCTGGGAAATAAAACACGAGAGCTAAAGGGCCTCATAGATGATTCAGAAAGTGTCATCTTCATCAACCTGGACAGGTAGGTACCTGGTAAAAGGTCTCTCACCGTAACCTGCACATAAACACAATGTGTAGTAAAACACCTCATTTCATTAAAGACATGTACAGACATCTGGTTCTGTGGTGTCTGCCTCCAAGACATCTGGCACGCAACTAACAAGTCCTGATAGTTGCAAGGTGGGACCTCCTTTGATGGAACTATTTCCAGGACATTTACAGACGCTATGCTTGATCAGACTGATGCCTTCTTCCCATAGTGTATTCTTCGTACACACACACACACACACACATTTTTTCCAGTGAAACTCTTGCTAGCACTGTAACAGTGTTTTGAGGAGAAAGCAACAATGTTCTTACACTTGACTCTGATGTTAATGACGCAATAAAAAAACAGTACTTTTTTATTGTCTTTCTGCCTCTGCATTTGCACTAGTCATCGAAATGTGATGATGCGCCTGAACCTCCAGCTCACCATGGGAACCTTCTCTCTATCATTATTTGGCCTGATGGGTGTGGCCTTTGGCATGAATTTGGAATCCTCCTTTGAAGAAGTAAGTCGTTTTTAAAGGAATAACAAGTTATTAATTAACCTGTTACATTTAAGATCTTTTTTGGCAATTATAAATGTTTATCCATAAATCTAAAGGTTCGTAAATAGTTTATGATCTGTTTGTAACATAAGTGATCTAATGAAGTCAGTAGATTAGAGGACTGTGTTCACTGTTGTCTGGTGTGGTGTGTAGTTAAGCTTTTAAGTTTAAGTTTTATATGCTCTTTTTACTCTGTATTGATCATGTATGCTTGCTTACTTATACAGTGGACATAGCAATTGTTTACTTTTTGCTGGTGGACATGAACTTATTTAAACTAAGTGTATATGTGTTTGTGTGTGTGTGTGCATGTGTGTGGTGTGTTTGCAGGATCCACGTGTATTTTGGCTGGTGACTGGATTAATGTTCCTTGGCAGTGGTCTAATCTGGAGACGCCTGCTGTCCTTCTTGGGACGACACTTGGAGCCATCTTCACCTCCTCCAGTAATTACAGCATACACCTAGCTAATATCTCACAGCTGATCCTATAACAGATGCTGTAGCATACCCAGTTAAATAGCACAGAAGAATTTTTTCTTGATTTTTGTCCTGGCCTTGACCTCAACACTATTAATATCTGCTATAAGCATACTATAAAAATGCATCTTATGCTCCAGTAAACTTTTAATTATCTTGAAATTTTGGGGTTTGTTCTAACAGCAATAACTTACTGGAGATGAGAGTTTGATTTGTTGGTACTGCTTATATTAAGATACTTCACAAAGTATAAAGATTTACTTGTTCTTTCATTCTGCTTGTGAAATTATTCACTTTGTTGATATAAAACTTTAGAATGTTACATTTATATTTAAGTGAGCTGTTTGTTGTAGTAGTATGATGATACTGCCTTCTTGGTGGCATCTTTAAAACTGATAGGCAAGCCAGTAAAAAATTGTATTCTGTCGATCATTCGTGACTGTTTAAAAATATATTTTTACTCACCCTTGTGAAGTATATTAAAAGTTCTAAATCACACTGTATGTATTTTGTTTGGAAAACTGAATCTCGTTAATTTCACCCAATATTTGTTTCCTAATTTGATACAAATCATATATGGAATCAGTTCAAGGGTCAATATGGACAAATCTGAACTGAAAAACTGAAATGATTAAAGGGGTTTGTAATGTATATTGAAATGTTGTAATTGTATGATGCCTTCTGCTTTTCATACTCACTGTAACTGAGACTTTATCTTTCTCTTACAGATCCCACCAGTTTGGAGGAAAAACCAGATCAGCACTTTAAAAGGGACAGAGATAAAACCTGGAGTGAGATGATAGAGTGACTGCAGCATTTCTCTATTTGTCTGTCTGTGTCTGTCTGTCTCTCTCTTTCTCTCACTGATTCCCCTTTAACAGTAAATGTACTGTTTATTGCAGTAGATGTATTGGTACAATGTGCAAAAGTGTGGTTTTATGTTGTTCAAATAATATGCAGGAGAAGAAAGTAAGAAAGAAAATATTTAAGACCAGAATAAATGTTTGGGACACTTGAATATTAAAGCAGTAAATCCCTCTTCTGTGGAAAGACATTGGTCAGGTTGTAAGTGCTCATATTTAATTAGTTTATATTTTTATATAAACCTTGAACCTTGAAAAGTACAACTTGGTCCAAACTGCACATTTTGTAAGTAAGCAGTTTTCTTGCATCCTGTTGTGAGTTGCTGAGTATGTGTATGAGAGATTTTACACATTTTGTGGACAGACGTTATCTCACCTTGACACTTTTTACTGACTGTGTATGTTATTAAGCAGGTATTGGTTTTTGGACATTTCTCACATGGAGTTGGTTTGACAGGTGTGTGAAATGCTATTGACTGTATAGTGTTCGTCATGATTATGACTGTAAAAGACACCCAGTGTATACCTCTTTCTGACATGAAGATGTTATGTCACCTGACTGTCAGTGTGTTCTGCTGCTTCTGTGTTACTATAAATAATGGAACTCCTATGCCAGTGGTTGCATAGCTTTAAATAAAAGGTCTAAATAAAATGTGTGTGTTTTGGCCAATAATGTCTTTGATGTATATTTATAAAGCATTAGTGCTGATTCAGGATCTGCCATGATGATAAGAGACATGACCATTAGAAAGAATTCTTATCCAAGATCCGCACTCGTACTGCTAATGTGGAATGTGTCGTGTAATTTTGAGAAAATGTAATGCACAGTTTGTCCAGCAGAGAGAGACAAACCCCACAAGTAAGTGTTGTTTCTGTTACAGTTTGTATTCTGTAATTTACTCTGAAATTTTTCAGTGACTGACCAGAAAGCTGGTTTATTGCCTGTTATAAAAGCAGCTTAAACATACCGCTCTTTCGTTTGTGGCTTCTCTAAGTTCCTAGGTGTAAACTGTATTGTATCCTTTACCCAAGTTAGAACGAGGTTCTATACTGTTCTATACTATAGTATCTGTAATGTAAATTTGAGAAATGTTGTGGACATTAGTGACTGTTGGATATTGTTGCCATGTTGTCTTTTTTTACGTCAATATACAGCTCTGGGGAAAAAATAAGAGACCACTTGAAAATCTCTTTTTTGAGTTTCTTTGATTTTACCTAATTGAAACCCTCTGGAATGTAATCAAGATGAAGGTGGATGATCACAAGCCATCAAACCAAGCTGAACTGTTTGTTTTTTTTTCACAAGGAGTGGCATAAAGTTATCCAAAAGCAGTGTGTAGGACTGGTGGAGGAAAACATGCCAAGATGCATGAAAACTGTGATTAAAAACCAGGGTTATTCCACCAAATATTGATTTTTGAATTCTTAAAACTTAATGAACATGAACTTGCTTTTATTTTTATTTTTTTTTTGCATTATTTGGGGTTTGAAAGCTCTGCATCTTTTTGTTATTTCAGCCATTTCTCATTTTCTGCAAATAAATGTTTTAAATGACAATACATTTTTTATAGAAAAAATGTTGTCTGTAGTATATATAGAATAAAACAACAATGGTGATTCTACTTAAACATATACCTATAAATCAGAGAAACTAATTCAGAAACTGAATTGGTCTCTTAATTATTTCCAGAGCTGTATATTTTGAAATCTTTGTTATGAAACTATTATACAGTTAGTAAAAGGATTATTATTGAATGGGTTTTACCCTCATAATCAATATTGGGGGAGCTTATTGGAGGGCATAATAATGTTTGGTAGATTAGGGCTGTTTGGAATATGTGTTCAGTCTTTGGAGCATAAACAGTTGTGAGACAATATGTCTAGATGTTTGTGGCAGCCCCGCTAATGAACAGATTTAGCTACTATAAGTTGCAGTTATTGCTGACACTGATGAGCAAATGTGCATCCACAGCTAGTTATAGATAATCATGAAACTATTGGTTACATCATCCACACAGCAATGCTCCAAATCCTAGTAGAAAGTCTTTCCTAAGCAGTAGAGGCAGTTACTCCAACAAAAGCAGGGTAATTCAGGAAAAGCAATGAACTAGCAGGTGTCCCAATACTTTTGTCTGTATAATGTGTCTAGTAGTGCACAGTTCCTGGGGGTGGGGGGTGTTTGTAGTTTTGCGGAAGTTCTTTCCCCATGAATCATCAGGAGGGGGTTCCCTGTCTGACTGAAGTAATTTTCTCAGTCTGATATGTAAATCATTGGTGTGGTGTGGTGTAGTGGATAACAACACAGCCTCTCTGAGTCATACTTGGGTTTAATTGCTTGGCTGAGCAAGCCCATCACGCTACACCAATAAGACTGCTAACACTTAGTTTCTCTACCTGTGTAACATAATTCAAATTTAAGTGCATGAACCAAACGCTATACAAGTAAATGAGCTTTGTTCTGATTGGTTGCTTCATTTAAAAAGCAGCTCAGGTTGAAATCTTCTTTATAGGTTCAGTCTAAGTGGGAAAAGTAAAGGCTAAAATGCTTTAGGTTTAATAGGTGGCTGTAACCAAATACAGTTTTTTTTAATAACCTTATAAAAATTATTAAAAATAATTGTGGGTTTTGAAGTTTAGTTTTCATGCATATGGACTGATCAGCGAATAGTATGTTTTAAAATTTTAGCAATGCTACATGATAGTTACTGGCACAGAGCGTTTGTGGGATGAGCAGTAGGGCTGAATATGTGTGCCTATAAAAAAATGACCAAATCCTCTTTATTGCCAAACAGTTTATTCTGCTGTTGACTTGTTTGGTGTTTAACGATCTTAGTAGGGTGTCAGCTTCTTGACATGCCCACTTCACGGCCTGTCTCTGATATCCCCCCCTATATGGACACAATATCCCCCACAATTTGGACATGGTACTATAGGGCTCACTCCAAATAATGCCACAACTTTGTTTTTTAGAACATAAAAAAGTTGCTCTATTGCACAGGCCCACAGATCAGTCAAACGTGGCTTGCTGATTCTTAGAGCAAACACCGACTGACCACTGTAGCAGAGCCCATGATTACAGGTGCTGCCAATCAGGTGCCAATCAGGGTACCACTACCAGAAGCTCAAATAAAGTGTCAATAGCAACAGCAAAATAAGCTGTTTGGCTAATTTTCATGAGTGCAGCCCACATACACTGTAAACCCAAAAGTTGTTTGAACACAAATGTATTAAATCTTTGTTTTACATACAATTGAATATTTCTAAACAGTACTGTTTTAAATGAGGTGAAAATGTATGGGCACATATTTACATTCAAACAGAGATCTTTGAGTTAAACCAACTTATGATAACCGAGTCTGTTGCCAGTGGCAGCTTCTTTTCCATTGGCTTCTGGCACAACCTATTTGCGTACAGGGAGGGCCCCCCATTTTCTGACATTTACCATCAGTGTGTAGGGATTTCCCCCCCAGGCTACCTTAGTTTAATTTGTAGATCATATATTATGATTAACTGCTTGGCCTCTGTGTTGTTGGCTGTATGAATTAAAATATGAATAACTCCTTGCAGTATTATAAATTACAAAAAAAGAGTTTGAAAACTTAATTCATATGAGGCAATAAATTACTTTAAATTATTTGAGTAGATTTAAATAACCATAACTTAAATGGGTTTACACAAATACATGATCCTCATAAATGTGGCACCACTTTAAAGGAAAATTTACATTTTTAAGATTTGTTGCCAATAAGATTTGTTACAACAAATAAATAATCTTGGGATTAGTTTTTTAGAAAGTTACTTACTGTTTTTCGCTGAACTTCGTGGACGTCCGGTAATTTTATTTCCATCCGGACAAACATCTCTGAGTTTCGTCATCTTGCGTTTAATGTAATAGCTATTTGTATGGAAGCCCATTTCCGCCACCTGAAGAAAAAAAAACGTCCTCAACTAAGTCATAATTATGAGATAAAAAAGTCATAATTATGGGATAGTAAGTCATAATTATGAGATAGTAAGTCATAATTATGACTTACTATCCCATAATTATGACTTACTATCTCATATGAGATAGTAAGTCATAATTATGGGATAGTAAGTCATAATTATGGGATAGTAAGTCATAATTATGAGATACTAAGTCATAATTATGAGATAGTAAGTCATAATTATGAGATAAAAAAAGTCAGAATTATGAGATAAAAAAGTCATAATTATGAGATAGTAAGTCATATTTATGAGATAGAAAGTCATAATTATGAGATAGTAAGTCATAATTATGAGATAGAAAGTCATAATTATGAGATAGAAAGTCATAATTATGAGATGACTTAGTTGAGGACGTTTTTTTTTCTTCAGGTGGTGGAAATGGGCTTCCATATATTTGTCTACTGCCGTTTCCTCGGAGATCCACTTAAACACAACTGTGGGTGGAAATGGAGGAGTTACTAAATACAATGTCACGCGACCGAGAAGCCAAAAAACTCACTGGTCCACCTGTTTTATCAATTTTCAAGTTTTATCTCTGAGTAAAAGTGTGAAATATTTTTTTCAGATGTCCTTCTGAGAAACTAATTCTGTCTGGATAGGGCTATAGAGACAGTTTCCCAGACAGGGATTAATCCTAATCTTGGGCTCTAACGTTACAGCATTTTGAATGGAGATTTTATTTTAAGACTAAGCTTAATCCCTGTTTGGGAAATCAACCCATAAAAGATTTATTTTTCTTTGATTTATTTATTTTATTTTATTTTCCATGATATGTGCCCTTTAATAGGGATAGAGCATCATCATCTCCTGCATTGGGACCAGGCCTTAAACGCTAAGCACGCGGCAGTCCTGACGCAGCAGCAGCAGCCCACCTCCCACCATCTCCCACCTCTCACCACCTCCTCCTCCCACCACCTCCTCCCCAAACTGCCCCTGCCTCACTCTCGCTCTCTCTTTCTCTGTGTGTGTTTCTGTCATCCTGTGGCGAGCTGCGGATCTACCGTGTCGAGGCAGCAGCGCTTCACTCAGCGTCAGCTCCAGCTCCAGTTCGGTAAAGTTGTGTGAGGAGGAGAAGCGGGTCGTCGTCGAGGTTTCAGGCGGTTTTTAAGAGAAAGCTGACCACACTGCTGGAGTAAATCTCAACACAGGAGAGAAAGAAGGAGGGAGAGCAGCGAAACAGAGCGAAAACACACTCAAACACACACCGCGGACTGACTGAAGAGCGTCTCTTTCCCAGAGCTGAGTCTGCTGCTGCTGAGAGACGTGTGAGGAGGAATAATGAGGAACGTGTGGATGTTGATAACTCTCTGGGCTCTTTGCTTCTGGGGTGAAGGGGTAAGTTATTTATTTAGTCAAAATACTCTCCTTCGACCTGTTTATCCACATAGAAGCTGATATACTGTCTTCTAATAGAATGCTCTCTGGTGTCTGTGAAATACAGTCATTCATTATTCATATAATACATATAATACCTTTATTATATGTTTATGTGAATACCTATGTACTTTGGTAAGAGAAAGAGAACTTCACTCCTGTTGTTGGAAAAGTTGGGAAAACTGTGCTCTTTAAGTGTGTTTTGAGAATAGTAAAATAACAGTAAGCCTAATTTTATTCGTTTTTAATAATTTTTCATAACCACTACTGCAGACATTTAAATCACTATGTCATGTAATATGCTATAACTATATTTATTCAGTTTAATACGGTTAATAGTCTATACATACTACATACATTAAAAAGTATGAAAGTCTTTTAAAATACATTCTGTTAAAGAAACAGGTAAAAATAAAAATAAAATAAAAAAGTATAATATTTGGACATTTTTATTTATTCATCTTTTTTAACCCCTACTGCAAATATGTGAACACTGTACGTTTTAAACAGCTATACTATTACTATGTACTATATAACGTTACTGTAATTCTGTTTATTAATGATGATGAAGATGATGATGATGATGATGATGAAATTCTTTATTTAGTCAATTAGTCATCACATAATACAATCATTATCAACACTACAAACACTGTCAACAAAATAATGACTGAAAGGCACAGGCAGAAGCATAATGCTTATATTTAAGCCTGTCCTACATAAAAAAATAAACTACCCTTCAGCATTATTATAGTACAAAAAAGTAAAAAAAAAATATATATAATGCACATAACCTTCAAAAATTGACCTACATTCCTTTTTTTGGAAAATCGAAAGTGAACTACAGATTCATAAGTCCATGTTAGCATCATTTTTGACTACTGTAATGATTTAGATTTTTTTAACTGTACTTTTCTCTTATACACTCTTTTTAAAAGTATTTTAAAGTATGTCCAGATAACCAAATTGTTAATTATCAAATGTAATGTTTTATATATATTCAGTGTTTTAACCCCTATTACAAAAATGTTAACACTACAAAACTAGAGTTATACATTTATGAAAAACTGTAATACTTAATCATATGTATCATATATATATATATATATAGCTGAAGTGTATTTTTAAAAGCATATAGGCTAATAGGTGATACAAACTTTTGTATTACTGTAAGTTTCTCTTATACACCCTGTATATACCTCTATATAATTTGTAAATATATGAACTGAACAAACTGTTCTTTATTATGTGTCTGTATAACAAATCCTTGGCACTAGGATTACAGTAGGATTCCTTTAGGATTCTTTTCCATAAGGCAAAGTTTCCAAACAGCTAATCTCACTAAATATAAGCAGACTACTCTTTACTGTTACTGATACACTATGGTAGTGATGTGGTGATAAGCATGTTTTCAACATAACCCATAGTCCAGATTGTTCTTCTCAAATGTTCTTTTTGTGTGGTTAGCTCCCACACTGCTGAATTCAGTCCATCTGGCAGCAAAGTAACGCTTCATACTCAGACCATAAGAGTAATGGAAAAAGAAAGGAAATGACTGCGTAATTTTAATATTAAGTGAAAAGCAGAGTAGACATATATTTAAACACTGCCAGCAGTGCATGCAAGACTGGATGTACTCTACACTGAGCTACGTGTTGGTTTTGGTGAAGTCAGTTAAGCTCAGCAGTCACCAGCTGATGGAGCTGATTAGTCATCAGGTTTGGATCAGAACTGTTTGGCACCAGTGGCCAACTGAACAGTCATTCATACAATCTTTGTTTAAAAGTTCATAGACTTTTCTCTCATCCAGTGTTTCTTTTGGAATTAAGGATGTTTATTAGGGCGATTCCGAGTTTACTGTAGTAACAGTAAACTCTTCTTTTCTTCTTTTCTGGAAATGCTTTATACTAGGCCTTTGCTGTGAGGATTTGATTACGTTCAGCCACAAGATAATTAGTGAGGTTAGGGATTGATTCATAAGCAACATTTAAAAGAAGGCTTTTGATAGTCCTCCATCACATTTTCACTGCTTCACAGCCAAATACTGGGGAAGCCTTGTACTCCTGTAGCTGACACTTGGCATTGGCACATGGTGAATAGGACAGCCATATTAATAGGACAGCCAAGGCTTGGATTGTATGAAATGTGTAAGTGTGCAATTGAATAAATAGTAACTGAATTAATTAAAATATAATTTAATTCACTAATTAAATTGGAACTGTATTTCAGTTTAATACAATTGGATTGCATAATGTGCCATAATGTAAACTTTAATATTGGTTACATTCACCCAACAGGTAACAGTGCTCCAAAATAATCTTTTTTTCATCTTTTCAGTTATGTTATCTGTGTGCCAGTGTGAATGACAGAAACACTGAATCTATTTTTTTAATTCCTCCTGTTTCAATTCATACTGAAATTTAACACATATCGGATAAGATGTCACGTGACTCTGTCTGAACAGCCAGCAAGTCAGAATCTATGTGACTTTTGTATCTGTCCACTTTACATTTATCAAAAATAAAACACCAGACAGGTAGGTCAAATGTCAGATATATGTCAAATAAAAATTATGTATGCAAACAGCCTAAAAAAATCTGGTTTTAAATTTGAATTAGCTGTGTGTGCCATTGTTTTAAAGAAAGTCCTTATCCAGTTGGAATATGCAGGTTCACTCATAGTGTGGCAGTTTATTACTTGTGTTTTTTTGTTGTACTGGGAGCTGTTTTGTTAGTCGAACAGGTCTTAAAGAGAAGGATTTGTTTACACTGCTGTATCATGTGGCTCAAGTGCACCTCAGACATCTCCTGAATCTGTGTCCATTTTAAATGTTTCTTGAGTGTGGTTACACTTGCATTTTTATGTGGCTTGGCCTAATCCAGATATAATCCTGATACTTAAAGTGCATGAAGTGACCCAGTGTAAACATGGTCCTTGTGCTTGGTCAGTTTTTCTCTGCCAAACCACAAAACTCAAGCTCTGTCCTGTACTGATGTACTGAATCCCCAATGCCTCATATAACCTGTTTTTCTGATTTCTGTCTCAATTCACTCAATTCAACTCTTTATCTCCAGTCTGTTGATTATTCAGTACTGTGTCTAAGCTCAGATATGAAGCAAAATACCTACACCGATTCTCCCTAGGAATGCTGCTTTTAAAGTGCAGTGAAGCAATTTATAGGTTGCCTCCGGACACATCTATGTGTTAATTACCTTTACCCCAGCAAGGCCTGCTCATCATGGAAGCTAAAAAGGGAAGCAATAAAAACACGCGACTCCCAGTTTCCTCTTTACGTCATCAAAGATGGAAAAGGATGTCGAGGATTATTTGGAAAGATGACGTAAAAGAGTCCTAAGGATTTTACAGAGGAAATAGTAAATTAAGTTTTTTTTTGGAGTTTCCCAGACAGGGACTAAACCTATTTTTTGACTATACTATATCATTTTGAATGGTGATTTTTAATTAAAAGTAAAACATAGTTTATGTATAGGCTTTCCATATCCTTTTCCAGAAAGCTACAGTAGAAATCTGCTTTTCTTTGAATGAACAGTATTCATGGAGAATTTGATTTTTATTTTCTGCAGTCTCTATATTCTCTCTATATATCTTTTACATGTCTGTATCTTCACAAGAGTTGGACAATGAAACTGAAACACCTGGTTGTAGACCACAATAATTTATTGTCCTGACGGACAGTTCTGGTGGAAACAGGAGAGTTGAGGTGCACATTAAATTCTGCCGTGATTTGGGCAGCCGTGGTTTTATGTTTTTTGGATGCAATCCGGTTTAGCACCTGGACGTCCCTTTCAGACAGCTTCCTCTTACAGCGTCCACAGTTAATCCTGTTGGATGTGGTTGGTCCTTCTTGGTGGTATGCTGAAATTACCCTGGCTCTTGATACATCACAAAGACTTGTTGTCTTGGTCACAGATGCGCCAACAAAACGTGCACCAACAATTTGTCCTCTTTTAAACTCTGGTATGTCACCCATAATGTTGTGGGCATTGCAATGTTTTCAGCAAAACTGTGCTCTTACCCTGCTAATTAAACCTAGCCACTCTGCTCTTACTGGTGCAATGTGCAATTAATGAAGATTACTGAAGGCTGGTCCAATTTAGCCACGAAACCTCCCACACTAAAGTGACAGGTGTTTCAGTTTCATTGTTTAACCCCTTTACATTATCACTTTAATTACTCCAAAGCTCTTTGATGGAATCTTCATAATTGTGCATGGTAACCCATGTTTAGCTGCTCCAGAGAGTCCTATTCTGTTGGTAGTGATTTTCAGTTGAGTTCAGTCATACAAGCTGTGATTGCACAGTTGATCTATGTGCAGTGGCAGCAATGTTTAGCTAAATTCACTAATTCATTAGAAGATATGTCTGAATACGTTTGCTCTCAGCATAATTTGACCGTTAAGAGTAGTTTCAACTGTGGTTTTAGAGTTTGATGAAGGTAATTGTCCTTTGCATTGAAGAATTTGACCCTAACCTAAAAAACAAGTTGCGCTATGCCTCATCTGCTTGCTGATCATTTATACAGAGTAAATAGCTGCTTCATCAGTTTACAAAAGGTCAAGTATACACATTCCACTCAGTGGTACACGTACCCACCTAGGAAATGTCACATATCTGGAGCTTCTGTTTTGATAGAACTTATTTTGTGTCCTCCTCAGAGTTCATTTATTGATCCATTTTAATATTTCTGGAAAATATTTAGAATAGATTTGCCAGCAGCCGTTAGCCTCTCTGACAGGGGTGTGTACATGTTTCCACTAGAGCTGGACAATAATTTAATATCAATAGTCAAAGCCTTTATTAATGTTAATACTGCAGTATGTACAGGACATATAGAGGATTAAAACGGCATTATTCTCTGACCCACAGTGCACAGTGCAGTAGTAAACATTTAAACATTAAACCATTTTTGAAATGACAATAAATATATGAATATAAAGATACAACGTACAGTAAGGTGTTATATCGTATGGTCTCTGTTAGACATATAAGATATATAGACACTAAAGACAATAAGAAGAATGAAGTGAAATATGCACGGACATACATTTAAGATTAATGTGAGTATGTCCAGTGTAGATAAAAGCAGTAGTGCTAAGAAAGTCTAGTTACAGGTACAGACATCCATTGTGTATGCTTTTTGCATACTTTTAGTTGCTTTTATATTGTTCAGATTAATATTAGAATTATATTGTATCAATCAAAATGAACAAATATACTGTGTCCATATAAATGTTGCCCATATCATCCAGCCCTAGCTTCCACACAGCCAATTAGATCCACGTAGCTTATGACAACTGGATATGTTGTGCAATGGGGAGAAGAGAGAGGGGACTTTGAGCAAACTTTACATAATAAAAGAGACAGACTTTCCCCCTATCTGTTCTTGAATTATTATTTTTCTTTTATTCTGTTTGAAGCAGTCATTGTTCATGTCTGTGGTTAATTTTTTTCATATCTCCTTCCCTTATGAGCTGTCATTTTAGTCAGGTTAGTTTTCAAATAAAGTAAAAAATGGAAGCTTGGAGGATCGTCTGAGAACAGCAGCCCCATGTTAATATTCAAGGTCTATATGGCAGAACGTTGCATAACCAGTAGTTTACAGGAAAAGTTGAGTTTGCGCTCACTCCCAGGTAAACATTGGTGTAACATTTAGTTGGTGTGGAATTTGAACCATATTGACTTGTTCATCCCCATCCACATAAAAGTTATTTAAAGAGTAATGTACAGTTACCATTAATATCAGTAAAACATGGTAACAAATTGCCTGTTGTTTTAATGGCTATATGATCATGACTGTCACATTGTCTCTCTTTTGTTGTTCAGTATAGCACATGATGCAGTTTTCACCACATTTACAGAAGTAGTTTGAGCTGAGGTCTTGTGACTTGTGAATCTGATAGCTTTTAATTAGTGTTTAGTGCAGAATGTTTAGTGAAATGTTTGAAATGTTTAGTGATTAGTGCTGAGGAAATACACTGTGCACATTTTTAAGCAAATCCTAGATAATATCAGTACTTTTTATTTTATTTCAACCTTCTATAAACAGAGTATATTGTTAATATCATTTATTCCTATGTATATCTTATGAAATTCAGTATTCTGTAATATCTTTCTAAACAGTCATCTTTTGCATCCATGAGCCAGTAAGCATGCATGTTCCAATAATAATAATGGATATAATTATTCATTCTAATTGTTGATTATCAATGCCATTATAAATAAGACCATAGTACTTTCTGTACTATGGTGAGACAATAGAAATCGTACTGAGATTATGTTGTTCAGCACTATCTCTATTGTTAAAGAAGTGAACCTACACTTTTGAGAAAACCCTGTATGTGTGTGTTTTTTTTTTTTTTTTTTTACCCCAGTGCTGCGGCCTCCGCCACATCATCACACCACATGACCAGAGCTCAATTTGTCCAGCTATGGACCGGCTGGGAAATCTTGGCTAGATTTTTCCAAACTGACATCACTGTAAGAAATGACATACTAAATTTCGGCCTCTTCGCGGAGCGCTGCTCGAGTATGCTGGAGTTTACTTTTAGCTCTGAGTGGAATGCTGGAGGCGCCCGCATTAACCGCATAACCCTGCATGATAGGAAGTAATGTGTACATACTGTTGTGACACAGGTTATGACACATGTGTGAGACTGTTTTGTGAGGCCTTTTCATAAACACAGCACAGCCCTGTTAGGCCTTTCATAAACAGATTCCAATATGGCCTGCATCTGGGAAGGGTGACAGCATATACAAAGTGTGATGGAGAGAGCTGTGAAATGGAGATGTTTGTTAAATGGAAGGATCTTTGAGATGAAAACAGTAGTGCAGAGCAGAGGCTTAAGGTTCCCCCTGTCTCATTCCTCAAACTCTTGGTTAGCTGAGCAAATGGAAAGTTGTGAGGGAACATTTTGGGGGCTAGGGCGCAGCTGCGAGTGCAGCGGTGAGCGGGGCTGCGTGAAAAGCTCGGGTAAAAGGAGAGGAGACGTGTCGTCTGCTTCCAGCGCTCACTCAGCCCAACTCTGGTTTCACTTCATAAGGACTTTCATTAGAGCTGAATAAGTATTATGCATTGGGGTGAGGCGTGGGGCGAGCTGTGTGGTGGAGAGGTGGGCATGACTGTGGTTAACTGCAGGAATCTGAAGGCCATTTAATAAAACGTATGAGGGATCCACTCTGTGCAGAAAGAAACAAAGAATATTTATATAATCTGCACTTCACGGCATAATTCATACATGCTTGAGGAAAGTATTGTTTATCCTAAGTTTAATCAACTGACTCAGAGGTTAAATATAAGCTCTGGGTTAACCAAGTGTCACTTAACACCCTTTTGTTTTCATCTGGAGTGTAATTTACAGATGTTTTTCCTCACTCAGACTCCAGGGAAAGACTTGGTTCATCTGGGCCACCCCTGTCTCAACTAAATATAACCATTGGCCTTCAAATCACTTACAAATGCAGCATACAGGTTATCCAGCTGTCCAGCCACATTCACACTACACAACTTTCAGAGTCATCACATTGTTGTACTCTTCATTGTACATTACACGACTTGTCTTTTAATCAGGAACCTATTGGTTGTAGGTTGTTTGCACAGTTTACGTGACTGATCAGAGACACAGGGTCACAAATGACATAATCTTTAACCTGGAGAAACAAGTCTGTGTTCTCTCCAAGAACATGTTTGAAGCAATAAGTGATACAGGTAGGTGCAAAACCTTACAAATACAGCAAATCAGAAAGTAATAAAGAGCTCTAGAACAGCATTAAAAAACACATCTAGATTTTTCTAGAGGTCTGGAACACTGCATTATGGATAGATTAATATTAAGTGAAGCTTTTTGGCTGGACTGCTTTTCAAAGTATGTATCTCATAGTAACTGTGAAGCATGGTGGAGGTAGTGTAGTGGTTTGTGGCTGTTTTGCTTAGTTAGGACCTTGATGTACAGTGTCCAAAATTATTATGAAATTGATAAAATGATATGATTACTTGATACAAATTATTCAAATTAAACAGTAATTCTTAAATAAATGAAATGAGCGCTATCACTGTCTGTTATATTAGAAATTGATTTATTAGTTTTAACCCACCAACAACCCTTTGGAATTTGCTAAAAATGTGCTAGAAAATTGTTTTTTTTTTTCTTTTGTAAAGTGCATCCTTATACAAGAATGCAGAGAATGCATCATCACATTTGAAGTAAATCAAATAAAAATATAGAATAGGTAAATTCTCTTAGACAGACTGTTTTGCTTTTATTTAGATATTTCACCGTGTTTTCTTCCCAGAAGTGTTTTTCGTTCCAGAAGGTTTCCTAGCTGTGTTACACAAGCATGTTGACATAGTGGGGCTGCTGTGGACAGAGAGTTGGGGGAACGGCTGACGTGTGACTCCTCAGGCCTCCACTCACACCATATATGGAGGCAGCTTTTTTTGGTCCTGACAACAGACACCTCCACGGCAGATGTTTTTTATGTACAGTGCAGATGTTCTTCCTTCCTCTGATACAGGAGTATGTTCCCATATTTGACAGTAACGGTGCTAAGCCAGGAATGTGTGGAGAACTGCATTATGCTGTTCATTTAGTTCAAGTACGTAAAACACACACTTCTTGGACTCACCACAGCATTCTATGTTGTGCAATGGAGAAGAAAAATTCTGACAACACTTATTGGCTTATCTGACTGTGCTGAAATGTGTCATTTTGGAAAAACGAAAGAGGAAAACACAGAGAAGAAGATTCACAGAAGCACATCCCGTTCTATACGGGGAAGCGGACAGTTGCTCCACAGGCATTTTAATTCCCTGAATTCGTATCATGAGGGACTACTCAGCTCCAGTGTGAAAAGATCTTTAGGGAAGTGCTTGATGGATGACGCTGAACCGTGGCTGGGTGAATTTGAGCTGTGTGTTTTTTTTGATGGGTCGAGGGCTTGTGTTGATGGCTGTCTTTGTTCCTGTGTAGAGGCTTTCTGCTAAAAGCTTTCAGCTGGAGGAGGACGGGCCTGGTATAAATGAAGGTCATGCTGTACAGAGATTCAGCCAGATAGCAAAGCTTTTATTTGGTCTAGTTGTGTTATCATAGTTCAAACTGAGGCAACGCATCTCTCTTTCAGTCTCTCTCTCTTTTCTATCTTGGTCTATATCGCTATAGTTTCTCTTAGTCTGTTTTTTATTTCTGTCTTTTGTTTCTCTTTATGGTGTATTTTTTCTTTAGTCTCACTCTTTCATCTCTTTTTAGTCTCTGTTTAGTATCTTTCTCTTGTCTATTTTTTATCTCTGTAATGTCTGTCTTCAGTGTCAGTTTTAGGTCTCTCTTTCATTACTTTTAATATTTTGTCTCACTTTAGTTTCTTTTCATGTCTGTTTTATTCTCTCTCTTTATATCTCTCTTAGTATCTATTTTATCTCTTATTAGTATCTCTTTCTCTTCTGTCTCACATTACACTCTCACCTAAGTCTCACTTTTTAGTTTTTCTCTCGTTCATCTGTCTTAAGTCTCTGTCTTAAATGTATGTTTTCAGTATATTTTTTATTGTTCTCTTAAAATCTATCTTTCTCTTCCGTCCCACTAGTAATTCACAACTCTTTTTTTAGTTTCTCTTCTATCACTCATTAGTCCTGAGCATATCTCTACAGCCTGTGTCTTAGGTTTTGATTTTAGTCTCACTTTATTTTCACTCTTTTGTCTCTCCTTAATGTCTCTTTTTCTTTAGTTTCCCTCTATTTGATCTCTTGTTTGTCAGTTCTTTCAGCCTGTCTTTCATCTCTCTTTTTCATGTGTTTTAGTCAGTTTCCCTTTTGTCTCTTTTCTCTCCTTTTAGTCTTTCTCAGTTAAGCATCTGTTTTTAGTCTCTCTCTCTTAAGTCTTTTTTGTGTTTAGTCTCCTTTTAGCTCTATTTACTCTCTACTTTCTTAAAAAGGTTAATTAAATGTTTCGTTTTTTTTATGTGACACAAGTCTGTATAAGTCTGTCTGTGTGATGATGAAGACTTCACTCAGCTATGTGTGCTTCTTTAACTGTATCCCTTTGGAATGTGGGAGAAATCCTGTAAAGCAGTACAAAGGTAGAGAGTACTCTGTATTGTTCCTCAGAAGACAGTGGCAGCCTGTGAAACTGTGTTTCCTGAAAGCACACTCTGGTGATCCACACAGGCAGAGCCTGGCTTGGCCAGGTTCCAGCAACACATACAGAGAGGAACTGTAAAGAGATTAGCTTTATATAGATTTATATAGAATTACAGGTGTTGACATTTTGACGGCTTATGCTACACCCAGCCTGAAATGTTGTGTATAATTTAGGGCTGTCAGTGTTGATTTTTCGAAGGAATCAAGTAATTCACTGATCATTGTTATTAATAGTTAAGTAATTAGAGTACGTAAAACAAGGACAACATTTCAGATATTCCAAAATACTTCATCAGACTCTACACACTTTGTTAGCTTTCTTCACTCTGTTCTTCAATAGTCAGGATCCAGCAGGACCACCACAGAGCAGCTGTTATTTGAGTGGTGGGTCGTACTCAGCACTGCAGCAACACCAACACACCTGACATGGTGGTGGGTAGTATCGTATGTTAGAGTGTGTGTAGAGTATGTTGTGCTCAAACAAGCAAATCAGACGCAGCAGTGCTGCTGGAGTTTTTAAAAACTGTGTTCACTGCTGTTCACCATATTAGACACTCATAACTAGCTGCCCCACTTTGTAGTTGTAAAATCAGAAACAGGAGCTCATTTGTTGCTGTAAGATTAGTGATTTTACTTCCTCTAGTCCTTAAAGGAGAACTCTGGTGTAAAATGGACTTTTGGTGTAGTAAAACATGAATAAAGTACGTACATTTGATGAATAGCACACCTCTGTTCTCCCACAGCGATCTGAGATCCAGGAATTTGAACAGTTTGTCAAAACACCCTTTAGAATGGGTGACACGGCGCATAATTTGCCCCGATAAATCGCTTTTTCCACCGTTATCCAGGTTTAAAGTAGCTCCACACCACCTTGCTAGATCCGGAGAGCCCTGACATTTAAAATGAGGCATTAATAACTTAAAAAAGTGCACAAGGAGCTTATTAAAAACCACTGTTTACATCCCATAACACTAGCTTCAGCCATTATCTTTGACTGATAATGTCATAGACATGTATATACATAGACTCTGCATAGCCTGCCTCCTGGCACTGGCTGCTACACTATGCCGAGTCTATGTATATATATATATATATATATATATATATATATGTCTATGACATTATCAGTACAAATATGGCTTTAATCAGTCATTGATCAGCAGTGCCACACTACTAGAACACACCACTACCGTATCAATCAGTGTCACTGCAGTGCTGAGAATGACCCACCACTCATATAATACCTGCTCTGTGGTGGTTCTGTTGGGTGCTGATCAGTGATGACCAGGATAATATAAGAAAAGTAGTAGTGCTTCTTTATGGTCGGTAGAGCTGATAAAGAAGGACAATGTGTGAAGAAACAAAAAGGTGGTGGTTTTGCTGATGAGTGTAATGGTATATCGTAACTGATAAGATGACATACTAATTTTATACTGTTTCACCATCTTTTTAAGGAATCATGTCGTGTTGCGCTTATAGAATAGGGACTCCATCTGTCTGCGTTTGTGCTTTATCAGCCTTCATGTTGTCAGTTGAACAGCTAATATTCGCATGCAGCTGTGAAATGAGCTGAAGTGATTGTGAGCGCTGTGTGTGTCAGGTTTCCCAGCAGCCAGGTGTGCTGTGTATGGGCTGCTGTGTCACCTGAGCTCTGCAGAGTAATTCTCCAAGCCTGTACACGCCCCAGGTGCTAACATGAACAATCATGTATGCGCATGATGTACTGCTTTGACTGAAAGATCTACCTGTTGGTCATCTTTGTGTGCCGAGCTTTTCAAAAGCAGTGTACTGTATGAAGCAGTCTTTGTACATGATAGTCTACACACATGTTCATGTGACGACATGACTGATATAGTCTTTTATCAGATCTCGGGAGGAGGGCTGGGTAGTGTTTAAAAAAAAAGAGAAGGATTCACATCAATCTGAATTTCAGTGGAGATTTCTGAACAATACTTTTCTTGGATAACTTCTTTTAAATTTTTTAAATTGATAGAGATTTACAGTGGGTCTGGTTTTAACCAGAATCCAGTAAGTAGCACTAAAAGTGTGTGTACTTACCAACCACAAGGGTAACAAGACCCAATCAAGAAGATTTAATAGAAAATGTATTAACAGAAACTAACTTTTAGTTTGTTTCTTAAGTTTCTTGTATTTATTCTGTTCTCTATTCTATTGAATAGTAAGTACAGCAATTATGTCTATTTTTTATGAAACTAACAATTATTGCAAACAATTACTGCATTTTAACTATTTGTTTTACATAAGACTGCACAATATTATTTAATATATGAATATAATAATGGTATTATTTAATCATGTCATAATAATAGTGCAGGCTGACCTTTCACTAAGTCACATTTACATAGGATGTTTTTACACCTAGTGTATCCCTGGCATTAGTGACATCATGCCACAGAGAAGCGCAATCTCTGAAGAGCTCTAAGATTTCTTTGACTTATAGGATTTCTATGGGCATTTTTTCACTAGCCTATTTTCCGGATCATGATGCATTTTCTCTGCAGGTTCAGTAAGTGTAAAAGCTGCTTTAAAGCTGAGGAATATTCCAGAAAAGAGATATTCCTCCTCCTGAAATCAGCAGTCTTTGGTTCATTTAAGCGGACTTGGAGACGTTTTGGTGCAGGTTTAAATGCTATCCGCTCCCGTTGCTGTGTGGGGTCATGTGATTAGTTCGTTTTGTAACGTGACTGCTCTGACTTATTACATTACATCCCCTTTCTACAGTGTAAGAATATCTGTAAATGCCTAATAAAACCACACTGTGATAGGATTGGAGCGAGGTTAATACAGTAAGTAATAAGATCAGCTATGTGGAGTGAGTGCAGGTATTGACTGACCGGATGGTGATAAACGCTCGTTTTGCTCTGGCCTGCATGGAGAAAAATCTTTTTATATGTAAATGGTGCATGGTGAAATGCAGCTTGTCCCAAAAGCGCTGTTCCTATTTGCTTGAGTGTTTTTATTCAATAAAAATGCTAAAAAGCAGAAGAAGACCTAACCTTTCGTGAAACTATGTGCCAAAAACGACTCATGGAAAAAAGTTCCAGTGTGTGTTTGCTCTGGTCTGCATCAGTTAATGTGTTTGTAAACTTGGAGTGTGTTCCCCTTGGTGTGGTTTCTGAAATCTAAATGTATTTATGTAAAATCTATTTCATTTTCAAAATATTAGGCATATTTCTTTCACTTCAGATGCTAGTTGTATTACTCAGCTTGTACATTTTTCCATGTTCCATGAAAGGTGTGATTTGTCTTCACTGCAGTGAACTGCACTCTCCACCTGCATCGTGCTGCTTTGAAGTTCTGCAGGCTAAAGCGGTTAAGGCTGCGGTCCGATAAGCTTTGTTTAAAAGTCGGTGTATAAAAACAAATCATGCCTAGCCATGACCAGGTCATGAACTCTGCCTGTGTCAGATTCAGTGTATTCACCTGCTCCACAGATGCTTCACTGTTTAAGAAAAAGCTGCTGCCTTTTGCTGTTCCTGCTTTTTAAATCAGGGGCTAAAGAAAGAGCGGTACTAGCCCACTGTATCTCCAGTCTCTCTCTCTCTCTCTCTCTCTCTCTCTCTGTTCAGCACCTGTGTTTGAGGAGGCATATTAAGAATAGCTCACATGCCTGTGGTCTGAATGGCCGTATTCATCGCTGGTCTGCTTCACTCTGGACACTGATGGCTGCCTAATGTGCCCTGTGTGTACACAGCGCATGTGTGTGTATGCATGCATATAAGTACAGTTCCGTGCTAGTGTGCATGTGTGCCAGCACATGGTGTGTGTGTGTGTGTGTGTGTGTGTGTGTGTGGATGAACATCGGCAGCTCACAGGCACATCTGCGTTCTCACACTTGACAGATAGATCTCACCCTCACTGCAGAGCTGCAGGCCTGCTTCTCACTTTAAGAACACTACATTCAAGTTTGTTTTGTTGAACAAATGCTGGATTTCTGCTTTGAAAAAATATTATATTGCATTATTTAAAAAGATTTTTAGAAAATGTGATATTGACTGCAATACATATGATCTCAGTCAAAATGCAGCAGTAGTGACAGAGTGACAGACTCTTCAAAACTTTCTTTAAAAGTGAATAATTATGCTCTCAGTTGGGTTAATGTTCTTTAAGCAATAATGAGTCATGTCACTCCATCTGAGTACAAGTACACAGTGCAGCAAACTTATGTTCCTCTAGAACCATAGTGCAAAATGGAACAACAGCAGTACAATATAGTCAACAAAGAGCAAACAGCAACAAGTTGTGCAACACAGAACTAAAACACTACAATAAATACAGCAGACAAGAGACAATTTAACAAACTGAATACCGAACAGTGCAGTACGGACACCGTGCAGTCTAAGTGTGTGTTGAGAATATGATGCAGAGATATGTAACATACTTTAACATATAGGTCATACAGCTTCTCTGTATGCTTAAAAAATATATATATTAATATATTGCTGATCCTTTATTTAATATTTAACATGATGCAATAAAATCTCATTATATTGGCGGCCTCTACTCTTGAATAATGAACCGAAAGTGAAGTTTGGTGCATTTATGGTAAACATAAGACACTTATTACTGATGATATAAATATACTACATGGAAGGGTTGGGCAACAGTAATATTCTTGGCAGTATTATAAAATTAACTGGACATTTTTATTTAGCAACATAATATTGCAACAAAAAAAGTGTCATTATTCAGTAGTAAATAAATCTATTAAAAAAACATCAATCAGCACTAAAACCATACCAAACACTATACTTAAGCCAAATACTGACAAATAGACTTCTTTTAAGACATTATGTTATATAGCACGATGTTCAATTAGTGATTTGTTTTGAGTCAAGTATTAAAAAGAGTTTATCCTGCAATTGCTGGAGTAACTGTCTCTCATGTTCATGGAAATCATTTTCTACTTAATTTTGGAGCATTGCTGTGAGGATTTGCATTCGACAGCAAAGAATTACTGAAGTCTGGATGTTGAAATTTTCACCACCAGCCTTTTCCCCAACTCATTCTATTAGTATTGGATGGAGCCCCATCTTTAAAGTGAACACAGTTCTACTGTGCTCAATCACATAACACAAGCAGAGATGTTGTAAATTTGAGTTGTAGCTAGAAGAGAAGATATTTTGTTGTAATTGGAAACTGATGGAAAGTTATTGTTGTGTGCACAGTCTCATTTGCAGAGGCTCTCAGGGGGAATGGGGGCTCCACTTTGCTGTCACATTAGTTTTCTGCTCCTTGATTTTGTTTATAGGTCTCCCGTGAGCACTGTCCAGTGAAGTCTGCTCAAGGAACCAGTTTAAAAGTTATATGTAAATGAGGGGGCTGTGATCATGCCCTGTCCTGTATTGAAAATATTAAAACACAAGCAGCTGGCTTCAGCCTGGAATGGAATGGGTGGTTTGTGTGATTATTCTGAAATATAATATGTTTACAGCATTTTAAAAACAAGACAAGAGTGCTGTTAAGAATTTAACACCATTAGTGCGTTATTAAAACAGTATAAGAATAGTTAAGTAAATAGAAGATGGACAGCAAGAATCGTTTTTGTTTAGATTGAAAAATAGGTACCGTGCATAAATTGAGCTCACAGATTTGTTTTGGTTTTACTTTGTATCTGCACTACACAAGCTTTGCCTCCCTATACATGACATTGATTGTTTTGATATAGGCCGTGTGTGGTCAGTTCAAGGAATATGCCTCTTCAGGTGTCGTGCCAAGAAACGTCTGACCCTTTTTTAAATATATATTTTAAACTTTTTACATACACTCTAAAAAACAGAGGTACAATATGAGTACATTTTGTACTCAAAGGTACACTCTTTATAATTGTACCCTCAATGGTACAATATTGGTCTTTACAGGGCCAGACCTGTTCCCTTTAAAGTACAAAGTCATTCCTAACAGCAATAAGTACAGATTTGTACCATTTATTCGCCAAAAGGTACATTCAGTATTCTGTATCACTGTACTAATAAACAATATATATTTTATTTGCACATTTTTCATTTGAAAGCGAGACAATTTTAGATCATCAAGTTCTTGACACATATTTAGTTGATGATAATGTTTATAATTTTTATAATCTTTACTGGTACAAAAACATGGGTACAAAAAAGGACTTTCATTGAAAGGTACTTTTTTGTACCTCAATATAAGGTACAGCCCCAGCGACAAGCTTTGTACTCTTTTAGGTACAAATCTGTACTAACTTTTCTTAGTGTGTATTGTATACAGGAACGTGGACATTGTTAGACCTTTATTAGGGAGGCTACAGCTGTTCTTTTTTTCATTAAGCCTTCAAGTTATATTTACAGAATATGGTTTTATATTATATACATTTATTAAATTTATTTATGTTTTAAATTCCTAGAAATGAGACATAAAATGTTGAGATACTCATTATAATAGTCAAGAGTTTAAAACTTGTCTGATTGGCTATAGGTAGTCAGTTTCTAAGCATTTTTTTTACCTGTCCATTGGTGTTGTGTGTCTGTGGGTTGTATGTTGTATCTATTTGTAACTTACCCTGTACAGTCTACTGACACCACAGACAGTGAGAGACCAGTGAAAATCCATTTACTAGTGTTGTGTATTATCTGATCCAATAGTTCCCTGCAGGTTTTAGGGTTTGATGAGCTCTTGCTGAGCTGGACTGTGTGAACTGGGATAGGCTAAGCTAAAGCTTCAGCCTATACCTTTTTGGTTGTTTTAGTGATTGTTTAAATGCAAAATACAGGATGTGAATTATTATTATCTGTTCTTTATGTGTGTATATGTTTTGGCAAAAACTGAAATAAACTAAACTAAAAAAAAAAACTGGGTGAGTTATACACACTAATAAATGATAAAAGATAAAGACCACGGTTAAACATTCTAGTAGGACTTTGATTTCATCATATTCCTTTTTGTGAAAACAGGATAACAAATATAGAAATCAGTTTTATCAGTTTATTTAACAGACATGCGACTACACTACAAGAGCATTGACTCTATGATGCTTCGTTCCCGGTATTTTAGTGGAGTATTGAAGAGCTGCTACTGCATGTATCATTGCTGGTGTCTTTTTTTATCTGAGCCTCTACACTCTACACTTTAACCTCCAGTTAAAGTATAGTCCCTCTATTTCTAAAACTCTAGTGACATCCCTGTACAGGAAGTATAGAGTTGACATGACAAGAATAACTTTCTGAGGATTATTTCCTAGACGTTAAAGCTATTAGATGAATTTATGAGTATTGATCATTAGTTTAAACCGTGGGTATTTTGAAATCTTTCTCTATCTCTCTCTATTTCTGCTCTGTGTAAGACATGTCTCTGGGAGACTGTACCTGGCCATGCGAGTAGATGAGGAGGGAAGCAGCTGAGTGTAACTGTTCACATTTGACTTATTCAGCTTCCTCCCAATAACGAATCTAGTGTCTACTTCCTTCTCACTGGCTAATGCGTAATGTGTTGTAGTATTGATTTCCCTTCATTCAGAGTGATTCATTGTGTGGATAGATGGCATTTGCCTTGTATACACTGGCATTGTACTTCAGCGCTCTGCGTTTCTAAATATGAGCCAAAAATCCATTAGAAAAAATTGATTAAGAGAAAAAACAGAGAGATATAAAATGTCTTTTCATGGTTTATACGTTAATGATTTTAACAGTCTACCAATGCAGACTAGATGTAGTACACTTGGTTCTGTCTCTTCTTTCATTGTAAGCAGGTAAATCAATATGTGCCAGAAAGAAAATGCCTTTGTTGTCAAAACCAAATGTTTGTGTCTGAGCCTGATACAGTTTGTCCTGCAGGTCAGGGACAGTGTGTATTATAGCCTTTGGCTCTGTCCGAGTTTGCGGCCGGCCAGAGCGTATCTTTGCCACATCATTGTGTAATATGTGTGTGAATGTCGAAGAAGAGCTGCAGCATCCGTCCGGCCGCTAGAGCGAAACTGATCAGTGAAATAACACTGGCAGGTCTTAGGGGTATTGAGAAGGATTTCAAAGGCAGCAGAGCGGTCTGGTTCATATTGTGATTACATTAAGAGCGGCGAATGCTGGCTGGAATGTGTGAAGGGAATGTGTGGAGTGAAATAATCATTTTAGACCTGCCAGAAGGGCCTGAGCGGCAGCCTGAAGCTGGAAAACTCCCCACATTGTTTCTGCAGCTCAGCTCTCTAGACACTCATCTGCGGTTTTGATGTCTGGCCTAATCCTGTCAGGTCTTAGGTGTGGCGTGCTGCATCTGGCAGAGTGATACAATAGTGCGCCCCAACCACAGTAATCAACTAACAAGCCTAATTTTCAGCTAAATCATAGTGAATTACCATTTTCCTCTGAAAAAATAAAGAAAAGAAAATGAATATACAGTAATAATGCAGAATGGTTATGAAAGCATTTTAATTTAGGGATGCAATGATACATAATATTTTAAGATTACTGCAGTTTATTATCATTTTTTATATATATAAGTTTTTCAAAGTGAATTTCTGTCATTAAGAAAGTTTAGAAAGTTCATTTAGAAAGGTCATTAATTATAAAGCAAACACAATATCATATTCTGTGTTATTGTTTTAAACCAAGCAATATTTTCATCCCAAAACCCACAGGATTAAAAACTCAAACAAACAGTACTTCTATTACACTAACCAATAATTCATCTAAAGTAATAAAAAATAACCAAATCTACAGAACAGAAACATATACAGAAACATATAAAGCAGTCAGCAATTTCACTCCGGATTTTAAATTGTCGACAGGTCCAGATAATAAATCTGCTAGAAATTTGTTGGAGGCTTTTTAGGCCTCGTCGATGACTCTAGAAGTAATCATATTGGAAATTTTAGCAGTTCACACATATCAACCGAGCCAGTGAGCATCCAGTCTGAAGTGAGTTCCAAAAAACTTTGCAGTTTTGAAAATCATGGTTAAAATAGTAGTGTTGTATAAAACGATTTAACATGTTACCATTTCATGTATCTGCAATATTGTAAGGTATAAGTGTGTATTTGTGCAGTTGGATGACACAAAAACAATCACAAGGTATAAGTTCTCAGTAGTCAACCTTGAACACACAGAAATATATATTTATATAGGGGCATGAGTGAAAACTTAAGGTATAGGTGGAGCTAAGTAGGAAACAATCATCAAAATATAAACAAAACATGAACGGATATTGAGCTTTAAAACTAAGAGACTGCAAAATAACAGAAGCTAGATTTAGCAAAACCTGACTGCTGATGTACTGATACTGAAATGATGTAATCTTTTGAAAACTATTCATTTTAAATGGTTAATTTAAGCATTTAAAAGTAGGCTTTCATTCACTAACTGTTTTACTCTTAACACATCTACTATCCTAAGGGAAGAAACACCTAGATAACAATGTGACACTACACAGTGTGAATGTGTGCTGTTTCAGGCTTGCCACTGGATTTCATCAAGGTAATTGATACAGTCAATCATGTAATTGTGGTTGGTGTTGGGGCTGCAGGATATTTAGTTTTAGCATTGCTATTACAGTGTGTAGTTGTGCAATAGTCACACTACAGGACATGCATTGTCAGGTACAAATGTCTGAGTTTGTGAAACACGTCATGCAATAACTGTTTTGCGGTTTTGAATTGCTATAATTTCTATTACAATCAGCTCTGGAAAAATATATGAGAGACCACTTAAAATTCATGAGTTTAAAACCTCTGGAATATAATCAAGAGTAAGATGGGTGATCACAAACATCAAACCAAGCTGAACTGCTTAAATTTTGAACCAGGAGTGGCATGAAGTTATTTAAAAGCAGTGTGTAAGACTGGTGGAGGAGAACATGCCAAAATGCATGAAAACTGTTATTAAAAACCAGGGTTATTCCTCCAAATGTTGATTTCTGAACTTGTTTTCTTTGCCTTATTTTTTTGTTATTTCAGCCATTTCTCATTTTCTGTAAATAAATGCTCTAAATGAATATAGATTTTTTGGAACTTGCGAGAAATGTTGTCCGTAGTTTATAGAATAAAACAATAATGTTCATAAAGTCAGAGAAACTGATTCAGAAACTGAAGTGGTCTCTTAATTTTTTCCAAAACTGTATCTACAAAATGCAGATCTATGCAGATGTAGCCCATTATCTCTTATTTTACTCTAATCATGGACACATAGAGATTAATATTAATATCAAGATAATAATAATAGTAAAAATTTTAATAGCAAGTTAATACCCAAGTTGGTGTAGTGTATTTAGCATTTACCAAAATAATTAAATGCTTGTTTGAAATGACTTGAGATTTTGGTTTTATTTGCCTTACTGTGGATTAAAGATTTCGCACCACTCATTTGTTACCTATCTTTGAATTATTCATCTCATTTCGGTCAGCAGCAAACACTCTTCCCCTCTTTAATGGACTTTCAGCATGGCTGGCCAACTCCGTCCAACGAGTCTGTCCTTCCATTCTGTTTTTGCTGTGGGATTTGGCAATCGCACATAGCAGGCTTGATACTTTGCACACGTGTGTGTGTATCAGAGTGTGTGTGTGTAACATCCTGAGCCAGTGATGGTGTATGGAATGTGTGCATGTGTGTGTTGGAGAGTGAGGAACGGTGTGTGTGTGTGTGAGTGAGTGTGTGAGAGAGAGTGAGATGGTGTTTGACAGTGTTTGGCCAGGCTGTTTGGAGGAGAGAGCGGAGAGTGGCCTGTGAGTTTTAGCGTTTCCTGTCCAGCTGTAGCGCTGGCGCTCGCTGAAAGAGAGCGACTCAGACCGGAGCACAATACTCCGCTTGTGCTGAAGCCCAGAGCTCAGGAATGCCACTCTCACCTTCATATGGCTGACGGGAGTTTGTTTTGGAATGGGAGATGTTATTCAACACACTCCAGCCAGCACCCTCTTAACTCCTGTGCTAGGCAGAGCAATACGGACAGAAGAGTGTATTGCGATTATATTGATGCTTTGTGTGATTGTGGTAGGCTTTATGATACTGAAATATACTGATAAACCATTACTGTGGTAAAAGATTGCACTACATACATTTTACCAAAATTATTTGTTTGTTAGATGACATAAAAGCCTTAATTATGTGCCTTATCTTGTGATGTTAAATAATGATAATACTAGGATACCAGTTCCTAATTCAGTGTTCAGTGTTTCCTGAGAAATGAAGGAAATAAAAAATAATTTATTGTGCTTTTGTTGGAGTAACTGTCTCTACTGTCCATGGAATGCCTTCTGCTGGATTTTGGAACATTACTGTGAGGTAGGGGTTTTCCATATCGTATCATATACAATAATATCGGCAACATTTTTAAATATCATAAATGATATTATACCCTTAAATATCATGCCATATCACCCACCCCTAATTATCAGATCAGGTACTACTTTTTTATTGTTTTTATCAAAAGAAAAATTTACTGTGTTTTTATTTCTCATTATATATCTACTAGAAACTAGAGATTATAGTAGTATCATTTATTTTACTTTAATCCTGGATATATGGAGATATTTGGAGAGCATTAATACTATCATGGCATTCTGGATTATTTACTTTTTTTACAAATCTGATAAAAATTCTTGTATTTTTTAATATCTCAGTTTGGGGTTGTGCCATATCATATCATATGCAACAATACATTTTACTTATTCTTTTTTTTTTTTTATTCCGTGTTTTGTCATATTGCCAAGAGTATTGTTATTGTGAAAATACCATGACATATATGATATTATTTTAGTCTCATATCGCCCACCCCTACTGTAAATTTGATTGCATTTGGCCACATGAGTATAAGTGAGGTCTGAATGTTGAATTATCACCAGCTCACCTCATCCTCAACTCCTCCAACTCATTCCAAAAGTATTAGATTAAGCACCATCATTCTAGAAAACGCTGTTCCACATCTCCTTAGCTTAAAGCATTAGCACAGGGAAACCTAACTGTTTGAATTGTATATATATATATATATACTGTCAGTCATGGCGCTGTCAGTCTGCCTGCACCGTACTTTGAACTACAAACAAAGACTCCAATTCCCAGCAGACACTCACAGTGGACTTCCCTAAATCTGCTAATCACATGATGCTATGGCGTTCCCACCCCCCCGCTTTCTGATTGTTTACACCTGGTCTGTCCTGTATATGTATTGGTCTGTTCTCTTTGTCCTTTACCAAGTATTGAATCTAGTTACCTAGCTCTTCTACAACGCATTTCCTTTGTTTTTTCCTTGCTCACTTTATTGTTTGTTTTCCGTTGCCGGCCTATTTTTGTATTTGTGAATATTCTTTTGTCTTGTCCCTATTCTCTTTTCCTGTTCTCTCTTTGAAAACAGGATTGATCTCTCCCACACACACCAGCTCAAAAGTAAACTTATAAATCTGCTAATTAATTTCTCTTCTACAGCCAGAAGACAATATTATGTTTATTTTCAGCTTTATATCATTTCTCCAGTTCCTGCCAATATATTAGTTCATTTGTCCCTTTCACGAATATTGTCTGACACAAACAATCTGAATCTATCACAAATCCTAATAGAAGTCATTAAAAGTATTGGCGTTGGCTTTCAGTAACACAGTTACACAAGCATTTGTTTGAAATTCCTGTACGCTAGTTAAGAGGAGTCCAACTGTCTGGAGAAACTCAAGGGGTCTTATGCTTCATGATGCTGTTGATCAGAAGGTCTGCTTAATTTCTGTGCCAGTGATTCACACACACACACTTTCATATGCTGTTGGATGAGTACAAAAACTGGAATTATTATTTTATTTTAAGTGTATGTCTGAGACAGCCTGACGCGCTGACATTTTGGAACTAACACAAATTCATGTGCTGGTTTCATGACTCACTGAAGCACAGCTTCCATGTAAGCCTGCCTACAGGCTTCTGCATATTCGCCAGGATGACGGATCCTGAAATAAACACGCCTGTTCCTTCCAGCATGGCCATTGCTCAAGGTAGACTCAACAATGGCAAGTGAAAACTGTGGAGCCACTTTTATGGAAAGGGTGAAAATGGGTTCATTACAGTGATTTTGTTCTGGTCATCAGTGACCATGATTTTAAATTACTTTTATTAAAAGATAGATTCAGATCTGATTGGCTGAACCACATTCAGAGCAAATCCATCTGACACACATCAGTTTAATTTGGTTTTTATTTACAAGTTTAAAAGTACAGATTGGAAACCATAGCTCCAGTTTACCTACATTGTGGTGGTAACATCATGCTCTGGGGCTGTTTTGCTGCCAGTGGAAGTGGTACGTTGCACAATGTCTAGTAGATGAAGTAAAAAAAAAGAAAATGGTTCATTCTAACCTCTATTCATTAGCTGAATTTAAATCTGAATGCAGACAGATTTTCCAACGAGACAATGGTGGCTAAAAGTGGTTGTATAATAAAGCATAGTTACATTAAGCTATTGGAACTGCCTTCACAAGTTCCTGACCTCAAACTTATTGACAATGTGTGGACCATGCTTAAAAATTCGCTCCATAGCAAATTAAACTCTACCAGTTATATCCAAAAGCATCTGGTCAGGTTGCAAATTAATATCATGTTTGTTAGATAATTAAAAAATCTCTTCTGCAATGTCCCACCATGTATTTTTACGTCTCTGGGGTGTACATTATGTTTTTACATGCAGTATCACGATTGATGTTTTGATGTTGTTTTACTTTCCTAGCTGATTCGGATTTTTATTAATAATATATTAAATTATTTATGCATATCTGTGAACTGTTGTGATACATTTTGTTAGGAGGAATGGTACAAAATTTCTCTGGAGTGTTGTTTTTAAGTCTTTGTTTCAGCTAAGAACATGTTTGGAGTGGTGGTAAAGGGGTATCTATAGAATCAATTACTTTTTCTAGCGTGCTCTTTGTTTGTTTATTTAATGTGATTTGTACTATGAATTTGTGTTATTAGTTTGTTTATAATTGTGTAAATAATATTCACATTACATTTTTTCGTACTCTTTTTAGAAATCCTGGTTCACTTACTTGCAGATTTATCTAGCCTATTTGTCGTTTTATAATCATCTATATTCTTCAGTTTTTGTAAGAATATATCAGTATATATGTGTTCAACCTAAAGTAGCTGATTGCAAAGTAGTGTGTGTTGTACTGCCTGTTCTTTCTCCATTCCTCTTTTCTCTCTCTCACGCATTGTTTTAAATCCTTATTTTCATTTCTCCGTATGAGTGAGCAATCAAGTCATGCCTTGTCAAATCAGTGTCAGTGCCTGACAGCTCAGAGAATAGATCCACACTTACACACACATCTGTGCAGTGTACGTATGTAATTAACGTCTGCCTTTCTTATTGCTCCTTTTGAATTTTGGAAAACATAAGAGCGATGAGGTGTACAGAGCATCAACCCCACTATTGTCAGCAGCTGATTGTGTGCTAGTACAGATTTTCTAAAGCGTAATGTGATTGAAAAGGCCTGATATTGTGTGTGAGCTGAAAAGGTGGCGGTACAGTGCTGTCACACTGATAAAAATGAGTAAGAGAAGAGACAGAATAAAGACAGGCTCGTAGGTTTGAAGAACACACACCTAGCTCGCTCTGTATTCTCTTCAGGACGGTGTCTGCTACACTGCACAGCTCACACTGTTTTTGTCTGTGGGTGAGAGCGTTTGACTGCTTCTTCTTATCCACACTCTTCCTCACAGCCTTGAAAGAGTAGAAGCGCTGCAGTCCATTGTTTCCCACATTTGTTTGGGTGATGATAGATGTTGAACAGTGCTTCAGCAGGTCAGGGAGCTTGCATACTGTTGTTGTTTTCTGCTTTCTTTGGGGTTTCTAGGGAAACTGAGGTTTTAGGAACCTTGCCATCTTTGTTTGATTGTTTATTTGCATATGTATTATTCAGCAGCTCATGCACATTCATCATCATAAATATAGTTACTGCAAAAGAGAAGTGTCAGACTGCAATGCCATTCAGAGTGAAAATAAAATTTACAAAGAACAATACATTTTTATTGAGCAAAATATTTATTGAACTACACATATAGAAGCAGTGTGTACTGAATGTGTAATTAATCACACCAGAAATCTCATCATGGAGTTGTAGAGGTTCCTTATGGCATCCTGTGATGTTGATATTGCATCAAATAGCATCCCATACATTTTTGATCAGTGATTGGTCTGGCAATGTGGCTGGCCATGGCACATGGCCAATGTGATTGGAATTGCACAACATAGTGTGCATTCATAAAAGGTAGGGCTACTTATTTACATAATGTTCACCTGTTAAAGTGCCTGTAACACCCCCCACCACAACACCAGGCCTTCTGGACATGATATGCTGCCCTGTTTGGGGCTATTTCTGCCTTGTGGCCAACATTTCAGAAAGGTTTCTCTGACCCATTACAATGTATCTACATTTATTTTCTAATTTAAGTAGTTTTAAAATGTGCTTAATTTGTCATATATTATACTTGTTGTTTTATTTTAATCAAGCTGATGTTACAGCCTTAAAAAATACGTGACAGAAATGATGTACTTGGCTTTAAAGGATTGACTCAAACATTGCATACTTTCAACCATGATTATTTACAGCAAGAATTGAGCTGCATAAAATGCACTATTAGAAGACACCATAACATGAATTACACATGTGATACACACCACTTCTGTATATGTAGCTTATATATATATATATATCTTTTTTATATATATATTTAGATATATATCTTTTTTTTTGAAGGCCTCGTGCAGATGTGCTGTAACCAGAAGGCTGTCTTAGGCTGTACAACACTTTCCAGCTTTCAACATCAGTTGATTGGATTTTGACTTGTAAATGAAAAACTGAAATGTTGTTATTTCATTTGCTATTTTGGGCATTAATCCAATCCAGAAGATGTTCTGGGTTGCACTCTAAGCTGTGAAATGGAAGCAGGATGATTGTCAGTAGATTAGGAACTGTTTCATGGAGTGGCCGTCATCATGACACAGTTTCAGCGGCTCTGTGTGGGATTTCTCAGGCTGTTTTATATGAAGTGGATGTGAACGTTATGTCTGTGTGTTTACCCTGGCAGGTGCTGGTGTCGGGTCAGCCTTCCACAGCTGATGACATCTACCTGGAGGAACAGCAGTCAGGTGATTATCCTGTTGATGATGATGACTACAACTCTGGCTCAGGATCAGGTACGCTTTACATCTTATTCTGACTAACAAAGTTACAGTTCTTTTTTTTGTGTCTGATTTTGTTTTAAACAGGATTATTTATAAAGATTTTGCTTTTTCACTCTTATGTGGGACAAAAAAACGAGATATTTAATTTAAATTAAATATATAATTTCGCCATTCCCATTGTATATGCAGCATGAC
This sequence comes from Astyanax mexicanus, assembly GCF_023375975.1. Taxonomy (NCBI): domain Eukaryota; kingdom Metazoa; phylum Chordata; class Actinopteri; order Characiformes; family Acestrorhamphidae; genus Astyanax; species Astyanax mexicanus. Next base: position 38,377,371 of record NC_064413.1, on the reverse strand, counting down.
ATCACCTAGCCATATAGTTTGCCTTATTTCCCAAACTTAAAGTAACAGAGCTATGTCCCAAAATGGCATAAATGAGCATAAAGGTCTCATTCTTACGCTCGTAATTGACATGGTGGAAGCGGTATCAGTGTTTTTATCAGTGAGGCAAGATGTCTTGTTTATATATATAGACATTCTATATTTATTAATGAAGGACAGTTCTCTTTCAAATATGGGACACAAAATTGACTGGTCTAAATCATATAATTTACAGGGGCAGTCAAAAGTCACAGGGCGCCCTTTTATTTCAGAAACAATAGGGAAATTAAATGAAAAGGGAAAATGACATCTGAATACATCAGCAAGTAATGGGTGATGTCAAGTGAAATTATCTAATTTCAAGGCAATAAATCTTATTTTTTTTTCTGTAAGTGTAAGATTATTTAGCATATTTTAGGAACAACAACCTTAATTAGTTCACTTAGATTTTTCCCTTATTTTAATCATTTTAAACTTATTCAACATCAATTTGAATAAGCAAGTTACCAGTCATGTTATTCTTCTATCCAAATTAAAGATATAAAATCAGGGATTTTTTTAATTGATTCAAGTCTTACTGGTTCGATTCATAGATTTTGAGATTCTAAACCTGACAGTAGAGGTAGCATATGGGTGAAACATTTCATATTAATAGGTGTGCAGGCACTAATCATTCCTCAATCAATAGAGTCACATTGTTACCAGGACAAGCAGCTAGAGCGGTCTGACATTTAATAAAGAAGGCCCATAACAAATATTCCTCAGTTCAGTGCAGTGTAGTGTTCTGTTGCTTAAAAGACGTTTTTTTTTTTCCTTTTCCTGTAAAGTTGTCATTTTGCATGACAGCAATGATTTATTAGGAAGACATTAATAATCCATTAGTAAACTAAAACCTTGCAAATAATCCTATCACAGCACAGTTCATACCACTCCACACAATTTTACCAGACGGAAATAATTAGAACTGTCGCACATTAGTCAAATCCTTCTGTCTCACTTTTCCACATAGACATATTTCCTAAAACTGGACAATAAATAATTTGATTGCAGTAAAAATAAATATATTCAATATATTGATAGAAACCCAGTAGGATAGTTTTTGTGCCCTTGAGATTAATTTTAATGTCTACACCAAATAAAACCAAAAAGAGTTTATGATCCACATGAACATTAAAGTTTTACAGTGTTCTTAAACAATCAGATATGCAGCATTTTCTTTCAGCAGTTTGTATAAATATGACTGTGTGGATACAGATAAGCTGTATAGTGCAGCTAGTTTGGCACAGCTCATTAAGCCTGAGACAGTGAGTGCAGAATACTGGAGAGCTTTTGTATGGCCACTGTTAGCAGAAGGGCTGCCTGCTGGCTGCTAGACAATGGCAGCAGTTTGACAAGTGCACAGATGTTTCACCTGCAGTCAAACGCGGTCAGCCAAGACCACCATGGTTATCCAGCAGGTGTCTGCTCCATACATGAGGCATGCATTATTAATGAATTAGCTCTCCCTCTCCCTCTCTCTCTCTCCCTCTCTCTCTCTCTTACTGCAATCAAACACTACACTAACACCTTCAGAGACTGTGCTACTAATCATTTACAATTCATTTATTCTACTTCCCTTTACATACTGCATGCATGTTCATACAGAAGACAGTGCTGTTTCACCAAACTGCTATTTAATCAGAAGTATGTAGGGTATCTGGAATGTTGAAAATCCTTGCAGTACTTCGCAATTTCCACTTGTGTCAATGAGTCAGGGCAGTTATTTTACTGTCCTATTATAATGGGGCATTTTTTTAGTATTTTGCTACTTAACTACTCAGAAAATGAATGCTCCATAAAAAGTGACTAAAATGTATTATTTTATTATGATTAATTGCCAATTTGATAAGATTATCACTACATCATTAAAGTAAAAGTCTGCAGTCTGGGATTTTTTTACAACAGAGAGCAATTAATGCTAATAAGCTTTTGTGTTCTTCAGTAAAAAAGAAAAAAACCTACAGCAGCTGTGTGAATCACATGTTTTCACCAAACACTTCAATAGAAACACTATACTAATACTAGGATTGTCTCTTTGCTTGCCAAAGAGCTTAATTTTACAGCACGGATTCCATAAAATGTTGGAACCATTGCTATTGTATTCTGGTCTATGGTTGCATCATTTAATTCAACATTTTTTTTTATTTCATTTTATTCCACTTCAACAGTTCAACAGTTTACACATTGCACTACAAAAGACAGATGTCAGAAAGAACAGAAACAAAATAATAAAACCCTTCCAATCCCTCCCACTCCTACTGATTCACACTTTCACTTTCCTGCAGATACAGTCTGAACTCACATATACACCCAAACACATATTCAGACATGTATGAAGTACTAGAGACCCAGACTTGTGTGAGAGTACAGGTGCTCTATCAAAAAAGTGACTTGAGTAGAAGTTGAAGTGTTCTTGAAGCACCACACTTAAGTTGCAGTACTAAAGTAGTTTATTGTAAAATGTAGTAGTGATATACCAAAAGTTAAAGTATTGTGTTATGTATTTATTGCAGAAAGCGAGTGGAAAGTTCTCAGAGTGAAACCTTATAAGATGTGCATAATATCTTGATTGTTTTAATGATGAGGAGCTTCATCAATCCCAGTGGCAGTGCAGAGCATCTCCTGCTCTGGCTTTAGTGATAATGTGGGTTTGGATGATTCATAATATTTTTTAAATTGTAATGAGTAACAATGCAGCACATAAAAATGTACTGGAGTGAAAGTATTGAACTTAAAAAATTGTAGTAAAATAAAAGTAGAAGTAGGGTAAAAAACTAATACAGTAGATACAGATACAGTATTTACAGTCATGTATCTGCATATACATACATACATACATACATAAACATAATATGGAATGAGTAAATACACATTGTAGTAAGCGTCACATGTTCCAATCTGTCCCTTACATCCCAACGAATGTTGCCGTTTAGTTAAGCTGCTAAAAAAAATGCCACTCTGTTGGGTTTCTGCTTCTCTCTGGAGATTATGTACTCTGTGTGTGTAGTTTAATCTTGTGCCGCTAATGTATGTAATGATAGAATGTGATTGTAACTTTGGACATAGCTTACATGGGTACATGTAGTCTGATACATTTTCTGTCCATCTGTTCACTAATGCAGGTTTCAGTGAAGATGATGAGGATAGAGTGTCAGTGAGAAAGGAGAACATGAATCCTGTGGAAACGTTCACTCAGACCAGCAGCCCCAGCCTGGAGACGCCCTCACATATTGATTATAGCTCAGCTGTGGACACCACAGAGGACTACCAGACTGACACAGAGGTAAAAATTATATTCGTGTCAGCAAGACTGCAATTGGTAGACATATTCAGAAATTTCTGATAGTGTTATTTTCACTTGTCAGGGCTTGACACTGTTTGTCATAATATCTCCCAGACTCAGTAGCAGCAGAAAAACAAAGACCACCAAGAGTGACATGTTGTGTCTCCTTTTGAATTGCACTTGTTTGAATCAGATGACAGGCTGTCACTGCTCTCTGACTGCACAGTAGCCTGTTGAGTGTTTTATCTCAATTTGATATAGACAGACTGTTTTGTGTTTTATTGATCACATTTATTCCCCTATTTATATAGCATTGTAAAGATCATGCTTAACAGTTACTAACTAAAAAATGTCTACAACTAATACCAGCCTTGCAATGATCTGCCATCCTGTAGTGCAGCTCGTTTCAGTTACTTCTTGTTTTACTTGTTGCTCATTGTTGAATTACGAGTTATGAAACTGTTGCCGTGATGTTTTTACCTTCAGTCTGTTTATTCAACTTCAATTGGAATGCAAGGTCAGTTTAGGGTTCAGTTCAAGTGCTTTCCTTCTTTACTGCATTTTGGAATCATATGAATTTCTGCATATAATTGCTATGGAAAATGATCAGCTCATATTTCAAAGTGATTTCTGATTATATATGTATTGAACCCCATAAGAGCAGATCAATATTTGCATTTTCTAGCTATTCAAATACACCAATCAATTTAAAAAAAAATTCTTGGGCAGGACTTTCAATGTTACTCTGGCCTACCTATGTAATCTAATGCAAAATGAAACTCTGGAGTAACTTTGAACCATTTTAGAGACATCAGCCACATGGCCTTAATGTAAACCTGTGTACTAACATATAATAATTTTATTCTTTTTATAAATGAATTTATCACTAATCTTCTACAATATTTTATTTAGATTTCACTGTAATACTAATGGTCAGATATGTACAAAAAAAACAAATTGGAGCTTTTGTCCCCAATTGACATATAAGTGCATTCTTTTTGAGAATGTTCTTGGGGCAGATTTATTGGTTTTGATGTTTTTGCTTTGGGGTTATATATATTGTAATCAGGTTTCAGATTACTAAGTAACATCACATTTTGGGTGACAATCTTGCAGCCAGTTGTCCAGTTATGGGGCAGACTGGGTGAAATTTAGTCCAGTTAAGACCATTCATCACTGTTGAGATATTTCTGAACTGCGTGGTGCACATTATCTTTAATCTTTAGTTGATTATCTGCTCAGTACTTCTCTTAGATTTTCCTGCAACCCTTGACTCTGTGTGTCCTCTGCAGGTGTTTGATTATCAAACTGAGGGGACACAGGGCATCGATGTACCCACCAGCACCAGCAGTTCCCCTAGTCTGTCACAGGAATCTGAAAAGCACCACGAGGGGAAGAAAACCTCAGAAACCCTCTTCCAGAGGACAGAGGTGCTGGCAGGTATGTTCAGCTTTGTGTTAGAAATTATTTCTCTTACTTCTTCTAGAGGGCACGTTATCTCGCACATGGGGGCACATGTTATCTCACACACTCTGTCTGATAAGAAACCCAGAGACCCAGAGAAAAGTCCTTGGGATGCGTGTGGACAGTTGACTGAAGACATTACACTTGCTTGCTTTCATTTAACAGATTAGCACAAGCCTTCAGACAGGCAAGACTATCTGCAGGCATGCCTTCAGTCTGCTGAAGCAACTCGCTGATTGCTGTTTGCACTGTATAACACTACGCTGCAGCTTTTACAACTTAGCATTTATACATTTTCAATAAGGATGTTCATATAGATATTGCAAGGATATGCATCTTTTTCTGTCATTTTTTAAAGAGTATATTTTAAATTTCTTCTTCTTCTCCTGTGTTTCTCTAGCTGTTATAGCTGGTGGTGTGATCGGCTTCCTGTTTGCTATCTTCCTCATCCTCATCTTGGTGTACCGCATGAGGAAGAAGGACGAGGGCAGCTACGACCTGGGGGAGCGTAAACCACCCAGCACAGCCTACCAGAAAGCCCCAACCAAGGAGTTCTATGCCTAAATGACCATTTACTCTTTAACATCAACATCAGTCTACATGACAACCAGTTCCTCAGTCTTTTAAAAGAAAGCTGGAATGATGAAAGCCTGAGGAGGGTTATATTATTTAATAGCAAAGATGTTTTGCTTTATAAAGCCAATCAGGTGTTGTGTTTTCATTTTAGATTACAATTTGTTTATTTTGTTTTAAAAATTTTAAAAATGTTGGAGAAAATAATGTGTAATATAAACCAGTGGATCATTTCTTAAAATTCATCCATTGACTACTTTGTAACTGTAGAGGTACATGTTTGTATTTTTTAAAAAGCAGATAAGAGGTTAATATGTGGAATATAAATGTACTTCATCTTTTTCATTTAAATCATTGCCCTGATAGCTAGTTTCTTAATTTAGGTATCACAGGAATTTTTTATATTGTAAAGATTTATTGTCCTTTGGGCTTGTTGTGCCATTTCTAGTTATGTCAACATAAATTTGTATATTTTTGTTGATTAGAAGGACCAACCATTTCCCAAAAGCTCTTCATATTTTGTCGTATTCCATATTTAGGTTGGAATTGCTTCAGACCCAAAATCCATATGTTCAATTTTCCTTTTTTAATGAAGCCAAGAACAAATTCTAACATGCTTCAGCACTCTCTGTCTCTGTCACTTTGTCTGTCACTCTCTCTCTCTCTCTCACCATTTTCCTCATCTATTTTCTGGTCTTTCTTTCTTTAGTTGCTATGCAAGATAACATGAACTCATCTCCCTACCTAAGCTGTTAACATGTGAAGTGCCATTGATTTGTCTTTTATAACCATTCCTAGCTGGTCTTCAGTTGTTAATTATGTCTATGGTCCAGGTAGTCCACTTGCAGACTTTGTACTTTCTTTACTAAAATTTTACCAGTTAAACTCACATTTTAAGTGAAATTAAAAAAAAATTAGGTGAAATTACTATTAAGCTGTGATCTTAATAAAAACTATACTTGATTCATAGACACCTGTTGACAAAAGTAAATATCATTCCTGTCATGCAAAAACATTGTCTCTAAAATGGCAACGTTACAACATTCAAAGTTGGAAGGCAATGTAAAAAGCAATGTATAGAGCATTTCTATTGGTCTATTCATCATTTAAACACTAAATGGCTACCAGAATTAAATTGTCAGAAAGTTAAAAATGGGAAAATTTGATACATGTTTTTGTGCGATACTATACATGTTGAATAAAGTCTTCTAATTGATCTGATTCCCTGGCTGTAAAAGCTTAAAGTGTTTGATGGATTGGACCTTTTTAAACTTTTCCGATCCATGCACTTTTCTAGAATGACATCAATGTTGGTGAAAGGACTTGTTTATAGGCTTTAACTAGGATAGATGTAACTTTATCCAGAAGCTACTTTAAAGTTTGGTTAGCCCAACTATGTTTCCAGGTACCTCCTAGTAGAGCAGAGTAGAATCAAATAGTGCAGAAATACGGTGGCCGAGAAAGCCCAGCGCAGTGCAAATTGAAAAGCGCTGCAAATGCACAAAACACATCCATCAAAATTACAACACAGGTGCAGCAAATAGAAAAACGCGCTGCAAAAAGAAAAACGCGCTGCAAATAGAAAAACGCGCTGCAAATAGAACCACAACACAACGGAAGTGAGTCACAACACAACGGAATTTTCCCGGGGGACCTTAAAAGATGCTGTACCAGCTGTATACAAAGGACAATAAGTGGCAAACAAGCTTCTGAAAAGTAAGTTATGTTTATTACCTGTGATTACCACGGTTGTGTGCATATTATTAAAAGTTCTGCTTCACAAAACGCCTTGTTTGCCACTTATTGTCCTTTGTACACATAGTGAAGTCCGAGACGTTACTGAAGACGCAGCTTAGCTGGTACAGTATCTTTTAAGGTCCCCCGGGAAAATTCCGTTGTGTTGTGACTCACTTCCGTTGTGTTGTGGTTCTATTTGCAGCGTGTTTTTCTATTTGCAGCGCGTTTTTCTAGTTGCAGCGCGTTTTTCTAGTTGCTGCTCCTGTGTTGTAATTTTGATGGATGTGTTTTGTGCTTTTGCAGCGCTTTTCAATTTGCACTGCGTTGGGCTTTCTCGGCCACCGTACAGAAACCATGCAGTACAAAGTGCCATAATAGCTAATAATAATAATAATAATAATAATAATAATAATATTGGAATTGCACTTTTTTTGGCTTTGAATATTTTTTCAAACTGTTGGTGGTCCTTTCTTGTGAATTAGAATCTTTAAAAGATCTTAATATCCCCAGTGAAGTAAAGGGTAAAAAGTAAAAATTGATTGGTTACAATTGAATTTTTTTAGGGAAATTCTCAACATAAGTGCACTTCATTGTTTTGTCTTGATTAACACACATGCAGTGGTCCTTTACTGTGTCCATACATGTGTTGACATTCCCTTAATAGGACCACATTTCTCACAGATGAATCTTTTATTTCTGTTATAATGTTGATTAACTGTCATCCTTTTCCAAAGACCTAAACAGTGTTGTGATAAAAATGACATCTTGATTACATGATTACATTTTCATTCCTTTTAAATGTTTCTTTCTGCTTAATTTCCTTTACGGATCTGACCGTTTTGAGTCAATGACATATGTATTTGTTAATATACAATAATTTATAGACTATAATTATTTATATACAACATATTAAATGTAATATGTTAGTAAAAACTCTATGAAAATGTATATTCACAGATGTTTAAACACCTTTGAAGTGCCTACTGTTTTGAAACAGATTCCCATTTTGGGCATATGAGGACATTTGTACAGCAGGATGATGTGAAGTGTTGAACTTCATAAGCTTAGGAGATATTGGCGACATTATGGAGTTATGAAAGCAGTGTTGTAATATAAAACACTACTGAATAAACATTTTCTCATGGAAAAAAATTAATCTGTGGTTATTATGCTGCTTGTGACATGCATATAGTAGTGCTTTCTGTTCTTTTAGTGAATATCAGACATTTGTAATGTGAATCATTGGATTAGTCATATTCGCTGGGCTGTGTGTGTGTGTCTGTGTGTTTGTGTATGTGCACGTGTGTGTGTGTGTGTGTGTGTGTATGCATAGGCCACTGAGAATAATAACTTCAAAAATGTCATGAGAGTTGAGTTCAATCACAATACAGAAGCCAAACGTCTCTCAAGTGTCTCTCCAAGCTATTAAACAAATGGTACAAAGGAAAAGTAAGACTTCTGAAGGAAATTGCTCTGGGATTTGTCTCCGTCACGATTTGCAGGATCTTAATGGCTTTGACAAACTCAAAACAAGACAACAGCTCCAGCTGCCAGACATACCCTCTTGTCTTGCTTACTGGCAATTTCCTCACACGCCGGCAAGCATGAGTGGGAGACTGCAAACTCGAGTTAGCGTTTAAGTAGAATACTCTTTCTTCAACTGCTACTAATGCAGCTCAGAGATGGAAGGTCACTGGCCCAGACCTAATCCCTCCTGATCTGTGCTTATTTGACATGGCCTACTCAGCAGACAGAATTACAAAGGCCAATAAGTGAGGCTTCTTTCATGATCTTTAGTTTTAATACGATCAGTTTGGGGGTTTTGCTCCGGAGGGAGTTTTTATTTAATGTAGTAGGCCCCTGGGGTTAGGGGCGTGACCACTGTGACCCGGAAGGAGGAAGCTCACAGAGAACACAGACACGGGGAGTAAATGAACTCAAACGTACCTTTATTTTAAATGCCCTCCACCACACCCAAAAACAACTCAAAACATAAGGCTAGCCCAGTGGTGCTCTATAGTTCAGTAGTTTCTTTAGTTTCTTTTGTTTTAGCGTCCGCGCAGCCTCAGCCCTCAGCTCCCCAGTCAAAGTCCCCCCAAATGATGACGGAGGCTGAATATATATGCCTTTCTCAACTGGCGGCTCAATCAGCCCTCATGCGGGCCAGCTGAGACAGGCATGGCTTTGCGCTCTGGCGTGGGGCGGACCCACAACTCCCCCGCCTCCTCACGCCACATTAATGAATCTGTGTTTTTTAGTCTTACTTTTGGAGTAGCAAGTCAATGTGCATTTTATTGTATTGTATAGTATTTTTAATATGGTCCTATTTGTCATTGTTTAGACTTTTTCTTCTTTGTTCAAGTTGATTATCATTTAGCTATCATTTATCTAATCTAATCTATCTAATATTTCCTAAAATGAATAATGTCAATAATGAAAGATGGTCTCTAAATGTTAAACTGTACTGTTCACACATCAGTAATGAGCGGAATGGGAACGTAACCCTTTTCCAATTTAGTAAATTCTCTCTCGAGGCCTTGAAGTGAAATTGAAATCTTCTTTTTAATAGACAGGATTGAGCTCAATGACTTTTGGGTACCATTGGTGTCATTTCTCTTTATACCAAATATCCACATTGAGAAGATCTTTTAGCTTAAAACTGTTTCTTTAACAATTAATGTAACAATGAGAATGGTTTCCTTGTACTCAGTTCATTACTGATATGGCTAAATTTGTACTTATTTAAAGCTACTTTCTGTTAGAGGCACAGCCATAGGGGCACAATGTTCTGTAACTCTGCTAATTCATGCTATTTGGAGGAAAATTAGGATTTCATTTACTATCTTTTCTCAAGGAACAATCTTGTTTTAAATGTACACTGATTGCTTTTAAATTTCCTATTGTTTACAGAGGCTCATTAATGAGCTTCCTTTGCACATTTTATATAAACTCTTGAAGAATTTCAATTAAGTTTATCCTGCAGATTCTCCTTTTATGAATCAAAATGGAAAGGTTTTTCATTCATATATAGAAAAAATACAGGGAAAACCTGAGTTTTTTTTACAGTTGAGTTTGAGGACTGTTGTGATCTATATTCAGTGGGTTTGCTTATGTGATAAAGAATAGCATTAACTAGCATTAGCGCAAAGTGAATGGGTTGTCATATATTGTACTTGCTTAAATTTACGTATGCAAATATCTCCTTAATTCCCTTGTAACTGTGACCCCCTAAACAGGAAAAAGCAGATATTACAATGCAAGGCTTTTTGGGTATCTTTGTCTCCGAGTGGCATGAAGCAGGATCTAAATATTGACAGTTCTTTGTACTTGTGATATGCTGTATTCAGATTTTTTTTTGGTGTTTTTGAATATGGGCTATGTGTATTTATGATCTAATAGCTGAACTTTAATCTTAACTTCCAGTGCTTAATGATACAGGGTTCCTTTTATAAGCATTAAAGACGGCAGGGGGAAAGCTTGATATCTTATATACAGTACCCATCAAAAGTTTGGACACACCTTAAAATCAGTTGATGATTATGGCTTACAGCCAATGAAAACCCAAAAGTCAGTGTCTCCGAAAATTACCATTTGGTACTTTTGTCAGTGTGGGCAATTTCCCAAGTCCTGCTGGAAAATTAAATACACATTAGCAGAGGAATGGAATGCAAACCTAAAATCAGTGTCTTAGAAAATTAGAATATTATATACGACCAATTGGTCCTTTTGGCAGTGTGGGCAGTGTGCCAAATCCTGCTGGAAAATGAAATCTGAATCTCCATAAAAGCTGTCAGCAGAGGGAAGCATGAAGTGCTGTAAGATTTTCCAGGAAAACACTGCACTGACTTTGGACTTGATATAACACAGTGGACCAACACCAGCAGATGACATGACTCTCCAAACCATCACTGATTGTGGAAACTTCACACTAGACCTCAAGCAGCCTTTCCACTCTTCCTCCAGACTCTTCCTCCCTGGATTCTATCAATATGTTAAATGTAGCACTAGAAATAATAGAATACTCGATAAGTGCTACGGTAATATTAAGAATGCTTATACAGCCAAAGCCAGACCACCTCTTTGTAGTTCTGACCATAATGTCATCCATCTGCTTCCAACTTACCGGTCAGTGTTTAAGTCCTGTAAGCCTGAAATACAAACTGTGAAGGTTTGGACAGACGACAAGAAAGAGGAGCTGAAAGGCTGTTTTCTCTGCACAGACTGGGATATTTTTCTGGAGGTGGCAGACATAGACAAGGCTGCAGAAGCAGTCACAGATTATATTATTTTTTGTGTTGATTCCATAATTCCTCAAAAAACTGTTAAACGATACCCAAACAATAAACCATACATTAATGAGGGTATCAGAGAATGCATCAGGAGGAAAAAAGTTGCTTTTTCCTCTGGTGATGTTGCAGGTGTTCATGCTGCTCAAAAGGATTTGAATGACCAACTAAGGGTGGCTCGGCGCCAGTTTAAGGAGAGGGCAGAACAAGACCTGGCAGCTTCCAATACAAAGAATTTGTGGGGCATAATTAGACAGATGACTAACATGGATGCAAAAAAGAAACCCCTGTCGGCCCTTAATGAAACAACTAGGGCGAATGAACTGAATAACTTTTACATGCGGTTTGATACAGAAAATGTGAAGGAATGTGCTGCAGTATTGGAGAATGTAATCTGTGATTTAAATATGGACAGAGTTACAGTTGAACCACAAGCGGTCAACAAAATTTTTAAAGCCATACAGACCAACAAAGCCACAGGCCCAGATTGTATGACTGCATTCTTGTTAAAAAACTTTGCTGAAGAGCTCTCACCTGTCTGGCACAAATTATTCCAGCTCTCTATAGATACTCATACGGTGCCAAAACTCTGGAAAAAATCTGTAATTATCCCGGTCCCTAAAACAGCTTGCCCTCAGGAGAATAATGATTATAGACCGGTGACACTTACCTCAAACGTTTTTAAATCATTTGAAAGGCTGATGCTTGAAAAGCTTCAAATACAAGTGGAACCGTTAGTGGATAAATTCCAGTTTGCTTATACAAAAAATCGAAGCACAGGTGATGCTATAGCAACATTAATGCATCTTATTCTTAAGCATATTGAATGCCCAACTGCATATGCTCGACTACTCTTTATAGATTTCAGTTCAGCTTTTAACTTAATACAGCCACATCTGATTCTTAATAAGTTAGTCCAGGCAAACGTAAATCCATTTCTAATTAAGTGGTACTATTCTTTCCTGTCTAATAGGCCACAACAAGTAAAGTTTAACTCTGCTCTATCTGACACAACAGTTTGTAGTACTGGGGCCCCTCAGGGGAGTGTCAGTTCACCTTTCCTGTTTACTTTCTACACTAATGATTGTGTTAGTATGGACGCAAACCAGCACCTGATAAAATTTTCTGATGACACAGTTTTGCTTAGTTTGTTAACAAAAACCTCTAACCCAAATATGCATCATATAGCTGTACAAAATCTTGTGGCCTGGTGTAGGGTACACAAACTGCAGATTAATACAAGTAAGACTGTGGAAATGCTGGTGGATCCTCGAAAAGTCGGAATTTCTGACCCTGTGTCTATCCATGGTCAAACCATTGAGCAGGTGAGCTCATTTAAATATCTTGGAGTTTACATAGACTGTGATCTGAGTTGGAAAACACAGGTGACCAGGGTGTGCTCTAGGATCCATCAGCGCCTTCATTTTCTGCGCAGACTCAGATTATTTGGTGTCTGTAAGAACATTATGTTAATATTCTACAGAGCAGCTATTGAATCAGTTTTAAGATATGGTATTACAAGTTGGTTTGGTAATCTAACAGTTCAATCCAAAACACAATTAAATAGCCTAGTTAAGACAGCTGGGAAAATTATGGGCATTCCTGCCCCTTTTGGCCCGCATGAGCTGTGGCAGCAGGCTATAATTAGGCAGGCTAGGAATATTGTTTCTGATAGTACACATGTGCTACATCAGGAGTACCAGCTCATGAACTCAGGTAGAAGATACAGGGTCCCTTTGTGTAGGCACAATAGGTTTAAACATTCTTTTGTACCACTGTCAATTAAGATTCTAAATAATAAGGACGTCTGACTGTATTTGGTTGTATAGGGGCTGTGGGGTTCTGTGAAAGTATGTAATGTAATGCACTTTAAATCCTTAATGTATTGTAATGATATGGTTTTGGTCACATGATTGTCTGTATGTGTTTGTTTTGTGTTGTAGTGCAGTATGCCCTCAATCCAAGAAAAATTTCTCCTTGGGAGATAAATAAAGAAACTAACTAACTAACTAACTCTGAACCCTTGTTTTCCAAATGAAATGCTAAATTTACTGATAATCAGTGATGATTTGGAGAGCAGTCAGTGTGGTATTTTCCAGGAAAATCTTACAGCACTTCATGCTTCCCTCTGCTGACAACTTTTATGGAGATGCAGATTTCATTATCCAGCAGGACTTGGCACACTGCCCACACTGCAAAAAGCACCAATTGGTTGTATATAATATTCTAATTTTCTAAGACACTTATTTTCACACAGGTTTCCTTTAGCTGTCAGCCATAGTCGTCAACAATAAAATAAATAAACACCTAAAATAGATCACTCTGTGTGTAAAACATCTATATAATATATGAGTTTCACATTTTGAACTGAATTACTGAAAAAAGTAACTTTTTCTAAATGCACTAGTGTATTAAAATCTCAGCAGAGCAGAGCTGCAGAGCAGAGCTGAACACACTCAGGTCCTGGTTGTGTGTGGAGGAGAAGGTGGGCGGAGTCATATGAGTGGTCATATGATCCTCAGCCTGGCGTCTGCAAGGTTTGTGTTTCAGTACCGCTTTGTGTTTAGAGGGAACCAGTGAGAAAATGTAGCTACTGTTGGGAAATGTAAATACTCCAGGGCGTGTTGGGATATACTGATACTGTGTTTGGCTAATTCTTACTTTGTTTACGTGCATTTTCTCTGCTGCTGTCGGTTATACACGGGTTTAGCTCGGGAGCTTCCTGGTTAGTCAGTTTCTAGAGGCACGTGAGAGATACGTGAGAGAATGTGATTAAATGAAGAGTTTTTTTTTATACATATTTCAGGTTTTAGCTACGTAAATAAGTGCCTATGTGTATAAAATTGCATATTTCAATATTTAATGAGTACGTTTTGCTTATTTTGTGTATTTGCTGGTGACTTTCTTAATTACCTTAACTACCCTCTGTGGCATAGTGCAAAAACCAAACAAACAAATATTTGATTATTATTACACTTTTTCATACCATACCTTATTTGTTTGTTTGTTTGTTTGTTTGTTTATCTTTATGTAATATAATGGTGCAGTATATATCTACGTCCAGTATATATGCAGTAAGGGGTATAAGTCATAAATAAAAATATGTTTAGGTGCCAGAATATGTAAATAAGTATATTTTGCTGTTTGTGTTTTTACTATATTCTTAAATTCTTGTTGTAAACTTACAAAAACAATGTTTTTTTTGTTTGTTTGTTTTTTTCGTTGCCTTGTGCAGTTGGATCAGTTACATTAATCATGATAAAGCAGTTGCTCTCGCCTCTAGTCCTTTTTTAATATTGTTTATTTAATCTTTATTTAACCAGGAGGTCCCTTGAGATCAAAATCTCCTGGCCAAGACAGCACACCATTTCCAATTACAGAAAATTACAACAAAGTGATTACATAAAGACATTTAGAATAAACACAAAATGAGTATGAAAGTAAAAAAAAAATAAACAGACAGAGAATGCATTTAGGAGCAGCAATTGCACGACTCCATAAAATAATTCTTTACCAAAGTTTTAAACTCACTTCATTAAACCAGCTCATTAAGCTGTAATTTGTCTTGAAGGTAATTCCAAAACCACAATTTTAAATAGGAGAAAGCTTTCTGACCAGTTCTTACCTAATCTTGAGGACTGTAGAGTAGCCTGCTGTAAGAGTGTAAGAAAGCTTTGAGCATGAGAGCAGATTACACAAATTTAATGGGAGTTTACCTAAAAGAGATATATAAATAAAAATTAGCAATAATAAAAATCTATCTTACCTTTAATTTCTTTAATAGAGTATCAATAGGAACAATGTAGGAGAACCTGTTATCTCACTAAATACCCAAGTACTAAGTCTTGAAACCATTTTCTCTATAAAGCTGTTTTGTGACATTTGATGTAAAAAGTGCTATATGAATAAATTTTAATTGAATTGAACTTTTTTTACATAGTCTTTCAGATATACATATTTGTAGTTATGACACACTTGTAAGCCTTATTGTATTGGATGTAGATATGCCTTCTACCATTAAATTAAAACAATGTATAAATGGTACGGTAAGGTGTAATAACCAAAAATTTGGTTTATTGCCCTAGAGGAATTAGGCCTACTCTTTCAGTTCTCATTTTTAATCACAATCTACCATATTAACGATTATATTAAACCCAAAATTATTAATATACCTCCAGTCATTGATATACAGATCGCATTACTAGCATTGTGAAATGTTGAATCATTAACTAGTAAAACTACATATAATACCTACTTCAATATCACAGAACAACAAAATATTGCACCTTTTTTTCAGTATCGTGCAGCTCTAGCTGAGACAACATTTTGAGAAAGTAGACAGTGTTGTGATAGCTCTGTATGTTTGCCTGGGAAAAAAACACTTGCCTTGTTATATAAGCATACCTCTCTTTGTACTGTTTTACTTTCTAATCCATCACTAAGCAACTGTATTGTCAATATGTTTGAATGATGACAAATAACTTTTTATATTTGTTTTATTTTCAGATGACGGGCAACAGCAAGTACAGTAGTGGCATGGTTTATGTGACTTTGCTCATCCTAATAATCCTAATTCAAGGTAAGCCACTGTATGGTTCAGAGCATAAGCAACTAGGAGAAATATCCAAGGAGATTTCCCACTATGCTGACATTGCCCTGAAGATCATAGATCTGGCAGTGTTCGGGAAGGCTCAGAACCGCTCCTATGAACGACTTGCCACTTTCACTGATACAATTGGTAATAGAGTGAGTGGATCCAAGGACCTGGACCTGGCTATAAAGTATATGTACAATGCCCTGAAGCAGGATGGACTGGAGAATGTGCATCTAGAACCGGTGAAGATCCCTCACTGGGTGAGAGGAGAGGAGAGTGCTGTGATGCTTCTTCCACGAAACCACACCATGTCCATTCTTGGTTTGGGAAGCAGTGTTGGAACTCCAAAAGGAGGTTTGTAGTTGGTGTACTTCGAGACATTTACTTTGTGTATTGTATACACACATTTACCAAAAAAACAATGTTGTCTGAATGTAATAATGATATGTGTAAGTAATTACAATGTGAAGGAAAAGTCATATAAAGGTTAAAGGCAGTATTGAAGTGCTCACCACCAGACCTGACCATCATTGGTTCCCAATCAGAACCTGGATTTGTTGTAAAGTCATGTCTAGTTCTCTATTGCATGTCTATTAGCAAACAATCTCTCACCAAGAGGAACACTACCTAAAACTGCTTTAAGCTCCTGAGAGCCTTTTTACAGAGCGGTTTGGGAAGAAGTTATAATCCCCTGTGTCTAATCAGATCTTATCTGTAATCATTTACATCAGGGGTCATCAATAGGTGGCATAGATGTCGGCCTGCAAGCATGAAACATCTGGCCTGTGAGGTTGTTTGAACTATGATGATCGATAATCAAAAAAATAAAAAATAAAATGCTTCTCTGGCGAGATTTTGTGTACATACCCCCCCCTGTCTCTCTGTTGTGCTTGGCGTGACTTTGGTTTCAACCTGTTCTCAGTTTTCCGTCCGTTTTTGGGCTCACTATCTCCTTATAAGATCGTTTTTCCAGCTGTGTCCCAGTTCACTAGCCGGGGCAGCAGTAGTGTATTAGACCATGACCCTGACAACGCAGGTTCGATCCCGCAAGAGAAGCGGTGTGTTTATTTATTTTTATTTTATTTTTCCTTTTTTCTTGGGTTTACTTGCTTTGAGATCAAGTGTTCTGAAATTGGGTTCAACGACCCTCTGGGCTGGAGAGCTACTAGTCTGTAGCACTCCCCTTACATCCCATTACACTACATTTTCCAAAAAAAATTTTTTTTTTTGTGGCCCGTCCCGTAATGGGTTGGAAAATATCTGGTCTGTTGCCAAACTTAATTGCCGACCCCTGATTTACATAACTGGCTGAGGCATAATTGCATGTCAAGTTTTGCAGCAATCTGTTTGTTATTTTTTATTTTTTTATGTTTTTTATTTTATAATTTTATGGACATTTTAGAGGAGATTAAGGATAAAAAGCAAGTCATTTTTAAACCCCACATTCAGTGTTTGGTTCTTTGCACAAGTAATAGTACGGCATCTTTGGAAGTCCTCAACATTTGCTCCTAAAGGCCTTCAAGCTGTGGTGTACTGTGCTGTCTCTATCTCACAGGTATTGAAGCAGAGGTGTTGGTGGTGGAGTCTTTTGAAGAGCTGAAGAGAAGGGCAACGGAGGCCAAGGGGAAAATTGTGGTATATAATCAGCCCTTTGTTAGCTACGGAGAGACAGTTGCGTACAGGGCTTCAGGAGCTTCAGAAGCTGCTAGAGTCGGAGCCGTAGCTTCACTAATTCGCTCTGTCACTCCATTTTCTATCAACAGGTCTGTCCCAATCAACTGTTTGTCTTTTTTTTTTTTTTTACAATAAGTGTTTCATGTTTTTGAGAAGACAACATTACCTATAGACTTAACATCAGCTGTGTTCTGGTTATAGCCCCCACACAGGATGGCAGTGGTACGACCCTGGCGTGCCTCAGATTCCCACAGCCTGTATCACAGTGGAGGATGCTGAGATGATGGCCAGGATGGCCTCCAGAGGCACAAGGATTGTCCTGCGACTAACAATGGGGGCGCAGACCCTGCCAGATGCAGACTCCTTCAATACAGTGGCTGAGATCACAGGCAGTGAGCATCCAGAGCAGGTAAGTGCACATGCATTTTAGTATGCATTCAACTCAGTCCAAAGCAGATAATTAACAGGTTTATTGTGAGCATGTTTGAGAAGGGAAATTAACAAACTGCAGAACAGGAAATTGTGACCCATATTCTTGGACATGACCAAGGTTTCAATGTGGATTCAGTTGCATATTGGATGTGGTCAAACTGAACAGATGTTTTTTTTTTTTTTTTTTCACTGCTCCTAAGTCTTATATAAAGTGACTGTGTGATACATGTGTGTATCCTTACTCTGGAAGCCTCCACTCTCCTCGATTCCTCTGAGCATTTTTAAAGAATTTATGCGTCCTTAAAGATTGCGGACTGTGTACAGTTTCTAGGTCACAGCCTGAAGCAACAATTCCAAATATGATTTACACTCACAGTCTGACTAAGGACTTAGTTGCCCTAAGCTTAGCTTCATGTAAAACCAGGTCCAGGTTGAAATTTGGTTTGAGTATTGGGCTAAAATGTACACATGCAAGCATTTAGATCACTCTGTTGATTTGCACACATAGCTTCTGTAACATTTTAAAATAATATTTATAATATTTTACATAGTACCTGTACATGTCATGAAAGCTTTTTGTCATCAAAATAGAAGTCACAAAAGGACTGCACATAATGCAAGGAAGAGGCATTGGTCATGTTAAAAGAAAAAGTACAGTTGCAAAAGTATTCATACCCATTGAACTCTTTCACATTTTGTCACCTTACAATTTAAATGTATCAATATTTTTGCATGACTCACTTTTCAGTTTATTTAATTAAAAAAAAACATGTATCATTTTTGTTCCACTTTACAATTATGTGATACTTTGCATTGGTCCATCACTTAATATCTCAGTAAAAAAACATTTAAGTTTGTGGTTGGTGACAAAAAAAAGTTTAAGGGGTATGAATATTTTTGCAAGTCACTGTATGTACTAAACTGCAAGCATGTAAAATGGCTACTAATTTTTAAAACGCTGAAGAAGGTTGTTTGGTCAGCTGAAACTACTCCCTGGGTTGCCATGTAATGACACTAAACTTACACAAAAAAAGCAAAAGACCAGGTTAGTTTATACAGTTTTATGTTTTTATTGTTTGTACATTATTAACAGCTCTATTTTATATAACTATCATCAGTTAGCTATCTTGATCCACCACAGGCTGTGTTAGCCCAGGCTAAGTCCATTATCCATTATAGCTGTCTCCATCTATAAACACATTGTCAATATTTACTTGTCTTTTACTTGTCTGTAGTCTTAAAGCTTGTAGCATCTAATGCTGTATCTGTTAAACCAGTTTGTTTGCCCATTTTCATGGCTGCAGCAGACTGTGTTTGCTGCTACTGGGTTTCATACCTGGCAACCAGGAGTGTTGAACTAGGACTGGGGAATGTGCAGTGGGTGGGTTCAGAGACTACAACACAAACAGATTTCCACTTTATAAAGGACAAGGATACAAAGGAAATCTTACTGGCAGAAGCAAGTTAGCTTATACTTATAGCATGTTTTCTTAATATCTGATGACAACAGAAATATGATACATATTGAGCCTTTAAACATAACTTCAAAAATAGACACTATTTAATTATTTAAATGTAAGGAATGACAATGTGCATGCATCTTCTTAAGATTGACAAAAATGTATGTATCTAAAGGGTGTATCAAAATCACTAAAGTTTCACTTAAACAAGACCCAACTGGTTTGTATATAAACAGGGCTGTAAATCAGCTCTTGTGAATGTCTTGGTTTGGGTCAGTTTCTAGGACAGGCAATTGGTTTATTGCATGTGTGTAAATGTATCCGATTGGCAGAGTGTAACAACATTAGTATGCAGTGCAGTTCAGCTCTCTTTAAAGATTGCTGTGCTCAAACTGTGTCCAGCCATTTGGTGACCACTCGCATGTGTATGATTTGTGCATGTGTGTGACTCACCAGTCTGCTGAGGGCACCAATTATTGCTGAGGGAAGTTTGATAGAAGTTACCCTTTCATCACTGATTAGAGATCAGTTTTATGGTTTTGTTTCTAATGTCGATTAGCATTTGAGAAGAAATCGCTGTTCTTAGATCAGTGCAACAGCATATCTTTTTCCTGGAACCAATTATTAACGGTATAGTACCACTCTCCCTTGTCCATCATGCACTCCGCTCTTTCTGACACCGAACATGACACATCTCTCCAGGAGTCTAGCTGCTACTGATAGCTGGCTTCTAATTAGTGGCTTGTTAGTACAGGTACAAGTGATGGTTGTCCCTCCTGCTAGAGAGAGCATGCAGCAGCAGAGCATTGATCTCAAAGCCAGGAAGCTAAAGTGTTAGAGAGTTGTTTTAAATTCAGCATCCAATGAATATCCTCAGTGAAATCTGTGAAAAACTGTCACAAACAGCTGTTCTGTGATATGTGGTGGAACACTACACTGTTCATTAGGGAGGGAGGCAATAAAAGTAGGGAGACACTCTTGTTTTTTAAGCCTGTAGGCCACGTCTGTTTAAAACAGCTCACAAACAGCCAGCTCCATAACTGCTGTAAAACTACTGTTTTATAACGTAGCCTTTGTCCTTACATCCAAACACACACTCGAGCACTCATGCCCACAAGTGCACGTACTTGCTCGCACTGGTTTAATTTGTGCATTACGCTGTATTTAAACTCCCTTTTTACATGAGAAGGAAAGAATGCCTCACTCTGCTGACTAAGGAGATTTTAATAGCTGCTTGTGTAGTACTTCAAATGATGTCATTTTCTAAGAATAAGAAGGAGAAGCTAAAGGAACAGTAATGGCACAACCTTTTCATCAAAGGCTCGTCAGTGTGTGGCCTTGAATTTTCTGTACTTTTTTCTTTTCCCCTTTCTGGTGCTCTTTTTATATACCATGAACAGCACTGGCACATATTCAGTGTTTAGTCTCCGAGACTGAAGGTTAAAATTTGCTTTGTGGTCTCCCTGTCTGACATTTTCTCATATTCTAGTTCCTGGAGCATGATTATTAACTGTGTGTGTGCTCGTGTATGTTCTCAAAACACACAGTTCTAAGATACTGCATTCCTGCACATGACCAAGAACATGCAAATCTACTGTTTGGTTTTACTTCTTCTTTTAAAAGTTCATCTGTTGGCTATTTTCAGAAATGGCATGAGAAGAATGAATCATCTTGCAAATGACATATACTGAAAAGTGGCTTATTTGATTTCTGGAGTCACATAATTCTCATAAGGCTCAATTATCTGTTATTTTGTTGTTTGATGTAGGGAACCAGGTCATTTATGGAATGTTTTTAAGAAGGATTATATTTATCATTTAGGAAATCTATTGTATTTCTATTATGGGCATCCTTTGGACCAGACCATACTGTGGATTTAAAACTTGCCATTCATTTCAGCACTTCTGTTATGTGTTGTTAGCAGTTTGTCATTAAAACAGTTGCGGAGAATGTGGTGATCACATCACACTGATGGGAATATATATATATATATTTATTTATTTAAGGTATAATGGGCTGGATTTTGTATTTTGAAAACTACAGCACTTACATTTACACAGAAGGTAAAAATGGCCTAAATGTTTTTTTCTTTAACTGTGATCTATATTGGACATTTGTATGAACAGTTGAAGCTCCTAAAGTGATATGCATGCACAAAATAGCAATGCTTCACATGAAGTTTTTGTTTCATCTTCACCAGCACTATAGGAGCTTTTAAGGTGCTTCTCGGGCTGACAGCCAGAATGTGCTCAAGTTTGCTCTAAAAAGGACACATTATTCAGTTATTGTCACTTCTTTGGTTGTGTCCTTGATTTCTTTAAACTTCACTTTTGAGCCCTTTTTTTCTATGACTACATTCCTTTAAAAACACTGTGTGGTTGTCAAATGTGTTTCAATTGAGAGAGATCACACCAAATATTTAAAGAGGTCTGTTACCTCTTTATCCTGCAACTAAAACCCTTCCTTTTCTGCTGTCGTCTATTTTCCAATTTTTCACATCCAGTTTCCTTTCTCCTCTTTTTTTAAATTTTCTTCTTAATGAAGGGATGCATAAGTTCCAATCTGGCTGTTTAAATATGTATCAAATTTCAATACACATATTGCAGGTAAACTTAATTAATTTTTTTATTTGTTATTTCCCTGACATACAGTGCAGTGAAAAAGTATTGCTTTTGTTTTTCAAATAAGCTTTAATATCCGACACGTGTAACCTGAATAAATACAAAAAGCAGTTTTTAAATGATGATTTCAGTTTATAAGGGGAAAAAGACTATACAAACCACCCTGACCCTATGTGAAAAAGTAATATATATATATATATATATATATATATATATATACATAGTAACAGTGACCAGTTTTACCAGCCTATATACAACATTGTTATTTGCAAGAAGAAAATTTGTCATTTTTGTTGTTGTTGGGCTTTTTAACACATTGCTTTTATTGGCTGGTTTAAGGCTGTGTAATGGCCCACGGGAGCTGCATACACTGCAAACACTGAGTTATAACACTATATCTCATAGCCACAACTCTACAAATTGGTGCATATAATATTCACAGCAGTGACTCGCATAGGATTTGTGAGTGACTGGGAGATAATTGCAGAGTATTCTATACCGTATAAAAATTTCTACACTTTTTAAATCAGTTTTAAAATCTGCTCATCATTACACAAGGATTCATTTTACAAGTGGATTTGTTGTAGCATCAGATATTATTTATTGTGCTCCAGAAACTCCAGATGGAGTGAGCGGTACTAGGCAGGACCAGGGATGTAAATGAACGGCATGCGCAAGTGATCATTTTTCAGCTTTATTTAACATTGTTTATTTAATGAACGTCATGCTGAAGCTGTGGCAGATGGGGCTTCATATCTGCTTTATTTCACTCCAGGTGAGGATTAGGAAGAGGAAGGAGTATGTGTATGTGGATCCCTGATGAGGTATCCACTGTTCTTTTTATAGCAGTAGTGACTGTTTGCGGTGTGTATTTGATTGCGTAGGAAGCTTCAGCTGTCTGTCCATCATTGGCCTGCTGTCCTGTGTGTTTGAGAGGGTTCTGGTGTGTCTGTTCTTTATCCTGCCATCTGTGGTAGGGAAGACTGCTGATGACGTTGTTTGGGTGATCAGTGAGTGTGGGTGCCATGGTAAAAATATACTGTCATAACATTTTGAAGCTTTTCTGAGTTGTCAAAACAAGGTAGAAGTAGAGCTGGGCGATATGGGAAAAAATCTTATCACGATATAGTTTTCCATATCAGTCGATATCGATATGTATCACGATATAAATCAAATCACTTTGTGTCACACTTAAAGGTTTGTTTTTATTAGTGAGAGAATAAGGGAGTGATGGAAGTTTTATCACAATATTTTTTTCTGTATCTCCATAATTATTAGGGCTGGCCCGAATAGCATTTTTTGAGCTCCGGATATTTGGCAGTAATTGGTAGCGAATATTCCAATATTAGTTTTTAAAAAAAACAAATTAATCATGAACGCGAGCCAGAACCCGAGCTTGAACGTCAGCCTGACTCAGGCGCTGCATGAACTCGGGCTTTTTTCCAATTTTTTTCCAATTTTCCATGACTGAAAAAAAAACTTGGGCTATAAGCTCAATATTAAATATTTCGTTTGTTTAGAAATTATTTTATATTCTTAAACCATGTTAAATTATATTAGATTAGTAGGGCTGGCCCGAATAGCGTTTTTTGAGCTCAGAATATTGGGCACTGATTGGCAGCCAATATTGGAATATTTGTTTTTAAAAAGACGGATTAAAAACTGATTAAAGTAAAACAAAAATTGCAACTCGGCCCCTTTAATTCACCACAAAGTTTTCCAAGACCCAGCCGGAAAAAAAAAGATTTCCCACCTTTTCCTCAGCTGGGTCGGGCTCAAAAAATGATTTGTGATAGGCTGTTTTTTGGTTTGTTTGTTTAAGCACTTAGGCTTTTGTACTGCTGCAGTGCAATATTTAGATTTTATATTCTGAAATTCGTTAGGTTTTATTTCTTTTAGCATTTTGAACTTTTTTTCCAATTTCAAATTTATTTTTTTCTGTTCGTTATGTTCTATCGGTCCTTGCGTTTTTTGTAGTTGAAGTTGAATTTAATATTGAAGTTCAATATTTCTAATTTATATTTTGAAATTCGTTAGATTATATTTATTATTGTATTTTGAGCTCACTTTAGTTGGTTATTTTCCAAATTCATATCTATTTTTCTGTTATTATTAAATGTTATTAGCTTATTAGCTTAGCTTGTCATTTAGCATACAGAACTTCTCACGGATTTTTAATGAATGTTGATTTATTAATTTAAAAGCTGTACCTTATTAAAAGTATTTTAAGCCAGACAGACACTGTGTGATTTTTTAATGAGTTTATCTGCACTTTTAAATGGTTTGTCCTGTAGGAAACGCACACGATTTGTATGCTGACACTGTTGTCTGACTGAGGAGCTGCTTTCCGTCAAATGCAGCCTGTAGGCAGGAAAAAATCCAGCCAGAACCGACCATATCATGAGCCAGTTTTAAAGCCAGTAATTTAGTAGAGCATTAAACTACAAATCTGAGATGTACCTGCTGTACTTCTTAATCTCTGCCCCCAAAACGGTCCATTAACTTGCTTGACAGACGCGTCAAATCCCCCGCGAGCACGCGCGGCGCACAGCGCACCGATTAATTCATGCGTTGAGCTTTAAACGCGCAGCTGAGCTGTAATTGGGGAAATATCACAAAAATCACAGTGTGATTTGTTACATTAAAAAAAAGACCATTTTCTTCCGCCTAATCTGAGAGGAAAGCGGTGTTCTCGACCGGCCCGAGTTCATGCAGCGCCTGAGTCAGGCTGGCGTTCAAGCTCGGGTTCGGGCTCGTGTTCAGGCAGATAATCTAAATGATAAATGATTTTGTGTTTTTGCACTTGGGCCATAAGCTCAATATTAAAAAGTTCGTTTGTTTAGAAATTATTTTATATCCTTAAACCATGTTAAATTATATTAGATTAGAGGAAAGTCATTTAGACATCATTCTTAAGGTGTTTTTGTCCTGTTACCGCTCCGCAAAAAAAACTCTTCCTTTAATCCGCGCCCCACATACACATTTTTGCAGCACCTGCCCCGAGGTCCTAATATAAATTGAATTAATTACATTTAGTGCTTAAAATTTACTTAAAATTTATTTAAAACGTGCTGAACAGTGCGGCCGTTTATTCCCAAAGTACAAACACTATGGT
Organism: Astyanax mexicanus; assembly: GCF_023375975.1. Classification (NCBI taxonomy): domain Eukaryota; kingdom Metazoa; phylum Chordata; class Actinopteri; order Characiformes; family Acestrorhamphidae; genus Astyanax; species Astyanax mexicanus. The sequence goes on along the minus strand of NC_064413.1, from coordinate 38,352,075 downwards.
TGTTTGCGTGTGTCGGGCCATACTCCACTATTCTTTAGGGTTTTTTGTTGCATGCATGAGAATAACTATTACAATTTTCTTAACTATTTATTAATTTGCTCCAGCGTCTTCTGGATTGATTACACGTTGTGTTTTCGTTGTTTGCCGCGCCACTTAGACGGAAATGGAAATGAATGTTAATCGAATTCTATTGCACAGGCTTATCATCGTCATCGAGGGAAAAATTATCGCGAAACAAATCGATATCGTTATATCGCCCAGCACTAGGTAGAAGAGAATTGATCAAATTTACCAGAAAAACAGTAGCGCTGCATTTTAAAAAGCTTACTCTGATCATATACAACAACAATACAATACACTTAACATACCTAAAACAATACTAAACAATACTATACTTACACAAGTAGTAGTAGTAGTAGTAGTAGTACAGTCAGCTAATATCTATAGTGATGACACATAAATTTCAGAAAACTTAGTGTACAATAAGCAGAGTGGGATAAATGAGGATAGTGTTGCTCAAAACAAACTGATAATAGTTGGTGTTGTTTTTGCTATGCAAAAAAAAAACACTTGAATAGAAACATTATTAGACTTAGCAATAGGGCTGGACAACATATTGTAGTTATTAATATGCTCAAAACTATTTTAATAAAGATATAAAAATGTCCATATTCTTAATCTTGTACCTGCTATGTAGGTTACTCTCTGTGTGCAATTTAATTCCATAGGAGGTGCATCGGATTGTTTGTGTGGAAATGGTTTGATCTTGGAAAAGAGATAACACTCAACAAATTAGAAACATCAGTTAAAGGTAGCAGACTGGTGATTTAAACATTCTACTTTAATCATATCATATTGTATATTTAAATTTGTCCTAAGCATATAAACCTATAATTTTTTTAGTCAGATAAGTCCCACCACCATATGTAAGTATATATAAGTTTATTGGTGGCTCTTTCATATTAAACAAGCACAAAATTGATTAAAAAGACCATAAGAATATAAATAATATATAATGGCATATATGAAATAACACTGTATTATTAAAAGGGATTCAAGTATATGCTTAGATAAAGAATGAAGTGTATCTCGTGATGTATAGAGTATGCCTCTTTTTTGCAGTTGTATCTATATGAAAAGTGTATTGTGACAGTTTATTATAAAAATGGTAAAGCCTTATTGATCAATTCTTGTTTAGCATTCTTGTTTTAGACAGTAAATGTATGAATTTTAGTTCTGTTGGAAAAGCTGTGTGTGCAGTTCTGTGTGTGAGTAACAATTCTGCATTGCTGACATGCAGCATCTCTGTCTAAATATTTGAAGAAAAGCTGTCTGAAAGCAAGTGCTTTCTCTACAGTTCTACAAACTCATAGTGATAATTACTGTCGCAGACATCATACTAGATAATGGGTGATGGATGGTTCTGTGCTCTTGTCACAAGCTGTAATGTGTTTTCCGTCAGCAGTGCCGTGTTACTGCGTCATGCAGGCTAAATAAAAGACAAATTCTCTTGATGATTCTTCTGGAAGCTCTGTACCGTGCCTCCTGCAAGCACCCACTGCGGCACAGTGCTGTGGGTCATTCCATGTTAAATCTGTTTGACTTGAATCCTCTGGCAGATTGTGTAAGAAGGTACTATGTGATGTCAGAAGTACAAAAAAGTACAAAAATGTTCAATACTTTAGTACTTCCACCTGAGTGTGGTGCTTAAAGAATATTTCAGCTTGTACTCAAGTCACTTTATTAATGGCACACTTAAGTCTGGGTCTCTATACATATTTGCTGATTAGAGAACATAATGTGTACACAGCACCTACACGATCATAAATGAGTGCATTAAATTAATACAGTACTTATAGAGTCAACATGTGACATTTTAAAGTATTTTATATAGCTTTAGGCCAGAATGTTAACCATGTATATTGCTAGCTTGGTAATTGTCTATTTATCTAGTTTTTAAAGTTTTTAAACACCTTACTGAATTTGACTAAAAACTAAAGTCATACTTTGTGTAAGTGTGCAGTCATGGGTGACCAGGAAGTATACAATTAATTTTAGTGTTATTGGACTTAACTTGTAACTACATTAGATCTGGTTTTATTCTTGCTCTTTTACATTGTAAATGCGTATTACAGTTTGATTTAGAATGTGTTTTAATAAGACCCATCCAGTTTTGGGCCACAATTATGGAACTTATAGATATCTTATAGTTTATCCAAGTTCATACACAATAAAAATAATGTGCATTAATAATTTATATTTTATTTTAAGAGGTTTGTTTGGAATCCCTTTGCTGTTGATGTTGTTTGACAGGATTTGACCCCTTAGCTTTGCTTTATTGTGCTATCTTATCTTGTGTTGTGTTGTACTGGTTGGGTTGTAGTTGAAGATGTGTGACAGACATACTGGCTGTGTCTGCAGTAATTACAGATCCACTGTCAGATCCTCCCCCACAGTGACAGAGCTGGAGCCCCGCTGCAGAGGACACAGCTAGCTGATTAAACATTGCCTGGAAGGTTCAGTATACACACACACACACACACATACACACACAAACACACACACGGGCACTGTCTGAATCATCAGGAATTGGGAGTGTTTGATAATATGACTAGCTCCCTATCCAGACAAGAGCTTTGTCAGCTAAGCCAAATGAGGACCAGTTTCCTGTGAAATGTTAATTTTGCTAAGAACGTCAGTGAAAGACAAGATAGATAGCCTGTCAGATTCTAGTTAAATACATCTTATTAATAACACCGTTTAAATACCCTGTAGGTATTTTTCTAGATCAGTGAATCACTTGCAAGCAACAGAGAGAGAATACAAATGTGGACCAAGTTACTATGGTAATTGTCATACAACTGCACTTATAATAGACTGAATAAACAAACTATTATAAACTACTTCACTACACACATATACTGTATGGGCAAAACTAATGTGAGACCTTATCATTTAGCAACAGTTCAGGATGTTGAATTATTACAACCCCACCTCATCTTTAACTCCCTAATTCATCCCATAAGTATTGGATGGAAAACCATCATTCCAAACAATATGTTCACATTTATCTGTTCAGTTTTAGTGATGGTACTTTTTTATAGGGAGTAGACAAGCTGTTTGTGTGCATTTGCACATCTGTGTCAGCAATGAGTACGATTTTAAAATAGTTGAATGCATTCATTAAAAGTGATATCCACAAACATTTTGGCATATTGTAGTATTGTTGTACATGTAGTAGTATAGATGTTTGGGTTTATACAAATAAACAAAGGTGTCAAAATTATTGATGTTCATTACTCTGAGGTAGAAGTACAGACAATAGGGTTTAAAATACTTCTGTAAAAGCTGAAGTCAAACTTTTTACACAAGTAAAAATGTAAAAGTACTGCTTTCATAACTAGCATAAAAGTATAAAAGTAATGTAAGGGAGAAAAATGTGATTTAGGAACTTAAGCCTATAGTGCACTACCCTCCTCCCCTGTGAGGTGTAGAAAGTTCAGAGAAATGTGTGGAAATGTAAGGAGTAGAATTAAAAGCTGTCTTGTTTGTACTTGTTAATTTGTTACTTGGCACCTCTGCAAAATAAAGTGAATAAATGTCAGTAAATTAAATCTGCTGTGTGGAAGAGAGTAAAGTAAATGAGTTAGTCCCAAAGAAGCTTTGCAAATTGTTTTGGTTTTCCCATACAGTATCGGCACCTGTGTTTCTTTTCCCTCATCTGTTAATTAAATTTGCAGCAAACAGTGTTCTTGCATTTATTCATGACAGTGTTCTGAATATTTCCAAATATGGTAAATATAGTATCTTAAGACTCTGGGTGCTGCAGTTTGAGCTTAGGTGTGCTGACAGGCTGTGCTACACAGGAAATCACTGACTCAGAAATGACTGATGCTGTCTGTGTGGGTGAATATTCTTTATCAGACACTGTAATAGTAAGAGTATACTTCAGTTCCTTATCAGATTTGAAACCAGTTTCAGAAATATATGTCCTTGACAAAATAATAAATACCGTACTGACCTGCAGAATATGCTTGTGGGGTCTCATGTATTGAAGGTGGTTGTGATTTTGAACAGATTCACTTGTCTGTTCTCATGGACAATTTTAGACAGATGCTTCCGGGCACAATCATTATCTCCCACTGTGCTGTCCACCCTGAGTTGTAATGCTTTCTATGACGTTTTCTGGATACACGTGTGACACTGTAGATCGAGGGATGTTAAATATCTTTACAACTTAGTAAGTAGAATGTTCCATGTATCTGCACCCATTATCAGTCCTCACCTTACCATAAGCATACTGACCAGTGTTCAACCACACCCACAATATAACACCTCACAACTTATACAGGTGAGGGTGATAAGAAGCCTAAAGCCATAGAGATAGATAATTCTTTAATATACTAATACCTACAGTTAGACCCAAAAATATTTGGACAGTGACATAATCTTCATGATTTTAGCTCTGTATGCCACCACTGGGATTAAAATGAAATGAATGAGATGCAGTTGAAGTGTATACTTTCAGGTTTATTTAAAGAGGTTGAACGAAAATATATTCTATGAAGCGTTTAGGAATTGCAGCCACTTATCTACTAAGTCTCCTCATTTCAGGGGCTCAAACGTAATTGGACAAATTAACTTTTTTCATAAATAAAATAGTTATTGTTAATACTTTGTAGAGAATCAGTTTCAGGCAATGACTGCTTAAATTCTGGAACCTGTGGAAATCACCAAACACTGGGTTTCGTCCTTTGTGATGTTTTTAAGGCCTTTACTGCAGCTGTCTTCAGTTGTTGCTGGTTTGTGGGTTTTTATACCTTTAGTTTTGCCTAAGCAAGTGAAATGCTGCACAGTTGGGTTGAGATCTGGTGACGGACTCGGCCACTGCAGAATATTGCTCTTCTGTGCCTTAAAAAAATTTGGGTTGCTTTCGCAGTATGTTTTGGGTCATAGTCCATCTGTACTCTTACGCTCCTTACCACCAACCTTGCTGCATTTGGTAAAATAAAGTCTTTTACTATGCAGTTCAGAATTTATCCTTTTGCCTTGATCTTCTGTCACATCATCAATAAACACTACTGACCCATTGCTGCTGAAAGCCATACAGGCCCATACCACCAGCATGTTTTACAAAGAATGTAGTGTGCTTGGCTAGTTGGGCACTAATAAAATGCTAACATAATATCATAACAAAGGAATTATCCATTTTAAGGACAATATACTTTCCATTCCTATTCACGCATCTAATTTTGGAACCACACCTAATTTTGCAAAGTGCGAAGGCAGGGAACTGTGGGTCTACCCCACACCATGATGTGCTGCCCCGGTCTGTCCCAGCTGGCCTGAGTTGAACCGGTATAAAGACCCAGCAAACAATGGACGATATCATAATTATTAAAATGATTGAAGTAATGTCAATTTATTCAACGATAAGTCAATAATGTAGTTATTGTGACAAGCCTAGTTCCAAGACTTCTCCATACTTTCTATTTAACATTGTTCCAGTACAGGTTGATCTTAAGTTCACCTGTCCAAAGCTCACTGTTCCAGAACTGGACTGACTTTTTTAGATGTTTTTTTTTTTTTGGCCTTTCTATTATTAATTTGCAACTTTGTGTTTCCGAGCTCACCACTGCACTCTTTTTTTCCCCAGAATGTACCAAACTGTTAACATGGCCACTCCTAGGATTTCTGCTATTCTTTAAAGGATTTCTTTTTTTTGGCTAGTGATGGCTTATTTCTTTTCCATTGAGAGCAACTATGACTGCATGTTTTGGGTCCACAGCAAACACCTTATAGATACAAATGCAACACCTGGAATAAGCTACAGACCTTTTACCTGCTTAACCGATGATGGATTAATGAGGGAAAAGTCTATGGAGCCAATAAAATGGCTTTTGAAATAATTTGTCTAATTATTTTTAAGGCCCTGAAATGAGGAGGCTTTGAAGAAAAATGGCTGCAAATGTTTTATGGTATTTTTTTGGTTCAGTCTCTTGAATTAAATCTGAAATCCTACACTTCATTAGCGTCTAATTTGTTTCAATTTATATTCAGTGTGGTGGCATGCAGAGCCCAAATCATGAAAATTGTGTCACTGCCCAAACTGGACTAACGAGATATATGGATGTAGATAGACAGATATGAGGCAGAATGAACCACTTTCATAAAATATATATTTCTTGTCTGTTTGGAAACAAATTATGCATAATTTGTGTTGTGCAACTCTGTGTATGTGCTCTTTCAGTTACAGACAATAAAGAAGTTTTTTTCCATATTATCTGAGAATGCAGATCTGTAGATAAGTAATTAAATAAATTAATTAATAAAAAAGAGACTGCAGTGTAAGTTTTAGCTTGCAAGTCAAGGCCTATTTTCTTGTTCTTGGTGTGTTGTTTCTGTGGAACAGCACAGTTGGTCATCAGCGAGTTTGGAGAACTGGGCTGCTAGCCTGAGCTGTGCTGTCATCGCTGTCTTGTGGGGTTTGCCCTGTCATAACCATTTATTTCTTCAGCTCTAGAGGCAGCACTCTGCCTTATAAATAATGCATGGAGCAATGATAAAACCTTGTGACACCCAGAATAGCTGCTCCACGACCACCAGGGAGACGAAAGGTAGCTTCAAGAGCATCCTAGGTGTTCTCAACCATGTTTGTGTTCTTCATTTGAGGTATTTGAGGTTTACAAATATATGTAAAATGAGAGTGTAAATGTGCATATGTAAAAGTATTTCTGTGCTTGTTTTTTGTTTTTGGCTTGTTCTAAATATCATGCATATAAATAAAAAAGTGGGTGAGGAGTAGTTTTATATTGAAAATAATTATATAGAGATATAAAAAGAGATGGAAAATTAATCATTTTTATTATGCTTATGCTATTAAAACCACCATCAGCTAGACTGGCATCTTTGCATTTTAGACTGGCAAACACAAGTGTTTTAGTAGAATAATAGTTAATGTAAATGATAGATATAATTTATGACAGCTTGTCATTTTTAGGCCCAATCCCATATCAGTTTTACCCATAATCCTGTTTTTTAAGTTTTACCACTCTAATGGAACAGAATTATAATTAGCTTTTATTTACTTTTATTATTTTTTTTTTCTGTGGCACTTTAAATGCTACAGCATCTGTTGTCTGTTGCACCATTTAAGGTGGAATGAAAAAAATAGCTATCTATGGAGATGACCTCATATTTATGGGTTTTTTTGGTCACATGTGCCGCCATCCTGCCAGTGATTCTTAGACCTTAGACCTCTTGTGCCTCTGAAAAATCTCAGGTTGAAAGGCAATGTAGCCCTAACACTGCCCCCTTACTACTCCAGCCTAACAAGAATGTGGACAACCTCTACCCCTAGATGTTCACAATCCCATTTCACCCCATGGCCCTAAGCCTCCCTTTTAAAAATTAAGTGAATTTGGACTACATATTTTTTTGTGAAAGTGGAGAAAGTATACACCAATATCATGTTTTAGCTCCAACTTATCATCTGTTTAATTGCTTAACTAACCTTTGTGGTGCTGCTTTTCAGTCAGAACATCATCATGGTGTGGAAGAAAAATATTTTGATACGCTTATATGTCTAATAGATTATACATTTTTAAAAGCCTTAACTTTTGTGGAAAGAAATTAACCAAACAATGGTTGAAAATTGAAAACAGTGAAACAATACAGGATTTCTGCCAGTCCTTTTGAATCTAAATATCACTTAGATAGAACTTTCTAGCAGTGTAAAATATACTGGAAGGTCTAGACATCCAGCACACTATAACACTCTCAAAACAAGTTCTGGAAGAGATGCGTAAGTTCTAACAGTAAGGAATGTATAATAAAACATTTTTTTTGGGATTGCAGCAAACTACAGTGAGACCCATCATCTCCAAGCGGAGCCAACTTGGAACAGCCAAATAGCCTCCCATAATTCTTCCAAGAATGTAAGAACATCTTGTACTGTTCTGAGAACTGATGAGTCAAAAGGAACTTTTTGGAAGACTGAACCTGTTTACATTGTGGTAAAGCTAACTTATCGTTCCACAGTAAGAACATCTAATAAACAGTTAAACATGTTGGACATCTCTTTCCATAACTGATGGGATTATTAATTCTGCGGTATCCTATTAAGTCCTATAGGTCCTCAGACGATAATCTGACAGTTAGGAGCAGTTGGGATTTGCAGTAAGACTACAATCAAATCTAATCAAATTATTTTTTATTGTCGTGTAAAGAGTTTTAAAGGAATCTGGTAGCAGTACAGGGAATCAGACAAAACATAAAGCATAGAATCCACAGAGAACAACAGTGGCAAGGAAAATCTCCCTCAGAGCTGGAGGAAGAAACCTTGAGAAAACCCAATTCTCATGTAAACCTTGTGAGGAACCAAGACTCTGAATGGCACAAAAGAAGCTAAATTAAGCTTTAGGAGTTAAAAATTCTGCCATAGCACACTGATATCAATAGGGCTCAGGTTAGGACTTTGACATGAACCCCTCTTATATGCTGTGGAAGAATCTTAAATTGGCTGTTCATTAAATCTCTCCTAGACAAGACATCCATGTACAGCTAGAATGTGGTCTCTGCCTTTAATACACACGCACCCACACACACACACACACACACACACACACACAAAATAAAGCATATGCTTCATACACATGTATATGAGCCTGGAGCGATGAGTAGCCATCGCTACAGTACCCAGGGGCAGTAAGGGTTAAGAGCTTTGCGCATGGGCTCAACACTGGCAGCCTGACTAACACGGGTATAGAACAAACAACCCTGTCATCAATAATCCAATAATGCAGTGCTCTATCCACTGATCCACCACAGCTCACCACTACCTGCTGTCTACGAATATAACTGCATTAAAGCAGTTCTGAAAAGTGTGTGATAAAATGCCTTAAACATGATTTAAAATATTAGATCTTTAAGTTACAGCAGGCATTTGGCTGCAGTTGTTGATGCAAATTGTTGAAAGTTCTTTACATTTAAGAACTTGATCACATGGGTAAAAAAGTGAGTTTTATTAAATATAATTTCTTTAACAAATATATTAATGATAATGGTATTGCCATTTTCATTTTTGTATGAGGATGTGAAACTGTTTAGTGTGACAAATATGCTAAAATAGAGGAAATCTGGAGTGGGTAAAATTTTGTTCTCAGCACTGTATCCTAATAATGGTGCCTACTAAGCTGAAAATTTGAATATGTGGTAAAGTGGTGTCTTGCTGTCACTAAGGCAGAACTTTACAACTTGAGTCTTTTTTTTAAATCCAGCTCCACAAACAGTAAATCTGCCTTTGGTTTGTGGTTGTGATATTTCTCACTTGCAGAAGTTACTCATCTGGATCAGTGCACAGACAAATCGTGATTTTGCTCCCTCTGTTTACATACGTAGCATTAGACCTCTTGTTTTCAATCTCTTCCACATATTGGCATGCTTTTTTATTCTGGGAACATATGACAGTTTTCTCCTTGCAGAATGAGACTGAAATGTTTATAGCCTTTGATGGTTTTAACCACCTCACAGCTAGCTATATTTGTTGTTTGGAATCCCTTCAGAGAAACCCAGAGTTTAAATGCTTCCCCACACTTTATTAGTTTCCACACGGCATGGAATGCTAACCTTTCTAAAGTTGTCTTTTGAACCAGGCTCAGACTAAAGAAATGCATTTGTTATGATTGCCTTCTAGTAGTGATGTGTGTGATTTTTAAAAAAATATTTTCAAGAATCTGTAGAGATTTAGAAATGTTAAGACATCGTTTTCATTCTTTTCTGTTTAAAGTGTCCAAAATTTACTTTATCACATCTCTGAATGGCCAGTAAGTTGCAGCAGTTGAATTGTGTCAATATTTATTAGTGTTGTGCACTGTAGGTGCTTTGAAAACAGCGGGATGGCCAATAAATCTTTGAGGCAGCAAGGCAGGCTTTAAAACCATTTACTGTTTCTTTTCTAGCTGAAAATGGCCATAAGAATTCCAGTTTGGAGAAGATTATATTTTTGAATGACTCCCACTTAAGTTTCACAAGGCAGTTTATGTCATATTTCATCATAAATCATAATTTAAAATATCATGGAGGCCCTCAATCCAGTCAAATGGTAAGGTGTTTTTTTAAACCACCAAATAAACCAGACCTTGAGTTAACTATAGCGTTCAGTAGTGATATTCTGAGTACAAATAATATGTTCTAAAAAAGGCTGTGCAGTTAATCAGCAAAAAATATTTAAAGCAGGCGTTCAGAACTTCGAACTAACAAAATCCTGTCTTTCTCCATTTTTCTGTTAATATTGTGTGTGTTCATATACTTTTCGAACAAAATCATACTTCTGTGTGCATATTCATGTGACTTTACTTCTTCTAGTCTGTGACATGGAAGCAACATGCAGTAAAACTCACTTAACACCGAGGTAACTGAGCGACTCAAGCAGCAAAAAAAAAAATGCATTAATCATAACTGAGACAAAATGTTCAGTTATTAATCATCCTGATTTAAAGTCATATCACCCATCATTATGTTCAGGCACTTATAACATTCAAAGCTCACTATTAATGCATTTTGTATATTACATGATTTTTACAGTGAAACTGAGACCACAACTTCAACTGGCCTATGAAGTATAGTGCAGCAATTTGAGATGTCCCCAGGAAGTGAAACCTGTGGGTGGATGACATAATTTCCTTCCACTGCAAAACTGGCTTCCAAATGACTTCCTTAATTTGTTCCTGTTAAAAACCTTGAAAGGAACTAAAAAGTCCCAGATGGTCTCCTATTCTTGTTTGATATCACTAGACAAAAATATCCATCTGCTGCAAACTAAAATCCAGTAACCATCATAGAGGACCTCTGCTCTTTGCTTCTAATGCAGAAATCTTTCAGCCTTATGCTTAACTTTGTAGAACATTAATAAACCAGCATCTGCTCTACTCACAAAGTTAAGAGTGAGTTTATAATGTCAGATGAGTATTAAGACAAGGTGTTGATACATGTCAGATATGACCGTGTCTGGTGATATGTGAAGTATTTTACAGATTTTCCTGAAGGTGCATCATGTATTTTTAGGTATTTTCAGTGAATTGGCTGATTTGTTACATGCTTAGCAGAAAGAAACAAAGTGTCCTTGTTCAGCAGAATGCAGCACTATTTGTCCCCTGTAACAGTGGGCTTAAGGAAGAAGAGCGATAGGAAATGTGCTGCCTTCGGTTTTATAAAAAAGCGCGAGAGCTGGAGAGACAGAAAATGAGTGTGCCTGTGCTGGAGGGAGAATGAGAGGGTGTTTTGTGTGTGTCTCTCCACAGGCATATTTATGATGGCTTTTTCCATAATTACAGATTCCTGCAAACATACAGTGTCAATATATTAGGAAATGGGCTGTCTGCTGCATATTTACTTATGTTCACCAAAATATTTTTCGGATTTCTGTGTGTTCCTTGCTCTCTGACAGACCAGAAACTTCTCATCCCACACAGTGGTTATGTGGGGAAATAAACAAATAAACAAAATCGTCAGACCTGGTATGCCAACTTGTGTCAACTTTTGCCTTGGGCACGAAAAACTGAGAGGCATAATGAAATAAGCACCTGTGATTTATTTAGTTAGTTAGTTTTTATTTTTTTGAAACGTTTTGCAGCCCTAAATCCAAAAAGAACAGTGTACAGTGGATGTTTTATAATAACGTGTTGAACAGACAAAACATGAAATATTTTAGGTTTATTCTGTCTACAAAAAGATAGTAAATGTAGGAAACATTGCATGCAACAATGCATTTTTTATTTGCCTTTTCCATACAGTCTCAGCTTGTCTAAAAATGTGTCCAGTGGGCTAAGGCACTGCCAGCATGATCTAAGGGCCGCCAGTTTGAATCCCAGCTCATGCTGCTGGCCATCAGCAGCCGGAATCAGAGAGAGCACGATTGGCCTTGCTCTCTCTGGGTGGGTAGATGGTGCTTTCTCTTCACATCACTCCCACAATGGTGTCGGTCTGCACAGCTGTCTGTTAGCTGATGCATCCAAGCGCGCTGGCTACCCAGTAATGCTGCATTTGTGGTAGTCCAAAAAAGAGGCGGAGGCTGGAGAAAAATGGAGAAAGAAAAAAAAAAATGTATGATGCATGTTAAAATAAGTGAACATGTTACAGTGAAAACATTATATTGTATAAATTCAAATTGTAACGCAGTCATGAAAAGGAAGGAAAACTCTGCATTGTGCTTACATGACAGGAATTGCATAAATCAATAGTAAAAGAACCTGAGTATTAAAGCAGCATTATGTAAGAATTGTTATTTTAAGCTACTGAGCTCTCACTAGAGCTGTGGATTGTAATTACTATTACACCACACCAAAATTACATAGTGCTATTGCTGGAGATGACAAATATCAAAAATGCCAGTAACTCTAGAACAAGTCAGCATACCATTAAAATAAGATTGAAGAAGCTGTTTAAATGTAAAATTCTACATGCTGTAATATTGCTTTGAAGAAAACCAATAGCTGGATTATTTGCAATCTAAAATAAACTAATATTAATAATAAACCAAATTGTAAAATACACAGAGACCTGTGTAGCGTTTGGTATGAGCCTTTCTTAGTGTTTTTGCACTATTTTTTATATTGGTAAAAAATATTCATAATTGATAACAAATAAGTTTATTTACCTTTTAAAAATTTTGAACACTAATTTAAAATGCCCTATAGTTAAATAATGTACATCAAACCATCATTAAATATCAGTAAATGTCCAGTCTATCCTTCTCTTTATTATTCTGTTTATCTCACTCTCTCGTTCACATTTCAGTGTTTTTTTATAGCAGCATCCTGTCTGAGCTCATTATCAGTCTGTTTTTGCTTCTGAAGTCTTTTACCAACAGTTTAATTTAACACTTTTACTGCCATTGAGAATTATAGTTTGAAATACAGCCCATACTGCTTATATTTCTCTCCCTCTTGCTCACTTTCTTTCACTCGTTCTGTCGCTCTCACCACCCATCCCCCATTCCTTCCTTCCTCAATTCACTTCTGAGCCTATAATATCTTCAAAACCAAAACTGCAATTAGAATTCTGTTTGTGTTATATTTTATGCATAAAGGCATGTTTAACTGAAAGCACCAGTTCCACTTTTAGAAAGCACATCAAAGCAGGGTGGTCTACCTGGCAGGCCAGTGATGTACACAGTGTCTGGTGTACATGTTTCTGTGTGTTTTTGCAGGAAATGGAACAAATTTCTGTTTGGGTTCTTTTAAGTGCTATGTTTTGCTAAATGGATTGCATCTGTGTTATCTGCATTTCAGTGAGTTCCATTTTTTTGCTGAAGAAAAAACATATACACAGACTAAACAGTTTTGCAGTAATTCTGTCTTCTTCCCAGACATATAAATAACATTTCATATAAATAACATTTCTGGCTGTTTTATACAGCAAGCATTGTTTAGTCATTTACTTTTTGGTAGTTCAGGTTCATGCTTGCTTTGTGACTGTACTTCTAGTCATTACTTTCACTTGTGTCCTACAGTCACCACCTCTGCTTAAATATTGCTTTGCTTGGATAAATTTGCTCTGTAGAGTATTACTTGGCTTGATAAATATAGGACTGGGCGATGATGTAGACGAAATGGATTAGTAGATGCAGATTTTTTTAAACAATGCTAATTAAATACTACATTTATTTAAACACATTAGATTGTATTCAGAATGTGCTGCCCCTTATCCAATCAAACAGATCTAATTACACTTTTTGTAATGAAATGTGCAGTTGATGTATCTTATTTTTATTTCAACATGATACAAGAGCCCAGCTCAAACTAGATTAGTACTACATTGCGTTACATAAGATTAAGATAAATTAGAAACATGCTGCTCCATGTTTACATGATTGTGTCACACAGGGTGTTCAGGAGCTTTTTCATGCTGCAGATCTCCTGTTCTACCACATCCCAAAAGTGTTCGTCTGGATTTAGACTTGGAAGACCACTAGAGAACATTGAACTTATGTTTGTAATTTTAAATCCAGCAGGCTGTTCTTCTCAACTTTAGTGGTTGAACTGTTGCATGAATTAAATCGCTCTAAACTGATGTTTGGTGACAAGTCTATGAATCATTTGTGTTTCTTGCCAAGGGAGGACATGAGAAAGATGGCCTGAACATCTGGCAACCCTCAAGAATAATGACCAAACATTCTGCAACCCTTACAGAATTTAAGCCACCAAAAGTGGTTTGCATTTTTTGATGAATTTTGATAATGTATTAGAGAATATTAATATGATGCATTTTTTTTAAATAATTATTTTTCTCTGTTCTTTTACAGTTTATTTAAAAATACCCATTTATATGTATAAAATGTGTAGTACAGTACACCTGACCAAATACCTGACATTAAAATCCAATTGAAGCATGTGAATATGGTCTTCTTTAGGGCTAAACAATGTGGACTGAATTTTCTGTTGTGATCATATTCCTGCATATTATAAAACCCTTGTATCTCCAAAATGTCATCTGTAGAGATGAAGAAATGAAAAATGTCTGTTTTTTTTAGAGGAAGAAAAAATGTAATTTTGTAATTTTGGCGCATTTCTATTGGTCCATTAAGCACAATGTAAAGAACAACTGCAAGATTTACATTTTGACAAAGTGAAAAATTGCAGAAATAGGTTTTGTGCGATATCTGCATTAAATATAGTGTAATGCTATAATTAATATTCATGGTTAATAGTGTATGGTTATAAACTAACAAGCCTCTTTTATCCATGAAAGTTGCTTTACCTGTGTTGGATAATTTCTATACCGGTCAGAACAATTAGGTCATTTGTAACACTTTTCCATTAAGTTTTTACAAGCTTATAATATGCATAAGCAACTGAAAATCAAATATATTATTATTTTCTTTCTGTGCTTCATAACTCTGATTTGCCTTTATGCTCATAGTATATACCCATGTGTGTTTTTTTAAATTGCGCACAGACATGTGTTGATGTAAAGATGAGAGGGGTGAGATGTGGCAGATAAGCAGCAGCTATTCTTAGCTCTTTCCCCATGTATAGAAAGTGAGAGGAGAATACTAAAAGCTTTCAGCAACAGTACAAAGGTTACTCCCCCCCTCTGGCCTGCCGCACACTAATTCCCAGCTCTACTGACAGCCAGCATCTGGAAAAGTTTGTCAGTTTCTTTTTTTCCTTTTTTCTTTAAATACAAAGCCAAGTACTTGTGTCAGTGTGGAATAATTGTTTGCTAGGGGGAAAGAATGAGAAGGTAGAAGTGTGTGTGTTTTTGTATACTTTCTGACATGGAGAAATAAAAATAGCTCCTAAAACATGTGCAGTATGACTTATGAGCCACTAACCAGTGCCAATATGTCAGAGGACCATCCAGCTGGATGTTTTTTAAATGATGGATAATTGTGTTCATTGTATTATTATCTCATTCCTCTTACGTTTCTATTTTCTTCTCCCTAGGTTGTTCTGCTGAGCGGCCATCTGGACAGTTGGGATGTTGGACAGGGGGCTATGGATGATGGAGGTGGCGTGGCTATTTCCTGGGAAGCTTTGTCTCTGATCAAAGATTTAGGTATGGGGCTGTTAAATAAGCTATTGCAGGCTTAGGCTTTAAAAACACAGATGCTCTGTTGTCTCTACAACTCTGCAATTAATTGTAATATTAAATGTTTAGTTCAAGGGTGTTAAACACAGGTACATCTGAAAATATTTAATATTGAAAAGTTACTTTATTTCAGTAATGCAGTGCAAAATGTGAAACTCATATAGATGTATTACACACAGAGTGATCTATTTTAAATGTTTATTTTTTATTTTTGTTGGTTATGGCTTACAATCAAAAACACAAAAGTCAGTATCTCAGTCACTGCCCAGACTGCCAAAAGTAGAAAATTGATCTTATATATAATATTCAAATATTTTAAATAGTGACTTTTGGGTGTTCAGTCATCAACAATAAAATAAATAAATGCTTAAAATAGATCACTCTGTGTGAAATTCATCTATGTTATATATGAGATTCATATTTTGAACTGAATTACTGAAATAAAGTAACTTTTACATGATATTGATTTTTTTTGAGATGCACTTATAGATGTGGTGCCTGGAACAGCAGTGTGACATGCAAATACTATTTCTTGATTTTTTTTCTCAAAATATTTTGCCTAACATGCAGTTTTCAAATAGTTTCAATAGTTCTTTATTGTTCTCTCTTTTTTGTAACAGTATCTGTTGTAAAAGGAGAACTAAAGAATTTAGATTTAAAAAGAAGTTTCTGAATTAAAAAGAACCCTTCTTTTTGCTAGTAGCAATTCAGCGGAATATACATTTTTTTATTCCTGTTATCACATATATATAAATATATCTGACTATGTTGAAAAACCCCCAGTGGGTATTTTTTGACACAACATGGCAACTGCAGCTTCTTTTAAGTGGTAAAATGGGAAATGCGATTCAGTCATGATATTCCAGTTGGTGGATGTGACCTGTTCTGCACCACTCTGCTCTCTTAGCTTGCTTTTTTGCTGCACTGCCATTCTTGGACTTAGCAGCAGTGCTGCCCATATGGACAAAACAGGTTGGGTGTAAAAGGACAGCTGATTTTCCAGCAGGAACTTTTATTACTGAACAAGCCAAGACAAATTTTAGAGAAATTTGTCCAAAAAGCATTGATTGTTTGCGAAAATGGTATGGTGTTCAGGTTGTGTAAAAACAGGCTGTGTAAACACAATGCATTTTGTACTTTCATTTATTATATAGATTGTTCTATGATAGAATGCACTTCTGAAGTTCTATCATTAATTTCTTTGTATTGTTACATTTATAGTTACATTTATTGTATTGTTATTATTCGTTTGACTAACCTTGACTTTACCTTGGCATTTATTACAAGGTTTGTAATAAAAGAAAGGTGAAATAAACTATGGTTGGCTTAAAGTGTTTTCTACTTGGTCCTCAGGGCTACGGCCAAAAAGAACCCTCAGGGCCGTGCTGTGGTCTGCTGAAGAACCAGGCGGAGTCGGAGCTGCTCAGTACTTCCAACAGCACAAAGTAAACACTTTTCATCACTTATTAATAATTGTACAAAAATATACACCAAACACTTTATTTAAACCACCTCCTTGTTTCTACATTTCATTATGTTTTATCATTTTATCAACCCCACTAAGAAAATAGGAGCAATCATAGACCGTAATCCTTCTGCTTCGTTGTATACATTATTAGCCTCCTTTCACCCTGTTATTTAATGATCAGGACCTCACAGGACCACCGCAGAGCAGGTATTCTGTGGGTGGTGTGTTGCAGTGAAACTGACATGGTGGTGGTTTGTTAATGTGTGTTGTGCTGGTATAAGTGGATCAGATACAGCAGTGTTGCTGGAGTTTTTAAACACCTCAGTGTTTCAGTGATCAGTGATTGTTATTCAGTGAACACACACTAACACACCATCATTATGTCATTATCACTGAAGAGCTGAGAATGACCCACACACACAAACACACATTTTTTCACTTGGAACAGCATTCTACCAAGCTAATGCAGACTTGTTGGATTGCTCTTTTTCTTGCTCTTTTATGATGTAAAGTGTCCAGAATTGATTGGTTCTGGCTTAGTGTAATTATATATCACAGCATGGCGTGATTGAGGACGCAGTAGGAGTTGAGACTGCATGGTAATTGTATACTGCTGTGAGGAGATTGTGAATTTACTGTTGGATTTTGACTTTAGATGATAATCAGACAAGGCAGCAGTTGAGGGCCAACCAAAGTTCAAATACTCCATTTGGCCAGCAAGGCAACTCTTTCACTGTACTTCATCCAAGTACATGGAGAGGGTATTGAATTTAACTTGGTTTGGCTACAAATGTGAGCTATTGAAAATCAATCCAACCTCTTTCTAGTCTGAAAGCTTTAAAGCGTAACTGACAGATACAGTGTATTATTAAATCTGAATAATATGATCTTATTCCAGCCTAGGGAAACCATATCTATTCCCTATAGAGAACATAAGATTTCATAGAGGATGCTTTTCATAAAGGGTGCTTTTCATTAATGGGTATATTAAAGTTATAGCTATATATCTTTATGAATTGTGATGTGTAAGCCCAGGCAGCCATGTCTCAAATTATTATGTATATAGTGTACTATACCTGTTTTTTTAAAGAAGAGATTTACTGTGTTTCTATAGTGCTGTACAGATTCACAGAGTGCCATAGCCAATCACTGGGATTTTTATTGCTGGCATCAGGACACTGAACTGTGCTGTTCTGTGTTTTTCAGGACAGTGCAAAGTGCACATATTTAAAATTCTAACACACCTCAGAACATTCCTTTCTTAAGATTTTATAAACGATTATTGAGTGTTTGTATTTTAGTGCCAAAGAATCCACAGACAGTGTAGTAGTTTGTCAAATGAAATGCTATGACCTCAATTTTGCCTCTCTATAGGGAAACATCTCGAACTTTGACCTGGTGATGGAGTCAGACCTGGGCACATTTGCCCCCTTGGGCCTGCAGTTTACTGGTAGTGACAAAGCCAGAGCTATCATGAAGGAAGTCATGAAATTGCTGGCACCGATTAACGTCACGTCTTTGGAGGAGCATGGAGAAGGAACTGACATTAACATGTGGATGAAAGCTGGAGTTCCAGGTCAGTCTGAATTACAGGTTCTTTTTATTGATTCTGATTTATCAACAGCAAAATGAGCCCTTCCAAAACTGCTAATCTCTATCTCTCTTTTGGCATGTTCCGTGTTTGTTTTAGTCTATTCAAATTCTTTCTTTGGTGTGTGTGTGCACCAGACTCTCAGTCTCTCAGTTGACAGCAGTGCCAAAGGCCATGATAAACTGAGTGGATTTTGCACTGACATCATTTGTTGCATCATGTTACTTTTGGATGGTGTTATTTTTTTAACTGACAAATTGTTTCCATAAATAGCAGGAATAAGCTCAGCACATAAGATTTAGAGGTCGGATTCACAAAAGTGTTTTAAGGCATCTTTATGTGGCATTAAGACGGCTCCATTTTGTCAACTTCAGTAAAGCGTCTAGGAAAATGTTTGAATATCTTGCAACAGTGTCTTTTTTCACTTTTAATGATGGTTCTCAATTAAAAAGCACTCATAGATTGTCGCGTTGGAGTGATGTAAATATTACATGAAGTCCAGGTCACATTGCTGTGTTATATCAGATTTTAATACAGCATATAAAATTCTAAATCATAAGCCCTATCCACAAGGCAGTGGTGCAAAAAGGGGGTATGCAGCGTATGCGACGCATAGGGGCGCTGCACTAGAGGGGGCGCCAAGTCGATGCCGGAAAATAATTTCTAGTCGGTATTTTTTCAGTAAGAGCTGTTTGTTCATGTATGATAATACACAGGGGCAACGCCTGGTCTGGGCTTTCAGTAGCCACCCGTCAACAGTCTATTTTTAGGCCTTGCACGCGTCCTTAAAATAGCGTTGGACTTTTGGATAAATTTAAGCTGATGGGCGTGGTGGTCTGGAAATGATGTGTGTTCAGGTAAATTTCTGGCATGTTTCTATCTTGGCGGCGGAAAAAAGCTTTGCGCGAGTGATCACCCTTCTTTACCATAGAAAAATAAAGCTTACCCAGAGCCTTCAGCAATCAACTATAAAAATAAAATATACTTAAAAATCTGCACAGTAACTATAAATTATTATTAGTTATATTTATCTCTGTCAGTTATAAGGATTTATATTTATGTTTAGTACACAGACTAAATAACTGTAACTATAACTGTAGCAGACAGGCATTCTGCTGTTTAAGAATTTCAACAGATGCTTATTCTCACTCTGGAGTTTTTGATATGGAAAATTAAAAGAGAAAAGAACTTTGACTGAACATAAATTTATTTTATTTAACTTTGCTATTATTTAACTGAATTTCACTTTTCTATCTGAAAAATAAAGCACATTGTCGGCTTTAAAACATTTTAAATACACAGAAATATAAAGCTATACGTTAGAATTCGTTTCTTATAACCAGGGCAAATTTATTGAAATATTAAATATTAATTAATTAATTAATTAAGATCTCATCCAGTGCTTTTAAATGTTGCAGGCACGCAAAGTGGTGCTTGGCGCAGCGCGCGCGGCATTGCGCACAGAATAACATCTCTCTTCTAAAAAAAAAAACCTTTTAATAAATAAGGTCGGACAAGTGTAGTTAAATTCATTTTATTAAATTCACTAAAGCCAACAAATGTACTGATAATTAATCAAGAGAGATCAGGCAAAATGCGCTGCGCCTCTCTCTCTCTCTCTCTCTCTTTCGCAGCGCGGAGCTGAATTCAGCGCGAGGCTGTAAATATTATAAAACTCAGTTCAGTCAAATAAAATTAAGTAAGGACCTGCAAGTTAATCAAATATTGTCAAATATAAAGGATAGGTTGAGGTTTTGATGAGCTGTTTTCATGATTTGAAACTGAAACTAACCAAAACTTTTATTATTATGCGCAGAAAGCCTGTGATTGTTTTAAATGAGTTTTTTTTAATGGATTGTTGTTTTTGTCCATTTCTTTGTTATGTTTATATATACATTTTTCCTTTGAGTGTGGTTTGGTTTGTTAAATTTGTATCCCCAGATGCTATTTGGTTTTTCCGTTTTTTTTTTCAGTATTACAAGTCTTAGTAAATTTCTTTGGTCGTGTGGAGTTTTTCGTTTCTTATTTTCTTAATTAATATCTTAATTCGTTAGATTATATTTTTGTCAACATTTTGGGTTTATTTTCGTTTGTTATTTTTCTAATAATAATAGTAATTACATAATTTATTTTCTTGAGTTTTTTTTTTCGGGGCAAGTCAGGCAATAGTTGCTTTTACTAGTAACTAGTTACTTTTATAGTGGAGTAACTCCGTTAGTAACTCAGTTACTTTTTTGGAGAAGTAACTAGTAACTATAATTAATTACTTTTTCAAAGTAACGGTCCCAACACTGATTATTAGTGAGGAGACAAGCTGTGAATGAAACATCTCCTAACGGGAATCACAGAGCCAGTTCACTGATAAAGTTCCGCCTTTCAGGAGAAACAGCCAATCAGCTTGCTGGTTTTGCGGAGCGCTGTGGGCTAGTAGGGAAGCCCCGCCCCAGCCCCCACACTGCCTCTCTGAGGAAGATTTTTGAGGGGTTTTGAGGTCTTGCTGTATTTACAAT
Organism: Astyanax mexicanus; assembly: GCF_023375975.1. Lineage (NCBI taxonomy): Eukaryota > Metazoa > Chordata > Actinopteri > Characiformes > Acestrorhamphidae > Astyanax > Astyanax mexicanus. The sequence goes on along the minus strand of NC_064413.1, from coordinate 38,330,915 downwards.
ATAACTGATCATAACAAGGTAGTAAGTAGATGGTGAATCATAAAACTAATAAGTTATACAACAGGGGTTGCCAACGCTGTTTTTATATTAAATAACTGATATTGTGCATCTAGAAAAAAATTTAGGGGGGGGGGGGGGGGCGATAGTCTGTTTGCATACACCTCAAAAAGTATGTAGTTGCACCCCTGCCAGAAGGGATTAGTTTCTCAAGGGTAAAAATATTTCACACTTCTACTCAGTGATAAAACTCTTGTATCTGGACTGCAATAAAAAAACAAGAGGAGCAGTGAGTTTTTTGGCTTTCTTGGTCACATGACGTCACGTTCAGTAGCTCCTCTATTTCGACTCGCTGTTGTGTTTACGTGGATCTCTGTGGAAACGCGTGTCCAGAGTGTAATTATGGTGCGTAGTATTGGACAAATAGCTATTTTATGAAACGCAAGGTGATGAAACTCAGACATGTGAATCCGGGTGGGACTAATATTATCGGAGGACCACGGAGTTCAGCTAGAAACTGTAGGTAATTAAGCCTGTAATTTTTTTTAGAGGACTTCTAAAAAACACATACATGGTCGTTCTGGACAGGAATAAAATCACAAAGCACCCCCTGTAAAAGAGATAATTACCCCTGAAAAACGAATCCCGCCCAGATAGGGCTTAAGATTCCTCGTGTTTTTGTTGTTCGACTTAATTAGTATGTTTACTCATTTCACGTTTGTCTCATTTGAATCTAACAAGATTAAAAAGAGGGGAACAGCCACCAAGGACCTTTGAAAATAAGGGAAATAGGGTGTTAATAGCAAATAAGTTCACTGCACTGTAATTGTTTTGTCCCATCCACATGCTGCCTATTTTAAAACATTCTTACTCTGATAGAAGTGTGCTGCTGAAGCTTTTAGCTAAGACACAGCAGCTTTAAATAATAAGCTGTTTATCCAAATAAGCCTCTGCTTGTGTCTGATCTTCCACACACTGCAATTTATTTTCTGCAGTTAAAATAATAAACCTTAGCTGCTCAAGCTGAACATACTTGAACTGTTGACTCTTATCTAATGCCTGAAAGAAGACATTAATGGTTTGAGTTCATCAGAGATCTCTAAAACTTGCATTATAAAGAACTTCTGACGCTTTGTGAGAGAGGAAAGCTCAGGTACACGCCACCACACGGACATGGTTGGACAGTCGCAATGAGGAGCCTCTATTAGAGCTCTGTGGAATTCACACCTAGCAGACAGGAAGCACTTTTTATAGCAGCTTCACTGTTCATTTCATTTATTACGCAATCACATCTTGAGTCACTCATATGATTATATTTAAAAAAGATCCTCAAGTGAAACTTTTTTTCCTGCACTGAAACGATATGAGAGATACAGCCGCCCAGAACTTAAAAAATAATGAAATCAAGTTCTTAATGCCTTGCTGGTATTTTTAAGCTTTTCTTTGCTGTAACAAATTTGCTTATGTGTATATCAAAAACAAGCTAACATATATTGTCATATTGTTTTGGTATATGCTTTGTTTTTGTTGTTTTGTAATATAGGGCTGCACAATATATCGTTTCAGCACCGTAATTGTGATGTGTGCATGTGCATTTGTCACATTGAAGGACACAAAAAGTTACTTAAGGCTCATACTACTCATACTAAATAACATTTATTAACCAAATGTAAAAAATCAGCATCATATTTCTAAACAAATTTATATCAAATTTGTATATAAAATTCACAATATGGTGTACTTATAGGAAGTTCCCAAATAAAACAGAATTTAGAATCTCAAGAAATGTGCAAATCTGTGTGTTTATCCCCAGAAATTCAATAGAATTTCCAATCTTGGCTACATGGAGTGCATTATTTTAGTATAATGATAGGTTGGTTCATTAACTTGTAATATTTTTCTTATTAAATATGAATAAGTAAAAGTAATTTAAGTTGTTAAATTTTATTGCAATACTCAAAGAAGCATTGCATTTTCTTTATATATTTACAATATGTAAATTTACAATGTAAAAAAAACTCTAAAGGTTTTGGCAGAGACATTGTGTGTCTGTGTGTGTTTAAGCCTCAACCGTTTTTCTGTACAAAATGTTCTTTCACTGATATCCGATAGACTGGCGATGACATCACTTGATTACTTAGGAAAATGGGACCCATACAGAGTGGGAGGAGACTGGAGAAATGTATAGAGAAACTCCCTGCTCTGCAGTGGGTCAAAGCCAACAGTTTAAACAAATGATTCACACACACACGCACACACACGGCTGCCCAAACATCTGCTGCTACATGTTAAGATGACACCCCCAACCCACCCAGCCCCCTCTCTTCCTTTTATGTGAGCATTGTTTGCAGTGTTTGAGCTGTAATCCGGTTGTCTTGAGTTGTTCTTTCAGTAAACTTTTTTCAGTGTCCTTCGGCAGACTCACTGGGGACTGGCATTGCTAATGCTCTTTTCCTCACTAACACTGCACAGTATACAAAGCTGGTGTGGGTTTGGATTTAAGTAGGGTGGTAAAACAGGAATAAGTGCTTTGTTTCTACACCTTTAACATCACGTCTGCAGTTATAAAGTGTGAAATTTATTCACCCCAAAGCTTTAGCTCTTAAAGACGCTGGTCAGTTATGAGCACTACTATGCAGGTAAGGTTTCACAGCGCTCTGTAGAGAGCTAGAGCAGAATTAAAATCAGTGGCTCAGTAAGGAGCCTCCTGTTTTAAAGGCTGAGCAGGACTTGGTTGCTCTTGTTGCCTGGAGAATAGGCGAGAGTTCTGGATGGAGCGCTTCCCATCTGGAAACAGTACAGAAACTGGAGAAGTCTTTAACTGTAAACACATGCGCTTGACTCCTGTGCTCCCATTTCCCTGTTCATCCTAGAAACAAAAAGAATCTGCTTTAGTGTAGAAGGGAAAGTTGGTCTCAAACTGCTGATACTGATGTCAGAACTGTTATGTAGAGCCCCTCATTATATGTTTGACTGGCCTGACCACTATTAGATCCATATGTATAGACGAATCAGTGGGCATCTTAAAGATTTAGGTCCAAACCAGTGTAAACAGGATACTGAGTGTAACTAAACCTAAACTCTAGAGGACAAATTGTTTCTAGGGCTGCAACAATTAGTTGACACAATTGACAATGTTGATTATTAAAAATGTTTTTGGGACAGAAATGCTGGGGGATGGTTAAGGGCTTTTTACATATTTAATATACACTCTCAGTCTGGTCTCTGTCACCAAAAGTGCCCAAGCACATAAGATTATGCATTTACTCACTACATATATAAATAAAATGTTATGTATTTTTTTTATCATTTTATTTCTATTTTTTTTTTATTTTCTCCCTAATTTACATGGCCAATTACCCAACCCACTCATTAGGAATCCCCCTATCACTAGTGACTAGTCTTCCAATACATGTGGATTCAGACTCCGCCTCTTTTTGAACTGCTTTTTGATCCAGCATTGCTGAGTAGCATCACAGTGCGCTCGGAGGAAAGCGCAGTGACTCTGTTCCGATACACCAGCTCACAGACGCCTTGTGCTGATCGACATCACTCTTTGGAGTGATGAGGAGAAAGAGTGCCATCTACCCACCCAGAAAGAGCAAGGCCAATTGTGCTCTCTCAGGGCTCCGAACGTTGTAATAACATTAGTTGTAACGTTAAGAAAATGTTCTACTAACCACAAACCGTTAGCTGGTTGCTTGATATGTTGTTGTTCCTGCACATTTATTACGCAAACCTCAAATTCTGCACTTTATAAAGTGGTTCATCTGTTCAGCCTTAAACAATTACTTCAAGTGGCAACAAGCAGTTATCAAATCAACTCGATTGATTTAATAAATACTGTACTTTAAATCAAACAACCTAATTCAAAGTATTTGAGTTAAATTATGTCATTCTATTGGCAATACTGGGCATTGACAAGCTGTGTGTGTGTGTGTGTGCATTTGCATATCTGTGTCAGCAATAGGTGCAGCTTAAAGGAGCTGATTGGTTTCATTAGCAGGGTATGCAAAAACAAAATATAGCATACATGAAATATTTACTTGCAAGTGAGGTGCAAACCAGTGAATCATATTTATCAAGCATCCCAGAGTATGAATGCTGAGTATTGCTCTCCTGCCCAGGTAATTATTATAGCTGTGAAGTGCCAGAATTTCCCCATGAGACGCACAACACAATTCCCCAGCAAAAAATATATATATATACCACTCTTCTTAGCTGAATTGTTCAGCCTTTGTTGGCGGATATGATTAGTATTTGGTATAAAAAGAGTGCAGAGATGTTGTCATGGTATGGTACACACAGACAGATTTGCATGTTGGGAAGCACGTCTGTCTGACATGTGGTTGCTGGTACGCTTGGTTAACGACACATTTCAATCTCGGTTTCATTTTTTAGGTGCTAGCCTGCACACAGCTGACAGTAAGTACTTCTGGTTTCACCACAGTGAAGGCGACACAATGACTGTGCAGGACCCCACAGAGATGAACCTGTGCTCAGCTGTGTGGGCTGTGGTGGCCTACGTTGTTGCTGACCTTGATGAGATGCTCCCCAGATAGTGCACCAGATAGTGGAATTAGTAAAGCTTCAGGCAGACAGTAAACAGTAAATTAATGATTAGCAATCAGTACACAATTGTGTAATTGTCTATGAAAAATGTGCAATAATCTTACTGTAATGTACTGTTTTTGTAGGTGAATTATAATATTAATAAAGTGCAGGAGATTGTATGTGGATAACAAAACTTGGCTTTCTCATCAACCTCAACAATAAGCCAGCTGCCCTCTATGTCTGCTGCTATTATACAGTGTTTTCTGATAATGTACTGATTATATGAGACACATTTTAATACAATTAACTTTTTCCTATAAATTGAGTTAATAGCAGAATTGAAGCTCAGGAATCTTTGTGAAATGAGTGAGGATGTAGCACTTTGAACATTGTATTTAATCTCCAAGATCTGTAATGTTTAGATGTTTAGCACTATATGATTATAGCCATTATCAGTGTGTTTACAGGATTTTACAAATGGAATTAAATTTTTTCATTGCACAAAAAAAATCTTTTGAATGATCCTCAGTGTTAGTTACCATATGTATTTATACATCACTTTATTTTGGTATTTGGGTTATCTTTAAATCATAAATATGTTATATTCACTTAGTAACATGCACTCTCTACCAGAGAAGATTGTAATGATTAAATCCACCCTTTGTCTTGGTTGGGTTACACCAAGTTGACACACACCATAATAAAAGTAAATAAAGTCACAAAACTGTCTTGTCCAGAGTCATCTGTCCAGGTTCACTCATCTACCAACTGAGTGTTATTGCTTTTACATTTTTGTGAACCTTTCACATGTAGTTACATATAAATATTGAATTTGTGTTTGTTTAGGAGAATAATTCTCAAAAAGAAAGCCGTATGCACTTTCTACTGGTCACGCCATGTGACTATAGTATCTGGATAGAATCCTGATTAGATTTTAGCAACATGCGTACTAGGGATGGGCGATATGGCACTAAAATAATATCACGATATTTCATGGTATTATCGCGATAACGATACTCTTGTCAATATAAATTATTATTATTTTTTTCTTCAAAAATACACTACTGCAACAAAATGAAAATTACATTTTATTATTGCATACGATTTATGTCACACCCTACCTGAGATATAAAAAAATACAAGAATTTGATCAGATTTGTAACAGAAGTCAATGATCCAGAATGTCATGATGACTTATAATGCACTCTTAATATCTCCATGTAATCAGGATTAAAGTAAAATAAATGATACTGGACATACATATTCTGTCTCTAGTAGATATATGGAAAATGAAAACAGTGTGAAAAAAGTAGTACCCTGATGGGGGTGAGTGATGTGGCACGATATTTTTAGAGTATAATATCGTTCACGATATTAAAAAATGTTGGCGATATTATCGTGTACAATATGATATGGCACACCCCTAATGCGGACACTTGGTAGACAAATGCGTCTCAGGGCTGGGTTTCCCAAAAACTTTGTAGTAATGCTTTATAAAATTACAGGACAACAAAATATATTCTTGTCATTGGGAAGTTCCTGGTGTTGTAGGTCCAGTGGATGGAACGCTTATCCCTATACACTCAGCATCACCTTCTTTATTGTAAAGGGCTCTCTGCGGTGAAAGTGCAGTTTTTTATCATGGGCTCTTAACGGACATTGTGGCCGTTCATCTGCGCAAACTCTGGAGTGTGAAAGAGGGGGTGTGGCCGGAGCGGAGCGGCAGGTGTGGGTGATTCAGGTGATGAGCTGGAGCCGCTGCCGCTCAACCCGCCAGTTCAACCGGCCGCCATGAGGACGCGGAGCTGAACCCCAGGTATTTACACCGCTAATCCTTACAAATAACTTACCTACAGCTGAATTACTGACCCACAGAGCGCAGCTTCTTTAGTTACTGAGCTCAGCGGGGTTTACTGGAGTTACAGAACGATAACGGAGCTTTAGCCTGCTAACTAGCCTAACTAGCTTGAACATTGGAACACGCTCGGTTAGCAGAACAACCGAGCGTGTTCCAATGTTCAACCAAACGCTTTCCCGGACAACTGCTCGCACTGCTGCGATCCCTTGAATTCATATTTTAACATTTAGAATAACGTATGTGGAAGTTTAGAATAACTCTAGTTAACACTCTAAACGATTCAGATTAATTATTCTAAGCTAGCTCCACATTATCATTACTGACTCAACCAGCGACCCTGATACAGCTCACTCCTAACTAACTGTTAACGTCTTTATTCTCTCTCTTTCAGTTCAATTTGGTTTGATGGCTTCCTTTTAATTATATTCCAGAGGTTTTCAATTTGGTGAAATCAAAGAAACGTATGTTTAAGTGGTCTCTCTTGTTTTCCCAGAGCTGTATACAGAGATATTTTAATAAGAGGCAGAGAGAACTCCATCTAATTTATTTTAAGAGATTTGAAATATATAGCTAGATGTAAAATCTGAACAAAAAAAATAATGCAAACAATTTAACTAATTTAACAAATAATTGAAAACATAAGTGAATACAGTGATACAGTTTATAGTAATGTACAGCTGGTTATCTTTGGCATGGTGTGGTCACTCTTTCCCTCAGACTGTGGCAGGTGTGGAGTTGCTGAGCTGCTAGGAGAGTGTAGGGTAGTTTTTTTTTAATCAGGGGTGTTTTGGGGGGAAATTTGGTGTAGAACTGTGTTCAGGTCTGGGTATATTTTGGGTGCTCAGTGAGGAAGTGCAGCTCTGTCTCTGGTCTGTTTAGTGGGTGGTGCGAGCACAGTCTCTGCTCTTTGGGCAGACAGGACTTCTTATTTCGTTTTTTATGACCAGAATGCGGGTGCTGAGTCTGTCAGTCAGGGTGGTAAGGTGGTCTGTCGCTCTGTACTGACAGTTTAGGGACGAACAGCACAGCAGTTTATTTTGAAATACAGCTGGTGTAGTTTTATTGGAGTAGTTTAGTAATTTGGTTGTATTTGATTGGTTTGTGTGGGATGTTAGTGTGTATTAGGGCTGTGTTTGTGTATAACTGTGCTGAAATACCAGCTAATTGAGTGGATTGGTTTGTCTGCTTAAACCTTGGTGTCGCTGAGCTTTATAACATTAAGAGCGGCGGGTCACTGTTCTGTAAATAGCAGAAATAATTCTGCCCAGTGTTTTTGTGAATCTTTGTGAATAATTTTACATTATTCTGCATGCAGTTGGATGTTTGTTCCATTTGCCTAAAATATTATGCAATTTCTAGAATTTCTACAGGAGTTTGTTGTTTTATGGCATAGAAAGCTCTGCATTATTTTTCTTTTAGTTAATTCACTGCCAATTTAAAGTGTCCAGATGAACTAATTGTAATACCTACATAATTACTCTGCCAGAGCCCAAGTCTAGCAGTACTGCCCTAGTTGGTTCAGGATGTGCTGTAGACCGGGCACTGTGGGCTGATTTGTTAATATAAATATGTAATAGCGTTGGATTCAGACAGCAGGTTCCAAACTAAAAATATTTTGGTTTTATTTTGATTAATGTATTTTTTAAATTAAGGTGTGTAGGGTGTAAAATGATCAGTAGTGCTGTAATTTGGTAAAAATCAAATCTGTCTTCTACTCAAGACATTGTGCTCCATAATGAAGTTTAACATTCTAGAATTTAAGAATATGATCAGCTTCCAGATTACTGTTTACACAGATGCCTCTGTAATTCTTATTAGTTCTTAATAACAATAAGGAAATAGAAAAGCAACCTGCACTTAACCAGGTTAAATAAGTTCTTAAATAAGTTAAATAAGAATTGCCAGCTGTAATTTAAAACTTTTTGTTTTCTGCTTTCTTTTTGTTAATCTTCAGTTCAGCTTCAGCTCAGTAATTCTAATAGGTTTTGATTGTCTTTAATAGTGTGTTCATTTTTTAAGCTTTTTGTTTATATTATTCTTCTGTGGATTATATTTTATAATTTGCTTTTCTGTAAAAGAGTTTGAAAGTGTCCAAATATTACCATTTTGTAAAAAAGGTTTGATTTGACTCCTCAACTAGTGTCAGTAGTTTGAGTGTACTAAGCTTTTCGCTTCTGTTTACACTGTTTTAATATCTCATAGTAAAGGTGTATGTTGGTGTTGGTTGGATCATTGTGCTTTTGTTTTGATAATTGCCTAGTTTCTTATGTATATTTTGGCATACCTTTTTTGATCGTAGGTTTTGATGCACATGTAATTTTTCTTTTTCTGGTGTTTTTTTAAATATTGCCAGATTAACTCCTTCTTGTGATAATATATGGTGTCCAGAAAGGTGTCTAACTGGGTTTGAATTTCTTGGGGACTGATTGCTTTATGAAACTCTTCTGTGCGGTTTGGGGTCCATCTGTATGATATTGTACAGCTTACTGGGCTGTTTGTGTGCTGTGTGGTTATTCTGTCCTGACCCAGGGTTTGACAGAGCTGCAGGAGGTTGATTCTGTTCACTATGCTGTCCACTAGGCTGAGGATATTCCACATATTAATAGTGATGACATTTTTGATGTTAGATTTTTTCTATTAATATCAATTCTACTGTATGTATTTAAAATCTATGTAGCATTATACAACATTCATTCAAATTGCTTGACAATAATAGTAAACCATTTACAATGAAATGTGAATTTCCTGGTGCAGATACTGCTGTAACTGCTTGATCTCAACCATGTCATTAGTGGTATGGGTTCCTCTGAGAACATCTGCATAGCTTACATTTGTATTACCAAAGCTTGTATTACAATAAAAAATATATATTATATAGTCTGAAGGAAGAACGGGTCATAATAAACAGCTTAATCTTAAAAAGAAATGATGATAGATAAATAAAATATAGCTCTGAGTGAGCAGCTCACTCTGTGCTCTCCTAACAGATAAGGCGCTTATTTGTTGAGTGGACATTGGACACTTCCAATTCCCTTCCACAAAAGGACGATATTTTCAATTTGTAGATTAAAATATTGTCAGACAAATTCTATTTGGATTTTCTGTATAACATTGATGTATGGCATAGAAAGCTCTGCACACTTTTATCTCAGTTTATTCACTGCCGCCATTTCCTAAAGATAATGATTGTGATGTCTAAATAGTTATAAGTAGAGGAGTGGCTTATTTCAGTAGTGCCAAATAGAAATGTGTTTTGTTCTTTAATATCTGGATCTTTTTGAAACCTCAATAATCTTTGTTTTTTTTAGGTTTATTGCCAGGGCCCAGGACCAGTTGTTGCTGTAGCGCTCTCTTTGGAGGAAAGTAGCATCAGGTTGTCTCCATAGAGCAGGTATTTTATTTCTGTACTGATTAGGGTGAATTCAGGGGCTGCAGGTTGCTCCAGTAACACAACTGGTTTGTATAGATATTAAAGAGTGTTAGACTTGAGCTGCAGCCCTGCATCACCCTGTGACTTCGAGGGAACTATTGTTCTCTTGTTGTCCAATTCAGTTTTGCATGTGTTTAAATTTAACTTTTTACCACCAACACTACCTATTAGAACTTATTAAAATGGCCAAGTGTGCAAAATAGAATTAAAAGCACATAACTATGCTGACTTCTTGTAAATGTTGGTAGATTAGGGTTTGTAGCGTGTAAATATGTACTGTTTTGGTAAAAAAAAAAAAGGCTTTGGTATAACTTAATCAGGACACTGTTTTGGGTTCTGTGTTTTGTTTAAATAGCTAAGTTGTTTTCTTATAATTTCACATTCTTTATCATAAGTTTCTTTTTGGGCTTTTTTTCCTACATGCTTTTATTAAGGTTAGCTGTGAGAGCACATTTATTATTGCCAGATTAACATTGCTTTGATTAAATTGGAACTCTGTTGTTAAAAATGTGTTTAAGTTTAGTGATTTCTGTAGAACTGGTTACAGTGGTGAATTCAGACAGACTGTTAGGAGTTCATTTGTAAACAGGATTTCTCTGGATTAGCTGGCTGGACTCCTGATTGGTGAACTCTTGCGCTGCTACGTTTGGGCAGGAAGTAGCTGCACCTGTGAAGGAGAGTAGATCTGTATAACTTACCTGGAATGAGTTGATGCTGAAATATAAATCTTCGATGTATTTTAATAAATTGTCCTCTTGAAGATCTGGTGATCTTCGCTGGCATTGATGCTCAGGTTTTTATTAAAAGAATTTTGTGAAATGCTAAAAGTTAAACTGCAACAAGAATTATTTAGACCTGTCTCAGTCCTCAGGTTTATCATGTGATCAGCCATTTGTTTTTATTTTAAGATTTCTATACATTTTAATGCTCAGTCGAGCTTAAGCAAAATTACTCTGCTACTATAAACATTTTAATACCATCCAGGCATTCAAAAATGTTGCTTTCATAAGGCCCACAAAATAAGTAACTTTTAAAGTTGTATGAAGTTTACATAACATGTTCTGTAATGTGTATTAGGTTATGTACCTAGGTGCTACAACAAAGTCAACAGTTATTGGTTTCTTCTTGCAGTCAGTGGAGAGACATTTTAATTTTAGAAATTAAAATAATAAAAATATTTTATCTGCAAACTACCACAACATATATGCCCTATAAAAATGTTTAAAAATAAAAAAAAAATAACATGTTGAATTATTAATTATATCTAGGGTCAGAGGGGGCCATAGAAAATGTGGACGTTGCTAAGTGCAGGTTCTTCGTTTGTGGCTGTTGTAGGGGAATGTATATGTCTGGCAAAAGTGTGCATAACCAAAGGTAAGCATCAACATTATTTGAAAATGACTCCCTCAGTGCCCTGTGTAGCTTCGGTTATACTTATTTTTCCCCCACCCCTGAAGATTAGTTATACTTGAACGGGTCCCAGGTGATTTTTCTTCATTCAATTAGTGATTATACTGATTTTACTGACTTTAATTCTTAAGTTTTCCCCTCATCCTGAGCAGTTTGGTTTAGTATAGATCTATTGCTCTACAACAGGGGTGTCAAACTCATTTTGGCCGAGGGCCACATTGGCATATTGGCTGTCCTCCGAGGGCCAGATGTAACTTATAAATGTAATAAAATGTAACCAAATGTAATATATGTAAATGAATGTAATTACTCCTTAATGTTAAATAACTCTCAATATATTATTTATTCAATCAAATATTACAGTTGCATGGAAAAAATGTTTGCTTGTTGCTCTATTAACATAAATCCTTTTAATTTGTCATGTCATGAAATCCAAAAACTCCATCAATCAAGAACCAAACTATTCAAGTGAATAGAAATGACATCAAGTTATATTAACTTTGAAATTATTAACTGAAATAAGGCTTAATAAATATAAAATCAAAAATTGTGAGCTGTTAAGAACATAGCATTTCCTCAGATTTAGCAGTTCCTCATCCAACCACTAGTGGGAGCTGCAGCAGCAGCACCACAAGTCCGCAGTCTTTACTGAGTCAGAGCTACAGCCCAGCCACGGGCTACAGGGCTCAGCTCAGCCAGTCTGGAGCGTTTTTACAATTTTTAAGTTCTTCTGTGTATGAAATAAAGATTTTTGTAACCGAATAATACAGCTCTCTACAGTTCATCTTTCAGCCCAATCAGCTAACAGCAGCCGTTTAGAGCATGAGTCACTGCTGGGATTACATTATAAACAGGTCAGTTATCGCGCTGCTAACCTCAGGATGTTTATAACTACGGAGTTTAGTGGACACACCACGGCTGCAAGGTTAGACTGTTGAAGGCTACTGAAGACTATTAAAGGCTATTGGAGGTTATTGAAAGGGTTATTGAGGGCAGAAATCAGTAAAGGCTGGTTAGATAAGTGATTCACGTCCTCGTACTTTGCTGCGGTGAAACTGCGACTAGCGCTGTCACAGTGATGTTTATTAACGTCATTAAAACAGATTTTGTCAGCTATTGTCTTATAAATGTTTACACAGAACTTATATCTCTCCTAAAAAGCGTTTATTTTGGTCAGTAACACTCTTCGTAACACAAAAGGCATACCGGTCTTTCGCCTTGAAGCACAGCCGTCCGTCTGCATCAACTTCTCTTTTTCTGGACATTATGGGATAAACATTTATATGTCTCAATTCCACCCGCGAAGTTACACCTTCCCTCCGGCAGGGTTTCCACATCAATGACTACACTGCCGTGTAGTGGCAGTAAGCCGTAACTTTGCGGGTAATACAATCGACAAGCATTGTGGGAAATGTATTTTTTTGGTCAAAGAACGCTTCTGACTTATTTATTATAGACACTAAGATCTTACAAGCTCTCGCGGGCCACATAAAAAGACGTGGCGGGCCACATTTGGCCCGCGGGCCTTGTGTTTGACACATGTGCTCTACAATCAACATTTTTGAATAGTTTTTTTCCAGTATTTGAGACATGGATTTAATTTTTTTGGTTAAATATTGGAGCAATAGTGCAATGATGTAATTTTCTTGCCTAAGAATAGAATGCTTAAGGTGCGATATCTGGAGGGCGGTCACAAACATCTTTTATGATAATCTGCATACCCTTTAGGAGGGAGGCTTACTGGATTCATTCAACAGTAAACACTTGTTCTGTGCTCAGTATGATTTTCTTCCAGGACTGTGTTGATGCCTCTACAAACTGTTGGAATAACCTTCCCATCCATGCACAGGGGAATTCATCCCAAACCAGATGTGGCAGGTGGGATTCCTGAGCAGTCCTGTACTTCCCCCAAAAACATGCAGGTATTTGCCATGATGGAATTCCCCTGATGTCAGGTTTGTAGTTGGTTATACATCTGCTGCTTTAAATAACAAATGTTTTGCTGTATTAACTGAAACAAAACTGTTATGTTTTGTTCTTGTGCAATTACTTAGGTAACAGAGTATGTTGGTGTATGAACATTTTTTTTTACCCCAATTTTAACAAAAAAAAAAATCATTTTCCAATTGCTGTATTGACATGAAAAGGAATAATTAATTCAAGAGAATGTTTAATGAAACTGCCTGAGAAATCCCCTGCCATATTCTCTCAACTATCTACTCTTTACCTCATTCAATCTTAGTTAATATTTTTCTTTCTTTAACGCTTAGCTAACCTCTCTTTTTTACTCGCTCACTCTTGGCTGACCTTTCTTCCTTGCATACTTTTAGCTGACCTCTCTCTCTAAGAGTAAGTCAGTTAGAGTGAGAGACATTAGCTAAGAGTATGCGAGATTAGAGAAAGAGACAATAACTAAGAGTGAGTGAAAGAGAGATGTTGGCTAAGAGTGAGTGAATATTTCTCTTAACTCACTCCCCTTTAGCTAATGACTTTCTCCAAATTGATCACTCTTATGTAAACACTCTCACTCTTAGCTAACCCCATCTGTCTCTTTAACTCCCTCCCTCTTAGCGAACCTCCCCATCCCTCTCTTGCTCACTCTTAGTCAAGGTCTCTACTACAGTCTGACTGGCTGCAAACACTGCTCAATTTAATAACTGAAAACAACTACTGTTTAATTTAATAATGAAATCTATGTAAAACAAATAATTAGCATCAACTGATGAACTGTGATTCATGCTGGTTAGTGTCCGTCACAATGGCGTTGTAGCGGCAGGCGGTGTGGCAGCAGCTCAATCTGCCTGCCGCTATCCTCCATAGCCCACCTTTCCATCTTGGCCACACCCCCATCTCTTTTGTTGCAAGATTCATCCTAAAAAATTGGAAGTGTATGTCATGTTCTCTTCATGTTAACCCCAAAGCCCAATTTGACTGCATACCTGAGCCTGACTTGACCTGCCCCATAGACTGGGGGCTGGAGGGGCACTGGTGATGGCGCTCTCTCAAACCGTCCCTTTCTCAGCCATTTCTGGCATTGTACAGTCTGCATGGTGAAGTCTGTCTGAAAAGCATATGCAGGTATTTAAGTAATGTTGGCCACACTAAGTTTATAATTGACTATCTAAATTGGAAACTACATTTAATCTAAAAATGTTTGTTTTTAACTGCCTTCGTGATTTGTTTTAATACTTAACCTTTTTTTTTATGTGACACCAGGGACAAAGGAACACTGACAGAGTTTGGCATGAGCCTCCAGGACCTCCATAAAATTCTGGAGGCCTTTATGGATTTGCTTCAACATTGGCATCAAGTGCAAAGTTGCATGCTGCACCGTACAGTACAGAATACAAAATATTTTACTTGTTATCCGCCTTTTATTCTGTTCAACTCCCAGGACTACTAGAGAGCAGGTTTAATTTGGGTGGTGGGTCATTCTCAGCACTGCAGCAACACTGGCGTCAGCACAACCCGCACTACTAACACCACCACCAGGCCAGTGTCATTTTAGTGCTGAGAATGACCCACCAACCCTATAATAGCTGGTCTGGGGTGGTCCTGTGGGGTCCTTACTAGGGATGGGAATCACAGGGCAACTCAATTTAATATTGCGGCATTGTCCACAAGAACATCACAATACTGTGATTCTGCAATACAAGATATTTCACAGCATCTGTTACTGAAGAGGATAAAATACTTAAAAGCAAATACCAGCAATTAGTGTCAGTTTTACAGAATGGAACAACCAATATTATTTTTTACAGGTTTACCTTATTAATTTCATTAGTGCCAGCACATGAAGTAATGTAACTTTAGTTATGAGTCATAAGGAGCTTAGAACACCAGTTGTCAAATTGATATATATATATATTGCAATTTCGATATTGTCCCACTCATAGTCACGACCATTGAAGAACAGGGTAAGATATTATGCAAAGAAACAGAACTACAACAGTGTGTGATCATAGAACAAGTACTTCCCAAGTGCAGCTTTTTATATATATATATATATATATATATATATATATATATATATATATTTATATATATATATATATATAAAAAAAAATCCTGCCAAAATGCAAAGTAAATTAATTGCCAACCTGAATATTAAATAAAGAAAACTTTCAGCTATACAACTGTGTATTTTTTCTTTTGTTACATCTTGGCTTTACCTGTTGGTGTTTTTTCACCATATGCTGGTGTCTCTGTTCTCCACGGTGAGATAGCCCCAATGAAACTGCAGTCAATTATAGCGTTGCCCCAAAGAGAAAGGGGTCACTTGTTTCTTCAACTTACACTTCCGCTGTAAACAAAATAAGAAAACAAAGAATGACCATTAGGCAAGCAAATAATATAATTAAAACTAAATTCAGTACACAGGACTCTTTTCATTTCTTTCCCCTCTGTATTCAAAAACTTGTTACTCTAAATCAATGACCAGATCTACAAAAAATACTTTAGTTAGTAGTGCTGTTCTAAAATTGACGTAAAAACAAAAAAAAAAATGCCAATCATTAACCTCTTCATCACAAGCATCTTCAAAACAGACCTACCTTTTGCTGTTAGGGCCCACTGCAAATCATATTTATCACTAGACACCAGCTTCTAGCAGTTTCTTGAGTTAGGGTGCTGTATCTATGTTCTAAAAATTCACAAGTTTTCTATAGGGTTTAATCCATCAGACCTTTCTATGGAAAAGCAAGAATGAAGCATATGGAAAAAAAAATAACTTTGTCTATAATATAGCGTCAATGTTTGGTGCAGCACTGGAAACCTGGCAAGATGGATTTAATCGGGTATTAAGAAATGCTATGAGAAACATGCCTTCTGTGTAGAAAACATTTTGAAAGAATGTAGAGTGGATATCACAGGACATAAACCTAATATAAGGTTTTTGGAGGAGTTTGAAGGCGGCGGATACAGCAGCAAACAAGAACAATTTTTAGAGGAACATTAGCCATATGGATTACTGTATTTTTGCTTTATAAGGCACACCGGATTATAAGGCGCATTTTCAGTGAATGTATATTTTCACACATAATGCGAACCGGATTATTAGACGAATTATACATGACTAGTAAGGGTGTCGCCCTGTTAAACCATGTTAAGTAAACAAAACTGTAACTTAAAAAAAAAAAAATATATATATTTTTAAGTCAAACGAGGGCTGGATATTAACCTACACAGCTTTCTCTCCTGAAAACAGTTTATTTGGGTGAGTAAAGCACTTCTATTTATTTACTGTAAGCTTAGATTTCAACAAAGGCTGGGTGCAGCAGCATTAGCGACTAAGCACTAAAGGGATGTCAATGCTGCCCGACAGCACTACTACACTGAGGAACCCTGAGAGTTCCGGTAACACAGGGCTACATTAGCGTGGTTAGCTGCTAAAGCTAATACTGCTCTAGCAGTGCTAGCCAGGGTTAGCAGCAGGCTACAGGCTGAGAATACTCACCTCTGAATGGCAAAAGAGCTAACGTGGTTAGGGGATAATGCTAATACCGCTACAGCCTCGGTGCTAAAGGACTAATCTGGAACTCCTATATAACACTGCTCTTCAGCTGAGTGCTGCTCCTTACACCCTGACTGGTAAAAATCATACATAATGTGCACAGATTATATGCACCAACGATTTTTGGGAAAATAAAAAGGAAATTAAAGTGCGTAAAATACAGTACCTCACTATTTTTGGGGACAGATGAACGTCTTTTTCAGTGACTACTACTAACATCCTCATGTGTCACAAAATTCTTTTTAAAAAATGAAGAGAAAAAAAAAACTAAACTACAATATGTATAATACAGAGGTCATATAACAGAGAAAAACTGTTGACAATTACTGGCCCAAATATTCTATATTAAACAATTAATTGTATAAATGCAAAGTGTAGCTATTTTATATCTAAACCTAAAGAAAAAGAGTACATTTGTTCAGAATAAAACATACCTCTCTTTATCATCTGTTGACACTGCACGGCCACTGGATTTGACATGTAACAGCACCGGAATAGTAGATTTGCACTGACAACCAAGCCTTTGGGATATTCCTCTGCAGAGAATGCGTGCAGATCAAGAGAAAGTTCATCTTGTAGTGCAACTTCGAACATTGTTGTTTTTCGCAGAGGAAATTACCATCTTGTCTCCCATAGCCTCCTACAAATACAATAATAATGAAAATATACATATTAGAAATATTTATCACACTGGAAATACATATGTGGGTTAAAAAGTCATTATTTTTCCTAAACAATAAAACATAAGGAACACCAAATACACTCGTATAGCATTGATTCTTGAGAACATGTCCCAAGAAGAACAAGAGTAATTCTGTTGGAAATAAATAACATTTGTATGAATAAAAAGAATCAAGTTTATAATCAGTGTGTCCTGCAAATATGTAAGGTTCTTTCATATATAAATATTTTTATTAGATTATATGCTAGCCTATTGCTTACAAAATCAGTTGTCAAAAGTTTACAAAAGTGAATATTCAGCATTTAACATTACATGTGTACTAAGAATGCCATATAATGATTTAAAGATATTTAAAATCATTTCAAAATACGTAATAGTCCCAATAGATACAAATGTTTCTTTTTATTGTTTCTAATACTGTGGACAAAAACAAATAACAGGAAAAACACCTATTTTTAGAAGAAAATACAAATACAAAATAAGGAGGTTACACAAGTACATTGCTGAACAGCCAAGACCATGGTCTATAATGATATACCTTCACACATTTTTGTATTTTAATTAACTTTTTCCCCCAAAAATAATTGCTGTACAAGCTCTTTAATGACCGTCCAGTGCTAGCTAGTTCCCGTATAAATCCTAGCTAAACTGCCTGAAATACATGCTGTGATGTTGTCTATGAAATTCTGCCTCCAGAAACCCACATACCTACAGAAAGTAAAGAAAAGAACAATTACAGAGAACTAAAAAGTATACATGGGATTGGATACTTGACATTTAAATTCAAATATAAGACAAATCAAAACTATGTGTGTGTGTGTGTGTGTGTGTGTGTGTGTGTGTGTGTGTGTGTGTGTGTGTGTATGTATGTATGTATGTATGTATATATATATATATATATATATATATATATATATATATATATATATATATATATATATATCCGATTATATTATAACACTACTTCTGATAGTTAGGAAAGCTGAACATTTTTCAGTTGATTTAGGCTTTGACTCAGCAAATTCATGAGTGCTAGTCACTTAGTGACATCAGGACACTCTTTCTGCTAAATAAAGTAATAAATAAGTAAATAAGTATCCCGTTAAGTTTAATTTTATTAATATTTATTTATACTAAATTAACTACATAACTTACAGTATTCACAGTACAATAATCTATTTTCATGTGAAATTTCCTGGAGATGTTAAGCAGTTACCACTAGATGAGTTTATGGTTTGAACTGAAACTAAAGTTTGTTGATTAAACGTCTGTTTACTTCCTTTATCTTTTAACCAGGGCTCAATGGTTTTAAAACATTGTGGGATTTACTGGTGCACACAGGTGTTACATCAAATTTGCATTCCCTTTTAGAAGGATGGAAATAATATTAAAAAGCCTTACTTAGGCAAAAGTACTGTCACTGCATTGATAAAATACTTTTAATAAAAGTAATTTACAAATAAATCATGCGAAGATATATAATTACTTATGTAAGCAAAAACCAAGGGCTATCTAAATTTTACATAATTGCATATTTATTTGGTCCTAATGAACAAAGATTATGCAATTAAGAGTAAAAAAAAAAATCACCAGAATCAGTAAGCCTGTATTTGTAGGTTGACTATGGCTTATTTCATTACTAATACATTTTACAACTGACAGGTAAATCTGTCTTTACTGTATTCTTGTTAAATCAACGAGAGAGAGACAGACAGAAGAGGGAGACGAGAGAAAGAGAGACAAGAGAACTATATGAGCTAACAGGGAGAGACAGACATTAGCCAAATAAGAGCGACATTAAAAGAGAGACAGAAATTAGCCGAGAAATACGAGTGCGACATTAGCCAAGATAGAGAGACAGACATATATTAGCCAAGAAAGAGACTGACCGACAGACATTAGCAGGTGAGAGCGACAGACAGACAAACATTAGCCAAAGAAAGAGAGAGACAGGCGGATATTAGCTAGACTGTAACATGGCTTTTGGTTGAGGGTTAGTTAAGTGTGTAGAGATAAAGAGTACGTTTAATTCACATAATAGTTGAGTTTAGAATAGAATTTATCTGAATTATAAATGTTTAAATGTGAATTTAAGGGGCAGCAGTTGCGGTCAGGGGAAGCGTTTGGTTGAACATTGGAACACGCTTCGTTAGGCTAGGCTAATTAGCGGGCTAAAGCTCCGTTATCGTTCTGTAACTCCAGTCCTCGCTGACTGTAACCCCGCTGAGCCCAGTAACTAAAGAAGCTGCGCTCTGTGGGTCAGTAATTCAGCTGTAGGTAAGTTATTTGTAAGGATTAGCGGTGTAAATACCTGGGGTTCAGCTCCGCGTCCTCATGGCGGCCGGTTGAACTGGCGGGTTGTGCAGCAGCGGAATCAGCTGATCACCTGAATCACCCACACCTGCCGCTCCGCTCCGGCCACGCCTTCTTCCATCCCCAAAACACAGGAGCTCTACAGAGTGAAAGTATCGCAAAAAGAAGAAAAGAACTCAATCAGCAGAACAAAATGAGGAAAAAAATCGCAAGAGAAAAAATATACATCGTCTTCTCTTTTTTGTTTGCAGTATCAGATTAATTTTGATGGGTTAGTGCTGGAGATAAACTAGCTTATTTTAAAAATGTATTCTAGCTTATATTGGTCTGTTTCAACGATTTCTAATCATTAATACGCTTTAGTTAAAGGTTTTATTCTCTATATAAAACAATTTCTAGGACAAAAGGTTAAAATACAGGTTTTTAAATAATTGTGGTTTTATGTGTGTTGCATCAGGATTTGAACCTTAAAATATTTAGTCAGGTCCCCACACTAATAAAAACACTAATGAGCTTCTCACTTAATTTATCAGATTAATTTTTGAATATGGTTTCAGTTTTTAAAGACTCCAATTTGACTCCATTAAGGTCAAACAAAAATCCAAAATGCACAATTGCTTGTTGGTAAACAATTAATGCTGGTGTTTTGGTTGAACTGGGAGGAGTTATTGTTGCTGAATGTCTCCTGGAGGGATGGATGTGCTTACACTACTATGAGGCTCACATGTGTCTGAGACCACCTCCTGAAGTGGTTTAATTGATCAGGTTTTAAAATGTAAAAGTTTTTAAATGTGTCTTGGATGTGTTTACACTTGTATGTTTTTGGGACTTGGATAAACTATTATATAGTTTGCATTTATTTATTTGGTAAAGGTACATTTATACATCTAATACATTTGATGTCTGTGGGATGTGCGGTCTTTACTTTGGAAAAGTTAAGTATTATTTTTTACAGAGTACTTTGACTTAAAAAAAGGATATTGCTCTTGGAATGCATTTCTCATACTCTGCTCTGGCCTTCATTCCTGTCAGGTTCTGGATTGCTGCTGGTCCCATTTAATCTCAGAACAGGAAGTTGCATGACTAACCTGGTCTGTAACACCCAGCCATGCACGGTAGGAAAACCATTTCTAGCATATAGGTCAATATAACCCAGAACTGCAGATCCAGACTGCTCATGAGCAGTAGTGTCTAGTAGTGACAAAAATAATCTAAAATGAACCAAACCCCCCAAGTTTAAATTTCCATAAGCTCTTATCACCTGTATGGATCTGTGAACATATGTTCTACATTGTGATTAGGACTGATTTTCACGTATATCAGTGGGCTCTGGTTTCTATAACAACTTGAATGGTTCATATTCATATACCGTATTTTTCGGACTATAAGGCGCACTTAAAAACTTTTAATTTTCACAAAAATTGACAGTGCGTCTTATAATACGGTGCGCCTTTTGTATGGATTTTACTCGTCAGGTTGTAAGGAGCAGTAAACACACACTCCGTGCAGCGTTATAGAGAGTTTCAGTGCTATACAGAGTCCAGAGCCGTGCAGCTCCGAGGCTGAGCAGCAATAGCATTAGCTAGATGCTAACCGCTAAGCTAGCTAGCTTATTCACTGAGATCAGTATTATCTAAATTTTACTCGTCAGGTTGTAAGGAGCAGTAAACACACACTCCGTGCAGCGTTATACAGAGTTTCAGTGCTATACAGAGTCCAGAGCCGTGCAGCTCCGAGGCTGGAGCAGCAAATAGCATTAGCTAGCTTATTCACTGTTCAGAGATCAGTTTTATCTAAATTTTACCCGTCAGGTGTAAGGAGCAGTAAACACACACTCCGTGCAGAGCCGTGCCACTCCGAGGCTGGAGCAGCAATAAATAGCATTAGCTAGATGCTAACCGCTTAGCTAGCTAGCTTTTTCACTGTTCAGAGATCAGTATTTTCTAAATTTAGCACTTTTAATACTGCTGGAGCAGTATTATTAGAGTTAGATGCTAATCGCTAAGCGTTCACCGTTCAGAGGTGAGTTATCGGCCTGTAAGTCTGTGCTGCTTTGCCTGGCTAGTATTAGCTAGATGCTAAGCGCTAACTCTCTCAGAGGTGAGTTTTATCAGCCTGTAATCTGCTTGTTTACCGTGTTAAAACAAGCTACGGGGGACGAATCGCTAGCTAATATCTCACTGTCTTACCAGAACACGCAGGATTACTCAGTGTAACGCTGTCGTTTAAGTTTGGGTTAACTTTACTAGTTTAGGTGACTAGCTAGCGTGCTAGCGGATAGCTATGCTAACGCTGGTGCAGCAAGCCTTAGTGGACATCTGGAAATCTAAGCTTACTGTAAATAAACTGAAGCACGTTACTCACCCAAATAAACAGTTTTCAGGAGAGGAATCTGTGTAGATTAATATCCAGCACTCGTTTGACTTTGAAATAGCTATATTTTGTATACTGAGACGCTCCACCGGCAAGCGACCACCCCCGGTGGGGGAAGGGAAACATGGCGCCACCCCTGTTCACTTTGATATAGGCACCCTTTCTAGTGTCACTTAACGCGCCTTATAATGCGATGCGCCCTATGTATGGAAAAATAGCAGAAAATAGGCGTTCTTTGATAGTGCGTCTTATAATACGGTGCGCCTTATAGTCCGAAAAATACGGTATTTTGGAATAAACTGGTGCCCAGATTGTATGTGCTGTGTGCCCAAAATTATTAGAGTGGAATACATACATTTGGACACCCCTGGTTAAAATAGCAGTCACTGGAAATAGCTAAGCAAATCAAATATTGCCTGAATTCTAAAAGTAATTAAAAAAGAGAATTAGTCATTAAGTTAATGCTAACACATCTCTTTAATATTTCAAGCAAGGTTACTTTTAGTGGTAAAAAAACGAAAAGGACTAAAGCAGTGGTTTGGGCTTCCTACATGGTCAGTACTTCTTGCCAGGCTCATTTAAAACTGTAAATACACCTGGGCAAGTATCACAACATGTAACATTTTTAAAGTTATTTTCTTTTGATTATTGTTGGCAAATTCTCTCCCGTTATTTTATGGCAAATTCTGTTGAACTTCATGATAAGTATGTATTCAAAACTATTGTTTTTTTGCTGTAATGTAAATCAGTTAATTAGTTTGTTTTTCCCTTTGTTTGGGTTTGATTTATTTTTACAAAAGGAAAAGTCCAAGTGCACCAAAATATTTTCACAACAAATCACGTTAGAACATTCTCTTTTCTTATTTATTAGACCTGTCAGGTGTGTGAGCAAGAAAAACAATAACGGAGGTTCTACATATTTCTGTGTAATTAAACATGGAACAATAACATAGCTTAACATACCTAAGTAATTATTAGGGTAATATAATGTATCAGGTTAAATTACGTCTACAGAATATGCTTTGCTCAAATGGGTGTATTGGAGTACACCTGACAGTTGGGTTGAATCAAGGTCAGATCACGTTCTTACCACAAACAAATTTAGCTTTAGAATTATTTTTTGGACTGGACCAACACCATCTTCTTTTAAGGTCTCGTGTGGTAGTTTTGGTTTGCATCAGAGTATGGTGACTGTATTCATCGCTGTCCAAATTAAGGATGTAAATGAGTAAGTTAGATTTAACCAGACCAAAAAACAGACTCATTTTAAATCTCTTGAGGTGCCCAAACCTTTTTGCCAGTCTTGCTTTGAAATTTCAAAAAATGTTTGTTTTCATTTTAACTTCATACCTTTTGAAATTTAGTTGACATTTTCTCATCATTTATTTCCACTTTATATCCTCAATGCGTAACAAAAGGATTTGTGCTTAGACTCTGATAACACAAGTGCTTGAGGTGTTGATGGATACTGCATTAGATGATCTAGAAATAATCTTTAGAAGTTGCAGCTGTCCCTGACGGCAACAAAAGTCTGATGCAATTTTAGATAAATTATTTCTCATTTTAACAAGAGGAATTCTGTTGAAAGTGCAAATTCTACATCCTTAACATCACACGAAGAGCTCGTTTTGAAGGATGACCAAAAATTAGTGCACATTCAAATCTGTTTATACGTAGGCTAACCTATATAACCTACAGTGGGAATATATATATATATATATATATATATATATATATATATATATATATATATATATAAATAAATACGTATCTCATTTTAATTTGAATCCATTGCGTAATAACAATATTAAAATCAGCCTTCCAGGGATTTAACATACCTTATTAATGAGCCATCACTTCAGATTAATCATTCGCTTTGATCAGATCAGTGCAAACCTGTTAATATTTCAGTGCTGTGCCTTTTCTTTCTGACACTGATGATCTACTACACTCTTGGGTAAAGGTGACAAGATCACAGCAACTTTGTTCTCTGCTGCTAAACTACACTCAACATGATATAGTCCTGCCTTGTAACACTTTAATTGACCTTACTAAATATGGCTGAACAAAAGCTTCTTTGAATATCAGTGGAGTCACCTTTCTTTACATGCATTTTGGTAAGCATATAGTCCATCTATCATGTCTGGTATTTATAGACGTTATACCCCTTTTCCCTTCCAGCTACCTAGTACAGTATATCAGGCCATCTTTATTCAAGCACCATAAATATCTGTCAAGAGTGTCTTCATATGCAGCAGAAACCTAGAACAGTGTGTACTGAAGGTGACAGAGGTCTAAAACTAGAAGACTAAAGAATGTTCTTTGGAGTGAATCTTGCTTTAACACATTTTCTAGTGTCACCATATAGCAGGGGTGTGCGGATCCATTTATACATCAACATTATCCAGAATAGTGTTGGTGTTGGTATTGTCTTGATACTAACGTACTGGGATTTGACTTTAGCTTTAGTTCTTCTGTGTTCAGTATGTTGCTCCTGTTTTATTAAAAAGTAGACATGTCCGTTTAAAATCCACCCATTCCCATCCTTTGGTTATCAATACAAAACTTTGCTGTCCATATTTTATTACATGTGTCTGGTTAACTAATTAACAGTGAAAATCCAAGCACTATAATAAAACAATTATTATGGTGATTAAAATGTGTAATTCTCTTATTGTTTTAACTCCCTGCTCTTCCCTTCATGAAAATATAAAAGCTGCTTTTTATTTAGTAAAAAAAAAAGATTACTATTGATATTGGTATGAGGAATATTGGCCCTGTATATACTTCGTATCAGATCGATACCAAATAGTGCAGTATCAAACACCACTACCATAAACCCAAGAGTTCCGCCATTAATGTCTCATTAATGTCTAGATCTTCTATTTTGGGAGAAATAGAAGAAAATGAAAGAGCAAAATGAATTAAGTGTACATAGCTGTTTGGTGTTAAACCTCTTTGTGCTCCCTGATTTTTGTTGCACTCCAAGGAACACTAATCTGCAGTTGAATTATTTTACATTATAACAGTAAAGAAAAAAGACAGGAAAAACACTGGTCCTTTTGAGATATTCAGAGGTCGAAGCTTGGACAGATTTATTGTTAAAAGCAGTAAACAGTAATCAGTTCTCCGATGCTCTTTTTCTAACTTCCTGTTCAGGTCTACGCTAAACTGTAAAAGGAACATTTCTGGTATTTTGAAAAGATGATTTAAAGTTAGTTGAAAGTAGAAAGTAGGAGAAGACTTTCATCAGGCCAAATGGTCAGCAGTGCCTTCCAGAGTTCTTTGGCATTCCTTCCTGCAAGCTGGAGACATCTATTTGGCTTAGACTGCTGCTGATCACGTCATTCATTACTTCAGATCTGTTCTCAGCTCATTGCACCAGTTGCTGTATTTGGACTTACAACAACCTGGCTTTCTTCCACCACCATGGATGACTGTATTGGCGGCTTCCATTAGAATTTTATCTAAACTCTGTGGTGGCTGCAAATTAAGCATTTATGATTGTATCCCATTTATTTTTATAAAAATCGCATTTATTATGATACTACACTGCCATTTAGATGCATGTAAAAACATACAGAAATACCAGCATAAAATCGTTGTACTACTCACTTCACTTTAATAAGTCAACCATGATGGGTTTCAAGGAAGCAAGACATGAACTGAAGACTTCAAAGGGTCTTCTAAAGAAAGCATGGGATGGATTATGTTTCCTCTTTTTCTGTTGTTGTGACTGTGGACCCTGCCATAATATTCTCTCTGTGAGGAGCTCTGGCCTTCAGATAAGTTAAGTTATCTGCAGTTTTACTGTTTTGACATGGTGGAGTGGAGGAGAGAAAACAAAAAGGGTCAGCAGTTAGGCTGCTTAGAGGAAATGTGTTTAATACCACAGATCAAAAGCACCACGTAATTCTCATAAGCTTAAACAGAGGACGTGGGGCCGTATCAGAGTCCATTCAGAGCAAATTAAGAACATTAAAGAGCCTGAAAGAAGCGGAATGAATAGAGATCAAATCCTCTGTAGTGCTTTCAGTTAGAGTCAAAAGTCAGAAGGAAGCAATGGTTTAGAAGCAGATTAGCTGACTCAATGATTATTGTCAGATTTTCAGCGCTGAAGAAGATTAAAGACGCTTTTATTGTAGAAGACATTTTGTGGCTCCACCACAGGCTTTGTATTGCTTTACTTCACAATCTTTAACTGTAAAATTCTTAAGCATAACTGATAATACTCAAAACTACACACAGTCATTGCTTAAATGATGTTTACCTACCCTACTTTAAACTTGAGGTCTATGCTAATATGACAAATATCATGGGAAAGGAACTAGTATCTTGTCCAAAAGCTTTTTCAATGTCTGATGTGGAAGCTAAAGAACACAGTACTAATCTGTGTGATATGTGTATTTTTTTTTACATGGATTACTACCCACTGTGCTGTCCACTCTAAGTGCTAATTTTGGTCTTCTGTGACTAAAGTCACAGTCTTTTCCCCATAAGCACTAAACTGTGGATTGTGGAATGTTATATATCGACAGAACTTCAGAAATGAAATGTCCCATTTATCTGGCAGCAACTATCGGGCCTCGTTCAAACTCCCATCAATCATGTTGCCTTGCCATAAGTACACTGGCCAGTGTTCAGCCTCAATGCCAAGATAAAACCTCATAACTTATAGGGGAGTTGGTGTTCCTAAGCCATCCACTGAGATAAGACTTCATGATCAATTTACACTATATTTAATTCCATGACGTTTTTGTATCGCAGTAAGTAAGTCTTACTGTGCAGAAAATCTTCCATTATCTTGTAGATTTCAGTATAGAAAGTATTGTTTTCTTTTTAAAGACTTTAAGCTCATTTCAAGCAGACAACACAAAGTTTCAGCATTTACAAGCAAGACTGTGATGCAGTTTTTCCACCAGCTTTATGAGTGGGGTTCAGTCTCTGCACAAGGAAATGCGATACAATCTTTTTTTTCCCCAAGATTGTGGAGGACAAGGCTCGACCACTGAAATGCAGCATGTGGTGATGCAACCCACAGCAATGGTGAAGCGATTGCATTGCTGTGTCTATTGTCCTCTAATCCTTTTATACTGTGGACCGTTCACCAGAACTGAACCTGGAGGTGTGGAGCTTAAAAGAATCCTAAAAAATAGAATAAATTCATTTCCATTATTTGTGCTGGCAGGGGTTAGGGGGATGTCAGGAGTGCACAATCGATTGTGAAGTGCTTGTTTTGTGTTCACACTTCATCTTTCTCTCTGCACCGCATTCATCTCACTACAGGATAAAGAGCTGAGTGGCCTACAAGGTGCTACTGTACCTAAAGAGATTTCTGAGTTTTTTCTTTATAAAAGAGGGATTATGAGATTATCTGAATGTTAAAGGTGGGCAATCATGCATGTGTGGGTGCATTTTTGTGTGTGTGTGTGTGTTCACATGCACTTCAATGAGTCAGAATCGTGTGATGCTGATGGTGGGAAAAGCATGAGAGTGCACTGCTGTCAAAATATTTTCCCATTGCCTCTACTCCCACATATACTGGGAGCGGTTGTTTGGGGTCAGACCAACCTTTGGCTTATTGGGCTTTATTATTTTATATATTGAGGATGCCAAACACCAAGTAGATCCATTTTCTTTGACTGCTTTACTGAAACGTTTATAGACATATGACAGCTTTTAAACAATATCTGAGGAAGCTTATATAGATCATTGTATTTTTATCTGGATTGCGATAAAAGTTTTCACAATATGGGCAATATATTACACTCTACACAAGGCATGACATGATGCTCATTGCTATCTTACACCCCATGAACAGTCTATTTTTACACCTTGCACCTGCATGGTTTATATAGCAAAGACTATTACAAATATATCTACACCAAAACCCACTCATGATTAGTTAAGAGAATTAGTACAAGCCTTTTGCACGTTTCTAGCTGCCCAAGGCGTATTTTTTGCATCATTACGATAGCAAAGACACCCTGACGCCCCAAAATCAAGCTGCGTGGTGCACGATAGATAAATGCAGCCAAGCCAAAACCCCTCAAGAAGCTTTAGTTATATAACCGATTATTGCGTTTCACATTGATATCAGGATACCCAACACCGTTCTCTCACAAACCCCTTTTATGTACCTTGCTGCCACAATTACAACTGCAGACAGTTAGTAGACAGAACATGACCACTAAATGTCTTAGAAAATAGATTTAGTATGGATTATCACTGAATTAAAATTCTCTATTGACTCAGTGGTGGAATGTGTGTTCACTGTGCGGATGGGTTTAAGGCAAAAGTCAAATTCCCTCTGCGTCCAATACAAATGGTAATTGTGGCTGTCTTTGTTGTCTTTTCATTACCTGGACATGGATTAAGTTGCTGTGTCAATAGGTGAATCATCACTGGAAGTGCGGTTTAGTCTAGGCTTATGCTTAATCTGAGTCTGGGAAGCCTGCCCAATGTAATGCCCTGTAATGTAATGGCTAATTTATAATAAAGACACCACCACCACCACAAAATTAATATATGAATAATTGTAATAATACAATACGTCACTAATATTTGACTGCCCTCAGGGCTGAGTTAACTGCAGCATACACTTAAAACAACCACAAATGTGAAGGCCTCAGTAATGCCATATGGAAAATTCTTTTAACTGTGGGAACTGGCTGAGGTTAGTATTAGGAGAACAAAATTCTCCATTGTGATTCTTATCCTCCACTCCTTCCTGAGCGTTTCATTTTCCATTTGCCCATCTTTCACAGAGAGGAAAGAATGCCTGAACCGAGCTCGTCCAGCATATTAGTGTTTAACAGAAGCGGTCTTTGTTAATTTAAACCAGAAGCTTAGCTGTTCCTTCACTACTTAATCATATAGCTCCCATATCAATTTCTCTAGCAGGACAGGGGGTATTTCATCTTAATTGCAATTCCCTCCACTCATCCATGGTTAGTTCCTGAGGCAGTGTCGCCTGCTTGTCTTGACTGGCCTTTTGCGGTCACATAACGGATTATAATAATGGTATTTAAATTGTGTTTCTGTTGTAGCAGGTCCAAGGAAGGAGATTGGTGGTGTGGCAGGAATGTGTACGATAGAGCTTTCGTTTATTTACCCAAGGCACTCCGACCACAAATACCCTCCCAGCCCACAACAGTCAGGAGGTCTCATAAGTTGCAGCTCATTATAGAAACCTTAACAGAAAGTGAGTGCCAAATTTAAAGATGCTATAACCTTACAGCCCACTTGTGGTCAATCAGAGTTTGTAGAAGACAGCACAAGGCCATCCTTATGCAACAGCACAATTCTTCTGTTTGCTTTGGTGCCCTAATCCAATCTGTAAGATAAAATCGTGTGCGTAACCAGTCGATTTTGTTTGATTTTCTTTACAAAAAAGGCTCCTGGGGAGCTGCTCCCCCAGTTTGCCACCAACCTGCAAACTCTGCTTTCTGTGTGAACAACAAATTGAAAGAAAGAAAATGTGAGGAATAAATGTGAGAAAAACATCCACAGGCACATAGCAGTAAAGCAATGAATAGAGATGAGCTATTTTAAGTCACTTATAAAAGACTGATGGGCTCGAGTAAAAGACATTTTGATGACCATATGAGGCCAGAGGGTTCTGTTCATTGTATTGTATTGTATTGTAGTGTACATCTTCAGGAGTTTTATTCAAAGGCTATAAATTAAACCATAGTGAAAAAATAGCATTGCAAATCTATGAATTCATAATGCACGTCTCACACTTGCGATACTGGGGCAAAAGTAAATCTTCATAACTGATATATGGTGTGTTGGCGTCCTAAACACCAGTTATAAATGTAACCATGAATCTGTGCATAACTGCCACAGGCTGTGCGTTTTTCATGCGAGTTCTTATAATAGATCACCATCATATGCAGTACTAATCTTTTACTGTAGTGACATGACATCACGACATGTGATGCATCAAATACTGTCTTCATGTCAGTCAGTCAGGAATTTCAGGAATCTTCCTGCACATTCCAAGTGACTGACATCTCAGGACAGGCTTCAGAATTACATTCAACCAGCAGAACATGCATGACTTTTGCCACTGACTTCCACTGGTAAAATACAATTCGGCTCTCTCTAGGACATGTATGTACTCCAGGCATAGTGGGCAGACAGATGCTGGTTTTGGTTTCAGCTGCTGGATGGATTTGAAAGCCCCTCAGAGATCACCTCTGCCTCCCTATGTAAAAGCCTTTGTTTTGACAGAGGAGCTGTTGCCGTTTCATTTTTTTACACTGAAGTAGGAAAACATCTGGTCTGTATGACAAATGCAGGCACCAAGGTCCACACAAAGCCATATGACTTGGACTGGTCACAGTCGGGAGCTATGAGTGTTCTACTGGCTGGTGAAGGAAGCCAGCTGGATATAATGGTTCCCAGGCTAAGGAGAAAAGACCTCAAATAGAAACTGCTAAGAAACATTTTATTGTGGATGGCATGTTGTTGGACTCCACTGTGACCAGTGTGAAGAAATAGTGTGTGTAGTTTACATGCACATACTGGTGAAATAGTATCCAGTAAGGCTGTATTATATGTACCAAAAAAGGTCATGAACAATTAGGATATCCTGGTATCGAAATGAATGTGATAAATTAAGAACCAAAATATTTTTTTTCAGGTAATTTGGCACTTGGCTTAGCTGCACCTTTTTTTTTTTTACTCGGTTAAGATTTTAGCAGATCATTAAATAAAACACACTGTCTGGTAAGAGCTATATATAGCCTATGTCAATGAGACCCTTGCCAGCCATAATTGGAGACACTATGGACATGGGTGTCCTACACATCTCATCAGATGACACAAGAAGCCATCTTTAATTGGAACTTGTCATAATGAGGGGAATGGTGATGGTTGCAGCTTTGGAATCTGTATAGTGTTTTTTTGAAAATGAGGGAAAATTAGGAAAAGGTGTGAAGCCTGCAGTTTAACTAAAGTATGAAGCAGAGGACTGCAAAGGTGGGGTTGCCCCCAGATCGTACGTGATCCACATCAAAGTAATTGATGGGTGGGGTCAGTGTAGTAGAACCTCAGTCATAGGAAAACCATGGGAAACCAATCGACAGGTAGAATGTTAGAGCGATTGGGTGCTATAGCTTGTTTGGAGTGTTTTGGTGGTTAGATTATGGGCTCTTAGCAAAAGTGGGCATGAAAAATAATGCTCCATGTGTGTCCATCTTGCTGGCTGTCCAATTAGGAGATGAGACTAGCAGCTTTAAGCAGAGCATACAAGAGTAAAAAAATCTTCTCTTAAAGGTCCCTTAAAAAAATCTTTCACAGTTTCTATATAAAAATTTGAGATTTCTGATTCATTTCTGGTCAGACAATAAACTGACAGTGTGCAAAATAAAATAAATACAAAACATAAAGGATCATAAATAGGCTGGACCTAGCAGAGTTCATAAGTCGTCTTAACATGTTGTGCTGAAATGGATCAGCTGTCCCATTCACCCAATTACTTCTCATTCTCTACATCGTTCCTGCTCCTTTCCACCCATCCACATCCTTTCAGTGTAGGAAGGGAGCAGTAGGAAAGAATGGACACCTCTAGTCCAAAGGCCTTCAGGGGCATGGGGGTTTCAGGATGATAAATCAGACATGGAAGAGGGAACCCCTACATTTGAGTGACTGTAAGCAAAAAGTTGGCCAAGTTAGTGAGTCATTGCTTTCCCAGCCCACCATGGAGACCAAAATGCAATTCAGAAGCCTTTGCAAAATCGCTACACTTTACATCACTAATCCAAGTCATCAGCCTGAGTCATTACAAAAAGAAGAAGACGGGCGTCTGTCTTGTGATCTGGCTATTTGTATTTGTATGCCTGCATCACACATCATATATCCCTGTGTGAAACTGAGACAAAGAGTGCCCACTCTGGCCATTTCTCTACATCTGTTCCTGTCTGACGTCCATTGCCCAGTTTGCATTCCAATACTCAAGAACACATTTACCGATAATGGATAAAGTTCCCAGATGTCTTCTGATGTGTGGTGATGGCAGAAAATGCTGGTTAGAACCACAATAAAAATAAACAGTGCTCCCTTTTCTTCTTTTGAATAGTTGGTACAAAAAAGTACAAGTGCACAGCATCTCAGTAGGTGTCTTCTTCTGTGTTCTTGTGAGTTCATTCTCGTAAGGTAACTTGTAACATTTCCAAGAACACTGGCCTGTTCTTAGAATTCTTGGTATTGAGAAACACTCAATGTATTTCATTTCATCTGCGGTGGTCAGTATGAATGACATTCCAAGAATCTGTGCTGTAATATGGTTCCATTGACATACTTAGCATTTTCCAGAGAAACTTATAATAGTCTGTCCACAGAATCACTCCAAGTGGTTATCTACTATAGTATCCACTGTCTAGTGAACACATGATGTCTGCTATATTAATAAATGCTTTTATAAATAGTAAATGAAGGTTTTAGGAGGCATCTAAGCACAATTGTCCTCAAAATTGCAATTTCAGGTAAGTGAGACTAAGTTCAAATTTGTGAAATATTGCTCAGTTAGCCAAATTATTCCAATTAAAGTTCAATATCTTACACATTAAGAAAAATATTGTCAGGGTATTTCATTTTTACCTCCACCCCACCTCATCTTTAACTCGTCTCAGAAGTACTGAATGTAGCATCATCATTCCAGAGAACAATTTTACCACTCAATGGTGGGGGGCTTTGTAACCCTAGTCCATACTTGGGTTATGTTTATCTGCTCCAGTTAGTCCTATTTTATTGGTGATTGGTACTATACAGAACCTAGACAAGCTATGTGTGTGTGTGTGCCCATGTCTGTGTCAGCAGTAAAGGTAGTTGAATGCATTCATTAGAGGGAATGTCCACTAATATTTAGACAAATTGTGTATCTTTATTACATTCAACAACTCCTTATTACACTTTCACATATAAATTATATTATTGAATCTGCTTGTATTCGTTTAGTGTTTTATACATATTTATGCCTTTTCGCCTGTGCCTCCAAAAATATACATCTGCAGTACATTGCCCCAAGTAGTCGATTAACCTTGGGCCTTGTAGTCTGAGGTATCCTTAGTTCTTTTTGCTATTATACTTTCTTTAAAACATGTAAATGTAATTACAGAAGATAAAAAAGTGAGCAAGCATCAGCGCTGAGTGAATACCTTGTTCTTGCTAGCTCAGTTCTGTTATGAGTTTGGGTGGAAATATAGTTCTATGGACCAAGGGTATAGCCTATAGCTAATAATGATGTGGAGTGGAAGGAAGATTTGTTTGTGTGATTGTATTTGTAGTGGGGTTTTCTCTCAGTACATTCTTCTTTGCATAATCGCTTTTGTGGAGTCACAATAAGGGAATGTGAAATAATAATGAACACATGAGAAATGAAA
This sequence comes from Astyanax mexicanus, assembly GCF_023375975.1. NCBI lineage: Eukaryota > Metazoa > Chordata > Actinopteri > Characiformes > Acestrorhamphidae > Astyanax > Astyanax mexicanus. The sequence continues at coordinate 38,297,396 of NC_064413.1, read as the reverse complement.
AAAAATATATATTAGGTTGATAACGTGAGAAGGTGCGTATAAAAGGGCTTGCAGAGTAAAGTTAGCCTGGGGTTGTATACAATTACAGAAACAGTCTTTCTTAAAAATGATGCAGGTCATTCATATTTCATGATAAAACGTATTCAAAAGGTAATCAGTGCATAATGTGTTTTTAATGGATTAAAATCTCTTCTCAAATTCTAACAAACACATGGTAATGATTACTGCTATGCAGCAAATGTCTATGGGGATCACTAAATGGGAATTTTTGCTTTGTCTAGGACAAAATTGCCTTGTCGTTAGGATTTATATGTTTTTAAATCTAGGATAATGATTATGTCTATACGATCATTATTTTATGGCTGATTCTGAATTGGAGAATGTAGACTTAAAACTAAAGACTATATCTAAAAAAGTGATCAGTTAACATAAGTATAATAAATTTAAATCACTTAACCACCAACTAGTCATATAGCTGTTTTTTACTCTATTCATCAATTATATGTCAAAATGTTTGTGCATAGAGATGCTCATGCAGCTTGCCTGATCCCTAAAGAAAAGTATGAGTATAAAGGCTCCCAGCTGTGGAGCAGTGTGGAGAACTGTGTTCTCTGTAATGGTGGTGCTCTATCCATCCATTATTCTATAGCTTGTGAATCAAGTCATATTTACTTTGTGTTTCTAAGTGTTATTCAGGTAAGCACAGCATTCGACACTCTACAGAGCTGCCAGTATTAAAATGTGTTTTATCACAGTTAAACTGTGTGAAGGAGATTGCATACTGTGAGTTTAAGCTGGCCAGGTTTGATCTTTTACTCGCACACTGAGTCCCAGTTTAATAGAATTTGGATTTGTTTTGGGCTCAACAGTGAGCTGGCCTCATTGCTACATGAATGGGTTTGGCCTGTGCATTTATTCATACAGCAGTGCCATCTTGTGGACTAGCTGTATCTCAGACATGTGTTGTTAATATGACGTATTCTGACAGAATCTTTAAGAAAAGTGTTCATTCGGTAAATAGTAGGCTAACCTACTTTGGACTCTGACCTACTTGTTTCTGATGCTCCAAAAGCAGGTCTAAAGGCTGTTCTACTGCAGAAAACCCTGATGCCAGGTTTGGCTAACCCAAGTGTTTCAGCTGCTATTTTCTGCAGCTGCTTATCTCACATGAATTATTGAAAGCGAGTGACCTCAAAAGCAGTAAAGCTCTGGTGCCAGGCCTAACGTTAGTGCTGGCAATGCTGGAAGAACATTTCTGTAAAAAGAACTCTCTTGCAAAAAATTAGATGACACTGTTATTTCAATATTTCACCAGTAGGTGGCAACCAGAAGCAAAATTAGCCATAGACATATGCACCACAGATATATCTGGATTCTCCTACTAATTAAGAAATGAATTAAGAGGAACATAAACATGGAAACTATGGGAATTCTCTTTACTCATCTGATTATCATTTACAGCCTTGGCCCATGGTAATCAGACCTTATGCCATGTGTTGGCTATAGGGCAATACAATGACATGTCAATAGTCTGGAGACAGGAACTAGAGTATCCCTGTGGGATTTGTGTGTGTGGGCCTTCTATATTGAATATGGATGTCGTTTCTGACAATCCCTTATCTGTTCTCACAGACAATTTTAGCCAGAGACCACCAGTCACAAAAATTACCACCCACTGCGCTGTCCACTGTGCGTAGTAATGCTGTCTATGATGTATTCCCAGTACACAGGTGACACTGTAAATCATGGTATGTTTACTGCCCACACAACTTCACACAATAATGTCCCATCAAATGGCACCCACTATCAGGCCTTACTCCAACTCCCATAATTCACTTCACGTTACCATGAGCACACTGGCCAATGTTCAGCCTCACAACTTAACATATGGGGTTCACAAGCTTTTCCTGAGGTTACAGCTCACTATCAATTTACATACTGCTATCCTATGACTATGTAATGCCCCCGCTGCACTAGGCTGTGGTGTAGCGAAACTGTGTTTTCTGGAGTAAAGAAACATGACTTTACTTATGTTATGTTCTCGCATTAGCTTGTGTAAAGCCTTACAAATGACATTGCTACTGTAGCAAAGGGGGGGAGTCCTTATTCATTTTTTAATTCAGAAGAAATGATGGATTTGCAGGTTTTTACAATCTTTTGGACAAACCAAAGCTCTGTTTGGAATCGAAGGCAGCTAAAGAGTGCATGTTGATTTATTTAGAGTGAAAAAGTACAGATAGACAGACGTTCTCCTAAGGAAGAAAACTTGCCAGACATTTCAACTTTCTCAGTTAAATATTTTAACTTTTTTCTCACAAACTTGCTTATTCAAATGTGTTATTAAACTGTATATGAATATATCCTGAAATACGTGTTGATTAATAAGTACGTGTTGATTAATAAGACCCTGACTAATAAGATGCCAACCGACCGATAGATAAATATTCCACTAACTACATATTTTCTGTCTTGACTAATTAATTACTGCACTCCACTGAGATTGTTGTGTCTATAAGGAGAGATTTATGCAGGCATGCAACTATAGTTCTGTTTTCAACATATTGCCACACATTGCTATGTCATATTTATAGCTTGTACTGTATATTGAACAAGTCTACCTGTGTTTTATTGGGACATATCCTATATGGACAAAAGTATTAAGAAATCATAGGTATTAAAATAAATGTTCTCTTTTTGATTTATGACCTCTACTGTCCATAGGAGGCATTCTGTAAGGATTTAATTGTATTTAACACCCAGAAAATGTTAGTGAGATAAAGATAAAGGATGATAAACATCCCACCTTATACACAACTAATCCATGAAGGAATAAATGGAGCACCATCATTTCAGATAACAAAGTTGAGGGGCTTTATACCCCTCTAGCCTATACCTGACATAATACATTGGTGTTAATAGGATTGTATTAGCTCCAAAGAATCTTATGCCATTGGCAATACTTTTCTACATGGATAAGCTGTGAGTGCATTTAACATCTTTCAGCAACAGGTGCAACTTAAATAAGCTAAATGCATGCATTAGAAGGGGTGTACACAAACATTTGAACATGAAGAATTACATAATAACAGTGAATTTTAATGGATGTAGCACTCTGTCTATTATTCAGGACATTGAGACTACTAGACCTGTACTGGAGGTCAGCTGTATGGTCTGTGATGCTGAAAGTAAAAGGGACTAGAATGTGCCCTCTCTGTGACCACAAAACCCCGGCTTACAGCCAACTGGGTGAAGGAGCAGACTGCTAAACATCATGCCGATATAACAACAAACCCAGCATGAACTTCTTCACAACACAGAACTACAATCTCTAGAAGGTAATAGTCTCAGTAAAACAATAATATTCTATCCAGCATGTAGCTGTATTTAAAAAATGTATACTGTCAACTAAAAAATTTCTATTTTTAACTTCCTGTCCTTTGTGTTCTTTTTCATAAAGGATTTTTACTTCCCTAAGCATTTTAAATTTATAGTGTTTATACTTTTTTACGTTTATACTGCTACTATTTTTTTTGTTTTCCGAAAACAAATCTAGTTTTACAGAGTACCATTTTAGCCACTGAGATTTATGTTTTGTTTTTTCAACATCTATAAGCTAACGCTTTCTCTGACTCTGATTTATTAATTTATTTTAGAACAACAATTGAACAGTTAAAAACATAACATTCTGGAGAACAGCTATGGCTATTTGAACTCAAAAACTAAATAGACAAACCCCTCTTTTCAGAGCTCCTCCAGAATCTCAAAAAGTCATGCATGTTGTGGATTAACACAATTATAGTAAGTTAGTAATTATGTAAAAAAATATTCACATCAGTTTGAATGACTTACATCTAAAACAGTATATTGTCTGTAAATGTGAAAGTTAGGTCAATCAAAAGCAATACCACTAATTCCAGCTCAGCATTCTGTTCTATTGCTATTATTGCTGCTGCTAAGCAAATAACAAAAACCCAAAAGGCCATTTCTGGGCCGTATACCACATGCTAAGCCTAAATTGCATCGGCTTGGCTTCGGTTTGAACTTGGGCTCAATTGGCCCAAGCTGCATGAGCCTGCACCTCAGTGGTCAGGTATAATAGGAAAACACCCCAGTTGTTGAGTATAAACCAAATTCAGCACAAATGGTTGATGCCGAGTTTCATCTGATCAGATTCTTAATGCTATATGAGTATTGACCACAACCATTCACAGGCAGGATTAAACAATACTGATCTATTGCTCTAACAACTTTAAAACAGAAACAAATCCCTTCCCTTTTCATGCCTCTCAACAACAAGAGGTTGCTTCACCTCTGAATGCCCCAGTAGAGTTTACACTTTTATTTGTCCCTGTTTCTCCCTTTTCTCTATCCTGTGCACAAAAGCAAATGCCCCGTTTCTTACTGGCTGGTATACTGTTGAGACGGTCAGAGCCACAGTGATACCAAGAGTTTAAAGGGCTAATAACTTTACTTTTTTATTTACAGTATTACTTCTTTCCAAATAAATACAAATATTCTACATATAATGTCAAATTGAATTCTAAAATTGCAATAAGGACACTATATGATCTTTTATCTTAGAGTCAATTTCTATTTAACTTATTTAACCTCTTTGCCAGAGGTAGGTCTTGTTGTGTTGTCCGGTAATTTTTTAATCTGGATTGTAGGCATGGATTTAATATAAGCTTGTTTTTTCTCTGTGTTCAAATTTCATCCAATTTTGTACATACACACACACACACCCTCCCTCCCTCACATTCTTGTGCAGTCAGCCTTTATGGGAGGCACAGTAGCTGCATGCGATGTGTTTTGCTTGTACAGTACAGAGCAGTGCAGCACTTTCTGAAAGGGGATAGAACAGGAACAAGGAGTTGCACAGTCTTTACTGCCAAACCAATACACTCTGCCAACTAAACCCACTCACTGGTACCCTCATGTGTACCTCACGCATGGAGCCTACTGAGAAGACTATGCCATAAACAGAGAGCTGGCTGGAATAGACACTTCAATGTTCCGAAGACTGCTGCTGAATGGAGGTGGTGATACGTAGATGTGCAGAGTGCTGTCCAGTTGGATGGAGCAAGATGTGTACCCAAATGCCCACTACATCCACTGCTATGCACATCAGCTGAATCTAATAATGCAACAGGCTACTTCTCACATAACCAAAGTAAGAATATTTTTTTCTAACCTTAATGGATTTACCAGCTTTTTTTCCAGATCATCCAAGCGCACAAGTGTTCTTGATAAAGTTGTGGCCCACAGACTACCAGCATCCAGTAACATCAGATGGAACTTTCACAGCCGTGTCATCAATACTGTGTTTGATCACAGAGAGGACCTTATCCGCTGTTTTGAATGCATACAAGACTCTGGTGACTTTGACCCCATTACCGTCAGAGAGGCTGGAGCATTTGCCATGCTCCTGGAGGATCAGGATTTTAAGTTCTTTCTGCAACTTTTCCACCATATCATGCCTCATGTGGACCTCCTCTATGCCAAACTCCAGAAGAAGGTCATAGATTCAGTCTGTATCCAGAAGAGCATCCAGCAGTTCCAAGAGGACATTCAAAAGATCAGGTAATAGTTGAAATAGTTTATTCTTTTTGTTCTTTCTCTTCTTATTTTTTTCTTCTTTCTCTTCTTATTTTTCTTCATTGTTATAATAGTTTAAGTCTTTCTCTTTGGCAGAAATTCTCTTCACTCTATGGTTGGACAAAGCAGTGTAGGTATAGCAGTCAGCCAGTAAAGAGGTGTCGGACACTCAGTGTAGAAGACCACGAAAGGATTGCTGCAGAAGTGAGTTGTTGTGGAAAATCACTGTTATGCTGGTTTATAGTAGTGGTATTTAGTCTAGTAGGAAGGTGTGCTTTATAGTTAGAATTAAATTTGTTTATGTGTTGTTATGCATGAGTGATTAGGGTATGTTGATGTAATATCTGTCAAAGATATTTTATTATATAAGTTGTACTGCAATGTATGGGTAATGAAGGGAAAAAACTAATTCTTACAACATTTGGATTTTGTATAATTGTGTCCCCCAAAAATGCTGTAAACATTTCATAACACAGTCTTAAAAAATGGCAGTAAAGTTGATTAAAATCAAAAGTTAGTTTATTAATAAAATGTGTTCGTTCTTTGTATGACTTGTACATTAACATTTCGTGTTTAGAATGAAAAGTATGATTTTGTATAATCACTTTATAATCTTCATGTTTATCCTTCTCTCTCAAGGTCTGTGATATCATACTGGGACACACCAGGGAGCGCTTTTCCTTCACGAACCACCTTGTTAGTGCCACACTCCTGCAGGGGGACAGGTTTGAACAATACAACACAGCATTTCCTGAAGATGCACTGAGCAACACTTTAAAAGCCTATCCAGTGCTTAATGGAGGTAAGCTGAAGACAGAGCTTAGTCTCATCTACAGCAAGGAAGAGTTCAAAGCATGTTGTGGTGCTGTGGGCCTACTCCAGCTGTTTATGGAAAATAACCTAGAAGAAGTCTTTTCAGAAACTGTCACACTCCTGAAGATACTCATCACCACACCCATGACCACAGCAGAAGCTGAAAGGTGCTTTTCGACTCTGAAAAGAATTAAGACTTTTCTGAGAAACTCAATGACTCAGGACAGGCTGAATGCATTGGCCATGTTGTCAATGGAGAAAACACTGGTCACAGAGATGACTGATTTTAATAAGAATGTAATTGAGAAATTTGCAGGCCAGAAGGAAAGAAGGGCAAAATTCATGTTCAAATAGTGCTATTTTTTAAGATCCATTTTATGTTTTTTTTTTTTTTTTTTTTTTTTTTTTTTACATTGGTTTGTTTGCGCCCCCCTCAGTTTTTTTAGCACCAGCCGCCACTGATCAAGTGGCACTATTTCAAAGGATCCAGCTACTCCCTGCGAGCCACAGCCATGATGATCCGACCTGTAGACTTCTAAAGACAGCCTTCATCCACATCAATGGATATTTTCAGAGACATTACTGCTACTAAAATGCATTGTTTAATGTACATGAGTAAATATACATAGCAGTTTTTGCTGATCTGAACTGAACTGTAAAATGAATAGACTGATACTTCATCTTGAGTAACTGATTTCACTGTGCCTCGAAAGTGGTGATTTACTACTGGAAAAAAACAAATCTTTGAAAAAAAAAAAAATTGTATATATAAAAATGGCAACTTTACACAAGTTAAAAACCTTAACTTTATGGAAGTCAATCTAAAAAACTTTCAAAAATCAAGGATATTGTGGGACAGTGGTGGAATATTCTGTTTGGTGCTACATTATTTTGTAAACTACATTTGAAAGAAGCAGTAATTGAATGTGTGTCCTGAAGTGTTAAATATTTTAAAATGTCTTTTTACTCACAGTTTAGCAGAAGCCGACTAGGTTTTCTCAGTATTGCATCATAATGTTCAACATGCTGTCTCTGAGAGATACATGCATTAATGAGTTCTTCTGCAGACGTTATTGCAGCTTTTCTGGACTTTTACCAGGCAGGGCAATGTCACTGAGCACTGTTACACTAAACAACCACCCACCCACCATGTATATCAATTAGACAGAAATAATGTTCATAACACATAACATATAAATGAGCACTGAACATATACCTGAGTATTCATGATGAGCTTCAGTCATCATTCTCAAGATGACATGATATGTTAATTAAATTACATTATATCACCATAAGGGCTTTCACTGATGTGGTGGACATTTAATCCATATATAGCACTGCTATGAAGCATCATATTCTTATGAATTACATTACATTACTTGGGAATAACACTTGAAAACAATGCCCAGAACAACTGTATCAATATATATATTTTTAAACTGCCATATTTTAAACACAGGTTTTTATTTATCAGGCCAAGGTATAAAAGCCATTTTAGAGCATGTATTTTAAAGCTTTTATTCTGGAAGGCTGTAAAGAACTGCAAAACCCATACCAGGAAAATAAAGGATACAGTTTTTTGGTGAAAATGCTTAAAGCACAAAGTCCTCTGGAAATGAAATGTGATTGTGAGCTAGAGTTCTCTAAAGGAACAACAATGATGGAAAAAATATTTAAAAAAGATTAATCTGCAATGCAATGAATCCAGGAATGATTCATTTAGATGGTTTATTCATTTGCTAAAAAGTGTCCTGAGTTGATTATTTCATAATATAATATTTTGTATATTTTAAATGTGCTGCAGCTAATATCATATGGATCACGGTGTCTGTCTATGATGTGATCTTTTGAATGATTGTGAACATGTTTTCTACAACAACCTAGATGCAATATTATTAAATGCTGCATTTATTACTGGTTGCATTTATAGTTTTATTTGAACATTTAAGGTTACATCAAATGGTGAAATGTATATTAATGTGTAGTGCACCACTAGTTGACAGCATTCTATAACAAAAGCTTTCAGTTTTAGTTTAATCACACAGCTGCACATCACTTCCAACATACACAAATAAAACGTATTTACAAGAATAGTGTACTAATACAAAATATACTGTATAAAAATACTGTCAGTAAAAAAAAACACTCAGAACAGAAATCTTCTGCTACAATTTCAACATAGCACATGCATTTCAAAGTCTTAGAAAAGTGCTTTAGGCTCACAAAACCAGTTTCTAAATATGTTTCAGGCATCTTCACTTTTTGATCTCCAGGATCTGTAGCTCACATACGCATTTGCTGTATAACAAAGCACGACTAAGAAGGCAAATACCTAAGAAAAAAAAAGAAAAGAAACATTTTCAAGTGAACTCGTACTATTGCCATTTTTATTTGCAATTCTCGTTCTCTAAAAAAAAATATTTATAAGAAATATATTAAGATTAGAATACTATATGTAATTAAGCAAAATATTCATGTTTATCTCTCTCATGCACTTACCTAAATTTACTTGGATTATAAGAGATGGGAGGGGAAATGATTTATAACAAATATGCTTGCTCTTACCGTGGAAGCCATCCAGCTAATGTAGTAGTAGCGCCCCCTCATGGCTTGAGTTAGAGAAGCAGCATTTATCACTGCAGCTGTCATATAAAGGACAGCAGCACTGCTATTAAAGCACAGCCCCTGTGAACAGAGTACAGACTTCAGTAGCAGCTAAACTAAACCAGCTGTAAAATCTGTCCAGCAAAACTGTCAGTGTCAGAAATAGACATGATTTGCCCCCTGGATTTACTTTTTAGGGTCAGTTTGACTTGCCATTTTTAATAACTTAATTTAACATTTTAAATTCAGTCTTTTGGTCATAAGGGAGCAAATCCTGTTTTGACTATAAATAAACATTTGTAATTACATTCAGGTAATTGTGTAAACCAATCAGAAGATGCTGTGTCTGATACTGAATTATGTTTCACTTAGATGCTGGACATAAATCAAAAACAATGCTTCCATTTATTACTCACCATCTAGGAAAATTCTGTCAAACTATTTTTCAGACACAAGGTGAAGGCAACAATTCAACAAATCAAATCATATTATCAGGAACAATACAGGGGAACTGTACACCCTTGAATAAAATAAAAAGGCTTTACCCATTATTAAATGGTGTTCACAGTAATGGTATACATTTATGCAGGCCATAAGAGTTTAATCTACTCACAAGCAGTGTCCAGGGGATCTGTGGTATCTTGGTGTAAGCTGTGGTAAGATACAGTATAAAAAGGCAGAGCGTCAGCACCCAGCAGACCACTGACACAAACATCACCCAGCCCAGGCCAGGCACATGCACATACTCAGTCCCACCCAGAAGAGTCCACACCAACAGTCCACACACCTGATGACACAGTGAAGACATTTCAGTAAATCCATGTGATTAATGTACAGTACAAATACAAATAATATACATATTTAATACACACAAACAAAATAGATATATAGGATTATACAGAAAGAAAATACTATGAAGTTGTATAATTGTAGAACTTAATGGGTTGATTGCCTAAACCTAGATTAAAGTATAGATCTTTTTTAAAAAGAAAGCAAAAAGAAAGAAGTCCATGTGACATTTTTAATGTGTAACTCACTAGTGTTTTTTTTTTTTTGCTTGTTTAACTGTAATATCAAATAGCATGCCATTATACTCTGTGCCATCTCACCCACCCTAATGACCAGAACTGGCCCTAAATTTACAACTCTAGTTTCCTGATCACGTGCAGACAGCAGCACATGCCACTGAATAAAAGAGGAATTTATAGCATAATGGGGAAATTATGAAAAAAAAAAAAAAGAATTTCAGTGCGCAAATGCCATTTAAAATGTGTGCTAATCTGTGTTTTACTTCTGTAAACTGTCTAATTTCTAAGCCCTGAGTAATAGGTTCCTGCATTCCCCCATACACACCCAACCCTCCATCCTGTTATAAGAAACAAAGAATTTCTTGCTGAAAGCTTGGTATCACAGGAAAAGTTGTTTTGGACTCAGCAGATATGACTAGCTGAAGATTAAACACACTGTGAATGCTTGGATGGGATTCAGAATGGATTGTGGAAGGAAAGCGAACAATAAGAGAGAGAGGAAGAGTCTGTTTGCCAAGCTTTGGTATGTCCACTTCCTTTGCTCTGAGGAATCTAGCTGCCCCTCCTTTTTATTAAATCCAAGTAAATTCCTGCTATGTGATTGGCCAACATAAATTAGTGTTAGACACTTTTAAATAACTTAAATGCTAAGTTCTTACTGGTCATATGAAACCAATTTTTACTTCTGCCACTATAGCAAGTAAACAACACAGTAAAACACAATATGCACAATATGGATGGGGGGGGGGGGGGGTAAAGTAAACAGTACTATGCAGTAGTATTAGCTTGTGAAGCTGTTAAAACTATGCATCTCAGTAACAGAAAAAAATATGGGCTGGTTTCCCAGATATGGATTAAGCCTAGTCCTTAACTATACAGAATTTTGGATGGTAATTTTTTATTGAAAAGGAAAATATAGTATACAACTAAATAAATACAGAATAGAATAAATACAAAGAAAATGTGATTTATTTAGTAGCTTTTAATTACTCCTATGTTAATTAGAAGACCCAATTTACTAGAAAACATACAGGTTTGGATTATGACTTCTATGTGAACTTTATTCTAGTGTCTCTCTTTACTGCCCTAAAAAAAGTTTGACTCTTTCTTCTGATATCTTTCTTAGATGCACAAGACATTTGTACAAAAATGTACATTATATAAAATAAGTTTTGCCTTGTTCTTCAGTATTACTACAGTCTAAAACATAAGGACAATGCTTTGCATCTTGCATCATGTGACAAATCATGTGTAACCCAGGATTTTGATGAGTCTGATAATACATTGATAAAATGTAGGTGACTTACTGTTTCTGCAAACATAAGCAGGCCAGAAGCAGAGCAGATGAAACTCCTGTCATAAGCCAAAGTGGAGTGAGACAGTCCTCCACTCTCCAAACTGGAGCTTTTTTTCCTCGCTCTGTTCACTCTGTCCGCTGTGCTGGCCTCCGGCTCTTCCTCCATCCTGACCGAGACACACCAGCCCGTCACACTCACAAATGTAGTGCTGGTGATGAGGGCTAGGAGGAAAAGTTGGCTTTTTACAGGCTGAAGGAGCAGCGCCCCCTGTCGCCACAGTAGATTCCTCTACACCAATGCTCCTGAAGTGTGTATTTAGGAGTGCTAAAGTATAAACTTATTAAAATAAAAATAAAAATGCTTTAATATATTAATATAAAAGAAGAATGCACCGAATATTTGGAAACCAAAAATGTTAGACACAGCAATTTATACAGTACAATTATCATTTGGATAATGTGATCAAATTACATCATCAAATCATGAGGTCATGACAATTTATTGTATGATTAGTTGATAACCTTATAATAAAATATTTACTATTTATATTTTTTATTATGGATGTTACAATTTTATTATTAATAATAATTATGAAAACAACAATAATAATACCAATAATAATAATAATAATCATATTCATATTTATGATTACTATTACTGTTAGCGACTTATTATGGAACTATACAACATACAATTTGTGATTGTTTAGTGTAATACTCATTTTACAAGCGTAATTTAAGCACTCTAATGGGTTTTCAGTGTTCAATCAATCAAATACATATATATTTTTGGTTTTAGAAGTGTGGCAAATATGACATTTATTTAATTATGTATATATTTGTTATGACTTAATATTAATTAACTTTTATATCTGTTATGATTTAGTATAAATTAATGGTTTCAAAAATGCACAATCAAATTGTACATTTTGTTCCTCTAAAATCTAAGTTGTTAATCTGAAATGTACATAGCTCTTTTCTGCACTACCAACTACTAATTCTTTTGGAAGGAATGGTTTTATATTCGAAGAAGGACAGTATTGCTCTGAGGATTTGATTGCATGTGATGTCACCAACCTTACCATGTAGGCATTCATGTCATATTATGGCAGCAGAGAAATAATTTTCAGTGAGATGTAGTGTCTACATCATGGCTTTAAGCTACTCTTTAACCAACTCAGAGCTGTCACTGACTCAAATGAGCTATTAAATAGAGTGAAATGTGCAGAATAGGTTATTTTTCTAGATATTTTTCTTCTGTACTGCTGTCATTCTGTCACTGGTAATGAAATTATTTTACCAGAAGGGGGCAGCAAATCCATCTGATCTGAGCACAAACTCTGGCATACTAATAGCCTGGTATAGCCATAAAACTGATAAAGTGCATCACTGGACAAAATAAAAATTGTATTTATAATAATTGTGTTTTTAAAAAGGTATGTAACAAAACATAAATAGCATAACATAACAGTAAAGAGAAATGAAATAACACTGATTGCGTGGTGGCTCCCTCTCAGCAGCAAGCACAAGTGCAGCAGACACATTTTGATTTGACATGATTGACAAAAAAAAAATCAAGCCTAATCAAGAAAATGGCCAGATACTTCTCATCAAATAATACAGGCAGTATAATGAGACAGAGTAAATCCTATTCCAATGTCTTACAGTAGGATCTTTCGGATTATAATATCTAAGAGACTGTAATAATGAGCTCTGACATATAAAATCTATATAATTATACAAAGACATTAAATAAATAAAATAATGTCATACTAGATCATTCTAGTGTCTTACAGGAGCATTAAAATATTCTTTATTTTCAAATTTAAAATAAATAAATTAAAAAGCATTAAGGATAGACAGAACGTTCAAGAGCATTGATAAATTGTGAAATCTGGTTTTGTACAAGCCTCTATACTGTACGTATATTATGACACATATGCATGTCTATTTAAACATTCAAATTTTTTGTTTGCATTGTACTGATATTTCATTCTTTTAGTGGCATGTAAGATATTTTAATGCTGCACAGTCTTAATAACATCACCTGTTAGTGTGTTCACTCTTTTTTCTCTTTGGAAAACATTTACCTGTGAATTGACTTGGCAACAGTGCACTACCCTCCCCATTCCATTCTTCAAACACTTTGTTCTGCTTTGTGGCCCACATTATTTATTTATGGGTAAACAAAACAGAAAAATGCCATAAATCTAATTTTTCTTCAGCTGACTAGCTCTAAACAGCAATTTACATTACAGTACATACACAGGCAGATAGAGTGGATCCGAGCTAGCTGTTGAACTAAATTTTATTTATTTGTTTATTTATTTATTTTAGATTACTATACAGATATGAGATACATTTTTAGTAGAGAAAGTTCCGAAAAAATGTAAAAGAGAAATTAGGAATGTGGCAGCATGAGCATTTATATCTACATAATATATTAGTTTTATTAACAAACGTATTTAGCTGTTATTTTTGAAAAAATGTAGGAAATTATTTTGCTTTATATAATCTTGTGCATGTAGATTATTAATAGCAAAAATAAGATAGATAAGATAATAAGAAAGCAATTATATATTAACACTAACGATTATGAAGAAATTAAAGCATATGATACATTACAGTGTACACTCCATACCTTTATATTTCTCTAAACTTCAGCCTCACCTCACTGTGACTCTAACTGTTGTTGCCAAATATAACAGATGGAAAAAATGTGAGCGCTCCATAATAAGATGTTCGTATCACACTGCCCTTCACGGGCCCCGCTGGTCCTGGTGCCCACTGCTTATTAAAAGCAGTTCACAGTGGTTGCCATGTACTCATTTGTAAAGGCTTCTAATGAATGCATCGTTTGCAGAGAATGTAATTAAGTCATCTGGTAAGGACACATGCTGTGATACCAGCGAAGGGACACGGCAATTTACACTTTGCACAATATCCAAATAATATCATGCACACAATTACTATTGTCAATGAAACAATAATAAACCATTTATTTTTTAACCCATGAATAATCAACTCTTTCAGCAAAAGCAGAACTCGACTAAATCTTGAGTAATAACACAGTAATCATAACTGTGCCATATATCATATGCAAATCCAACATGTGAATTGATTTACAGACCTCTAGTCAACTCTATAGAAAATTACTATAAAATGTTTACTGTTCTAAAATGAGGGGCACAGAAAGTACTACTTAATGAGTCTTAATATACATATAAGGTCAAAGTCATATACTGCTTTCTTTTTTAGGGTTTAATTATCGCTTATGGCAAAGTGAATATTCTGAGTAGCGGCAAAGATCATTGGCTGACCTTGCTTGCATTAGCTCATATTTATAGTGATACTCATTTTGAATATATTTTAGTGAGGTGTTAATCAATATAGTTTTACGTATTTTATTATTTTAATTTACAAATCATATATGTTTCATTTTTTATATAAAACATTTGCTCACTATATGTACAGTATTACTATGTGCTGATCAGTTAATAGGTAAACACTGTACTTATAATCAGCAGTATTATAAACCTAAGCTCTTACATTCTTAAATCTATAACTCTACAGGATAATAAAGTTATTAGAGATGATGCTCAGGGGAAGTTTAATAATAAGCAATGCTGCTACAGCTAAGATTAAATCTGAGATTATCGAGAAGACGGTCAAAGGATTTGCATGAGTTTCAGAAGCCTGCAGTCTTTACCAGTAGGATTACTTTATATTCCCCGTATTTACTGTAGTCAATACGCAGCCCTGCTGTGAAAACCATGCCCCCTTTTCTCTGTAATCACAGACTGGCCCCCAAAGATCCTCTGTACTTAAAAGCTCTATTCTACCTGAATGATCTTAAGCCCAGAAGAGACACACCTGGTTGGAATTTCCCATATTTTCTATCACCAGACCCTATTTTTCCATTCACAAAGAACAATAATACTTAAACAATAATTTATTAATGGGTGTAATCTTAAATAAAAACAGGCAGCACAAATCATAGCATATAATTAGAATATTTAAAATATTATATATTTAAATTTAGAAGTTCAGACATTTAATAAAACAAACAAAATATTAGATGTATGTGTTTAACACCATGTTGAAAGGTGCTTAAAAGTATCTAAATAATGTTTAACATTTAACAATTTAAGTCTAACAATTATCTGGCCTGTAATTGTTTCGCTTTTGTTCCCTAAAGAACCTTGTAATAGATGGTTCTTTAAAAAGAACTGTAAAAATGAGTTTAAAGTTTAAAGATCATCCATATAATATAAACATCCTTTTCATGACAATCATTTAACCATTTAGCAACCTCTGGCACAACATCAAACGTCTGGAAAATGTTAGTGTCAAGGTTGAATGTAAAGGTTGAATAACAACAATACAGTAGGTGAATATGCTTTAAGGATTGTTGACGGAATAGTGATTCTTTTAAACGGAAAAAAACTATTCCAGTAACTGGTCATTCTCAACCAGAGCTTGAAACACTCCTTTTGCACTTTTCAGCCGTGGAAACGTAACTCGCAGCACAACAAAGTCCTGGTAGTATAATTGAAAAAGGAAATGAAACTAGCTAAATTATCTTTTCTTTATCATGAATGAGGGATGAGGGGTCTTTCATGGTCTCCAGAGCACATGGGCTGGATTTGAAGGGTGGAGGGGTGTAGAAGAGTGAGAGAGTCCACATGAAGACGTCCTCATCTCTGATGAATCTCTGGCTGCCTTTTATTTCCTGCACTCTTCTCCCAGGCTCTGGCGGGCTGGTAAGCCGCTATGAGAAACACTGAAAGGGTGAAAGAAGAGCCAACACCGGGGGGATTAATTATTTCAGTGTCTAGGACCGAGCAGGATATTCCAAACCACTCGGAGACGCAGGCAAATCCCCTCACCTTTGTATGAGAGAAACATGCATGCAAACATTTCAATCAGATTCCACAGAAGAGCAGAGGACTCTGGAGGACAAAAAAATTGTGAAACTAGTGGCTCAGCTAGTCTGTGTATTAAGAGAAGCCAATCAATGCCAGTGTTTAGGTAGAGAGCAAAGAGCAGAGAAATCCATTCCCACCACAAACTGACCACAGAGTGGACACACAGAGCCAAACACAGGCAGAAATCCAATAAAACTGCTTTAACTGTACACAGTGTGTATTCAGTCAAAGGTTACAGGACATCTATTACAACAGAAGAATAGAAGGTTGCATGTTTTGGACAACGGCAAACTCTACAGCAGTGTTGCTCAGATATTGTATGTATTTTTTGCTTTCTGTCATCACAAAATTTCAAATTCTTAACAATTTTTATTTAATTCTAATTTAATTGTAACACAATTTAATGTCTTACAGTTTATGACCATTCCTCATGAAATGCCACTCATCATAAAATGTATAGACTATATAAACAGAAGCTTCTTCATGAAAAAAAAATATATGTTACAAATGATGTAAGGTTTTGATACAACATGATATACACAGAGTAATGTAACCACTTCCTTCTTCTCCAAAAAGTGGATCTAACTGAATGAGACACATACAGGACAGTATGTGTGTGTGTACAGTGAGTAAAGTATGTATGTGTGTTTTGGTGTGCACTCTGAAGCGTGCGTGATGTTTCTGTGCGAGTGTGAAGGCCCACTATGGGAGGCCATTTCACAGTGCTAATGTATGTCTCAAACCTCAGTGTGAGCCACAGTGCCTCAGGGAATCCACGCCATTCATCTCCCACATACCCCACTGATACTGAGAGCCAATCAAGCTGCCATAAGACCACCATACTGAGTAACATCATAGGCCTAATGGAAACAAAGTCCTTCACACAACAGACACTACTTCCACTTACTTTCTTATTATATGCACCTGAGTTTAAAATAGCATTCATATTATTTACTGCAGTAAACTGCTGGCTTTTTTGGGGCAGTTTTGACATACTAACGAAAGCTTTCAAAGCAGTTAAATGATCCTTGCTAATAAAAACTTACTTATTAGCATTGCCACCAGAAATCTATATAAAAAACATTTAGATTCAGTCTCCAGAATAATTAAGTATAATGTATAACTGTTCATAATCTCATAGCTGTTATATGGCCACAACAAATGTTCTTTTAATTAAATTGAAAGAGCACTTTTAAGTGAAACATTAACAGATAAACGTAAAATGTAAAGGTGCTATATCAAGTAATAGTTTTAATAGTACTTTTAATGCACCAATAAAATCAATAAAAAATTTAATATGTCAGAAAATAATGCATAATCAGATAAATGTTGTTCCATTATGCAAAGAAATATATTTATTTCTAAACAAGAATTAGAAATTGTAATGCTGAGCCAATATGTATGAAAAGCAGAGCTCAATCTCATTGTTTTTGCTGCTAAATAATTTAAAGTATTTGAGCAAGGCTAATAATTTATTAAATAATGAATTAATAATAGTCATTTATGAACAATTCTACAGTAAGCAAAGCTTGTTTAATACATGATAACAAGCAGCATACATAGGTTTAATTGTAAGAGACAGAGATGCTAGTCATAACAGTCACTTCAGTCTGGTAAAGGGATATGAGTACAATTCATTAAAGGCACTTTTACTCAAGAATGAAAATATATGCAGTAAATATAATCATAAAAACATACAAATTCTAAACAAATTTTGATGTACATGACATCTATTGTACATTAATGTTTTTTCTGTACATTTAAGAAAACAAAAGAATATTGCTTATTACTTTAATTGGTATGGGGGGGGGGGTATGGTTGAGTTGCAACAATATTGCCATGTGGAGGCTCTACTTTATTCTAGCTAGCACTCACTGTGAGCTGCTTGTGTGAATGATTTAACATTGTACTGTACTGAGGGACCAAGAGGAATTGTTAAATAATACAAGAGTGAATTATGTTACTTAAACACAACAAAAAACTATTGTTATAATATAAAAAAGATGTTCTGGGGAAAGGTAAAAATGTTTGTCTAATTTCTATTAAATGTTACAGATGAAATTGGAATGAGAATATGGATAATGGAAAGAGTCACAAGTCAAAATCAAATTCTACCTAGAACTGTTTAACAAATGAGTATACTATATTTCATAATATTTGTTGTGCCCTGTTCTCTCTAATAATACAATATGATCATGAACTTGAATGCTGATAATGAATCTAACAGTGATTCTTTAACACTTACTGTATGAAGTTCTGTTTTTAAAAATAACGAGTAAAAAAATGTGTTCCCGTATATTTTAATGACGTGTGCCAGCAATTGTTTATGTATGGCTGTGTGTAAGTATTGTTTTGTATAATGTGTGTGGAGGCAGTGTGTGACTGCTGTATGCTTGTGTGTGTGTTCATGTGTGTGTTGACGCCGCCCTCCGCCCAGCCCCTGCCCTGCTGTGAATTCAGAGCCCAAATCTGTTCTCCTAAACGCCTCCCTGCTGCCAGAACACAACACACACATACACACATACACACACTCTCACTCTTCGCCCTCATCCACAGTGAGTTGTCAGCTAACCCAGATGTCGCCTCATAATTGGCTGATGTGGGCGCCCAGAAAGGCGAAGACATTATTACACACTCTTGCTCACTCTTCACACACACTCTTTCTCTCTCTTACACACACACACACACACACACACACACAAACACATGCACATGCACACACCTCCCCACCAACCTTACCAAGACACCACTGCACCCCACCCCATATCCCAGCATGCCTCATTCCTCCCCCACAGCTTACAGCAGCCCTCCAACACAAGCACGCAGCCAATTATTTAGAGGTATACGTGCACCTATCACCAATGTTAGAAACGAAGCAGCGACAAGGCATTAAAAAGAAGTCTAACAAATGAAGCCTGAATGAGCAGACAAAGATGGCGGTGGTTGTAGTTGAAGGTGGTTGAGAAGCGGAATTGAAGGTTGGGTTTGTGACCGCGTTAGTGGATTACTCCCTGACACAGCCGATATGTCAGAGCATATCTAATCAGCATTCCTGAAACTGAGCCCAGCTGAGAGAATAGATCCCAGCCTTAGTGCGGCGGCCCCCCTGCTGTGCTACCTGTCAAAGCTAATATTTCCCCTCCAGCTGCCCACAACAACATCACACTTCTGCCTTCTCATTTATTACTTATCGCCATTCCCCAATCAGCCCTGCTTACGTAGATTACGAGCACAAACATAGCATTCTCTTGTTTAACGGTGTAGAAATACGCACAACATACCCAATACTACCCCATAGTTATTTTAAAATGCAAGTTCACCAATAACCTTGGGATCTAGCAAGAAGGTCTAAACTATGGTGTATTCAATGAAAACAATAAAGATATTAATACAAAAAAATGTTCAATATGAAGACCAATAAATATAGTGGACAACTGCATCCCTTTCCACCCCAACCCCCACAACCCCCAAATATTCTAAAAACAATAAAAAAAAAAAATCCCCAAATAAATAAATAACATGAGTTCCAGAGAGTGGTGGCTATATTTCATGTTGTTTTGGCAGGAGTCACTTGCTGGGGATATATTCCCTCCATGTTATGCAGTGAAAAAATCATTTGCATTTTTTTTCTGCGAGTGTGAAGTATCAAAGGCGGGCCCCTGCTGAGCGGCGAATAGACAGAGCTGGCAGAGGCATGAATTTTTCAGCAGCTATCGCCCTCCCTTTCTCTCCCTTTCTCTCTTTTCCTGTCGGTTCAGTCGATACGCTGCCTGGACGAGGGGCTGAGGCTGCATGAGAACTAGCTGAGCTGCATCTCCACAATTCCAGCAGCTTCACTAACTGGCACCTGAATTAGAAAATGATAAATAAATCTTGCGCACATTTGTCAATTCCTCACAGTGATTATCCCTGGCAGCAGATGCTCCATATCTGGAAATCTTACACATTTCTCCTTCAACACTGCCTCTGGAGAGACTTAGTGTGTAGGTTTTGTGTGCTGGTGTGGCGTGTTGTCTGCTTTGCTGCTTTCCCTACCAATAATTCATGTTAATTAGGCTCAGTTTACCAGGGGAAAATAACATCACTTATAAACATAGTGTTAATAAGATGTTTTGACGGCTGCATAGCAAGATGGCTTCTCGAGCAGATTTAGAAATAAGGCTTTCTGTGATCAGAATAAAGGCACAGTAAATTTAGAAATATGTGTGTACAAGCAAACACCTGGAAGAGGCTGTAAAAATCCATTCTGATTTTTTGTGTTTGTGTAAAATTGTTAAAAATAATTAATAATTAACATACAACAAAATTCTGTACTATCTTACTGCTACAGTAATGGTTATTGCATTGTCTTGCAATAATCCAAGTTCTTAGGAAAATAAAAGGAAAGGGTTGGCAGGTACACTCTAATCTAATACATCAGCCATGAACCTGTACCTCACAGACTGAAGAGTGCTTATAGAATAGTAAAGCAGGTGTCCTATAAATATTTAAGAGAGGCTTTAGGATCATAGGAGTGACAAACACATTTTCTTTGTAAAGAAAAGCATTGAAATGTGATCTAACCTTGATCTTAAAAATATAGTTAAAAATAAATAAATATGTTTAGAGGCAAATCATTACTTAATGTAATAGGTATTGAAAAATACATTATACATAATTAAATGATGTCTGGTGAAAGATTGGCTAAAACATGTGAAATACAAATTTACAGTAAATCAAGTAGTACAATAAAGATAAATGAATTTAAAAAATAATAATTAATCTTATTAAGGATCAAACCTTTCAGTAAAAATACGACATTTTGACACAGAATAATGATAATCAAATTAACATCTGTATGAGGAGCAGATCCAGAATTATATTAGAGGATATTATTATTATTATTATTATTATTATTATTATTATTATTATTATTATACATCTTCAGTTGAAGCCAGACATTTCAAAGGTCTTTCAACACAACAGTAGGGTAACATAAATCCACTTGGCTTAAATTATTCACAAAAGGCATTGTCTGCTAGAGGTCTAACAAAAATGCTGCCTTCACTTGTTAAGCTGTAGTTTACAGCAGACCTGGACTGGATTTGTAAGGAACCATGTCTGTTCAGTTTAGGCTAGCCTAAATATTAAATGGAATCTTTTTTGCTATTCTATACTAAGCTGATTTTGTCTAGTATTTTTATGGCAGCAATTATATGGGAGCCAGTGACCTGTTGGTTATATACCCAAAGACATACTTTCCCTGCATTATTTTTTTTTCATATTTCTTGTTAAATTACTTATCTATACTAATAGAAACAACATAGATCTGTGTGCTGGGTTTTTGAATAATTAGAGTAATCAGATAAAAATAAACCAAAAATAGAATTTTCTTTGTAAGGGTCACAAGCAGAATTCATAAGAAGTTCATAGAGAGCACATCTATAATTATTACAGCGTCTCACTCTGTATTGTTGCATCATCCACACACCAGAAGCTAAGTTCAGGAAAGTAAAGCAGAAAAAGAAAAGGAATGTATGAGATATATGAGTGGAACTGAGCAGATAGTGGCCTAGATTCAGCAGAGTGGCTTCATTAGCAGCCCTGAAAATATTGTGATCACTGCCAACACAGATGGAGGAAAAGTTAATGCAAAAAATGAAGACTTGGGCTTCTGCTTCTTAAATTTTGGAGGGTTAATGAAAAGGAGACACATAATTTAAATGGGCGATCATAAATTAATAGGGCGGTTCCATAGAATATCACCTTACTCGACAGCAGCACAATTAAGCTGTGCATAGAACAGAAATGTAGTCTATTGTTAAATGTAGTCAATTGTTGTTGATTTTTTTTTTAAGTAATTTAATAATATTTACTGAGTCTTAACTACTTCAGGACTGTAAATGTCTGAAATGGAAATAGGCCAACACTGGGTTTCATACAAGGTAGATATTTAGATACAGAGACATACACATAAAAGACCATCCTCATGAAACAAGAATTTAAACCTGAATTACAGCATACTATTTTACAGATACCCAAAGCTTTAAATACATGCAGCCTTGTGGGCATAAGGTAAAGGTTTAATACATCTCAAATGTGCAGACTGTCATGCGTAAATGCTCATATATAGACTACATGCCGATTTTAGCCAAGCATAGCCAGCACAGCCTGAGGCATATGGGTACAGATAGGGTTTGCAAATACATGACAGTGGTCCCTGTAACCTCCCTGAGATGGAGAGATGGAAAGCAGAAAGTGAGCCACTTAAGATAGAGAGATAGAGATCATCCACATACTGCCTTAACCACCTATTTCTGCTGTAATTACCTTCTAAAGAAGCTATAAACACTATCTCAGTCAGTGAAAATGTCATTTAGATATGTTCAGAATCCCATTAATGTGGATGGCAGAAGTTTGGCCAGTGAGTATCCAGAGACGTAACCCCACTATATGAAGGTCTAGTGTAGGTGCTTCACTGGTTCCACTGTACACAAAAAACTGTGAAGAGGTTTATTTAGTTGGTTTTAGTGTTATATTGGTCTAATGGCATGTTCTTCTCTATCATATGCCCAACTATTGTTTCTGAACCTGTCTGGCAGTGATAACACTAATTAGATAATTTCCGCAGGAATCTCTCTTTTTTTCCTACAGCAGAAAAAAACAACCTGCTGAACTGATACATATTAGATTCAAACATACATTTATCTAAAACAGCCTTCAATGTATTTCAATTTTGTAACTGGATATAATTTGGCTTTATTATGTAATTATAAATGATAAAATTACAAAATTCCACAGAAATAAAATAATTTAGAATATATAGGATGTTAGAATTTATATTTAGAATATAAAGAGGATCTTCGAAAAATATATATATTTATAATAAAAACAAAAGCAGACATTTGGACACTGATGACGTGTGTATGCCTGCAGCTTGTCCTGAGAAATACCTCCTGCCTGAATGTCACACTAATCCAGGACTGAAACTAGCCTGTCCTTTTCACCACTAAAAATGTCAAGTGGCACCCAAGATTGCCTAGGAGATGATGATGCCTGCCTACCTGTGTGTGTGTGTGTGTGTGTGAAGGAGAGAGTGTGTGTGTGTATGTGTGTGCTGGTGGAGACATGGTAGGGAGGAATCTCATCATGGCATATTGACCCATTGGGACTTGACTGTATTTACATTGCACTCCTAGGCTGTGCATCACCTTGCAGCATATCGATTTCTTTCCTTACTGTAGGAAAAAAAAAACATGTAAAAATTCCATCAACCTCCCTGCACTTCATGATTACTTTACTGCCATGTTTTCCCAATATTTCTTTTTTAAAATGTTTAGAAAACTAGATCTTTTTTATGGTCAGTTTGGGTAAACTAGATATTGGACTAAACAAACTGTGTTAGATATGAAAGTATCTCCAGAACCAGGAATGGGCACCTCTGAGTTGGATGTTGACCTTACTACATCCCAGAGAACCTTTTGTCATTGTGTGAAATGATTTTTGACAAAAAGACAATGAAACCTTTGCAAAAAGGGTCATCCCCTCAAACAATGGCTATTGTGTTCCATTTGACATGGAAGCCAAGAGGAGTTTCCAATAGAAACAGGTACAAAAAGTTCCTATAATAGGATCAATAAGAACAAAACAGCGCTCTAGTCATGATCGCTACCTTTTGTGGAATATTTAATTATAAAGAAGTTGACCACAAGTTTGAAAATAAGCAGGCCATAATTATTTTCTCAAAATTTAATTTGAGAAAATACTGGAAACAAGTATTGCATGTTTTTTTTTTTTTTTTTTAAAGAAAAATAATTTAGGAATTCAGGTTTTCATTGTTTAGGAAACGTTGGTTGTTCAGATCAGAAATTTTAGTTTTTTATATATTATATAGCAGACAAACACAGTATATTTGAGAAGTGAAATAGAGTTTATAGGATTTACAGGACATGTGCAACAAAATTAAACTAAATTAGACAGGTGCATACATTTGGGCACCCTTGTGCTTTTATTAATTTAAATATCTTTTGCACTAATTATTGGAACACAAAATTGGTTTGGTAAGCTGAATGACCCTTGACGTACATACACACATTAATTCAATTATGAGAGATGGTTAAGGTGCCAATTGCAAGTTTTTCTTCTCTTTGCATCTTCTCTAAACAGTGGCAATATGGAAGCCTCAAAAACAAAAACAAAGATCATTCAACATCATTGGTTTAGGGGAAGAATACAAAAGGGTGTTGTGCATGCCGGAAAAGAAAAAAGCATTCCAAGACAAACACTTTCTGCCCACAGCAAAATTTGGTGGTGGTTCCGTCATGCTGTGGGGTTGTGTGATCAGTGCAGGTACTGGGAATCCTGTTAAAGTTGAGGGTTGTATGGATTTCACTCAATATCAGCAGATTCTTCAGAATAATGTTTAAGTATCAGTATATCATTATAATCAATATGTCTGGTTATGTAATTAGTTAGTTGATAATTGT
The DNA here is from genome assembly GCF_023375975.1 of Astyanax mexicanus. Classification (NCBI taxonomy): domain Eukaryota; kingdom Metazoa; phylum Chordata; class Actinopteri; order Characiformes; family Acestrorhamphidae; genus Astyanax; species Astyanax mexicanus. The sequence continues at coordinate 38,272,666 of NC_064413.1, read as the reverse complement.
ATCATGAGTTGTAGTCTATTTGTCTATTCAATAAAGCATACAAAATGACCAGTTCATGTCTTTTGTCTGTAAGATCATGCCAATGATATGAAATGTCAATGCAATATGCACATGTAGAACACCTAAGCAGTTAATATCCTTACATTAGAACTGTAAAAATAGTATTTTTGATTTTAACAATGACATCAACAGTTTGTATGAATAAACCTATTTTTTATTGTTCTTTTATTAAAGCAGCAAAAAGAAAACTATGATGGCTTCAATCACAAGAATTACAACAAAGCTAAATCAATAACATCCTGCTATCTACCTCTGTCCCTAATAAGCATAAGAGTCACCTTCAATACATACAGAGAGAAAGAGAGACAGAGTTATAGTGGCAGTCATCTTCTATACACATCAGCTAAACTTGCACAACACACAAGAAACAGCTCTAAGTCCATCAAGGCCCAGAGAGCATTGATTTCCAATGGAAATACACAGGCAAATTTAACAGTTCACAACACTGAAAATTCCGGGGAGCAACGTTACAGCCACAATCAATACTTGGTCTGTACACATGGCATGTACTGCAGCATGGTGACATGGGAAAACATATTAGGTTTACTTCTTGTATGTTTAACGCTCAGTTTTCGAACCCCACTAGAATAAATACACCAGTCTGTTTTGTTTGTAACCCTTAATACAATTCAATGAACTGAGTGTAAAACCAGAACTGCATAAAAACGTTCATAATCTTCTATGATTTAAAAACTACAGTGTATAAATAATACACCAACTTTTTACAAACTGCATTCCACATCTGCATCACAAACCCCATCAAGTGTGCAATAAAAGGGAATTTTATGCCTAAATAACTAAAAAGCAACTGTGATAAAAATCTAAGTGAACAGAGAGAGATTATCTTGATGTAATATTCAGAGAACTCAAAGCCAAGAGGTATGTTTTCTGATTGCAATGCCATGAGATGCACATCATCTGGGAAGACTTTTCATTTCAGTGTTGGCGGTTGTGTATTTCAACTGTTTATGAAGGAGAATAAAAGAGAGAATGAGAGAAAGAGCTATTGAATTTAAAGTTTGTGCATCTACACTTTTTCTGACATTCCACCATGTTCTTGTGTACTCAAATCCAGGCCAAGGGTTTAAAGGTACAACCAAAACCCACCCAACCCCCAGCCCATCAACTAATTTCATGACACTTCTTGTGTCAGTCCTACATGTGAGAGGTATCCAAGCCACACAGGCCACACCTTATTTTCTTAGCACTCCAATCACTGCTTAGTAACTGTTGCCTCCCTTTCTTACCTCAGTCAATATTTTCCTACCCACTGCTTTCTGTGTCGGTCTTCTGTTTTAATTCTGGCATATTACAGGGCTATAGTATAATTCTGAAATAAATACACTGATGCATTGTTATTGTTTTATTTTTTTATGTATAACAATCCTAAAAAAATAATTAAATTACACAATAATTTAAATAATTTTTTACTACAGAAGTAATTAGACAATGCTGAATAAAGCATTCTTTAAATAAAATGCTATGCTAAATGTGGATATGTTAAATGTTTAGCTGTTTAAAGTTAGCTCTGTGCTAACTGTATCCCCTTAATGGAGGTGTTTGGAGCTGCCAGGTGTTGTTTACGGGAGTTAACAGTAATTTGCAGCTATCTCGGGCAATCAGACAGTCGCAGGAGCACCCTGCTGAGAGCCAGTGCTGTGAGCCAGGACCTCAGTGTCTGTTCTCTCCTGCACAGATAACAGCATCTCTCTCTCTCTCTCTCTCTCTCTCTCGCACACACTATCTCTCTTTTTCTATTCCACACACACATACACATATAACAGGGACAGGAAGCAGAGAGCTGTCTCGCTTTTGCATAGATAAGAGAGTCCGCTGATGAACCTGTCACTGTCTGACAGCTCCGTTTGACTGAGCTGCAAATACCCCGCATCGCACTGGTCATCTTTCACTGATGAACCATTAGATTGTGGTTTTGCTGCAATTCACAATCTTTTGCTGTCACTTGCTGTGCACCATAATAGCCTAACTTATAGAGAGGAGACAGTTCAATTTCTGAGAGGGGAAAATGAGAGTAGACAAAAGCAGCTGATAATTGACATTTTGAATTTAGTCTGATGATGAGTTCACTGCAGAGAGCTCATCACACCATCCTCATCAGCACTACTCCTACTCTAAACTGCAGGAGTAAAAAGATGGTCTTGAAATTTTGCCAAGCATCATTATCCACAGGAGCACTGCGTAAAAAAAAATCTCGAAAGCTTCTCAGCAGCCTCAGTGATCTTTATCAGGTCCTGATATGCATCAGGAAGCTGACACAGGGGAAAGAGCTGCGGCAGATCTAAGGGTGCATTGAGCGAAAGAACTGACTCCTCTGTTCCTTTTAGATCGCTCGCTGCTCTATAGTCTCTGCTTAATGGGACTCACACATGTTCAGGATGAGCTCATTGGCTAATCTGACCTTCAGACCTGGGGGGCAGTCTGTGTCCTTTGCTTTGACCCCAAAGGCTGAGAATGTCTGTGGATAGTGGAGGACTTAAGCACATGCAAACAGGAGAATTGCCTTAATAATACTGTGCAGGGAAACACGTCTTTTGAGTAAATTTTGTATATTTCGATATATATTAAAAAGCATGTACCTTTATTTTTGTCATTTGTCTCTTGTGAAAGATAATGGGACACAATGCTAGTTCGCATAATACACAGTATATTAATACAATCCTGACATAATTATTTAAGCATAAATGTCCTGACATATTGCAAATAACAAATATACATTGGTTCACTTAACCTAATAAAAAAATTATATAACATAAGGTCAAGACTCACTAAGTGATTTTAGAAATTAACATTCAAGTCTTTAACATGAATAGATTTTGCAAACTATCAAGAGTGCCAGATTATTGGAACTGTGGAGGTGGCCAGCCATTTTTGCTGTGTTTTTCAATGCATCCACTGTCAGTGTCTCCCTCCCGCAAAAATAATAACAAATGCTAAAAACATTAGCCCTCCGCAAACTTGAGCCGTATGAAATTCATAAGGCCGCTCGGAGATTGGCTTACTGACTTCAAGATCAAGTCCATGTCGGGGAATTTAAATTTTTCAAAATGTTGCAAGGATCAACATCCTTGCCCAGAAACACTTGTGTGTGTCTACAGATACTGCCAGGGTCTCCCCTCAGGACTTTTCGCTGTCGGACTGTGTGGGGCCGAGGTTCAGGGCTGTCTGACATACGCAGGAACGAATCACGGCGAGAGTCAGAGACGAGGCCAGGCGGAGGTCAGCGCGCGCCTGCAGGCATGCTCATTTGCATGCGTTTAGGGGCGGGACCTGATGGTGCTGTGTTGCAGGCATGCTCAGCAGGACATCGTTTACATAATTGATGAAATATGATAATAATGCAAGCTGGCGTTGGCTTGCTGGGTTGAAGCAGCACCCTGGGAGCTGAGCCCAGACGAACCTTACAACTTTGGCAGGCAGAGAGAGAGAGAGAGAGAGAGAGAGAAAGAGAGAGAAAGAGAGAGAGAGAGAGAGAGAGAGAGAGAGAGAGAGAGAGAGAGAAAGACGGAGATGGGGGTACGGCCTGGAGCATAGTTTGACAGAAAGGCTTCTTTTCTTAGATTGACATTCCTCCAAAGACAGCAGTGGCAGCTCCAGTAGTGGCGTACTTGGCTTTATGTGGTTAGCATCATGAATATGGATGCTAAAGAAGATGAAGCAGTATGTGATTATATACCATTATGAGTAATCCATAAGCTACAAGCCAAGGCAGCATGTATGCAGCTCTATGTAAAGCCGCAATTAAAATAAACGTTTGACGTTGGTCCCTTTGTGTAAAACTACATCTGATGTAAAAAAATTCACCTCACAAAAATATGACAGTTACATTACATAGGAGTAAATATTTTTAACATTACTGTACATAGATCAATCAATATGGAGATACATATGTACACCCACTAATTAAACAAGCTAATAGTGTGATCTTCAATACCGCAGATACTGATTTATTTTATTAAGTCTATCAAATGGAATGTCTAACTGATTAGTACATAAAGTCAATGGGGTGCTCAAACCTCTTACATGCAACATTGATTTAAAAATGTGTTGGTTCATGGGTTGTTCCTGACCATACAGACCTATTTTTTCTCAGCTGAAGGCTATGGTCTGGGTTTTCTAACAGATTTTGACATGGTGACAATATCTTACAATAACTCATTCTTGACCTTGTGGCATGGCTCATGGTTATTTGTAAGCATGTAGATTTTGCATTTGTGTGTCTTAGTAGCTGTGTTTCTAAGCCCATGCTGCCATTGAGGTAGGATGGGTTAAGTCCTTCATCAGTAGCCTGTTGTTCACACATTTGGAACAGTCTTAATAATGCCTCATGGAGACATCATGAACATTTATATAAAAAAATAAATAAATAATAAACACTAAACTGCAAAGGCTTTGTTTTCACCATTTTCACTTAACTGGTGATGTTTTTCTATGTTACTTCCACAGCAGGCACAATCAACAATATTAATTATAAAAATTGGTCAACTTCAAATTTAAGTGTCAACTAATTATTATCATGCTGGTGATGGACAAACAACCTTTAAACAACCTTTATTTAACATTCAGGATTAGTCTTTTAGTTCTGACCCTTTCTACTCTGCAAGAACAAAGTGCAAAAACTAATCTGGAGTAGGTGGTAACAAGACAATGAGGACAAGACCATGAAAAATAATTTACGGGTTGATGTCAGTCCTGATTTACTTGTTTTTTTCATGCACTGTGGGTAGAAGAAAGGTTTCACCTGCAGCATTAATATGCAACTAGCCTATCCATATTTTAAAAAGAGTAAGTACTAAATGCTTTAAGCAAAATGACACCTTTAAGCCTAAGTGTTATATTCAAGTTTGATCTGTAATTATATGATTAGATATGGAAACTTATTATGTTATGTTAAGGGGGACTAAACACCCTGATTTTTGCTGACTCCACCCTGAGCTTAAATTTTTAAAAGGCAAAAAATTTGTGAGCGGCACTGGGTGATGTATGGGTTTAGAGGCAGAGCAGGAGGGAGAGCTGATTGGCTGAGCTGCAGCAGCAGTGTCACTGTGATAGAGGCTTATCAGCATATTATTTTATGTCTGCGTACTAAAGTACGCACAGTTGAACCTGAGAGGGCACTGCAGAGGCTGAAATTACAACAATAAGATCCTTTTTTTAAAGGTTAGGAAATGTTTATAAAAATTGTAAAATTTTAAATTTTAAGACTCATAAGTTTCCTCACTCTGAAGAAAATTTCAGCTATTGGACAAAAAATGTTTTAGGGTTAAGTAGCAGAGACTGGACAAGAGGGTGACATTCACAGGTGAGCAGACTTGAGGAGCTGATCTAAAACGTGCATGCTTACAGGAGGGGATGGCAGAAGTAACTGGTGACTAATCGAAAAAAAAAAAGAAAATCGCTAAGATCATTAGAATAACAAAATAGTCATTAGTTGCAGCCCTAGTAAGCAGTGACTTGTGGGTAATCCAAGGTCTGCAAATAATGTATCAGTTGTGTTCTTTAAATTGCTCAGTATTTTGGCTGCATCTCCCAACTGTATATGAAGATTCCTTCAGTTAGAACAGTCTTTAATGACGTAGCAGCTGAGAAATGGAGCCCACCTTGACTATAGCCTAGGTATTGGAAAGTATTTTCTGTTTCTCTCCTTTTCTGACTCCTCGTATTAGAACCACTGACTAATGAGGTTCCTTACTAAAGTAATTGGGAAAAAAGACAACTCTACAAAGGAGGGGGCCAAGATGATGGAATGAAAATAAGTCTGCAGTCCCTTACTATGTGCTGAGTTTTTCAGTTAGGACTACCCATTTCAGGGAACTCTACCTAAAGCACTCTGTTTAGTTCCATAAAATAGCAGGCAAAAATTAACTGAGATATCAACTAATCAGACTTAAATTTCTAAGTGGACATTTTCCACTGTAAAGCGTGTTGGTTAATTCAAAGGATACAGAGAAGTTGCCAGCTGTAGAGAATCATGGTCACCAGGGTTCTATGAACAGATATATTGTAAAAATAACACTGGGTTACACTGTGTAAAATAAGAAAAAACATTGTTTTTTTTCTATTAAAATGAATATTGGAACTTTCTTTAATGCACCAGAAAAAGAACAATTCACAAAATGTCACTGAAAGCACCATATATTGCCATGATCTTTAAATCCATGATGAGTATGTAAACATCTGACCACAAAAGTAATATCAGCTGTTTACATATACTTCAGAAACGTTTTGTCAAAATGGTCACTGGGTTAAACTATTTAACTATAATTTAATGAATACAAATCTATTTCATTCATTTTATATTTTCTACTTATTTCAATAACCTACACTTCACTTTTCCCCACAAAACTACAAGTTGTAAAGTAAAAACAGTTACATACTTTGTCCTCTCTTTCTTTTTTTTTGTCATGCTCACAGTGTGATCTTTTAAAAACATGTGCACACACTTTCTCTCTTACAGTAACACATGTACACTTCCTCTTCAGACCATGTTTTCTGTGCTGTACTCTTCCCACACCATGGCATATGCTGTCGCAGAGTCTGGATCAGTGCCACATGCTAGCCTGCTGCCCTACGCTCTTCTGCCTGCTCTCCGCCACCTGTGCTCCTTCCCCAAGCGGCTTCCTCCAGCCTCTCCGGCCCCAGTCTACACCTGTGCCTGAGAAAAGCTCCAGCCCAGCAACCCCCTGTACACCCCAGAGCTGTCACTGATCCAACTTCCAAACGTCAACAACAACCTCGACAGAACCCTGCAAAACAACCCCATAACAACCTCTACAGAACCTTTGTGAACTTCTTCTCACCCCTACACACTGTCACAGCACTAGAATGTGTGCACAAGATTTGATCAGTGTTTATGAAAGACATTAATGGTGTAAAGACATCTGCGTTAACTGATTAGAATGTGAAAATTGACAATAGTCTAATTTCAGTCTATGCCATACTAAAATAGCAACTGTAATAAGTGTGCCTTGCTTGATATTTTCTGAATTGCTTGACAGAACATATAATGTTTATAATATGGAGATGGTACTGTATGGTATACAGTGTACAGCTTGTAAATATGCAAAAGAGCTCTGTTTAAAGCACTGCTTTAAAAATTATGGCTTTTTGATGACATTTAAAAAGATGCTGAAAGTGATTGGGTTTCTCAAGTATCAGGTTTTTTTCTCTAGTTCAAAGCGATGAGATTGACATTAGATTTAGAGTCCTAGTTTGACATGTTTACAAACTTTTTTCTTGTAAAAGAAAAGGCCGCAACGGTGTCTCAGCTCTGTTATCTAGTGAGGGATGGTGATTGTAAGACAAGAAGGGCAAAAAGACTTTGTGATAATCCTCAGTAGTACTGACCCACTGGAATCAAGAGTGAGTGTTTATCTTTTTCTAATGCTTCGTGCCGCATTATCATTCAGAGGACGGTACAAAGTGAGACAGAGCACAAGGGATTAATGGTGACCTTATTGAATGAGGGCCTGATGAATTTACACGCAATGAAAATGCCCATGAGCAATGACTTGCTCCGATAAAAACACAAGTCTGCAGATACAATCTAATGAACTCAGCAACCTATGGATTGATTCACAGGACAAACATCAAGTGGCTATTGTATCAAACAATGATTTCTCCTTAAGGAAGGTTAAATGATAGTCATACGTAAAGCAAACCTGCTGCCTATGCGGTGTGAGTGAGAGTGCAGATCTACAAAGTTCTACACAATGTGTATAATATTGGTCATTTGGACACTGAAGGCCAACAAGGACACTGATGAGAATCTTTCCTTGGTTCTCAGGGCCAGAATTAGCCATCAATTATATCTGTTCTAAATATGGTAACTGGCTAAAAAAAATATTAAAAATACATGACTTGTTCAGTGTCTGCTGCTGTACCACAAATCTGAAAAAGATTTTAAGTAAAGTTACAGGCAGAGGTTTGGTATACAGTATACTGTTTTATCAATGTTACAGCAAAAAGCATCACACAAGAAGCCACTTTTATAGCTGCAGGCTGTAGGTATAGCTTAAGTTTTTACTGTTTATTTGTTTTAAGCCACAATAGCACAATGTTGTTCTGACCCAAAGAAGCATCTAATAGATTTTTGTGTTAATGAACATATCTTCAGAGATTGCAGAATATGGATTTAGAGTGGGACTCTGAAACAGATTGATATGTAGCACAATTTCCAAAACCTGCTTTAATGTTATGAAATCACTGATAAAAACTCTGTCCTCATTATTATCTTTGGACACATAAAACTTGTACTATTCTTGTTGCTCACCCACATACAATAACAACTACGTTTGCTTTGAGCCTGATACATGTGATCTCTGCTATTTCTTATCAGGCTTTTCCATCTGATACTCTGTAGACGTAGACTGCAGACTTGCGTGCAAACCATGCAGCCAAACAGCGGCCAGAGGAAGAGCAACACTGATTGTTATCCTACTGTTTTCCACACAAGAGGTTAGGGCACACACTGTGGGTGCGATGTGCTGACAGCCCGGCCTGACTGATCTGAAGTAAATTGCACTCCAAGGACACGTGGATGTTTGATGGAAGGGTGCAAAGGAAACTTTAAATTTGGGAAAACATGTGCTACCAAAATTAGTTCCAACATATGATTTTATTTGAATTGTGTTTAATCGCTCTCATATCAGCCCTTGTGTTTCCAGGTTGCCTAATCAGCAGTGGTGACGTAAGTACGTAGGCACCATAGTCCTGGTAAAGATAAGGTCCAGCCTCTCTCAGTATTGCTTCACATGTACCAGTTTCAGTCTGAGTCACAAAATAATATATATATATATATACATATACATATATATGTATTATTTTTATTTATATAATTATTTGTGTGTATATATATATATATATATATATATACATATATATATATATGTATATATATATGGCCCATGCCTGAGCCTTTTCCTCATTTCCCTTGTTTTACCCACTTCAGTGCACACAATTTAAACAATGTTCTTCCCTCCAAACAAGAGACGAAACCCCGGCTGAGACACGGGGTCTTTGGCCTGGCTCAGATGCTACACCCGAGTCTGACCATGGCAAGCTTCCATCAACTGATCTGGACGTAGCCAGGGAGGGCCTAGTTAAATATGGCCAGCTTCCATTAGTTAGCCTGGGAGCAGCAGTGAAGGGAGAGGCTGGGGTTGAAGTGTTGTCAGCAGCCATGTGTTAGTAGAGCGTGTCCAGCTTGTGACCCATCTGCTGAGATGACAGGGCAGGTCCCTCAACGCAGACATGGTACTGGAGCCAACAGGCTGCCCCCACCTGGCCTTCAAAACACGCGCAAAAACACAAACACATGATCTGTCCATGAGCAGGAGACATGGGAGACAAGGGGCATGTTTCTTCTACCGTTTCTTTTGACAATCTGAATCCTTAGTGGGTAATGTTTTATGACAGATGACACAAACAACAAAATGGGATGCACATAAGAAATGTATTCAATGTAAAACAACAGCGCTCCATTGCAGACCTTGTCTTATCAATGATGTCTGAGAGGGTTTGAGGTTTTATGTGTCCAGTGGCTTGCAGAATTTTTTTAATATATTGAAATGACACTTTTCAAGTAATTATTATTTATACATGTCCCTTGCACATCTCCTTCGTTAATATCGCCCATAAAAAATCATGGAACAGTAGTGTGAGGAATCCAAGAAAATGACTCAAATCCTCTGGCATGGAACATTGTCTTTTTTAATAAAAATATATATTTTTTTACTATCTGAATCAGTCTGTTGCACTACTGCAAAAACAACTAAAATAACAGACAGATGGAATATTTTAAAGAGAACTCAAAGCAATTCAGTTTATTATGTCTCAATAAATGAAACCCACATCTGTTTATGTCACATTAAGAGATTTGCTCCACTGATATTTGGCCTAATCTGCTAACACTGCATTCTGTGATATACATTAAAGAAAAATACCATACAATTCTATACCAAATAAGAGACAATAGAACTATCTTACCCCTGAGCTCCTAAAGCATGTCTTGCTTATTTACAGATGCTTTTGCACTGCTGGGGTTTGGTAGAACTCATAGCTCCTTTCTCTTTATCAGCCTCTAGTTCTGAACCAGGCTCTCCAGTGGAATCATGCGGTCCGGTGCTTTTTTATTTTTTTCCACAGGGTCAGGGAAAGCTTGTGCTTCAACAGGCTTGCTGCCAGCAGAAGCTTCTCCAGGGCCACTGTATTTTCCACCATGATTGGAGCACCATCACCAGGGGCCTGGCCCAAACCAACCCTGACATCTGTGCCCCTGTGCTGCTGAGTTGTGGTTGCTAGGCCGGCATAAAGGACTTGCAGTAAATGATGGGTTTGTGAGGAGTCGTGGCAGTGACGGATGGTGTGTGGCTAACCAAACTCTCGTAATTACAGACTAAGCCAAGGCTCCAGGGCCCAGCCTGGGTTTCTGGGAAATCACAGCACAGATGAAGCCATAAAGGAAACACCAGGAAAACCAGTGAGTCAGGTCCCAATCTATTACAGCTCGAAGTAAAAGTGCACTGTCTTCATAAGTGCCCCATTTTTAGACCATGTCGAGCTTATCTTACAGAATCCTGATGTGTTCTTCCCTCTTTCCCTTCCCTTAAAATGCTGAAATGTTGCCACTGGTACAAGCTCTTGAGAGCATGACAACAAACAATAAAAAGATTTAGCTAAAGATTACAACAGGGTATGGAATGTCTAATTTTTTTCAAAGCACTTTCTGTTCTGAAACACTTTACACATTTTTGTAAAGTTAAGAACTCCTTTGTTAAGTACTCGTATAATTCAAAGTAACAATTCAACTGACTATGAATTTCAGAAAGAATGAGTTGCAAAGAATAAATATAGATGGAATTATGTGCAAGACCACTCAATCACGTATGGAAAAGTGAGGAAAATGGCACTAGATATTGTTATGCAAAATAATAATTCAATGTTTCAAACATGAGAGCTCTCCTAGATGTCACACAACTGTTAGAGCTCAAAGCTGAAGAGAACCACAGGACTGTGGCTTTAAATTATACCTAAGCCTTTAACTCCTATTAAGTAAATGCTAAGAAGAAGAAGACTGGAGAGTAAATGACCAGAATTTTTGACAATAATAATAATAATAATAATAATAATGACAAAAAAATATATATATTTATTTATTTATTTTTTTAAATTATTCTGGGTACAGCCCATGGGGCATGGCTCTGGAATAAAAGGAAACCAAACACCAAACACCAACTGCAATTGACCTTTTAAGGGTTTGCTTAAATTAGAAATAGTTAGTGCATAAGAGGCTCTTGCAGTTTAGGTTCTACTAGTTTAATGATCTATAGAGGCTTTATTTAAAGCAATTTTAAATTTGCCATTGCTTGAAAAACACATTTGTTTTAGCAAACATTTTTTTTTACATAAAAACGTAGTGTTTGTGGACAAAAACGTTCACAACAGTGCTTTTACACTACTCAGTAATTACAGGGGAAATGGGGACAGTCGCTGCAGAAAAATAGCATGACATGAGCTACTGAGTAAATGAAATCACCATATTCACAGAAAGATTGTAAGCTATAGGTATAAAAATTGACTTCAGTGTTGTGAATACTGTATCTCATTCCATTGGAGACAGAACTTAAATTCAGCATTTGTGAATGGCTTATACACTGAATACTGGCTATGTGGTTCAGTTGATGACTTGCGTTTTCTTTTAGTCACCTAAATCGAGTAAATTGGGTGTTGTGTAAAGCTGCAGTCCTGCCATTCTCTCTGCTTTGTTCCAGCCCTTAGAGCTCTGGCAGTAGGGAAGATCTCATGTTTGAAACATTGAATTATTAATATAATGAGAATACCATGCAGTGCAACTTCCATTTTTCCATAATGACTGCAGTTTTCGAGCAAATTCTCCCTTTTACATTTAGGTTTCTCATATACATTCCTCCCATGTTAGTAAGAAAAATCCAATTATCTGTTAGTTTGTATGGTAATGAAATGTTGTCTTGAAAATCCAGCTGAACTGAACTGCATTGATAAATCAAAATAAAATATTGTTTTCATTTAATAAGCTATGGACCACAAACAATAATTCATTCCATTTAACCCGTTTTTGCCAAGAGGGCATATTTTTATGGGCTAGTGTTTGGCTTCTATACTATACTCAAACGATCCAGGGCTTCTGTGAATTAGGGTAATTTCAAGATTGCTATATTGGTTCACCTTTATTATATATTATAGTACGTAATTGGGCATCTATTTTTTTAATAAGTTTACTCATCAATTTCTATCAATTATGCTGCTGGCTGAGGTGAAGCTGTTTAACAGACTTTATTCTGATCGGGATTCCAATTGTTAATTAATGTTCATAAGTAACCTTTTAATTGGGTTATCAGCTCAACCTAGTATTTGGGTATAAAGTGCAGCAAAAATATGTCACAAATTCTCTGTGTTTTCTACTATAGGGGCATCTGTCCCTTAAGGGAGGTTTAGATTTACACCCTTCTCCTCAACACTGCCTCATACAAGACCACCAGCCCTTTCACTCTGCAGAAGTTTTCTGCGCCGTTCCAGTTCTCTGAGCAGCTATTCAATTAAGAGCCTGTACCACACACACACACACACACACACACAGTACATTCATAAATTAGAATTTGCTTCCTAAACTAATTAAAGCCACCACCCCTTTGTAGACTCCCAGGTTACAAAGGCTGGTGATCTTTAGAAAGTCTGAGGATTTAATGGGACCAGAGCTACAACAAATCTCATGTGATTTTAACAGTTAATGTGCATATTTAGATATTATCCTGATCTCAAGTAAACACACTGCACCTATAAAAAAAACTACATATAATACATAACATAGGAAAACAAAAACAAAAAGTTATTGTCTGCCGAACAAAACTCAAAGCAATCTACTGGAGAACACACAAGGTTTGAAACAAATACAGGAGAAAAGAAGGTTCAGACTACATCCATTTTATAACTTCCAAATTATACATCCAAATTATAAGTGTACCATCCACTATAATTATTACATGGTGGCTGGTATAGCAAAGTGAATAAAACAGCTGCATACACTCCCAATGCTACAGTTGCCTACTTCTGAAACATGCATCAACTTTGTAAGTAGCTCTAAAAAAGTACATCTGCCAAATACTGTAACTGTATAACACTGTGAAATACTGGACTAGATTTTGTGTACAGAAAAAAAACATAAGTTGGCATCAGTCAGAAACTATTCAAATGGTCTCTTGCTCCAAAAGTTCAAGAGCATGGTTTTCATATATGTCTGAGAGGGTGCCAGAGGGGTAAAATCAGGACATCAGTAAAAAGAGGCCACACGGGTCATCTCATTTGCACAATATAATTTACATACAGGAGGAAAGAGATTGATAACAATCCAAATAAAGACTGTGTCACTTTCCCTCTAAAAAGAAGAAACAACTAGCAATAAATACCAGTATCTTGGACAAAGATAAACCTAATCCTTAGGTTTTTAATTTTAAATCTACATTTAAACAGCTTCACTTACAATAATATTTGGATTTAGATTTTTTTCTCAGCATATGAATTTAGTTATCACGTCAATTAAATGTGTCTGCGATAAAAAGGCATGTCGGCCAAGTCTAGTGTAATGGAAAACTGTTGCCAAATATTCCATGTTCTTTCCACTTGCAATCTGTTGCACAAGCTATTTCCTCACAATGCAAAGCACAACAGACACTGGACATGACTGGAATCTAAGCAATTAAACACAGATCCTCTCACAGCTCCCATGTGGAACTATTTCACTGAGTAGAGATGTACAACCTCAGATCATCACACTTCACTGGTTTAAGTAAAAATGGATCATGCTGTTTTAGGGTCAGTGATTACACTTCTTTGATTTGTGTGTGTCACCGTTCCATGTTATTTCAGGATCAGTGGATTTAATTATGAATAATAAGTTAACCAGTTGCCATTACTGTGAATAATAAATTGTCAATCTGCAGACTCAGTAAAAAGGGGAAAAAACAGGTAGCTCCACAATAAGTTTGCATTTTTGCATTTTGAAACTGATTAATATAGAATGTACAATGAGACAGTTTTACAAACAGGGACTAGATCTAGTCTTGGACTTTGTATTGAAAGACAAATGCCATCTTTAACTAGACTTAATACCTGTCTTCAGTGTTCAAATATGTGTGGATAGTCTTTCTAATGACTGTACTGATAAACTTTAAGTTCAAATGAACACACATATGCAGCTTGTCTAGTCCCTGTAGAAAAACATTACCAATAGAATAAATATGACTTTCTGAAGCAAATAAGCAAGAACCTGTTGGCACCATACCCAGAGCCAGGCATGAGCTTGAGTGATATAAACTGCCCAACATTGAGCAATGATGCAGTGGAACTCTTTCTTTGGGATGATGATCCTTCATATAATACTGATACTGTGATGAGTTGGGGATGAGGTTGGTTAGTAATATTTCAACATTCTGGCCTCATCATACACAGTGCTTAATGATTAACTGGATAGATACATATAAATAAAATAGACTAAAAATAAAATAATGATAAAATCATAATAATAACAAATCTCAGTGCGAGTAAAGTGTCGTTGTTGTTTTAAATATGTAATTGTCCTTGAAAGTGTTAATGCAGTGTGGCGGAATATACTTTAAGTCTATATACAGTAATATATATATATTAGCCTGTCATTCATAAATACGTATTAAAAATTATAGGTATACTGCAAAAAAAAAAAAAAAAGGGAAATATTTCTCAAGGCATCTCAGTCCTTACTGTTTTATGTTTATTTGTGAACTAGATGGAAGATGGTACAATGCAACACTGGATATCTCAGATTTGAAAGGAATCCACCTGGGGAATGTGCACAATATATATTTTCATGTAGGGAAAAACTGCTTTCTTAGATATGAGAAGGTGATGTCTCTGATTTTAACGTTGAGTCTTGGGAATTTAACTCTGTTGATGTGTATCACTTTACAGGACTATTACCATCTGTTTATCAATTACAAACATTACAAGCCACTGATCCCTTGTTGAAACATTAAGTAAGATGAGTATATTAATTTATTTATATTAAAATCAGAGAGTGACAAGGAGTAATGTAATTAGAATGTAATTCTAATTTAAAGTTAAAACTTCCATCTTACACCACCTTTTCAGGAAATATAAAATATTAAGGGCTGTACAAATATTATGGTAGAGTAATTATGGAAAAAATCTTTGTAAATCATAGGTACAACACTGATTCTGGAATTATAGGAATAGGTCTTATTTGTCTGTAGTTTCTGATACCTTTTTAACCAGTAACTGATTTCTTGGATTCATGTGAACTATTATTAGTAGTATAGGGTATTAGTATAAATACTGTAAGAACATTTTGCAGCATACTATGGCCGACTGATACAAGCTACAGAAATATACAAAATTTCAGGTAATTTTTATGTACTATGTACTGATTTCACAATGCTTTTATTGTGGCTAATCTTTGTTGCCATAGTGTTGTGTATTATTAATCTATGTGGGAACCAGCTGCAACTCTTTTAGCTATTTGCAATATTCTTTTACAATTTGCTTATTTTAATAACACGATTTACAACTCCCTTGTTTTTAGTAAAATGTAAAAAATAAGATTTAATATAGTGTGAGGAACCATATTAGGTCTAAGTTGTAGGGCCATACTAATGTGTATGTTTGACAGTAGAATAGCTTTAAAATTCTGGAAACACACTAGTACATTTACATATACTAATTTATCAAGACCAAAATACCTCTAACATCCTATATTAATCTCTTTTCACATTTTAATCATAATTTAAAAAATACACAAATAAAATAGGATGCAGCCTTAAAAAACACTAATATCACTGGATATTTTTAGACTGTGTGACAGTGAGGCAATGATCTGATCATTAATTCGAACATTTCTAAATATTTAGTCCACTTGATTTTATAATGGATTGTGTTTTTATTTGTACAGTTGTTTGCATTTCTTTTTGTTTTTTTGCTTTTATCTGGCACTTGTTCTTAATATTGTATGATATTAATATTTTACATCTACTGAAAAGAAACACTGTACTCACTGTTTTTCTGAACATCTTCCTGGTCTGAGAGACAGGCATTAGCTTTGTGTGACAATAATCTGATTACTGATTGTATTTGTGTTTCATAAAATACAAATCAATAGGAAGTTATTGTTTATGCTTACACTTAATTAGAATTTCATGATAAATGAACCAGTAAAAATGCCAAAAAAGACTTCTACTAAAATCTTTTTACCCTGACTTTATTGTAAAGCTACAGTGATGATTTACACTGGTATCTAGGTATTTTTAAAGCTACAGTCAAGTACAGTCTTTGTCACTCTTACATAAAGAGCAGTTATTGTAAAGATTTTTTTTCACAGTTTGTATGATTATACAAATATTAAGTATTGATGAATAAGAGTTTATTATTAAATTAAGGCATATAGTATAGTCATAGAGAACACAGCAGCACACAGAAAGCTCTGATTCCAAACTTCTAAACCTTAACTACATTTCACCATTACCAATATGAACATTTACATTAAGGGTGTGTCATATTGTATTGTTCACAATATATTTGGCCATGTAATGTAATGATTTTAGGAGTATTCTGGGTATTTTTGTATAATTGTTTATATTTGCATTTTGCATTAAATATTCTGCACTTTAGTTTTTTATGTTACATTATTAAATTGATCTATGTTACATGATTTATTTTGTTATATTATCATTGTTCTATACAATAATCTTGGTAAATTACTGTTGTTTATAAATTATTTACAGATTTTTGTGTTTCTGCTGAATGTTTCCAACTGTTATGCTAAATAAAACTTGAATTAAATTATTATAATTGATATATATATATATATATATATATATATATATATATATACTTCCAAAATATTTGATACTATTTCGAGGCCAATATTGTTTACACCAATTCTGGTTCCATAAAAGAAAAAAAAAAAAACAGAGATATATATATATATATGTGAAGAACCTTCAAATCGGTAACGAACCTTTACAAGAGGAGAAGCTTCTTCCCACTGACATACATCTATTACAAAAATGGATCTTTGTGAAACCAGAATTGATTGTTCTATGGCAAGTCTCCAATAACTCTTTGTACTAGATTCTGTTTTCGTAAGAATGAAAGGAAACCAGCCATTTCCACATAATCTTGGAAATTTTAACGAGTATTTAATTATTAAGCAGCAGGTTATTCACCTGAAATTAAAATGTCTTGTTATGATGGAAAATAGATTATAGATTATACAAAATGTCCAAGCAGTTATATCACGCTCTAATTCAAAGTAACATCAGCACTATTGCTTTCTTTCACTGCATTGACATTAACATAAAATATTTACATTCTATTTTTCAAACAGATTAAGGCATAATTATCTTCAACAAGGCAATCACCATTTATACTATATAACAGTGACACTTGTATGCTGATGTATAAACTGCCAACAGAATAAAACCTTTCAGTTTAAGCCTGTTTCTTATTTTATGCACAATTAAATGCTAAATACACTTGTCAATTAACCAAAGTGACTATTTATTAAAATAAAACCTCTACATTCCTTGCCCTTAATTTCTCACTTTATCATACTGTAACTCTTGTATATTTACCCAACTCACAAACTTTTTTTTAAGGTCAGCAAAATTCTCTCTTAATCACAGTCCACAAACAGCTGCAGACACAAGCTAAAATTATAGGCGGGTTGATTTTTATTTGTTCAGATGGAGATTCAGAGCCTTTTTATAGGCGGGTTGATTTTTATTTGTTCAGATGGAGATTCAGAGCCTTTTTGCACAATTATTTTCTTATTTTACAATGCACAAAGTAGAGCGAGAGGAAGAATTTCACTGTATTGACCCACTAATGACAGTACTCCTTAATTCCTTCGCTATGCTAATTTCTATTAAATGGATGTAAACAGCCTCTGTCTGTTTGAATCATACTACCTATAAACAATGGCATAAACAGATCAGCTTACATTTGGAAGATGACATGAAAACCCCAATGCTGAGGCTTAACTAACCAAGGTCAGTGTTTTCCAAAGCTAAACCACAAAGTCTGAGCCTGTCATAATCGCACAGTGGCTGAGTGTGTGAGGTGTGGGGGAGACACCAGAGACGGTCCCTAGAGAGGCCCACTGAAAAAGCCAATAGTCAGAGTCCCACCTGTCAGAGATGAGCTGCAGAGTTTGTGTGTGTGTCTGTGCACGTGTGGTATGCAGTGGCAAGGTGTGAGGGAGGCTTCAAATTGGTCCCTGTGGTGGGTAACACTGGGTTTCTGAATATAGAGTGTGTTCTGTGTATCCAACAGACTGCCAGAGCTAGAACTGGCTGCAGTCTCTCAATTTAGCACGAACATGTTTGTGTTATGCAAGTTAAACAGTTTTGAAATAAAAACTGTTGCTCATCTTCTTGCTAAACTTGCCATGGATTTTTCTGAGGATTTTTTTAACTCAGAGACTGCAGAGAATGCATCTATAATAATTTAGCTATTTATATAATTTACTTAAATTAAACATACGCTAATAAAATAATGCCTATTAAATATTTCTATCACATTTCTATGCCTTCTTGGGTTTATCACTGCTCAAGTTCCAGGTAAATGATATCATAACACTAAAATTCATTGGTATGTTGAACAGAGCCAATCAGCTGATACACCAGAGTAACTGAGACCTTCTG
This sequence comes from Astyanax mexicanus, assembly GCF_023375975.1. NCBI lineage: Eukaryota > Metazoa > Chordata > Actinopteri > Characiformes > Acestrorhamphidae > Astyanax > Astyanax mexicanus. Next base: position 38,253,860 of record NC_064413.1, on the reverse strand, counting down.
GCTAAGAGGTCCACTCAATAGGAATGGTGTGCTTGGATAAGAAACAGCCTCCTGTCCTCAGCACTGAGCTTAGCAGACATCAGATGGTTTTAAATGCTGTTTTTAGCATCAGTGCTGCACAATCCTAATTACTGTTCAGTTTTAACATACATTAAGATTTGCCTGTTTCTAAATTAAAACAAAATAAATTAAAAGTGCCAATTTCTACTTTTAGCTAGTTAAAAAGTGTGTAGAAAGGTCAAAGAATCTGGATTTTTTCTCTGCATTCTCTAGTCTCCTTAATAATCACACATTACTAGCAAGCTGGTGCTACAACACCTTCAGCAAAAAATCTAAAAGTCAATAGTGTTATAATACAGCTTGGAGAAAAACAAACCTGAAGCATTTCGTACTAATTAGCTCAGTTAGTAATTTGTTAGTTTCCTGAACTAATAGCGGCTATTTAAAACTCTCAGCATCTAAACCCAAATAAGGATCAATATCTAGCTTTTTACTACTTGGATTGCAAACAAAGAATATATCATTCTTCTAAATAATAAATATGGTGCATTTCTAGTAGCAGTGTTGGACTCATTCTAACAGCTCTATCACATGGGCTGTGTGATATTGTAAAAAAAATCAAAATCTCAATATTCATCAAAAAGTTTTGAGCCATTCTTGATTACGATTTCGGTTTTTAGCTTTTATATAACAACTGAAAACTGTTTTATTCATTTGTTTTGTAGATGTGCCAAAATAGTAATAAACAACACCATTTGTAGCTATCAAATATGTAAACTAATGTCTATTTTATATTTATGTTCAAAGGAATTAAATGTTTGATTTAGCAGAAGCTCCATTAAACATCACAAGCAGGTTTTATATTGAAAAAGGTACAAACATTACTTATATTTCAGTTAAGGAAAAGTGCAAAATATGAAATACACTGGCACATGGGTTTTTTTATAGGTCCCTCTTGCAACTTCTATACGCAAAGATGAATATCTCAAATATCAAAAATATGAAAAATATGAAAAATTAATTAAAACAGTAGTTTAACTAATCTCCCAGCACTACTATCACACAATCAAAACATACACCACAATGAGTATACCAAGCTCTCATAATAACAGTCACAAATCTACTGAACTAATTTCCTTTGAGCATAAATGTACTGGTATGCAAGTGCATGAACAGTGATACATAAGCCTGTAGTAAACACTAAGCTTTCATTCTTGTATTTTTGGAATATGCTAGTCTGGAAGTGAAGATAGAAAGTGAAGGCCAAACTGCTGACAGCATTACTAAACAACTAGGAGCATTCTTACTGATCAAATTTTTGAGCTGACCATGCATGCCAGGCAACTAATTGTTCAAATTCCTGCTTTTACAGCAAATCAGTTCTCACTCACATGACCAAAAAGCAGTTTTATAGACCAGTAAAATAACATTAATACAATCTTTAATCTAGGGTTCAGTCACAGCTTATGGTGGAAACAGCTATAACCTTAAGCAAGCTGAAAATAATGATAATTAACAATACAGAAATGTGTCATACAAACCATTTCATTCTGCATAGTTAAAATAACTAAAAGTTAAATTAAATAAAACCATAAATGTAATATCAATAACACACCCATAAGAACTCAATCACATACAATCCTAAGAATGTTGTGATAATGATTAGCAATACAGAAATGTGTCATAAAAAAACATTTCATAAAAGTTAAATTAAATAAAACCATAAATGAAAATATAAAGAATATTTAACACAATAGTAGGGAGTACGACTCCCTATTATCATTATTTTATTATATTTAACAGCTACTTATAATGCATTAATGAAACCATTATTAAAAACATTATTAGTATAAAACCTCTAATACTCAAATCTTTTTCCTTGTGAATTTACAGTCCAAGAAAAAAGGCCAAAATAATAATAATAAAAACCCAGCAAGCCGGCTTTTATTCCATCGATTCTCTCGCTTGCAAACAGAAGAACTAAGTGCATTTGAAGTCCTGAAAATGGGATTTGATCTGAGGACAGGGGTAAATGGAGAACAGATTTCTGGCACTGCAAAAAATCGATCTGGCAGCTGAGAATGTGTATACATACATGTACAGAAAAAAATCAATGGGGAAAGAAATGACCAGTAGGTCAGGAGGTAAAAGAAAGAATAAACTCCACAGCCAATCCGTTTCTTCTGCCTTTTAAATCAATTTATATTAAAAAGACAAAAAAGAGAAAAACATAGGCAATATTGATTGAATACATCAACAGAGCGAAACAAAAACATCTTTGACATAAAATGTGAAACTGTGCCAGAATCTTTGCTTTCCTTAAGGATACTCAATAATATACTTGAAGTGCATCAAAATAATTTAAACTGTGAATTTATATAATTCATCATTACATATATACCCAGACAACAGCTTAAGTGTCTTACTCAGCCTTTGGTAAAAATCAGGCCTGGTTCTGGACTAGTGTCCAAGGAGACAGAGCGCATCAGCATTTGCCTAATCCTCTAGTAATAGAGGTTATCAAAGCCACAAGCCCAGAACTACTGCAGCCGGCCCCTCAACTAAAGCCATTTGCATAACATTACGGCTACTTGACAATGCTTGTATTGGTTTAGGTTCTCACAAGGTCTTGTGGTGCCTTGCTAGCATTCAGTGGGAAAAAAACACCAAAACGTCAATGTGCTTGTTGGTTTTTGTCTTCCGAGAGACTGAACAACCTCTACAAGGGCATTAAAGTAAGGAAGAGGTTGTGTTGTGTTTTTAGCACTCATTAATGACTGCACCAGAGTTAAATAGTCCACATGTATACCACTTAAATTAAGCTTTCATTTCCAATTAGGCATGCAATAGAGCAGATATATTTTGAAAGAACAATCACTGTTATTATAGCCTAAATGTTGTTTTTGAAGTAGTTTGTAGTTTTTTTTTTAATTGCTTAATTCTGTGTATGTTTTTGCAGTTAATGTTTTAATGAAGAAAACATATCTGTAAAAATCACAGTGGTACTGTTTACACATTGTTGCCATCGCCGTACTTAATGCTTACCAAGTCATCTAAATTTCACTCTTAACATGATATCCAGGCAATGTGTTGATTATTGACTGGACTAAGTTAGAATCAAAATGTTTTTCTAGTGTTTTATTTCAATTTCAATCTAAAACGAATATGTATTTTGAACAAAATAATAAAAACACTATTAACCACCGCTTCTGTGACACAACTCAATGGAATGAAAGACCCATCAAAATCTATCATGCTCAGTGCATCCAAAATGGAACAAGGCACTCAAAAAAGATGAATACAGACAATGGAATATGTGTCGAGCAGTAGGTTCCCACTGCTTTTTATCCATTTTTTTTAAATCTGTGAATTTCTTCCCTGGTTCAAAGACCATACTGTGCACAGTTGGGGGGCTTCAAAGCTCCAAGTCCACAGAATTAGGGAAGAGAAAAGCGGCTTCTTCAATGCTCAGGGCTCAGAAATATCACAAGGCAAGCAACTAGAAAACCAAACTTTCCTTCCCTGAATGCCTCACAAGAAGAGTGGTGTGTTTTACCTGTCAGAACAACATCCATGCTGAAGCTCTGGACATTGTTACCTGTTTAGGATGAATTCAAAAGGCGGAACATTTTGGACACGGGCAGACGGCCTCTGCATTTGCTACCCGTTTTATTCTCAGTGAGATGAGATTCAAACATCTTTAGGTAGGTTGTATGGTAATACTGTATTGTGGTAATACTTGTCTATGTTCTATATGATTGTATGATTCTATATGTTTGTCTTGATATCATAACAATGGAAGCAACTGTTTTTTCTGTGCCTGGGAAAAATGTCATGGAGACAATAATAGTAATAAGCTATGGCTTTTGAGTTCTGCAGAGTTGCAGTGGTTTAAAATGTGATTTGAATTTGAGCTGCCAGACTACAGCAAATATTGCCTTTGTTTTCTAGTAGGACTCGCTGTATAGACTACTTGGCTAATTCTCAGTGTTAGCTAGTTAGTGACATTGACCCTCTCAGTATTGTTTTAACTCTCAGTGCACAGGCTTGGGCTGGGCATGGAGATGATTGTTCACTTAGTCCCCTCAAAATAGCTGCAGTAACAGCTTCGACATCCTTGCCCAGCCCTGAAACCCCAGTGCTCATAATTATGCATCGCTGGTCACATTTGTAGGGGGAAAAATACTGTGACTGATGTAAAATAATTAGTGCGCCATGGATCGGGCCGCTCTTTGCCAGCACCGGATCAGTGCTAGCTAATGGGGTGTGAAAGGGGATTGCTACCTGGCTGTGTCGTGTCTTTCTCTCCTAAATAATGCAATATGTGTGCGCACCGTGTGATGGAGCACTCATACAGAGCCGCTCCACCACCCAATTATATCAACGTCATGACAATTTTACCTGCCAAGGTGACACACTGCCTAATGCTAATGGTACCTCATTACTCTTCCCCCCACACTCACTCAGTTTTTATTTTAGTCAGAGCTAGACTCCGCATTAACTGAGCAGAATCTTAATCAAGAACAAGATGTGCCTCTGTCGTACCTGCACAGGAAGGGGGGGAAGGCAGGGAGAAACAGATGGAGAACAGCAGAAAAAAAAATAAATATTGGTTCAATCAATTTTAAGTAAACAATGCAGGAACTTGTGAAAAGTCAAAATCAGAAAAAAGAGTTATGAAAGATACTTTAATACTTTAATGACTACTGTATACAAAAGTAAAACTTTTTGTAATTGCTTTTTTGATAAGCATTGTAGATGATTTTTAACACTTTAAAAAAATAGAAATATAAACACAAAATATTAAAACACAAAATAGTATAAACTAATTTAAATCCTGTTTGACTGTTTAAATTAATATTATCATAGCTAACTGCCAAACTATAATCCAATAGAGTATTAAGCCAACACATTCATTTGCAAATTTGTGAGAAGTTGGTAAATATATATTTGTATATTAAATATACAAATGTAAGTCATCCAGCAGTATGTACCACATTCCTAAATTACACCTAATTTCCTGATATTCTAGCAAAAATAAATGTGAAAAATTATTGCAATTGCAGAAAATGTTTAGCTGGATATCCAAATGCATTTTACTCCACATATACCATGTTTTATCCTTCCAAAAATGTTAACAACACTGGTGCCTCTAAGCAGTGCACACACACACTGAAGATTTCCCCTAGAATTACTCCATAATATTATTGTAATCTGACTTTTGACATCATATTCAACTCTGTGCATTTTAAATAAGTTATCTATCTCTCTATGGTCACTGGGTTCAATTTCAATATTCCTGCATGTATGTCAGAAAGCAGTCCTGATCTCTATGCTCATAAATATATTATAGATTGTGGTTTTATGCTATTCATTTGTATTCATTGTATGATTTGCTCTGACATACTACTCAACACTCTGCTTATTTATCCAGCCAGTTGTGCATTCCCTGGCCATTCCGGACCTTGAGCACAGAACAGGCGTAGAAATCTCCTTAACATCTGTGGCTAAAGGGGCCACCACCGTGTCCCCGTAAAAGTGAAATGCCATTGGAATCCCACAGTTCTTTGTGAAAAAAAGAAAGGAAAAAAAACATAGGAAAACAATGCATGCATTTTTTGAGAACACAGAAAAAAATGCTAAATTAAAAATATTTGTTACGATTAAATGAGAAATTCTGCCCAACATTAATAACAAATACAGACAAAATCAAAGTTTTGAAAGATTCTAAAATAATCAAGGCAAAGCATGCAAAAAGAGCTTTAGCATATTATAAACAAATCATTGCAATGAGCCATTTTAAATATTATGATCCACAATTCTCTAATATGAGTATACATTTCCCTCATTTTACAGTACACAAACAAATTGTTCCCTTTTTCAGACACACAGGAAAAGCACTTAACCCCTATTTGACACAAACTACTGTCAAATTAAAGCAGCACGTTATGCATTGCAAAATGATTTAGTTTATTCACAGTTTCCATAATGAGAGTAGCAACACTTTAGTCCCTATTTAACGTTCAGTAAATTACACATGGACAGGTAGTTTTGTTTCAATTGACTGCATTTGTCACAGCAATCATATGACGAGCCAAAATAACTAAAGCTGATCCTGTAATCTGTACCTAAGGTTAAAATCAATTCATCCTCCTGTTTAACTGGAACTATATTGCATTTAAATATCAGTACATATAGATATTTCTAGATTTATAGTTTTTAAAATAATGATTTAATTTTCATCAGTCTAATTAGTTGTGCTAATAATATATTCCCCATTACGCCGTCCTCAGAGAGTGACAGAGATATGATTCAGATGTGACTACATGTATGTCAAAATTTCTGCATTCACACATAGAATAAATTTTAAATGGATATTCAGAATTCAGATAGTTATTTGAAGAACAAGTAATTAATGAACATATGTCAAAATATAGTGGCAGCACAGGGATGCTAACGTTGCAAAAAAGAAACTCCTATTCTGCTACATTGGACCACAGTGAATAAACAGTTGTAAGACAATGAACATGCTTTCATTAGGAAATACCATTCTATAGAGGCTATATAATTCTTTGTAATTCTCTAAATTCCTGATTTGTACATTTTAAGGAGTTCCCTCTCTAAAAAAATAATGAAAACTGTACTGACTATGTACAATCATACCATCTATGTGTCCACTGTTATTAAATAATCTAACTATGGAGAACATTGAGATTGAAAAATGAATAAATAAATATAATTTCATTATGGTTATTCTGTAAATTATATTAAATTAATAAAGTGATTAAATTAAAAAGAGAAAAATAGGAAAAAATGTGAAGCAATAGTGATGTATAAGTTAATACATAAGACAGTCTAATGTATACCTTAGTCAGTAAGTAAAAGAATGGCAAATTGAGTGTTTTCAGTAAATGTTTTGTTTGTCATTAAACTATAATTTCACACTGTTTAATGATTTTATCACAGGTTTTACTGTTAGATTTTTTATATTTTAAATTTAAAACATACTATTCAATTATTACCTATTATTGATCATTTTAGCTACTATAAAGTATTCAGTAACTACATGAAACAATATGCAGCCTGTGGTATTCAAGGATGAAAAACTGAGCTGTTGGTCCTTACATTTAAATGTCTATTCATATTAAACATACACACAGAAGTCTTTATTGTGGAAATTATTTTAAAACATTATTTTACATAGAAATAGGCGCTGTGACAGTGGTGTGTAAGCCAATCTGGTTAAGTCCACTTAACTGTGATTAAACTTAAATTTCCAACCATTTGGAGTTATTTAAAAAATCTGATTAATATTGATAAAGGACTTCTGTCCTATTTCAAGCAGTTTCAAACCATTACCATTACTATGTAGAAATAATGGAAGTATATAGATAATGTGTTTAGACTACAGCATAACAAGCAGAAAATGTAATAATTATATTTTTATTTTATTTAACTAATTGCTGATATAGGTGATACAGCAGGACTAAGAACAGTAGCGGTTTGCAGCTGCTTAAAATTGGTGAAAAGAAAGAGTTTGGTAGTTAAAGTTGGATTATTAAAGGGCTTTTGTAATTATATCCTCAATAGCAATGTTAAAATACAATGCAGTGTGTGGGACTTTTTAACACTGTTTTAACAGCTTTTCATTGCAGCTTTAACAATTTCACTTTGTGGATTGATTGGATGATATTAAGGGGCTGATAAATCATAATCTACCTCTATAATTGCTTCTTGGTGCTACTAAATAACAAGTGTAACTTTCTGGCAAGTGATGGAGTTAGAAGAAGGTGGAATAATGTCCCTATATAACTACTGCTTAGGTACAATACTCTTATTTAATAATTTCTAAATTATTAAGATATGATTTTAAGGTCATTATTTGTCATTCTTATTTATAAATGTGTAACTAAAATGTATTATTGTAGTAACAAATTGCTTGTAAAACAGTTTAATGTATATACATGTTAATGAAAAAATATTATGATCCAGCATATCGAGATAAAAATATTTTTATTCTGTAAAGATAGAACACATATTTGAAGGCCATAATTCACAACATCAGAGGCTACAATAATAGAGCTACAAATCATGGGAAAGAATTAAATAGTTTTAAAAAGAGCAATAACTACTCTTTGGTATGTTAATTATATGATACATTTTTGTGACTGTGATTAAAGTTGATAAGAAAAGACACAACAATAATGTTCACACACCAAATAAAAAGTAATTACATATTTGTAATGTTATTGACAATAAACAATACTTTAATTACCTATTTATATTTGTTGTTAATGGTTTCAGCTGTATATACAGACAATAATAATAATAATAATAATAAAAATAATAATAATAATAAATACATAATTGTTTTTTGCAATTAAACTGATTCTCAACAATAAGAATATGTTAATACACACGCAGATACTCACACACACACACACACACACACACACGAGGGACCTAACACAGATAGAAAATTACAGAGAGGATGGCCAGTCTCAGCATACTAATATTAATGATTAAAAACAGCAGGGGGCCCAGGGGCTGAAAGCGTGAGATATTTCTCACCTCAGTAAAAAGTCACATACGCACACACACATACACACATGGAAGGACACACAAAATCCTATTTACGGATGCTGTTAAAATACCTCTGGAAATTGGCCTGCAGGTCTCTGATAGAAATTAAGTTGGAAGGTTTATTTACCCTGAATTTTAATTTTCTGTCTCATTGCCTTTGGTTATTTGGTCTGTGTTATCGTATTTGCTTCAAACTAATTGTTCAATTGGCACCTTCACTTTCATTTTTGTAATTACTTCAGGTAACACTGGTGGAAACTAACAAACTAATAGGAGCAGAAGATGATCTGGGAGTGCACTCAATCAAGTAAAAACAGGAAAAACATTTTAGGCAAATATGAGAAATACAAAATGAGTGTCCAACACAAGTACTTGCTACAGTGCATAAATAAATTCAGGGTACTTTACTATCCTAGAATTCGGAAATCCCTGCTATACACTACATGGTAGTTTCTCTAAGGATATAAAAATGATTACGCTGATAACCATCACAGATCATCTTATAAAGCACTAACGCAAAAAAACGAAGCACCTGAGGTGTAAGAGTGCACATGGTTGCACTTTAAATTCAAGAGGAGAATGATTGCTTTAGGCTGAAGATGCTTTAGATAGATAAACTGTCAAAGCCAGATGCATGAAAATAATATAAATATCTGTTGCAAATTGTGTGTGTGTTTTTTTTGTTTTGTTTTGTTAGTATATATACGGGGCATGACTTATTTTGGTTTAAAACTATTCAACTGACAACAAATCAGCTTCTGTATCATGTAGCATCAACTGCAACAAACAAATTACTACTTGCAAATACCTTACTCTTTAAGTCTTTAAATACATTTTATTAAATTCTATAGTAGGATCTGCACTGAAAAGAATGAAAGTTATTCAGCTGTTTAGCAGATGATGTTCTACATTTATAAATAAAGCTTGAATGCTACACATGTGCTGGGCTAAATGATCATTTATTTAACATTTTAACTTAAAAAATGTGTGTGTGTCATCATGTATTCATTCCACACTCTGTGTGTGTGTGTATATATATATATATATATATATATATATATATATATATATATATATATATATATATGTGTGTGTGTGAGGGGATGGGGGAAGGGTAGATAGTTAGAGCTCCTGGAGGGCTGGCTGGCCAGCTCACTTTGAGGCTCTCGCTTAGCCCAGCAGAAAACAGCAGGGAGTCCTCTACAAAACCCAGGAACAAATGTCACCATCCACCCCACACCACCAACAGCAGCTTACCCATCCTCCCCTGCTCTCTCTCTCTCTCTCTCGCTCGCTTACATCCACACACATACACACGCACACACAACTGGCCTTCACAAAGACTCTTATCAGGGGCTGGGGACCGGAGAGTAACAGAGGCAGCACAGCCAGCAGGAGAAACAAATGAAATCGAGGAGAGCATGTGTATTTCTTAGCAGCTGTCAAGTAGATAAGTGTGAGATTAAAAAATAATTTGAAGGCGATAAGAGATGATGCAGTTGCTGTGTTTATCTAGAACTGTGCTCCACTCTCACTCCTATAGCCTTCTTGTTATCTCAAAACAAGACGGTGGCAACAGGTAGAGAAGGCTGTCTGGCAAAGCTGTTCTCGGTGTGAGATTCTTCAAAATAAACAGCGTCACTGGGGAAAAAAAACGGACCGAGGTATAGTGATGGTCTTGTTTTTCACTCTCCATAACTCTCTTTTTATGTCAGCGGTGGAGGAGAAAAAATGAGCAGTTCTCTTCAGCGAGAAGCCAATTAGGTTTTTCCGCGTGAGAGTATCTTAATCAGCAGCATAATTGGGAGCCCCCTGCTGAGACTGCGGCTGGGGACAGCACAAGGTCCAAACCAACACATACACTGCCATATTGAGCTTCAAACCCCTCATGTCAGAAAAAGAAGAAGAAAAAAAAAAAACAACTTTATAAACAATTAACTCACTGCTTGGCTAAACCAACAGTGAGAGTCAGAGTAACCTGGCATCATTAAAATGTGAACGTAATGAGCTGCATGGGGAAGGGCTGGATATTTTAGGGGTATTTTTTAACGATGGCAGGCTTTATACAGTAGACCTCCAAATGCAAGAAAAAGGGTTTATCACTGGAATTCATTTTGTGGACAGTTCTCACGTCATTGTTTCCTTATGAAAATCTGTCTGTGAAGGATCATCTTTTAACGGTCAGGTATTTTTAATCCTTCCTGAAGCAGCCCATTTAGCCTATTTCAGTTGCTTCTTGTTTACCTGTAGTTTTAAGCATCCTACTATATGCTCTTTGGACCATTTTCCTTTTGCTTTTACACACAAATAAATAAAGTACAAAAGAATGGTGCTTTAAATAACCATTTTCATAGGAATAGGAATATAACCATAATTATTATAAGAAATATTTTTTTCTAAATAATTAAAACAAATAAAATAAACCACAGTTTTTTTACAAAGTCAACATACAGGCTCAATAAAGTTAATGAGTTCTCCTCGATAAGTAAAGGTTTGTGTTCATAAATTGTATGAAAAATCAATACTGCAATTATCAAGGCAGGCTTATTTGGGTGATTCCCTAGTAGAAATTGTAATGGTCTTCCTCAATACTTGAGGTAAAGTTTCTTAATTCATTGCTCAAAGAACTATTTGAAACTCCTTTATTTGTGTAATAAAGCATATTCACTAAGCATAATAATGTACATACACCATAGCAGTGAAAAATATGGCAAATAATACATAATATATCACACAGGTATTTCTTTGTTGGAATAGATATAAAGGAACCAGTGTTGGCTCTCATGAAAAAAAATAACATTTCACACACTGCACTGACCTAAATCTAGTTAATCACGACTAATTATGAACTATTTATAAGAAAACATGTATCATAACAATATCCGTAATACACACAGACATACTGTGATGTAATTTATTACCATAATAAAAATTATCATCATTTTACCAGAACCTAATACTAATTTGGCTCTCAAAATACAAATTCATATCATTTCCACCTGTTGTATGCACCGTGTATGAATTGTGAATTTCACAAATTGTCACTAACAGAAGAAGAGAGTGGCAGCTCCAGGACTGAATTTTCTATAAGACTGAATGAAGTGACTTGCCCTTTAAAATCGATCAACAGTGCTGTGAACGCAGCAGCAAAGGTCTACAGTACTAATACAGATCCACAGCCCTGAACAGTAACAACTATCCACTGCTACAATACACCTGATCCACCGCATCAGGTAATTATTAAGCGATTTATGAGCTGGATTATTCGTGTGGGGGGTGGAGAATATCTCTAGTTGTGCAGGATAGTGGGTCTTCGGGACTAGGGCTGCATGGTAATAAAAACTATTGACCTAGTGAAATATACATTCTTTTTTTCTATTGCAATAATAAATATCACAGGACTTTTCACCAAAAATTGCAAGATGTCAGTAAACCTGTAAATTGTATTAGTAATGCACTATTAAAATAAATGATACTGAACAAATTTAACCTGCTGCTGATAGATATTTGAAAAAAGAGAGAAAATGAGAATTTACCTCTAATGTGTTTTGTTTTAATTTGTCCTACATGACATTGCACATCCTGCGATGTGACTATCAAATATGCTGATAGAATATATTGTGCAGCCTCTCTCATGTCCTGAAAACCACGGGTCTACAGCACACTGTAAAACCTGGAACTTGATTATACATATGATGTATGTACAATTGTACAAGCCCAGAGCAGATAGGTGTTTCTAAAAGAAGCCTCACTGTTAAAAAAACAATCCTCAAGATTGTACTTAAGGTTGTTTACAAAAAAAGTGGATATGATCAAATGGTTTTCAGTGGGGGACACATCTTTAGATATATTATAGGTATGCTAAATGCAAATTTTTGCTCCAAGAATGGGATGTTTCTACAGTTCCTGATCTGCTACATTTAGTTAATTGATGGAATTTACAATGCATAAATAGCCAACTTTCAAGTCAAGGACAGTAAGTGCAGTGCCTCACTAGAACACCAAGATGAGTGGAAATGTGGCCAACTTCGTATGTGCATTAACAATTTCAAACTTAATAACCATTAATAACCATTCTTCTTTGTATTTGTGGTATAGAAACAAAACCTTGATTCTTTTTGTTCAATTCATAACATTTAAAAAATGTATACAAAGATAGTAGTTTTGTAAAAAAACTTTTAGACAGTTTTAAAGTAAGTAAAGTAAAGTAAGTAGTTTATTTAATAATTGTATATGAAAGCATTTACATATTGCTATTTTCAGACTGCACAAAATACATTAGCATTGGAACTTCTGCACAGGATTAGTATCTCTACTGATTGTTACTACAAAACTTGGAGCAGCAACAGCATCTATAGCAGCTTACAGGAGTGAAAGTTTTGGGGCCTCTTCCCCCTCCTCTTTCTTTCGGGAGCTCTTGAACTCTTTTTAAGTCGGCCACCACACCATGTCTAATGGCCCCCGCTGAGTCCGCAGTCTTGCTCCCACCGCTTCCCGGCATCAAGCCCATCGTCCCCAAATCAAACCATAGAAAATTGGACTTAAAATATCAGGGAGCGGCCCCCAAAAAAGCCCAAAAGCTGCATCTGTCGCCGGCATACATGAAAGTTGAGCTCACAAGGGATAGCATTCACATCAGTGTTCGTCGTACCTCACATTAAAAGCGGCAGCGTTTACTTGGGTTAGAGTCTATATCTGTAGAGATGTTCATTATTTTCAGCTGGTCAGAGGAACATTACAAGGAATACGATGGGAAAGCAGCGGTGCGTAGCAACATATACTCTACAGCTTAAAGTAAGTGGATGTGACATGCTAATGGTCTTTAGCAGTCTAAGAGAGGTGAGCGATTATATTCATTGTATTACTGAACTAAATAAAAAACCTAATTCCACTGTTGATATGGCAGGCTCTCTTCTGCTGTGCGACCTATTACTATAGCAAGCTAATATAATGTGTACAATGAAGTCTACTGTGGTGTGTTGCTAATTCAAAATGGCTGAAATCTCAGTTTGTACACAGGGAAGATCTGGATTCAGTTGGCAGCTAAATGAGTAGAGCACGAGTACACGTTCCAGGTATTGTTTGCATGTAACAGTTAAAGCTGGTGAATTTGGTCTCCTTCAATGAGCACCTTTCAAATTTTTTATATGTTGTTTGTTGCCTTAAAGTGTGGGTGTCAAACAACAGCCAATATTGTACTCTGGTTAGAATTGCAAATGTTAAAGTGTTCCACAATTACAAGCGCATGCATTTTTCTGAGCTGTTAGTCCCTCTGTGTATGTATATGAGTGTGTGTGTACGTCCTGATATCTGCAAAATTAGGGTGAGGACTGCAGTAAGAACAATGCGAATGGTTCGGACTGGGCTGCTCCCAATCCAAACACACACACACACACACACACAGACGGAAAAACACACTGAAGGTTGAGCAGCCGTCAGTCAGCCTATACTCTCTGCACTCTGTCAGTCGTTCTGAAAAATGCATGCGATGCTCTGCTGAAAAATTCAGGACATCTAGGCAAGATGCTATTGGGCAGAATGCAAATGCCTGCTAATGATGCAGATGCTGTAAAGTTAACAGATCAGCTAAGTTTGGCTCAGAGAATGGAGAAAAGCGTATGTATATGAAGGAGGAGGGGGGCATTGGGGTGTAAGTGGAAAGAACGGGGGTTGATCACTGCGTATTGTTCAATCAGCTCACGCTACCCCTTTCTATTTTTTTTTCCTTTTTACACAGACACAGGGCTTGCCAGACAGACAAGATAGAAACACACACAAAAAATGGATAGACAGATAGAAAGATAGACAGGCAGTAATACAGGCAGGTGGCAGAAGTGTAGTGAAGACCATTTTTATTTGACCCCTGCAAATCTAAAACTGCCTACAATGTGCAGCAATAATAGTGAGGTACAGTTCAGTGTAGCTGTGTACATGGTGAGTCAAACAGGGTGAGAGACCCTGGTTTAGCCTGCACAGCTTGGAAAATATGGATGTGTTGCAAATAAACAAATTAGTAATTAAAAAAATGCACCTGCAAATGCTGCTGAAAGATGTTAATTATCCTAAATATTGAGGGTAGGGAGGAGGAGGAGAGAGGGACGGAGGGTGGGGTAGGGGGTTGATGCCATACAAAGAGAAGGTTTTTCATTGTGTGAAAATATAAACACAGATGAGCTGTGTCTTTGATTTGTTCATGCTTTTCACTCCGCGCAGCAGGGATGTTCAGGAGGACGTGCCCTCTTTGCATTCGATGTAAATAGGGACCGTGGACGCTGTGTGATGAGATTATATTCCTCCCGTTCCTGCTCTTTCTCTCCTTTTTCCCTTTCTCTTCTTTCTCTCTCTCTTTCTCTCACCCTCCCTCAAAAAGCACATTTTTTTCACCACCATCATAGTCTTTTTGCTAGCTTTGATTTGTCTTTTTTCAGTTCCCGCGCATGGCAAGTGTTTCCCTGGACTGAATAGACGTGTAATGTGTTTTGGATGTTACAGCGCAGACGAAGGATACTTATTGTTTGTAGACAATCTAAGTGCCTGCCAGTCAGTGTCTGACTACCAGCTTATCGTATTGTAATACAAGCAGCACAGCGGCAAACTCAAACTTTAAGACAATAATTTTAATGTGTCTGTCTTCAGCTGCACATTACCAATAATGGGTCATTCTGACAATATATGCATTCAAGTATTTGATTTAAAACAGAACAGGTTTTGTCACAGTAATTCTCTACTACTGTTGAACAATTCTTTTCTAAATCATAATAAAGACTGTAATAATTATGGTAATTAAAATGATTACTATCACAAGTAAAACATTTCTTAGCCGTCTCCTTATTATGCTTAACATTAATTTAATTTAACATCTATTTTTATAGAAATAACTATGCAATAATGCTGTGAACGTACATTTATTTATTGTCATCAGTTCTTTCAAAAAACCTAATACCATTACACTACTTTTAATAGGGTTAATAAAGCCTTTAATTGCATTCTTGTTTTTATACACTGGAAATGGTAAATATCAGCATGGTATAAAGTGAACATTTCATAATTCCTACTGCTTTCCTAGCTTCACAGTTTTAGTATAGCATAGTACCGTTGTATGTGACCAAATAATCAAAAATGTGCAGCATTATATTTACATTAGCCCTGTTGCTCGTACCAGCTGCCACTTTCAGACTTGTTTTTATTCCTTTGTATTCATTCCTTATGATAATAATAATTAAAATAACAATAACAGCAAGAAATAGCAATAATAATTATTATTATAATGTAATGACAATGTTGGCTGATGCAAAAAATAATAAAAAAAATATATATAAAAAAAGAAAGAAAGAAAGAAAAGGAAAAAAATAAAAGTTAACCAGTAAATTGTGTTTATAAATTTTCTAATATTTCTTCCTACTTGGTGGATAGAATACGTTTATACTATAGACTAGAGAATGAAGAAACTAACAGCAAATTTAAAATAAGGATAATTTCAATAATATAATATTGTAAAACAAACAAAAAAATATTAAATTGCTAAATGTTTTGTAGTTTTATCATACACAGAAATATTTCTATAATGTGCCTGGCCTGATTGTAAATGTTGCACACTAATGCTGTCTTTAAGAAGGGCTTTCTCTTTTAGAAGTAATGATGCACAACGCTGCATTAAGACGGCAAGCCCAAAACTTTTATTCGGTATTAGGGAATTCTATGGCATCAATTGGGATAACAGCAGAGCCGATGAATGTGGAGGGGGTGGCTGACCAACTCTTTAATCTGTGTTTTTGAACCCTACAATGAAATGGAACACAAAAGGGGCTGACCTGCGGTCGGATATTGTTGCCTGTGCAGCCTTACAAAGCAGGGGAACTTTGAAGAGAATTTTGAGCCGAGGTGCTCAAAAGAGGGTTTTCTGTTTGTTTATGCGAGTGAGATTACGCTTCAATGTCTGAGAATGACTGGGTGTTTGGAGTACTCTGATGTAAGAGTTAAATAGCAAAGCCTCTTATACTCTGAAGAAGTTATAGAACATGGCAATTTACTCAATTTTGATGAAAGCCTTTTTTGTTTACTGTTTTATTTTTAATATTAGGCCTTTTTAGACTACAATAGAATATTGTTAATAATTTGTTTACATGCCATAAAAGTATAAATGTAAAGAAAAATGTAAACAGACAATTTTTCATGATAAGCAACTGCAGGGTGGAGTTTTTTATTTTCTATTTTATTTTTATTACACAGAAGTGTTTGTTACCATTATTGTAATACATTATTATAAACTATGTTTCTTTGTCTGGATTTTGTATATCAGCTGTGTACACATTAAGAATGCTATTATATTTAGTATATATATCATTGCTGTCATAAAAAAAAATCCTTGTACCTCCAAATGAAAAAACTGTAATGTTCACTTTTAATAGAAGACAATTGTAATATTTTATTCTGGTTCAATCTTGTACATTTGTTTATGTCCTTTCCCCAAGAAATTATGACACAACCTAAAGTACCACGGCTGAATTCACATTATGTCAAAAGCTGTCCAGGTGAGGCTTTGTGTGACAGCAATGTCATATTTATTTAGTTATGTTCTAATTAAACGTGCACTAAGTGTTAAACATGAATGCTAATGCATAACTGTGCCCTCTATTTAGTGCAATGAATTACCTGTCTCACACAAACTCACTGGCCACCAAATTACTATATATGTTACAGAATTTATATGTGTGCATGATTTCTTCACCAATCTGTGTGTACGTGTGTGTATATATATTTAATATTAATATGTTTTAATGTTTGACAGCTAATGTTGTTTTAGTTAAAATATCATCAAGCATTTCATCTATTTGTTATTATTATCATTACTGATGTTGTTTTTCCTACCTTGCCATGTTGCTTCTGCCTCTTAAAGGGACTAACACACGCTCTGCCATGCAAATAGGGTTCAGTCATCTCTCAACTATGTTCTGCAAAATCAAACAGACACCACATTAGTCATTAGTGACATTTATTTATCAACACTCATTTAAATAATAGAAAAAACCCTAGTAGACCACTCTTTCAAGCCCATTTATGTCTTGCACTACAAAGACAGTGCAGTGTGCCTGTTTGTGCCATGTGTTGGCACAATGGATCCCTGAAGAGTCTGGGTTTTGCCCAACATTACTGTGCATGCTAGGATGTAGGTTCGGGACCTTTAGCTAAGTTGGGGTCAGGGTACACAATCGTGTGAGCACACAAGTGGGTTTTAGCTCGCCCCCTCTTTTCACGTGTAGAGAAAGGTGCCCCTCCCCTCTGTACACTGCATCAATTCCACTGGCTTCCCAGGGGAAAAGTCTGCTTTTCTCACAAAAAAAACTCACCACTACAACCACCACCACCAGCATCTTACTCTCTATCTCTCTTCCACAAACACAAGCAAGCAAAGAGCTCAATGCATCCCATTGCAGCCTTGTGGGATGCGACCTTGGCTCTCCTATAGGTGAACTGGCACCCCTGGCTATCCGCAAGACCTGTGCCTTCTAAACTCATCCTGAGCCTACTGGGAGAAAGTGGGCGATGCATGTGTAATCCTGTTTTGTGCATGTGTGTGTATTTGTGTATGTGTGTGCATATTTTGAATGCGTGCTTTTTTTTTTCTTAATTCATGAGCTGAATGTCCAAACCATTCTGCAGAGCTTTCACAAACATCAACAACAATGTTTAATACCCCTATTTTACACTTCATTCTTATTATGCATTGTTATAAAAATGACCCATCATCCCAAAAAATTTAGCCATGTAAAAAAACAATGCTTGATCAGCATGTGAGGGTCAACCAGCCCCAACTGCGGATTATAAATAGGTGTTTGAACTGTATCAGAAATATGATATTCTGCCTGTTAAAAAAGAGTGTGAACTCATGAACATCCCTCGTCCCTTTTTTATTATTTTTTTTATTTATTATGAAAATTCACCTGAATGCTTCTTTAAAGTCCTAATACGATGGACATGTGTAGACTGCACATTATCCTGATCCTAAAAAACAGACACCGTTAATGATTATTTTATGATTATTAAGCATTCAATGAGTAATCCTCCCACGAACTGTAATGGCGTGTTTATTTTCACAATAAAACAGAAAAAATAAATAAACACATTACAATGTGTGTCATTAGTTTTGTTGATTGTATGGTTTTTGTCACTGCATAATTTGAACTCGTTATTTTTACAGTACACTACACTGAGGAAAAAAAATGCTTGTCACATTATTATTAATGCTTAATGCATTTTCTGTGTTAAAAACTCAGCTATAGAGAAGGAGGAACCCTGTATGAAAGAGCCTGTATAGAAGAAATGAACAGCGCTACTATTACCCACGTATAGCACTAAAATGAAATAACTCTTCACTGCTAACTGTGAAAATTGTACAGTTTAAAACAGAAAAATATTTTATTAAGTTTTCATTCATTATACATATTAAGTATGAAGCTTTTATTAAACAGATATAAGATATAAGCAGCTAACACTGAGGATGGTTAATGTTTTTATATTTAAATTGTCTGGGAAACAAGAAGTCTTATTTAAAGACAAAATATTTGTATTAAGCACAGTACTGTGATTACAATCATCTGTCAGTAGGTGTAGTCTAGAGACATGCGACTGAACACTTGGCACACTGAAAAAAGGGTACATTATATGCTATAGTTGGAGAAGCTATGTGAATTAAATGGAGAGAACAAAATGTAACTTGTATAAACAGAAGGGAGGAACATACTGTCACTGTATGATCAAAATTAATGTAAAACCATTTAATTCCATATTATTTTGGAGCATTTCTATGGCTTTGTTTATCACAAGTGTCAGATTCAAATGAAGTGTGAAAAGCAAACGTAGATATTATCACTGTTGCATAACAACAATAATATATTTTTTAAAAATCTGAAATTGTATCACAATTTGCTGAATAAAAATAATGCAAAAGGGACTACCACTGATATTTGTGTAAAATATTTGTATCTGTTTAATATCTATTGGCTAATAGCACCAGTTTATTTTTGTACATGATTAGTAAGCAGTTAACTATTTATTCAGGTAACGGTTAAGGGAGGTTGTAAACATTTCTTAAAAACACAGCACAGTAGTAGTATCTTAAATATGAGAAAAATATGAGTTGAACATATCTTTCAGATCAAATGCCTGCCTCAGGACTGTCCTACATAGGTAAAACTATTGTTTTGTGGTTATGTGGGCTGGTTTAATGACAGTTTGATTGTCTGAAAAAAAAAAGAAAATCAATTTTGACTGAGATGTGAATCTAACAGTTGTTCCTTACATTTTGACAATTGTTCATGATGAACAGACCACTAAAAATACTCCAAAATGAAATAATAATAAAAAAAACTCCTTTAACACTGGCATTCACTAAGACTGTTTTTACTTCTCTTGTGAAGTTGTCATTTTGGAGATACAAGGTTTCTGCAAGACAGCAACGAAATATGTTACAGTAAATCACAGTTATATTTAACAGTTAAAACCAGTTATTTAATTACTTATTACATATTGTAAGATGTGACAATTAAAGTTATGTATTACCTGCGACCTCCTTCTGAGAAAAGTGCTGGGCGGTATTTTTAAAATTCAGTAATATTTTAAATATAGCACAGAACTTTATAATATACAATGTTTAAATTAGTAAAGGTAAGAAGCCCTTCCTGAGAGCCGGTACTCTTTGACACAGTGTATGTAACATACTTTGTTTATTTAAGCAGTTTTGTTTTCTTAAATGTAATGTGCTCTTTTAAAAGTAAGCTACATATTTCTGCTGTAAAATATAACCTCATCTAACTTATTTATGTCTGACATTTTTTCACATTACATAGAAACACCAGTTTTCCAAGCTTTTTGCTACACTGACCAACACAAATGCTCTATAATATTTTTCTTGAATTTTTTTTTCTTGAAATGTTTCAATCGCAGTTAAGACGTTTTCTTCCACTTTGGATAAGATTTAGCGTTTAAATGCCAGGTCATACGCACCTTTACTGAGGTGAACAACAATGGGACGCAAAACGGTCACCTTGGCAACAATATGTCCAGTATACTATAACTATATATTTACACTAAACTGTATATTCTAAACTAGATAAAATTTGTAGGACTGCGGACAGATAACGTTAAGTTCTTATACTGCTCTTGAAACAAAAGAACCACACAAGCTAATTGTAATATAACCTAATTTAGGCAAACCAGTTAAGATTTAAATAAGTTACTATTTTGAGGCGGACCTATGTAAATTAACTTAACATAGCTAGTTAACTGACTAGCTATGCTAATTTACACGACCATTTAGAAAAAGTCAACAATATCTGTTCTGTTTAAATAGCACTCATTTAGGGTACCCTTTACAAAGTGTAAACATTTATTACTAAAAGTCTATCTAACGCTAGTCAACCAGGTTAACGTTAAATCCTGATTGTTTAAACCCAATACATACTGCATGTTATTATACTGGCTGTTGTGTTGCTGTAGTGGAAAAGGAGGACTGTAAAAAGTTCCTCACCACTCCAAACCGCCAAGTCTGCTCTTCGAAAGTAACACTCATACTAATATTTATGTTTAGGTCTGTCTAAAACACATATTTTGTTTGCTGCATTCGCCCACCAAACCTCCGCGCTTCACTCGGACTCACCGCTGCAACGGTCACTAAACTTAACGAGTAGGTGCGCCCGTTTGCCACACTGCAGACTGTGTATCCTTGCGCAGTTGTTAAGCAGAAATAAGGCCATTCTATCGCTATCTTTGTATCCTAGTGCCTCTGTAAGAGTCCATAATACCTAAAAACGATAATTAGCTTTTGTTATTTGTGTTTTTCTCGACATTTTAGCTTTTTTCGTTCGTCTGAGTCACACACGACCGGGGACTACTTTATGTAAGGCGCCAGGATACAGTGGCCGCAGGAGTTTTTATAATGGCTTTGCTCTAATGGTTTGACGCCATCTTACTTCGCTCCTGGAGGAGAGAGGGAGCAGAACCCCCCCCGATTTATCGAGGAGGTGGAGTGTACTGCGGGTGATTTATACACGTTTTGTATACGGATTGTCTTCTAAATTGTTTACTTCAGAGTGCTGGCGAATAAAGGAGTATCCAGCCGTTTCACACAGGTAAGTGTCGTGTTCCAGATGTGAAGTGATGTTTTTTTTTTCCCAGGAATATTCTCTCTGGGTAAGGGAGCGGGTAGGTGAATCCCCTTGCTTGTGTCCTGTGTGTTTTCTTGCACCAGTTGGCTAAAGTGGTGGTTTAGTTAGCTAGCTGACATTTTCTGATTTAATATATACAGTATTTATGCGAAAACGTTAGCTATCGAAGGGTACATTTAAAGCTGTTTTATGTGCTGTTTTATATGTGACTAACGTAAGCTAGCTCATCGTTTTTGCTTTGCCAGTAGGTAGCTACGTGAACGTATGAATGTGGGGGAGCTGGTTAGCCAGCAGACGTAGGTAGTTAACGATAGGTTCGTTTAGCTAGGTAACTCGCTGGTTTGTTAGGTTTTATGGCTAACGTAGCTAGCATTCATTATACTCTTGCAAAGTTAACGTAACTAACATAATGAGCGTTCCTGCTTCCATTATTGCAAGGAGCTGCGCTGTTTAACGTCGATAACCTAGCGTAGCTAGCGTATCTACGCTAACGCTAGCTTTGTTACCGTTGGGTTGCCTTCTGTATAGGTTGCTAGTTAAGCTTAAGTTACTAGTTTAGTTATTCTACCTTTATCTAACCTTGCTATTGCTAGGTTAGGATAGCCAACGTGTTAAGTCAAAACAGTAATTTCACGTGGGCGTGTGTTTGTTTAGCCATCTAGCTAGGTTAGCTTGCTGTAACATAGGGTTATATAAGTTGGCTAACGCTAGGTTAAGAAAAACTGTTATGTTACGGTTTAAAAACGTAGATTAACTAACGTTACCCTTAAGTATCTAAGTTAACTAGGGTTAGTTAACCCAACGCTGACTGATTAGCTAATTAACTACCTTTAGAAGGATCGAGACTGAGCTCTCATAAGTTGCGATGTGTTCACAAGAAACAGCATTAGTTAGTTCACTAACTGATCTCGCTAACCGCTAGCGATTTAATTACTGTTTATTTTTAGGAGGCATTTGGTTGTTTTCTCTGTGGTGGCATTAATTAACCGAACCTGGCAAGCTTAGTTATGTTAACGTGGCTAAGAAGTGAAGCTGGTCACGTTAGTTTACCTTTATTTTAACGTTGACCGGTCGAATAACTTGTGTTTCTATGTTTTAAACGTGATCATATTGTTTTAGGAGTTTGTTTGAATTAGCCAGCAGGTTCTAGCTAGTCGCCCCGAGGCTCCCTGTCATCATACCGTTGTTTTAATTTTTTAATAATATGTGAAAAGCTAGATAGCTATCTAGATACAATTGTGTTAGATTAACTATATAAGAGTCTCTACTTTTTGGGGTCGGCAAACAAAGGCTTTTAAAAATGTAGTTCAGCCCTTGTGAGTTGAGAGGAAGTCAAGGAGGAGCTTGAGTGAAACCCGACTCTGGCTGCACCAGGAGCTGAGAGGTTGTGGTGGGGTCTGGCTGGTGGGGGTGGGGGCTGCTAAAATCTGTGCAGGGTAGATTTAGATTTCCAGTCCTTTTGGCTACCGGTCCACCGGCTGTGTACTGCCAAATTGTGATAGCCATCGATATGTGCTACGTAAAGTATTGCGCATGCGCTTAGTTTTACATTTTTAACGTTTTTAAGTGTTTTAATGGTGATCGTCGTTTGTTCGGGTGCATTATTTCGAAATACACTGTTTATTATTGGTGGGTGATGAAAACAATAATTTGCAATTCAAATGAATTCTGAAAGCGATTTCTTATCATAATTTAGACTACTCCCATAGTCACATCGAAATAGCCCACCTCCTGTTTTATTTACGCAGATTTAACCATAAGTATACCACGTAGTTGCACAGTATGACAAGGTAGCACAACTCGTCAGAACCCCCGACCTTTAGATGGGAAATACCGCTTACCCTATGTTTTTAAGTACGGGCTTTTCTCACAGTTTGTCAGTCACGCGTGGTGAGTCGGAAAATGAATATCTTTAGTGGGTGTTAGCGAAGCAGTTTGAGTAGGTCGCGTAGTTCTTAGTCTTTGTTGACAATGTTAATTCATATTTCGAGTTTAGAAATCATTTTAATGATAGACGATGACTGGTTTGCCAACAATAAATAATTAACCTGTCAGTTTAAGTGGTTGGAAATATGCCGCACAAACGTCTTAACTTACAGTTGGCGCCGGTCTCGTCTTATTCGTTCTTTGTATTCCTTCATTTAGGTAGCCAATCCACTAGAACCCTTTACCTGTTTACAGAAACCAGTCCATGTATATATATATTATAAATATATTCTTTACAATAATGTGTATTAGCCATATAAATTATGGGGACCGTGTAAGTAACCATACAAACAAATGATAAAATCCTGCGCCTATTAACAATTGGGGTTGTATATGTAGGGCCTGTAGCATTCCCTTCCCTTATACTCACCCATTCACGCACTCACATTTACCTACACAAAAATGACAGGATCCTATACGTTACAGGTAGAGGTTGATATGATTGTTTGATTTGATCAGTATTTAACATTTACCTGGTTCATTAATAAATTGTAGTTCTCCAATGTTTAAAGGCCGCTTCATGCTGCCTGCACGTTATTTTTTGCCTTTACCGTTTTTGATATGCTGGTCAATACAAAGCACACAAATGCCGATTTTCTGGACTTCTGGTCGTTGGCATTTTAGAAATCAGTTCTATATTTATCTTTTCCAATGGAAAGATATGGTGGTCAACCCTAAAGATTTAGCAATTTGAAAACCAAACCAGTACGTTTTTTTTTTTTTGCTTCAGTAGTGAATTACCTGGATGGTACCTGATTGTGAGTGCACTGCTTTAGCATTTTTTTCAGGATTAGTTTTAAAATAGGATGAATGATATCAGAACTAGACGTTTCTTATATTTGTAGTGTGGATCCTTTTGAATCAGCTAAACATGTTGCTGATGTGTTTTTTTTCAGCTTGAATGCAATCAGTCTTAAATGCAAGATTAGCCAGGGAACTGCCTACTCCTACATTTAAGATCTTTTGTTTTCAGGCTTTCCACTGAGCTTAAAGCTAGCCAGGCCTTGGAATGCAGACTTCAAGATTCCTCTTGCAAGCAGATGCCTTTCAAGTGAAACCCCCCTTTTAAATCATTTTGGTGACTTCTTTACTTATTAATTTTCTTTTTGTTTTATTAAAAACAGTAAACATCTAATTTGAATTTAAGAGGGGTGGGATTCACACAGCCTTTTTCAGTTTGTGTGATATGGTGTACTTGTTTAACCAAGCAATGAGACATTAACTTGGAGATTGAATTTTGCACTTTCTGTGTGGATAGTTGCAGTATTCAATGTAGGTGATACAGTAAAACAAAATATCATAATATAAAAAGAAACATTTTAACTTTATATATAAAAAGGCATAATTTTGCTATACACATGATCACGGTCAAAAGGCATCAGGTGCAACCGATTCTTAAAAACTATAATTCAAACACGGCCTCATATTAAGTATAGGTATGTTTATTCTATGTAAACATATTTAAATTGGACTAATTACACTCTGTAATACAACTTGCAGTTGGGTCAGCAGTGTTGAAGCATTGATGTTATCGATAGGTAAATTTATCACAGTACATAAAAATAATTCATATTGCCAACCTCTACTCCATTGTTGACTAAATGTTTTGTTAACATGTCTGTTTTCTTTCCACTAGTGCTGTACTGTACACACAAACCAGGGTTCCATTTCTTACAAGTAGAATATTCAGGCAATTTAATGGGTAGGGAATGTTCTGTGTTGCATGCCCTCCCCCTTAACTGTGCTTTTTAATGCTGAGGTGCAGTCAGGAACAGGCCACAACAATAGCTACATTTAAATTAGTTTTCACACCCAGAACTGTGTGTACACCTTAAGAAATTGCTGTTTTGCTTTTTAGCTGTGTGGGTACTGGAGAGTTGGCCAAGAGTTGGCCATTACATATTGCATGCAAGTGAGTGCAGATACGCCACATAATGAAAAAAGACTTCTGTGCTGCTGGTTTATCACCACAATTGATTCCAGATGCTGAAACCAGCAGGCTGAGCCAGTTGCGTGCTAGGCCTTTCAGCAGCCTCAGCGATGCTTCAGATCAGACTTTATTCAGACACATACCATTATAAAGATCACTCAATCAATGTTTTTATATTTAGTTATCTTTAGTAAAGTACTTATTCAGAGGGTTAGTATAGTAGTTGAATTGTGTTAGACAGTAAGGCGACTTCAGTCTTCCAAAGTTTGAGCTTTGAGTCTTTGTGCTTTATGTAAGAAACTGTTGGCATATTTATTTCCCCACACTGATGAGACTGTTTGCACTAAATAGTTTCAGTAATGGGTCAAATCAATGTGAATGAAAAGCCTCAATTACTTTCATGGTGCTGTTGTATAACATTTCTAAGTTAGGTTGTGCTATTTATAGGTTTCTGCTGTGATTCTTGGAGATAAGAATAGATTTCTATGCTCTGATGGAGTCAAATGTTGAACCTTTTAGTGCCTTGAACATGGTTTGTGTAGAAAGCAATGCAAAAACAAGTCTGTACAGTCTGTTTTCTGTGTGGACTAGGCTTTACAAACTTGCTAAAAATAATTAAGAATTTATTGCTTTAGTCTCAGCATTGACTTGGGCAGAATTAATAATTTTTCCTGATTTTGCAGGATATTAATTACGATTGTCTATAATTGAGGCCTAAATACTGTTAAGTTGTCTAACAACACATAGTGGACTTTCCTGTGAATGTTGGTATACTTAGCGTTGCTCCCTGATTTAAAAAGGGGTGTTGTGCATTTGCATAGAGGAGGTAGATTCAGGGCTTCTGTTATGGTAATTGCAATTGTGAATTGGAGAAGGAGGGGACAGAATTGGGCCCCCACGGAGTAAGTAACTGAATGCCATTGTGCTTTAGTGGGTTTTAACTGCTGTTTATGGGCAATAGGCTTGCAAATGGTTAGAGCATGTTGACAGTGTTTGAGAATGGTAGAAATGTAATTTTCTAACAGTAGGCTCCCAATGGTGGTTGTAAGCAATGACAATGGCTTGTGAAAGCCATATTCAAAATGAGCTGGTTGACACCTTTCAGACCCCAGATATTGTA
The DNA here is from genome assembly GCF_023375975.1 of Astyanax mexicanus. Taxonomy (NCBI): domain Eukaryota; kingdom Metazoa; phylum Chordata; class Actinopteri; order Characiformes; family Acestrorhamphidae; genus Astyanax; species Astyanax mexicanus. The sequence continues at coordinate 38,227,078 of NC_064413.1, read as the reverse complement.
ATTAGTTCCCCAAGCAAAATAAAATGCTTATCCACAGTAAACTGTGCAAAGGTTTCAGACATTTGTTTCCGCATAGTTTTAAATTATTGATCTGGTTAAACCTTTTTCTAAAATATGCAGGCATGCTAATGTTTACTGTGAGCTGCACTGACAGTGTTCATGATCGGGTCTGAGTGTGTCCAGCAGGAGTGTAAAAATTAACCATGCCTGTGTTTGTTTCAGATTAGGAAGCTGTGCTGGCAGCAGGCTGAGCGAGTAACATGGCGACCCAGTGTAAGTTTTCTTATTGTATGTGTGCACATGTAGAATTTAATTAATTGTTTATCAAACATCAATGTTTTTTTCATTAGCTTTATGTAAATGTTGGTACTTTTTGATTTTTTTAGTTATTGACCAGGAAAATTTTCTCTTAATGAGATTATAAATACACACACACACACACACACACACACAGTTACAAGGCGAACTTAAAAAACAAGTAGACAATTTGTGTGTATAAAGTATGTGGAGTACAGAATTAAGTGAAGTACAGAAAACACTATTTTGTAGAATGTACAGAACAGTAATTCACAGTAATTGCTAGTGAGACTGGCTTTTAATGCTAATTACATCTTTACATCTGACTCTATACACAGCTGATCTGATGGAGCTGGACATGGCGATGGAGCCAGACCGCAAAGCAGCAGTCAGCAACTGGCAACAGCAATCGTACCTGGACTCTGGTATCCACTCTGGAGCCACCACAACTGCCCCTTCTCTCAGCGGGAAGGGCAATCCAGAGGATGAGGATGTGGACAACCAGGTGCTGTATGAGTGGGAACAGGGATTCAATCAGAACTTCAACCAGGACCAAGTGGCAGGTTAGCTTTTAATTATACCTGAAGAAGTGCCTCGCAGTTATGAATAAATAATTCAGTGCATTTGTATAACCAGTGCACAGACTGTAATGATCATTATTTATTGCTCTCTGCATCTCTTTAGACATTGATGGCCAGTATGCCATGACCAGAGCCCAGAGAGTAAGGGCGGCCATGTTTCCAGAAACACTGGATGAAGGCATGCAGATCCCTTCCACACAGTTTGATGGAGCACACCCTACCAATGTTCAGCGCCTGGCTGAACCCTCACAGATGCTCAAACATGCAGTGGTCAATCTCATCAACTACCAGGACGATGCAGAACTGGCCACACGTGCCATCCCTGAACTTACAAAGCTACTCAATGATGAGGATCAGGTAAAAATTATTTTAAATGAAAAATGTGTATTGTATATTATATTGTATTTGAATACAGAATATTTAACAAGTAAACATTTTGCTTTTACTTTTTGCTATAGTATGCTATGTTTGTTGTGGTAAACATAAGGGAATGTCTGAATATTCAGTTATTTCTCTGGTCTTTCAGGTTGTGGTAAATAAAGCAGCAGTCATGGTGCATCAGCTGTCAAAGAAAGAGGCATCGCGCCATGCCATCATGCGCTCTCCTCAGATGGTTTCAGCCATAGTGAGGACGATGCAGAACACCAATGATGTGGAAACAGCCAGATGCACCGCCGGCACACTTCATAACCTCTCCCATCACAGAGAGGGGTTACTTGCTATCTTCAAATCAGGAGGAATTCCTGCTCTTGTCAAAATGCTTGGGTTAGTCTTACTATATTTATTTCATATTACCATATACATGATTCACAAATGTTTCTGCCTCCAAGGACAAATGCTATTTCACATAAAACAAATGATACTTGAGCAGTCACTTTCTAATTAAGTCTTACCATACTCCATTGGTGTTAAAATTCTCTACATATATGTATTTGCTAATACACCAAGATCTGTGCATTGTAGTCTTGAGAAGAATTTGTCTTCCACCAAGTGCTTTGTCTGATAATGGTTGCTGTGGTTTCCTCAGTTCTCCAGTGGACTCTGTACTGTTTTACGCCATCACGACCCTTCACAACCTGCTACTACACCAGGAGGGAGCCAAGATGGCTGTCCGTCTGGCTGGAGGCTTGCAGAAGATGGTGGCCTTGTTAAACAAAACAAACGTCAAATTCCTTGCCATAACAACAGACTGCCTTCAGATTCTGGCCTACGGCAATCAAGAGAGCAAGGTAAGGAGTGAAGCATGCTTGAAGCATTATTCAATTCACAATTTTAGTAGCACTTAAAGTAGTTTGTTGTGCATTTGTTACCATCTAATCCTGTCTGTTCTGTTTTTGTTTGTCTTGTCAGCTTATCATCCTCGCTAGTGGAGGCCCCCAGGCTCTGGTCAATATTATGAGGACGTACACATATGAGAAACTGCTGTGGACCACTAGCCGTGTGCTAAAAGTATTGTCTGTATGTTCCAGTAACAAGCCTGCCATTGTTGAAGCTGGTGAGTTAAGCTTTTTTCTAAAATAAGCACAGTTTTTAAGCTTTAAACTTTGAGTGCCGGATCTGGAGTGCAGAGATGTTCCATTTTTACCCTCAGAATTATATACACAAACTTGTAACGAGTGTACTATTTCATAAACAGTGGTTCATATCAGGATTATCTTCCAGTGAATCAAAGAGTTCAGATAAATGACCTAGTTGCTTCTGTTTTTAGGTGGTATGCAGGCACTGGGTCTCCACCTCACAGACCCCAGTCAGCGACTGGTTCAGAACTGTCTGTGGACCCTCAGGAACCTCTCAGATGCTGCCACCAAACAGGTAAGTGCCCACCACATGTAACCCTCTTCTTCCACCTCTTTTACACTTTACTCTGTTCTTCCTACATGAGCGCTCTCTTTCTGTCTCCCCACTTTTTCCATGGAGAAGACGTCCTTAGCTGAAGTAGATGTGCTGCAGGTAACGGTCATTCCTGCCTTTATCTGTGAAGGGGCAGGGGGCTGTCGCCAGCACCTGCCCTATCAACAGTTAGGACGTTGACCATTGAAGAAAAGCCATAAGATAAAGCATGAATAAATGCTACATATGATTGTAATGCCACAAACATATTTTATCCCATTGGCATGGTGGCAGAATGTTGTGGAGTAATTGTCCTTTATCTTGTGGTTGTTGTGGTAGGATTAAATGTCATGCAGTATTTTCAAAAATATCACAGCTAGCTCAACCATTGACATTTTGATTGATGTGAATTGATCAGCTCATTACATTTGCATCAGTTTGTTTGAATTGGTTTCCAGGATAACATTTTATTGCTTGTTTCTTTTCTCCTGCAGGAGGGCATGGAGGGTCTGTTGGGCACGCTGGTTCAGCTCCTTGGTTCCGATGACATCAACGTAGTTACTTGTGCTGCTGGCATCCTGTCCAACCTTACCTGCAACAACTACAAGAACAAAATGATGGTATGCCAGGTGGGTGGCATCGAGGCTTTGGTGCGTACAGTCCTGCGTGCTGGAGACCGGGAAGACATTACTGAGCCGGCTATCTGTGCCCTTCGCCACCTCACCTCCAGACATCAGGATGCAGAGATGGCCCAGAATGCAGTGCGACTGCACTATGGTTTGCCAGTTGTTGTCAAACTCCTACACCCCCCTTCACATTGGCCTCTTATAAAGGTAAGCAATACTTTACTGTTGTCTGTTGCAGTTATTTCTTGTGTAATACTGTGGTATGTGCCTGTAACTGCTCTTTGATTGTTTGCATTTCTGTTAGAGGGGGCAAAATAACGCCTTAACTGTTAAAAACTTTCTCTCTTCCAGGCAACTGTTGGTTTGATCCGTAATCTGGCTCTGTGCCCTGCAAACCACGCACCTCTTAGGGAACAGGGTGCCATCCCTCGATTAGTCCAGCTGCTTGTCAGAGCCCATCAAGACACCCAAAGACGCACCTCCATGGGTGGCACACAACAACAGTTTGTGGTGAGTTCTGTTTAATGACTGTCAAAATAAAGGACTTTCATCCTGGCAAAATACCCACTTCATCCTTTTATCCGATTTGGCATGCAGGAGGGAGTTCGTATGGAGGAAATTGTGGAGGGTTGCACTGGAGCATTACACATTCTTGCTAGAGACATTCACAACAGGATTGTCATCAGAGGACTCAACACCATTCCATTGTTTGTCCAGGTCAGTCTAACTTTATCTTTTTATCATTTTTTTGCTAGGCTGTTTACCATGGTTATTATTATTATTTTTTTTAATATGTTGCAACCAATCAGTCTGCTGCAAGTTTGATATTTGACTAGCTGTTTTTTGCCAGACATGTAGCTTGTGATTTTTTTAAGCGTTTGAATACAGTAAAACTGAGGATGATCTCAAATCTCTGCTGAATTTTAGGTTTTGTTTAGCTTGTTACTTCTGCCCTGGCATCTGCTGCAGTGATCCTAACCTCTTGCTATTTCTTCTCTCAATAGCTGCTATACTCCCCCATTGAGAACATTCAGCGTGTAGCTGCAGGCGTCCTTTGTGAGTTAGCCCAGGATAAGGAGGCGGCCGAGGCCATTGAGGCAGAGGGTGCTACTGCTCCTCTCACAGAGTTGCTTCACTCTAGAAATGAGGGTGTTGGTGAGTTGTTGCTGATCATTTTTAAAGTGCTTACTTTATTTGTGGAAAGACAAAATCCTCTAGAAATCATGAAATGCTAAAATGTTAAATATGGTGCCAAATTACAGCAAAAATATGGTGTTCTACTTCAAATGAATATTCTGTTAACCAGAATATTCTGTTAACCATATTCTGTTACCAGTTAAACTCTGGTAGTAATTAAATAACACTGACCTTTTAAGACTGTCTGCCTTGTTTTTGAGTATTACTTCAGCTGTTTAAAATGTCAACCCAGTTACATTAGCAATTCCAAGAAAAAATTAGGAATGTTTTTCTTCTAATGTAAAGATTTTATTCCAAGTAATATCAGGCTATTTTTTTTAGTTTTGGCATAGTTGACTTTAACTGGTCATTGTAAAAGGCTATTGGCCTTTTCAAGTTATGAAGTTATATATTTTTCAAATATTTTAATAAGCTATAAATGTTACTGTAAATATTTAATGTGCACTGCATCTTAATTCCACTTCTCTTCCTATACGTTTCACCGAGTGCTCAATGCAGAGACTGGCTTGGTTGGGTTGAGCCGTGCATTTGCCTGGCTGTACTGATGGTGCTATCTCTTCCCCACAGCCACGTATGCTGCAGCAGTGCTGTTCCGCATGTCTGAGGATAAACCCCAGGACTACAAGAAGAGGCTGTCTGTGGAGCTTACCAGTTCTCTTTTCAGGACTGAGCCCATGACCTGGAACGAGGTAGAGCAGCTCATCCCAGCTAAACCCTGCCCAAATCCCTATGCAAGATTATTACCATAAAATGAATCCTGGGTCAAAGCCCAACACTAGCTTGCCATAGGTTGGGGCATTAAATAAATAAAATAAAGTTTTGCAAAAATGCTTTGTAAAGTTGACTGAAAAAAACTCATGCTAACAGTTGGCAGTAAACGCATAATTAAATATATTTTTGCCGCCTCCCTCTAGACTGGAGACTTGGGTCTGGATATTGGTGCTCAGGGAGAACCTCTTGGCTACAGGCAGGATGGTGAGTTGTTTTTCTTGTAGATACGTGCTCAGCATGCTCTAACTCAGCCTTGAGTGTGGCAGGTTGCATTTTTCAAACATGACCATGTTAGATTAGTACGAATAGGCACTCCCTTCACATGCTGTGTGTGGCAGAGAAACTGAAAACTGAATGTCTGCTGTGGTGAGCTGCTTGTGTAATATGCTTCTTCTAATGTACGTGTGCATACGCTCCCCCTCCTTCCTTCACTCCTTGTCCACAACCCCCCTCCCCTCCCTTGTCCACAGACCCCAGCTACCGCACCTACCACGCTGCCGGGTATGGGCAAGATGCCATGGGCATGGACCCCATGATGGAGCATGAAATGGGTGGCCACCACCCAGGACCGGACTACCCTGTGGATGGCCTGCCAGACCTTGGTCACACCCAGGACCTGATAGATGGCCTCCCCCCAGGCGACAGTAATCAGCTGGCTTGGTTTGATACTGATCTGTAAATAAACTACTTTTTAGGTGAGGCACAAGGGAATTTGGCATGCTCTCAACATGAATGGCAGTGTTTGGATTTTAAACAGTGCTTAAGTGTGTGTGTGTGTGATTGGAAAGTTAAAATCTGATGTTTGCATGCTGGTAGCAGAACTAATATGTTGTGTATTTGGAATGTGAGTGAATGTGATGTGTGTATATTTAGCTCATGATTTTTATTTTTATTTTTTTTTAAATATTGTTTTTCTTTTGTCTCCACAGCTGTATTGTCTGATCTGAATGAACCTGCATTGTGATTTGGCCTGTAGAGTTGCTGAGCGGTCTCAAGAGAGTGGGCTAGTTTCTCTGGAAGTGCCTGACACACTAATACAAGCTGAGTTTCCTATGGGAACACGAGCAAGTAAAACTTTTTGTTCTGGTCCTCATTGGTCAGTTTTAACCGCAAACGAGTTTCGGTTGGGTGAGTGACTCAAAGAAAGCTCAAGAGGTGGATCATGAGATGGAATTTTCAACCTTAGCCTTGCCTGTAATTTTATTTTCTTTTTACATTTTTATTTTTATTTTTTTAAGGATTCTTGAGTCTAATGGTACTTATCTAGCTTGCTTTGATACTTGTCTTTTATTTTGCAGTAATTTGTATTCTTTTCAGATCTCTCTCATAGTGTTAAATTATAGTGGTAATGCTCCATCAATTAAAATTTTATCAAGTTTATGGTGTAGAACACTAAATAATCAGTTGAATTGTATTCTGATCAAGTGTAACATTGTGTAGCTTTTGTATAAAACCAAGAATGGGAGAAATGGTCCAAATATCGGCTTTCTTGCTTTAAGATCACTGTTTCCAGTGTCACAAATGTTCCAAAGGGTCTGCAATCAGAGGGGGCCAGTTATTTTTATTTTATTTTTGTTTATTTTTTTGTTTTTTTCCCTCCGTTTTTTGATGGTAGCTATAGAAGGTTTTGAAAAGAACCCCTAATTATTGTAGCCTGCTGTGTTTATTGGAGACATGGTTATGACATGGCTAATCAATAAAATAATGGACAAACTTAATCTGTTTCTGGGTATTTTTTTATGCTTCTTAATTGACTTACATTGACTATTCTTGCACATGACACTTTAAAGTTAGGGATGGGTCATATGTTTACCATATGTAATTTTTAAGACATTCTGACAATACAATATTTGGGATATTGTTACATAGAAAATACATCAGTAGCAGCAAATTCTTAACTGCCAAATTACTTGTCAAACAAGTAATTATTGTAAAGACAGAGTTGGCCAATGTTTTTCAAGCATTGACTATAGCTACAGAAAGTAAGTTTTGTATCACAAAAGGATGATTCCTATTGCCCACCACTTTGTTACAGGATGAAATGTACTGTAGATTTAAATGATCTGTCACTCAATTTACAAATTAATTTAAACCTATTAAACAAGGCCTGTATTAATAATGTGTGTGCTTTGACTAGGATCTGGGTAATTAATCTGCCACATAGCTGAATGAGAGAGTTGGAATTGTATTGTCATTTCTTTGCTCTACTAAAGAGCTAATAATGGCTTAAAAGAATAGTTTTGAACTTTTAATTCTTTTTACACAGTGATCTAATGAAGCAAGCACATTCAGTCTAAGGCATACACAGAATATGATGTTCAGAATTCTCCCATTACCTGTTAATATTAATTGCGAGTGTGTGCACACTGTTTAGCTCTCATTTACCTAAATTTAAGTTAATTTGGAGTAAAGTTAGATTTTTAATTATACCTGATCTGAACATTCAAGTGCTGTGGATTTTATTTTAATATATAAAAATCTGTCTATATAAGTTGGTTTAAAATGCAGTATTATTTGACCAAACAACTGGACATTAGTAGTTTTGTTAATCAGTTCAAGCCCTTTCCAGAGCTGATGAGGGGAAAAGCAGGGTGTTTCTAGCACCAGGGTGGAGAAAATGATAGTTTAATTTTAGGGAGCTTAGTATTGCATGAACAGTAGAACTAAAATGTTCTTCACTTACACTATTTATTAAAAAAAAAAATGTTGTGTATGTACAGCAGTGGGTGAAGCTTCACTGTTCCTATGGATTTCAGGCCTGTCAGAATCCAGCCCCTTTCAGAATTTCTGTAGCAAGTGACCCCACTGCAGTATCTGGGTTGGACCTGGAAACACAAAGAAGAAAGAGATTATATAGAAGATTGTTTTTTTTTTTGCAGTCAATATAAGCTTATGAAAAAATATTGCAAATGTCTCATATGCTCATGCACTGTAGACTCACCATCAAATGTTTTGTAGATTGACTTCACACCAGCTTACTGATAACACTAACACTATGTTGAACACTAATTCTGCATGAATGCTATCGGGTGAAGTTATTTACAATAGTTGTTTACTCATGAATATGCTAATTGGAACACAGTGCCAAGTACAGACCTGCTTGAAAAAGATAACCGCTTCGTCCATATGTATTACTGATGCTCTCCACATTGAGTGAACTTTAATTACTAATTAAAACTGAGGGTTGTGTGTTTGGCAATTTTTATTTATTTAATAAACAAACCACACCGTCCTTCTGCCTATAAAACTAATTCTTAACTGGACAACACGACTAGGGTTTAGCTACTTGTATAAACTGAGCAGTATTTAAGATTGCATTCTTCAGTACCTTAATGCTAAATGAGAATGAATGGTGGTGACAGAGTACCAATAACACATTGTCTGCTGTGTAGGTTACCACCACTTTCCCAAAAATGCAATAATGTTGAGGCTTTGCTTCCAAGGCATGGTTGGGCAACTTCAAAGGGATGCCTTCTCATTTTAGTAGAGGAAAAGAAGGGGGATTGAAGGGGGCCATGAGCAGTCCAACAATAGGCCTGTATCAATCTCTGGGAGAGGCAACAGCTCCGGCAAGCTCTCATCACACGACTGTGCCTTGCCCTTTGACAAAACGGATCAAAGCACATGGTGCCATTGAGAAACTGAAGCAGGGGCCTCTAGAAGGGGCTGAGGGCTGCAGTGGAGACTGAAAAGAGCTCATCATTCTGGGATAGCTCACCTGGTATCTTGAGCCAGTTTGCGGAGCACGTGCACCAGACTCTGACCTTCTTCTGAACCCCAGCAAGATGCGTCTACTGCACCCATCTGTGTGGGAAGAGAGAAAATGAGAGCATTGTGAATCACAAGCTATAACAGCACTTGCTCAGATGAAGCAGACACACAGATGAATGACTTATCTTTAATATGATTTCTGTTTACAAGATTTTGATTGACAGGTCTTGCATCACATAGACAGAGATAAGTCCTTATGATTAGAGCTATACCGTGCTAAAGGTGGTGATTTAACTGCATCAGTTGTAGTACCTTAATCAATTGATAAACTAATTAAACTATCAGAAGTGTGGTATACATCCGTGTCTTACCTTTAGTCACATATTATTCACTATATTAAAAGTAAAATCATATCAAATCGAATTTCAATTAATCACAATTTCAAATTAGATTAAACCATCAATTCACACCCCTGCTCATTCACAGTCAAAGCCTTTAGTACAAACAACCTCTGATAATGCTTTACAACACACTAAGCTGTATTATTTGGACAAAAGTATTGGGACAACTGCTCATTAATGTCTTAGCTTCTTCTAATCTCAGAGGCATTATTGAAATTATTATATAAATATTTAATGCTTTATTGAAAAAAACAAAACAGTTACACCACTTACACCACCACAAATTTACATACAATTTTAATCATTTCCATCTGATTTTTAAATATAATGTCCATAGTACTTGTTTTTTTTAGCAAGGTAATAACATTTTTAAAAACTTGTTCTTCTTTTCTACCCCTTTAACCCAGGAATGGAATTAGGCATAGTGCCAAATGCTCTCATATATATATGCTCCAGCTGGGTCCTAATTTTTTTTGCAAAAAATTCTCTACAAGGATTAGGTAAACTGTGTTTTTGTGTGCATTTGCAGATCTGTGTTAACAATGAGAAAATGTGAAGGAGCTGAATGTATTCATTAGAAGTGGTGTCCACAGACATTGGGAATAATACCCATCTATTGTCTCCACATTACAATATGCTGATTTACAGTAATGCAAATAAAGACAAAAAACAGTCAGTGCAGTCACCTCTAAAGGAGACAACAGTGATCATGCTATCTGTCTGGTAGGTAAAGTCTGGGCATTATTAAAATGCAAGTAAAAAAAACAAAAACAAATATTGATTATGATTACATACCATGTCTAAAAATATGACTTTCTGAAGACACTAAGTCGAATTTAGAAAGTTTTCTATTGTGTGCACTGATAAATGGGGATGGTAATTATGGGGGCACAAGAGCCTATGATTGCACTTTATGGCAATCTCTGATGTCACCCCTCTCCACCCCACCACTCCATCGTCCGCCCGCCTGCCTCACGAAGCGCCTGTTACTAGGCAACAGTGTTATGTACCTGGGGAGATGCTCAGCTTCTTCTTCCTGTCCTCAATACCACTCCTGAAATCCCTTCTTTTCTAATACAGTGAAAAACCCTTTGTGGATTTGCTCATCTCTGGTAGAGGCCACAGTATATACATCAGCCCCTCTCTCATCAGTACTGCGTTTTCATTCTTCAGAGTTCTAGCACACCAGTGTGTGATTTTATATCATAGCTATTCTTGATGATGCACAAAAATCTCCAAAACTGCAACTCGCAAAAGAAGAAAAAAAGCCTTCTTAACTTTTGATGGAAGTCGATGTACAATCTCAGCTTATTTTGGAGCATTTCTATTGGTTTATTCATTACTGAATTCTGACAATGTAAAGATTTACAACAATAAATCAATCACAGAATGATAGTTGTATACTGTAGCTATCACTTTACATTCAGCATTAACACATTCTCCTTGTTTGTACACTTGCTGTTAATTTTAATCAGCTTTATTCACTATACAGGAGCAATTTGTAGTTCTTTAATTACACATTGTAGTTTATTTGTTAGTCTATTTTTTTGGATACTTTCAGAACCTTACAGGGCCACCACAGAACAGCTATATATGGGTGGTGGGTCATTCTCAGCACTCTAGTGACACTGACATGGTGGTTGTGTGTTAGTGTGTGTTGTGCTGGCACGAGTAAATCAAACACAGCTGTGCTGCTGGAGTTTTAAACACCTCACTGTCACTGCTGGACTGAGAAAAGACTACAAACCAAACATATACAGGTGCTGGTCAACGAATTAGAATAATTTGAAATAGTGCAATCATGAAATTCTTTGAATGCATTTTTTGTGCAGAAAGCAAATCAGGTGTTCACCGCACCTGTCCTACTCGTTAGACTAATCACAGAACTCGTTACCTGGAAAAAAAATGTGCTCAGCTGAGCTTTCCAAAAGGCCCATTTAGGCCATTTAACTGTGACACTGTTGTTTTATTGAATTAGAATAATGGAGAAACCGTTTCATTGAATTAGAATAATTTTTATTATAATTACAATCATCACTTTCTCAGTATTTTGTGGCTGCCCCCTTGGCTTGTATGACTGCCTGAAGTCTCCGCGGCATCGATTTGACCAGCTTGTCGCAAGTTTCCGCACTCACAGCTTCCCAGGCAGTGGCGATGTTCTGCTTCAGTTGGTCCAGCGTAGTAGGCTTTCTGTTGCGAATTTTCCGCTTGACGATGGCCCAAAGGTTTTCAATGACATTGAGGTCAGGCGAGTTGGCCGGCCATGCCAAAACTTCAAGCTGTTTTTTAGTGAACCAATCTTTGGTCGACTTTGCCGCATGAGCCGGTGCAAGATCCTGTTGAAATATGAAGTCTTCTTCGCCGAACTGCTCCTCAACAGTCGGAATCAGGAAAGTTTCCAGAACATCTTGATATACGGCAGCATTGACAGTCTTCTTGAGGAAGCAGAGTTTCCCTACACCTCGAGCGGACATGCATCCCCAGACCATAACGCTCTGGGGAAACTTGACTGATCTTTTCACGCACTCGTGGTTGTAGGTTTCGCCACCACGACGCCAGACACGAGGACCTTGGTCACCGAAGGAGATGCAGAAGCGTGATTCGTCACTGAAGACCACTTTCTGCCAGTCTTCAGCAGTCCACTCGCCGTGTTCTTTGGCCCACTTCAGCCGTTTCTCCATTTGTTTCTTGTTCAGCATCGGTTTTACTGCTGGAACGCGAGATTTGAAGCCGAGTTCGCGCAGACGACGGTAAGTGGTTGATCTGGAGACGTCAGCGCCGGTCTGCTTGTTCCACAAGTCGGTGAGCTCGGAAGTGGACTTGAACCGGTTGCTGACTGCGATCTTTCTCAGCTGCTTGTTGTCGCGAGCAGAAGTTTTTCGGACGCCGGAACAGCTGGTGCGCTTGCTGCAGTTTTTCTTGAGAGCTTTGCAGACGGAAGACTGGCTGATGCCGAGCTGCTCAGCAATTTTAGTTTGGGTCAAGCCTTGTTGGCGAAGGGCTTGAATTTGAGCCACTATTCCGGTTGAGAGGTCGCGCTGCTTACCCATGATTGATTTTACAAATTAGAAATTCTACTCAACCCTGACTTTATACTGCACAGTGAACACTCTTCACAGAAAACAAAAATTCGAGCATTTATTCTAATTCAATGAAACAGTTTCTCCATTATTCTAATTCAATAAAACAACAGTGTCACAGTTAAATGGCCTAAATGGGCCTTTTGGAAAGCTCAGCTGAGCAAATTTTTTTCCAGGTAACGAGTTCTGTGATTAGTCTAACGAGTAGGACAGGTGCGGTGAACACCTGATTTGCTTTCTGCACAAAAAATGCATTCAAAGAATTTCATGATTGCACTATTTCAAATTATTCTAATTCGTTGACCAGCACCTGTACAAGCTAATAGTGTCCTGTCTCTGACTTTACATCTACAACGCAAACCAACTTGGTAGGAGTGTTTAATAAAGCGGACACTGGACACTGAGTCTACACAGTGTTTAATAACTCCAGTAGCACTGCAGCACAATACATACTGAGTGCTGAGAATTACCCACTACCCAAATAATACCTGTTCTGTGATGGTCCTGTGGGGTTCTGACTATTAAAGAACATCGCGGAAAAGGAGGATAATAAAGGTTGCGGAGAAACAGATCAACTACAGTGTCTTATTATAGACCAACAAAGTGTTTCTATATGGTCGCTGAAGTTGATAACATGGACAATAAGTATAAAAACAAAGAAGTTGTGTTCATGTTATAGCCAATTAGTGGCTGACTATCACTGTAATAATTACAATGTAATACTGTGTTATTTATTTATTTATGATAATGCACAAAAAAACGTTTTATTAAGTTCTACCTTATTGTATGAAGCGCCAATTACATTAGGGTTTACTTTCAAAAATAGCTTCAGACTAGGCCATAACTACATAGAGAAAACTTGTTGAAGATGCAATGTAGATGCAAAATAGTCCAACAATTTGTTTTCTACTATTGAGCTCTAGAGCACAAAAAACACAAGGCAGTTAAAAATAGTAGGTAGAACAAAGGTGTTAAAGCTTTACAGCACCTGACAGGCTCACAGCCCTTCAGTGAGGCTCGCTGTGTTTCACTACAACTGCTCAGAAGACTGGCCGGGGAGAGTAAGGAAACAAGGCCATGTGAGAAGGAGAGCTGAGCTACAAATCACTCTTAATCGTATGGCTGGAGACCCAATAAAATTATAGAGGGTGAAAGAGAAATAGAGAAAGAGAAAAAGTGGTCAGGAGGGGTTAGGTGCTGTACTAAGAGCATCTAATCAAATGGAACTGAAGTAAATGTGTACTGAATCTGAGCTAATCTGCTCTGGAGACCATCAGACGCTGAGCTCAGGACGAGCCCTTTTACTACTCAGAAATAGAAAGAGTTAATCACTAAAGAAAAAAATATATATAACACATAATAAAATAAATAAATAAATACATTTTCTCTCCCAGTGCCCTCATCTGCACACAAACAAGGCCTGAAACACATTTAATATGCATGTTCAGTTTCCCAGTCTAACAACTTCAAAGGCTGACATGGTATGGTCCCATCTATGTACTTAAAATTACCAACTTAATTAACATGCTTATTAGCATATTATCATTAGATGCTCAGATACAGTATTAAAGCGGCTGTTGTCTTGGTCCATGCAGTCTTAAGTGCATAACCCACAATAACATGAAGGCAGCACTGAGACAAGTGGATGCAGATGTGGTTCAGTCTTCTCATGTCAAGATGCAAATAATCATTATTACGACATTCAGTGTAAGAACGAATTTCAGGACAGTATTTTTAACCCCTACTTCGAAAATACATTTTAATAGAAAAAACAAGAGGGTTAGTGTTTTCTGAAAGGTAATAAATATACAGAGTGGGAAGGGGAAACGTCCAGCACACCAAGTATGTACTTCTTGATGGATATTTGACCACTTTTCTACACCATTCTACAGAAAATAACTGATGATGTGGGATGGACCTACTGACCTTTTAAGCAAAGTTCACATATTTTCAATAGAGTTGAGGTCACAATTGCCTTTGATGTATGTTTGTGGTCACTATCCAGTTTGAACACCCATTTGCGTCTAGTTCACAAAAAAAAAATCTCTGTCTGCTAACAAATTCTTTTGTTTTTACATTTACATTTTCGGTATTTAGCAGATTGCACAATAATTCAATATATCAATATTTTCTTACACCCCTATAGTTTGGATCTTGTTTCAGACTCTTGGCAGATTAGCTACACTTCCTAATAATTTGGATGTATGTACAATTGTTTGATTTGATGGTCCTAAAATCTGAAATTGTTTAGAAGATATTCCTTATTTGTTTAAATTTACAACTATTTTCTCAGATCTTTACTGAACCCCTTTAACACTGTACTGTATGTTGGTCCAATAAGTACTATAAAACAAACCCATTTGATGTGGGAACAGAGAGTCCTCCAGCCATGATCACTAACATTAAGTTAAAAGAAAGAAAAGTGGATTTATATACTGTATAGGTTTTATCTGTGTGTAAATAATTGTGTTATATCACTCTTCCCCAAAATGTAAAACAGAATCCTAAAATTGGTATAACATTTAGGTCCAATATAAATACAATATATGCAAATTTCTGAGCACATTTGTATGCGAGTATCTAACCACAAGGGCTTCCATGGAAATGTCTGCAGAGTGGGCTAAAATATAATATAGAATAAAATCTAACACGGATATAGAATTTAACATGGGTAAATACTGCCACTACAATCTCATTTGTACATTCTGCATAGCACAATTTTGAGGGTTTTTCAGAAAGAGAAGCAACCCCCAAATTTAAAAAGGGGAGGAATCTCAAAAATCTCTAGCAAAACTAAAAGAGAAGCAACCCCCATGCAATTAAAATTACATACAATCAAATGCCTGATGTATAATAGATAAATAATTGCAAAAAGTTGCTCTGGTGAAAAATATAACAACACCTATACTACCCCAGACTTATTGTTGTCTGTGTTTAACAAATCTTGATGTGTTAGCATTTTGTGTCTTTATGTGATAATGCTACTTTAATAAAGTTGTACAGAATTAAACCAGATTTTTTTTTATCTTAACACTGTTGAATAGTAATTATGCAAGGTCAAAGTGAGGCTGCCCTTAAGCAGTGTTCTTTAGGTAGTAATGGACTAAATTGACTAATTCACATACAACCTGTACCATCATTTATTCAGTCCTTCTCAACATGTTCCTCTTTCCAGAATGGAGCACTATAGATGAGTTCAAATAAGTGAATCTGAACATTTAATTACACAAAGACTCTTTTCTCTGACCACTGGTGACCTCATCTCTAATAATATACAAAAAAGTCTTCACAGACAGCTTTAAGACTAAATGAATTTGAAGCAAGGGTAGTGGTCATAGGATAAGACTTAGGATGCAGCACATAATTACTGCTGAGCTCCAATTTGACTGAAATAATAAAAAGTGATGAAAGCCTTTTTGTCCCAATACAGAGGGAAATCCCAGTAAACAGCACTGAATAAAGGAGGTACAGCAGAAGTGGTCTGAAATGTGGCAAAGAGTGTTTTGTTGAAGCTTGTTCCATCTGCTTCTGCATGAGGGTTGATGACATTTAATTAGCTTACTGACATTTATGTAGCTGTTTACAAAACCAGAATGGCATAAGTACAAACACAACTCCATTTTGGACCTTTCAACAGGTGCACAAACCTGAACACTGAGCTTTGCTATAATTGTGAATACTGTATTTTCACAAGCATAAAGAAACAGATATAATTAGAAATCCAACTGGCGTACAACAAGTTTAGCTAAATCTTCAGCCACCAGATGGAAAACCTTTAAAAAAGTCACAACGGTAAATGTAAAACTCTAAAACAATTTGGGAATCATGGAAGAATGAAAGGAACAGTGTTGGTCCACGGTGTGCACTAAAGAACACTACGCAGCATCTCACCATTTAAAATAAAACCACAGGGCTTAGTCACAGCACGCTGCTCCCATCCTAAATGAAGGTTTTGTTGCGGCCTGGACTTGAAATCGAACCCACTCCCTCTGCTCGCTTTGAACTGCTGTTTGAAAATAGCTTCAACACGTGCTGGATCTATTTCTGATATTATGAGGCAATTAGTGAGCTCTTTGATGGCTTGATAAAAACGGGCATACATAGATTTTACCGCGCAGCAATTAATGAATACTAATTAAAAGGTCTTTGTTGATGGCTGGGTTGAGAGGAAGATGAGTGAGTCTGGTTTTCCATCGCTTAATTGAAACCCTTTGTCACTTGCCCACTCGCGTGTGGATAAGTGCTCCATGTCATTTAGAAAAAGGGAAGAAAATATAAATTGATTTGCATGATTTGCATAAATGTAATGCTGATTTGCATAGTCTGTGATAGTGGCCGGATCTATACAGCCCTATGAACCATCTCTCAGAAGTCCAATAAACCATCAGTCAAAGTCTGTCCATTTTTTGTCTAATCCCAATTAAATGTGCTTTTTGTCTGGAAACCCTTCAGCAGAACACAGTAACATCAACACATCACAAAGAAAAAGGAAACACAAAATTAAGGATTACGTCATTAGCAAAAAAATAAAGGGTAAATCTAAACAGGATATTAAATATAGAACAGTATTTACGTTTATTTATACACTGAAATGGGAAATCTACTTCTAGTGGAATAATCATAGTTCTATTCCTTATGAAGTCTTGATGTGTGGATGGGGTAATATTCATCCAAATACTTTTCATGTTCAAATGGCATCATCTGACAGTAGTGCACTACAGTGTATGTGGATGACCAAAATAAAGCTCAACACCTTAGGCGTATGCAAATTAACCCGGGAATGTGATGACAAAGGGTCATCACGAAATTACAAAACAGCGTAATTTTTTACAGGTGAATCAGAGCTCACAAATCACTTTTTAAATCAGCATCAATCTTACTTGGAAACAAACTTTTTCTGCAGTAATACTGATCATCAAATTTATGTAGAAACGACCTCTCTCCACTCTCAATGAGGAGACCTGATGCCAGTTTGACTGTGCATTTAGTCCAGATGATACAATCGCTTCCAAATTGGGGCCTACTCCTACCTGAGCAAGCATTTAGTAGTAATTTTCTTCTACGAAGAGCTGAGGGAGTTAGTGCCAGAATCTGAGTGGGTGTGCTGTTTCTGAGTGCAGATAAGCAGTTGGGTTGAACACTAATGCAGATATGTGGAGATAGCTTTGTTTTTTTTGCCTAACACAATGCAGATCAGACTGATGGGATGGAGGTAGATAAGACTGGAGAGAGAGGTGGGAAGAAAAGTGTTGTATTAGCCCTGCTCTTGAGGTAGAAAAGCAACAGTGCTGAGATAGAAGTGTGCAAAAATTCAACACGTACAAGGTCAGAGTGGGAAGCTAGCTGCTATAGCAGCACAGTCAATGAATATTTCAAGTATGCACATTTTACAGAGCTCAGGGTTTTTCTGCAATTCAAGTTCAGATCCAAAGTTACATTCCATGTCTAAAAGCTTGTAGAAATCTGCACATTCAATGTTTCTTTTCAAATTAACTGTATGAAAAAAGTGTTAAGACATTTTTACAATTCTGGTCTACAGTACCAGTCAAAAGTTTGGACAAACCTTCTCATTCAATGTTTTTTTCTTTATTTATTTTCTACAATATATATTAATATTAAAGACATCAAAACAATTAAAAAACACATATGGAATTATATAGTAAACAAAAAAGTGTTTGGCCTCCACAAAACCACGACCTAAACCCAATTCATATGGGTGATTTGGGATGAGCTGGACCGCAGCATAAAGAAAAGGCAGCCAACTATTGTTCAGCACCTCCTGGAAGATGCTAAGAAAACTGTTTCAGTTGACTTCACCTCATGAAGACACTGATATTTAAATACCAAGAGTGTGGAGATATGTCATCAAAGCTAAATGTGGTACTTGTGGTACTTAAAACATGTTCTGGAGGGTCTAAGCTTTTGACTGGTTCTGTATATCAGTTAAAAGTATAACAGGGTGTCAACGTGGTTTTATGTTTTCTCACAGAGAAAAATGCAAGGGTGGAAGAAAAAAAAATAAATACAGAAAGAAGGTTCTGTGTTCTGGACAAGTGCAAATAATGCTGTTTAATATGGAGCATCAACATATGTTATGCCATGTTATACTATGTTAAACTTTAGCTTCACACGTTTAGAAAATGATCGAAGAATAGTACTGGATCCCAAATGCCAATTCACCTTATCCCAAATGTACTGGAATATTTTGGTGATTCATAACTCCAAAGAATATAGTTCTGAATCTGCACCAGAGCCTTATGCTTTATATTCTGTTAACTGATGTTTAGCATTGAACCTTTTTGTTTGCTTAAGTGTCTCATTCTATAGGTAACGTGATTATAAAGTGGAATGCCAAAATAGTCACAGGACAGGGACTAGTTATCATATCCCATGACTTCATGTGCTTTGGAAGCTAAAGGATATTATACTGTTATTCCTTGACTTTTGGCATGCCATTGTACACAAAAACAAAGTATTGCATAAGTGTGAAGTGGAACAAAAATGACATGTTTTACAAAGTTTTTATCAAATAAAAATATAAAAAGTGTGATATGCAAAAGTATTCAGCCCCCTTTACTTTAAAACCCCTAAATAAAATCCAGTGCAATCAACTGCCTTCAGAAGTCGCTTCATTATTAAGAGGCCAGCTGTGTGTAATTTAATCTCAGTATAAATACAGCTGTTCTGTATCGACCTCAGTGGTTTGTTAGAGAACACTAGTGAACAAACAGCATCATCAGAGATAAAGTTCTGGAGAAGTTTAAAGCAGGGTTAGGTTATATAAACATATCCCAAGCTTTGAGCATCCCAAAGAGCACTGTACCACCCATCATCCAAAAATAGAAAAAGTATTCTACACCTGCTAACCTACCAAGTCATGGCCATTCACCCAAACTGATCAGAGAAGCAGCCAAGAGGCCCATGGTCACTCTGGAGGAGCTGCAGAAATCCACAACTCAGGTGGGAGAATCTTTATACAGGCAACAAAAGAGTTGAGACTGGGAAGAAGATTCACCTTCCAGCAAGACAATGACCCTAAACATACAGCCAGAGCTACAGTGGAATGGTTTAGATTAAAGTGGAATGGTGTTAGAATGTTAAATCGCATTGAGCTAATGTGGCAAGACATGAAAACTGCTGTTCACAGACGCTTTCCATCCAACCTAGCTGTTTTATAAAGAAGAATGGGCAAAAATCTGTCTCTAGATGTGTCAAGCTGGTGGAGACAAACCCCAAAGCCCTTACAGTTGTAATTGCAGTGAATGGTGGCTCTACAAAGTACTGATATACGTATTGATACGTGATATAAGTATTGAATACTTTTGCACGCCACACTTTTCAGAATTTTATTTGATAAAAATATGTATAATTTTTGTTCCACTTCACACTTATGCAATACTTTGTGTTTATTAATCACTTAAAATCTCAATAAAATACATTTAAGTTTGTGGTTGTAAGGTAACAAAATGTGGAAAAGTCGTAAGGCGTAAGAATCCTTTTGCAAGCCACTGTAATGCAGCAGAATGCTCATTACCCATGGATACCGGTTGAACTACCTGAACTTACACGTTAAAAATATCTATATTAGGGCTGCAACTAATGATTATTTTGGTAGTTGACTAATCTGATGATTATTTTCTTGATATGTCGCTTAATCAGTGATTATTTGTGCCATGTCCTCCATCTCTAAAACGATAGAAACAGCTGAACATGAGATTTAAAAGGCATTTAAATGTCTGGATATTGTTTAAACATGGAAATGAATGATATTTAGTGAATAAATATGTAATGTGTTGTGTTTGGGCACTTCTGAAGACAGACTAGGTAGAGTGTAATCTGTGTGAGTGAGCCATTTACCCATCTCCCATTACACTTCTGTACCCAGCACTTTGTGTAATGCGGTACTGTTACAAATTAACGATTAGTCGTCAATTAAATTTGTAGTCGACAAATTTAAATAATCAACATTGTTGATTTTATCGACTAATCATTGCAGCCCTAATCTATATGTGATCAAGTATCTTTCTAATATCTTATTAAGAACTGTATAGTTAACCAGGACAGGGCCTGCTTTTTAGGCTATTCAAACTGTTAGATTGTGGTTATGTTCATTATGCCTTGCTTTAGTGTAACAGTGTATTACCTTTCACCAAAAAACAAATACATACCATAAGCAAAGTATATAAATACAAGATGTCTTATAGATGCATATGTACACACCTTACTAAACAACAGTCAATTGTCATATGTTGAATGCTGAAACCCCAAATGTGTAACTAGAAAAAAATATATATTATTTCCTCTTTAGTGAGAAAAGTTGGCTACAACAGCACTTTTCTCCAATCAAGGTAAATTCACTCAGGAGAATCTTGTGACAAACTCATTCAGATATTCCACCCATACCACCTCAGTCCCCATCCACTGCCAGCAGCATACTATTCAACTATGTAGACTCATCTTTCAAAAACAAGCTCCTATCTGCTGCTGGTGGAACAGTCTGCAAATCCGTGGCTGTGAGTCCCGTCTGCTGGCCCAGGGCACAGTACCTGGGTCAATACTCTTTCATGCAGCAGCCAGGAGGAAGGCCACTGTTGCTGCTGTCGTGCTGTGAGGGGGTGCAATCTGTAGGGGTGGCCAGAGCCGAGCTAATGAGCACAGCTCTCAATCCCAGGAGTGCGAGCACATAGCGTGTGTATGTGTGTATGTGTGTGTGTGTGTGTGTGTGTGTGTGTGTGTGTCTGTGAGAACCGCTGTCCTGCTCCTACCTCTGCATTATTCATACACTCAATACAGGCAGCCACTCACCCCTGTCCTGGGAGCACTATATGTGTGTGCATGCGTGTCTCACCGTAAGTGTGGATGTCTCTCTCTCCTTCAATCACTTTTTCACTCTTTTCACCCTCACTGTGACTGTCTCTCCCGCTTCTCTCTCGTTAGCACTCACATGACAGTACCAGGCCTGATTGAGATTGAACAGTAACCGCAACAACAGTCTGCTGGTTATTTGTGTGTGAAAGCTACAGTAATAAAAAAAATCAGGACAGACTTTGACTTTGAAAAGATTTGAAATGAGATAAAATATTAAGCAGAGTGACCCATAAGAGCATTCATTCTCTCCAAACACTGAAACGACAAGAACTATAATATTTACAACTAATGAAAATGAAACAACTGAACACTATGACAATATGCTTTGCTAACATTTTATCTGAGCATGAGAAGCTGGGAAATGTATACATAAAGTGTGGTCTAAAAGTTGACAGAGACTGAACACATCCTTTAAATGAAGGGATATGAATATGTTAACATTCGTTACTATAGGTTGATTTATTTCTGTTTTAAATGAATGTACTAAGCAAAAAATTAGAAAAGAACAAATAAAATATACACACAAGCTATGTATGAATAAAAAAACCTTACTTATGACACATATACACAACTATTTATGATACAACTCCAACTACAAAATAACTACAGAATAAGACCATGAAATCCAACATTTAAGTCAATTAATTGTACTGTATTATAGTTAAACTCTGTTTGCCCATTTATCTTTGTGACTTTTTTGCATGTTAAAACATTAGACTACAATTGGTGTCATATCCTAAAATAATACCCGTTTTGAGCACTATGCAGACTTTTGAAAGTACTATATATATAGTAAAACAGTGATTACAAATGGTATAATCACTGTTTTTTAAAATTGCTTTGTATTTGTATGTTTTTTAGATATCAACTTTTTCTGATGAATTTCCTATTTAATTATGTTTTTTTATTTTAATCTTTTTTTATTTGAAATGGTCTAAATCTAAATTAAACTGTTGTCTAGACTTATGTTTAGATTACTGTAAGGTTAAAAAAACTAGATTAGAGCTGGTAGCTGGCAACAAAAAAACTGAAATGGCATGAAATTCCATATTTTTCTCCTAATTCGCATATACTGTTTAAAATTCTTTATATGGTTTTCCTTTTTCACAAATTGTAATACAGTTACACAACAAAAAAGGGGTAGAATGAATTTAGTGCAGCAATAAAATAAAATAAAAAAAGTCTTATACAAAAACAAACATAGAAAAATAAAGAGATAAAGTATAAAACTATTTTAAAAAACTATTTAACCCTATTGTAAAAACTTTTCTCATGGTCTGTGTTCTTGTTCTGTCCCTATAAAATGTACTACTACCACTTGTGTAGTCATGGGACTTTGCCCCATCCAGTCAACATGAAAGCAAGATCCATGAGAACTCAAGCACAAAGCTAACTGATCAATTCCAGCAGCTTGTACCAGAGAAATAATGGTAAAAAAAAAAAAAAAAACACAAAAATGCTCAATTAACAGCAAAATGAATATACAGTCATACGAGACATCACCAAAGCCTCAATTTTATACAGGTTTTAAATAAATAAATAAATAAATAAATAAAGATGTACTGTGAAACTAACAATCTTAACAGTACCGTGATATACATTTTTGTTCATACTGCTTATCACTATCCCACATGTAGTCTCAGATTTTTGGACTTCACTGTAAAGAAAACTGATTAGGAAAATGATAGCAGTTGTTTAATGATAAAAGTTAAGACTATAACTGCGTACTACACTGCGCATGAAATTACGTTAGTTATAAAAAATATTTTCAAACACAATAAGTTGTGGTAAGTGCTATTTCAGATTGATCAGTTTAAATTTAGAAGGTTCTATAATATAAATGATAAATAAGAGGTTTTGAATGCAGTGTCAGCACAGCACTTATAACGTAACATCCAGAATAGGATTGAGTTACATGTGGCATTTCTTAAATATACACCCTGTAAAAAGTAGGGCTTCACATTCAACAAGTCTTGATATTAATAATGCACTCTGTGTATCAAATACTGTAGTGAATAAACAATATAGATATATATAATTAAATATGCTGAACAATGCTGAAAGGGTATATTGTGTATCAAATTCATTCTTAGTAAAAACACGCACATTTATTATAAAGAGTCCTCTAGTAAAAACATCCCAGGTTAAGCAGTGCAAAACATAAAATCTACTTGCAATGTGAGACAGAATGATTGTATGTAAGTGTTATACAGGCAGATTTATCTTTGCTTCTGGGACAGCAGGCAGGAGCTGAGAGAATGAATACAACCGGGTCTCATTTCATTTCATTAGCTCAGAAGTGGGCGAGGGTCAGTTTAACCAGGACAAGGTCAGTAAACTACCGAACAAGGACAGTTAAAAATACAATAGATTAAAACAGTGGAGCATATGCACATTTATGCACACAAACAGACACATCTCAAGCTCTTTCAGGAGGATCTCTACATGTATTCCACATCAAATTTATTCCACAATTATTTTCTTCAAAACTCTATGGCTCTAAGGCAAGGTCATATCCAGAACCAGGCTAGTTAGTAGAGATGCACTTAACTAAACAAAATGAAACGTTTGACAGAATGTGTTTTTTTTCTTTTCTAATTATGAATTTATTTCAGCAGTCACTCTAGTCACACACTTACCTCAGCAGTGCAATTTTAGTCAGAAATGTACCTCAGTAGTGCTAGTCTAATCATTATTTTACCTCAGGAGTGCTACTTAAGTCACATGCAAGTTAAGTGTACTCAAAAAGGTCATCCATTTTTCTTTAAACAAATAAATGCTAATCTAAGTTAGCTCAGCTAATGTTACTACTCCAACCCAGAACAGCTTGAATCTTTCAGCTGGAAAATATTAACTTTCTGAAGGGGTATGAGACTGATACCAAGTGTAATTGATGATGCTAAGCACTTGTAACTAGGGGGGTAAAAATAAATTTTAACTTGCCATTTGTCTGCTCCCTTACGGCTCTCTCCCTCACTCCCTGCATTGTGTACAGCAGCTCTGTGACACACAGTGCAGTGAGGGGCTGGGGGAACAGGGGAAAGAAGTGTAGACCTACTACTACTGCAGAAAAAAATCCTAATGTTAGAGACAACCCTATAACATGACTAAAAATAAATGAATTATTGTCTTGTTTAGATTTTTTTTTATTAGTCGAACACTGAAGTGCTGCTTTTTGCCATTTTCTGACAAATAATTTAGGTTTCCAAATATTCAGTGCATCCCTACTAGTTACCCATCCCATGGCTTGACCTGTGACTGAGATGATTAAACATCCGCTGCAGAGCGTACTAGATCAATAGAGCAGTGCCAGTCAATCTTCCGCCTTGTTAAACACGTGCATCATCCTATGTGTATGCTCACACACATGACTGTGATCTACACACCTACAGACAGACACATCCCACTTCTACCAGTTCTCATTCTCAACAAATTCCAAATCAATACTTACTCAGCCACTGTGCGAAACACAGGGCTTGATGGACAGACTGAGCTATTGTTGTCCTGTTCGGCTAATGGATTTAGTGCGCACACACATACACACACGCACAACCTGAACAACGTTCAGAGCTAACAAATTAATTACTCCTATGCCAACCTTGATAGCAGTTCCATAACTACAGCTAAATGATAAGAAATAAAAGGTAGCACTGCTAAATGACAGGAGTATTGTGATACTGCTCAGGAGAGTCTAATGAGGCCAATTAGAGCCCTCATTGGAGAGCAGAGCTGTGGTGGCAGTATGAGGATGCTGAAACAGTGCTGTACGATCAGACTATTGAAGAAAGCAAAACGGCAGAATTGGCTAAGGACTGAAATGCAGATATATTTTCAGTCCAAACACATAAGCGCAGAGGAGTCATTTATATTAAGGGTTTTTTAAAAGAAGAGGGAGACAGATAGCTAGACAGTACTCTTAGCCACCATGCTACAAAATTCCTTATTTTCAGGTACAACAGCTATGACAAATTAACTGATAGTCTGTGGCATTCAGCCCATTGTGTTTCTATTTTCACTGCATTTCCTGACTTTTTAATAAGAACAGGACATACTACACCTGTCCTATTACTGTACACTGCCACAGCAAGAGACTATTAGCACTCTAACATAGCTACAATATCCTCTCCTAGACTCAAAACACAGAACAATATATTACAGTTGCACAAATATGATCTTTCAACAACGTATACAACCACACTCCCGCTCAGAGCAAAAAATGTGCGCACAGTAACACACACAATAAAGTCATTAGAGTTCTTCGCAGGAAGGAAAAAGCAGGAGAAGTCCTCAGATCAGCCTTTTCAGGACGCGCATTGGGAGGCCTTTAAATTGTTAACATTGTTTGATTGAACGTGAGGAGAACACAAGGGGGGAGACCTAGAGTGATGCGATATTAGCCCTGGGCTCCTGCTCAAATATTAAAGTCAGTGCCATTCTACAAGGTCTGCAGCTTCATACACACACACACACACACACACACACACAGGAAGTAAGATCAACATAACTAACAACAACAGGCATATCCAGCTTTTTAAATAAAGACTAGTATATTTATATTTCTACAGTTGTCCAGTCAGGACATTATTCATAAGTGTGAAAGAGGCAGAAAGATTAGAACCAAATGAACAATTACAGTGCCTATAAAAATTATTCACCATCTTGAACGGTTTCCTTTTTTAATGTTTTATAAAGGGAATCATGGTAAATATTATTTGACTTCTTAAATCAGAATTCCAAAAAAAAAAAAAAACACAAATTTTAAATCAGCACGAACAACATATACAGTATAATGTGAACAATTTGACTACATAAATATTTGCCTCCTTTTCAGTGAAGTCCAGGCAGTTTTGCTGGTTATCTGACAGGTAATGAAACCAGCTTCCATTTATAAAAGCAATGAACAGGAAAACAGCCAAGCACTGCATTCAGAAACGTTATTCACACATATTCAGTTTGATTGGACTGTTCAGCTATGGAACATGAGTTCTTTCAATCTTTTTGATACTGCTGGTAGTTGCAAGGCACTGTTCATACAGCATGTATTGTACAACATGCTGGTTTCTCATGCATTCAATGATTGTTCCTCAATTTCTTCTGCATAATAGTGTAGGTTGCATCTTGTGGGTCAGCGCGAAAGCATCAAGTTCAAGGTAAACACTTCAGACACAGTTGTCAATTTACTGATGCCAGTGACCTTAAACTCTCAAAAGATATAAGGTTGAAAAAATGTAAAATGTGAGAATACAAACCTTAGGGTTAACAAGACACAACTAAGCTGCTGCAGTTTAAAGCTGAAATATCATAATGAATAGACCAATAAAATGATTTAAATTTTCAGTGCTCCCACTCTTTTTTCCAGGACTTTCTTGTCAACATACATACAAAAGAAAATATGAAAAGCCTTTCAGGGTTAGTTGTGCTACTAAAAGTAAAAAATGTTGCTCTCCAGAATAATATACAGCACCTTTAAAAAAGTTAGAATCAACCATTTTCACCAAATATTAGACCGTGGATCTGTGTAGCATTACACTCTTCAGTAAATAGGGCATCAGTAGCTAATCAATGCACTTGTTCAACAGCTCAGCTTTTTAGTGGTTACAATAGTCAGTAAATGTCCAGGTTTTCCAGATTTTCCAGGACATGGGGAAACCATTAATTCAGGATTTAAACTTTTTATATTGATTTTAACTGAAAGTTATTTATCAAGTACAAGTTTTTTTGCATGACAATGATAATACAGATTTCTTGATAAGAAGATGTTTATGGGAAGAGCACCAATGTACAGTACAAAACAGACCATACATTATATTATGCTTATTGTAAAAATATCATTAACGGAATAACAATAATGCAACATGTGCTCATTAGACTATAACTGTAAAAGTCTTCAAAGATTCTGATCTTGTCATTTTCATTTTTTGCCAACATTTTCTAACAAGTACAATCTTCTCAGAACCTTCTAAATTATTCTAAAATTCCTAACTCTCTTATTCTCTGTTATTTCTAAATGCATTTCCAGTGTTTTGGGCAGGGCTGAATATGTAGGCTGTGTGTCAGCTTGGGGAGAGTCTGGTCTGGGAGACCACAGCTCATCTCCAAATACCTGCAGTGCCTGAGCAAAGATGAAGTCATCAGAACCATGACTCAATCCTCTCCCTCAGCAAAGAGGGCAGCCACATTTTCACCTCTCACGCACAAGCAAACACACACACACCCGCCCACACACCATATTTTTGCACACAGGTACCCTCTATTCAAGATTCAGAGTTTCCCTATGGAACTCCTAATCCAGACATTCCACTTCGAGGCACGCATTCACACATATAGACATTAAATTAAAGAGAACATGCTGTTTGTGTTTACCCCTGTGGTAACATTATGCACCATCCACAGTCTACACTAAAACTGTTTACTGCTAAGTGTTGCACTGCCAGACTCATCTAATGCAACCACATGGTAACTGATAGTGATGTATACAGATCTGGGAAAAAAATAGAAGACCACTTAAAAACTGATTGAACTGCTTTAAATAACCAGGGTTATTCCACCAAATATTCATTTCTGAACTCTTAAACTTTATGAATATGAACTTGTTTCTTTGCAGTTTTTTTGTTATTTCAGCCATTTCTCATTTTCTGCAAATAAATAAATCTAAATGACAATATTTTTATTTGGAATTATTTCTTTGGAATATTTATATAACATTATATAATATTATGCTATATATATATATATATATATATATATATATATATATATATATATATATATATATATATATATATATATATATATAATATTTGCAATGCTCCTGTGACTAGAAGGGTGAGGGTGAGTGCTTGACTCCTTGACCCTTTTTTGAACTGCCACCAATGCAGCATCACTAAGCAGCCAATGTGCTCAGAGGCAAGCATCGGATCCCTAGCTTTGATGTATCAGCCAGTAGAAGCCTGTGCCAGCCAGCATCACAATAAGAGTAATAAGGGGAGAGAGTGCCATCTACCCACCTACACAGAGCATGAGCAATTGTTCTCTCTTGGGCTCCAGCTGCTGATGACAAAGCATCACAAGCTGGGATTCAATCTCGCAACCCTCGGGCCCTCATCATCAATTACTAAAAACACAAGCAAATGTTCAACACTTTCCTGTTTCCTAATGAGAATACACAAACAGCCTGAAATAATCAATAATCAGCCACAATCCAAGCATGACAAGTGTAAACAACCTTGTATCTGTTATTTTCTCTGCAGTTCTGGGCTGTTTTTGTCCTTACTGATTTTCGACTGTACTCCTATGTGTGTGTGTGTGTGTGTGTGTGTGCACGTATGTATAAACGGGAGGAACATACACAGCCTTGAGTTTTGGATAAGCTCATCCTCCTACAGGGCAGAGCCCAATCTCACTCCTTTCCCAATTAACACACTTCACAAACAGCACAGTTCACCCCCCTGTTTCAAAACTTATCCAATATTGAAGAGAATCTTACATATGCTTCCCACACTGGGCTGACATTTTGGCTTCATCTGATGTAACAGTGATTTAAAGGAGGCAGTTGGTATTCCGTTTGTTTACAGAGGGCAAGGTGACAGTGGACCAAAAACATACAGTGCAGTCTGCAAGTAACAACAATGTTGCCACACAAAGCACAAATCATATGCCCGCTATAGACATGGCATTTGTATTGAGAGATGTGCTACTGTTGTATCTCAACATGAAAACCCCACACAAATATATTAATGCCAACAAAGTTGATCATTAATCAAGAGATTGAGAGAACTAAATAACTAAACCAGAGACTCAATCAAAAACTGGTGCACACTTCTTGGTAGGACGGTTATGATAAATAATATTTTTTGGGAGATATACTGTTATAGATATAAATGCGATAAATTATATAATTATACATTCATATGAGAATATTTTTACACCACTGATATAATGATAACATAATAGCATAATCATGTACATAATTACTCCTTTTATAGAGCAAGGAACTTGTAATTATTTTGACACAGGAATATAAAATATTTAAATATCTTAAATAAATATAAAGTACATTTTTAAAAAGTCGTCATACCGGCCCAATCGTGTAAATGGACTCCCTTCACAGAATCGAGGTTATGTTCACATATTGAAAATTAAGCTAATAAAGTAATTACCGTGGCAGGCCTACTATTGTGATAACTAATAACAATACCCCTAGCAGAATATGGAAGACCACAATGGTAAACTCAATTGTATTTTGATCATTAATCATTAAAAAAAGATAATAACATATGTAACAATGACTTTTTTAAGACAAGAATACATCAGCAGGACCCTAAAATTTGCCACAATGTACTGTTTCTTCAGTAAAACATAGTGACATTAGCCAGATGTTTCACAACAGCAAATGATGCTTAACTTCCCAGCTTCCAGTGCCTTTTGGTTAAGCACGTTTTGAGATCCAGAACTAATCAGGAGTACCATAGCTAACTAATGCTCTGAAGACTAAATGCAATCAAACCCTCACAGAAGTGTTTCAGCATCTACTGTCTAGCCCTCCCAAAAGAGTATAGACTGAAACTGCAGCAAAGGTATTAATAAATAGTTTCCTGCAGTAATTCCCTTTGGTACTGATATTCCTGCAGTCATCCCAGAGGTACCGGGTAAACTTTCTTCACTTCAGAGTTCCACTGCTCCCCAGTCAAATGCTGGAGGGCTTTACTGCCCTTGAGCCAGTGCCTGGAATTAGGCATGGTGATTTAGGTTAATGTCCAGCAACTTTACTGGCCTTTTCATTCTATGTAGCATTTCTATCCAGATTAAGAAAGTTTTGAGGTCATAAATTTATGATGTATAGGCTTTATAAATAGATAAAATTCATAAGAATCTATCGACTTTGACAGGGTTGGTGTTGGTATTCAATCCTGGCATAGTTGAGGGACTGTAATCACTATCAGTATAGGAAGGGAAAATGTGAATATAATTCAGTCTGGCTGTGTACCAACACATAGAACTATCACTCACCAGTCGCTTGAGCACACGGAGCAATAATCTCTGCTGCCTTGGCCCAGGATGTATCTGCAGAGTGTGTGCGAGGCTGAGCAGATCCTCAGGGTGCAGATGGTCGGCTCCATCCCCTCCATACAGCTGAGCCAGCAGTGACACACACTGACTGGCCTCCTCATACACCTCTCCATCACCACATGGCAGCTAGGGAGAAAAGAGAGAGCATGAGAAAGTCATTCCAGGCCTCAGAAAACTCAGAAATGTTATCTGAATAGTGATGAAAAATTTAGAAAAAAACACATTCTGTGGCCTAAAACACCTGTAACTCTGAATAAGACAAAGCAACCATTTCCATAAACACATTAAATAATAGAAAAAACATGACCCATTGCTATAGAATTGCATTTGAGGTGGATTCATTAGCTTTGTTTTTCCCCATGTATACAAAGTAGTAAATCTGCAATGCTGCCTTACACAGACTCCAAGTGTGAGTCATCACTTATGCAATAACCACTCCATTAGGCTTCTCCTCTCCACATACTGTGATGAATCTTATCCAATGCCTTTGTTAAAAGTAATATAAAAACATAGGTATTCATAGTTTGTATATTAATATCTGTATATTTAAATAGTGCAATGATGTATGTATAGCATAAATTACGTGTCCATATTTTGTATTCTTATTTTTGCATATATACAGTGTTCTTTACTGTTTAGTGGAACTAAGTCCCTATGTTTTTTACTCGATTTAATCACCTTTTGTCATGGTGAAGGAACAATAAACTTTATTTGAATTGATTTGATTTATATTCAAGGATGTCAGAACGTTCCACTCTTTAACGCCTGCAACACCAACAATTCTGGGGAGCTTTATGCTCCTGTTGCCCACACCTGAAAATGGGTCCAATAGGTTCGTGCTAATTTACCCTATAAGGTCTATAGACTGTAAAGGGACTACACAAGCTGTGTGTGGACATTTCACATCTGTGGCAGCAACGAGTACAACATATAGTAGCTGAATTAATTCACTTGAAGGGGTGTCAGTTGGACATAGATAAATAGATAAATAAAACAAAATTAAGATTACAGCCCTTAACAGAACTGTATATAAAATATGTATAATAATACTCCCTCTGAAGCAATAAACCTCGGTTTTGGACACAGAGAGTGAGATACGGTGATACAGGCAGTGCTTTACTGATACAGACATTAGTCCTGAAACAGCTATAATTGGGGGAGTGTGACGGCAATCCTCTGAGACTGACACATTCATAGTTATGAGGCAAATATGTCCATCAGGGGAGCGGTTTTAGGGGCAGAGAGTGAGTCCTCTGAAAGCGGCACTCGTCAATGCCCCCGCAGACAGGCAGAGAGAGACAGAGTCATGGGGCCATGGGGATTTTCTCTCCCACTCTGCCGCTCCTCTCAAAGCCGGCAGAGTGAGCTCTGGGATTCCAGCCTCTTTTTCAGTGCTGATCCGTTGCTGCCCCCTTCCATAGAAGCCTAATCCCATGAGGCCATGGGGCAAGGGCCAGCCGCGCCTAATCCCGCCCCTCTTTGTGATGCCGCCGGCCACTCCAGAATGGGAGGAATGCTTAAGGCCTAAACAATGGCCGCCAAAGAGCACCGCCTCTCTCTGGCCCGGTGGCTTGACGAGGGGCGGAGAGGAGAGAGAGCCGCGGGCTGAAAGGCCTTTGGTGTCTGCGCACGGGCTCGCTGGCCCAGTATTGTTCACATGCCAGCACAGAGTCAGCGCAGAACAAGAGTTAACACCTGCTTAGCCAGGCTCATAA
Organism: Astyanax mexicanus; assembly: GCF_023375975.1. Taxonomy (NCBI): domain Eukaryota; kingdom Metazoa; phylum Chordata; class Actinopteri; order Characiformes; family Acestrorhamphidae; genus Astyanax; species Astyanax mexicanus. Next base: position 38,194,932 of record NC_064413.1, on the reverse strand, counting down.
AACCACCTTGTTTACTTAGCACGGCTAGTGGATGCACCAGGGAAATAGGGCAGAGGAGCCTAATGGGAGTGGGTGGCTGAAAAGCAGGCAGGAATCAGAGAGATTAGGGTGTGCTAATGCCACTGTGTGTGCTGAAAAGGCTGATTGCGGGAGAAAAAGAGAAAGAGGAGAGCCAAGGCCTACAGGGACGTGTAGCACTGCTGCCCTCTTATGACCTCTACATGTGCTCCATGACAGACAACAGACACTCTTCACACTGCTCTGCCCTCTCCATAATACACACACACGCATACAAATTCATACTCTTTATGGAAATAAATAATGAGTGACCGGAAATTGTATAAACCTTCTAAACCTTATCTGAACCAGTTCATCACTTTTGTTGTTGTGAAGAATTGTCACGTCATGTCATTCATCTGTTTATGCTCAGCAACTTAAAACCTCATGCTTGTATCTTAAGGTGTGTTAATTTTCCATTAATTATACAGAAATCAATGTTAACTGGCCAATTTTCTTAAGGTATAAGAGTGAGAAATCACTCAATAATCATTAACTGAAAAGGAGAATAATGAATATATTGGCCTTGTCAAATCCTGACTTGAACCCAGTAAAGATTCTATGACAGGGCCTCAAACAAATAGTGTGAGTTCAGACATGCAAACTGACCTTGTTATACTTAAAGTAAGGACAGGAAAATTGGCTGTATACAAGGTTTATTTTGGTAACGAGTAAAGATGAGAACTCTATCCCGCTGTACACTACAGCAGCTGAGACAGATATATATATGTTCACATAGATATATATATATATGTTCACAGCCTCTGTGCCTCCTTGTTTGCACTTCACAAACAAAACCTACAGAACACTAAATCGTTTTTAAGTCACACTAGTATAAGGATTTAGGAAAACACTCACTAATACCTTGGTTCAGCTTCTATGTTTTAGCAGTGGATGGACAGCTTAGCAGTGGATGGTACTTCTGCAATGGTTAAAGAAATGCATTAAGCCAGTAAGTTCACTGGCACACCTGCGTTCTAAGAAACTATCCAATTTCAGTCAGAGTGGCACTCCTAATCTACAGGAGCATCACAGTGTGTGTGCTAGAAGCCAAGCAGGCAATTTTCGTACTTTTTCCATCACTGAAAATGTAGCCTCTAAAGTCTAGAGCTCAAAGTTTTGGGCTCCTCCACAAACTGTGATCCCAAGCTGAGTTCAAGTCAAGTTTAATCTCTTCCTGTTAGAAACAAAAGAACAGACAAATCTCTCTCTGTGCTCTATAGAGCATAGTCTGGCTTTTACTTTGTTCTTCATTCTTTGTCTGAATTGTGTTGTAATCAATTCAAAGTGAACTGACCCACATTTGACTTCCACATTTCAGTGCAAATATACACAGATATGCCAAAAATCATGGGGCAGCAGTATGTAAATTGATTATAAAGTGTTATCACAGGGGACTGTTTGGTAATGCCTACAACTGCACATGTTGTGATGCATTATCTTGCGAGTGACGCTGAACAAAGGCTGTTATGCTCATGTCAGAACAATGTGATTTCAAACAAGGTGTCAAATGACAGGAACATTTCATTACTGATTTTTTTGGGCATTTAATATTCATTGATCTACAGGGTAATGTATATACCAGGAATAGTGCAGTGGGTGTAACAGGACAATGCAGTGGGTGGTAATGATTGCAGCTGGCAGTATCTGTCTAGAACTGTCCATTTCAAAAGAAAAGCTGTGCCTGCGCTTTCTCTGCAGAAATCACACCCAAAGTCCCCACTGCAGGTGAGTGTTGTGTTTTTTAGCTTGCATGGAACATGGCAAAATGGCATGAACAGTCAATGAACCATTACAGTGCACAACACTAGAATAAATGTAAAAGAGCAGTTATGAACTGATGCCAACTCAGAAGGAAAAGGCTGTAAAACGATGAAATATGTTTTCGGGTAGCTGTCTCCTTAGTTTATATTATAATTTAGTTAAGAAATGAAGCCAATTTTTTAAAAAGGACTGCTTACTGCTAAGGTTGCTACTAGTTTGACTTTAAAATACCTTTAGGAAGTGGAGATGCAGTGTTCTACTATGCAGTAACACATGCAAAGCATTGCCTTCATGCAAGAGTCCTCAGATAAAAACACATTTCCTGCAATTTCTTCACAGTATTTAGTGTTAAAATGTTTTCAAAGAAACCCGACACAAGGTTGTGAGGGTTAAGGTTAAGTTTTAATTGTTTGAGCAAAAGTTTGCATAACTTTATTAAAAGAACCCCTCTTCTACTATTAAGCATTAAGGTGGTTTGGTCACGTTTAAGCTTTGGGCTTTGGATGTTCCAGCCAGTAGCACAGGGAATTTTCAGGTTCACTGTTTGATGCATGCAGTCCCACAGACAATATACTGTACATTATAAGGGTAGTTACCATATTCTTTTTTTTATCATTTATTGATTTCACCTTTAGAATAGAATAAAAAAATGTGTTTGACCAATATTTAAACTTTTACTTTCTTATTTTAACCATGGAAATTTGGCAAGAATGATGTATCTGTGTTTTCTGAACATTCTAATGTTTACTAATTATTTCCTAATTAACAAACAACAGCCTGTACTGACTACCTCTGGGGGCGCTAGGTGGCACTAGAAAGAAAAAAACTAACTTGCACAGCTGAAAAACTGGGTTAAGTCTATTTTTTTTCTTTCCCTCTTCATACTTCCCTCATACTGTACTTGTACTGAGTTGTGATATCCAAACCTCGTTTTGCACAAAAACATTCTTTTTTTTTTTTTGCATCATTGCACCCCTAGTATCTTCTCTAATGATGGTCTGTGAGGCCTGTAATGACGACAGTATCAGTTCCAACTTGTTTCACACTGCAGTTATATGTCTCCTATGTACTTTAGTATTTCACTCAGAAGAAATGCAGGTATCTGGTAAAGGCCTTGTAAAGTCCGTAGCAAGATGCCTGACTGCTACACTGCACTGTGGCAGCAAAAGAGAACATCTTTCCCTTCTAATGATGAGCAAAATCATGCAGCCCAGCTCATATTTCACCACAAGTTATAGTCTAGAGCACAGTCTGATATAATCAATATTTTCAAAAAATATTTTTAAACATTTTAGATCTATAAACATTTGGGATAACTTTGTGGTTTGTTCCTGCTTCACACTTTGTTAACAGTACAAACTTTTGAGCTGTAGAATAATGGGTAATTATGTGGCCTTTCCTTCACAAATATCAGACAAAATCAAATATGAAAAAGTTGGCATAATATATGGAAATAAATTATAATGGCAATTTACCAAAGCGAAGTGCTTGAGGACGCGGTTATTAGCCATGGAATCTAAAATGCAATCTGTCTCTACCCCCTACCAACCCCTCGCACAAAAAAACAAATCCATTTCTACAAAAGAACCCTGGAGAGACAGTCTGTTCATCTGCTCCTAGGGCGCCATCCACCCTTGAACACTCACACCCACACACAGACACACGGGTGTCCTGCATTATCCCTTTCAGGTGTCACAACAATGACCAGATCGAGCCAAAGTCACAAACAGTCCTGCATTCCTGTTCTCTCTCTCTCTCTCTCTCTCTCTCTTTCTTTCACAGCTAATGTGTAGCGGCTCAACTCCAGGGCACCCATAGGCAGAGCAGTGAGATAGGTCTGTTAAACACTGAGCTGAATATCTGAACACCAAAACACACAAAAAAAACACACACACACACACACACACCTCACAGCACTGCTCACAAACTGCACTTACTTAAGGCTGTGAGAGCATAAAAAATGTATGTAGTAAAACATGCTGATTTACAGTTATGTAACTAATTATATTTATGTTTAAATGCAATTTTACATTAAAAGTCCACGTTTTGTTTTGTTTTGATGTTAGAGCAGAGTTATGCAAAAATTCCCTTTGGTATTGCGCTCCCCCTACAGTTGGGGAGTGCAATTTATTTTTACACCACTGCTGTAAATACAAATCTCTGTTTGTGCTCCCCCTAATGGACATCTGTAGATATGTATTTGTTAAAAAGCTTAAAGCAGGAATCTGAAAGAAGCATGTGAACTAACATAGTAGAGTAAAAATACAGGATTTGATTGGGGTTATGCCATTTTATTCAGCTGTAACAAGAGCTATCGTGCATGGAGACCAAAGTTACATACTGTTGTAGCGGTGCTGGAGATCTAGAGTGGCCATGCCAGAAATGCCATTCTCCCTACTGCAGTCAGTGTGCCATTAGCATGATTTTGAAGCTGTTAGTTTCAGATAAACCTGCTTTGTAATGCTGCCAAAAACAAAAATAAATGAATGCCACAGAGATGCCACTGAGATGAACCAAAGCTACTACGACCAAGTTTAACATCTGAGCTGCTGTTAGTGTGTCGGCAAGCAACAGTGACAATTTAAAGAAGACAACATATGTTTTAAACAGTATTTGGACTCTGTCCAGACCAGACAATAAATAAGGCAAGAGCAGTGTCCAAGACAGAGCAAAAATACTAGCCCGGATTTTCAATGAGCAGAAAGGTTCTGCAGATGGCTTGTCTCAGTCAAGACTATGTATAATTTCTCTAAGTTTAAGGCCACCTTTGTATGATATTCTTATGATACTGTGTCAATATTAGCACAGTGAAAACTATGTAGACCGTAGAGATAAAAAGGCATTTTAGAGGAGACAAATAAAATAATAATAATAATAATAATAATAATAATAAAAAAATAGTTTGTCATTGAAACATACAAGATACAACACACTGCACCCAGCCAAGAAACCTTTAATTGGACATAAATTATGACAAAACTCCCTCATATACTGAGAAACACAAACATGATATCGAATTGACTTTTTTTATAATGTGACCTGGTCAAATGGTTTGGTGGAAGCAGGACACTGATCTGTCATTTTGTGGTGGTGAGTATATTTGTAGTACTGAGTATATTTGTATGAAAGCAGATGTTTTTGCCACATCTCTGCCAACAGAGCAGTAGGAGTATGTATGGGGTTTCACGCACACACACACAGATGCACACACACGCAGTGAGAGCAAACAGAGAGCCCACGATGCATGGCTCTGGTGGGGTGGCAGTGCCATCCCCCCACATAAAGCTTTAGAGCAGCTGCCCTCTGGGCCTGTTCCTCCATGCCATCTGTGAGATTTACACAGCACAGTGCATTGCCATGCAGACACCAGAGTGCCTCTCATTTTCCATCTAAAAACACTTTCTCTAGCTTTACTGAACTTCCTATATTTCCACACTCAAACACACAGCCACTGACGTACACACAAGAAATATGAAAGAAAACACTGTGAGATGATGGTTGTCTACTGTGGGAGTTCTATCTTAAACATAATGCAGAGATTGGCTAGGCTGTAGCGTTCATGTTGATTTTTTTTTTTTAGAAGGACTTCCACAAACACCCAGTGTCCATTTGCAGAAGTGGTGCATGCTGTTATATGTTGCTGTCTATGAGAAGAAGGAAGAATGCTTGTAATTGTAGCAAGTGGCAGCTTTTTTAAAGGCAATAACCATTTCTTATTCATTCAGTTTTAGTGTGTAATAGCACTTTTCATGAAACAGGTGGAGAGTAAATGTGCAGATCACCAACTAGGGCTGCAACTAATGTTTAACAAAACCATTATTTCTGCCATGCCCTCAATCTCTGCTTCCTGTGGGCATGCCTGTTTCAGTGAATGTTTCACCTCACCTGCTCAAATCTTCACTACTGTAAATGTCACACTGCTGTCCAGTCTCTGCCTTACCATTACATGACAGTTCTCTGCTATATTTATCTTTCTCAAAACAATAGAAGCAGCTCAATGTGGGATTTAAATGCCCTTTAAATGCCTAGAAGACAATGTGTTGTTATTTAGTGAGCCCGTATATTATGTTTGGGCATAATAGCTGTCCCCAGAACTTTGTGTTGTGGATTGCAGTTGCAACTTAACGATTAGTCTACACTAAAATTTTAAGCTAAACAATTTTTATAATCAACAATTTTTGTTGACTAGTTGTTGCAGCCCTATCAACAACACCGATAGCATATGAAGTGCCCTAGGCCAACCACCACCTTCCTACAGTAGATCTAGGAAATTACCTAGAGGAACAGTAAGTCAGAGAAATCTCAGAATATGCGCTACATGCTATTAACATAAGATTAAAGGACCTTCAAATGCAAACTGTATTCTCTGGTTTAGAAGCTGGGTACCATTTGCAATATTTTAAGAAAAACATCATCATAACCTGAGTAAATGTTTAGATTCAACTGAAGAATAAAGTTAATAAGCAAAAAAGAATTTGATCTAACACATTGCTGAAATAGCTTCTCACTGTGCGCAAACTCTTAAAATGTAAGACATACACTTTCTTTGTTTAATATGCACAGATTCAGGCACACCTTTTCTCTCTCTCATACACACACACAAACACACACACACACACTGACCATTTGAATGAGAAGGCTGTTGAGGTCGGTGAGCGGCTTGTTGACAAGCAGAAGCTCCTCTGCCGTTTCTGTGTCTCCATCACTGTCAGACTTCAGAGAAGAGAAAGAGGCCAATTACCAATGTAGAAATTTCACTTAATTTTAAGTTAACATAGTACAAACATTTCCAGATATTAATCTCTAAAAATCATATTTTTATTGCTGCTGTTTAAACAGTTAACACAGAAAGCATTATCGCAAGAATTGCAAGTAAGTAAAGGTGTCTATTGACTGATATAAAAGAGCCTCCAAGTTGTGGGCTGCCTGGTGACGCTGCACTGGTTCAAGTCAAGGCCTTGTCTCTGTTCTTAACGTTCAAGTGTCCAGAACATTACAAGTCAAAGGATGGGTTAATTGGCGCAGCAAATTTTGAAAAAATGTAAAATAAACAAGATTCCCAGACAAAATCATAAGGTAAGAGATAAGATAAAATAAACATGTTACAAAATCAGCTAAATGTTTATTATACAATAAATTAATTTAATATTTGATTTGATTATGTGGGGGTAGCCAAAGCGTTAGAGTGGGCTTAGGACCAGAAGGCTGCTGGTTCGATCCTCAGCACTGGCATCCATGGCCAAGGAGCCCTTGAATACGACACCTTGATAACCTTGATGATTACCTTCAGTTGCTTCCTGGAAGCTGAGGTCATAATATATTTCATCATCAAGATATTAATGCTACTTTTCAGCAAAAAGGTGTGATTCCTACTCTCAAAAAATGGTGGATTCCAAGTTAACACAGATCTGTGGCAAGGCAAGCAGCAAGGCAAAGGAAGGGCAGACACATGGATAAACGGGTACAGTCAGTGACTGGGGTAAAGGTTAGCCCATAACAACTTGTTCTGAGTCACAATGATTACATGTGTTCACTCTATGAAAGAATAGCACTCGTGTAGTCCAAGAAAGTTGAGTGTGAGTGGCTTTAGTTGATGCTATTTTTAACTGTAATGCTTCTTGGAGTCTCTACACTGCCCAGTGGTGCCACTGTTATGCCAAAATGCGTGCAGCACACTGTCTACAACCACCTCAATAACAATAACAACCTCCTACTCTATTAGCAGAGCTGTCAGCAGGAGACACTTAGTTCCACCAACAGGGGAGAGAAAGTGTGTGAGAGAGAGAGAGAGAGAGAAAGAGAGAGATAGAGGAGGGAGAGAGAGAGAGAGAAAGGGAAAGAGAGAGAGGTTTAAAATAGACACAAACAACACAAAACACTGAAACTTTGTATATGGCAGCAGTCAGCGAGAGCTGTGCTAAACTGAGAGTGAAGCATCTGGTTCAGCAGAGTTCAGCTCCCTCCTCTCTCGTGCCCGATTTCGCAGCCTTACTACTGCTCATACTTCTGCCAGGCTTTCTGGAGAACGTCACTGAGACTGACAGTCTGGGGTAGCGTGATTATTCCCAGCAGTTGTGGTCATATGGAACGCACCACAATTAAACTTTACTATTTCAAATGTACACGACAGCCTGGGACACTAAATAAGGACTAGAAAAGGGAAGGAGGAATAGAGAAGGAGGAATGAAAAAGAGAGGAAAAAGAAGATAGCATAGAGAGAGAGGGAGAGAGAGAGAGACAGAGAAAGGGGGGGGGGGTAAGAAATAGGAAAAGTGTTAGCAAGGACTTTTCTTATCATTATCACCCAAATGAATTTGGGTTTGCAGATGCTTTTAAATGAGCTTTGCATTTTCAGAGAAAATTGATTTCCATTACGTATTCTTCTTTGCAATGTCCGTGCATAAATATGTATGGAAGTGGGGCAGAAGACAAAGAGCTGCAGCAGGGTAATGAGGGCCAATGGGAGAGGCAGGGTGGTGCTCAGAAGGGAGGGGGACCTTGTGAATCCACCATGTTAGAAGTCCAACTTTACTGTTCTCTTTCCCATGGGCCTGGTGGAGACACCACAGACACTAGAGTCATTGAGCTGTAAAATCCAACCTGAGCATATAGCTAGGCAATATATCACCTACTGGTATAGTTGTCCAATATCAGTATTGGGGTTCCCTTTAAGCAATATCGATAGATAATGAGGTACAATTCAATTGCTTATAGACAAAACTTATGTATCTCCATATCTATCACTTTTTTACATAATGTAAATCTTGCAGGCAGCATATATTGCTCTTAGATCTCAATGTAATTTTCTCCATTAATGCTTACACTACAGAAGAGAAATGACAAAGCATACATGACTGACCCTGGATGGCCCTTTTTTTCTTTGGTTCGAAGCACTTGGCATCAATTTCTTTTAAAAAGAAGATCTGGAACAGTGCTTAACAAAGGTTTGCCAAAGTAATATGGTCCTATCAGTTATTGTTGAGTGAATGTTCTTGAGATTACTGGTGTTCAGTTTAGGTTTGGGCCCTTAATCTACAGTATATACGCTGGAATTACTTTGTATGTCAGTTCCTTCCTGTGCTGATGAGGAAGAAATATATGGATCCCTTTCAATCTGTCTTTGAAGAACATAATTTTCAAACATGTTCTCATGCATTTGTTGACAAACTGGAGATCCATTGCACATTTGTGCTACTTAAAGACTGCTTTGTACCAAATGATGAATACAAATCATTATGAATTATTACCTACTTGTTTTTACCTCATTATTAAACTGCCCATATCTCTACTTTGCTTATGCACTTCATGCCTGAAATGCAGGAATGGATGTATATGAACAAAGCTCCAGTGAAATAAAGATAACATATATAACATACTGCCCTAAATTTTGACTAAACAGAAAGTTAGATTTTTCCACCTCCTATAAAGTTGCCATTCTGGAGATACACGTTTTTTGTCAGAAAGCAACAATGTTCACGATAACGAATTTTACAAAATGGCAGTTCTGCTTTTGTCATAAAGGTAGAAATGCACCCATGAGATACAGGTAGAGCTTACCTCCAATCACAGACCATTTTACCAAGCTGGAAAGATGAAGGGTAATATATGATTCATATAAAAACAGTACCACCACTGAGATGTCACTAGACAGCTCAATGAGCTTGAAGGAGATCACTAACTGCCAATTCTGCTATGTTGGTTAACAGACATCTGTGTTAGCTAGAATCACTCTGAGTGATCAGACGCAATGGAGAACCATCCAACTGACCCACTAAGAGAAAAAGGTCAATGGTGCCCTCTTGGACTGACAGATGGTTGTTCCATTGCGGGTGACTGAACTCACAATCTCTCACAATTTCTGATCATACAGCCAAGAAACAGACAGTCAAAAATAGACACTGATAAAAATGTGAATACCTAATCGAGTGTTAATGAGTATTAACACACATTAATGAGTACATTTATTTCAGTGAGTAGCTGCAGTATGTACTCCTCACAGCTGGAGAGGTTTGCTGCAGCAGCAGCTCAGAGTGAAAGTATGACAACCACAGTGATGATTCTATTCTGGTCTTATCTGCATGCCAGTTGTCATTGCATAACAATGTAATCGTCAGTTAGGAGAGGACCCAGACATGAACCCCCTAACAGCACGCCTAGGGCGACAGAGGCAGGGAGAGACTCCCCAAGGGAGGGAGAGTGAGAGTGAAAGCGAGAGAGAAAGTGAGAGAGAGAGAGAAAAAGAGAGAGAGAGAGAGAGAGAGAGATAGGTGGGGCTGACACTAGACAGCAACAGAGTGAGGGATGTTTACTGATCAGAGCGATGGAAAGTAAGGGGGAAGGGAATGTCAGAGAAACAGAGTGAAGGAATAGCACAAGGGTGAGAGAAGTTACAGGGAGAAAGAGAGGGAGAAACAGGTTTAAGAGAGAAAGACTGGAGAGTACTGTTACCTGTAGAGCCAGTCGGACCACGGAGGAAAGGTGTTTTAGCAGGCAGTGGATGATGTCCAGCAGGGAAAGGAGAATGGAGCTGCAGCTCTTCACTCCTGACTGTTCCTCTTTCTCAATATACAACACCGCAGCCTCCACAAACACACCACACACCAGCTCTATAATACCTACAGTGATACAGACACACACAGAGGCATCTATTAAACTTGAACAATCACATATACATGCAAACACACACACACTCATAAACCTCATGGATAAAAGAAGGCAAACCACTATGCTAAACATCACATTCATTTTGCAATATGGCTGATTGCTTCGTTTTCATTCACCATCAAAACAGTAGTGAGCCTGGGCACTGATGCTGAGAAAAGATATGGCCTAGATTTTATTAGAAACACCTATTCATTCAGGCAATGATTGTAATCAAGCAACTGTGAGGCAGCAGGACGATGCATATAATCACATAGGTACAGACCAGCAGCCTCGAGCATGCTTCACAATCAATTATTAGAATACAGACAAAATTGATCTCACTGATTTTGATGCGACAATTACTGTGTCTGACAGGCTGGTCTGAATATTTCAAAAACAGCTGACATCCTGAGATTTTTAGCACAACAGTCTCTGGAGTTTACTCAGAATGAAGCACTAAAAATAAACAGTAAATCCAGAGAACAGCCAGCAGGTTCTGGGCTAAGAGAAAGGCTATGGTAAATTTGATCAGTGTTTTCCAACCCTGGTCCTAGAAGGGCCAGTCCTGCACATTTATTGCTTTGCCTGCTCAATTGATTCAACTAATCAGCTTTAATCAAAAAGCCCTTTCAGTGCTGCAGTGTGTGTCAAATGCAGGAAACTAAAATATGCAGGGAAGGGGACTCAAGACTTAGATATCCACTTTTACAATTGCAGCAAAGCAAAAGATCAGCTTAGAATGCCCAACAAGTTGATCCTTGAGCTGGATGGGTTACAACAGTAGATGAACATGTTGGGCTCACTTAAACACGACCGATAAAGACTGATGAATCTGAGACTGAAAACATGCCCAGGTTCAGAACTTGGCAACATCATCGTGAATCTATGAACACAACCTACCTTGTGTCAACAGTCCAAGCTGGTAGAAAATGTAATTTTTTTTAATTTTCTCAAATCACATCTGTTAAAAAATAATCTTATTTACAAGGGATCAGATTGGATTTGCCATTACATACTTATCTGCTGTGGTAAAAACACGTGTCAGTAATTACACAGTAGATGAGGTAGTCGCTCTGAATTTAACATCATTGTTGTTTGTTGCATCGCAAATTAAGCAAAGGCATGTTGTAATCTAAATTGAGTAGCCAGATCAAATCAGATTGCAATCACATTTTAAATGTAGTTTGGATCCAAAAAGCCAGACCTCATGTTTTTGCTGTCCAAACCATCAAAAATCAATCTAGATACAAACTACAAGACTTATTCTGAGCATAGCCTTTGAGCCTGTACTATACAATCACTGACTGAATGCCACAGCGTATTTAGGGTTTGTTGCTGACCATATGCTTTCGTTCAAAAAACAGTTGGAATTAAGTGATGCAACCTTATTAAGGACCAAAATTTCAAAAGAATATTTCTAGTATTTTCATGAAATGGAAGCTGTTTTAAGAGCAAAGACAAGCCCTAAACAGTATAAGTGAAGAAATTCTAATAAAGTGCTTTATTCATTCAGAGAGGAGTGCAAACATTAGACCTTGAGTTTTATTGAGGTAGGATTAATTCAGTACAATCTCAGACTCGAAAGCTTGCTGTGATCTGGGCAGGGTACTGCACACACTCACTATGCTGACCTGTGGAAAAAATTACGGAGAAAAGAAATTCACCATCTTGTGGCTATGGGTTCTGTTCAACATTCATATATACAATAAAATTGAGATACAAATCATAAAATGCCTTTTCTCTCATTCCAAACCAATTACAAGGCGCCTGGAAGATATCATCTATCATCATAGAACATGGAACCTTTGCTGAACCTTCTCTCCCCTCTAGTTTTTTATTATTTCTTCTGCTGGCATTGTTGAAATATTAAGGCTGTACTGAATAATCTCTTCATGTTAAAATAATAACCTTTCCAGTCTCCCTGCTCTGCTAGGTCCAGCCCGTCACCTCGGATCACGGGAGGCACTTGAACTGCAGGATGGTATCTGAATGCATGCACAGCCCACATGAAACAGACTCTCTTCACATCCAGATCAGCAAAGCTGAAATATTTCCATGACCACAGGCTGAGAACAGAGTCTTTATCCACTCAATGAAAGGGCAGATGGTTGAGCGCAATACTACATCAGACAAGATGCTCTAGGCAAAAAACAGAATTATGTTAAAGCAGGGTTTGAGCAATGTGATGATATATTTTGATTAACTGGATAATTCACATAATAACGTAAAAGACAACAATACATTGTGGGCCTTGGCAGTTTTTCTAAAACACTGAACACCTGCATGGATCATAAATAGATATGGAGCAATTATGGAGTAAACGACAAGTGCATAGTAACAGTATGAATGCTACAGTACCAATTATACCACAGTTAGTTCTGAACCCATGATGTGACTAGTCGAGATGCATTCTTGTAGAACTAATTTTGCATGATAGCGGCAGTCCGACTGAAAGTAAGTATTATTCTGGCACATATTGTGGTGCTTGAAAGTTTGTGAACTCTTTAGGATCGGAAAGAGAATCCAGTTAAACAAATGCAGCTTGCCACCAGCTGCCGGAGCCCTGAGAGAGCACAACTGGCCTTGCTCTCTATGTGGATAGATGGCGCTCTTTCCCCTCATCACTACTAGGGTAAGATTATTATTAATATATTAAAAGGCGGCAGCAGACTTCACGTGTCGGAGGAGGCATGTGCTAGTCTTCAGCCTCCATGTGTTGCGGCATCACTAGTGATGGGGGAGATACAGCTAACTAGCAGCTGAATGGGTAGGACAATCAGCCAAGCTAAATTGTGAAGAAAAAAGGGGGAGAATTTTTTGGGGGGCCTTGGTAAACCTTGCCTTAAACAAGTCACATGCTATCCCCACATAACTTTCTGTGGTCTCAATATAGAGATTGCAGCCTACAATTACAAAGCCCCCCCCCAAAAAAAAACAGTGCCAGAAGACTCAATATGTATTGGAAAAATATATGCAGGTTCACAAACAAGGAGTGCTTGTGTTAGCAAATACAGACATGTTACCTGAGCTATGAGTGAGCAAGCCTTCACTAAACCTGAAGTATAAAGAGGATGCTGCAAGACACTGAATATTTATGCTTACAGCTGTGCGCTTGCATTCGAGAGCAATTTTTGAGGTGAATTTACTGCCATTACTTCCAGTCAAATGATTCATGCAAATAATACTTTAGGAGGGAGATGCTCCGTGAAGTATGCAAAACAAACACGTCAGCAGTTCGCGATTCCCCCGAAAACATTTTTCACACTCTCGCTACCGTCAGGGAGCAAAAATGTGACAACAGAATGCAGGCTACAAAAGTGAACCCAAGCACCTCATATATAAATGTCTGATTAGTAGCTCAGAGGGCACAGTGCAGGCCCATTTTTCATTAGGAAATCAAAGCGCTGGAGCCACAGAGTCATCGCTTCTAAATGAAGCAGCAGAACTTCAGGAGGCACTTTCCCCTCCTGCAGTAGAAGAGGGGAAGAAGGAAGAGACAGACAGACTCTTGTGGAGCTTGTATCCTCTTCTCTCTCTCTCTCTCTCTCTTTCTCTCTGTCTGTCTCTCAGTCTCTTGCTCTCAGGGATCTTATCTTTCACTCCGGCAAATCTCGCCAATTATAAAATTCATCTTCTTTTCTGTCCGTCTCCCTCCCTTCTCTCACTCAATCTCTCCCAGCCTTCCTCTCCTTCTTTCACACCCTTTTTTCCTTTCCTTTTTTTGTACCTCTCTTCCTTTGCCTCACTCTTCCGCTTGCCTGCTCCCTCCACTCCACCCTCCCGCAAGCCTGCGTCCCACATCCACGGCTTTCTAGTCACACCTAAAAGGGCCAATTATAGCATGCTTCCTCTCCTCACTCCCCTTCTCGAGCGGGGACTGCAGAGTGCTAGCCAGCGCTAGTGAGATAGCGCTAATTGTCAGGGTTATATTTAGTGCTGGGTCAGGCCTTCCTGAGAGGGGGAGCTGATAAGGTGCATAATGACGGTGGCTGGTTGAGGCTGGTGAGGCCTGTGTGTGACCCTGCGCTGTAATGAGTGAAGCATGGTCTAATGCTGGCCCGCAGCTTAGTAGCCCCCCCCACCCCCTTTACTGGAGCACTCGTGGGGGAAGAGGACTGAAGCACTGCATCTGACGTAGAGAAATATTTTGTACATGCGGACATGAATAAACTGGTACTTTTTTGGTTTCTGTACGGAAACTGTTAATATGATGTTTATTACTTGAAATCTTGTTTTACTCAGTTTGGACATTATTAGCTCACTGGAACATCTTAATAAGACTGATGCATTTTGAAACAAGGCCTGTGAACTGATAACTGACAACAGAACCACAATAAGCAAAGGTATGTTGTAGTACAAAGGGTGCAGAATTTCAAGAAAGGATTTCAGACTGTTTGGGGAAAAAGTGAAAGTTGAGGAAAGAGGTGATGGTTTCAACAGCTGGATAATGAATCACCTTAAAATCCACAATGGACAAACTCAATGAGGCAAGAGCATTTTAGTAGAAATTACATTAGCTTGTATCATGTTGAATAATCTTTAGTATTGAAGTTCAAAATCAACTGTATGATTAGCCACAAGATTAGACTCTTAACAGGTTGTTCTTTGTTTCAATTATGTATGATTAAACGCTGATTGTTACTACTGGTTATAACTACAATAAAAAAATAATAAATACATTGGTAAGCCAAACCAAAATGTTCCACATTGTTCTGTAATGGTTTTAATTATCTAATTAATATCATTTTTATAAGACTCACAGTTATCTTGGTGCGCTTTTACATCTTAAAGTCTGAAAGTTCACATTTTTTTTTGTTTTTCACATTGTATTAATTTAGAATGTTAACTTAAGAAACATAACTATGCCCTGTTGTCATCAGTCAACACTAGGGGTGTGACGAATCATGCTACTAACAAGACAAGACATGATATAACAGCAAGCATTGCTGTTTGCCTCCCAAAATGATTAAACATTTGTTTTGGTTGACTGTGCATAAATCTTGGGAGACACATTTAACACCTGACAAGAAATATTGTGTCATTTCAATCTCACGTCAACCCCCTAGTCCTCACCCATGTGGGCTGAGTATTTGTAGAAATGTGTGTGGCAGACTCTGGCATGTTGTGAATTTAGCAAGTTGCCTTTCTAGGAGTTGCGCCGAAAGCTTTCCTGCCAGAATCTCCCTTGTAGTGCATGTGTGTCACACAGCAGAATATTAAACAGGATTAAAAAATGACAACTGGATTTATTTATTAATTGCTGTTTATAAATAAGAGTTAATACGAGTCTACAGGAAACAGGAATCACCACTGTAGTATATTGTATCCATTAGGCTGAGTGACTCACATGCATGCAAAGTGAAGTTGGATTTCTGCAGTTAACACCAGTTCTCTTTCATTTTTCTATTTTTTTTACTGGGTGGCCATAGTCTACCTTAATGTCCTGTAATTAGTCAGAAATGCAAAACTATAGAAAAAAAAAGAAAGTAACCATGATTCAGTTGATCTGTACTGAGAACATCTCTTTTGATCATTCAAAAAATAGTCTTCAGTCTGAACCAAACAAACAAAGTAGGTGTTAAAGCAGCCTAAGACTACTTGATGTTGAGGAGCATTTCAAAATAGTCCTGAACGTCTTTATTCCTGTACTTCTCCAATGACCTAATCACACCTGGAGGCGAAAAGTTTTCCCAATGACTTCATCCCTATTTTTCAGAATGTCTCAATGTCTGTGTATGTCTCAGTGGAGTAATTCTGGGCTTGCGTTACTTAACCCTGCCTCTGAGTCTGAGCCTGTGCCTGTGTTTATGTGAATCCCCTGCGTGTTTGTGTGTGTGTGTCTTTTTTTTTCCAAGGTGCCCCACTCATTCTGCAGCGTGTTGAATGTGGAGTGTGTGTGCGAGAATCTCTGACTCATCTCTCCACACTCTAAACAAACACAACACAAGCGCACGCACACCTCAGCGTCCAACTAATGGAGGCTAATGGAGAACCAGTGTAGCACTGCAGCTAACACACAGGCCTAAAACTGTCAACATGAGCATGGCTAAAGGAATCCATTATTCAATAATTCAGCACAGGGAGCAAAGAGCGGGAAGCAGGGAGCAGGAGGGCGAGCGGGCTGGGTATTCCGTGGTCGAAAAACAACAATACAACTGTGAAAAAAGGAGAGAAATCAGATTCCAATGTTTATAGATGAGAGAGAGCGCGAGAGAAACAGAGAGCACGAGAGAGCTACCCCGTGGTTGGCTAGATTGCATCAGATGAGAGCGGCAAGAGAGGCAGGGAGGTACAGTGAGTGAGAGAGCGAGAAAGAGAAAGAGAAAGAGACGGAGAGAAAGAGCATGTCTAAGGCTGTCTGTAGCCATGCTAGAGGACGAGGGGGAGAGTTGAGTTGTGCAGATGCGGGCTGCAGGGCCAAGCCCACACACACAAGCACACTGATAAAAGGACTCCTGACTGACGGAAGCCCTCAAAAAGCCAGCTGAACGCCCTCACCCTTTCCCCTTTACTATCACTCACTGAGAGCAACCAGGCTGCCCACGCTGCGCACACACACACACACACACACACACACACACACACATATACACCATGCACTCAGACAGTGAGATGAGAGCAATAAGGGTCTGCTAATGGAATGAAAACACACTCAAGCAAGCAAAACAAGAGCAGCCCACTGAGTACAGGGCCTTTTCATGTGTGTGCGTGCTTCTGTCCGTGCGTCTTTGTCTGAGTGCGTCTGGGTGAACAGAACAGGCTCACATCTGCTCCACAGCAACCATGATACATGCGGCTCTATTTCATCACAGAGAGTGGCTGTAGTGGTTTAAAGCACCTTGCTGGTAGAAGGGCTGAAGATCAGTGTCCTTCTGTCCAATCAGATTGGTGAGAAGAGCCATGGCATTCTGCATAGTGCCACCAAGGATGTTGTTCTGGTGCTCCTGTAGGAACAAAAAACATCATTAAAAATGAGGTTCAGTCAAGCCTTGGTGTAAAACATCAGAGATGTAACAGGTACTATAGAAGACATGGGCAATAATATGACAATAGCTGCATTCAATCGTCTAGGCTACATTCAAGGTAGGCCGGGTCCTCTCTAGGACCACCCTATGCCCTATGCTCAATTTCCCTGGTGCTGTAAACAGTGAATTGTGGGTGCCTTAGAACT
This sequence comes from Astyanax mexicanus, assembly GCF_023375975.1. NCBI lineage: Eukaryota > Metazoa > Chordata > Actinopteri > Characiformes > Acestrorhamphidae > Astyanax > Astyanax mexicanus. The sequence continues at coordinate 38,177,297 of NC_064413.1, read as the reverse complement.
ATGAATACATTAGTTGCATCCTCCAAATGACGTTGAATGGTGGCTATATTACCTCGATGTATATGAAAGATACTTCAGTTTGGAACAGCGTTCTGTGACTTAGCATCTGATAATTGCAGGCTACTTTGGAAAGCAGCTAATATTTTACAATATTGTGATACATTTTGTTATTGCAATACACACAACACTTTTAGAGTGTATCAGCATGGATACCATAAGTGCTTAAAGAACATTATACCACAAAGAGCTAAGACCCCACAATATGACTGGCTGAGATGTTCTAGGTGTACCAATGCTACATAATAATGGCATTAAAAACACTTACAGGACAAAAACACCAGCCATATGAAAACAGCAATGCTATAATTATATAAGTTAAAGGCTGCCAAATTGCAATATATTTGACTTTTAATAATTGGATTAGCCAATCAGAGAGAACATCACCAGATTGTTTGAATCCAGAGCAGATGAATACAAAAGGTTCAGCTTCACATAAAAGCATATTCTTAATATTTATCAACATTAAATATCAACTATCAAAATATCACATTTTACAACTAAAATGTGATTTAACCACTAATTCAACTAGCCAATCTGATCTGATACATTTCCATAAAAAAAAAAAAAAACATTTCCTTTTTTAAAAAGCGCATTTCAAATTCAAACTGCCCAAACATGTTCTGTGTATGCTATATTAGACCACATATGGGGACTGAGGAGAATTCATTCATTTTCTTGCCCATAATTTCCTGCCCATATCAAGTCAACATCAATAACCTTCAAAACAGAAATGCTGTCTCTATGTTAGAGCTTTCACTATTGCTCTATATATCTGTCTTGGATTAAACAGAGGTTAGTGGTTGATCAGTAGGGAATCAGTGTTGCTGTCAGCAGTAATGGTCTTGGACCCGATTGTTTGTTTTACTGTATTTCACCTTTGCTCAAAGAGTCAGGCACACTGGTGGAGGCCGAAGGTGGAGACAGTTAGAGTCTCACTTAAGACTTGGTGTCCTGGTGCTAGGGTTGTGGAAAAGGTCTAATCATGCAGTAGGCTTGGGTTCAGAGGTCGATTAGAAGCAAAATAAGCAGACAACGCTGCTAGGCAAGAGGGCAGGAAAATTTTGAATGTTTGAGGAAAATCAATGAAGGCTTTAATTAGAGGTCTGTGTAAGTCTGGACCAGGAGAGAGGGAGAGAGAGCAAGAGAGAGCGAGAGAGAGAGAGAGAGAGAGAGAGAGAGAGAGAGAGAGAGAGATAGTGGCTCTAAAAGACAGATGCAGAGAAGCAGAACTGTCTCAGGGGATTCTCTCGCCGAAGGGCCGCAACCGCAAGCAGCAGAGGAACGTCCAATGCCCAGAAATCACAGCTTTTTCTGCTTTATTTGCGCCCGGAGCCTGGTGAAGGGTGGGGTGGAAGGGTCATGCATGCATGAGTAACCAATCCTTCGGTCCTTACATAAATAAATCACATATATAGACAGAAAGAAATAAGGATAAGGAACTCCTGGAGTACCCAGCCTGTTCAACAGCTTATTTAACACAAAACAGTGGCCTATATGTCATAGAGTACATATAGGCAATAGAAAAAAACAAAACACAACACATGCACACAAGAGAACCTTCATCCTCTAAATAATGCAATGTATAGTCCGTTATTATTTGTTATATTGCTGATCCAACACGAAAGATAACATCAAAAACACCTTACTTCCACCCTAACCTTATTCTCAAAGGCAGCCATGCTGTGCTTACAGCAGCCAGCAGTGAAATACCAGTGTCAGATAAGAACACAGAGGTTTTCGGTATAAGATTATCCTTGACTCTTGCTTCATCTCGATGTACTGCACTGTACATTTCATCACTCTGTAGTCTGACAAGCCAGCTTGCACGTGGTGCAGCTGTATGACACTGTACTAAAATTGAGAGGCCTATATGAAATACATGACACTGCTTTATTCTGCTTCTAAATAAATACAGTAGTCTGGTCTCAAGCTCAGCTCTCACAGCCAGTGCTGAATGCACACTCTCCTCATATTGACAGCTACAGCTAAAAGCAGTCTGAGCACTTTTATTCCTTTCTCAGGGAACGCATGCATGCGGCTCCACTCTCCCTCTCAGCTCACCGGAACATCAGTGGCCTATCTCTTCAGAATGATCCATACTGTCAGGTGACATCACATTCAATAAAAGCCCTAGGCACACAGACACACAGGCAGGCTTATGTTACAGTAAACCTTCTGGAGAGCAGAGAGTGTGCAAAGGATGGCTGATCTAGGATCAGTAGCTAAAGGTATTTGCCTGCCAAACCTACGCAAAGTTAGAAGAGACCAACATGAATAATATAACATGTAGTTTAGAATAGTCTGATATCATTATAAAAAAATAATTGTGTATTAGTAGGGAACAATGATCGTAGAAAACATGGTCAAAAGTGAAGCCACTACAGGGCTAACAGCCCATTGTCAATCTCGTTTTTCTTCTCAAACCTGTCTTTCTATCTACAGTGGCTATTTCCAAAAATCAGTATTATTTTCTGTGCTAATGTTGGAACTTTTTAAATATTGCTTCAGAATTTTCAGAATTGTGCTCATTTACTTTCTGGTCTGGAGTCTAAACATAGTCTAAAACATTTTTTTTTGTATTTAACCATCACCATTTCTAAGGATAAACTGTACTGTAGCACACTCTGAGCTCTGAAAGTGTAATTTGATGAAAATGTAAATCATTTTGTAACCAAATTGATAAACTGCACTTTTGCTGTTAAAAAAATACACTTACTGGGCAAACTGGGTATCCAGTGTAAAAATTGGTTTTGCTTCAGGTCTTTCAGGCTGCATTGCACACTCATAGAAGCAGTCTGAAGCATTTGTTATGGAAAAGGAGGCAAGCCTACCAAATAAGTAAGCATGTCTGGCTCCACCTCTGCTTTCTGGACGGAAAGTTAACAAAACCCTGGACAATTATGGCTTAATTTTCACAAGATTAAATGGAACAGAACCACTGTGTCTGGTATTTTTTTACAGTCATTGTTGGCAGATATACATATGTAAGGTAAATCTATGTGGTTTCACTTCAACTGCTGTGAGGAATTTATACAGCTCCTGTATGTAGAACTTTTAATTACTATTCTACAGTTTTATCTATACCAGTAGGAATCCCCTCAGCACAGAAATAAATTGGAATGTTTAGTAAGCCTCCACATTAACGAGGAGTAAACATGCTCTAAAGCCCAGTAGATGTATGACAGTAAACTGTTAGGGCAAGCAGTATAGATGCACAATGCTTAAAGGGGGAGTCTAAATGAGCTTTTTCATTCGCTGGGATGGCCTAGAGAGTCAATGCCAATCACACTTTCTCTCTCATTAACGATCAGCCATTCCCTACGATCTTCAAATCGCTTTCATGTTCTCTGAGAGCTTGAGAAACAAAATCGGTAGCAGTGCAGAGCTTCGGAGTTGGAATGAGATTCAAAGGAAGAGACTGACTGGTGCAGTCTATTTAATGAAACAAATACCAATTCTATTTGATTCAATTTATCATCAGATTCAAAGGTGCATTCAATAAAGAAAACTAAGACATGGTGGGAAGTGGACAACAAGTGGACAATACACGACTCCATTTCCCAAATTACGAGAGTTCTTTGATCTTGCGAGACCTCTCAACATTACAAATAATAGAGTATGTCAATATTCACTATCCTAGATTTAAATGATTCAGATAAAGATTTGTGCCCAAAAGTTTGTAAATATCTGATCACCCAGTGTTTCTTTTTCACACTATATATGCAGTGCATACATATAGGTAAATGTAGAGCTGCTTTCAGGTTGGTGCGTATTTATCTGATTTATTTTAGAATCAGAATTTCTGACTGACAAAATCAACCCCCACAGCGAACTGTAGCAGTCGAAACCAAAGACGAGAAAATTAATCAAAGAGGGACTCAGAGGTCATAGGTTTAATAAAAACTGATTGCTAATGCCATTTTGGCCTCCAGCAAAGCGATTCAATTCACAATGCTCCAGAGGATCTGTTGCAAAGTGAGCTGTCTTGAGTGAATGTGCCTAAAACTAAAGATAGTGGGGCAAATATCAGTTGGAAATGCATACATTATTTACTTAATAATTAATTTTTTGCATAGGCGTTTAAAGTATTACTCACAGGCATGTCCAGTGTACATGAGTTTTGGGGAAAATTGAGTTTTACATTTTAGTCTGCGTTCATTTCTGCAGTTCAAGTAATGACTGCACATCAAGAACTCAGTAATGAAATACTTGAGAAATATTCATTTGGTCTTCACAGCTGGTGGCAATTTAGTGATGTATATGCTGAGAAAATTTAATTTCAGTGAGGCGAAAATAAGTCCTAGAATTTTAGATTATATTAATCTTGCAAAGAGGTTTTTATGTAATGGTAAATTTTCAGTTCAAGTAATGACCACACGTCAAGAACTTGAGCGCTGAAATTCATTAGAACTGCCATGCTGTTGGTTAGTTTGGCAATGATCATCAATCAAATTCCTATACGACGCCTGCCAAAATGTGAGGGAGCACTAAAAGCTGTCTTCCTCAGAGCTATGCCCATTTACTGAAGTGTCTTTCTCACAGTGACATATTGGATAAGGAGCGGCTCGGGCAGTGCACTCAAAGTGTGCACTGCTAACTTGGTGGATTGAGGGCAGGGGAGGGTGACTGTTGACAGGCAACGCAAGTTCCTCTCTAATGAGAATGGAACCTGCAGTAGAAGAGGCCTCACATCTCTACTCCATTAACTCCGCAACCCAATTACACATAACGCTCTGATAGGTCAACCCCCGACTGCTTCATTTACATAATAACTCAGTGTTAGATGGGAAGGCAGCTAGGCAGACTCACTCTAAAGGAAAAAGGCTGGGCGGTGCACATATGGCTTAATAGGACTAATGTATTATTCCATGTCATTTTACCATGGAAAGAGAAATGCCCTTGCAGTATGTAGGTAATATGTTCTAATATTGTAAATTCACTTTCAAAACTGATAATAAAAAGGAAGATGGAGTCAGATCATGTCTTTATATAGTAGAGTGGTCACTCAAAGAGACAGCTGAACTTGGGGGGCACCTCCTCTATCTGAAAGTGTCAACACACTTGGTGTAACAACTGAATATACACATGACTCTGCCTTAAACAGATTTTGCACTGTTGAGGAGCTCTTCAATGCAAGAGTAACATTTTACACTCCAAACAAAATGGTCATGGAATACAAAAAATCCTACACACATAAATTGTGTGTTCATGACAATTTATTTCTTCAAATAATTAAATGATTATTTTGTAAGAATCCTTAATAATCTGTAAGAATCTGTAAGGTATAATCATTTAATATAGCTTGTACTAACCAGCAAACAAGCAGAGATTTCACTTTGAACAACAAAAGCACATACTGTCATTACCAAGTTCTAAAGCACAAAGCAGGTACATTAGCCAAATTCAGAGCCACCCAACTTAAAGCCAACATAAAAATGCTCAAAAATCTCTTTACAAAAAAGGTGAACCTACTTTTTCTCTTGGCAATTCATAGTAAATTAATCACAAAAACACTATAGATAATAGCTAGAATATAATCATCATAATAAGTAGACAGGGGCTTTAAACCATTAAAAATGTCCTTTTTTCAAGGACCATGCTTTTTACAAGAAGTTCACCACTGGGCTGCTCCATTTAATTTCAACAACACTGAGAGACTGATATCGTAAGACCCCCATAAAAAGCTAAACCATTTCTCTAGAGAGGTGTAGTCTAAAAGTTTACCATTTTTTAAGAATGCTTTATTCTTTATTAAAACTGGTGTGGGAACCCCAAGTCAATAAATAAATCACTCCAAAAGACATATAGAGGATTGAACCTAGCGGCCCAGAGAGCATTTATGCACTTACCGCCACGACTTGAAAGATGACAGGCAGGAGACGACTCTCTCTGACAAGCCTATACCAGGGGAAACACAGACACATAAAGTTAATATGTGACGCATATATACACAAACACAACATGGCAATAGGCCTATATTTAATCTTCATTACTGTGACATTGTGTGTGCACACTGTCTTTGATACTGTAAAAGTGTGCTGAGGTGTGAAAGCTTCACAGTGCCAAAAACAGTCACGTGAGAAATCCCCTTTGACTAATAAGGTGAGACAAGAACCACAAATAAGAGACAAATATGGGTGAAACAAAGGCAGGAGCAAAACAAAAAAACATAAAAAAAGGACACACAAGGCGAGAGGGAACATTATAAAGAGAGAAAGAGGGTAAGTGTGAGAAAGATAGAAAGAGAGGAAGAGAGACAGGAAAGCAGTCTAACAATCTCACAGCCTTGGCACCAAGGAGTAATGCAAGCCTTTATTGAAAATGACTTGCCTCACTCTTTTATTGATTAAGCCCTTTGATTCACAACCAATTACCGTATGTATGCAAAGGTGCTCAAAGGAGAACGTCACCATGCTGGGAGAAAATGAGAGCTAGATTGAATGAAATTAGCTGAAGGGTCACACTCTGAATATTAATTATGATGCTTGCCGTTCACTAAACAATGATGTATTGCATGGCTGGAAAGCATTTGTCCAGGCTCGTTCTCCAGGACGTGTCCTCTGCGGGGGAGGCTGGCTAATGCGTCTGTGTGAGGTGCAACACAGACAGAGAGGGCGTGCTGCTCAGCACCTGAGATAAGGCTGGCACGGGGGCCTTTAGGAGTAAATCTCTCTCTCAATTGCTGCAGAAGCACAAAAGCTCAAGGTAAAGTGAGGGTTATCCTTTTGTGTTTGAAAGTCACATAGAAGTCACAGTAGCTCAACATGCACAGTGTACTTCTGTTAGAAAGTTTATAATGAAATGTAATTCGAGAAACAGGTTTTTAATAAGAAAAATGTGCTGATGACAAGGGATTAAGCCTAGTCCTGGACCACATTTTTCTACTATATTCAGAAGGGAGTACTATCTTTTGTTGAATCTGTGGTTTGGAAAATGTGGTTATTTACCCCTGATATCTCTAACAGGGACTTTAACAGTGTAGAAAACAAATTAGATAAAGGAAAGGGTGTTTTTTCTGTCAGCATTTTTTACATTAAAGGATCATGGCAACATTTGTGACTGTCTTTGTGACTGATTTACTTGAACAAATCCTTTAATAAATAGAAAAGTATTATTAAATATGTAGAAGAGAATACACAAGAATAAAAAAACATGTACCTTGGTATTGATGAATAATGAGAGATTAGTACATGTAAGTGACTGACCCTGAACCTTAAATCACTACCGTGTCCTCTTACAAGGACAAAACCCACTAAAGTAAAACAGCTGGGAAACAGCTGTAAAACAGGTAAAATCCTTATGCACGTGTTAAATCATCTAGTCTACTAGCAAAATCGTTTGAAGCGTTAACATCAGCTATCTCAGGAGAAAATGGCACTAAGATTGAAAAGTATAAAAGGTAAAACTAGGCACAGAGGTAAATCAAGGGTTATACTAGATGAAGTTTACCTACAGATAATAAAGCAAAAACCTAGGAAGAAAGCTGTGAGGGCCATGCAGACTGTGCGTGACACTTAGAAAAGTACTTCAATGAGACTGCTATTGGAAAGACAGCTTGCTGGCTGGCTGCTAAAATTTCTTCAGGTAGAAAATTGGCACATTCTGGGTGCGTTTATACTTGTAGTTCAGGTCCCTTGGTCTGGACAAAGCAAGAAAAGCATAGATCATTGCATTTTAGACCCGGATTGATTTGCATTCACACAACTTAAGAAAGTCTCCTGAGCTGGATTTCAATTACTATAGATATTGGCTTAGAGATATTTTAGTGCCGAATGCTGAAGAGTCAGCCTGCTATGGTGTGGAAGTGCAGATACGTGGTTAACTTTAATCAGTTTATTTTTATCAGTTTATTATTAGGTTTATTTAAAGGAGAACCCTGGCGTGAAAAGGACTTGGGGTGTATTGAAACATGATAACGAGTACGTACATTTCGCTCAAACAGCCCTTGTTCATTCACCCACAGCACCCTGAAATACAGCACTTTGAGCTGATAATTCAAACAGGCTCACAATTCCAGCAATAGGGGCATAGCATTAGGTCATAGCATTTAATATTAGTAAGAATATTAAAAATAATCTATGCAAAAAGCTTGTTTCAAAATATGTATCGGTCATTCGTTAAGTAAGTAAATTATTAATATTTACTTGTGGTAAAAACACACCCAATGACAAGTAGAATAAAATAGCATCCAGAAAGGACAGCGATGCAACCGACTGCTGGATAATTACAAATATTTCTTGCTACAGTTTTAAAAGCTATGCTAGGCTAGGTAACGGTATGGTATGCTATTGCACGCAATGCAGTTGTGGGCTGTTGCAGTGTTGTTCACCAGTCAAAAAAAGCAGAGACTCAGAACATTTAAGCACTGTCTGTAGATTTTATGGTGCAGCTATGCTTCTCTCAGAACACATCACATCCAGGAGCTCCAAAACTTTACTGTCCATGCTGTAGCACCCAAAAGCTAAGTACCATAACTGACTATATTAATATCACTCACTAAACCGATTCCTATTAGAGAGGACCTCTCTGCTCTCTCTCCTTTCTTGTTCAACCAGTGAACTCATCTATCTGTCATCCTTCCCATAACGTGCTCTGCACCATCATTTACCAATGCCGGCTTACACAGAGGTCCACAATCACAATCATTCACCCCCTCCATACACACACACACACACACACACACACACATAGGAGACAGGAGAGTAAGCAGACCTGATGAATGGGAACACTTTATCTTCCTGTCAGAGTGGGAATGGGAGGGTTGATGGCAGCCACTGCTCTGTACGCCCCACTGTATGCCTGTCTGTAGTCTGATCGTGCCCCATTAGGTCTTTAAGAGGTACACAGCCCTGTGTTCAGGTCGTCCATCCGTCTCTCTCAGCAGCAGAATGTTTACAGAAGCAAAAGGGGTCAAGTGGAAGGGAGACAGCACAGGGTCATCTGTGTGTACAGCCATCAGCCCACGTTGCTTACTGATCCTCCTATTGCATCCACTGCTTTCTTGGTACACTGCCAGTGATACACTGGCAGACGAGGCACACATGGATGTGTCAGACTACTGTAAAACAGTGTTCTTAGTGTAGAAATGATAGAGAAATGCAGGGGTTGATTATTTAACCCACAACTACAGTCATGACTGGATATTAGGAGCTTTAGTAATTGATCAGAATCACTACAGGCCCCATGAAAGAATATGATTTACGACAAGTATTGTAATATATACATACATGACCAAAGTCCTGGTATAGCAGTATGTGAACAGATCACAAAGTTTTACCACATGAAATGGCTGTATAAGTTGTCAGGAGTTATCTTGTGACAGTGTCACGTGTGTACTCAAAAATAGCATCAAACGTATTATCACTCACTTTAGACAGTGCAGTGGGGTCAACCACATTTAAAGCACAAGGACTTGCATTCATATCCTCTGGGTCAGTGGCACATTTATTAGTTTCTATGGAACATGACAAAAGTCAAGGGACACAACAACAGTTCCTGTCCAATGACCTGAAGTATACCAGTATAGTGTGATTACTTTGGACTATAACTCATATAACTCATACACCAAAATGTGGCAGTAATCACAGATATTTAGATTATACTAAGAGGAGTTTTGGTTGTTGAAAACATTTTTTATGAGTTGGATGCATTTACACTGTTAGAATGACAAATGCATCCCTGTACACCTCTTGAAGTGGTTTAAGTGACTGAATTTGTATCTGTACTGCATTTCTGTGAAACCTGGTCTTAAATAGATATCATTTTGATACCCGAGATGCATAATATAATAAGTATAAATGGGCTCACGTGTTTGAAGCATGTGAGTAAAGGTGGCATGCAGCTGTGCAAAACTTTTGCTGTGGTGACAGCCTTACTGGTATTGTTTCTAACTCTAAGTCAGGCAACAGTATTATACACTGCACCTAATTAAAATGTTTTGAATAAAAACAGTTTCTATTTATTGATTAGTTTTTGTTGGTGGTACTATTATAAATCAAATTTTACTCCCACTCCAGTTGTCAGCACTGCCATATTTCTATTTAAAGAATAAGAATGGAAGACCATGGCAGTCCCTCGCTGTTCTTTACACACTGGACCCATAGCTTAAATAACTGTAATCTTTCAGTTTTGAGCACATCATATTGTTTCCCTGTATTGCAATCCCACCTTGGTGCATGCCTGGGTTCTTCTGTGCCAAGTGGAAAAGTAGTATTTTTATGGAAATACGGAGTGCAAAGATTGGCATTTACACAGGTAAATGTCAACCCAAAGACTCTGAAGCTTTTAATAAGAGAGAGAATGCACACAATCTCCATGGCTCCAGGGAACCTTTTGATGGGATCTGTAATCAGATGGGAGGGGAAGCCGATGGCATATGGCTCTCATTTCTCCCTTTACCGCTCGTAATAGCACACAACAACTACGGCATTTAGTGGCAGAGGCGTGCCTTATCTGACTGACACGCTGCCAGAGAAGAGAGTATGTGTAGATTGTAGCATGTCCCAACCAGTAAACCAACTGTAACATATAAATACATTACCTGAATTTCAACAACACACACCATTCATCTCTCCTTCATTCATTATGGGAAAAAAGAATGAAACTTCCAGTGACCAATCTCCTTATTATACTGGAACTATGAGCACAGCATATTTAGTTTTAAATAATTTAATCTTGTTTATCAATCGTGCATCTTGAGAATCAGGATTATATCTGAAAAAGGACAAGTCAGAAAAAACGCAAGCGTAAACACACTCAAGTGCAATAAGCAGGATTTAAGCGCCGTATTTTAGCAATGCAAATGAATCCAACACAATCAAACAACCAATAACTCCTCCCAGTACAAACAAAACACCTCAAGTAACTGCATAATTGCCGTACATACAGCAGTCTGATTTTAATCTGACTAACCAGAGACACATTTGACTACCAAGGGCAAATGCATGTGACTAAAATCTACTCAGGATACAATTCAGAATCAGATGTGACCAGGTGTAAACAGGGTATATGTGTAGGTCACATGTTGTTGGCACAAAGCCACTAAGAGTATAAATCTTCGTCTTCAATTGTTATTCTTGATGTTAGGCCGGTCACAATAATTATTTTTTGTTTAGACGATAAATTGTCCCAGAAATTTCTGTAATAAACAGTACTATTGTCACAAAAAATACTACAATCTAATTATTTGATTTAGCTACAATTCAGATAAACAAAAACAGATAGAATATGTAAATGTGACCATGTACAAAGCTTTTTTCTCTCAGAATTCTACCAATTCCATAACATCCAGTTCCCATCTGCCCATTTAAACTTTCTTCGCCACATTCCTGCTACCAACTTAGAAGGGCGACTTCAAAGGAGGGCAAGATCATATTTCATGCCCCATCATGCTCTCTCGGACACCCAACCTATTGGAACTAGTGCTCTCTAAATACTGCCTTAGGAACATGCACTGAGAATTTTCTTTATTAAATATTATTAGTCAATAATATGGTGAACCTAAAAAATAAATAAATTACATATAAATCTAAGACTAATTGCCACTTTTTTATCAATGTATCGTGATACATTTCAATACCTATACCACCCACCAATTCAATCAACCAATCAATCAGCAAGCCCACACCATGTCCTTGGATTTCTGCCTGTTTCTACCCACTAACTTCTGCATTGTCCATTTCCACTCACCCCAAGAGCGGAGAGCCTGTGTATTGCTGTCAGTGGCTGGCAGGTGGAGCTGCCATGCTAAACCCACACAGTGAAACTCCTCAGTCCCAATCATCCCACAGACTCTCATTCTCTCTGTCACACACACATTTAGAGACACCTCAGCTTGCTCACTGTGGACACAGTCTGCTCCCACACACACCTTGTCCAGTCCAATAAGACTCCAGCAGGAGGCTTCAACAGAACTGCAGGGCAGTGTGCCCAGGACACTGTCTAAGAAGGCAACGTGGTATAACAACTATGCAACTATACTAACTATGCAGCATAACAGGTAAGGTATAGTCTTAGCAATAAACTAACACATTTAAAAAAGGTTCTATAAAGCACTAAAAAGGCTACATGACTAAACAAGAGTGAACCCCCTTTTTATATTGTGACCACAAACCAACTTGAACAGCCACCACCCTGTGGCACATGGGCACACAGAACACAACCGCTATGTCTGTTTCACCTTAAGAAACTCCAAAAACCCATCTAGCCATTTTACATGAGGGGCACACTCACTCCCATGAGGCTCAGTGGCTGACCCATTAGAGCAGCAAACTCGCCTTGTAAACATACTCCTTTTTTACTGAGCAACAATACAATTTAATTCACAGTGAATTCAACAACATTTAAAATTCCATTATTTAATGTTCAAAACAAAGACCCTGTTTACTCCTGGTCACTTTATGTGACTAGTATCCTGATCAGATTTTAACCACAGCATCAATACTTGCTAGTCAATTGTGTCTCTAGTAAGTCAGACTAAAATGTGATTTCTGTGTACGATGGAATATGGAAATCTGCTCATTACACAGCAACCAGTATTTCATCACATCATATTATGTGAAATTATGTTGCTTGAAAAAGGTATACATTTATACTGTCCTCATTTTTCATGTCATATCTACCACAGGTGGTGAAATAGGGTGCACATTCTTGTACTTTCTAATACCATAACAAACATCCCAATGTCAGTTTTTGCAGATCATGCAGCCCTAGTCTAGACCGATTAACTCAGCAATGACACTAAATGCAGCTGTAAAAAACATCACTATGTTTCACAGGTCATTTGGGAGCAAGAAGAAAGTGAAGAACGAAAGGGAATCGCTTCCTTACAGATGTGGCATTTTTTTTTACATTTTATTGCATTTGATAAATGTTTACTCTTTAAAAAAAGGACCTTTATTGTACTACAAGCAGTGTTTTAAAAAAATATTTAGGAAATATAGATGTGGCTCAAGGGCGTCTCAGAACACCACCTGAAGATGTTTGAGTGACAGATTTGTATCTGTTTGAAATGCACTTTTACTTGCGTATAAATGTGGCTGGTCTACCCAAATGCAATCCTGATACACAAGATGCATAAAGTGACCAGGTGTGAACAGCGTCTTACTTACTCAAAAGTTTACAAAGAAACAGTTTTGCAAGTTTGATTATTTAGCTGTTTCATCCAAAGACCACCCTGACAGCCTTATCTACAAACATTTCAACATTTCATTAGCAAACTTCCCTTCCCACCTAGTATAAGAGGTGACGCCTATACCATGCACAATGCTAACATAATGCCATTAACACTCAGAGCAGTGGTTCAGCTTCACTTACTTAAGAGGAAACATATTCACCACATCTTGCATAAAGGCAAAAGTGGCCAAAGGTTCTCGATAATTGGAAAGTTTGAACTGCTAACAGAACCGATAATGAAGGAAAGACGATGCTTGCGCGTTGAACCTGCTAATGTCCCCAATTTGCAATCTCATTTTGCCCGGAACCCATCAAGCGAAGGTCTGCGCTTTTTTAGGACTTTATCAAGCGGTGGCAAACCCAATTTAATTTCACTATTGTGAGCGTAATAGCTCCTCACAGGCGCTGGGGTTGGGGGAAGGGGGTGTAGATGGTGGCAACAGACGAACGTTCTCCGATTGCTGACATCAATTTGAATAGTTCAGCTGTGCGGCGTGCTCTATCAGCACCAAGAAAGACAATGTGTAGAGAGGCCGGGAGGAGCCATTAGTGAAACAGCAGGGGGATAAGGAGGAGATAAGGGAAACACACACACACACACACACACACATACACACACACACGATGCCCACATCCACATAGAAACTGCCCATCACTGTTTCAGCTCACAGAGAGGAGGTAAAAAAAAAAGCAAGGGGAGGTGGGGGGGGTGGTGTGTCAAGCCAAACAATGACAATAATATAAGACAGACCATGACAGAGTGAGTGAGGGACTGTGTGTGCGTGTGTGTGTGTGTGTGTGTACAAGAACATCTGCAGAAGGAAGGCCCTACTATGCAAATAAACACTAACAAACAAACAACATTTTATAATTCAATAATTATAAATATTAAACAAATAGGCACAGACAATGTAACAAAATGCTAACAACGTGCATATTTGTGAAAAATACCTTTAATGCTCCAACAATAACTATTTCTCATTTATTAATATTATTCCTCTTTCACTTTGGTATCTGTTGTCAAAGCAACGGCAGCGAGATGCATTTTATCTGTAGTCTTGTGCAGCTGCAATAAAGCCAGCACATTACTGCACTTCCTGCCTGACCTACTTCCAAAACTACTGGATCGATAATCTAATAAAACCACATCCAGAGAAAGGAGGGAAGCTCAGCTACATGAAAAATGCCCCAGTCTGAAGCTCATTCAGTGTCTCTAATAAATGATAATGTGGAACAACTTCCCCTAAAACAATTTTAGTACATATTCAATACATAATGTTCTCAACATAATATCAGAGCATGTGTGTAGGTGGGTTTTGATAACTTTCCATTACCTGTGAAAAACTCCACCATGCCTAATCATTAAAGCAGTGATCTCTGTAGAGCTAAAGCAAAACGCAGTGCTGTATTTTCCCCTGCACTAACATGCCACTGTCACACCACTTGCATAATCATCTTCTGAACTCAACAAAAACACTTCTTGGCATACATTTTATAATGTATAAATAATAAATCTGTTCCTATGGTTGGGGTAAACAATATACTGATGTAGTTTAATTTAAACTGTAGTACTAACAGTCATTAATTCTTCTGTGGTTACCATGAAAATGATAACTGTTCTCTGGATTTAAAACAAGTGAAATAAACTCTGGTTTTAACTATTTATTTAATTGTGTTTTTGTCTGTGTGTTTATGTGTGTTTTTGCATATATTTCTATAACTATAAAGTGTGTTATGTGCTACTCAGTGGTGTTACTGATCAACAAATATGGCAAAGACTACACATTGCAGTAGTACCGGATTATTTTTTAAAAGAGCAGACAACAGTGTTTGAGGTCAATGAGGTCAGTGTTTGAGGTATCATATTATCATATATAATATAATCATATTATTAAACTATAAACACAGATAACAAAAAAACAAACATTATTATATATGATAAAGCAGGTTTTTTAAATATTCATTATTAATAATATAGGTTTACCTGTTCACAGGTGTGCTGTGTTCAGTGAGGGACCCCAGAAGTTTGAGAGCATAAACAGGAACTGGATCTGGTTCCAGAAGTAAGGACTCATACCTGAAGATTAGAGTAACAACTAGCTTACTTAAAAATGCTAACAACAATAACGTCACTTATTTAAAAATAAATGATTTTAGAGAGAGTGGCTATGTTAGATAATGTTCAATTAAATCTGTGCTTTATTTAATTAACTAGCTTCAACATTTTAAGAAAACTAAACATCAATCATCAAGATCAACATTTCAGCTTTTATTTCCAGGTATTTACACCCTGACCTGAAACACAGTTTATAAGAATGTCTGAACACACATTTTTCTTATGAGCAAAAAGTACTGGAACAGATAAACTTAAAGTGAAAAAGACTTAATATTAAGTTGCAAATCCTTTGCTTGCAATAACTGTATCAAGTGACCTATTGATTTTACTAAACTTTAAATTGTGCTTTTGTGATGCATTTACTGCCACCTTATTCAGTTAGTGTTTGTTTTGCGGTATTACTCCCTCCAGTCTCCCTTTCAGCAGTTAAAAACATGCTCTATATAGTTTGGAATTTGGAAACTAACTAGGAGTTTTCATCACATTGGTAAATATAAATCTTTGTCAATCCATAATCAGGCCATAGAATTGTCACTGTAATTCATGGCAAATTCCAGCAGGGCCTTCCTGTTGTTCTTGTTAATTAGTGGGTTCCATCTTCTGGTCAAGTCTTCGTACTATGTTAATGAGGTCTTCTGTGAACAGTAGATTGTGATACCATCAATAACTGTTGCTGATGTTTACAACTAACAGTTGTTTTAGTCTTTCTTTAAAAAGTTTAAAAAGTGCTATACATATAAATTTGATTTGGCAACATACATAACACCTACACAAGTATATCTCTTCACTAAATTAGTTTTAATAATGCCTCATATTAGAGTGTACAATGTTCTTATGAACAGATATTATAAGGAATTACACTTTATAAAATCAAACGCTTGTATTTTGTTAGGAGTTATGAGTTTTAATACAAGCCTAAGACTATCATATTATAACGCATTATGTATAACATTTAACACATTCTAAATGTAATACAGGATTCATAGGAAGTGTTATCAAAACTTATCTTAGCACAGTGGTATCATAGTACCAGAACTAACATTTTTATTATCATTATTATTTTAATTATTATTATTAATGTATAAAATTGATGAAGGAGTTGTGTCTCACTGTGGCAGGAGGTCCTGTGTAATCAGAGTCAGCAGGCGTGTGTTTGAGGAGCTGCCCTTTCCATCCCACGCTCGTCGTTTTTCTCTCTCTCCTTCCTCCACTGCCTCCTGGCTCAGCAACAGCAGGGTTATCTCTGACAGTACCCGTAAACTCACAACGCGCCATTCCACTGGCACAGACACACACACACACAGACACACACACACACACACACACACACACACACACACACACAAGCACAGACACACACACACACACACACACACACACAGGAGAGAGAAGAAGTTCATTTTTGCAAGCAGATGTTACAGATAAGTAAACAAACAACATTCAGCATCCAAAAACACACTTTCTCTACTAGTAACAAGCATAATGTGCATGTGTCTATACACTCGCACATCAGCAGAAGAGATGGGCCCAGTGCTCTAAGATTTACATAATGCACTTACAGCGTCCATACAGTAAGACATGAAGATGTGTGCAAATTTAAACTCATTTTAAGCAAATGACGTCAATTATTCTGTGGCAAAGTATAGACAGAGCACTGCAGAATCAGGCCTGTATGCATTATGAGTTACCCTTCAGCCTGTCTGCTAAGCTAGCAGCAAAGCAACTCACCATTCTTACTGAATGCCAAAGATGCCAACGGCGGCAGGATCGTATCCACAACCTTGGAGAGTGAAAAAGCAGCACATTATTCACAAACCAAGAGAAGCTCATCTATATAGGCTAACAGAATTCATATTCTCAGGCATCAACCCAACACACACACATACACAAGCTTGCAAATGCACACACACACAGACAGACGCACACTCACGAAAGTGAGAGAACTCAGGAGAGCTCCAATTTGCATGGAAATGTGATGTCAGCTCTGCCACTTTGATCATGGAGAGTCCATTACAACAAAAGGTCTTACGCCAGCTCTTTTGAAAATTACAATTGGGTTTTATGATTATTACCAAGTAGAATCATCTCCATAGAAACAAATGTTGCATACAGGTGGCTTAATGTGGATAGCTACGGGCATCTTTCCAACAAAGGATTTCATTCTGAGACTCAAAAGTGAGACGAATGCAAGGAAAATACATTACAAAGGTTATCTTTTTATGTTTTTACACCTATTGTCTGTCGCTTATGTTACGTTATTCAAACATACATACACTGAACCTGAAGCATGTCTCTCAGTACGCAAAGGTGCCCGTCATGTGTATTGAGAGTGTGACTTTGGCTACAACTTCTGGCAACTGTAACGATTTTTGGATACTGTAATTTTAAGTAGTTCTATACATATTTGACTGTGGACAGTTTGAACTCAAGATATTTCACATTCGTCTACTCAATATATTGTTAATATACATTCATTCCTGTATTCCAGGTTTGCAATACGTTCTAAAAAACAGTTGGGACAGGGCTAATAATGATGAAAAAAACAACTTTATTTTGCAGAACTGAAACCAAATCAGCAACAAGTCCACTTACATGATTGCAGCATTAGTGCAGAAAAGTATACTGAGATCTTAGAGCAGCATGTACTGCGCCTTCAAGACGACACTGTTTACAGGGACGTCCATGCACTTTTCAACAAGGCAATGCAAAACCACATGTTACAAAAGCATGGCTGCAGAAGACGAGTGTATGTATTGGGCTGGATTGCCAGCAGTCCTGATTTGTCCCGATTAAAGAATGTGTGAAAAGAATTTAAATGAAAAATGTGACCGCAACAACCATGAATTGTTGCACACCTTAACATGTTTCAAGAATGAATGGGGGAAAAATAGTGCTTGAAACACTTTGTTGTTGTTTGAATTGTAAAGCTTTACCTCTTTGCAAATGTGTGGTACACCTGAAATTCAAAAATGGATCTAAAAACTTCACATCACAAGATAAAACACTGTCAAAGCATAAATAATTATTTTTTTATTTGCATATAATGTATATAATGTACGTTATGTGTTTTTTTTTTTATTTAGGATTGTATATTGTGCTTCTAATCTAAATTTCTATTAAATTATTAAAATAAATTATATGATAAGGCAAAAACAGAGGTAAAAAGTTCTTGTATGACGTTTTATTAAACCTTGATAAATATACAGAATTAAGAGTTTATCTATAACCTTCATACACATCAGTGTCTTTACTGCCTTCCAAATCAGACACCCTTCTTTGTGCAGGAGTATGTGTGCACCCATTCAGGGAGAGCCAGCATGACAATAGGGAATAGGATCTAATGACTTCTGGCGAACTGTAATTAAGGTGCCTTCTCCTATTACAGAGAATCAGAGGGCTGCCTCCTCTCAAAGCTTCCTGATGCATTGCTTCTACCCAAAGCACGTCAATACTCATTAAAAAAAAAAAGCCGCAGACAGACACACAAACGAATATACACTCAGACACACGCACACACTGCTGGCCTTGCAGTGTGGCCAGTGATTTCCTGTTGCTGAGAGTTAGTGAGAATAATGACACCGGGCAGTGTGAAAGCTTGGCCTCAGTTTGGGCTCTCCCAGCCGTGAAGATGTGCTGTCTGCCTGGATGTGGTCATTGCCTCTTACTGTGCTCACCTAGGCCTCCAAATGATTCAATTTGCTGCTTTGTCCTGGTGCTAAATCTAAAAGACTGCTCATCAGGAATATTACGATGACTCTAGACTCCCTATTTTGTAATCAGTTAGTAATGGGCACCACAATTTGTAACTACTACTTAAGTGCATGTTTGATACTAATAGGGCTTTCTAGGAATAAGACAACATATCAATATTGCAATATATTGTAGCATTTTCGTTTGCTATACATATTGATACATGGGATGAATGTCAATTTTATATTGAAACACAGAAGCTCTAAATTCCCTAAGACCCACCCCCCAATTTGACTAGTTACTGCTTAGTTATTCCATGTGGTGTCGATAATCAAATAATAGAGTAAAAAGAACATTGGTTATCAAATTTTGTGTAACTGACATTTTCATATTTAGGAGTATTTTGTCCTCTTCAGTAACACAAATGCCTAGAAGTATTGTAGAAAATTATCTTGCGATATATTGAGTATCACAGTAATCACAGTAGTGTGATGATACTGTTATTGTGGACAACATATTGTGATAATGTGGTATTGTGAGATGCCCCTGGATTCCCAAACCTAATGCTTTCACACCTACCTTGTTTCATCTAAACTATACAATTTGGTCTCACCTAAAATAGTAGATGCCGCAAATCATGTTCCAGACCAAAGGACCAATATTTGGACAGACTAAAAGAGGAATTCTTGATTCGGATCAAGAACCATGGTCAGGTTAATATATAGCATGAAAGCAATTTTCTAAAGAGTTTGGGCTTTGACCATTTACAGGAAGTTGGAAATGGCTATCGTTATCCACTAAACAATACAGGAGGAAAAAGAACTAGTGTTGTGCCGAAATAAGATTTCTGCATCACGCAGCAGCATAGGCACAACTAATTATGTTTAATACTAATACACCAACTGTAAAAGCAACTTGTCGAATTTACAACATGGGAACGTCTAACGCACACCCTTTTGCAAACCAACCAACGTAAGGTA
This sequence comes from Astyanax mexicanus, assembly GCF_023375975.1. Classification (NCBI taxonomy): domain Eukaryota; kingdom Metazoa; phylum Chordata; class Actinopteri; order Characiformes; family Acestrorhamphidae; genus Astyanax; species Astyanax mexicanus. Next base: position 38,157,278 of record NC_064413.1, on the reverse strand, counting down.
TGGAGAGATGCAGCCCATGAACACAGGTGATGATGAAAGCATGTAGAAAAAAGTTCTTTAGTGTGCTTACCAATTTGCAGCGTAAAACCATGCCAATCAGATTAAATGTACACAATGCAACAAAGACATAACCTTAGCTTGGTCTCAGTTCCAGACTCTTAAGTGTGAAAACATCATCAGACGACTGAAATATCCTTTCCACACAAAAATCTACATTCAAGTCCAGGACTAGATTTTAAACCTGTCTCAGAAACCAGTCTCATTTGTGGCTTCATCTTAGCATAAATGGTAATATTTTTTTATTATATTTTTATTACATTTACCCATCATATTTTGTTTATTTGATACTAAAAGAAAGCATACTATGCAGTGGGGAGGAAGCCCAGTGATGAACCAGCAACTATTCCTATTTGTACCTTGATATGCAGACAATGCTGTTCTGCCCCAAGACTAAGCATAGTCAGTCTGCAAAATAACCAGTTTCTCCTGTAAGCAGATCAATAAAGCATACATTCACTTCTGAAAGGCTACACTGACTGCACTCCGGCAGCACCAAGCAGTCCATTATGCAGCATATAGACAACATATTCAAACAAGAAAAAGAGGTGTTTTTTTCTGCCTTCCCTGTGGATCATAGCTACACCGAAAATGAAGGTGCTGCTCAGTGTAAGCTTGAGCTTACATATAAAAATGATGATGAAATGCTCTCCACAGTGCTCATAGAACATGACAGTACAGTGGATTTATACAAGTAGGGATTACTTTGCTTCATGCATAAGTAACATATGGTTCAATGTGTAAAAAATGCTATACAGCACAATGTTAAATCCTTGGTAGAAAAGTAAGTTAAGGATAAAGACACATATGAAGGACATACAATGACAGGAACTAAAAACAGAATTTGAGTAAGACGTGGCAGCATATTATACTGCAAATACAGGGTTATAAAAAAAATGAAATATACTATCCTAGTGAGTGTTCCACCAATTTTTAAATGTCTAATATATGTATTGGTACCCATTATTTGCTTTAAAAAGCTTTATCTATAAAGTATATGCAAATTACAAAAGCTTACAGTTTATGTGTATGCTGGCTTTAGCATTACCAATCCTCTCTCCTCAAGGCAGCTCATCATTTACACTTACTATCCAAATCCATGTGAATTTATGTTTAACTACACAACATAAATGCACTTCAAACAGTTCTTAAAAACAATGCAATTGAAAAACAGGTTCCATAAAGAACACCTATTTTGGTAGAGATGTTTAAATGTATAGAACTTTTAAACAGTTTTAAAAGTTTTACTTTACACTCAAACATCTCTATTGCAAACACGTTTTTTATGAAAAATAAAGTGATAATTCCTTTATGACATAATAAAAAAAAAAAAAAACTTTGATGCACCTTTATAACACATATATAACATGAAATATCAGCTTTAAATGTATTAATGTTTCTTTATATTTATTTTTATGGTATAGAGTTTTAACAGTTCAATATACTACTGAAATAAACAGTTTTAAACAATTCTGTCTACTTTTCCCCCAGTGTGTAATACTTGACAAAATCAATAATTTAATAATATGTACTAATGGTTTGGTCTGCTGCTGGTGATGAAAATTAAGGTAAGTACTCACAGTGCAGTGATTGGTGCTCAAAAGGGACGGGTGCTGAGAGATGGCCTCCACAGCAGACAGCGTGTTCCTGATCAGTTCCTCAGATGCTGCCTGCCCTATTTAGGAGGAAAGGCAAGTTTTAGTTGGGTCACGTTCTGAATACAATTTTCAGATTTATTTGTTTAAAACAAGTGAATGCTGTTTACTACATTTACAGATTTCAAAACTTCTTACAAATGTGACAACTTTCAGGAATAACTGATGACAATTTACACTGTTATACTTACATAATAGTGTATATTAGAGAAAAATGAACTTACCTACAGCACTTCCCAAGCTAGTCTCATTAGAGTCAACGGATGTGATGTGGTTCTTCACAAACGTAGAAGCAAGAGAAACGTTTAAGTGTGACAATCAGCACTCTCTCTAAAACTACGTTACATGAGAGCAAGTAAGAACATTGAGATGACATCTCTTTAAAGCGTCTATTTCAACAAGATTATTTGAACTGAAGTGATAGAGGCACTCACCAGCAGTGCTCCAAATTTAATGAGAAACTCCTCATTCACCACCTGAGGCCTGAAGATCTGCCAAACCAATCAAATGAGATTAGACAGTGGGCCACTTTAAATGACTCTCTATTACTAACTGTTATAGAATTTTCATCCAGGTGCAGCAATGATGGAGCATGTTTTACTATTACAACATACAGAAAAAATCAGTTGTAACAAATTTAGAATCCATTATTTTCCTTAAGACCCAGTCTGCTACATTAGCTTCTTATAGAGCCAACCGATTAAAAAGCAGTGAACATTCTACTTATCCTCATTCTTTGGCCCTGCCTACATCTGCTCACTTGGTGCACCAAACACTTGTCTAACAGTCATAAGGAGTCAAGAATGGTCTTAATTAAGTCTCATGGTGCTGTCAGCTAACAGTCAGCAGGCTTTTTTTCACAGCTTTCCAGCTGTGTGCGCACCAGAAGCCTCTGGTGAGGGATGGGTGGAGTGTGTCAGAGCTGGAGGCCTGCTCCGAGAGGCAGAGATAAGCAACTCGAGCGTGTACTTTCAGTGGCATGATAGAGCGGGAACGGTCATGGCCACTGAGGGGAGTAAGAGGTCAAGCTCGTCAGTGAGAGATTGAAGCTTTGTGCTGCGCAAGTCACAGTGCAGCTGACCTGAGGTGTGACCTCAGTGACTGATGAATGCGCCGAGTGTGTGCTGTCAACACTACAACAGGCCACAAAGATGATGAGAGACAGATAAGACCGGACTGAGGGCTCTTGACATGAATGTATGGATAGAAATGCACACACCGGCACACACACACACACAATCACACTGAACACACACACACACACACACACACAGACACTCATAGAGCTTAAAAAAGGATGTACAAATGATATCTTCCCAAGCTACTTGCTGTTGATTCTTTCTATCTTTTTTTCTATCCCATCCTTTTATTACTATGTCATTGTTCAGCTGTTCTGCTTTGGTGCTTCCCAGAATTACCTCTACACCCTCTTTGCTAGCAACTTCGATGCTGTCTTGCTCTGGATGCTTGAGTTCATACTTTTAAAGCAGATAGATACTCCATAGCTGCGCATTTAACTGTTTAACCCACATAGACTCAACACCAGTTTTTTATTCTGATTCAGTTCTTATAATGATACTGAACATCTATATAACTAATGATTTGCTTTCATATTAACCACAGTTTTCTACAGCTTATCATATTAGACCAGTTTTTTCGTGCTTTTTATTTATTTATTTATTTTTTTTATGAATCAGTTTTTATCCATAATTTAGCTCAGACAATTAACCCAACCACTCACTTTACTTACAAAGCTTCAGACAGCAGGAGAGCAAGGACAAGCACATGCCTGTATCCCCCGCTCTGATAAATCAGCTAACAGAAGCCTGTATCCACCAACATCCCACTGGGAGTGATGATGGCAATGGCAACTTATAATCCATGGGCCGTCATGTCAGTATCTTAGTCTTATCTTAGATACTGAGATCACAAAATAACAATAATGAGACACACACACAAACAGAACATCATCCAGGTGCCACCAAATCTAGGCAACAGTGGAAAAGAAAAAATATACTTGTAATAATTTATTAATTTGTGTACATTATTAATACTATGCTATTTCAGCTTCCATAATGTTTTCTTATAAAACCACATACTGTCGGATACATGATAAAAAAAAATAATTTGTTTCAATCACAATATATTACTATACCTGTATGATGTACTAATGTTATTCACCTCCCCCAAAACACGAGCGCACACACGTTTTTGAAACACATCTCCTTTCACAGAAGCTTCAAGCTCAGCTTCAGGGCATATGAGGCCAGCAAAGCCTTTGAGATAAAGAGCTGCACCAACTCCTGTTGGCACCAGCAGCCATGCCCTCCAGCAAATTCTTTAATATCAGTCAATCAACACATGCATACACACATTAATTCAGGCCCAATGCACACAGGTCACATGTGTGCTCACATGTCAACACTTCATACACAGAGAGAAAACTTAAAGAGCCAACTACTGTTACCCGCTACAGCTCCCCTTTACTAGTGGACGTCTTAACGTAACCTTCTCAAATGAGCCACTGGCAGTGGAACCATCAGGGCGACAAGCTATTACCCCTAAAATGAGACCACTCAATTTGGCACTGCTGATGGAGGTTGAGTCTCCATGGCAAATCATAGCCTAATGGAGAGAGGTATTTAATCAGCAGCTAGGTCTCATCGACTCAGCTTAGCGACAAACATCTCAGAGGGTGAGGAAAAGATCCCTTCATATTAATTTCAGCACGACTGAGTGTGTCAACACTAAATCCAATTTCGCACCATTGGGTAACTGACAATAATCTGTGTGGGTCTGTGTGTGTGGCTGCTGGGATAGAGCAATTTGAGGAAAGTTTAACCTTTAATGCATCATTTCACTCTTGACATGCTCACACGTCTCTCCTTGACACCACACTCCATGATTACAGGCAATGAAAAGAGCCGGATATTAAAGATCTCTCTTTTATTGCCTCTGCAGATGAGAATGTGAAATTTTCTCATCTTTTTTTATGTTCATCTATCAAGCTGTTTTATGCAGTATTTACGAAAAAGACTGCCCTTTGTTGAGGAACATATGCATGGGAGCAGCACACCCACACACAAATCACACCTACTCACTGACTAATGAAAATGTTGGCTGCAGAAATTACTGTATTTGAACACACTTTCACCTGTTCATGTCCAATAGACCAACAAGCCATTCAAACTATTAAACGATAGTGTGGATGAATGGGGCTATGCCATCCTGTTTTTGGATTCTCCTTAAGGTTTGTTTATGCTCAACATTCAGTACAGTTATAGGTGACTTCTGACCATACTCTGTGTTGATTACGGTAAAAAAAAAAAAAACACCTAGCCTTGGGGCTTTTGAGTCGAAGTGAAATGTGTTTTATTGCATGATATTTAACCATCATGGATAAATGTTTAAAAACAGGGTCTTTCAAAACAAAATATCATTTGAGCCAAACACAAGCCAACAGTCAATTTTTCTTGTTGTACTGTATTTGCTTACATTTTAAATGGTTGATTAAAATTTTACATGGTTTTGTTGTAAATTAGGTTTAAATCCACTGCCTTCATTATTATATAGTACTTTAATTAACTTAATTTAATTTACTTCCTCATCGCCGCAATATTTCTTGTCAGAAACTTTTGACTCTGAACTGCCCTCTTGTAGATGTATTTCTTATCATCCAAGTTGAGGATACATATACCCCACAAAATAACGCACTAATAAACGCCCACCTGTGAAGTAAGCAATTGCAGCACCACTGCCATCATAGGGAGACTTTGTTTGAGCTGGCGAGTCTGGGCAGTAGAGGGATGCTTCCTTCCCACAATGTTTCCTAATGCTGAGAGGATGTCATCTACAGAATGCACAGAGTGTATGAGAGAGAATGAGAGAAAGATTGATAATAAAGTATCAGGACAAAAAAAACAATTAAAAACACATTCTTTTAAAAGTCACAAGCTTCACAGATGTGTGGGTCAGGACTCAACTTCGCTGTGGAAGGACATGAACAGTTCAGGGGACAGAAGCACTCATTTACAAATAAATTTGCAGGCACAGGTCGATATGTGGGCCCTCTCCGTGCCCAGATTCAATCAGAAAGGTAATTAAAAGAAGAGGCAGATCAAATTAGACACTGAAGCTACTGATGCTCATTCTCATCACCCTTGCTCCATCCTCCTTGACTTGTTTTCTTCTCGTCTTTCACTCCCTTCCTCTCCATCATCTCATTTTCATCCCCTCTCTTCTCTTTACCCTTCCATTCCTCTGCCTTTACCCCTGCACCCCCCAACCCCAATACACAACATTCTAACCTACCTCTCCCTCCGTCTTTCTCTCTCTTTTTGGGTGTAATGTGATTGATTTACCCAGGATGGCTGGCAGCTCTCGCACGGTGTGACGGATGAATAGGGCCAGGCATTTTGACAGGTATTCATTGCCGCTTTGTTGCTCCTTCCCTGGCGTGGCCTTTCGGATGTCTCTCTCAATGTACATCACCAGCCTGAGCGAGAGAGAGGCCAGAAAGACATTATTATTCAGCCTGGAGACACGCAGCCCTGGAATGATGCTAGCAAACATAGAGAAGATGCATTTCATCAATTACACTCCACATCTGGAGAGGGGATGGGATTGAAATGAAATAGTGCTGATTTCACAGCAGTGTCTAGTAGCAAATATTGTATTTGGTGTCCTGTACTGGTTTTCCTGTACTATAAAAATACTATAAAGTGGCATGCAAATAATTTTTTTTTTAATTAACACGGCTGAGACTATATGTCACATGGCCAAAAATGAATAGTTTTAGTTTCTTGGCACATCAGTATTTTGGCATAATATGATTTTTACACATAAAATAACCTGAAATCAGAGACTCCATGACTCCATGGCTCTTCCTAAAACATGTATCTGGATTGTATCCAAATAAGATTTTTAAACAAATTAAATTTACACCTGGTATTCAAACGCATCCTATCTGGTTAGTCAAATTAAAATTTGATTGATGAGTGGGATGCACCTTGGCTTGTTGCACATCAACTATTACTGGTGTTTTGGTTGTACTGGAAGGAGTTGCTGAATGTAAGAGATGGCTGCATTCACACCATTAAAATATATGGCTCAAAAGTGGTTTAGACCGCCTCCTGAAACAGTTTGAGTGATTGGATTGTGATGTGACTTTTAATTATCCAGATATAATCCTGTAATCTTGCAGGTGTAAACTGGGTTAAACAGCATCCAGCTATAGACAAAATCAAAGTCTTTATAAATGCATGAAAACCAAAACCAGCTGGTTCCAAGACAGCTTCTTTCCCCAAGCTGTCAGGCTGCTGAACAGCCAGTAGGACACTTTTTTGTCCAATTCACCACAGACCACCACACCTGTTCTAAGATTACATCCCATATGAACTCACTCTGCACCCTACACTTTAATCACAGTACACCAATAAACTGTTCTATACACACCTGTAAATAACAATATATCATCTATACATTCAGTTAAATATGTTAAATGTCCATTTAACTGTGCAAGATTGCATTTAATGTAAATGTATGTATATAGGGTAAGTTAAGTGTATATTTTCTATTTTCATCTTACTTTATCCATCTGTGATTAGACAAATCAAATTTGATTTTGATTTCAATACTGCAATATGTACAAGACATACAGATAATTGGAACTGTGTTACTCTTTGACCTACAGTGCAGCAGTAAACATATAACAGCATTAAACACTGCAACAACACCATGGAAATCAACAGGAATACCATAACAACAGCCTAGCAACCGGCACACAGTGGAATTATATTTACCTTCTAGATTTGAAAGTGTCTGTCTACTTTTTAGCATACTAGAACAAATATAAAACAATTATTTTTGTACTTTTGGAATTCTAGATATCTAGATATTTCGCATTGGCAATCTTGCCAGACCTAGAGCTGGTATTATAAGCTTTTTCTGTTACCACAACATGAGGACGCATAACACAGTAGAGAGAAAATAAATATAAGCACTTAACTATTATTTACACTATTATTTAACACAAGGTATATTTAAAATCAGCTAAATATATATGACCATAGTCATAGACGCACACAGCCGTGTAATTTCAACACTCTTCATGAGCTTTAAATAATTGTTTTTCTTCATTTGTGTATTCCTACCAGGGGTGCTGGGTTTTGGAGAGAAAGGGAAAGTCAAAAGCAATCTGCTGCTGACTGACTGCTTTGCCTCTCCCACTTTTCAGCAGGAAGGTGAGAGTGTGTGGAGTGAAACTGGGAGAATCACAGCTCCACAGCTGACAGTCTGCCGCAGCCTTGGGGCTTGTGCTTATTAAGAGGCACTGATAATTAGCTTGTTTCCCAACCAGCACAGCACAGTTCGACGCAATCAGCGCCTTAACTTTTTTCCTGCCAGACAAGTCGCAGATACACACTTCAAATTCTCTCTCCTTTTCTCGCTCTCACACATACATACACACACGTGTACACACACATACACACCCCAAGTGTTCTGCTGAGGCGCTGCTCTCAAATTAGACACAGATGAAAAAGCAAACAGGGAGAAAATTGCACAGAGCAATTGCAGCATCGTGTGGAAGTGCAGCCAGCACTAATACAAGAGCTGAAAGTAAAGCTGCATTAGAACAGGAGGACTGGAGGGACTAAGCAGAGCGGGGCAAGATTAGCAGAGCTGTGACTGAGGAATTAATCACTTAACCGGCACACAGAGTCAAAATGAATGCCAGGAAAAGTGTTCAAACAACTGGGATTAAAATCGCAATCACAGCGTGAGGACAGGCAAAGCCTGAAGAGCACCTTGACAACTATATACGAGACCACTATTTACAGTACACATATTTGTTTTTATTTTCTACCTGAAAAATAAGAAATACTCTACAGGCAACACGCTTAAAATACAACATTTTTCTGTCAGTTGTAGAGCAAAGCTTATTTTTATTTGGTGAATACAACATAGGAAAAAGCCAAAATATTTTATATTCAACAATAGGATAAACATGGAAAGTGTGGCTCCAGTTTATTCTGTTTTATAAAAATGTAGCCAAAATTGTCCACCATGAGACCACAGACTACAATGATTAAAAAATTATATTCTACAACCTTCACAGAGTTTATAGCACAGCCTAAAGGACCAGAGGCATGGGATTTTTTTCCAGTGGATTTCCAGTTTATTCAAAAAGTGTAATGCTTTAACATTTAAATCAAGGGGGGTCCAATTTACCTCTGAGATATTGCAAGAGAGTCAGCTGGTGACAAATTAAAAGAAGAAAAGGTAATGTTTTAAATGTTTAGACATTTTTGTATGTACTGAAATGAAACTGTCAAGGAAACGTGTACACATATTACAGAATACAGCACGTCTATCTACACTAACAATAGCTGGCTGGCTAACAACTAATCCGATCATACTAGCCATTTTATGCTAACATCAAACTTGCAACCAAAAGCAAACCACAACATTATCTATAATATTATGATTAACAAGCTGACAGCTCAACGACAACTCAGTTACTCTATGTAATACAAACGGTCAGACCTTAATTCCAAGGTGTAACCCCGCCTTCTTACAGAACAACAGTATAAAGTTTTAAAAACATGAGCACAGTTGAAGATTCACTCCATACTCTAACCAGCCAGTAAAAGCACTAGAGCTGTGGTGGCTTCATTTTTGAGGGCATTTGCATTGTTCATGTATTTCTACAGTAAATGTTTCCTAATATGTTGCAATATGTCCCTAATATACCCATGAACTTCTACATTTGGGCAGTGTGATTACCTCTCACAGACACTCTGAACATAAACCTGTGATAAGCTGGGAGATATAGTGATCTGAAGTTAAAGAAGCATGTGGACTGATGTGGTGGAGTAATATTACAGGATTATATATGAATATGACTTCTTTAGCATCATTCAGTACTCACAAGAGGTGTCGTTTAATCCCACTAAAAAGTTACACAGTCAGTTGATGGTTGATTGTGTGATTTTAATTTTGATTAATGATGTTTGACTGGTTTAACGCAAAAAAAATTAAACTGTGGAGCAAAGGACCATGTCAATTAAACTGTATATGTAGAAAACATTTTGGAGCATTTCCATCGGTCCATTGATTTGATTAATTAAAAGAAAACTACCAAGATAACAAAAATAGAGTTGCAACAAATTCAGCAAAACAAATCTAAACATATTAATACTGATTATAACGATTGGTAGCATTTTCAAATAAAAAAAATACTACTTAATGTTTAAAAACTGTTTGATAACTGCATGCAATATGTCCCTAACAGCTGCAGCTCACTAAAGACAGATCTATAGGTTAAAGCAAAAGAACAGATATACACCTTGCATGTGGTAGGACATAAAGTGCAAGTTGTACCATGAAACTGAACATTATGTTTAACTTATAACAGGGGCAACAAAAGGGCAAGTCAGTCATTTATGTAGCCTTAAAACAAAATAGCATGCAGACATTTTTCTATTAAAAAAGAAATGTGGCGAAAATCAAAAACGAAAAGTATAAGGCTTTACTTTGATGATCATCTTTGCTGTAAGATGGGAAGTCACAGTCTACTAATTCTCATTTTTTCTTCAGCAGAACTGTTCTCCAGGGGTCAGACAGAGCAGTGCTACTGCCTAATTTAAAAGCTGCTTTAAAGTAATGCTCTTCTTTTATAATCTAGGGTGCAATCCAAGGAGAAAGTCTGCTTAGGTGTGTAATTCACCTGATTGAGTCAAGTTCAAAGGAATAATTCTGGCACTTTCTCAGCACTCATGAAATTACTAGAGTGTAATTTCTACAGACTATTGGTGCGAGTAAAACGACGTTCCGTGTCAAATTTCATTTCAACAGATGTCAATCAATGACACTGACTTTAAATGTAAAAGAGCCAAAATTATTAAATGTTGCTGTAGAATAGAGTCACTACAGTTCTTAGTAAATCGAATAGACTGACGTTGGTTTTCCATGATTACAGCAGGGACTAAGAATCAAAAAACAAAAACAAGCAACTGCACATAATAATTATCCAGGTATTATCCTTAATAATTATCCTTTGTATTACTAACATGACATAAGTTTAGAATGCAAATAAGACCTAATGTATTGATCAAATGCAAGTTTTTACTCTTTTAAAGTTCTGTTACTTTTGTGATGAAATACATTTTAACCATGTCACACTACCTGCAACACATTCAATATACAGCTACAAAGAAACTGAACTGCTACAATCTTAATAATTAAGAGTTTGGTCACAAAAGTGTTGTATTCACCACTTATGAATTGGAAAGTGTGAAGCAATATCCTGTCACTACTGTTGAACAATCTCACAGACTGCAACATTGCTGTCCCTTGTTTCAGTGACTTGTTTCTGAATGACAAAAATAATAATGCTTAAAAAGTTTGGTGATGTACCCTGAGGAAACTGGAATAATCTATAATTCATGTGGACAAACCTTTTTTTTTATTCAGCTTAAGCAGAAACTTATTTTAATAATGCCAGACGAAATTGGGGACTTGCACATGTAAATATGCAGGTAAATTGATTTATGCATAAATTTTAGCGCCAAGTGACCGTAAGCAAAGCTGTGCCCCAAACAAAAAACAATCACACAAAATAGTGCAGAAATAAAAGTGCATTTGTTGAGTGTAGTAAGTAAAGTGCACAAGTGCGCAGCTGGGACAATGAAAACATATAGTTTTGGTCAGAATCTATGTATACATACATACATACATACATACATACATATACATATATATATATATATATATATATATATATATATATATATATATATATATATATATATATATATATATATATATATACAACCCCTGGCAAAAAGTATGGAATCACCAGTCTTGGATGAGCACTCCTTCAGACATTTCATTCTGTAAAACAAACTCTGATCAAAAACATGATACAATAATAAGGTCATTCCAAAGTGCAACTTGTTGGCTTTCAGGAACACTCAAAGAAATGAAGAAAAAACATTGTGGAAGTCAGTGAATGTTACTTTTATTGACCAACCACAGGGAAAAAAATATGGAATCACTCAATTCTGAGGAAAAAAGTATGGAATCACTCAAATTGAAGGTAGAAAATAAGGACACACCCAGTCAATTTCCTTTCCCTAAATGGACACCTGCCTCAGATTAGATCTGCTCGTTAGTCTGCGGTTAAAAACACCTGCAGTCATGACACCTTGGAGGGCTGCTGGACGAATTAGAGTGGCAAGAACCATGGCTCCAACAAGAGAAATGTATCTTGAAACAAAAGAGAGGATTGTGAAACTTCTTGAAGAAGGTAACTCTTCACGCATGGTTGCTAAAGATGTGGGCTGTTCACAGTCAGCTGTATCCAAGATATGGACCAAATACAAACAGCATGGAATGGTTGTTAAAGCCAAGCGTACTGGTAGACCGAGAAAGACATCAAAGCGTCAAGACAAGCAACTTAAGGCCATTTGTCTTGAAAACCGAAAAAGTACAACTAAACAGATGAAGCATAAATGGGAAGAAGCTGGAGCCAATGTATGTGACCGAACCGTAAGAAATCGCCTAAAGGAAATGGGATTTCAATACAGGAAAGCTAAAAGAAAACCATCATTGACACCTAAACATAAAAGAACAAGACTGCAGTGGGCTAAGGAGAGGCAATCATGGACTGTGGATGACTGGATGAAAGTTATCTTCAGTGATGAGTCAAGAATCTGCATTGGACAAGGTGATGATGCTGGAACTTTTGTTTGGTGCCGTTCCAGTGAGATTTATGAAGAGGCCTGCCTGAAGAAAACAACCAAATTTCCACAGTCCTTGATGATATGGGGCAGCATGTCAGGCAAAGGCACTGGGGAGATGATTGTGGTTAATTCTTCTATCAATGCACAAGTTTACATTGACATTTTGGACAGTTTTCTCATCCCTTCAATTGAACAGATGTTTGGAGATAATGAAATAATTTTCCAAGATGACAATGCATCGTGCCATAGGGCAAAAACAGTGAAGGCATTCCTTGGAGAAAGACACATTCAGTCGATGTCATGGCCTGCAAATAGTCCAGATCTCAACCCAATTGAAAACCTGTGGTGGAAATTGAAAAAAATGGTCCACAAGAAGGCTCCGACCTGCAAAGCTGATCTGGCAACTGCTATCAAAGAGAGTTGGCACCAAATTGATGCAGAATACTGTTTGTCACTCATCAAGTCCATGCCTCAGAGACTGAAAGCCGTTATAAAAGCCAAAGGTGGTGCAACTAAATACTAGTGATGTATTTTGAATCATCTTTTGTTTATCTGTTTTTCATGATTCCATACTTTTTTCCTCAGAATTGAGTGATTCCATATTTTTTTCCCTGTGGTTGGTCAATAAAAGTAACATTCACTGACTTCCACAATGTTTTTTCTTCATTTCTTTGAGTGTTCCTGAAAGCCAACAAGTTGCACTTTGGAATGACCTTATTATTGTATCATGTATTTGATCAGAGTTTGTTTTACAGAATGAAATGTCTGAAGGAGTGCTCATCCAAGACTGGTGATTCCATACTTTTTGCCAGGGGTTGTATATATATATATGTATATGTATGTATGTATGTATATATATATATATATATATATATATATATATATATATATATATATATATATATATATATATATATATATATATATACATACATACATACAGTTACACACATGAACACAGCTTTCTTAGATTAATAATTTAGTGGTACTAAAAGTTGCAAGATATCTTTTAACTTGACAAGGCCTCTTAACATCCTTTATGATTGACTACAGCTGGTGGCTTCTTTGTTTCCATATCAAAAGGGTTTGTTTGAGAGCACCCACAGTACAGTTAGAGACCACAGAGCAGAACTGAAAACGATTATCTTTATGTTAAACAAAATAAACATTATCTGAAATGCTAAACAACTGTAGGTTCCAAGATCATCAGCTCAAATACAGTTGTTGTAGTTGTAAATACAAGATATTGGGAATTGTTACCGTAAACTGGAAAAAATAAAAATAAGAAAAAAATGGTGGATGGTCAGTAAGAACACCCCCAACCAGGCCAACCATGAAATGGATGTTGCCAGAACACTAGCAGCTCACATTTAGAAATATCAGAAACACTGTATCAACATGGAGTTAAGCATGGAGAATGTAAGACAGTTAGGTTGTTTAAACACGTACACAAATGTGTTTTAACAAAACAGTGACAATAAAATACATCTAAGGTGGTTGTGTAATGAATAAAGTAGGTTAATATTAACCTTTTGGATTGCCTTTCCTATCACCCAATGATTGTATTGGAAAGAGACTAAAAGAAAAACAGGCAGAAGGTCCTGACCAGTAGATTGTGTAGAGTTAACAGAAGCCAACTGTACAGATCTATTGAAAGTCTCAACATGAAATTAGGTGTTCATTTCACAAAATGCAGGTCATCGTTTTGCCGCTCTCAGTATCTTGTGAAAAGTGAGAATATGACAATTCATGGATCCTGTGGCACTGCACTTTTAATCCATTTATTCCAACATGTCAGGATCAGATCAAGCAGGCCTTTATTAGTCTGACATAGCCAGAAGGCTGCTATGTCACCTGAGGAAAGAAAACAGTGACTTTTAAAATAAATTACTATCACTCAGTGCCAGGCAATGTGTAGGCAGCCCTACATGTAAGGAGATGCAACTCCAGTCCTAAAGGTGTTCAGCTACTAAGAAAAAAACAGCTATAAATGATTAAAAGGTCAGTCTTATGTTTAGAAGTCTACAGGGCAGACAGAAGGTCTCTTATGTCTTATGACTAGAGAAGTGATTACTGAAACAAGAATGGCATTCTGCAAGCTAGGATAATTCATATCAAAGAGGAAAGAAGAGCTGAAATAAAGAGCATTGTTTATTTATATGGTTCAAAGATTTAGTTTTACTCTAGTTTAAACATCAGTATCTCTGTAGTTACAAATATGTATAGTGTGATCAATAAACATAGGGGATGCTGAAATATATTTTATTGTTTTTTAATCAGGTGAGTACAACTCAGAAGGCAGAAGGAAACGGAAGGCAAAATGGTTGCACAGCTAAATGGTTCCCACTGATTGTTATAGGATCTGTTGGAATTATGTTATGAGGCGGTCACCATCGTATGCGAGGTAATTGCTATGGTTTTGCAAAGAGGTTGCTAGGTGATTGCTAAGGTGCTGCTCTACTGTTGCTGTTGCGAGGAGGTTGCTAAGATGTTTTGCCAGGCTGCTGCTAGGGTGTTGCTAGGTGGTTGATACAGAAAGAGGTTGGATGCTAAAGTGTTGCTATGGAATAAAAGATGTTTACTGTGGTTCCAGGTGTGAACAAGAGTAAACAGAAGGAACAAGAGATGAAAAACTGACAAATCGCTAGAGATTAGTATTCAGTTATAGATTTAATACATTAAGTTTGAAGGCTTTTAAAGAGTCGATGATGTGTGCTAATATAAGCCAGTGATATTTCACCATGTAGCTTGTTTATTTGTTGCTCAAGTGTCTGAATTCACTTGTGTTTCTACTCCTACATGGTAAACTAAATTATACCTCCCTATATTGTGCAAAACTAATGAGGGAGTTGTGATCCATTTTGTAATGGAAAATATAAATTGAATAACTATATAGGGCTTTGCAACACATAAACCATAATAATAATAAGTTATAGTATACTGCGGTTTCATAGAGTAATGTTTCAGCTAACTACTTTGCACTACAAAGAACAAAGTTTAAGCTTTTCAAAAAATGTCCTTGCCAATCACATATAAACCTAAGCCAACACTGAAAATGTCACTAGAGATATGATTGGGACTTGCACAGACGAAGATGAGTATTTATTACCTTATTATTTTTTTTTAATTCACATTCGCAATAAAGAATGTTTTCAGAATCTTGAAAGATTAAAAATACAAGTCCGTAAACAACAACTTTTCTTCTGGGCTCGCTTCTAAAAGGCCAGACAGCACAGACAGCACTACTTCTATTTTCCCAGACTGCATATAAGTTAAAAGAATCTCCTCATTCGGTTTTAAGTGCATGCCTTGTGTTTGCTAGGAGCAGCATGGCGCTGAGCGGAGTGCGTCCGGATTGACGCGTCTGCAGAAGGGCTGTGGTGCCTGTCAGCGGCAGCTTTATACGGCCGCCACTGCAGAGCTAATTAGGGAAGTGTTTATGAGAGCGGCAAGGAAGCTGCTCTCACTGTGGGAGATAGAGAGTAGGGTCAGCTCTGACACACTGCACCAGGGGAACACTTGTAAGAGTGTGTGAGAGAGACAGAGAGGATGAGGGAGAGAGAAAGAGACAGATAGAGAAAGGAAAGAGAGAAGCAGAGCGAGAGACAGGTAGAAAAAGACAGCAAAAGAGAGAGAGAAAGAGAGAGAGAGAGAGAGAGAGAGAGAGAGAGAGACACATTAGGGAGAGTGGAAGCAAAAGAGGAGAACATCAAGAGGCGTTCAATAGGGGGATGGAAGTGGATCACTGTGGACCTCATGCCCATTTGAACATCATGGCTGGTGGGGATGACATATTGTATTTATAAGACAGGGCTGAGGCCAATTAGGGCCTTTAGCATACTTTGTATAGTTGTCTACAAATTAATTATGCATAAATTACAAAAATAAGCCTGTTTTGATTATTCAAATTGTGTAAAACAATGAGATTATTTTCATACAGAAGTCAGGACATAGGTTTGCAATCTTGGCAAAAGAGCTTGAGGGAAAGCTAGTAAAATTTGAATTCCTTAAACTGGTTGTAAGAAACCCTTTCAGCGAAAGTTTTCACTTGGTCTACAGTTTGTCTAAACATTTGTGAGAAATTTGTTTAAAAAAAAAAATAATAATAAAGTTCTTCGATTTCTCAGATGGCACATCAAGAACCAACAATCTAATAGAGGCACATAGGCAAGGGATCAATTTGACAAACGTACCATCACACCGTGGATATGTGTATTGCAGTCAGATGAATCAGTAATTAAGTTCTTTTTTTTTTTAAACGGATGCTGTGTGGTCCGGACTAAAGATAATATGAAGATGGAAGTGGAACACTGTGGACTCCATGTCTGTTTGAACATCAGGGCTGGTGGTGATGACATATTGTATTTATAGTCTGAGGCCAATTAGGATATTCAGCATAAATAAGGTGTCTACAAATTAATTATGTATGAATTGCAATTGCAGTTTTGGAAAAAAGAGCTTGAGGGAAAGTCTGTTACATTCTCATCATGTGCTCAGTAACCTGTTCTTATTGTGGAATTAAATTCAATCTTGGTTTCCTCATACTGGTTATAAGTAATCCCCAGAAACAGAGAAAAATATGTTTGCAGAATCTACAGTAAGCAGTAGAACTGCAGAAATGGAAATCAGATGAGAACAATGATTGGAAAATCTAATTTATTTCAGTTTTCTATGCAGTGTGTTTTAAACTTTATTTAAGGTATAAATAAGAATAATCCATTGCATTCATATCCTCGAAACAGTATTTTCTTTAGGTCAACTTTCATCTTTTTGCCTGACATACAAAAGAAACAATGCATTAATACAAATGCTTCTCTTGGGGCTTGATAATGTGGTACAAAACCTGTGATAAAGGGAAGGAATCTCAAACAGCCAAGTAGATAATTCTTAAAATTCCCACCAAGGCAAAATAGGCCTCACAGGTTCATTCATTATTCATACACTCCTCATTTTTTGACTACACACTGATGTGTGTGTATTTTTTTGGGGCTCTGCTTGTCTGAAAATTGGTGTAGAGCTGATCTACTGATAATGAATGCCTTCATCAGAAGATAACAAGAAGATTAGAAGACGTAGAAAAATCAACAGTTCTAATAATCAGTGCTATTATTTCAGACTATAGCCACTATTACTCAATTCTTACAATACTATCAATCAGGACTGTTGATCACCACATTAAACATGCCTACACCAATTTCAGAATTTATAAGCATTAGTACAATGAAAAAAACTATTATTCAAAATATAAAAAATAATATCTCAATTAGTGCTGGGCAGTATACCAGTTCATACGGTATACCTGAGGGGAATAAGATAAAATAAAAATATTGTGATATACTGTGAAACCATCAGAATCTTGAAAAATACCATAATATACATTTTTGGTCATACTGCCCAGCACTAATCTCAATTGAATCTCACAATTACTGCAACATATGCCAATTACTGCCTAATGCTGATTTCTGGGTCCAGGTGTATAATAAAAATAATCACTTCATGGTAAGAAACATTTAATTACAATTAATTCGGTGTAAAATCATATACAAAGCACACTTCACAACTTCTGGCAAGAAGTTTACCCTTCTATCTTGTGTCCTAACCACCCATATCCACCCAACACCATCACTTTTATGAGACACAAATACTAATACTAATACAACAGAAAACAATAGAATACTCTTGAGTCTCTAGTCATTGGCAAGAAAATCATCCTCATGAACTGGAAAACAAAAAGTTACATTAACATCTTTCACTAGAAACACTCTTAGAACCCATTAGAAACACAGATTCAGACTCAGTTTAGACTCGCAGAATGATCTGGAGCATATTGCTTGTGGTGAAAATGTGATCTGGTCTTGATCCAAACCAGCTATCAAATATACTGCTTTTTAATTGAGCTAAATTGCAGGTAAGACACAGTGCAATTAATATATTAGCCAGAAAATATACTGCTATGATCATACGCTGTCTCTGTTGCTTCATGCTGTCTACACTGACGGAGGTAAGTGCAGGGTTCACTGCTCGCAGCCGTGCTACTCTGTGCTGCACGTCCCATTGAAAACACAAGTTTCAAACCATCTAGTTGATATTTAAGGGTTATTACAAATAATTCTAAGGTAGACCTTCTTCATTACTGTATTTACTACAATGTTCCAGTTCCACTTACAGCGTAACAGCCCCAGAATTTGGTGCAACATATTTACTTAAAACAATATATAAATTGAGCTTTAGGATCATTCTGCTGCTCCACTAAATTAAAATAAAGACAATAGGGGCTTTGCAATTGTCATTCTGGACAGAAAACTCTTTTTATGACATATTTGTGCAAATGTCTTTATCCTATAGACCAGCGTTTTAGACCTGGTCCTAATGCCACCATGCCCTGCACATTTTTTGCACTCCCCTCTTACAATACACCTGATTCAATTAATCACCTCTTTATGAAGTCTTTTTAGAGTTGCAGTGGGTGTGCTAAACAAAGGAAGACTCTAAAATGTGCTGGGAAGAGTGGTGCCAGGACCAAGGTATAGACGCCGATAGACAGTGTCACTGGTGTTCCAGCAGCTTGCACTTCATGGCATATCCACAATGACTGTGTGTAAAAGACGGTATATGTATGGCATATGGTAGAGAGAGTTTATCCACAGCAGAAACCCTGCTTACTCTTTGCACATTGCAGCAACACTCGCATTGCTTCCCACATACAATTTCTTTATGATGCACAAGAGAAAAAGCTTGGATTAGTGTTGTTTACCTGGAGTTACAGCACAACAGAAGCATTTCCCTATTATTCATGAGAACCTGCAGCAGCACCAGGAAGGCCTTGGCTCGAATGACTGAGGAAGGACTCTCCAGAGAACGGATTATCTTCACAACAAAGTCCTGCAAAGAGAGCCATTCAACTGTTAGCTCAGCTTCATTAGAACACACTGCCATTTGAAAAGGCTGGGAGTCTCTGGACACTTAGGCTAGTGTAAATCTCCTATTGTTTGACAGTAATTTGACAGGTGCTATCACTTACACTGTAAGGTGCTGGAGGGGATAGAAAAGTCCCCCAAACTGCACTTGACATAAAACAGAGGTTAATAAGCTAATGAGTTCCACAGCATTTAGTGGGCAGCAAATTAGGAGGAATTGATTAACTTCCTCTATCTGCATAATTGGGGAGAATGGTCAAAGGAAAAACAATCCGAAACATTGCGATTAAATACAGCATAAGAACGGCAGTTAATTAATTTCAAAAGCATCAACTCCCTGCATGAATTGTAATTACATCAACAGTATTTCCAAGCTACACTCGGAGACTGTTGCACATCCTTACCCAATTAGCTGTGTTGCCCAGTGCTTCATTGAAATTTAAATTCCATGTAAGACAATGCATGAATAAATATGTGGTGCTCTGGACTCTATTTGTCAGGGGAATTAGGGATAGAAATCTATAGCAGCTTATAATTGGTGCAGAGGTGAATGCTGTAACATTCATGCACTCAAAATACATGTTCTGCCATGTTTTTAATCCTGAGTCAATTTGAAAAATTTACATGCAAATGAATGCAAGTCAAATAAAATTACCATTGGTAATCGTGGACATCCTTGAAGGCAGCCTATAGTAGCATTTAAATCAATGTCTACAGCCCATTTTCCAATTGATTGCCTCTTCAGATAACAAATGAAACAGAGCTGCGTTTTAATATCCATAGTATTTTACTCCTGACAATCTGTCCTTAAGATTTAATCCACTATTAAGGAAGTAGCAGAAACAAATAACAGTGAAAAACACACAAGCACTTTTACATCCACAAAATGTATGCCTAAGGTTGGAATAACAATGCAATTGTGGTAAATCTGTAGTGTAAAATATTTTCTTGTATTTAAGGCGGGTGGTACAACAAAATTAACCTCGAGATTCTTTATGAAACTTTCATGATAAGTGTAAAAAATTGCATAATATGAATAATGTTTATTGAATAAATGTTATTCATTTAACACATTTCACTAACTCCAGCAAACTAGAGCCAATAATGTACTCTTTGCAGTGATATGGACATATTAAAATTATCCACATTTAAAAAAAAAAAGCATACTGTGACAAAAAAAAAAACATGCTTTATCTAGTATGTTTAAAGTCAAATTAATGATTTCGTGGATTCAATGCAGACAGTGGGTGAGAAGGCCAAGACAAACTTCGAGACCCTGGTGAACCTGCAGAACTTGCTTTCCAATGGCAACTGAACCCATTGGACCCCGTGTTACATGCGACAAACGACATGCCTGGAAAATGAACCTCAATTGTTACTTTGATTACTGTAGGGTTCCAGGAAAAAAAGGGAACTAAAGAGAGAGAGACAGAGACAGAGATAGAGAGGGAGCAAGCAAGAGAGTAAAACAGAGGAGCAACACAGTGAAGACAGGTATTTTAGCTCATTCATATCTGCATCTTGCTGCAGCGAACAGCATTCATCTCCCAAGCTGGCCATGCAGCAGCTGTGTCAGCACTAATGACCAATTAGCTGTCAGAAGAGGTGAGAGAGATGGTGGCTCACAGAAGACCGATGGGAGTGTGTGAGTTTTTTTTCTCCCCCTAAAAATCAGTGTGGATTGATGAACATAGTCATTGGGATAGCTTCTATTATGCTGCCCTGTTCAATGGCCACATTATAAAACGGCCAATTTACAGTAAAAAGTAAATAAATAAATAAATAAAACTGGCCCACCTCAACACCAGCTTTATAGACAGCAAAGCCCAGCAGTCCATCTACTTCCTGCAATTATGTGCTGCAGCAATAGTCACATTTGGATATTGCAACATATCTGACCTAAAGACCCTACAGTGAATAATGAAGATAGCTGAGAAGGTTCGCCTATCTGTGCCCTTCATCATGAGGTTTCCTTTAAAACATTTTGCAACATTATGCACATCAATGTAATTTCAGTTGGAAAAACAGTCATTTCCTATAGCAAAACATAAATGCAAAAATAATCCCGTTCATATAGCTCTTCCATTAGCTGCCAGTGTCCAGAAGGAGCAAAATTGGCCTTGCTCCCTCCGGGTGGGTAGATGGCGCTCTCTCCCAATCACGCTCAAATGTGGTGCCGGGCGGCATGAGGCGTCTGTGAGCGAATGTATCGGAACCGAGTGGCTATGCTTTCCTCCGAGTGCGCTAGCCGCTCAGGCAATGATGCATAAGCAGCAGCTCGAAGAAAGGCGTGAACGATTTCACACGTGTCGCAGAAGGTATGTGCTTGTCTGCATCCTCCTAGGGTCGCAGGCGCCACTGGTGATGGGGTCGCACAAAGGAGTGGGACAATTATAGGAAAAATGGGAAAAATGTGAAAAGGAAAAAAAAAAACGCAGAACCTAAGTTGTACCGGCCCAGCTTCGTTTTTGATCTAGGCCAGATTTTGTGCTAGGCTCACATCCAGGCCAAGTGCTAAATGTTATAATACCCCAGTTGCTAAGTATGTTATGGCAATCGGCCCGAGCTACATGTGCTAACTCCCCAGTTGCCTAGTATAATATGGAAATTGGCCCTAGCTGAATGTGCCAACACGCAATAGAATATCGGAATTGGCACAAACTGCCAACTATAAACCACATTCAGCCCAATGCTGAGTCTTAGCTGATGATGGCATAAATCAGTAAGAGTTCTGGCTGATTTATCAGGGAGGTTTCCATCTACTACAGTTATGCAATGTAACTTTAGATGCTTTAGTCTACTATAGACCTAGCACAATCATCTTTACATCTGTTTGAAATTTTTACGGCTGTGTTATTTGTAGTTCAAAGACACTGTGCAAGAAAAGCAGTGCCCACTTAACAAAAGCCGAAATCTCTTTGCCACCTTGATGACATTCACCGCACATACGGGAACACAAACGAACGACAGTTCTAAAAGAGCAGCACAGAGCTATTTCTCTGTTCTCTTTTGTATACTTATATGCCAGAAACTGACTTTTTGAATATTAAAAATGCTAAACAAATTAATTTGACTAAAATTAGTTTGACTAACCAAGTGATAAAGAATACAAAAAATGCATTTTGTAAAATAAAACAGAACAAATGGGACAAGCTGTCCCTTTACTTCTTTAACCCACTGCCTTTATGCAACATAACCTTCCTCTCATTAAGCTTCTCTCAGTATGTCCTTGTAAATAAAAAGCTATTCAGTGTTTGCTGTCTGAAAATGAGGTTATAAAATACACCACCACAAATATGTTCCATTCGCTGTTAAACAGAAGTCGAGGTTGGGTTTATTTTTATCTGAATGCTGGGCGTCAAGGCTTTCAAGGACATCTTCCTGCCATCATCCATACTGATGAAAATGCTCATTAAACATTCCATTTGAACATGTCAAAACCAGGAAATCAATAACCATTAACACTGGAGCATTTCACACATTAGAAATTAATGGGCATAATCTTGTCAACCTGCATCTACTTAAATATTTTAAAATGTGTTTGCACTCTGAAAAGTAGATGCTATGAGAAACTACAAAGCTTGTACAAATTCTTGTTAGTACATACATTAGTGGTATAGTGATAATGTGATATACATTAAAACTTATTTTTTTCATACAAACATATAAATATTATATAAAAAAATAAAAAAATATGAATTACATTCTAATGACATTGACTTTGTTAAAAAACTCATTTCAACCTAAAAACACACAGTAGGCCTTTTTATGAAACAACAGATTACAGTTAACCTCTGTTTTAAGTCATTGCAACATGTTAAATGAAATGGAGAACTAAAATTTCTTTTAATCTTTTATGGTTATAACATTGAATTATTTCATTTCTGGGGTAATGTGTAATTAGGTTTATAAGTAACAAATGTATGTTTACATTAGTGTAAAGCACTATTAACTATTAAAAACTATTAAAATGATTTACAGGCTGTAGCAACAGGCTGTGATGATAGTTTAAGCAATTAAAAAATTGTAAAAATTGTAAAATTGACAAATAACAAAGTGCAAGAACATTAACATAACAGCAGAGCTGCAAAAATAATTTTTAACGTGTGGCGCTAAAGACAGCACTCACAATGCTTTAATGATACCGTCATTTTAGGTTAGATTGGGTATAGTCAGAATAAGTCACAATACCCTATAGTGTGTATGCATGTGTGTGTGTGTGTGTGTATACATACCCTGTCCTGTACAAGTCTGTGTAAGTGTGCTCCAGAAGCCAGCATGGTTGCGAACATTGTGAGTATATGCTGCTGCACACGGCTGATGCCTGACACTAAGCAGCTGAGGATGCTGGGTAATCCCACCTTGTCGATTACACTCTGGAATGCTCCCGCTGAGTGACGGGTTATTCTACAAAGAGCCTTGGGAAAGGGAAAACAGGTAGACTCTGGTTAATCAACCTGAACAGGGATGGATTTGAATCATTAACCTCAGGACCTTGAAAAGGAGTACTGCTTTTAGTAATTCAAACGTATGATTTGAGAAGAGCTCAAAAGCGTTACTTACCGACATAGCGCTGACCCTCAGAGCATCCACAGCGGAATGTGTGAACAGGTACCAGAGAGCAGGTCCCACCTCTGCTGTGATAAAGCCCTGAGCACACTGACACTCTCTGCTGCACACATTCTCTATGATCTTTGCTGCCATGTGGTTCACCACCAACTCCTCCTGCAGAGAGATGTACTGACATTAAGGTATCCATAGACCAGGGGTGTCAAACTCATTTTGGCCGAGGGCCACATTGGCATATTGGCTGTCCTCCGAGGGCCAGATGTAACTTATAAATGTAATAAAATGTAACCAAATGTAATATATGTAAATGAATGTAATTACTCCTTAATGTTAAATAACTCTCAATATATTATTTATTCAATCAAATATTACAGTTGCATGGAAAAAATGTTTGCTTGTTGCTCTATTAACATAAATCCTTTTAATTTGTCATGTCATGAAATCCAAAAACTCCATCAATCAAGAACCAAACTATTCAAGTGAATAGAAATGACATCAAGTTATATTAACTTTGAAATTATTAACTGAAATAAGGCTTAATAAATATAAAATCAAAAATTGTGAGCTGTTAAGAACATAGCATTTCCTCAGATTTAGCAGTTCCTCATCCAACCACTAGTGGGAGCTGCAGCAGCAGCACCACAAGTCCGCAGTCTTTACTGAGTCAGAGCTACAGCCCAGCCACGGGCTACAGGGCTCAGCTCAGCCAGTCTGGAGCGTTTTTACAATTTTTAAGTTCTTCTGTGTATGAAATAAAGATTTTTGTAACCGAATAATACAGCTCTCTACAGTTCATCTTTCAGCCCAATCAGCTAACAGCAGCCGTTTAGAGCATGAGTCACTGCTGGGATTACATTATAAACAGGTCAGTTATCGCGCTGCTAACCTCAGGATGTTTATAACTACGGAGTTTAGTGGACACACCACGGCTGCAAGGTTAGACTGTTGAAGGCTACTGAAGACTATTAAAGGCTATTGGAGGTTATTGAAAGGGTTATTGAGGGCAGAAATCAGTAAAGGCTGGTTAGATAAGTGATTCACGTCCTCGTACTTTGCTGCGGTGAAACTGCGACTAGCGCTGTCACAGTGATGTTTATTAACGTCATTAAAACAGATTTTGTCAGCTATTGTCTTATAAATGTTTACACAGAACTTATATCTCTCCTAAAAAGCGTTTATTTTGGTCAGTAACACTCTTCGTAACACAAAAGGCATACCGGTCTTTCGCCTTGAAGCACAGCCGTCCGTCTGCATCAACTTCTCTTTTTCTGGACATTATGGGATAAACATTTATATGTCTCAATTCCACCCGCGAAGTTACACCTTCCCTCCGGCAGGGTTTCCACATCAATGACTACACTGCCGTGTAGTGGCAGTAAGCCGTAACTTTGCGGGTAATACAATCGACAAGCATTGTGGGAAATGTATTTTTTGGTCAAAGAACGCTTCTGACTTATTTATTATAGACACTAAGATCTTACAAGCTCTCGCGGGCCACATAAAAAGACGTGGCGGGCCACATTTGGCCCGCGGGCCTTGTGTTTGACACATGTGCCATAGACAGTGGTGTGGGGGGGTTACAAAGGCTAGAAAAAAGGTGCTATGTTCTGAAAAGTGTCAGTTTCTGTCTACCAAAGGCTGTGCTGAGTTACATTTTCATTTACTACATGAAATTACTGCTTCTTCACTGAACCTTATCACTTTATAATTTTTTTCCAGTTGCCATAGTCAGGACAGAGGTCAATGCTTTAAGTCTCTAATACTCTAACAACCATCGCAGCATCTCTGTTCATTTATCTTCTTTTTATTGCATCATTGGGCACAAGGGTACCACACACACACAGTCACTCACACATTCATACCTAGGGGGCAATTTAGCATGGTCAATTTAGCATGGAAGTGGAAGTACCCGGAGGAAACACACCAAACTCCTCGGAGACAGATACTGGAGCGACGATCAAACCTGTAACCCCAGGCCTCTAAAGCTGTGTAGCATGCACACACACCACCAGCTGTGTGCCATACCATGCTAGCATCCTTATATACGCAACCCCAATAAAATGCAAATGATAATCAGAATGGTCCTTTTTATATTTGTTCTAAAGTGTTCATTTCCTCAAAAAAAAAAAGATCTTGCATACTATTTTGTCTGACCATACCACATGCTTCCACTGTGTAATGGTCCATTCCAGGCATATCAAAGAGCAGGAAAGTCAACACCACTTCTGGATATGGTTAACATAATGCTTTTGTTTTGCAAAGTAAAGTTTCAGAAGACATTTAAAAAAGGTTTGCCAAAGCTATCTCTTGTCCATGTGTTTCTATCAGCTATTGTTCCTGATGGAGAGCTTATGCTTTCTCTCCTGTCCTTTATACACTATATTCAAGGGACAATATGATTCACTGTTGAGGGAGAAATATACAATATTTGGCAATGCAAAGTCCTTGTCTTTCATGGACACTGCTTTATCACCAAATTGTGATTTTAAACAACTGCATGCATACTGTTTTTGGAATGTGTTGCATGCATGAAATGCAGGACTGGTTGTATAATAACAAAATAAATCAAGTTGACCAGAAAAAACATGAAATATCTTTGCTTATAACTGCCTGCAGTTAAAAAAAAATAAAAATGAAAATAAAAAAATCTGTATTCTGCATACTGTCTCTTTTTTTATTTGAGAGTATACTATCTATTTACTTAATAAGCAATGTATGAAAAAAATTTAACATGAAATTACGCATAATGTGAAGAAGCTCCTTCAGTTTTTACTGTTGAAGGATATATTAAGGAAAATGTATCCTGTTTTTATTACACACAAGCTTAGTTTTTTCACATATTACAAAATAAAAGCTAATGTAGGTATTACATTCAAATAAGTAGGATTTCACAACTGTCTATTGTAATATAAAAATATAAAAATATAAAAGCATACGATACAATGTTTTCCTGATTTCATGAAATTACATCATGGGAATACACTCCCTCAACAGACAGCATTTTGCAGGGAATAAATTCCTGAATTTTCATGCCACAAACAACCTTTTCTAAGCAAAGCGAAGGCCAAAACACAAAAACTCATTTGGGTATTTTTGTCTCTAGGCCTCATGTCCTTGAGCATCTCTCTCCATGGCTGAAACAAGTGAAAATTAAACATTTAACAGTATTCAGCAAGCAGCGAGAACACGGAATCAGGAAAATACCACAAGGCAAGGTAGGGCATACCTTTGAGTAATTCTGTACACTGTTCCGATGCAATAGACATATTTTCACTGCAATAACACTAGCAAGCCTTCTTTCACTGGTTTTTAAAAAGATTCAGCTCAGCTTATGAAAAAACTGCCCCAAAAGACACCCTGCATTCTGAAGACACAGGTGTATAGTGCAAAACACGAACGCAATACTAACGTGTTTAAGTCTGAGAATGCCACGTCCTGAGTGGCTGGTTTAACGCTGGTCCTCGCCGTGGTTCTGTGGAGAGTTTAGGGTGGTGGTTTGGAGCAGAATATGAGGAGGAGGACAGGGGGGAATGATTGACAGCCTGCTGGAGGGCAAGTCAGGAGAAGGGATGTGGAGCAGGCACTTTTTTCGATGGTACTGCAGTCTTCGAGAAAAAAAAAAAGAAAAAGAAAAAACCCTGGAACCTGGAGAAAATAAAACTCCACTCTACAACCTGAGGTTCCTCCATAACAAAATGTATTCTAAATGTAAGGTCTGGGTTTTTCTTGTAGCCAAGTGCCTCTCCACTGTGGCCTGCATGAGCTGCTTTAAGAATCTTCTCACTGGTGTAATGGGAAGCTCTGTAGTATGACCTGACCAGACCAGCATGCAATACAGCCAATAACCCACAGATACTTATCTCAGTGCACAGCTTAGTGCACAGATACAGAGCCCTGTGAATGATCTTGCCTGTAGGCTATCATTGCTGGGTAGGAATGCTGATGAAGGATAAGCCCATTTTCTGTCATAAAAATCATATTCATTAGGGCATGAAAGTCAACTATCCAACCACAATCAACACTCTGATGCGATGATGGGCTTGATACGACCTCTAATTGAATAAAAAGTAAGATATGATAAAATTCCAAAGCCCTTGCCCACACAACAGACCTTGTGCCCATCCACACACATCTGACCAGTTTAAGAGTAGCCTATATGTTTATTTATACAGTAGCTCTCATGTGAGTCAACCGCCCAAACCCACACAGTGTCAAAGTATGGTGTTACACAGTATACCGTAAGAGAAAAAAGGTGAGGACAGCTAATCCCCAGAGTACTACTTCTCTCTCTCTCTTACTACTTCTCAGTTTCTCTCTCTTACACACACACACACACTGATGTGCACATGAAGACACACATGCAGAGACAGACACATATCCACTGTAGCCTGGGGCCATGCTCAAGCCAAACTTTACCAGAATTATGTATTTTTTCCCCAAAATTCACATCTGCAGAATCAGCATTTGTGTGTGCTGCTACTCCACAGTGAGAGCTCAAAAACACTCAGGTCCATAAGTATCTGGACAGTGACTATTTGTAATTTTGCCTCTAAACATCACTTCAGAGTATTTAAAGTAATTAAGATGTGACTAATGTGTAGATTTTCAACTTTAATTTAGGGGTTTAAAATATACATATTACATGAAATAAATTAAAAGGAATTTTTATAGTCCCTTCACTTCTACAGGCTCAGGTGTAATTGGATACGTAAGTGATACATGGCCAGGTGTGACCTGTTCCCTCACAACACATTTATTGCCAAATCGGCATTTTGTAGCTATTCTTGGGAACTCAATATGCAGTACATAAAGGTGTGGATGCAAGAGAGATGACTAGGGTAAGATAATAAAACAAAACATTAGGCAGGTTGCGGACACTTTAAAAGAGGCCAAATCAACAATTTAGCCTATTCCTTAAAACATGAATGAACTGGTTACATCAGCATCACCAAAACACTGTAAAGACAAAACACAAAAATCTGAAGCAGATAAATGTATATTATTCTTACAGCAAAAAAACAAACAAAATTATTATCTTATCAAGTCACGAACACTCTGAAGAATGCAGGCATATCATTGACACAGGCTACAGTCAAGAGATATCCTTATGAATTTAAATAAAAAGGGTTAACTTCAAGATGCAAACCACTCAAGACTAGAAAGGCCAGACTAGATTGCTATAAAACATTCAAGTATGTCTAGTTCTAAAACAAAATTGTATCAGTAGATGACACAGATCCAAAGCAAGCACCATGTCATCTGTTAAACATGGTAGAGGCACTGTTATAGCATTAAAAGTAAAGGGTTGCTAAATAAATTAGGTCACTACTGTGCTGCAAATGGATGTCATACTTTGTGACCTCTCAAAACATTATGCAGACTGCCTTTTGAGTGATGTTGGCTGCATGATAAATTTCTTTTCATTTGTATCATCTGCAGTAGACTAATAAAGGTCAAACTCTTTAGAAAAATTATTTTTAGCATCCTCAGGAGTACCCTGTTTAAGTCATTGCGCACTTCCAATAATATGTGTGGAAAAGACCAGGCTTTAGTATCCAAGTCCCAAATTTTCGTTTTTAGACCAAGAAAGGTTATGTTAAACTGCTACCTCTTTAAATGAACTTCAACCCAGAGAGATCATATAGCTATAATATATTTATTGATTAATACATCCATATAATAATATTGAGGCTTGTGTCAATGATTTAATTGAGCTCTTTTTATTTATTTTAGGAGATTACATGAAAATGGTATTATATTATATATATATATATATATATATATATATATACAGATTAAATGTACATATAAACATAGAAAAAAGAGAGCTCCCTAACTTTTTAATGGCACAGTAAAAAGTGTTTAAACCAACAGTTCTGCAGTTTTACTGGACAAAACAAAATGATAGCGAGACCAGGAGCACTAGGCAGTAGAAGATGTCTAACCCTGTCTGAAAGGACCACTTAAAGAAGGGTGACGCAGAAGGCTTAATGTTTTATTACTTTACATTATTCACTATGCATAATCTCCTGCATGTTTTACTGATATTCAATTGATAAGAAAACATATAATTATTTATTCCGAGCTGAAAAAAAAAACTGAAAGTCATTACAGATTATTTTCACTCAAAACATATCACAAAAACTTTCTGCTGTCGCACTAACTTTCTTGCACACAAAACTTAATCCAGACATTAACTGAGTGGGAGAGGGTTAATTCTATATTAAGAAGATTAGGCAAATTGTTTGGCTAAGAGGGTGTTGGAGATACGGCAGTAGCTAAGTAGGCCCATTTGAGACCCCTCTACCTCTCATACCAGTTTGTTTGTGTGTGTATATATGAGATTACTCAGAGCCTGAAAAGCTGCTATTATGGGTCTCTGTAGGATGCATGTGTGTGTTGAGTGTTCTAGGGATGTGTGTGTGAGTGTGTATGTGTGTGTGTGTTTATGGGTTGGGGGGTTGAGAGGCTGTAATTGTGTCCATTTGAAGAAGCAGCACACCTGGCCCTGAATAAAGAACTATGTAAATGAGTCCTGCCAGCCAGGGCTTTCATTACACTGCTTGCACTGTTTCATCTGCCCTTCTCTCTCTCAACTCCATTAATCATCCCTCACAGCATATCACACAGCCAAACACACTTTCATTAGCACTAATGTGGCTTCAGAACATCACACTCCAGAGTCTGTCAGAGACATAGGCTGGCATATGTTCATTCGGACATTATTGTTTTGATCGGAAAGTGATAGAAATAGTGCAGATCGGACAGGATTAACTGGCTGTGTTAGCAGTGTTTGGTGCAGCAGACGGAATGAAGTGAATGGAAGCAAGAAGTGTACAACAAGATCACCCGCAGACCGTAGTAACCCAGTAAACGTAGTTCTCGCAATCAGAAGTGTCTCTGTTTCGAATCAAAAGCCCTAAAGCTATGTATATTGCATGGCAGGCTCATGACTGATTTAGCAGCGTTTCTTCACTAAACTTGTGATGAGGAGGTTCACGGCACAGACTGAAACGATACAGGCTGCGGCGGATAAGGCTGCACAGACACACTGAGCTATATCACAGCCCAGAACTGATAATTATATACAGTCATAAGGGGATCAACACAGCATATGGATGCGAATTACGGTGGAGAACTGATCGAGGGAGATGGAATATTCACAGTGTCTGCATGAGAGTGTGTGTGCGTGCGCACGTGTTATAAATATTTAATGGAGGAATACTGTGATGCCCAGTTTCAGCCTAGGGCTCTAATACACGCCACTTAAGGGATGAGTGCATATAGACCTTTCATCATCCTTGCTGCAAACACAAACATACGCACACACACACAAACACACACCTCCTCCAGCTGCAGCCTGACCTGGAATTCAGTCAGTGTGGTACCCTCCCTCGCACCCTGAATTAAGAGCATTCTCACTCTGAATTGAGCACATGGGATTGCCTTCGCTCCAACACACAGTGTACTTGAACTGTGTACTCTCTTCATCTCATACATGTTGTACATATTAGTATGCACCCCCCCCCTACACATTTCCAAAGTCTTACTCTTGCATCCATGCTTCTCTCCCTTCCTCTCTTTCTCTCTCACAGACCTTGATGTCTCATTTCCTTAGCTAGGTTGGCTCTGAATCAGCAGAGGTTCTCTAACAGGTCAGCACTCTCAGGCATTACAATTACTGCCTACATAAGCCTCATAGCTTACTTACTCCCTCACACATACACAGGCATGCACAAACAAACATGTAGATGCTACGGCTGCACAGACAGAACATCATATTAGAATTATACTGCTATGCTGCATGTTGCTGCTTCGATGTGTCTTACAATTTATTAAAATCTTAACTCACTGGGGAAGGCTTGATTAGACATGCTTGCATTATATATTAATAAAATGATGTACAATTGTTAGATTACCAGAATATTTGATTCATCAAAACCAACTTATTATTCACTTATCTAGTCGTGGCAGTGACTGGTAAGGACACTCAATTAAGTGCAAGTACTAGTCTTGCAAATAAAAGCAATGTACAAGTCTATAAGTAAAAGGCATTGGAAGCTGTTAAGGTAAAGCTGTTGTTGTTGTTGTTAAAACACTGTATGAGCAAAGACAGAGAAAAGTAATCCATCCCTTCCATTTTTCCCTTTGTAAACAAATTTTCATGTCAGTGATGTCATTAGCCCCTTCCCTATCTGCTATCATTTAATGAATAACCTGATTGCAATAATCTGTTCTCTGCTTTCTTTATCACTCCAAAACAACAGAAACAGCAAAACATGCGATTTAAATGCCCGTTATATGTTTAAAAGACATTTAAGTTATGAATGTGCTGATACTTAGTAAGTACACAGGTAATCTGGTTTGATTGTGCAGGCTAAAAGACAGAAACTGAGCTAACTGTGAGCAGCCATCACCCCTCCCCCATGAAGGTTCTGCACCCAGCACTTTATGCAGTGTGTTGCAGTAACAAATGTAATTGATTTTTTTTAAGGAATCATTAGCATCAGGCTGATGCCTAGATTTGGCCGACATTTTAAATTGATACTTGGTTAAAAGACATACACGTTAATAACTTTGTTATACTTAAGTTATAAAAGTGTATATTGGCATCAACATTAGCAGTTATATACATAGATGTAATATCGGCATTGGCCCAGAATTTCCACATTGATGTGGCCCCAGTTGAAAGTTTCCAGGCAAAAGCAGTAGTATTGCTTGTAACAGTGTCATGTGAGCATTGTTCTGACCATTTTGCAATTTTTTCTATTACAGTCAGTGGAGCATCACAATGATTCCTAAGCTATGTACAAATGATTCATAATGTTTCTTTACTAAATTTCTGTACCTAATTTTTGACGCCAAACATTTTATGTTTAACGTTTCAATCAAAAGTAATTAACAGAGAATACCAGTGTGTCATTGTTTCATTCATTCAATGACTGTTTGATAGTCATTGTGATATTGGCCAATTCTGATTATGCATCCCAATACAAGGGTCAATATATATCACGTGAACGAGTACACAAACCAAACAGTCACATATATTCCTCCATTCACACAGATTTTATCCTCAGCATTTCCATAACATCTACAAAGAGTAAAAGCATTGCTAATTCTATTTTATATACTTTTAAAACACAAATTGAATCATATTGTATAATAATAATAATTGATTACCTAAAGTTTTCTGCAACAAATGGTTTCAAAAGTTATTTATAGAGCATCATAACAGGCAAAATTCCATGGCAGTGTTGTTACAGTTTTAGTGTGCCAAGTTAAACAGGAGGGAGGGAAGAGAGAAAGAGAGAGAGATACAGAGTGAGAAAGAGAGTGTTGTGGAAAGGCGGATCGCTCCCTGATTACTGAGCCTATTAATGCAGTGAGCTGAACGTGCTTATCAGCCGCATGTCCTAGAATGGAAGTGAGCTCTCCGTCTCTCTCCTCGGAGAGCAGAAGCAGTTGTTAGTCAAGGTGTTAGGGCGCAGTGCACAGAGGCATGCGTCCTGCCAGTGCACTCCACGGCTTGTGTTCTCATTACAGCGTGCTGGATACGCAGCCAACAAATCCCATCATTAAGCAGGGCACCTCCCCTGGGTCTCTCGCACGCATCCTGACGCCAAGCAGGAGAGGTAATACTAAAAATAATGTGCTAAATAAAGCATTTGAAGGGCCATATGCAAAAGCCTGGAGCTGTACAACAGTTCAGCTTGAGAAAACTAGTAGGCTAACATGTTTCTCTGTGCCCAAGGTTAGCAGTTCTGCACATATTGGTGGTTCCTGAGTGGAACCAAAAGTGTGAAATAAGCTAGGCTTGAGGTTTTCTATGAAGGTTTCATCAGTTAAAGGTTTCACAACCTTTGAGCACTTCTGGGACTGTAATGAGTAATGTTGTTTATGCTATGGCTTTAGAAGCACTTGCCCAAAAGCAATGCTCCTCAAACAGCCCCAACAACAAAACAAAAAAGCCACAGCAGATGACTAAATTTGGGCACTTTCTCAAAGCGCTAGAGGGCACAACTTTTGCCAATTATTGGCAGTCTACTAGTCAGAAATTGGCAGCTGGTGAGCCCATGCTGGAGGCCATCAATCAAGTGACAAAAAATTGTCAAGTGAAGAAAAAAGTCCTTTACTGAAATAGTCCAGCGTACTATTCACATTCTCCTAATGTGAATTCAATCCATTTCAGTTCATAAGAAACACAAGCTTAGCCCAATCTCATTCAATCATATCGCTTGTGCCTTGCAAATAATCCAACATTCAAACAAACACTCTTATATATCTTATACTAAATAACTCTTATGTAGCCATCAACTACAAACAAAATGATCTTGACATTGTTTTACACATTTTTGGTAAATAAAGATTAGATACTTATTCAAAAGTTCACTGTTTTAAAGACCTTTCCTGCTAAAATAAACATAAATAAAACTACAATATTTTCTTCCTATAAGGATTTAAAACCAGCGGTGTGCAAAATCAAAGTAAAGGAATACAAAAAATCTAAGTTTCCCCATTTTTTTATGTATTATGTCACGCCTAGAGCTAAAAGCACTCCTGTTTCTCCTACACTCAGCTCTACTTGTGATCTGCAGCCTCCGGACTACGTTGCCCAGTATGCACCACACACGGACATTACACACAATCCCCATCACATGACTCTTCCAGGAAGCAGGTGACCTGAGTAGTAGCCCTATAAAAGAGGCTCATTTGCTCTTAGTCTTTGCTGAGTGTTGATGGTTCTATCCTTGTTTTGTTTACCAACCTCAATTTTTGCCTACCCTCTGATATTGCCTTGCCGTGTATGATCTCTGGACTGATTACCTACCCTGGTATGATATCTCTTTTTCTTACTGAAGTTTGCCATTGTTGACCCTTTTCTATTTGACCATCCCTTTGCCTAATATTTATAAATAAAATACACTTATATCTGTATCTGTGCGTGAATGAGTTCTGCCCAGCCATGACAGATCAACAGCAAAAGAAAAAAGGGAGAGAAATGGGAGACAACAATTTTAGCTATAGTGTTTTGCGTTACTGCTTCTTTTGTATTAGTGACAAAATCTCTTTTTTCAGTGGTTAAGCACATATAACGTACAAATAACTAACATTTATTCTCCAATTACACACCAGAGTGATGTCACTGCAATTGTGTGGCTGTGCTTAATGTGTTGTATCACAGTTCTCGAGGTACAGTGTTTACAAACAGTACCAGATTTATCCACAAGCTCCATTCACGTAACAGACATATGTTTAGTCTGTATGTTTTCACTGCAGCTCTGTGTCAAGATTGAGAGAATTATTACTGTTAAAAATAACAATGGGAGTAAATCAGTTATTCACATTGTTGTGGTTAACTTCACGATTAATGAGTGGCTCACGCACGTCATGAACCATTCCATAATGATGTAGCCAAACAATTAACATTTAAATAATTGGCAAGTAATTTAATCATCGATTTTAGTTGACCAAGTCAATTAGGTACTAGTCCCCTAATGTATACAGAACCTTACTGTAGATTAACTACAAAAGGGAGGGGGTGGGGAAAGAAAGGGAGAGAGAGAGTGCTAGAGAGGGAGATAATAAGAGAGAGCCTGCAAGAGAATGTGAGAGAGAGAGAGAGAGAGATATTCACTGCAGTGAGCTGTGGTATAGGATGCAGGCAGGGCAGAGGAGCGGCAGAAACACAGCTGCCCTGCTGAAGCCAGACTACAATGGGTTCCACCCTTAACTATCGCAGGCTGTGTTAACTGCTGCTGTGGTGATAAGCAGAAGCATTACTGGAAAATTCTGCTGCAGGTGTGTTGTGTGCATGATTTTGTGTGTGTGTGTGTGTGTGTGTGTGTATGACAAGGCTGACTGACGACTGAGTCTGCCATGCGCCCTTGACTCGCGGCTAGCAAACAATGCCTGTAGGGGCTGCAGAGGGTTCATTATCACGCAGATACCCCCCCCCACCCCCCCCCACCACAGCCCCCTAAACACACACACACACACCATGTTGAGGACGCCGCAGCAGTCTTACCCCTTCCCGAAGGCACCTCATTAACACGGTGTAGGCGGCAGAAGGAACGACCCACAATCCTCCTGGGTGCTCTTTCTTCTCCTCCTACGGGGGGAGAGAGACAGAGAGAGAGAGTGAGAGGGAGTGAGAGTGTGAGAGAGAGAGAGAGAGAGAAACAGATTAAGAGAGAGAGATACAGAAAGAGAGATACAGTTAGATTACCAGTAAGTGAAAAGAGCGACTCATTTCATTGGGGGAACAATTAAGGGTGGTGCAAAACAGTCGTCATAATTGGACAAAATAAATCAACATGTTCAAAAATAACTGTGACTCTGCACTGCCAGCCCTGCTGCAGGTAAACGAAACAGACTAGATACAGATCCTGTAAAAAGGAGCATGTCAATTAGAGAGGAAAGCAGCGTAAACCACAGCAAAGCAAGCAGCACCCAAACACATTCACCTTCCACTCCAAATGTGTTGACTGAGAGACTTTAAACATTACCAGCATGTAATAAAACTTTACTTCAGGTAGATGTGCTCGATACAATGTATTAGGGATGTCATGATCCCAGATATTTGGTAGTCAGGACCAGTGATGGTATAGTTACTTTGAAAAAGTAATCCAATTACTGATTACTGATTACTCCTTTAAAAAGTAACTTAGTTACTTTATGGATTACTTGATTTTAAAAGTAACTAAGTTACTTTACAAGTTACTTTATTAGTTACTTTCAGCAGCTGCAGACACCACCTCCCGCCGCGGCGCCGCCTTAACATAAACATTATAACCAGTTTTGCCAATACTCCCTTTATTGGAAAATGCATTTTTAACAGCAACAATTTATCTCTATTAAGTTGAACTATTTCCTAAAAAAATAAGTTTTTTTTTTATAAAAATAAAAAAAAATTAACTTAACATAAATATTTTTTTATAAAAAATAAAATATGGTCTTTCTTGATTTTACTAAACATAAATACTTGTTTTTATAAAAAATATATAAAATAAAGAAAGTCTTTCTTGACCTGACATATTTAACACTGTAAAACTGAACATTGAACCTGTTGTTCTCTGCAGGGCAGCAATGAGTGGTTTTATAAAACAGAACCGTGTATTTGGTCTAGACCAGGGATCACATATTTGCAGACTGCGGTCCGGGTCCGGACCCAGACGTTGTCCAATACGGACCCATACCGGACCCAACTACTGAGAAGGATTTAATTCTGACAATGTTCATTTAAAGCACCGGAACTTTTCTTGTCTTTACGATATGTGCGCTCTGCGCCACAGTGAACTTCCAATCACGTGTGGTGTAAAATCTTCAAACGCTCTCCTCTGCCAATCAAATTTGTGGCAGACCACTGCCCTGGCTAGTGAATTGGGACGCGGCCGCAAAAAAAAACGCCTTTATAAAGAGATAGGGAGCCCGAAAACTGGCGGAAAACGAAAACGGGCGGAAACTAAAGACACGCCGAGCGCGAGAGAGAGAGACAGGGGAGAAAGCGAGACGCGTGTGATTGGGGAAGAGCGGAGGGGGAATGGGTAAGGGAGCGGTGTGTGTGTGAGTGTGTGTGGAAGAGATGAGGTGGAGAGAGAGAGAGTAACGCACAGTGAATTAAATAAGTAACTTTAATCTGATTACTGGATTGGAAATAGTAACGCGTTAGATTACTCGTTACTGAAAAAAAGGGTCAGATTAGAGTAACGCGTTACTAACACCGTTAAAACATTTTAATTCCCAAAACCAATTTTAATTACACAAAAAATAAAATGAATAAATGTCAACATGAACACTTATTAGAAATAAAAAAAACAATACAAAATGTTCATACAATGAACAAAGAACTATAATCTCTTTAAGTAAAAAAATGGGTTAATGTTATTACTATATTCTGATATACAATTAAGTGGGATTTACAAATAAGTGGATTTTGATTGTTTGACATACTTTCACATGGCTACAAATATAGTTTTTCATTCATAGGAATTTATATTCAGTATATTCAGAAGATCCTAGACTACACAAATGTATTTTTTAATGTACATATATTATACAACTGTATTATATACAACAATTGATAATATACAAATAATTTTTTTTTTTTAGCAGGTCTTTGTATTTTTTTAGACTAACAAGAATATTTATGATAAGTTCTCCAAAATACTTGACAGTAGTCATAAAAAAATATTTGTGTTTTTGAGCATTGTCTGGTCTCAGGACTTTTATTCTGAAAGTATAACTCTCAGCAACTCTA
The DNA here is from genome assembly GCF_023375975.1 of Astyanax mexicanus. Classification (NCBI taxonomy): domain Eukaryota; kingdom Metazoa; phylum Chordata; class Actinopteri; order Characiformes; family Acestrorhamphidae; genus Astyanax; species Astyanax mexicanus. The sequence continues at coordinate 38,119,078 of NC_064413.1, read as the reverse complement.
TTAGTCAGAGCTGTATTCAGGCCACTTAGACTAGTACTGCAGATCTTTTGCAACAACAACAGCTTTACATTTGACAAAGCTATTTTTAGCTATGCGCAATACATCAAAAATAATATTCACCTATTCTGTGCATCAGATTTGCTTTAAACTGGTATGATGACTTTAATTTTGCCTTGATAGAACATTCCCTTTTTTGCTGAAAGACTCGTGTTGCTCTGACAATGTGTTTGGGTTCACTGTCTTGCTGATAGCTTAAGATTCACTCTATACACTATTATAAATTATAGACTGCAGATTTCAGCATGCTGTGGTAGCTGTTTAGCTGTAGCCCCCTGAAAGGGAGCCATTCTGAACCATCCATCCAACAGTGGTGAACAAAGTACACAAACCTTACTACAGTTAAAATAGAGATTCCAAAAGGTCAAATATTACCTCATTAAAAGCTGTGAACTTTATTTATAATGGCTCTAATGTCCTATTATCATTTTTGTAACAATACCTATTTATGTAACTTATTTTAAGTGAATGAATGTCACTAATACTAACTGGAAATATTAATTAGGAACACTGCACCCCACCTGCTACACATTTCATTATGTAAAATTAGACAAAATTGAAGCTATCAACATCAAAGGTTTATCGTCTCACTCATCAGAACATGTAGCTGAAAGCTCCAAATACTATGAACTACAGTAAAGCAACAGACAAATACAAATGGATAAAACTGTTCCAGTCTGTGTTACATACACAAATAAACAGTTTGATAACTCATTATAAAAACAGACCATCCTTGAAATGAATTGGGAAGAAACGTAGTAAGAAAAAACCCTGTGAGACTGAAGCAGCAAGAGATCAAGCCCTTGAGAATAAAGAACTGCTTTTTCTTTTAAACTACTTCAAAAACTAAGGCCATGGGTGCTTTGGCAAGTTAGTCAGCAGTTTCCTTCATCATTCATGTTGGCATAGGCAATCCCAAAATTTTACACTGTTGCAATAATGTGGTACAGTATGCTAGACTGGGTAGCTAGACTGCATCCAAAAGTGTTGGCACCATTAAAATTCATCTCCCAGGAAATCAGTACATCATTACAATTTTCTTTGTGTGCCTTCGAACAATAAAAACAAGAAAAAAGAAAAAAATTGGCCACACATACAAAGATTGGCCAGACAAAATATTTGGCACCCTAAACTTGACCATTGTTAATTTCTTACACATTTCAAGTGGAAGTTTGGACCACTCTTCTTTTGCAAACAGTTCCCAGATCTCTCATATTTGAAGAGTGTCTTCTCCCAACAGCAATCTTAGGATCTATGACATTTAGATAATTGCCGGTCACTTCAGAACTCTCCAGCACTTTGTTTCTATCAATTTCTGTGTGCTTTTTAAAGTATTTTGGGGGTATTTTTCGCTGCTGGAAGACCTAGGACACAAACCAAGCTTAATGCCACTGAGCCCTACAGTGCAACCCAAAATCTTTTGGTAATCTTCAAATTTAATTATGTCCTGCACATTGTCAAAGAAACCAGCACCAGTGGCAGCAAAACAAGGCCAAAACATCTTTGAACTGCTACTATATTTGACTTTAGGTACTGTGTTCTTTTCTTTGTAAACAGAATAAATGTTATTTATCAAAAAGATCCATCTTTGTCTCATCTATCTACAATATGTTTTCCATTTTTACTTTTTCCATATCAGTGGGGTTCTACTGGGTCTTCTGACATAGCATTTAAATTAAATTTCAAATGTTAACGGATAGTTTGCAATGACAACGATGCACCCTGAGCCTGCAGGACAGATTGAATTTCTTTGGTACTCGATTACAGCTGCTTATCCCTCATCTGGACTATCCTGTAATTCAAGCTTTTATTAATTTTCCTCCTTTGTCCACGTCTAGGGAGATTAGGTACAGTGCCATAGGTTGTAAACTTCTTGATAATGTTATGCATTGTAGACAAAGGAACATCAAGATCTTTGGAGATGAACTTGTAACCTTGAGATTGATGATATTTTTACACAATTTTGGTTCCTCAGACAGTTCTCTTCACCTGCATTATTCTCTAGCTGCACTGACCCGTGGCATACGCATGTAAGCATGTGGATGTGACTTCTTCCAGAATTGCTTATTTTTCATAGAGGCAATTCTTTCCAGATGCTGCCAGTCATGATCATTGCCTAAAAAACATGCTGGTCTTTTTTCCACAGTTTTGGTTTCTCAGACAGTTCTCTTCACCGGCATTATTCTTTATTTTTATCTGGTTTCAAATGTGATTTTTATATTGCCCACTATTTTAATATTGTAAACAAACAAAAAAAAGCTATTGTGGAAAAAATTAAATCATGATAGCCTTTAAATATATGACTGATTTTTCATTTCTATTTCAATTACAACTGAAAAAAAAAACAGATTTGTTTTGTTTTTTTAGATGTGCCAATAGTAAGAAACAGCAAATTTTGGAGCTTATGCAACCTTTTAAATTATTTATTTTACATTTATTTTATGTACAGATCTTCATTACCTCATTCTTAAAATCATATTAAAACATAAAACATTCAAATAATTGAATAACTTGATTAACTGCCCAGCACTACTTTAAAACTAGCCTCTACTGGAAGCAGGGTGCATGCAGAGCTCTTGACACTGTTGACTGGTGCACTGTCAGTCTCAGACACCGAACTCTGTAGCTCCTCTCTGTGGCTCCCCTCAGAATTCCCTTTCTTGCTTTGACTCAGAGCTTTGAGGAACAACCTTGCCCAGGCAGTGCCAGGGTGACATGATGTAGCTTCTACACTTTCCTTCCAAAAGTCATGAGAAAAGAACTAATATTGTGTTTCATTACATTTGATATGGGCTATGTAAACAAATGAAAGCTGCACTGACCCATGGCATACGCATGTAAGCATGTGGATGTGACTTCTTCCAGAGTTGCTTATTTTTCATAGGGGCAAATCTTTCCAGATGCTGCCAGTCATGATCATTGCCTAAAAAACACGCTGTCCACTATGACAGGTAATTATATGCCTTCTAATATCACAATCCCAGTAAACACAAGACATTGTGGATTTAGAAATTGTAAATGCTCACACATCTTAAATCTGCTTCCAAATCCTTTGCCACATTTAAACTCGATAATTCAGCATGCTGGCCAGTGTACAATCCCACTCATAAGATAACACCTCCTAAATTACACAGGTGTGGGCATTGCCAAGCCATCGCCTGAGGTAACATTGTATGATCAATTTACTTACTGCTTTCAATGATATGTTGTCCCATAAATAATTGTGATAAATGATTTCATTTAAAGATAATTTTATGCCACTGATTAATTAGCATATTATTAGCAGTTGCTAAGAAAACTTTTAGGGGCAATATGAGGCCAGCAAATTGTTGAGAACTATACTGTTCGAAAAGTTGAAAGCATACATTTTTACAGACCTAGTTGAATACTTATGAAAACAGATTTTTCTTTTACCATTTTTTTCGTCAGAACACTGTATAAAAACAAGCATGTTTTAAATATAAATAATAGCCAGATATAAAAGTCTTCACTTAACTTAAAGCTTTTCACAAGATTTTGAACTTTGTCTTTGGGAATTTGTACCCATCCAGTCAAAAGATCATTTGTGAGGTTGAACATTGATGCTGGACTGGAAGGTCTGTCTCACAATCAATGTTCCCAAAGGTGTTCAGAGATGTGGAGTCCAAGGCTCCGTGTAGGTCACTGGCATTCCTCCACACAAAATTTGTCAAACAGTGTCTTTATTGATCTTCACCTTGTGCTTAGAGGTAATAGAATGCCGGATCAAAAAAGTTGCCCAAAATGGTCCACAAAATAGGAAGCATATAGTTGTGTAAAGTATTTGTTTATAGAATAGCATTAACATTACCCTTCACTGGAACTAAGAGGCAGCATCCAAACCCACAAAACCCTAGATCTTTACCCCTAGAATGGATAACTGTCCACCAACAAAACTTTCGAAAAAAAAAAAGTGGTTTGTTCGGTAGCATTGATGTGGCAATAATTAAACCAAGATTTATCAACAATTTTGTGACCTCTCAATATGTGTGGCAAGACTGTCCACATAAATTTGACCACAGTGTCGGAATATGTCTGTGTGCGAGACACTTTTACTAAGTAACACTTCTTCTAGAAGACAACAGCACAGATAAGCAGCTAGGAGACTTTTTCCTCTTGTCTTTTTTAGTTTCTAGTTCTACAATATCCTTTTGCGATCTTGCATGCACAGCATATTCAAGCTCTGCCTACAGCCACTGGATGTGTCTTCCCTTTCTCCCTTTTCCACTTACAGTCAGTATGTCATTTCCCCCCAGTGTACCTGGGGTGTTCACCTGTATTCTGTTCTGGTTAGCTGTCAGGTCTTAACGTAAATGCTCTAAGAGCTAGTTATCTTTTTCTGACTATTAAGTGTGCGTTGCTGATGACGAATGACTTCACATGCACAAGTGCAGGATTAAACTACCTGTATTTAACAAGATGGTAAATGGCAGAATTGAAACTTTAACAAAATTCACAGCATACAGTGTGTTTAAAATAAACATACTTGCCATAGAACTGCATTTTACTTAAATACATACTGTTAGACTAAATCAAAAATAAAATCATGAAAACTTGTAAGACATAACATTCGCAGTTTACAGTGTACCCACTTCCACGTGTGCCACTAATATGCACAAAAGTGAAGGACAATAGATACATTCCAGTTAGCAAGGTGTTCTTTTCACAAAATGCTCTTCTTTTGCTTTGCTTTAGCTTTCTCTGCCTGGTCAACGTACAAGGAGCTCCATTTTCTTGCTTTTTTAAAATGTTCTAGATGAACTGCCATTTCTGAATTACATTTCAGGTTGGTAAAATTTAAAATCTGAAGGTACTTTAAAGTCTTTTATATGCCTTTAATAATTAATATATTTAATATATTTATTAACTCATATTTGAAAATAGTATGAATATCAACATTGGAACTCAAAATTGATAAGTGTTTAAATCTGTCAACTTTACTTCTTACTAGCAATTATCAGCACAAAAAGGAGACATACATTTCACCTGAACTATATAGAAGAGCTAAATACGGATAAAAATGTAAACTTGGGGACGTCTAGACGTCTCTTACTGTTTATTTTAGTAGGGTTTAGTTGTAACTCCATATTCAAACTAATCACACCGTATGAAGGTTGTTTTATAGCTACAAGTTACTTTTATAGTTCAAATACCAGTCCAATTTTTATCTACATTTGCACATGTCAAAGCTATAACAATACAAACTAACAATCATAATATAAAATATAATCATATAAAATTGTTACATTAATATATAATATATACTATGTTTTATATAGTTTGTTTTATTTCTTTGTTAAAAAATCTACCATTAGTATGCATACACACAATATGTAACCAAAATAAATATATTCTTGTGTGTAAATGATTTTCTTCTATTAATGAAGATAAAGTGAGTTTACATTTTCTTCCATTTATTATTTACCTGGCTGTATAAGGACTGACTTGGAGTTGCAACCTACAGAGATCTGGTATTCAAACCACTCTCCCTAATTTAAGAGAAAGATTGAGGGAACAAAGAAAAATCATTAACTAAAACCAATCAAGGGCACTTGAGTCCCCAGGCCTCAGAGGCCTCCAAGCCAATAATGTCAATAAATGCTGTGTGAGCGGTGTACTTCCTGATCCTGGCACACAGCAAAGTAAAGACAGGGGAAGAAATACAACAACTGAGTATATCAATACATAAGATTCTCACCTTAAAAAGAGCCTTATCCCCGCATTTAAAGTGTTTTCAATCCAACAATACTGCTACTTTTTAATTTAATTGCTGTAAAATAATTATTACAACAGCACTGAAAAGTAGTAGCATAATCATAATACTGATATTTCATATTTTGACATTTGGCTTTGAGCTTTGACCTTTTAACTTAAAACTTGAGATAATGGCTTAACATACTTAGCCTTTTAGAATAAGCCTACATAAGCCTACTGAAATATACTATATATAACCTTCTACATCTTTTCACATCTTTAATCACACAAGTTTGTAAAATGTTGCATCAATATTCCACAAGTTTTGGTAAGTACTATATGGTTTTTTTTTCCATCCATCTGAATATGTGGTAAGTCCCTATTAAACAGGTGGAGCTCATTAGGTTACACATATATAAAGGCTTGTCCCAATATAAACCTTTGAGTGACAGAAATGAGCTAAATCAAACCTGACCCATGTCAACTGCTATAAAATATATGGTGTAAGTGAATGAAAAAGGAGTAAAGTGTAAATAATTTATAGCGTATTTGCTTAGATATTGGCAGAACAGCTAGTAAAACAGAATTTAAATGTTTTCAACTGTAACATGAATGTAACAGAATGTAACTTGTTTTCAAGTGACTTGAAAACATGTTAACACAAAGATCTGTATAATCAAGTCATATGGCATTTTTTTTTACCTGAGTAGCAATGAGATACAGTAGCTCCCCTAGTGGTGGTAAAAGGCATTGCTTCAGCTTGCTGTTTCTGAAGTTCTCCCGAATAAGCTCAGTGAACATGGCCACTGCCTGTAGAGTGAAAGATAAAAACAGTAAGATCAGTATAATATATAAAGCTAAAATAGTGTTTCCTGTAATGAAAGAATAAACAAGTGAAATTAATATAGGATAAAATTGGGAAAATTCTTTTTTGGATTTAATAAAAATATTTTTGAATGAAAACACGTTCTTGATAATAGCAGATGCTAAACACTCCCTCCAGCTCTCCCCTATTAGCATTGCTTCCTCCCTCTATCTGTCTCAGTACTCGGATGTGGGTTGCTGGTGGATGTGCTCGCTTTCTCTCACTGCGGCAGCTCTCACAGCAGGGTGCTATGCAAATAGGGCCTCTGTAGTGTCGTGCTGGTAAAGTCCCATAAATGATGACTTTGCAGGGAACAGATGTTGGTGACTGCGTTTGATGCGCCTTGGCAGCGAGAGGCGCACGCTGATGATTCCCCGTTACAGAGGGAAAACAAACAAGGCTAAGCTGTCTTATTCTTCCCAATACCCACACACCTCCCCTTTAACACATTATTATCATCATCAACACACACACACACTCTCAGACACACGCACATGCATGCACTGGTTTAAAGAGCAGAACTGCTGCAGGCTGCAGAAGCCTGGGCAGTGCTAAGCAGCACCGCGGGGCTCTCTCTGCTCCACAGCTGTGGGTGGAAAACTGGCTCATACGGCTGCCTGGGATGAGCTCTGGGCTGCAGCTGATAGTGCTGGAGATCATGGGTGGGAGTCGGGTGGCTGATCCAGGATCAGCTGTAGAGTGTCAAATTCCCCACCTGCATGGTGAGGATTTAACCAGGCTGATGCTGTGGACCATTTCTGAGCGTACATTTTTTTTATTTCTCATAAATACTCAGATAAATGATCGAATGAATGAATAAATAATCCAAGAATCTTTCTTAAGGGCAGATCTAAGACTGATCTTTGAAACAGAATGATCTGCCTAGCCTTGCTCAAAATCCTCTAGCAATATAAATATAAATCATGTCTTTCTAAATCATGAGGTGCACAGTAATCTTTTCCTGAGGCAGTAATAATAGTAGCATTTGAGGACATATTTGCTCTCCGTTTGTGGTGATCAGATGGATATTCAAATATGTGTGCGTGGGTGTTATTTTAAAAAGATATGCATGTTAATTAATACATTTAAAATGTGCTCTTCATACAGTACAGTACTGAATGTGCAAGGTACCAAAAAAACCCCACAAAATTGTGTGGAAAGCAGATTTATTTTTTTACCAGTAATAATAAAGCAGGACTGAGAGCTATACTGATGACCACAGTGACAAAAAAATAATTAGGTTAAGTTTGAGGGCTTGATAATATTTGAAAACCTGACACTGAAATGTTCTTCTGTGCTATTGCAATATTAAAATACAGGAATTTTTATAAGCATTAATAACATTAGAAGTCACAAGATGTTAATTACCCAAAATATTAATTATGTACTTGTATTCAAGATTAAAGTAAAAATAAAAATCTGTCTCTGGAAAATATGTTGTCCAAATTAAGAACAAGTGAAAATATTGTACCAAATACCACAAAAGCAAGAAATTAGATTTACTGAATATTTTGCAAAGTTAAATTGCACATGCCAACATTGCAATGACCAAGCTAACACAATAAATTGTGCAGCCCTATAAAAGTACCAGTCCTCGCTGCTGTTCACCAAGCCAGGCAATTTCTCTCAAACTCGCTGAAGAACTGCAGACTGCAGGAGAAACACATCATAACCTTGATACTTTCTGACTGCTCGCCAATAGCACAGAACTTAACGATGAAATATTCACTCCCTCAGGCAGCAGTGACTGCAGAGCCTCCACATACTAACACATTCTAGATTTACATTAGATTCCGATGCGAAGTATAGGTGGGGAAGGGGCACTTTTTTTAAGCCACATTCTTAATAAGTGATAACTATGTAAAAGAAAACTTGCAGCCTCACAGCCTCTTTAAAACATCCGTCCTCTTATAGCGGCTGAGGCTGAAGGAGACTGGTTAAGGGCAGTGTTATCAGCCTCCATTGAGAGATGTGAACTTAGGGTAGTGGCACTGGGGATAGCTGTCTGAGCCGGGGACAATGATTAATTTACCAGTTCATTAGACTAGTGCTCAAGTATTCATGGAGAACACAGTGAGGAATTCTCAAAGAGAATTATAAGCCTATATAACACAGAGAGCGAGAGAGCAAAAGAAATAGGAGTGAGAGTGTGAGAGACTTTGCTCTACCTTTAATTCCGCAATTGCCACTCTCTTGAAGTAAAGCCTTTGTGACACATCTATTTATAGAGGCTTTTATCGTTGCCATGACAACAAATTAGTCCAAAGTTTCCTTCAGCTGTTGCTTTCTGCCCAATAGTTGAATGTCAGATGAAGCTAATCTTCCATGGCAGAGACACCAGCTTACACTAGACACTGCTTACATTAGAGTAGAACACCACACCCTGTCACTACCACACGTCTCCACCATCCCCGAGCTGCGAACCCCTAATAAAACTTCAACTTAGCCCCCGAAATTGTCCTCTGAGCAGCATATGCCTGACCGCAGCGACATGGAGAATGGAGAGAATGCATTGGAGAAAGCACTGGAAAACAGCGCTGCCTTTCTCATTGTGAACAAAGAGAAACCCTGAGACAAAAATCGCCATGACAGGAGCGGCCGTTCAGATGCAGGATCCCTGTAGAGAGCCATACACAGGCTCAAGATCCACAGCTTTTCTCAACACCAGCCTGCTGTGCCTAAAATGGCGGGTGGCTGGAACAGAACATTTCGAACAAGCATTTGGGAAGAGTGAGGGGAGAGGTAATGCGCATGCATGAGGAGTCTCTTCTGCGCGCTTCCTAACACTAAGCCTCGTAGAATGCGGCTGCCGGCCATTGTGGCACAGTCCCTTTGCAGGTTTTCGAGTTTATTTTTGTTCTATGGGAATAAATTACACAGACTTGTCTGTACAGGAACTTAAGGTGAATCTGTGTGAACTCAGGATCTAGATGGGAGGGTCCGTTGCTTCGTGCCAACATCAGAAAAAATGTGCTTTTATGAAATCATTTACTACAATGCCTTTGATGATTTTATAATGCTTTTAAAATATTGTATGTACATTATATTACTTAGTATGCAACCAGAAAAAACAACCTTTGGCAGTATAAAACTTTACTTGTTCTCAATTTACAGGTTCTGTACTGTAAGAATATTTTTGTTATGCATTTTCCTCATTTTACGAGTGGAATGATGATGGTGATGCTACAGTGGTGATGCTACAGTGACACCTGCTGGTGTTTCTTGAATTTACCACTGACTACAGTGCTTGAGAGCCTGCAGGTCTACATCAGGGTGGACAAGGCATTCACACTAACGCTGGTAGCCAGAAATCTTTCAGCCAACACAATTAAATATAGCTTATATCCTCATGTATTAATTCTAATTACAATCTGCATTTTATTTCTGACACACTACAGGTCATTTAATACTTAAATAAAGGAGAAATTAGATGGACATTTGTTTCCCTTCAGGGTTTTATTTCAGTTTTATACCTATTTTGATCAGATGCTCCCAAACATAGATTAAAAAGACTTGGAAAAGAGTGTATAAGATCAAGGTTGATAAGGGTCGAAGTATATGGAATGTGTGATGAAAACAGAGTAATAGTTGCATGTATCAAATCACACTTACCTCTGCAATAGGAACATCCTCTCTGATTTCTGTGCAGTGAGTGGCCAACAGGCCAATGACTCTCATCACTTTGTTCTTCCTAGACATGCAGTTAATATTCACAATTAACAATGCAATTCTAAAACCTTTATAGTGTTACTTATATAGGTTAACACAAAATAAAATTCAGCATCACATACATATCTATGGTCATCACAATTACTTGAGTTCTATTAAAACATGTGTAATTTTGTTTTATTAAAAAAATGCATCGTTTTCAACAGCCAGAGATCTAATGGCTAATCTAATTTGCTTGATGCATTTTAACATCTTCTACTGCTCTCTTTTACAGTAGGGGAAATATTTTTAGATAATTTCAGTGTCCTTTTTCCTTATCTCTTTCTAGACATGCATTATTATCCTAGGCAGCCGCCGCCTCATTAGCTGAAGTTCTATTTTAGTGTATAGCCAAAACAAAACAATACTTTTCTGATCACTAATTACAGATGTATGACAACCCTGTATATTCATACTCTACATTTAACCTCATTAAAACGTCCACTAAAATATAAATATAATTCTAATGACATATTATTGTAATGGTCACTAAAGTACTTTAACCATTTTCTGTTCTGTCTAAAAATAAATATTCATTTGGGTTAAATTAGAACACAGATATGCAGTGCAAAATGTATTTATTAAAAACAACTATACAAGTTGTTGAATTCAAGTTGGTGTGACTAAATGACAAATCCTGCCAGTAAATTGTGTACTTACACATCCCAGTTAGGGGCATGCTTCAGCTGCTGGATCAATACTGGAAACTAAAAAAAGAGAGAGAGAAATTGTTCTCTATAATTACAATTATAAGTTTGCATTATTTATTGTAATTTGTTAAAAAATGTCCTTCATAACTCTTAGTAGCAGGAGCAAAAGGAGCAACTGGATTACTGAAATATTGTTGTTGGTGGCCACCTAGTGGTCAGATGCAGAGAGGTTCTTTATTTATTTTCCAAAAATTAATCTTTTTTTTTTTCTTCTTTCACAGCCACTCAATAAATGTGTGTGTAAAAAAACAGAGGTGCAGACAGTAAGGACAGGCATTCCCTATGAAAGCAGAGGAAAAGGAAGCTCATTTTCAGCAGTCTTAACGCCCCCTAATAGACTATTGTTGTGTTTCCGATACAACCAAACACACACCCACTTCAAAAGGTATACCTCATTTTGAGCCAAAGGAATTCACAGATATTACCAATTGCACTGTAGTTGCTTTGGTTCAAGGCTTTAGAGTGCACACAATGGCTATATAGCAATAATAACAATATGTTTCTATTCAGTCGTTTAGCATAACCTCAAATAAACAAAAAGCTTATGTTTAGTAATGAATTAAACTTTAGACAGTAGACTTATCTACTTACCTGATCCCAATTGCCTTAAAAAATCAATTTCAAAACTCTGGACATTCCAGTAAAATTACATGTTGTGGATTAAGTGAAAACAAGTACATATCCACTGCACACAACACACTACTACTATCCTCCTCCTATTTTAATACTCATTTTCTGTTTAGTTACTGACTTTAGCTACTGGCAAAATAAATAAATCAACAAAATGTGCTACGTTTAATTTTACTTCTAGGATAAATTCAGTATAAACAGAACTTGTGCTGTAAAATGAGTAGATAAACATTAAATAGTTATTTAACATAATTTGTAATCATTATATTTCCAACATTTATTTTTAATACTATATGGTATACACATTTTTGTGTATTTTTATATATTATTATTTTATTTGTTAAATGAAAAAGGACAGTGAGTGGAGAAAGTCTCACCAGCTGCGAGTGCATAAGACGAGTAGCTGTGTCTCTGTGGCCACTGACGCAGCAAAGATAACAGAGCAGGTTGAGTTTAGCACGTGGCGAGTTGGTGGTTCCAGATCCCTGCCGTTCCACAGACTCCAGGACAGAACATATCTGCTGGAGGAACGCAGACCAGTCACCTGAGCTGAGACACACTAAACGCTCAGCTAAAGAAGAAAGAAGAAAAAGGAGAAAAAGAAACTTTTACAAAAATGGCGTGATGAAAAATGCTGATTAATTTTGTGTTACAGATTTATTAAAAACTATGGGCCTATATTTCACCTGAATATGCAGAGACACACAGTGTTTTAGAGTCAAAACGGACAGGAGCAGTTTTCAGAATCTGTGAAAATAAAAAAGTATTTTTTTTTTCCAAACTGTTTCAATAAAATAACTAAGTACATGTGCCTCACAGTTCTACACACTGTAGAAAAATTCAAACAGGTTTACCTTAGGGTTATCCATGATAGGAGTCACAGTCAGGTCTGAGTCTGTGTATAAGAGCGCCTTAATGTTTGCACCTCCATCGCACTGAAAATCCTCCAATACAGTGCTATCCTGAGATTACAGTGGAGAGAACATTTATAATAAATCATTATTTGGTTTCAAGCTTGAAAAACTTTATAACTTTATTATCCACTAGGTGGTGGTATGGTACCACCAATGGAATAAATGCCCCCTCAACTTCATTTATTAGATGGACAGAGATTACACTTATAAAAAGATGCATCTCTTTCCTGATATGTTTTTTTTTTAGCATAAAAAAGTGTGTATGTACACTTAATAGTACCTTGACGTCCTTGTCTGTCTCTTTGGTAGCACTGCTTGTTCTGGGAGTTGGGCATGAACTATTATTAAATATACAATAAAAGGAAGAAACAAATAAATGTAGATTAGTACGTTTTGTAAATTTGTTCCCCGTATAGTCAGTTATATAAAACATGTATAAAACATGTGCCATAAAATCAATTAAGCCTTCATGTATTACAATGCATATTAGTGTAATTAATTAAATGCATTTGTTTAATTAATTAAACTGCACTGAACATACATATTAAATAGTGAAAAGTTTAGACACATCTTAAAGTCAGTGTTATTTTATTATATAAAAATGTTTTTCATTGTAGATAATTATAAAGTCGTCCAAAACAAAAAGAAAAAACTATGGAATTATTAAGTAAACAAAAAAGTGTTAAATAAGCCAGAATATTTAATATTTTAGATCTTCAAAGCAGGCACCTCTTGTTAAGACAGCTTTGGAAATCTTGGCATTTTCAGCTTTGTGAGGTAGAGTCACCTGGAATGGTTTTCAGTTAACAGCTGTGCTGAACCGGCCTCTTAATTTGTTTGAGCATCAGTTGTAAAGTTGTGAAGAGGTAGAGTCAGCATACAGTGAATAGCCCTATTTGAGTAATGTTCTAATCTATATTAAGGCAAGAACTACTCAACTCAAAAAAAAGAAATTAAGAAATAAAGGTCAGTCAATCCAAAAACTTTAAAACTATCCTCAAGTGTAGTCTCAAAGACCTTCAGAAACATTGACACCCCATATAAAAACCCACATAAATGCTTTACAAAGATTTTTAGTTTAACATCTTTTTTACTATACGATTCCTTATGTGTTCTGTCATAGTCTGAAAAACTTCAGTATTAATTTACAATGTAGGGTGTCATATAAAATATAAAATAATAACATTGAATGAAAATGCGTCCAAACTGGTACTGTATGTTGATTATTAACATGAACATAGAATGTAGAATGTAACTGCAAAACACAATCAAACAGAACACAACTACTAATAGATAGAATGTAACTGATAAACATAAGTCTGCACAAAGTTTATATGGCGGGGGCTGACATACCTTAAAAGGAAAATAGATTCTCTGGCACCTGTTTCCAATACAGGCTTGGGTCTAAACTCAGTCATACTTTCTGAAAAAAATAAATACAAAAAGAAAACTATATGTAATACAACAGAATAGGAAATGATACGCATGTACTTTATATCTCTATAATACCTGATGTGGTCAACTTAAAGTGCTCATATTACAAAACTTTCCTTAATTAAAAAATAATTGAAAGTGTCATTTGAGTGTCTTTTAACCTAGGGCAGCATAATAAGGAAAAAATAATTAAATTGTGATATTTTGTTGTTCTGTAATATAGATTGTGATATAAAAAAAAAGCCTAAACCTATAATTCTACCAAATGCCTTAATACATCACTGATTCGACATATTAATAATATCTTTTGTGTATTGAAGATCTTATAAATAAATAAATAATATTGGGGAGATATAATCTGCCTCTAATAAGTAGGTCATGAAAATGAAAACAGTGCCAATTTTCCTTTTGTGTCGAGCAAGATGACTATTATGTATGCTGATTATACGGAGTGATTTTGTTTGCATTAATCTTTTAATGAAGAGTAACATTAACCATTCGCATATATATTAGTGTTAAAGACACAGTACAGAAACATGTAGAGGAACCTAGTGCAGATTTACTGTGACATGCCTGGATAGCTAAAGCAGATTGTCCCAAGCACTGCAGCAGAATGTACTGTTCTGTGTCTATAATACATCATTCAAAAAGACAATTTCACATAAGCTCACTCTTCTGCCCTATGTCTTTATGACACTGCCCTATGGCCTCTTTTGTGGTATTAACCAACTGCAGTCTAATCCTTGAGCATATGAACACGTGTGTGGACTCATGTCTACAAAGACAATGCTAGAATTTTGCACACTGCTGTCTTACATGATAAAATAGTATCTGTATAACAATTGTACAGTTAAGAGTACACAACATTTATTTTTACCTAATATACACATATATTAAAAAAAATTATTAAAAAAAATTGGGCGAACCACGTATGATCTATGTGCAATACAGGCAGATAGATCATACAGCCTGAGGTGTACGTGTACAGTGTCATGCCTACTGCATTACCTAATGTGAAGGACTTGCTGAGCTGTTGGTTAGTTGAAGCAGCTGCTGCCCGAGCCACTACTGATGCCTGAGAGGACATTGATTCCAACTGTACACTAAAATACACAACACAAGTAGACACTGGGTTAATGTCATCCCTGATGTTTACTGATTTTCACATGCCTTCCTTTTAAATGCTGATTGTTGAAAAAATATGCATATATATTTTTTTATTATGATTATTCCTTTTTTTGTACGCCACATGCAGAGAACACTGCTGTCATCACAGTTTAACGGCAGAATTAGAATGTAGGTATTACCATAATCTATTATGAAAAATGCCCCCCTTTTGCCTGTAAGGCCCCTCAGTGCCTCACATGGCCTTTGTTAAGGGTTACTCACATTTACTGCTGTCAGTGCTAAAATAATCCTTGCCCTCAGCACGCAAGGCACAGAGGCAGCTTATTCCTCTCTACAGCACTGGATTAAATTATTATATTATTTCAATAATGTGCTTTGTTTCAATAGCTTTAATGTGTGCTCTAGTGGTTCTCAATTCTTGTCTTTTAGCAATGCACAAGTAGTCCAGCTCCATCTAGAGAGCTGAACTCCAGACCTTGTAGGGCTTTACAAAGACCTATTGTAAAGTGCATGAGGACAAGATTTACAAACACTAAAGTGTGAACTACACCCATCCCTCTGATTAATTGAAAGGATATTCTGTATGTAAGGCTTTACTGGAAATTCACATTTTTTATTGGTTAAATTCTGTATATTTTCTATTTTCTTAACAGACTAAAACAGTGACGCAATGGTAATGGAGTGGTAGATGTGGCGTAGAGTGTAACACTGCCAGTCCCATACCAAACCAGTGTTTAATTCCCTGGCCAGGCAAGCACACCATGCTACACCAATAAGAGTACTTGGGCAAAGACTGCTAACACTACAGCCGCCCACTTGTGTAACATGGTTCAAATGTTAATTTTGTCTGTATACATTCGTCAAACAAATGCAAAAATCTATATTGTGATTTAATTTGTGCTTTGTGGTTATAGAATAAATGAAGTACTTTAACAACAGGGTTGCATCAGTATACCAACATTAGGTGTACCACGGTACAAAAAAGGTGGCTATCATACAGTGTACAGACAGACAAACTCACCAATGTGTTCCTATTTTCAAAGTATAAAAAATAAATAGTTAAAAGGAGCATCAGATCATGGGTTTCTTATTTATTTTCCAATTTAGACATCAATAAACTATAATCTTTACCTATAGCAAGGCCATTTTTCACCAAAAATCTTTTTTTACCCCATTTTCTTTAAGGGTCGATATATAAGACGAAGACCAAGAAAAAGAAGAACAGCAGCAAGGAAAAGCATAAAAACTAACAAGAGGGCAAATTGTGACATCTGTATACTGTGATAGTGTAAAGCAGTGAATTTTCTTAAATGTTCATCAGACTGTGAGATATGGTTGACAGTCTTTCAACACTGTAGTAAAAACAAACAAAAACTGGAATGGGATCATAGATAAGCACTAAGCAGTGGTGTCACAGCAATTAAAATTACCTGGAAGTAAGAGAAGCATCTTCATCTTCAACACCCTCTGATGAGCCCTCCACTAAAAATGCTCCCCTCCAAAAAGGGTGCAGTAACAACTGTTCCCAGTTCAGCCTGTATGGAATAGAGTGGTATTGGTATATCTTCCATAGCTTATGTCAAATTTATTTAAATGCCTTAGACTCAATTACACGAAAATAAAGTATGCTTTTCTACAAGTCATTTAATTTAAATGGTACACAGTAAAAAAAAAAAAAATAAAAAAGCAAGAGTAAGTCAGTGATGATATGCGCACTATATACGGGACTTTAAAATTTTAGAAGTGGCTAAGCACATTTAGGGTATCCAGCTGATTTACCTATTTAAAGGGTCCTTTTGCAACAGACCCTGTAGTAAGCTTTGAAACTCTTGACTGGGCGGAGAACAAGTGAAACCTTAAAAAAAAGCACAATTACATTTTAAAACTGTCAAAACCTTTAGCGATAATTATACAAATTGTGGACAAGAGTTGGTAATGTTACCTTTTTGTACTGGAGGTGGAGGATCTTCATGTAAAATAAGATCAACCAACTCAGTAAAGGTCTCAGAGACAAATGGTGGGTTTCCTGCAAAAAATTAAAGACCAAAGATTGACATTCACTGCCTCATTGTTGCACTCGAATACTATGTTGTTAACCACAATGTAGTCATATTACAGCTACAATTATTTTTATTTAATTTATTTAAGCATTTAGCTATTTGGTGTAAACACACACACATTTATATTATATTTATATAGTGAAAGAACTTAAAATCCTGCCAGTAAAATATTTTTCTGAGCAGTATTTAAGGGTAAAAATGTTCTGACCTGTAAACATCTGATAGAGAATGCACCCCAAAGCCCACAGATCACTGGAGATATTAGTGGTAGACCCTCTCAGCAACTCTGGTGCACAGTACAGTGGAGAACCTGAAGATGATTAGATAAATGGCACAGATGGCACCAAGATTAGGCACACTTGAACTACATCTATGTCCCGTTGTGCTTTGTGTAAAGTGTAAACCCTTAGAAATCATATTTTTTATACATGTATAAAGTGCTGATGGTAGGTACGGACCTTGAGCTCGGTTCCTGATATTTTTTGTAGGTGTGGCACATTCTTTGTCTCCACCATCCTCTGACATCACAAGAGCAAAGAAGTCCTCAAGGTTTTCCCCTTGTGCTTTAGCCAAGCCAAAATTAGAGTACTTCAGAGTCCCTGGACCATCCAGCAAAATCTAAACATAAGCAGGCACGTTCAGAATACAGGTACAAATATTGGTCATTACAGACACACATTAATTATTAGAGTACCTGTTTTAACAGTTTAACAGTAGAACAATAAAACAGGAATACCTAAAAATATTTTGTGTTACTTTGTATTGGTATATGCAGACATACCTTAGCAGGGGTGAGATCAGAGAACACTATGCCAGAGTCATGGATGTACTTTAGTCCTTTAATTAGGTCCTTGGCAAATTCACGCACAATATCATCAGATAAGCATTCATCCTGGGAAATAACTGAATCCAAAGTTCCTCCTATGAAGAGAACAACTGGAATTAACTAAAATATATGTATCTTACATTCTTAATAATCAAAAAAAGAAAAAACAACCCAGTGAATATGCAATAGGGGTGAAAAACACAGGGCATTAATGCTATCTGTGTAACTAAATAGGATAAAATACTCCTAAATAATCAAATATCAAGAATTATGTATTTACTGGTGTCAGCTTCACAAAAATTGACAACCATTATTTTTCATGGTATTCATTCGATTAGTGCCACCACATTAGGATGCAAGACAATATATACATGCAATTCCTCAATGTTGTTTTTTTAGCCAATATAACTAAATAATATCTGTGTTTGATAGTAACCTGTGCACAGCTCCTCCACCAGCCAGAGATGGTTACTAGTCTCGTACCACTCATAGAAAGAGACCACATTGTCGTGCTTGAGATCATGTGCAAGTCGGACCTGTTCATGTCAGTAGCACAAAGAGAAACAAACATTTTAATCATTTTAATTTAAACACTGAAACAGATCAAAAACTTGAAGCTTGCCTGTTTTGTGCACTTATAGATTCAAAACATTAATACTTTATCTTTCTATGTTACTCACATGGTTGGTTAATTCAGGCCTCATGGTCTTCTCACTGCAGATGATGGCCACAAAATGTATGCTCCCTTTTCTCCTGCCCTTGTAAACAACGGACTTGCTTCCTCGTCCAATTTCTTCATACAAAATGAAGTTTTCCATTTGGGACACTTACTGCTAAAGAGAAGATTGTTATAAGATACTGTTAAAATGTTCATGTTTTGTAAATACATTTCTAAGAAAAAAAATATTTTTTTCTAAATTAGCAAAAATAATTTAAAAGAGATTGTGGACTAGGTCTCCCACCGAATGTACAAAATATCATTACTGGGTAAAAACAATAACATTTACTGTACATTCAGTACTGTGTGAGAACAATTGTATTGTTAATATATAATTTTATAAAAAAATATATATATATTTCCAACTGAATAGCTCAGAGGAGAATAAATCTTTTGGAAAAAGCTTCTTAACACAAAAATGATGAATGATGCTGAATGATGCTTGCAAGACACTCTCTTATCATGTACTCCTAAACACACTTGCTCGCACACTCACTCACTCACTCACTCTCTCTCTCTCTCTCTCTCTCTCTTTCCATTTCTCTCTCTCTCTACCTCCTTTCCTTTCTCTCTCTCCCTTATACCAAGTGTGCCCCCCACAGTAAGTCAATACTTAGGAGGTAGCTAAAATGTCAAAGCTGTAATACTGAACTAGCTAACTACTTTAACTGTTTAACGTTAACCAGGCTAACAAACTTACTAAGAACACATTCCCTATCATATTTCACACCAGACTAGAACGTCTAAACCTACTCACTACCACTAGCTTATTTTAACTAAAAAGTTGACGTAACTATCTCGTATTCTTAGTAGCTAATGAAACTGTTCGCAAAGCACGTAAAAAAATACTAAACTGTGCTACCCACAATGCAGCGTCTTAGCCAGTTAGGTAGTTAGCTAGCTAGCTGAAGTTAGCTAATACTTACAGTGCCTACAATGCTAGCCAGCTGCAAACTTAAGGCGTTGGGAACTCCTTAAAAGTTCAAACAAACTCTACCAGGTGAAAACACTGACTGAAATGTTTCCCTAAATTTCTGAGTGCGTCTTTTCTTATCATAGCGATGCATTAACGCTCAAAAACTCAATTTAACTTCTTAATAAACCGCGAAAGAGATAAACAGCTGTCAGACGGAAACAAAGTTGGAGTGTTTTAACATTAGAAATGGGGGAATTTTGCCTATTTAGTACTTACACTGATTGTTTAAGAATACTGAATCCCTTATCCCTTTCTATTGTTTTTTTTTAACACAAATAAACACAGATATAAACGTCCGTTTTTGTGGTTTTAAACACAACAAACATCCTGAGGGTCCTTTTTTGTTTTTCTGCGCGCCCCTGCACACCCACGATTGAGCTGTCCCCCCGTTGCTAAGTTGCAGACAGCACGCGCTCACAGCTTGCAGTGGAGTGAGCATGCGCGTTTCAACGGTTAGAGATACCCGTTTCCCTTTCACTGTTCATGAGGCATTGTTTTGTTTGGAAAACTAATTTCACAAGGTTTGGTTGTGATAAAGGTTTAGTTATAGAAGCCTATAGTCTCAGTATAGTATGCCTGCCCATTCATACAACTATGTAGAACACGACCAATTCTTTCCCATCTATACTACACAACCTGTTACAGTTATCATTCTGTTTATTCATACTTTATCTATTATGAAATCAAAGATACACTTCTTTTTTCCTGTGAGGTTTGGAATCATTAAAATTAATCTTATCTTACTTATTTGTACAAACCTACTTCTGTCATTTGTTCCATTCAGTCAAAATAATGCATAAAGTATGTATAAAGTTCTTGGAACCTAATGAAACATTCCTATGAGTAAATGTAACGATGAAATACACTGCCATTAAAAAGTTTTAGAACACCCCTATTTTGAAAATACATTACATTATTTTATCATAATGTGACGTAATTTCACCTCATTTAAGAAATGTAGTATTTTCTATTTAGACATCCACATTTTAAAAGGATGACCATATATTTGCTGACTGTTTGCAGCAGCTGTGATTGGCTGGGCAGTGTTAGAGGAGCTAATAATGAGTGCTGTGATTGGCTCAGACTACTGATAAAGAATTCTATTCTATTCTATTTCCCTAAATACTGCTCCTTCTCTCCATTCTTTCTCCTCGTCTCCTCTGAAGAGGGAAGGAGGGGAAGGAACGGAAAGGAGGTGTAGCAAATGTTTCTCGACTCATTCCAATGCTTGTTAGGCTTTATCCACTTTTCTCTGGAGTTTTTAGACGCGAATTATAAATTGCAATGTTAAACAGCGCCTCCTAGCTGTGGGTGGGCACAGTGGTGGGGGAGAGGAGAGGAGAGGAGAGGAGAGGGGGGGTCCGTTGGGTTGGGTGACGTCACGGACTGTGAATGCTGCTGTATGGGGAGAGAGAGAAAGAGAGAGAGAGTGAAGAGAAGGGAGGGCTGTGGAGCTGCTATGTGAGAGGTGCGCTGTTTGGTTCACACACCGGCTTTTTGAGAAGGAAACGGTTTAAGGGCACCGACCTTCTTTTACAATGTCTTCACCACTCAGCAGATAACTTTCCTCATCTCTCCTCGGCCACACAGAGCCGCACGGGCAGCTCACGCGCACTGAGGATTAAAACAGATGGATGGTCACTGAAACTCACCGGCTACGGTCACTTTTTTTTCACTCCTCGCGTTTCAGCCTGAAAGAGGACCTGTTTCCTGCGGGAGAGACTCTTTTACACCTCCAGCTCCAGATAACCAAACATCCTAGGATCAACAGCGCCTGGCTTCTTCTGAGGAAGTTGTTGTGGAAGTAGTCTTGGTGTAGTTTAATTATTTATTCATTAGTTTTAGTTAAACTAGGAGGCTCTCGGGCAGGCGGTGGTTGTGGGAGTAATAATAATAAAGGGAGGAGAAAGCCCGTCTCTGAACAATCAGTCCTACAGAAAACACCCCCATTCCTTGGGTAAGTAGATAAGTTGGTCTTCCTGTGATAAACGCTGCTGTGCTCTCTCTGTGAACCTGCTCAGCTGAGCTCAGCCTCCACGCTGTGAACCTGTTGTTGTACTGTCAGGAACTCTGAGGGTCTGTGGAGAACATGTGTGAGCTAGTTTTACTCTCATCATACTCTGTTTCTTGCTTACTTGCTGACCTCTCTCTCATTCATTGACCTGATCTTTGCCAAGAGTCCCCATCAGTCAGCAACTTTTAATAAGCTCAGCAGATCTCACTAGCAGATTAACAGTATCTGCTTACAGTCAAATCTCCATTTCTCTACTTTAAAAACAATAACATTACTTAAGGAACACTGACTCACTGACCACATTTCATTACAAACAGTGACATTTTGTTTTAAAAAATACAGCTTATATAATTATTAAAATTATATAGCAGTTTTTAAGAATCTGACACCACTAAGTCATTTTGTCTGAATATCCAAATATTGCAATACATATACACTATTGTGCAAATGGCTTGATACAGTATTTTACCACATTGCCCACCTCTTCTCAGAATCTATGACTGATTATTTAACTGATCTCTGTTTTTATTGTTTTACACTTACACTTTTGTACTGAAACTCAGTAACAGCCAGTAATTGATTGTTAGGCCTGAATGCACGTTTAAAAGAAGTCAGCCATGTTCTTAGAGTTGCCAATTTAACAGTTGCAACTAACTCTCCTACTGCCAGATCAAATCAGATAAAGTGACCCCTGCTATTTCTATTTCTGTCAAGATATCACCCATGTCATGTGCCCCTCTTAATGGGGTGCCTGTCTGGTGTCTAACCTTGGACAGAGGAAAAACAGTATTAGAAATTGGTCTCTTAGTTAGGGATGTACATTAATATTCGTCTCAAATTAAATTAAATTGAATAAATCGACTAACGCAACATTCAGAAGACAGTTAGATTTGACTGTTGTTTCATATCAGTAATTGATTGATGTATTTATCGAGCTATTGATAAGCACAGTGTTTAGATACTGCTTAACTACTTTACTGAAACATCTTTTTTTTTTCATTTAACAGCATTTGGAACAATCAAGCACTGGATATCATATTTGCATAGTCTTAGTGCACATATTAATCTAAATCAGAAGTCCGTTGCAATGCAAAAAAGGGACATCACAATCTGTTTCCTTAAACAAATCGCTCTATAGCCTGAACATAATCTGTGTATAGGTCATCTGTCTGTCTGTTAGTTTAGTCTGAAAATGGGCAGACATTGATATTTCTTTTGTATAACTGTTTATAAACTGAATCGACAGATTTAATGTAAGAAACAATTAGTATTAATACTTCCACACTTTTTTGGTTGGGGGGTGTTATTTAGTTTATCAGAAACTGTAAAATGTATGCACGCCACAAGTAAGTCTGACATGCTATAGAACTGGCTAAACCAGCTACAGCTTTGAAATTGTTTACTTTTGTTGTGCTAGCTTTATGAATGAAGAGTTGTTTAGTGTGAACTGAGTGAGTGAACTGATGGGGCTTGGAAAGTTGCATAATTTGTCCTTGCTCATGGTGTCCCCCTAAGTGAACTAGGGTGCACTGTAGTGTTATTAAAGTGGTTTTACAAATTGTATTTTTTAGAGCTTTTCAATTATTGATAATCTCTGTCTGCAATTACTACAAATTAGTGGCTTTCCTTGGCCCCTTGTTTGTTTATTCATTTTTTTTTTCTTTAAATAATGGTACCGGTATACAAGATAAGATTTAGTTGACTACAGTGTAGCTTGTAACTTCAGATTGTTTTTATATAATGGTTTATACAAACAAATACATGAATTCTAAGTTTTCTTTTTGGAAGTGTGTTTTCTGTTTGGTTCAGTTTTACATCATGGCTCATCATCAGCAGCCCAATGAAAATGAGCTGTCCGGTGTATTAAACCTTTTTATTATAGATTATATGATGAATCTGGATTTCATTAACTGTATTATTGCTTTGATTATAACTTTATTGATGTAAACTTTGATATCTGTTTTATTGTGATGTAACTTTCCCGAACAAATTAGCCAACACTGTAATATTTCTTTATGTAATGCTTGGTTATGTGTCAACTTGCCCTAATAAAAGTTCTGATCTTGTCAGGTTAGTAATAACCCATTTTTTATATGAATTCCTGTGCATTTTACCCCACTTTTCTGATAACAGAACACAACACAGAACACAAAATTATGTTCGGACCATTTTTTGCATATGTGAATTGTATTCAGACCGATATTTAAATGTCTGCACATCACAAACCCATATAAAATACGATTTTGGCTAATCTGATCCAAACTACAAATAGGAGGCAGTTTGTAATGTGATTATAATCTGATTTGTGCAGATCGGATTGCACAATACCAGCAAGCTTGCAGAGTTACTGACATTTACATTGTTACCACAGCAGCCCATGCAGATAGGTTTGTGATGTCCAGACAGGCAAATCCAATCTGATCACTGGCAAATATCAGTGTTGACAGTCATCTCAAATTCTCTGATTTGAGAAATAAAACAAATCCAATTTGCCTGAACATATCCTAAAATAATAGTAATCTGACAGGTAGGATGCTTTTTATTAAGACTGTGTAACTTTAGACAATGCTTTTATTAGAGAATAAATTAAACATATTGTTTATTTGAAAAATAATGCTCCATTAAGTTTGATTAGTATCGCCCAGTACAGCATAATAACACATATGTCTAAACCTTCAAGCCATACCATGTTAATGCTTTGTGAAATACAATCAGCTGTGTCCTCTCTAGAGATGACAGGAAAGAGGGAAGTCCAGTGTCCTTGCAGGGCTCTTTGTTTCTGCATATGTGACTCTCCGCTGAGACACGTGTGTCATTGCTGTGTCTGCAGTGACAGCTTTGAGAGCGTATCACATTCAGCCTGCCTGACTCTCAGACCACTTTATAACCCTTTGTTGGAGGCTCACTGTACTGTATATCACTCTACATAATTAGGTACCTTCGCTTCTTCAGTGTTGTGACTGCACGTGCTCAGACCATTCCCATTACTCTTAAAGTGTGTGGTATTGACTGCCCTGGCCTTCAGTAAGTTTAAGTGACCTTTGTATGTCTGCAGAGGAGACACGGACAGTCATAATGGACTTAGTCTGACGGTCTCTCTCTAGATATGTCTATTTTTCTCTGTTTTGTAAAGCTGTAATGTACTTTGTTTATCCTTTATGTCTGCAGTTTGTTAATTTATTGGTATATATACATTGTGCTCTCAGGGTATAATACCCATGTGTAAATGCATTACTGGTAACCCCATCTACACAATGTAGTCCTGCTTCCTAAGGATCCTAATGGCATTTTAACTGTGTTCAGCATATTCAACTGCTCTTGCTTAATGACCAGACTTGGTTATTTCACCTTACATACACATAAAAATGGTTTATAACTAAAAGTATTCATCCAGTAGGTTTGTCACGATTACTGCTTTTGATTGGATGATATATTGTCCCAGAAGTAAATGTAAAAAACATTTTGGTTAGCGTCATTCTGTGCCATCCATTTAATGGCCATAAGAGCAAAATAATACAGTTACCCGCTTTAAAGAGCAAATATTTTTTTATTATAAAAATATGGATTATATTGAAATATGTATTTTCTTAAATATCCTGAATAAATCAATATACTAGCTCAATCACATTTAATGGGCTCTTCTTGCTAAGAAAAAATCATAATAGGGAGTATCAAGATCAGCTAAAATGATTTTTTTTATACGATAAGTCAATAACATAATTGTCACAATTTTCATACTTATAAATAAGTATATCTAACATTTTAATCTTTAAGATGAATCCATCACCGATGCAGGTGTTTAGATGCAAAATGCTCTCCATAAAAAGGCACTGGCAGTAGAGTGGAAGCTCTGGAGCTGCCAGATATTATAACACCATAAGCTACAGCAAGTGTTTGCTAGGGAAGGATCAAGCCCTACTTGCATTGGGCTGTGGAGGAGTGCAAGTACTTTTTTTAGAATGATTGAACTCCATCCAGTACCTTTGGGAGTGTTAGTTGTAAAAGTAGATTGTTAGTAGATTGTTTTAAAAATATTAGACCAATACCTTTGTACTGAATGCAATCAAATCCTCAAAGCAATGTTTCAGCATCTGGTGTAAAGCATTTCTAGAGTTTCCTTCGAATCAAAACCAAGAAAAGTACAAAGAGAAGCGCTCCAACAACAAAAGCAGAGTTTGACCTGAGAGAAAGAACTGACAGTGGAGAACAAAGAACAAAAATGCAGGACATTCTATTTATTAATACCTTTAAGTTTGATGTTTCACAAATATATTTATCTTAATGTTCTTTGTTGTCCACTGTCAGTTCATTCTCTCAGGTCAAACTCTGCCTTTGTTGTTGGAGCCATCCTCTTTGACCTTTCCTCAATTTTGATTCAAAGGAAACCAGAAGGGATCTCGAGTGTGCATATTGACTGTTCCACTGTCCACTGGGAAATGGGCTGCCCTCTGCCATCTGTGCAGTATTGACAGAGCAAATGATAAGAAGCAGAATATTGAATTGCATTATAGGTGTGTACTCTTCTTATTATTAAATTTGTGGCCTCTCTAGTATTGTATTCCTCTGGCATAGATTTTTAAACTGATGAGTAAAACTACCTCTGCTTTCATCAGCCTCTTCTTTTATCACATGACAAATGCAGTTAACTGTTCGACAGGCACTGTATCAGAACTGTTTGACTGTAACACCCCACAAGTCAGTGTATAGCACTGTGTGCTATTTATAAAGCTTGCTTCCTGTTCTTCTTTTTTAAAGTTTCGCTTTGTATTTGAGCTGTTTGTGTAAGACATGCGTTGTGATCTCGTATGCATAATGTAGTAGAACTGAATTCCTTGTGCATTCCTGATACTATCATGATCTCTCTACCCAGACAGGAAGGTAGCAGTGTGATTTACAGTGATAAACTTGCTTGGTTCAGTGATGGACTTTGATAAAGGTCACATGATCATGTGATTAAGTATAAATGATAGCTTACCTTTTAACTGGTACCTTTGTGCCCCATAATACCAGTTGGCATGTATTTGTAAATCATTAAGTATAACCAGATAACTGTGCACTTAACCCACAAGAAATGTACATTTAGAGTGTAAAGTCTCCTGCGTGAAGGACCAAAAGCAGTGCATTAATTGAGCCTGTACCAACGGCCTTATAGGAATGTCTTACTTAGCGGCATATTTAAATTAGTTTCGGCAGTTATTTACAGTCACAAGAGTCTAGGCTCCAACCTATGTCAGATAACCATCTTATGAACATATTTTGAAGTAATATGAATAAAAATATTTTATAGCAATTGTCTCAGGTGGCTGTTTGTAAGTAGTAATTACCTCTAATTACGAGGTACCCTAAGCTGTACAACATTTTCCTACAGTCATATAGAGATAATAGGAGAAAGACCAGAATCAAAGCTTTATTCTGACGTTAAGACAGACACATATCTACAGATGCTATAGCTACACCAAAACACTGGCCTGCCGCTGGTGACGTGAAAACGCCTTCACGGGAACGCCCAATCATGACCAGTCCCCTCATTTATAAAACATATCTACCAGTACCACTTCAAACTCTGATCAAGAGAAGTTTCTTACATGTTTCACAATCTGTGTAGGTATTATCACTTTTGCACTTGTAGGGAGGCACTGTCTGGAATGCATCATCAGGATGCATCAAACTAAAATTAAAACCAGTTCAGCATTTCACTGTATTATTCTAACACCTAGCTGAGGTCTTGTCTAGTCTCCTAGCAACAGTGATTCACTGAATTTCTCCTTTCCAGTTATAGGGTTACAGACGAACATGCTTAGATACCTTCCTCTGTGACTTTGCTTTCTAAATATAAAGGCATTTTTGTAATAGTGGTTAGGTCCTTGTCTGTCTGTCTTAGTCTTGTACAGACTGATTGCTGCTCTTGGTTAAGGTTACTGAGTTTAATTGGTTGGCATGGCCTTTTTCACTCTTGCTGTCCCTCCTTCTGCCCTCTTACTCAGTCAGCCCGTGTAGCCAGAGTCTTTCAAAAAAGTGACATGACATATTCAAACCCCTCTTTCTGGCAGAGCCCTGCAGGCATCAGAGACCACAGGGGGAAAAGGCATCAGCTGAGACTTCAACAGAAATGTTTTCCGTGTTACACCCCCCTCCCCGCTCCCCCCTGCACTCTTGCTTAACTGCCATGCTTGTGAAACTGAGTGGCCAAGTGACACGGAATACGAGCCGAGCCTAAAGGACAGTGAGAACATGATATATGATATAATCATATTTGCTAGATGAATGAAACCAGCTGAAATGGCTCTGTGTAGAATGTTTGTTATAGAACAGGGCTCTGCTGTGCCTCTCAAAGGAGCACCCCTGCATTTGAAGACGTGGTTTGCAAGACAATGGGATGAGTCTGAATACACTAAAAAGGAAGACAAATCTCTGTGACCATATGGGGCTAGGCTAATATAATTTAGCCTAACTAATATAATTGGCCAGTCATAAGCTCACAGTAAGGCCACAGTATATAAAACATGGTTATAAGCAGTTCTTTTATATTAACAATAATTTATTTTCTAGAAAACAAGACTGTCGTGGCTATATGATCAAGAACATTTTAGTTTGATGAATCCATTCCGAATTAATACAGATAAAAAGAGAATAGATGAAACTTGATAATAGCTGTTAGGGGTAATGTTGCAATGATTTTAGCAGTTTTTCTAAGCTGAATGCTGTTGGTCTCGTTAGATAGAAGAAGTATTGCTATTTGCTGTTTGTTCAGGGTATGATAGGCATGCATTTTTATTATATTACATTTGGCATATGTTTTGTCCAAAGCAAATTACAATAATGATGTACATTTAGTAATAGATATAACATGGTATATCACAAAAACAATACCAAACATATATATTACATAGCAACATCATAGCGAGCACATAGTAACAAAAGCATTGCAACGTCCTCTAGGACTGCAGCTAATGATTATTTTGGTAGTCAACTAATCTGATGATGATCTGATATCAATTAGTCAACGACTATTTCTGGCATGACCTTCATCTCTAAAAACGAGATAAAAACAGCTGAACATGAGATTTAAAAAGCATTTAAATGTCTAGATGATGTTTAAAGGTGAGTGAGTAGATATGTAATCTGTTGTGTTTGGGCACTTTTGAAGACACAGACTAAGTAGAGTGTAATCTGTGTGAGTGAGCCATTTACCCATCGCCCATTGCTCTTCTATCCCCAGCACTTTGTGTAACGCGGTTCTGTTACAAATAACGATTAGTCGACAGTGTAATTTGTAGTTGACAAATTAAAATAATTAACATTGTCGATCGTATCGACTAATCATTGCAGCCCTAACTTCCTCAAACCACTTTTGCTGCAGAACAGTTCTCTCAGGAATTCAGAGGAATACACAGGATATGCATTAATTGTTGACTGCATACAATCATATCAGCCAGTAAAGCAGGAGTGGGAGTTTACTGAGCTCACAGCCTAGTTTTAAGTGGTGTAGAACAAAGAAGAGCTGAAGGAGCTTTGTCCATATGGTGCTTTATCCATTAATACTTAATGAACATAATTTGGCACATGACTGTTTTGTTATAAGGCCAGTGAAATCCCATGTACAGCACTTTGTGCTTGGTTAGAGGCTGTTGGAGTGCATTATTGATCTGAGTTCAGGAGACCTTGCAGAGTTTGAAGGTTAATGGCCATGGTTTGCTGAAGGTCACTTGGGGTCTTGTATGGCTGCCATAGGTGTTTGCTCACTCTTTTAATGGTGATGTAACTGCTGATCTCAGTTTAAAATAAAATTGTATAAGAACAAAAGATCAAATTACATGAAAAAAACGTATTAAACAGCACATACTCTAACATGTTTGAACTAAGACATAAATTTCTATTATTTAAGTCAAAGATAGGGAAAATGGCTTAAGCACAAATAAAACATAATTTGTGTTCAAATGAAAAAAATAAAAAAAATGTAAAAAAGCCCAAATAACCTTCCTAGCATTCTTACTAGTCTCTCGGATGTGAACTGTAATATATTTAATGGATTAGTGTTTTTGTTGAAACTCTGTTATCTTTACTGCATTTATGTATATTGGTTGCTATTGAGATTAGAATTTTCCACAGCTTAATTCATCAACACTGCATATAATCAGTTTGCTGAGCTTGCGGAAATCATTTTGATACACAAAATCTGTGAATGAACTGTTACACACGCAATAAATCTATTATGTGCCAGTTTTGAGGTTAGTAGGCCAAGATCTTTTTAATGCCAGATTAATGTTGCACGGGGACAGCTGACATGCTTTGATTTGAGCTTTTAAAATGATATATTTGATGCTTTTGTTCTCCTAAAGTGACCATAGTAGAAGATCATGCAGCGGTTCAACTGTTAACTTGTTAAGTCAATATTTAGATGATACAGACTATTCTAGATTCTAAATACATCATATAGCAAAAAGAATTTCAGAATCCTATTGAAATGTCGTTATGTTGGGCAGCAAACTCCCCTGACCTAAACCTCATAGAAAATCTAGAAATTAGAAATTGGCCAACATTTCTACAGTAAATATAATTTTTTAATATTATTCTAATTTTCTGAGAGACTGAATTGTGGGTTTTCGTTAGCTGTAAGCCATTCTAAAGTAACATCATAAACATTAAAAGAAATAGACGCTTGAAATAGATCACTATGCCATGAATCTTTATAGCATATAGTATATAGTGTATAGAATAGAGTGTCACTTTTTAAATCAAATGACTGAAAAAAAGAACTTTTTGATCAAATTCTAATTAATTGAGATGCAGCTGTTCATTGTGCCATGAGAGCCAACAAACAGATTGTGTTAGAATAAAAGTCACTAATCCAAATGGACTGTACCAGAAAACAAACCAAATAAACAAACCAATCATGTAAAAAAAAACAAAAACATTAAAATAATCAATACAAAGGATGCGGTAGCACCAAATATTTTTTTCATATTCAAAGCTACAATTACTGTTTTACATTTGTCTCCCTTTTTTTTTTGGCTGATCTGAAAAATGAACTAATCTGTGACTCTTCATTGTTGATTATTGTTACCACATTTAACTCTGCAGGAATCAGTGATGTACAGTATATCAATATATTGCTCACTCAGTCCCAGTTTCTATCTTCTGTAAATGTTTATGTAGCAGCATTTGCAGATACTTACATGAAAAATATCAGATGTTGGCACCAGCCTATGTTCATTACCAATGTTGGTGTATTCCTTGCTGTTGTTGCAACAAAAGTCTTAGCCTGGTTGGTATGAAATGATGTGTTGTTATTAATAATAATAAATCTACAGTAAAATGTATAAGTTAAAATGAATTCTCATGCTTTGTTCTGATTCTGTGGGTGGTTTGCCTCAGGTGTTGTTAGTCTTGTTTCTTTAGAGGCATCACACAGCTGTGCTTTTTCTGTTGTTCAGCTGTATGTGATAAAGCATTTGAATAGTAAACAGAGTGTGAGGAATCACTTCATGTAACCTCAACACAGTTTTATCACTTGGCACATTTTGCGTGAGTTTACAGATGGCAGTGTCTGGAATGTCCAGCTTGTGCTTCTTTCTACACTTGTCTCTGACGCTATTAAGCTGCTGCTGCATGTAGCTATTAGTCTTTCCTTTTCAGTCGCTTCCCTCATTAAGCTGTCTTGGTAAAATGGAGCTGCTGAAAGAAGAATAAAAGTTAAGAAACACAGAATGGCACTACTGCTGTGTTCAAGTGCTAATTGGAAGGTTGTATGTACCAGATGGTTAACTAGTAAATGCAACTTTGCACCATTCGGGAGCTTGTCAGAAGGTCTACCTACTGAGCAGGCAGATATGTACATTATCCCAAAACAGTGACATCAAGTTGTTTATAAACACTGTGAAAAAATCAATCCAATTCAATTATTATTAGTCAGCCAAGCAATCGAGTGCAGAAAATATATTTAAAAACTGAATTTTAACTCAGTAAAGCCACTGTACTGTAATGCACTAAGGATGTTCAGTATATGTCACTTAGGAACTTCAGTTAAATGAGTTAAGTGAAGGACAGATAGCTGTAAGAAACATTTCACATCTTGTATAGGGGCAGTGTCAAATGCATCAACATGAGCTTAATTGTATGGAAAAGGTAGTAGGGTGTGGTTTACATCACATCTGGAGGTTTCTACTGTCAGTACCACCTTATTTGCTGTTACTTCCAAGCAACAGTTTCCCAGACCTTGGCACCTCTTAAACGCAACAGAAGTTGTTGTTGTTTCCTTCTTGTCTTATAGATTGTATGGGCTTTAATGTGTCTCTTTTATTCTTATGGATTTATGTGTTTTATAAGCATCAGTCAGCAAGAACATTTATAACCACTGACAGGTAAAGTGAATAAACATTGATTACCTCTGACAGGTGAACCTGTAAAAAGGATGGAGTATATTGGGCAGCATATGGTCAGTCAGTTCTTGATGCAGGAAAAATAGACATAAAAGTCTGATCAACTCTGACAGGAACCAAATATAAGCATCTCTGAAATGAAAAGCAGTGGTCAGTACTAGGGATGGGCCCTAAATTAATATCACAATGTAATTATGCTTGACAATATGACAAAAAATGATACGTTTTCTAAATATATATATATATATATATATATATATATATATATATATATATATATATATATATATATATATATATATATATTATGACTGGTTTAACCATTCAGTAAAAATAAAAAATCAGTAACCTTTGGAGAAAAAAAGGTTTATTTTATTAACAACAGTAACTTAACAGTAAAATAAATAATTGCAGAAAACTATATGGTTTATTTAAAATACTATACAGTATTGCTAGATGATATGGCACACTCCTAGTCAGTATCTTCCAAAAGCACCCAAAGAAATCGCAAATATAAACATTGCATATATAAACAGTACCCTTAAAAATACCCTTAAAACAAATACAAACGGCTTCCGAGACAATGTATTGCTATTATATGTTACTATAACTATATGGTTTATTTAAAAAAAATATTATACAGTATTGCTAGATGATATGGCACACTCCTAGTCAGTATCTTCCAAAAGCACTCCAAGGAATAACAACCAATGACTGAGTCATGGGTACCCAAGGCACACTGATGCACGTGCACAAAACGTGTAGGTTAGCCCATGTGGACAGGACTTAAAGGATCTGTTGAGGTCTCAGGAAGTGCATGCCTTGATGGTTTAGAGCTGTTTTCATGGCCTGAAAGGTTCCTGCACAGTATTAGGCCAGTGGGTTTAATGTCATGGTTGTTAAGTGTACGTGTCTCTGTGAATTTTTGTATGAACATTGTCCAGAGGCTTTGTTTTGATATTCAGGCACTCTCTTGTGTGTGTATTGTCAGAAGTGGGCACACGTGCTTCAGTGCAGGACCCTCTGGCCTGGCAGACTGCTGATGCTGAGTGCATACGCATGACTTCACCCATGTGGATGCCCATGCTGCAGGCATTTTACTGGCAAAAGGGGGTGTGCAGTGGCAGAAATAGAAATGTGTCTTTTTTTTTCTCACGAATGTTGATCAGAACACAGTTATGTAGTATCGAAAGAGTTATATTGAATGTATGTAAAGGTGAGACAATGAGGCAATTGGGATAAAGCGCATACTAAGTTCATGTTCAAGCAGTTTATTTCTGAAGTGTATAATACAGCCAGTTATACCTGTGTTCCTTTAATACATTAAGTTGATCCGTTTCAGTTGCTTGAAGTCTGCTGTGCTGTAGTAAATATTGGATTACAGCTTGGCTCAGCGTTTAAATCTCTCTGCCGGTTGAATATCATGTGGCAGCGAGGTTCAGCCACAGGACACGCGAGGACAAAGGGGAGCTGGTGGTTTTGGAGCTATTGACACCTTTAATAGCTCAAATGGTTTCTGTCAGGGAGACTGAGGGCAAATGTTGTACGTGCTGATAAAAAAAAAAAAGAAGAGTGAAGGCTGTGATAAAGGATGTTTTAACTACACTGTGTAGCAAATGTACATTTAGAGCACACACTGGCCTGGTGCTCTTATCGAAATTCATGTATGCATTACTAAAGAGTACTCAATTAACACACATAAGTTAAGTTGAACAGAGCGTTAATGTTAAATGGTTAGTTGTAATATGGATACTGTGTGGAAAAACTTGTACAATTAAAAAAAACCTTTTCCTTATGTGGAGTTTCTTTAGACTTGTAACAGAAAAATGTAACAGCGGTGTCGTTTATGTTTTTAATAGGTGCAGTTAGAACTTGGTTTGACTTGGTTTGAACCAATATTAGCTGTGGATTTTGACCATATTCAGACAGATATTTATCAAAATCTACATTAAAGTGCACACATTGCAGAATCCTCTCCACATTGAACAAGGAGAGCTAGCCAGGCTAAAGTACATCCTCACATGACAAGGTCAGTTTTATGATGCTGATATTTGCTGTTCTACTTTGTGGACAGAAATAGATGTCATGTTTAAACATCAAGAGCCCTATCATACACCCTGCACAAGGCACGTTGTGATGCTTATTGCTGTCTTACAACCTGCCAACAGTATTTTTTCACAACTACTACCTGTGTCATTTAAACATCGACGGTAATTGTGAATATTATCAAACCCAACACTAATGCTGTTTGCTTATGCTCTGAGACTGGAGCTGCTGTGGGTGTGAACTGGAATTTGGATCAGTGATGTGTTTCTATATACACTGTTAGACTGATGATAAAATATTAAATACACAAAGATCTTGAAAAATACTGTTGTTAGATAGGGTATTTGTAAATGTTAATGCTCTTAGGCTGCTGATGTATAATTTTCAATTAATTTCCCAACCTTAGTTTAGGTTATTAATGCTACTACATTTGTAAATCTACAAAGATCTACAGAATCTATTGATCCAAAGATCTGTAGAATTGTTCCTACTTTTTGTAAATGTTTATGCTTAGGGTTGTTTTGATTAATTAATTTTGTCAATCCAGATAGACTGATGCCAATATTTCATATTTGACAAATATATATCTGTATTGATATATCTGTATTGACAAAATAAGTTGAACCCAAATCTCACTTGAATCGTGAACTAAGCATGCTAAATATCTTCAGATTAAGTACATTTTGATTGAGTTCTTATATGGTGGTGTCTCTTATGCCTTGAAGCTATTTTGTGGTGGGAACCCTTTTTTTCTTCCTCAGCTTAGCTTGACAAGGCAAAGCAAACCTAAGAGCCAAAGAAAAAACATAGAGAACTCATAGGGATAGGCTGTACAGTTGCATGTATTACATGTGGAGGCTGCATGACTGTGGTTCATGATTGAGAAAGACTAAATGCCTAGATACAGATTTCACACTCAGTGAAGAGGAACCTCATGTGAATACAGGGTGTTGGAGAGAGCTACAGTGTGTATTGTGAGTGAGTAATGTCTGTGTCCATCTGTGGGGAATTTTCCACAACACACAGGCTGGGCGTGAATGCATTGCATTCACCTTCATATGATACTTGCTTTCCTTCCTTTCTCAGAGCTGTGAGCCAGAGGGACTGAGACCTGAAGGCATTCCACCATTAAAATATGTCACTGCTTATTTTTAAGAAGGGACTATTTATAGACACAGAGCCTCAGAGCATTGTTTAGTATGTCCTTCTGAGCTACAGTGTGGCAGCCGTGTTGCTGTTTCTGTTCTATGAGCTGGAGGACTGTAGTGTGTTAGGGTTTATGAAGTAGATTAGGTTCTGGAGTGGAAAGCGTGAGAGTCTGACCTTTAATGCTCCTCTGGCTGGAGTAAATAAACGTGCAGAAACCTGTGACCCAGCTGATCCCACATCATGTTCAGCCTTGGGGATGTGTGGCTATTTCACTCAGTACTGCTAAAGTGAACAGTAATATTTACTAAATGTGTAAATCTGTGCTCTACCAAACCTAAATAGAAATGGAATCCCATATACGCTGATGTACCAAAGAAAGAAAACATTTGTGATGCAAGATAATGAATTCAAAAGTCATCCTATAAAAGACAGATAGAGGGTAGCAGTGACATAAATGCCACAAGCATCTACCAAACCCACATTATTTGACCTGAAGCTGAAGCTATTAATAGTGTGTTGCCAACTGCTCCAGTATTATTAATACAGAAATTAAACTGTTGGATTGGTTTGTTAGACACAGTTAATGGTGTATAAAGCATGTGGACAAGTCCTAGGTAGAGACTAGAGAGACACACAAGTATACATCTTCTAATTTGAGAACACACACTGCTTGTCCACAATTCTATATTATATCATTATTTCGTATAATCCCTCACAAGAAAGTTTTGCTAACAGAATGAGACACTGCCAAGCAGTAGCTTTATGCGGCATTAAGTAGGGGTGTCGGACATTATTCGCAAATGGCTGATTTGGCTGCAGGTTTTCATTACAAACAACCAGCATCACACCTAATTCCACTTGATTAAACAATTGATCGTTTCCAAAGAATTATAATTTATCAATAATTTCTTCCTTTTGGGATGATTGTTATTTTTATTTAAATAAGTAATACATGTCTAAATAAAGGACATTTAGGTTTTTTATGTAAAATGTTTTCCAAATAAAACAAGACCGAATTACTGATTTCTGAAAAGGGAGAAGTGGTAATTTTTTAGAAACGGCTAAATTGGTCAGTTATCAAACTGATGATGTGTTTCTGCTAGGATTGAATTACGACCTCCAGCCATATGTACCCTTTGTGGATAAGATTGCAGACCCAGACATAAAGCTTTAAAGCAGCGTAAGGGCCTGATTTTTTTCTCATTACTAGCCAAACTTTGTTGCATTCCTGAAATGCAGAAATTAAGTGGCATTGAACAAACAAAACATAAAATATCCTGTATTCATACTGACTTAAATTAAATAAAAGTCAAAGAAATGTAAGAAGCACAGTTTTTTTTGGTATTTTCAATAACAACCAGTATTTTCTGATTTGTGGTTGTAAACTTATTTCTGGTTCTGTATTTCATGACTGTAAGCCACTTATATTTAGCCATTGTATTGTTTTGTGTTGTTTCTTGTGACTCCTCAGTATAAAATACAACATTGCTCCTACCACAGCTGTTAGTTTGTCATGAATTCTCACATTCCAGCAGAATGGAAAAGTCTGTCGTTTCTCTATTAAGTCATTTACTTATGTTTTTTTTTAATAATTGAAATGAGGAAAACTTTACTTAGAGATTAAAAGTGTAGCCTATTGTTATAATCCCAGATTTATCACTCTGACTGGAGTCAGTGCATGCAGTGGCTGTTTCTGTCTGGACTGTAGATAAAGTGAGGTTTAATGTTTCAGAGCTGAGAGTTAATCCACTCCTGCTTTAATTGCGTTAATTGCTGAATTGAATAGCAAGTTTTACAGACTTGGGTCGGTCCTACAGTTCTGTAATGGTTGTGGAGCTTTTATAGTTAGAAGGTTTTACGGAAGTAGATGCATTATTAGACCATTATGCTGGTGTGTGGTTAGAACAACTGTGAAATACAGATTTCTTGTTAGGTGGTTAGTAGAAAACGGTGGGTGTAAACTGCTACAAAGTTTTGTATGCACTTTGTTGCTTTCTTATTAAGGTTTATTATTAATTATTAAGGTGATGAGCTTTTTCTTTTTTAGACTCTCTGAAAATAAAGATGTTTGTATCTTGATATAACTGTTGGCTTAGCTATAACTCTTTATCTCTTCCTTCTTCTCTCTTTTGTTTCTAGGCCCACACCGAGAGCCTTTGTGGTGCGGTTCAGGCGTCCCATTCCTCACCCGGTGTGGTCAGCCGTGTCTGGGCGCTGCCCTATGGCTCGTGCAGCTGACGTGTGAAAATCAGCCAAGCTGGACGCCACAGTTTCGTCCCACACTGCTTCTGCCTCAGCCCTGCCCCCCTCAGCCAGCCCTCAGAACCCACTGCCTCAAAGACAGCATTCACAACATCTACCACCCATCACCCCTGACAACGACGAGGACCAGTATGTAAGCGAGGATGCAGCCAATCAGATCAATTCACTTCAATACAAAGATGCTGGAACTATTACAGGTAGGAATGTGTGGTGTAACCTGACTTCCAACCATAGAACTGATGGGTCTGCCTAGGGCAATTTTCACACAGCAGATAAAATGATCCAAAATCTGTCTTTGTGGGTGGCAGTGTACATGGGGGGGGAAACATGTTGAATTTAAAATTTTCAGTACAGCTTTTTTGTTGGCTACTTTTATATGTAGTATTTAAATTCAATAGTTATACAATACATGACAGTGTATTGCTCTATTCACACCTGCCTAAACAAATCACATAAAGGGTGAAAATGAACCAGAGTCAGAATTGGCTGGTCTAACAAGTGCAGGTGTGAAAATGCCCTTATCCTATGTAAAGAGCACTGTGTTACAGATAGACCTTACACTATGTGCTGAGACTGTTGTAGACCCATCTCTAAAAATAACACTCGCAGTATGCAATGTTATATGTTGGGCTGTAATATTGCTAATTTTTGAGGGGATTGGACATTTTTGCAACAGTGTTACAGTTTCTGAAATCTCTAAAATAATTTTTACATGCTGAGCTGCGCTAATGCTGTGTGTTTTAGGGCCAGTGTATGCACACATATGGAAAAGAGTGCTTCTGTTGATCAGACTTCCAGTGTTTCAATAAGAGATGTTTAAGTTTTATTTAAAAAAAAAAACTTTTTAAATAGTTTTTTAAATAGTCCTCACTAAATGATCCAATATCTGCCACCAATCTTTACATGAACACTAATGATTAATAATCAATACTGTGCTTTTTGAAAATTGAGTTAAGAAAATATATTGAGGTCAGGCCCATATATTTCAAGTGAATAACATCATTATATCAACAGGCCTGAGGATAGGCTCAATTTTAGTCTAATGACCAAGATTAGACTGTAATGGTCTGGTCAAATATCTTCTGCCTGATTCAGATTGGGTGTGTTGGATGTTTTAAATGAATCAGACCCTTAGTAATAGTGACCAGTCTTTTTGCAGACAGGAAAATATTGTGTATTGTTTAGAGTGATGTAACTGTTTTCTTAAGATGGTGATAATGTACATATCTAATAGCCTTACATCACAGTAACAGATAATGTGTGTTTTGGTATTGCGCATCCGCTATTGTAATAGTGGACCTCATGGGTTCTAATAAGTTGTCATAGGATCAGTTTTCTGCATTCCAAATGCTATATACTTATGGTTTGTAATTGATCTGTTTGCACTTGAGAATGAGCCTCTGGGTGAGTTTTCTGAGCTTGTCTCTCGGGGTACTCTGGTTGTGTAACTCTGTTATGGAACTGAGTGTGTGTGAGTTGATGAGAACACGGCCATGGGGTTATGTGTTGTGGGTCACTTCCTTTGTTGAAGAGGTCCCCAGAGGGAAAGAGAAATGCAGAGGAAAGCCAGATTTCTCATCAGCAATCAGTTGATCACTCTTTTAAGAAAGTTCTGTAGACTCTATGCTTGTTCAGAATCTTACAGTTAAAACTGTGATTTACAGTGACGCATGTCCGCTCCGGTAAAATGGTTTAATTTTTGGATACCGGTAGTTTTAGTACTCAAGAAGCTTGAGTTTACTTATTTTTTTAATATACATTGCATATCATCTTGGTAACACTTCATTAAGCTATATTTAGAAAAACGCTATGATGTTTGGAATTGCATTAGTATTGCCCAGCACTAGAAATAGCTATTCCCACCACACAGCTAGTCCTGCTGTATTATAGCTCACCTACAAGCTGATGAAGGTATTTCTCTAGCTTTGTTTTACAGAGAAGGATGAAGATGGTTCTTATGGAGACAGGAAATTCAATCACATCAGAATTGCCTTTCTGCACAATGAGGGCCCCAAAAACAACCAATTTTTTTAGCGATCTGAATAGCTCAGCAGAGGATTGGAAGTTTAAATCCTAAATTACAGTGCTTGGTGCTTAGATAAAAATGTACATATATACATGTTTACGTACACTATATTAAAAGACACACATGCATGTTTTTCTCACTGACATGGAATTAAAATAAACTTTCCCTGTTTTAGGTCAAGTAGGATTAACAAAATATTTGATATTTGCCAAATGCCAGAATAATTAGAGAGAGAGAATTGTGAATATGTTTTTATTATTTTCTGCAAAGACTTTCTGCAAAGACTTTACATACACTGAGTTAACTATGCCTTTAGACAATTTGTGCCAGCCCAAATGATGTAATGTCTTTGGAAGCTTCTGATAAGTTTATTGGTAACATCTGCATTAATTAAAGACACACCTGTTGATGTATTTTTAAGGCACATCTAAAAAAACAGTTTTTGTGTAACATCAATGGAAAAGTTTAAAGAAATCAGTCAAGATATCAGTTCCTATTTGACCTAAAACAGGAAAGGTTTGTTCTGATTTCATGTCAGACAGTGAGAAAAAACATGCATATGTATTTTTATCTAGTGTATGTAAACTTCTGGTTCTATAACTGGTGTATAATTTTAAATAAATTAAAGCTCAGCTGGAATATGTACAAAAATTGGTTTCTATGTGAATCAATACACTATTTAATTTCAAGCATTCCCACTGAAATATGCTGGGAATTAAATATACAATAAAATAAAATGTCTACTCTCTATGTGCTGGGATTGTCTCTCACTTGATTTTTTTTCAGATGCACTGAGATTATTTCCTTTGTGTGAAAGAGTTGCATAATGGAATATCAGTCTTCACTTTATTTGCATATGGCCTGCTTCCTGTGGCTTGCTCACTTGCTTTAAATACTGTAAATGCCTAAGAACCTACCCACTCAAAGTAATAATGCAGTTTTACCAGTGTATTACCAGTGATTGCTTCTCCTCTGTTCTAATGAAGAAATTCAGTCAGTGTATATAGTATATATTGTGAATGCATCCTTTAAAAGAGCAGTAAACTTTGAATTGTTAAGGTTAGTAAAACATTTAATTAGTATTGGAATAAAAATATCTAAATAGTAATAAATTACAGTAATAAATAAAATGTAAATAAAGTAATAATGCTGGTTTTGAACAAGTTGACATACCAGCTCATTTGTTTCTGTTCATTGTATAATGGGCATTACTAAGATCAGCAAAAATTATTAAGATTAAAATAATTGTTAATGTGATTATTGTGACCGGCTTAAATAGTTGCTCTAAAAACAGACAAACAGAGAAGAACTACAGGTTTCAAATGCATTTAAATAGCTTTAGGTCATAACATTTCTCAAGCATTTTTTTATTTTGGAGTTATCTATTATTTGGGAATGCTGCCCTCTTGTGGATGTCAAATGAGTTGTTATAGTCATGATTACATATGATATAGTTATAGGATAGGTTCAAACAAACATGCTTAAAAATCTAATAGTGAATTACAGCACGTACCTACCAATTAGGCTGTTAATTCCCATGTATTAATAGTAACATTAACCTTTCTGAATGATTTCCTCCTCTAAATCTGTTGATCACAGATATGATAATATAGCACAGTGACACTACATTGTGGTTCTGAAACCTGTGTGAGTGTATTATGTCTCTGAGGGCATAAGGCTCTACTTCATTCTGTGAATATGCTCTCTTGTCTCCTGCCTGTTCATTGTGTAAGGTCGCATTGTATCAGTGCAGCTCATTGTTTGTTTGGCGGTGTGGGTGTGAAGCTGAGTTACTGCATCAGCACTGCTCTAGCTGTGGCCTGGATCTTTTTCCTGGATCTGCAGTGGTTAGTTCCATATTCAGCTTGTTGTGACTCACTGGAAGGAAAAGCTATGTTCAGTGTTTCCAGGGCTGAGCCCCTGTTTAACCGTTATTACCATGGTGATCAAGAAGTGCTGTTATGTTCTTCCAGGAGAGACTGGTGGATGCAT
Organism: Astyanax mexicanus; assembly: GCF_023375975.1. Lineage (NCBI taxonomy): Eukaryota > Metazoa > Chordata > Actinopteri > Characiformes > Acestrorhamphidae > Astyanax > Astyanax mexicanus. The sequence continues at coordinate 38,077,472 of NC_064413.1, read as the reverse complement.
GCCAAATCTGACTTCACTGAAACACTTCAGCAGACCTGAATGGATTAAACACAGAATAGACATTTTATACCTACACCAACTGACGAGCGAAGAACTGTGTTTAACTGTAGATGAGTCCTTTAATGACTTAAGTCAGTATAAATTGGAATGTAAATCTAATAACAAAATAGAAAAAAATGGAAATTTATGTAAAGAGATGCCATTTTATCATTTTGGGGCTTTTTTATTATTTTATTTATCATTAAGAGTAAAACAAGGTAAAAATAAAATGACAGATTTAAAACGACAAAAAGTAAAAAACATGAAAACATTATTAGCATGAGAACATCAAAGTCTTACATAAAACAGAGTCAAGCAAGTTTAATATGGTTTATACTAAAAATAGTCAAATTCAGAACAGAGAAAAACTGTCTGGACTGGACCTAAAGGAGCCCATTGTTCATTTTAAGCCTGCTTGTGTTTCTAATAAGCTCATTTATTGTTTTATTACAGAAAAGAGGGAATTATGTTAATAATGGGTCTAACTTATGAGCAACAGAACTTTTCTTTTAAGAAGGATTAATAACAAAATTAAACATCCTCCATTAATCGCAAGCTGTTCCCACACTTTCTTCACATTTATAATTTGCTTTGGCTTAAAACATAAGCAAAACAGACATTAAAGGTGTGTTTTTATTTAATAGAATGGCCAATATATACTTTGCCATTCATACATTTTTTTAAACATGGTCTTATTTGAGACATTTCCAGTCTTCAATTTACAGATTTTAATTTTTTTTAAACAAAGTAGTGGAATACAGCTAATAATACTCTATTAGAAATATAATTACGTATATTTTTATAATTGAATGCAATTAGATCTTATGTTCCAAAATGTATATATGTTAATAGTTTATACTATACAAACCTGTAGAGAATGCCCTTCTTTGGAAAAAAAAGGCCAATGGGAAAGGCTTAGTTCCAGTGTGGTGGTACAACATGCCCAGGCAGTTCTAATCTTTGGAAAAGTAACTGATGCATTGCTCAAGATCTCTGACAGCCTTTAACCCACAAGCTCTCCTGAATTAAAGCAGGATTCAGCTCAGCTCAATTTGTGTCTCAAAGGCCTATTGAAGGTTTTGTTTGAACTCAATGATATGAACCCATTGCACATGTCTGCACTTGGGCTGATTTATATCAGTCTATAGGTGGCAATGGTTCAGATGGAGTCAGGTTTCATTTCAGAATCTTATATCCATCTGACCAGCTCAGTACCAAGGGTGCTCTTGCATCTGGTTACACTGCCTGTTGACGTGAGGAAAGCCATGTTTGCATGTCTGTCGTGTGCACTGTACCTGTGTACATCTGCCAGACCTTTTTTTTTTATAGGTCATCTGCTGGTCATTCATGAAACAAAAATCCAGTTATTAAACCATATGATGTGCTGCTTGAGTTGTATGTTGGGTACACAGTAGTAGTGGTGGGATAATATATTGTTATATCAACTGTATATCAACTGTATTGTAATGTATTGATTCAAGGCATCCAATATCAATATTTTTAAATATATTTTATTAAAATGTAGGACCCCTAATCTCCCTGAGATTTACGTCCAAATTCGACTTCATATGGTGGCGCTAATCAAATGAATAGAGTGAACCTGTGGTGAAGAGTACTGGTTGTCAAATTCTATAATTCATGATATTTAGTTAGTAGGTCTTAGTAGGTTTTTCGATATATTGACTATCGTAGAATCACAGCATACAGCAAACATATTCAGCAAAAAAGTAAGATCTATCTTTCTAATGCAGGGCTTGATTAATTTACCTTTAAATGCATAATACACACATGTATTATGACATTTAACAATGCCCAAATGTGTACATAAAAATATGACCTAGCATTGTCCTAGCATTGTCTTAGAATAGCTAATTTCAGTAGTTCATTTCTAATTTAGATATATCATATTTATAATGTTTCTTGAGTTTTGTGAAAAAGTGGATAATTACATTATACAATGACATGTCAAAAGTCGTGGAATAAAATTAAGTTGGTCATTAAATGTAACCTCAAGGGATGGCTTGGGAACAGCCACACCTGTGTGTGTTTTTCTAGCAAGTTTGAACACGGACATGGCAAGATAATGTGAATTACCAAAGTTTGAGGTAGCCCTGATAGTAGGTGCCAGATGAATTGTGACTGGTGGTCAAACAAGCATCTTTTTCAGGAATCACATGCACATACAATGCAGGAGGCCCCACAAAAGTCATGGGGGACAGTGCTAGTCCCTATCCTTCATCATGTGTCATATTGGCATGGGTAATGTGCTAACAGCGGAACATCAGAAAACCACACTGGGTTTAACTTCTGTCAGCCAAAACTATGAAGTTGAAGACTGGAAAAATTTAGCATAATCTGAATAATAATCATAATTTCTGCTGAGATGCACTAATGGTCTAAATTTGACATCAACAGCATTAATCCAATGACCTGACGGCTGAGATGTTGTGGGGATTTTTTTTTTTTGTGAACTTCTGAACCATTATCACCAATCATTTATAACTTTAATACCACTTTTTTTAGAATTGTTGGCCACAATATACCAATATTACAACTGCTCCTTCCAGAAATGTGATGTCCCGAACAACATTTCTCTCAAATGGGTTTCATAAACATGACAAATTCAGTTCAGTCCAGTGTTCTTCATTTACTTTCCCAATCAATGGACCTAAATTCAGTAAAACACTTTGGGATTTGGCAGAATGGAACAGTTGTCAACGTGGACTAGAATCTTAAAGAAATTTCCAAAGAGTTTCCAATATAATATGGATTCATTGCAATAAAGATTTGAGGCTGTTCTTCGAGTAATTAAATTAAGTATTCCAATAAAGAGCTTGATGATTAAATGTTGCAAGTAAAAGTAAGCCCCCCCCCCACTCTGTCTCAGTGCCTCAGTCTGCAAAAGCGCTTAATCTGTTCGTAGATCCTTAGGGCCTTTCCAACTTCCTGTCTCTCCTCGCACACTTACACTGTGTTTATAAACCCTGCCATTATGATCCGCTGTGTGTAGAAAGCTCAGACTGGTCCAGTGTTCAGTAGAAAGAGGACAATGACTGCAGTGGGCCAGTGGCTGCAGAGTAATCCAGTCTATGTTTAGTGAGGGGGGCATGTGACTGGTGTCATCAGCATGCCAGACATGGCTGGGCGTTCACTCCACTCTCTCCCTCCCACTCCCTCTCTCCTTCTCCCTCTCACCCTCCCTCCTTTGCCTCAGTCTTTTTCTCTCTCTCTCTTTTGCTCTCTCCCTTCCAAACTTGTTCTCTCGACACTGTGCCCTTCCCCGAAGGAGAGGAAAATGTAAGTTGGTCAAGAGAAGACTGAGCCTGTGGCGGCAGAACCATGAGTAAGTACTCAGATCGGACGAATCAGAAACTTTGAGACTGGACAGTGACTGTGTGGAGTTGTGTGGAGGTGTTGGCTGAGCGTTGACGTATGGCTGTATGGCCATGTGATTCCACTGAGGTCAACTAGTAGGTGTTCTTGACCCTATTCACTTCTTCTCCGGAGCCGGCAGCCCAAGCTGCTCATGAAGTTTATGGAGTTTGGTGTATTTTATTCTTGTTTTTTTGCTTCATTTTAACTCAGAACAATCCCTCTGCAACTTCATTGTGGAAAAACTCTCTGCAAGTTTTTTCCTTTTTGAAGCCGTATTGATTTTTGTCTAGCCAGACAAATGTTGTCTTTTCGTTCCATGTTCTGTACCCTGGAGTGTTGGCTCACGGACATGTTTTCCTTTTAAATCGATAGAGCAGCACACAAATAAAAAAAAAGCAATCTGATAAACATCTGTATTCAGCCAACAGCTGCTGTTGTTGTTATTATTGATTTAGCATCTTATGCTGTCTAGATCAGAGTTTTTCTAAGTGCAGTTTTGTTTTAATACAGAAAGTATGTGGCCTCTATATGCGCTGGCCGAACAGCTGTTTCTTATCAGAGTTTTCACTCAGCTGCCGTTCAGCTGCTCAGTGTGGAGCTGCTCTGGTTTACAGGACGTGTCTGGTCTGATGCCATATTGAAGTGGTCGAGGGTACAGGAAGGACAGTACACTTTGGCCGGTCATGCTGTCGCACAGCCACATAAACACACAACCCCAAAATAATCACAGGCCAGGTCAGACAAGACAAATGCACTCAATAACTCTCTCCTCCAGATCTCTAGAGCTCTCAGTAACCTTCACTCAGTGTGGACACATTGGAGTGACATAGAATTAGACTTAGAATTAACTGTCACAGCTTTAGACACGGTGTTAGAAGTGAACAATGTGATATTATTTTATCATATTATGATCAATGTTATTATCATGTCAACTGAAAATTGTAATAACAATCACTATACTGTACTTAGAAAGGGATAGTGCTTAAATTGTTTTTATTTTTTTTTAAAGATCTGTTAGTACTTATGCATTTGACTGCAAATAATCTGTTTTGAGAGAAATAAATACAGCTCTGGAAAAAAATTAGAGACCACTTTAATTGAAAACCTCTGGAATATAATCAATAGGAAGATGGATGATGACACGCCGTTAAACCAAGCTGAACTGCTTGAATTTTTGCACCAGGAGTGGCATAAAGTCCAAAAGCAGTGTACAAGACTGGTGAAGGAGAACATGCCAAGGTGCATGAAAACTGATTAAAAACCAAAAAGTGTTATTCCACTAAATATTTATTTCTAAACTCTTAAAACTTGACTAGGAACTTGTTTTCTTTGCATCATTTAAGGTCTAAAAGCTCTGCATCTTTTTTGTTGTTTTAGACATTTCTCATTTTTGCCAATTCATGTTCTAAATTGCATTTTTTTATTTGGAATTTAAATGTAATTAATTAATTAATTAATTTAATTTAATTTAAACATATACCTATAAATAGCAAAATCAGAGAAACTAAAGTGGTCTCTGATTTTTTTTACAGAGCTGTATAGTATAGCATGACAATTGTTTTAAAGCCCAGGCTTAGCCACAGTAATGGAATGTTTTTAATTAAAATAAATACATCACTGTAAGGGCTTATATTTTACTGTTTGCGCAGTGTTCGGATTTTGTGATGTTCCATAACCATTATGTTGGCATTCTTTACCGATGTGCCAACTGGCATGTTCTGTCCTGCCACTGGAACTTTCTGCTGGGTTCTATTTGCTGGGGAAAATAATGATGAAATAATAATGAACTTGTGGAAATGATTTACACATAAGAATCGCATCAAACCTCAAACCAAAGTTTACTTTTGTGATTAGGGACTAATGGACAGATCTGAAGTACTTTTTGAGTACAGGTTTAGTATATGTCATTTAAATATGGTGAGGTTCTGACTTCATTGTTACAACATGTTGTTTTGGTGCCACAACGTTATCATAAAAACACAGTATCAGATTGGTATTGGCCAGTTCTCAAGATTTCAATATCAGGATCAGTATCCTGATCCCCTCCACAGGGGAACTTGTGCAGGAACTTGTCACTGCTTCAAAGTTGCTGTTCTGTAATTGAGAAAACACATGCTGTGATGTAGCCCTCTAGCAACCCACTCGTCACCACATTGTGGTCTACCAGAAGAAAACCACAGATCTGTTCTGACTCTTGGCCTCCTTACTTGCCTTAAAACTCTCAGATCTGTACACAAAGAGAATTTCAGGTAGCAGGTGGCAAATGGTGAAGACTAACATTGTTAAAGTTAAAATAAAATAAATTCATAAGCTGTGATTGTGTCACCTGACACTGGAGAACAGTGGTTTCAATAATGGCATGTTGTTTTAAAATACACACCACAGTGCATGCTTCTAGTGGACCTTTGACGACTGCACTGAATGGTCCTGGTCAGGCCTGTTCAGCAACTTGCTCACAACTTCACAGCTGTGTTTGTAGGAGTCTGTCATTAAATACATTTTTCTGAAATGTGTCCTACAGATTAATGTTTTGCTCTCAAGTGCATTCCATTGTTACTGCGACACCAGTTGAGTGTAAAATATCTTATTTAATGAAAACAGGTATTGCCTAACATATAGCTCACAAACTGTGGAGAACAGTGGTTTAAGGTTGTGTCCAGATGATCATTCTCTTGAACCCAGTGATTCGACAGGGACTGTATTGCTGGTTAGGAAGTAAGATAGTAAACAGTAAAGAAAGAATGATTCATACTGAGGAATGTAAACAGTTGGATTGAGAGAGAGAGAGAGAGAGAGAGAGAGAGAGCTCTTGTTTGCTGTCTTGTGTTTGTAGTCAAATTAAACATTAGACTTGAAAGATACCATTAAAGTATTTACTGAGTATTTTATTTTAATTTGCTCTTTGATGTATTAAGTATTAAGTGTGTGGTTTTGGTTGGGTGTAAAAAGGCTCAGACAAGGTTTTACAAGAGTATTTAAATAACCCTGTTATTTTGCCTCAAAATGAAATGTGCTGACTATCTTTTTGTACTTAGCTCTTTTGCCCTATTCTTTGTCCATTGTGTGGCACTCTCTCTTTTTCCTGGATTTTCCAGAAAAAAAATAGAACTACCTGTACTGACCCTTCAGATTTGTTTGTATGGGACTCGGCAGCATGCTTGTACACGTGAGGCATTTTGTCCCTGTTGTGAAAAGAAGAGTTTAGGTTGAACAGCATGGCCAAATATTGCTCAACACTAAGAACAAGGGATGGTTGTTTACACAGAGAAGATTTATTGAAAGGAACAAGATGTGGCTGTCTGAAGGAGGAATGGGATGTGCTGGGAATGTAGGAGGACTGTGGTAGAGCTCTTTTGTGTATTTGGCTGATTTCAGACATGTGGTTACGTAATGTTTAACGTTTAATGTTAAAAGATTGAGTGTTAGTCATGGAGGTGAACAACATCTGTAGGAACATCAAGTGATGGCAACAGCAACTTTTAGCAACCATGCTGCCCACTTAGCAAAAATGTAAAGGTGGATTTTGAATTAGGATTAGAGAGCTGAATTTAGAGCTCAGAGTTTAGAGTTCATTATTATTTGGTGTGAATTGTGTTAGAACTCTTACCCCCGCTTGCCTGTAAGAGATGATGCATTTTTCTTACAGACCACTAGAGGCTGCTAGTTTCAAATCTATTGTCCGCCCAAGTTTATTTCCAGTGTAGGACTAGTGGAAGGCCAACACACACACACACACACACACACACACACACACACACAGTTACATAATTTCAAACAGGATTTTACAGTAGTTATTTAAAAATAGGCCTGAAGGACTGAATAATTAACTTTGGCAGAATAACTAAGAGATTAATTATCCTAATAATAATAATAATAATAACAACAGATGAATATAATATTAGGTGCACATACAGTACTGGTATATGACTGTGCTATAGGTCAGATATGTCAGTAGACTTGCACATTGAGTGTTGTTTGTACAAATTCTTATGTAATGTTTGCATTTAAAGAGAATTTATACTTTCTAGGTATAGATTCATATTTAAAAAAACATAAATCTAATGTTTTACTATTTATTTATCATTAATGGGATGGATTGTATTACATAGAAGTGGCTTCAGGCTTAAGATGTAAAAATGGCACTTCATTTACAGGAAATCTCTTGTAGCTTGTTCTTTATTAAATTTATATTCATTTATGTGATAACCAGGTAAACTGATTTCTTCCAACTCAAGTGTTGCATCAATGCTATCATCACTATATTGTGACTGATCCAAATACACCCTGTTATCTGAATTCCCCTGCAGGTCACTTTCTAACTCTCCTTTTGTATCCTCTTGTGTGCCAGATGTGTGTAACAGCACTGATCTTCCAGAGGTGGAAATCATCAGTTTGCTGGAGGAGCAGCTCCCTCACTATCAGCTGAGAGCGGACACCATATACGGCTATGACCACGACGACTGGCTACACACGCCCCTCATCTCCCCCGACACTACTATTGACCTGACCACTGAGCAGATTGAGGAGACCCTCAAATACTTCCGTAAGTCCTTCACTCATACAAGGATTCAGCTGTGCTTACATTTAATAACTGGCTCCCATCACTCGGCCTTTCTTTCTCTCTTTCTTGTTCTTATTTACTCTCACTCTCTCCTTGTTTCTGTTATATGCTCAACCTATCAAATCTGTGAGCATGTGAGTCTTTCTATTTTGTTGGAAACACACAGGTGTTTTTTTAAGATAAATGTACAGAAAAAAGGTTTCCAAATTGTTTCCATTAATTTTCAAAGCTTAATTTACTTTCATTGCTACAGAGGATATGTACGTGTGTAACCAGTGACTTGTTCCCAGAAAAAGCTGTGGTTTGCATTAGTTTTTTGTATTTTTAAACTTAAAGCAGGACGGTAAATACAGGAAGATGGTTGTGTGTCTGGACTAGTGCTTATTTTTGTGCAATTTAACATGGAGCAACAAGAGAGCCTTCTTTACCAAGACCACAAACTGTCAATGGTCTTAGTGATGGTGTTTTGGTCAGCACCAGAGTGTAATTACTTAAAAGTGCTGGTGTGAAAACATATTTATATTATTGTTCTTTTACATTATAGTTTCTTCTTCATTTTCCCCTCAAATGTTTTTTGCAGTTTAGTGCTTACATTTATTTGAGGTAACTAGACATTATTTGTATTGTAGGTGATTCATTGTAGGTGACTTTAAATGTGCTAAATATTAAAACAGCTAGAAAAATGTGGGTGTTTTAAACATTTGACCAGCAGTCTTTTAATTGGCACAAGTGATTCAGTTCAGTAGACACTAAATTGTTTTCTGACATAAGACTTTAAACATGCATGGGTTTACAGTAATTATTCTCTTTGATCTGGGATAGTGGAGGTTGCGTAAGAACCCAAGGGTCCTGATTTCTAGTCAGAGAATCCTTTACTTTCCTTAGCTACTGTCACTGTGTACTGCTAGAGGGCAGTTACCATTTTTAAATGCTGAATCTCCTCCCAGTTTCAGACCTTTTCTCATTAGTAATACACGGACAGAAAAGAACAGCATGCAGTTGCTCTTTCTGTTTTATGAGTTCATAGCAGCATATATGAATCACCAGTGCTGATCCTTTACTGCAGAAATATAGTGAGTTTGGTTAAGGGCCTGTAGGACTTTAATTTTAATGTGTTGATTTCTGTTTATTTAGTCTTGTTACTATGCTACACGATCTGTGGCTTTTGTGGCCGGGTGGCTCAATATGTGTGCAGTCAGCCAGTCAGTGACAACTGAGCTTAGCTGCCACAGCAAACACTCCCACTGAGACTGGGCACCAAGTGCCACCTCCACACTGTTGTTTGTGGTCAGATAGAACACAGATGAGGTGTAGTAGTGTGAAAGTGATCTGGTCTGTTCTGTTCTGTCTTGTCTTTTTTTTTTAAACTCCTTGTGCCAAGACCTGCTGTTGAGTTTAAAATCTGGGCATGTTGTTGTCACTGTGCATCTTCATTTGTATGTAAACAAACATGCAAGGAAACATAGTGGACGATAATCCTATTGAAGTCATGTCTATTTATTGTACAACATATTGATAAAGTATTCATTGTGACCGACCTAGTTACATGTGTATGCTCTCTGTAATGACATTAAGAAATTGTTTGGAGGAATTCTCTGAGCTTCATTGGAGTTTCTATTCTGTCATTTTGCTGAATAACCTTTTAGTTGTCCATGCCATGCTCCTGTTGACCAGCCAGGTCTGCAGTTCACTAGAAAAAAAAACATATTAATGGACCCCTCCCACTCCTACTTAATGGAGCCCATCCTTTGTTTGAAAGCCTCCCCTCAGGCAAAAAAAAAATCAATACTAACCAGAACTTCCAGCTTTACAAACAGTATGTGTGTGTGAGTAACCATTGTCTGCATTCTGAGTAATTCACTGCATTTTAACTAGCTTTGAAACATTATCATTCTTTATTTTATGTTGTACAAACCACTGTTGTGGTTTTAATAATGTCTTGAGCACAATACAGAAAATTTCTAGCAAACCTGGGGTTGTTGGTCTGTGTTAAAATAAAGACATGGGAATTTGGCAATATTTGATAGTTATTATGTATAGATTACTTCACTGTATGTCACAATGTGCTTTTCTCAATTTATCATGAATGTTATCAGTACTTCCAACTCACTGATCAAAAGTTGTACAATACAAATGAGGAATGATTGTTGTTGGATAATCTGCTGCAGTGCAGTGTGAGTAAATAGCAATCATATTTACTTGATGATTCTCATGGTATTTTCGTGTCACTGCATTTTTTTGTTTCCTGTTGCTATATAAGTATTGAAATAATGATTCTTTTGTGCAAGAATTAATTAATCATTGAGTGAACTGGTAATGAAAATCATCTAAAGTGACTTCAGTAAAACAGCAAATATTATAATAATTAAATATTGGAAAGATGAGTTGCAAGGTTGTAGGATGTGCAATAGTGCAAGTGCACATAGAAGTAAGGCAAATTAATTAGAAATGTCAAAAGTAAAAAGAAATACAAAGGACAGTTCACTATTTTCTTTATATATGAGACCAGCATATTTTATTTTACTCCAGTTTTTTATACATGGAGGGCATTATTAATATAATAATATTAAAAAGTCTGGTAAAATACCTGTATTTTTCGGTATTGTAATACATATCGCAGAACAACAAAATATTGACTTATTTTTCTACTTCTGAGGAGTTCAGAATAAGTTTTTGCACAGCAGTAAATAGTTTACCTTTTTACAGTGAAGTATTTGGGCATTTTGAAAGGCTGTCTGTGGTTGTTTGGTCATTATTTTGCCATTTTTATATAATTAATCAGGTAAATAATTTGCCACTGTTGATGAAATTAGTACTATTTAAATTATTTTTGGTACAGTTTAGATATGAGGAACATAAATTTTCTCTTTTTTCTCTTTCTTTTGCTCTTTGTTCCATCTTAGCTGATACTGTTTCACATCTCATCTTAAAATAGTCATGCATACTATCTGATATTACAACAGTGTATCAGTTTTCCCCACATGTCTGATTCCTACCCTACCTCCCTATTTCCTAACCTCTGTGATGTCATCAGCCTAAGCCAGAAGCCGGTCAGCTGGTGAGGTGGCAGGAGGCGAGTCATCTCGGCAGCCACTCCGGGCTCAGGAAAATTGCATCACTGCTGAGCGCAGTGGCAGGCGCCACATGATTAGGTGATTAATTTTGGAGGTTTTATGAGGACCGTTGGCAGAATATTATAAATGGTATAGCTTGGTTACAGTTTTTGGAGTTTGAACTGATAAATGCAGTGTGATTTATTCAGAACGTGATTCAGATCAAAGCTCAGATGAGGCGTTCTTGCCATATATGCATTTAGGAACGGCTGATCTGGATGCAGCAAACTCTGTGGCCTTTGTGGCTGTTCTGCTCCCCTTCTGTTCTACTTCCAGCCCCATTTGGCAATAAGGATTAGAAATAGTCAGCTGCGTCTTTTGGCAGGCAGATAGCTCGGGAGCACCAGCAATGGCTGCTATTGTTCACGCGTAGGCCGAATCCATAGATTACATTCATGCAGTATCATCCATTCATTCATCAGCATACAGACCAGACTGGCCTGGAATGGAATAGGGTGGTAAAAAACAGAGAGAGGGCGAGAAAGAAAGAGAGAGAGAGAGAGAGAGAGAGAGAGAGAGAGAGAGAGAGAGAGTGATGCAAAGCAGACAGAAAAGCCAAGCCAAGTTAGGCAACAGCACATGCACGCACACACTCATGCAGACACCACCTCTAGCTAGAGTCGGAGCCAGTTGCTAGGCAACCCCTCTAGAGGGAGGCGTTGTAGCAGAGGAGAGCATTGGGAACAGGGAGAGGGTGGGATGTCATCTCGTGACGACTTTGTAAAGGAGGGGCTCTCTCCTGATGCAGTGCAAGCTGATTGGCAGCTCATCTAGGAAGTCCCCACCTCCCGGTGTGTCTGATACAACCTTGACTACAGCAGTGCTGTGTGAGAAGACTTTCTGCGCAGCACCGCTGATTCTCTACTGCACCCCTTAAAATTTACACCCTTTCATCCGTCCCACTGGGGATGGGATGCTCCACATAGCTACAGTTGCTAGTTAGGCCTCGGCTGACTGGCATCGGAAAGAATGGGCGACTGGGCGAGTGTGTTTGAGTGTGTGTGTGCGTTTGTGACCTCGGGCAGTGGACAGCAGAAGCAGCGACTCATAGCTGAAGGAGACTGAGCATGCAGAGATTTGTGGAGGCTGACTACTATGAGCTGGACTGGTATTATGAAGAATGTGCTGATGGTAAGACTGGAGGGTTTATACTTGATTTTTGCTCTTTCAGTATGTGCATTATTTCAATTATGTAAGAAGGAGATCTGTTTTATTGTATGATTGTTTCATCAAGTTTTATGAAGATCATAAAGGATGTGCTTCTCCAGATCTGGCAAGTCTGTGTGTATGTATCTATAATATGTGGTAAAATATTATACTTGCATCATGCAGTGTTTCTGGTGCAGTTAGAAGATGCATGTTCTTCTAGAGCTGGGTGCTGATATGCTGAAAATGAGATAGAAAGAGAATGGATGCTAATTAGACTAATACAGTGACGAGCAAGCAAGAAATGATCTATGCACGTAATGAAGTGTTAAAAATAGACTGGATGTGAGAACTGAAGGAGAAAGAAGGGAAGGAGATTATCAAGGCAATACTTAGTATATCAGAAAGACATAAGAAGACATTAGAAATCAACTAAACTAACTAACTTAAAAAGATGCACACAGAAGCTTCACCCAACTCCAGCAGGTAATGAGCTTACTCCATTGCATCAGACCCAGTGCACCAAAATCAGCCTCTGTTTGTAGCTGTGCTAAAACACAGCATTATTTTGCAGGTCTCCAGTGATGTTTCAGTCAAAGAGAACTTTGTGGTGGAACGATTTTGTATGTGGAACGATGTTGACAGTAACCTGGGTGAACTGAAGCTTTGCCAGAAGAGAAGAGCAGCAATGCAAATTAGCAGCTTACACAGAGTGACTTGGTTTTTTTTAAGCAGCAGTGTTGCTGTTAAGCAGTAGAGTATAATAGTACAAAAGTATAAGTATAAGAAAAAGCACATGCACTTTAGTATATTACAACCTGTGTGCGCATGTGTTTAAAAGTCACAGCAAATATCATTTTAAAATCTTTACAACTACAGTTAACAATTAACTTGGCTTCCATTAACATTAACTTTCATTAACATTCCAGATGCTCACGTATTGTTGTTGATGAATCATCATGTGCAGGTTTAACAGCAGTAGGTTTCAGACTAGTGCTTAAGTCTGATTTATGACTGATCATGGCAATTCACTGATAACTCACTGTGACGACATGGCTTCCTTCAGTAGATAGCTGTACTTAGAATTAGATTAGAATCTTATACAACACCCCACATAAAGCTTAATAAAGGTTTACTAGTTTGTAATGTGACTTTCTTTGACTTGAATTATTTTTGTAAAGTTACTATTTGGAAGATTGGCATGTTTTTTTTTTTTTTGGGTAGAAACAATGTGTGGCCTAGCAGTGATTATCGTGAATGTAGTGTTAGCATTGAGTTAAATAAGCATTTGCTTGCTGATTTTATTCTTCACATCTTTGCTAAATGAAACTACAGTATTTACATACTAACTTACCAACTTATCTAAAGACAGTAGGGAACAGTAACAACAGCAACTGTATCTTACTTTTATCCATATTTTATTAGACTGATGTAACCATTTGCTTCCTAGCCGCATGCTAGTACACATGCTAATCCCATCAGGATCTGCTTGGTGTCTGCTTGGCATTTCAGTTTATTTTATGGTTGATATCAGTGTGACAGTGTGATAAATTAGAGTACATGAAGTAACTTAATTCAGTCTTTAATCTTGCAAATTGTTGATTTTTCTAATATATTTTAATTATTTTAATTTTAATTATATTTAATCATCATTATAAAATCATTATAATGTCACTTTCTTTTTTTTCAATGTTTAAGTTGAAACATACTACAGCACGTGTGGCAGATTTATAGCAGTCTTGTTTTTACAGCATGTCTTGGTCCACGTGACTGATGTCTGTGTGTGTGTGTGTGTGTGTGTAGTGTGGTGTAGGATCCTGTTCATTCATCAGTGTGTTACTGTATGGAGCCCCTGACCCACATTTGGGAACTGTTTTTGATCCTCTGCAGTGTATTCAGGCCTCTGACTGCCCTCACTCTGCTGCAGAGCACTGCTCAGCATATTGATCACCTCAGCCAGGGGAGAGGTGTGCCCCCCTTCACACACATTTATACTCTCCCACTCTCCCACATTTATATACACACCCACTCTACCTCCCACCCGGCCCGATTCACATGGGTTCTTTTTCCCAGTTGTCACCCCCCTCTCTCCCACGTCTTTGCTTTGTTTTTATATTTGGTGTGTGTGTGATGTTTTTTTCTATTTCTTTTTTGGTGGTTGGGGGGTTTGTGTCCCTAGAGGCGGACTCATTCATAGCCACGGCCTTTCTGGGTGGGAGTGCTGCCATTGTGCCTCTATAGGAATGTGAGACCAGTGAATAGTTACCAATAGGCCTGCTCCTGCAGAACAATTCACACAGCATGCAGTGACTCAATGACGCAATCACAAACACTATTAAGCGGTTGTGCTTTTATTGACACTAATGTTTGGCAAAAAAAAGAAGAAAAACTTCAGAGGAGACTTCTTGTTGGGTTACTTGCTATTTGAAGTTTCAGAATGACATAAAAAGTCTTAAAGTGAAAGTTTTGGCAACCTGCTTTGGGGCAGTGACCTTTTCATACAAATCTGCTCACTTTCCCACAACCCACATCTCTGCACTAGAGAATAGTGCTGCACCACTCCATAGTCTGCTAAGCCTTTTAATAGTCTTGTGCAGTCCAAAATGTGTTTTGACTCGACTAGCAAACTTATGAGCAGTTCTTTCTTGTGTTCTTTTTTAGATTTCCAGACCCCTAATAATAAGTCATAACCCTAACAAAGGTAATTAAACTCTTTAGACTTTGTTAAAAAATGATCTGATAGATCAAATGTGTTTCTGCTTAAACAAAGGTTTGACCATCACTCTAAAATTGTCCAAAAAAACATTAATTTTGCTTGAAATATTACACTGCAAAAAACTAAATCGTAGCAAGTGAAATGTTCTAAATTTAAGGCAATAAGTCTTATTTTCTTCTCTAATAAGACGTTTTGTCTTACTAAGCATTGTAAGTGTTATTTTATTTTGCTTATTTTAGGGATAATTATCCTAATCATTTTACTTAGAATTTGTAGCCTCTGTTTGTAGCTGTGCTAAAAACTCCAGTGATGTTTCAGTCAAAGAGAACTTTGTGGTGGAACGATTTTGTATGTGGAACGATGTTGACAGTAACCTGGGTGAACTGAAGCTTTGCCAGAAGAGAAGAGCAGCAATGCAAATTAGCAGCTTACACAGAGTGACTTGTTTTTTTTAAGCAGCAGTGTTGCTGTTAAGCAGTAGAGTATAATAGTACAAAAGTATAAGTATAAGAAAAAGCACATGCACTTTAATATATTACAACCTGTGTGCACATGTGTTTAAAAGTCACAGCAAATATCATTTTAAAATCTTTACAACTACAGTTAACAATGAACTTGGCTTCCATTAACTTTCATTAACATTCCAGATGCTCACGTATTGTTGTTGATGAATCATCATGTGCAGGTTTAACAGCAGTAGGTTTCAGACTAGTGCTTAAGTCTGATTTATGACTGATCATGGCAATTCACTGATAACTCACTGTGACGACATGGCTTCCTTCAGTAGATAGCTGTACTTAGAATTAGATTAGAATCTTATACAACACCCCACATAAAGCTTAATAAAGGTTTACTAGTTTGTAATCTGACTTTCTTTGACTTGAATTATTTTTGTAAAGTTACTATTTGGAAGATTGGCATGTTTTTTTTTTGGGTAGAAACCAAAAAAATTGTCCAAAAAAACATTAATTTTGCTTGAAATATTACACTGCAAAAAACTAAATCGTAGCAAGTGAAATGTTCTAAATTTAAGGCAATAAGTCTTATTTTCTTCTCTAATAAGACGTTTTGTCTTACTAAGCATTGTAAGTGTTATTTTATTTTGCTTATTTTAGGGATAATTATCCTAATCATTTTACTTAGAATTTGTACCTTATTTTAAGTCATTTGAACTCAAAATAAGCACAATCAAGCAGCAATCAAGTTATTCTGATTCTTGTGTCCAAAAACAGTGACTTTTTTGCTTGATTTAGGTGTTACTTCACTCATTTTGAGACTTTGCCATTGCTTTTTGTAAGAAATCTTACTAAGAAAATTTTGCTTACCCCATTGGCAGATTTTTTTGCTTAATATACATATATTTGTCTTAATTTGCATATATTTTGTCTAGTTTTTGCCAATAGATTTTTTGCAGTGTACAAAGAATGTTTCGTCTTTAACTTTGGTGTTTTTGAGGATCAGTAAATATTAGTAAAGTATTTTAATTAGTTGGGTTCCTAAAGTTGTGCATGCAAATTAACATAAATAGTCAAGAATTAATGAAGATGCATTTTATTAAAGAAAGTCTGTTTATAACCCCAGTTCCAAAAAAATGGAATGCTGTGTAAAATGTAAATAAATGTAAATAAAAAAAAGAATTCAATAATTAGCACATTTTAGAACCGTATTTTATTCATAGTAGAATTTATAACATATGTCAGATGTTGAAAGTGAGACATTTTACCGTTTCTAAAAACATTCGTTCATTTAGAATGTGTGATTGTGGTTGCAGCAACACATATTGAAAAAAAACTGGAACAGGGCCAAAAAAGCTGAAAATGTTAGTGGTGTTTATAAAAAAAACCGAATGAAACTCACATGATACGGTATATAAAGGGCATTTAGAAAGGCAACAAATCAAAAATTACAAATTACAAAATAAAGTATCTTCCATTATCTGCCTTTTTGCATACCAAATTTGCTCATTTTGATCAGATGGAAATATGTGAAATTAGTCTCTCTCTCCTTTTTTTTCATTTATAGAGTAAAGTAAAGCTTTTTCCAGTGCTTTAAAGTATTATTCAGTTTTAGTTGTGTATTAGCAGTTTGTTGATTTAAGCTTATCATTTTATTTGCACTTGATTATGTGGACTTGTACTTGATTGGATGAATGCACTTGATCTTGTTAGTGAATGTTATTATCAGCATTTGTTGGTTGATTGTTTATCTCTATGTCCTAATGGAAAGTCCTCCTCAGCCCTGCAGAGTTTGCATTTCTCTTGGCTATAGGGAAACGGGCGATCAGGTGGCCACACCTACTCAACAGGTGTAGCCAAACACAACTCTGCTATGCTGTGAGAGGTTGCTATGGTGTTTAAAAGGAAGAAACCATTCTGCCTCTGAAGAGAGGGGTGCTCAGGTGTGCATGTTACTTAAACACGCTCTTGTTTTTAACAAAATAAGTAATTCACTGCAGAGTTAATCAATAAAAAAGTGTGTTCTAAAATCAACATTTGTTATTTACAAATGAATTATGATTTTATTAAAATTATATGATTGTATATAATACTCCCCCCTTTCCATTGGTAGTTAGGTAAATGGTAGTGGCAGCACTTTGAGTCACAGACTGTTGGCAGGTGTGGGTATTGGGCAGTGCTGTGTTTGTATGCGTGTCTGTATGTATCTGAAGAGGTCCTCTTAGATGTGGCTTGTCAGTTTAAGGAGAACTTATGGATGAGTGTGACAGTCTTAGCAATGGCATGGAACTTGAGTCAGAGTTTCCTGCCTTGCTGTCACTAGTCCATTAGGACCATGGAACTGGCTGCACATGGTTTGACTGAGGAGAACTTTGAGTATGACTCTTCTTCTGAACTGCTGGATTCCTCAGCTGTGTCTAGCTTCACCAGTTCAAGCTATGCTGATGATGAAAATGAAGATTCTGAACCTTATACACTTGAGGAAGGTACATGTTGTGTCTTTTTGTTCTGTTCTTTGCTTTTTCCTGCTATTGTACTTAAGCTGACTTAATGTCACAATGCCCTGCACTGACCTTTCTTCAATTTTAACATCTAAATACTTACACTGGAACAGGTTTGGCCTCCTTTGGTCACATTTAAGGTTACTGAACAATGCAGCATAGTCCTACAAAAATTCATATTGAGAGATTCCAGTTTGTCAGCTTTAAAAAAAAAACTTTGTATTTAAAGTCAAAAGTACTTTGCTTGGTGTAACATAAATTATTTGATTTGGGAGTGTTTAAATCGACATACAATTTAATTACACATTCAGTTAATGTTACTTTATTAATCCCAGAGTTTTAGCAACATACATTAGTTTCTCTAAAGGAAGAATGCAGTTAATACAGAAGGAATTTGATAATCATAGGAAACAGTAAAAGACAATAAGAAAAATCAACAAAACATATAACAAAATCTCCAGTGAGCACACTGAAAGTTACTGTGGCAAAGAGGAGCTGGAGGAAGAGACCTATAATAATTTCAGATTAAATATTGGGAAAATGCCACTGTACCACCCTATAGTCCTGATGTTGTGCTCAGGTGTACTAATATAATCATAGTAATGATTAGTGGTAGGAATAATTAAATAAAATAATGATTTTATTGGTGGTGGTTATAATAAAATAGCAGCACATTGTTAGAGTCCATACATACATAACTTTGCATAGTCATTAATGAAGGGAGGACAACTAGTCTGAGGCAGTTAGCAGTAAATAAACAATTGGCAGCTGGTCTGACAGTCCAAGCATCAATCAGTGTCAGACTGATCAATAACTCTAAGGTGGAAATTTACTTTTAAATATTAGTTGATGTATACAAAAAAAATCTTATGATTGTTTTACATTTACTTTCAGCTTCAGTCTTTAGCTGTATGCTGTATGGAAGGAATGTGTTTCCTTAATATTTCTGGTGTGTTCCAATGAGAAAGCAGTGTGCTGACTGCATGCAGGCTGAACATGGGCGAATGCATGAAGCTGATACCATCTCTAACATAGCAGCATGATGACACATGTCTGCCTACCACCAGCCTCACCTCACTAAAGAGTGCAGTGCCCTCATGCACTGTACAGCACTGTACACGTTACAGGAAACATTAACATTAAACACTAACTCTTAAGGTTGTAGTCAGACCCTTTTGATGTTTTAATTATATTCAGGACGTTAATGGCTTTATGATCTGGCAATAGCAGATCGGTTTTGTTACAAGTTTGTTTCTGTTCTGAAAGATTTCTGTTTCTACATACATAATACATAGCACTCCATAATACACCAAGCATCAGGAAGTTCTTGTTGACAAAACTCAAGTTTACATTGTGACTGTATTGTGTACTGTGGGATGTGCAGGCTGGTCTGGTTGGATTGCATGTATGTGTGGGTTTTGTATGGGATTACTTGCCCACAGGTCAGTGGGTAGTTCCACTGGTATATTCATCCAAAGGCTTCTATTTCACTTCAAGATTGTATGTTTCTATACCAGGAGCCTAACATTGAGTTCAAATTCATTCAAATTCATTAATTGTGGAATATCAAATATTCAAGCTTTTTTTGTGTTCAAGCGGTTATAGTTCATATATCATAGGTAGAATTAGGTTGAAGGTATTGGGTTAAAAAAAAATATTAGAAAAGGATCTACAACATAACATTACAATTTTTTTTGGAGGTGGGCAATATGCCTGTTTTTGTTATTGTGATATGTTTGTTCTTTTTTACATATTGTGGATATTGTCAGTATATGTAATTATTATTATTATTATTATTATTATTATTATTATATTTTCTTCTGCCACTGATGCATTTTGTGTGCGTGTCAAAATGCCCTCCCCAGTTAATATTCCCCAGTGTGATTTGCACCTGCTGTATCTATTTTAGTTACTTGCATCAGTAGTTCTCCTTTACCAGGCTGTGTTGTGATGTTGCTACATCTGTGTATAGGTGTGTGTTCTATTTTAAGTCTAAGTCAAGACCCCTGTTATCTATTAATGAGTTGGATATCAGTTCCACAGAACTGACTGTGCTGTCTGCTCCACTCCCAAAAGATAAGAGGTGCTCATATTAAACTGTGTGTGAGAAACACCCGTGTTTGAGTTGGGTGGAAGTCTGAGATTTACTCAAGAAGGTTATCGTTATGCTGTGTTTTGTCAGCAGTGTTTTATAATGAGTCACTTTGGATTTTTATCTAATTAGTTTGTTTTTATTTTGATGTAATTCCTGTGGACTCTTTGATAAAAGGTTGTAACTATTGATCTCTAAGAGTTTTTAATGTTGTCTGAGCTCTCTGATTACCAGGGCCTTTTCTTTTGAAACTTAAATACTTGTGAGAGGTGTGTGTGTGTGTGTGTGTGTGTGTGTGTGTGTGTGTGTGTGTGTGTGTGTGTGTGTGTGTGTGTGTGTGTGTGTGTGTGTGTGCGCGTGCGCGTGCGCGTGCGCGTGCGCGTGCGCGTGCGTGTGCGTGTGTGTGTGTGCGTGTGTGTGTGTGTGTGCGTGCGTGTGTTTTTGTGTGCTGACTGTGCTTGGTGTGTCATTTGATGATGGTCAGATATTTCACAGGCTGTCTGTTGTCTCTTTATTGTATGACGTAAATAGGAATGTCTGTTTTGCATTTATTGCTTCCCCAGAGTGCCTGTCTTACACCTGCATTTACTGTCATTATTCAAAATACTGGAGCCACTTATGAGTTCTGTGCTGTCCTCTCTTATCAACAGTTTAGTGTTTAGTCATTTTTGATAAGGGCTGTAACCTTTACTGCTGCTGAATACAGGAACACCTTGACTCTCCGGCATTAGAAATGCGTCTGCAGAGCTGCCAACTTGCGAGTTTATTCTCTCAATCACCTGATTGAGAACAGTGTGTTGCATGGTACTGTTTCTTTTTGTTCAAGGTCATCTGACAACTGACAATTTTTTAATCATTAAATTTGGCCATTTGAGGCCAAAATATCCTGCTTTGTAGGGATGTGCCATATCATGTTGTGCATGATAATATTAATGTAGTTTTTTTGATCTATTAAAAAAATGATAATTGTTTTATGTTCTATGTATACATGTACTAAATATTCTGCACTTGGTAGATGTTTTTTTTTTTTTATATTGCCTTTTTTATATTATTTTGTTACATTTTTTTTAGTAATACAATATCACAACCTTAAGTAAGTTACAGTAGTGTATGGAATAGACAAATGTTTGCATTTGCAAGTTTTTTTTTTTTTTTTTTTACATTTACAGTATTATGTTGCTGTAGTGTATTCCTAAAATGAATAAGAATATTGCAAAGGTATCACAAAAATACCCCAAAATATTATCTTATCGTATGGTAGGACCTCTTGCCCATCCATACTTGTTTGTGTCCTACAGAGAATACAGAGTTCTGTGCTTGTGGTGTAGCATTAGGCCTGTCACAATAATTACATTATCAACCTATAGTACAACATACAGACAATATGCATTGCTCATTAAGAGTGTAATTTGCACAATTTTGCTGTTATATTATAATTTTCTAAGTTTAATAAAATGACCATAAAACTGATAATAATTTTGTTTATCCCAATCATTTCTGGGGGAAACATATCATCCAAAAAAAAGTGATTTATAGCAGGTCTACATAGTATATTCAGAGTAATTTAATCCAGTATGTTTTTCTGAGACCTGTTAGTAGTAGTGTTGTTGTTTTAATGTGTTAAATGTTAAAGCTGAGACTGTTGTTAAGAACCCCAGAAGGTGGGGCAGGTTTGTGTTATGCAGAACTGGATTGTGTAAGGGTTGAGAATCCTTCATTGTTACTGTCAGCAGAGATCAAAAATCAGGGTGGTTCCTTTCAGTAGACAATGGGATGATGCAAATAAAAGTGTTTAGTTACTGTATATGAGCCTTTCTACATTCATATGTTCAGTACAAGTTACTCAGTTACTTGCCATTTGATATTGAAAGCTGTAAGCTTGAGACTTTCAAGAGGTTACTATGTTAAAGTATCTATATCTCTGTTACCCAGCAGGGCAGGTTATCTGTTTTATAAGTATAAATGATTAAGATTGAAGGCCTGAAGAGGTCACATATTTGCTCTGAGTTAAGCTATTATTAGTTCCACTTGGGCTATTGATGGCTTCCAACAGGCTGAAACTGAAATCTGTAAATGTATGGGGTTCAGAGAATGTTACAGGTCTGCCTTTGCTGTGAGATTAACACTCCAGAACATTGTGATCACCAATAATTTGTCATGCTAAATGAATGTGTTTTAGGTTTATAGATATTCTGAGTCAATAATGGATATTGCAAGTATCTATAGAACACTGATAATCTACAGACATTGTAAAGACAAAAAATAGAGTAACTATAAAGACCCTGTAAAAAAAAGTCAGTGAACAGTAGTTGTATAGCTGATTAGTCATCGGTTGGAAAATGCTATTCAGTTTAATTTTTGTTCATTTTATTTTCCTCAGTAGTTTGATTTGTTCCTGTTTGCTTTGATTTGTATATTTAATGTGTAAATGTTAAGATAAAAGAATAATTATTGCACTAAGTTTTGTACGTTTAATTTTTTTTAAAAACCTCTGTGTTACTGTGTACTTAATTTAATGGCTTCACTTTTGTTCTTTTTGGTCAATTTTGAATCTTTCAGTTCTCTACATTGTCGTACATGTTTAGGGTGACCAAACAAAAAAATGCTTTTATAATTTTTTTTTATGTATTTAATCTTTTTAATCAAAATCTGTTTACATTGACATATTTGTGTGTTTTTGTGTGTTTTAGGTTTAAAGTGACTCTTGTTGTTTCATGTCAATGTTAATCTTTGGTTCTATATAAATCCTATCCTAATGCTGTTCTTTCTTTTTCTGTTTTCTCTGCAGTGCTGTGTGCTGAAAGAGTGGGCCAGATGACTAAGACATACAATGATATAGATGCTGTTACACGTTTGCTTGAAGAGGTAAGTCTGTGCCACTGCTGGTTGTGTTTTTAGGTGGGTGTAAGAGGGTGGGTGGGTTATTCAGAGCTGTGATGGGAGGAAAAAATAGCAGCATGACGGTCATACACAGAGTGCTCTGCCTCTCAGCACTGCAAGGTGCTAATTGATGAATGTGTGAGCTTGTGATGTGTTTGTTTGAAACATGTTAATTTTTTGCAGAAATAGTATATAGCACACTCCTTATGTGTGCGTGAATGTGTGTATGGGTGTGTGTGTGTGTGTGCGTGTGTCCTGTCCCTGTTGCTACTGAGAGAACTGTACAGTCAGTAAAGTACTCTGACCTGCAGTGTTGACATGAGACACATCTCCCAGGTAAACAGAGCTCCAGAATAAGGAAGTGTTTGACTTGTTCTGTTGCTAGACGGCAGGGGGGATTTGCATATAATGTTTTGTAATACTTAGTAAAATAGGTACATGTTCTTCATTTTCTTAAAAAGAATTCATCCTTTTATTTTTCCAAGTACGTTTTTGTATAACCATATGCTGCACAGTATAACACGTTTATTTTTAGGTTAATTTAGGACAGAGGTATCAAATTTATAATACAAATATATTATATACAAATCTATACTTCGCTGCAGTAATTATTTTTCTGCTGACTTTTTATTCAACTTTTTCACACAATTATCTGTACTTTCATCTCCTAAATTTTAAAAATAACCTTGTTACTCTTATTTCATTTAATTTGCCTAGTATGAAAATTATCTGTTGCAGATACTCAATAGAACTCGAACGACATGTCCCAATTAAGCTTCTTTGATATATTTACATTGCACTAAAATGCATTCATTTTCAGTGTGCACATATGCAGCTAAAACAGGGAGCCTAGTGCATCCTAAATTTATCAACATTTACATTTTATCATAATATTATAGTCATTATGGCTTTTAGAAAAATGTGTCTCTCTTCTCACCCTCTCTCTTGCACTCTTTCTTGCTCTGTTTCTCTCACTCTCTCCCCACAGAAAGAGCGAGATTTGGAGTTGGCAGCACGTATAGGTCAGTCCCTGCTGAAGAAAAATAAAACGCTGAGTGAGAGAAATGAGTTTCTGGAGGAGCAAGTGGAGCATATACGAGAGGAGGTGAGAGATGCGTAGAAAGAGAGGTGAAGGAAAAAAAAACTGTTTAGATTTTTGTTTTATTGACAAGACATCACAATAATTGTACATTGTATCAGCATTAGACAAATTTTAGAAGCAGGAAGACTCTGTGTCCCACAGAATTGGTAGCTCAGTGATTCGCGTGCTGGGTTATTGACCACAAGTTTTGTGGGTTTGACACAAAGGTTCAGGTTCTCTAAGCTGTCTTGCTTCATACGTGCAGTTGATTTGCTGACCATGCATTCTTAAGAGAGTATAATGACCATAAAGATACTTTACGTAATCCTTTGCAACTGTAATAAAAATGTTTTATTCTCTCTCTTTCCTTGTAATGTTAAATACAACGTAATTGTAGATGTAGCACATTAGCCACTGACATGTGCAAAATACAAAAATCAGTTTCCAGATCTCTACAGTTATTGAGGTAATGTTTATTGAGTTAGTTTAAGTCAGGAAAGGTTATATCAGTGCACTAAACATACCATGACTAGCTGTGTTTGCTAACACTGATCATTTTAGACTTAGCATTTGGGATGCGAGATCCTAAAGAAGGCACTGAGTGTTCTGCTGCTCTGATGTTCTTGCACGTCTGCAGGTGTCTCAGCTGCGTCATGAGCTCTCTATGAAGGATGAGCTGCTCCAGTTCTACACTAGTGCTGCTGAGGAGAGCGAAGGGGAGTCTGCCACCTCTACCCCGTGAGTCATCCTCACCCATCCCACATCCTCCCTCTCTGTACCCTGTCCTGCTCCTCTGTTCTTGCAGTGTTCTACAGGTTATGTCATTATTTAGTGTTTAATGTTTGGTCCTTTTTGAAATAAGATTTACCTGTAGAAGGTATGCTATACTATATTATAATATAGAAGTCACAGAAGTTTGCAAGATTGGAGAAAAATAAACTAAATTGGGCAAACATACTCTGCATCCTGTAGACATGTTGTGAAATTTTAAGTAGAATGTTTTAAACCAAGCAACAAAAAGTTGTAGCATGGTCTGTTTTTGTGATTTAATTTGACATTGCTCTACAATGTGACCATGCGCACATTGCAATAAACATTTTGTGCAGCTGTAATTCCAGTGAGAGTCATTGTGCTGCAGTTGTGGTCTGTATAACCAGAGGCTCTAAATTAAGGTTAAAATTTATGATTCCCTCAACTCCAAGTCCAATAGGTTTTTCAATTTATTGATGTTCATTTGTTCACTTAATGCACACACTTAGCTGGTATTGAGTTTCTGGTCCTCTATGGTGTAGACTGGCGCTAAATTACAGTAGTAAAACACTTCAGATATTGACAGAAGCTTTTAAAGTTACTTTGTTTCACCCATTCTACTGGCACTCTATTAGTACGTTGATAATGATTCAAGGTACCAGCAGTGCAGGCAGGGCAATTGCACTGGGGCCTATAACTGTCTGGTGATTGTACCCCTTGTATTGCTACTTGCACTTTACTCATAGGTATTTTACTTTGCCGATAATTTGTAATAATATGTAATTTAACAATTGATCGACATTAAAGCACCAGGTTGGTTAATACATAGCAATTGTGAACAAGGAGGCCAATAATATGGAGCTGCTCTAATACAGCAGACTGAAGATGTGTGTGATTGTGTGTGTTTTAGAGTCCACCGGAATGACTCCTCACTGTCTGTGCCAAATTATTTCCCTCTGGACTCCCTGCAGAAAAAGCTCAAGGACCTGGAGGAGGAAAACATCGTGCTGCGCTCTGAGGTGAGATGCACTTATTAGCACTGATCTCGATAAATATAGCAAATAAATAAATATAAAAATAAACCCTAAAGAACCCGAATAGAAACAGGGCTTTAAATTAGCTGTATGTAAATAAACTAACATACAGTGGCCTTGGCATTTTCCCAGCTGGAAAATGTAAAGCTGAATAAATGTAATTACAGAGACTCTTCTGTAATGTTTGATATGTAGCCAGTTCTGTTTCTCTCAGCTTGGAGTTTTCCCACTGTAACTTTACTCTACTGATGACGCTCCAAACATCTGACCTCAGTCCGGGTCGAATTCCATGCTTTACTAACTGATGTCTTGTGAAAAGGCACACACACACACACACACACACACACACACAAGCCTGTCATTATGATTACGTTATCAATCTATCGTCTGATATATGGACATCATCCCAATAGATTTTTCTGACCTCTGTATATTTTATTGTGTTCATTCCAAATGAACATGAGCAATATTTTGACCGGTTACACAAAGAGCAATGCATATGAAACAGAGCCTCCATGAACACAGACTAGACTGTGACAGGTAAAAGGAAAAAAAACAAACAAACACAAACTCACTTTCTTCCAAAGTATCATTAATTAATTAATAATTAATTAATTTTCCTGTAAAAGCGAATAATTGCATTATTATGCTATTATGATTAATTGTTAAAATTCTGTGACTTTTAGCCTGCAAAACCATATTTTTACAGCACAGATAATTTTTTATTGGCATGCATTTGTCCATCCTGTTACCTCAAGCTGCACAATAGTGTGGACAGTAACAAGAACATTTTAAATTGTTCATGACAATCTTGTTCTATTTTCTAAAATTAGTTTAATTACCTTGGTATTTTACAGCTTAAGCTTTGCTTTGGCTTTACCAAGTATGAATGCAATAAGTTAAATGTTATGTGAAAATAATATTATTAATTGATGAACATTTAATTCTCTATGTGTATAATGATGTATTCAGAATAAATCCTAAAATTAAATGTTATGTAAGCTTATTTGTATAAAATGTATATATATACGTAAATATATCTTGTGGACAGCAATGGCAAGTTATCTTGATATTAACCGTTACATTAATATAATAGATATGGCCAAACTTTCCTAATATAACAATAATCCTGTTTATCGCAATACTTTCTATGAAGTATGATCTAAAACAAGATAGCTATAAGGACAGGCCTAATTTTAATTAATCTTCTTCATATTTGGGTTTATGTTCATCATGCTAAGTAGTTTAATCTGTTTGTAGTACAGAAGGTCACGCTGTTGCTGTGGCTCGGTATTGTTTAAGAAGGTAACGCCAGTATTTGTGAAGAGTGTTGGATAATTACAGTACTATCAACACAATTGTACGGTCCCTTCAAACAGTACATGTACTGAAACATGATGTCGTATTGTTGTAAGCCCGTGTGTGTGTGTGTGTGTGTGTGTAGGCTTGCCACTTGGAGACAGAGACCATCTCCTATGAAGAGAAGGAGCAGCAGCTGGTTAATGACTGTGTGAAAGAGCTCAGTAAGTATAGCTGTGTACTGGTAACACAAGGCGATTGAACTGGGATACAGTCAGTAGATACCCAGCCTATTCTGTACAAGTTAGACTTATTTTAGTATCTTGAAAATGAAAGCCAATATTATAAGGGTCTACATTATTGCTCATGGATTTGCAAATCAATCTAGTCTTGGTCTAATTAGCATTGCTAGTGATATTTAGTCTAGGATTAGTTTTATGCTGGTTCTAAGTAAACAGGCAAGGTATAAAAAGTTGAGATTTATTTTGTGATCAAGGGTATTAATAAGTAATGTCTGGCTTTGGTGCTGTTACAGCTTTTACTCTTTTGGAATGACTTTTAGACTAGATGTTAGCATTGGTGAGTTCACTTCTAGATGTTGAATGATTAATTCTGGATCACAAACTCCACTCTAGCTGCCCTGGATAATTCACTTTAGAATCACTCTCACTCACTTATCACTCTAAAATACTTTATTATACAGTATAATATTATAATATTGCTTTTTGCCCTGTAGCAGGATTTAGGCATTGTACATGGGGACCTTCCCCTTGTCACCTTGCCATCCCATTGGCAATACTTTGCTTAGTTGTTTACAGTTTTGTGTGTACAGTTTTATGTCTCTGTCAGTAATGGAGTATATTAGAAGTAGGTGAATTATTTTGCTGTTAAAAGTTTAATGTAAGTACAAACAATACAGTTGAAAGTCACATTTGTTTGGTTAATGCTTCCACATTGTGTACTCCCACCAGCAGGGCACAGTGTCATGTTTTATCTGCACTTTGAGTAAAGTTGTGCTTAAGCTAATTAAACCCACAGACTGCGATGTAGGTGGACAGAAGGATCAAAGCTGGGAAGCTCCAGCCTAAGGGTGACCAGCTGCCCATAATACTGGAAATCTGGGTCTGATTTTCTAAGAATGCTGTGGCTTTCCCAAGAAAACAAAACAATATTTAAAGGCCTTTTTATTTTATTTATTTTTTTATTTTAACCAGACATTGGGTTTGTTTTGGCATAGAGATGAATTGTATTGCTATAGAACCTGGATTGCGGCTTTCCTCTCACCTCTCGATCTATGCTATTTTTGATCTCTTGTAGGAGATGCTAACCTGCAGCTTTCCTCCCTTGCTGAGGAGCTGGCAAAGAAAACAGAAGATGCCTCCAGGCAGCAGGAGGAGATCACACACCTGCTCTCTCAGATTGTGGACCTACAGAAAAAAGCCAAATCTGTGAGTGCTCCTTTTTATAGTTAAGGGAATGCTACCTGTTTAATGCTTTTAAGTTCATTGTGTGTGATATATATATATATATATACCGGTATATAAATTTTTTTTGTAGTATGCAGTTGAGAATGAAGAGCTCACTCAACACCTGGGAGCTGCTAAAGATGCCCAGAGACAACTCACGGCAGAGGTAGGACTGGCTAATGTATCGTAAATGTTGATGTATTCCAAACTATTTCGTACTGAATATAGAAAATACCATATTTAAATATCACACATATGCAGGTTACTATCTGTGCAATTTAATTCCAAAAAAGAAGAAAACAAAAAATAACTATGCTGTGTATTAAATAAATATCTATGTGTATATAAATACACAGCATTCTATGCTATTAGTGTTGAAAAATACAAATGCGGATGTTGTAACACTGTAATTTTTGAAGGTTTTTTTATTTTATTTGTATATTGTAATATATTTAGCAATTTTGTCTATTGATATACTCTTTAGTCATATCATCCAGCATTCTGAGAGGCACAACATTTTTAGCCATCCAGTCAATTTTAATTCAGATTCAGCCATACATACATTTTTTATAAATAAACCACCTTTATTTATATTGTGTGTAGCTGCGAGAGTTGGAGGATAAGTATGCAGAGTGTATGGAGATGCTGCACGAGGCTCAGGAGGAGCTGAAGAACTTCAGGAATAAGACGATGCCGCTGAGCACACCACGCCGTTTTCACTCACTGGGCCTCTTCCCATTGGTAAGACTGGTTTATTAATTAATGAAAAAACTAAATGAAGATAACAAGTGTAAAAAGCAGCCTTATGGGCCATTTTTGTTTTATGTTTGTGCTTATTTCTTAACTTTACACTTCTGTTTGTCTTGTGTTCTTCAGGAAGCTATACTGCATAGCCTTTGCATACCTGGCATTCAGATTTACATATTTTCTGTGGATTTATGCAAAGCTGTGCAAGCAGGGTGGTGGAAAGAGAAAAGAATTATACAGACGTAATAGAAATATTTTTTCCTTAGGCTGTATACAACACACAATGCATTATTAGAGCACTGTGTTTGTGTGTGTGTGTTACAGGACTCCTTAGCTGCTGAAATTGAAGGGACAATGCGGAAAGAGATTCAGATGTCAGACCCAGAAGTGGAAGAGCAAAGGTATTTATGTTCAGTGTGACCATTTAGAAAAGGTTTAATTACATTTAAAACCAACTCTAAGGTCTAATTGTTGTCATACTGTAGGAATAGCAGTTTTATTCCAGAGTCACATCTTTATTACATATTTAGTTACTTTTTGGATTTTTTTTGTTTTGGATTGACACAGACTATATTACTAACTAATATACACAAAGTAATGCTCTGACCTTAAAGATATGTGTGCATGTTGGTTTCTCTAGGCTTCATCCAAAGCGAGTGTTCCAGACAGTGAAGAACATTAATCAGACAGTTCGTCAGCGCTCCCCAATGAACATCCCTGGGTCCAATCAGACATCATGTGTGAACTCTAGGCGTTCCAGCTGTCTGAGCACACCCAGGTCCAGTGTGTACGGGGGAGAGGGGGTCATAATGGACAATCGTACCAACAGCTTGTTGTTTGAGAACCACTCTCCACCTGACAGGTGAGTGAAAAAGTGTTTTAAAAGAGCCTTTTATTGTAGGTCAGAAATGACCTTATGTCAAATCAAATACCAAAGTTTTCTGGTTTTTAGACTGTTTTTTCGTGTATTTTTTTTCTTATTATATTGACATATTGAAACATTTTAAGAATCTCTGTAGTCATAAAGTAATATGATTGTATTAGAATACTTTTCTGCATGCATCTGCAACAACACTGGTTAATATTATTGAGACTATTAACAAGCATCCCACCTCTCCTGGAAGTTTCATGAATTACCTACATGGAGATGGAGTGAGAGGTAGAGCAAAAGGCTGGATCTTGCTCTCAGTCCATCTCATCTAGTCAGTCTTTAACTCAGAGTGAAACATCAAAAGAGACAGAGAGTCTGAGAAATTCACAGAGAAAGACTAAGAGACATAGCAAGAGAGATAAAAAGGTTGAGAGAGCAGGAGAGACAGAGAAGGCCAGAGAGTGAGAGACAGACACTGAGAGACCTGAGATAGAGAGAAGGAGAGACAGACACTAGTGGTGGATTCTTTTTCCAGGGTTTTTAAATGTCTGTAGAAATTCCACAATTATGAACGATTGATTGTTTTCCTTCTCTCTGTCATTTGTTTCTTCAGTTTGGACGACTCAAACAAGAAGGCTGGCATTCCAGGCACGCCTGGTTCTCATGACCTGGAGGCGGCGCTGCGGCGGCTTTCTCTGCGCAGAGATAACTACCTAAGCGAGCGGCGCTTCTTCGAGGAGGAGAGAGAGCGCAAGCTGAACGCTCTTGCTGAGGAGGAGAAGAGTGAAGTGTATGAAGAGAGGGAGCAGGGCAGTGGCAGTGACGGAGGAGGCTCGCTGACCCCTGCAGACAGCATCATGTCCCTGGGCACGCTGCACTCGGTCTATTCGGTCTACAGCAGCCGCTCCTACCTGCCTGAGAAGCTGCAGATAGTCAAGCCTCTGGAAGGTGACCAAGCCAAAAGCAGGCCGCTGGCTCTGCTGCTCTTAGATTCACTGTGGGCTCTCATTCACCACCACTCTGACGACCTCTCCACACAGCACTCCTTCTACTTCAGACACACACAGCCACGCTGCTGGTTTGAGATTTAGGCACATAAATATATTAATTTAGGCACGCTGTTAGTCTAATAGACATGACGTTTCTGAGACAGGAAGTCATTTATGTTACAGAACAGTCTGTGCAAACATCATATAGATAACCACTAAAGCACTTTATGGCTTTATTGAGGATTTTTGTTTGTTTTCACATAGATAACTTAAGTCATTTAGTGTATTTGACTATGCAAAGTTTTAGCAGGTGAGTCAATAAGTGCACTGTGTTCACATCAAAAGCTTATTTATTTTCTTATATAAATGCCAGTACAAAAATAATTGCCACAGTAACAGTAGAGAAAATGCTACCAGTGGAGTTTGGCTCTCTGTTGCCACCTGCTGGCAGTTTATGCACACAAAATTGTCTGAATAATGGAAAAGAAAATTGCTTTCAAATCATACATTTTTAAAAGTATAGAATGCAGGTGTAGAATAAATGTGTATATATACCATTCTAAATTTGTATAACATCTTTAAAAAGACATGTTTTTATGGAACTGGTTTGTATGAGTGATTTGTATACAGACTTTCTCAAATACCCATTATAGCACATTTATGTATAAGTATTGCTTAAAAAGGATGGTTGCTTAGACATTTTTACTTTAAATAATCACTAAACGAAGGTGATCTTGTTTTTTGTAATTGTCAGCATGGTTTTGCTCTCTGGTTGGTTAGGTTCAGTACATTTTTCCCTTATGTATCTTCTTTTATTTACCCTTTTCCCCTTTCTGTTTTTTCCTTCTGTGTTTGTGTAATCCTGTGTTCTTTCATGTCACTTTTCAGTTTTAACCACTTTGTTTTTTTAACTTGTCTGTTTTAAGTTGTTCAATAAATTCTTTCTTAATTTTCTTGCATCCCTCTTTTTCTTTCTTTCTGCTCTATGTCTGTTCCTAACCATCAGAGCAATACATGCACAATCAAACCACTAATGTGCTACTTACCACCCAACTGTGCAGAACATCAGCACTCTGCACTTCTGCAACTTCTAAATATAGGACTGATTTCATTTTGTAATGACCGTTATTACCCTAATCCACCAGCTACTAACTAGTGTGGGATTAAATGCCATCCCCCGAATGGGGGGAAATGTTCTTAACTCTGAAATTCATAATGCAAAGATTTTATTCCAGGCCATTTTTAAATATTTCTATTAGTCCATTCCACATTTATTTTTTTCTTGAAAAAAATAAACAAGCAGCAGTTTTTCTTGAGCTTCACTGCTTTTATTTTGACCCTCCAGGCTGTTCCAGCTGACCTGAGCTGACCTACCCATTAAACATTTAGCAGTGTGTCTGCATACAGACACCTCTGAAGGCAGCAGTGCATTAAAGAGCAAAGCATTTGCTGCAGACAGGCTCATTAATATTCAGAACAAGTGCATGACTATTATGACCCAACTTAAAAAAAATCATAAAATATATATGTATGTGTATATATATATATATATATATATATATATATATATATATATATATATATATATAGCAAAGATAGATTAACAATCTAAATATAAAATATTATCTTGCGCTTTTCACTATTATATAATTGCTAATAAGTAATTTTCAGAGCACTTGTTATACATTAGCAAATGACTTGCCTTTATCAGCTAATTGTCAGAACAGAAACAGAAAGGTTTCAGTCTGTTGAAGGAATAATTTTGGTTCATACTATTAAGCATAAACAAATATTAAAAGGTGCTATAAAGATTTGGGCAGTGCCATGGTAGAACAAGTTTTTAATTTAATGAAAAACATTTGTCTTTTAAAAAAATTGTTTTAAAAGAAAAAAAAAGTATTCCTATTTAATAAGTATTACTAATTTAAAGGTAATTTGCATTTTTGTCCTTATTTACAAAAACATTTTTATGTAAGTTATGTAAGTTAATTTGATATTCAAAGTAAATTAGTGAGTAAAAAATCATACATTATCTTAAGCTGTTAACAGTGGTAACAAGTAATCTGCACCAAAACTTGTACAAGCTTTTTAAAATATTTTTTCACACTAAGCTTCTTCTCATTTCATTCTATATCACATTCTGTGCATTGCTACAGTTTAAAGTGTATTTTCTAATCTCTGCTGTTTCTCTCCCCTCTCTCAGGCTCAGCCACCCTGCACGCATGGCAGCAGCTGGCCCAGCCCAACTTGGGCGGCATTTTGGACGCTCGGCCAGGCGTAGTGACCAAGGGCTTCAGACCGCTGCAGCTGGACCTGGAGGAGGTGTACACGTTCACAGATTTGGAGGAGGACGAGCCGGCTGAGCATCAGCACTCTCACCCCACTCTCTCTACCTCAGGTCTGGGCTCTTTGCCCTGCTCCCCCAGTATAAACCTGAATGGCCAGGAGGAGCATGACGGGGCGGATCGAGGAGAGACGGGGATCTCTGGGGTAGAGATGGAGCTGCAGAAGGCCACAGAGAACGAGCAGCCACCATCCGGTGAGGGAGCACCCTGACGCCGGCCCGGGGGCCATCATAAACCTCGCACTGCCTACACAGCCAAAGCCCCAGAGGAATGCAGGGCGCTGGGGTGTTTGCCTGTTTCACACGTCATGCCATCCAGCCCTACACAACTCCACCACACACAGTACCTCACGCTGTGGCCTGGAGCAGGCTGACCTGACACACATCCACAGCACGCCCACCAACACCACCACTACTACCTCATCAACACCTGATGCGTGCTGCCGTGGTTGTTTCGAGTATAGTGACTTTTTTTTTTATTTCGTTTACATGTTGTCCCTTTTACACTTTTTTTTTCTGATCGTCTGTGTCAAGTCTACCTGTCTGTGCACAGCTACACATGCATTCTTTTAAAGCAACTGTTGGTAGTTGAGCAAGCTTTACAGAATGGTGACAAAAATGTATGCATTCAGCTATGGTACTTTAAGTGGCACTCAATGCTGATAGAGATGTGCAAATATATGCACATACATACAGTTATTCTACCCCCTATGTAGAAATATTGCATAGAATAGAATAGAATTCTTTGGAGCAGAAAAAAACTCATGTACCTACTGGCACTATGCCTAATGTGAGGCATGGGCTAGACTGTGTTGTCTGGGGTGATTGTGCTCCATCCAGTACTTTTTGGATGAGCTTAGGATGAGGTGGGGTGGCCAACATCCTGACCTCATTAACACTTTTGTTGCTAAATGCTATCAGTTCCTTACAGCAGTTATTTGATTTTTAGTAGAAAAAGCCTTCCCTGGACAACAGAGACAGTTACTCCAACAAAAGCTTTTTTTATGTCCTTGATTTTTTTTTTTAAAGAAACCATTAATGAGCCTTATTTTTCCAAATATTGTATGTTGGCTAATAGATAATTATATTGAAAACAAGCAAATTTGTCATGGTGATGAAACGCTCGGTTACACAGCAAATATGTACTCGATCTATACTTACAGTCTGAATACCTTATTGTTATGGATACCCTATAGAGTTGTGAACAGCTGCTGTTGGACAGAATGCTAGTAGTCTGTATTTCTGGTCTGTAAAGCTTGCAGCAGTTGCTACAAAAGAATGCCTCTGTGGGCAGAGCATGGACAAGTCAATTTGGTGAACAGGATCTATCCTTTGTGCTGTGAAATGAGAATATAGTCTGAAACCGATGGTCAAGTGCCACCTGCATCATCAGAATACAATTGAATTGCAGTTAACTCAAATACATCACACTTTTAGACCTGTTTTGTGGTCAATGTCAGCAATGATTGTTCTCAACATGTTTTGGTGCTAGTATTTAGGTAGAAAGAAAGACCAGATTTCTCTGTGATCTAAAATTGGATGCAACTACCATAGACTATGTTCTCATTTCACGCACCTCTCAGATTCATACTGGATTCATTTTTCTGGAATTCCTTGTTGCTTAGGGAAACCTTTTTTTGTTTGTTTACTTTCTGCCCTTGCTCCTGTCCAATCATACAATTTGCTTACACTCACACACTGCCATAAGTGCTCTTCTTAGAACTTTTCACATTACACAGATAGATTTAAGTTACGATACCGTATCACAACGTCATGCTATATTTAGAAATTCTTTTCAGCAAAATTTCCCACCATTGTCTGTTTTAGGCTGTTATATATATTTATCTTTTTAATCTACATTTTTTTTTGTTAATCAACATTAAAAAGCTCACAGATGTTTTCACGTTTAGATACAGTATCACAACTGCTTGTTAGATTTTGCCTATATTCACACAGCAGGTAAAGTAACCCAAATCTATTTGTCTTACCAAAGTCTCAGTGTTTTTAAGGGGTTTATATCATTTTCATATATTTATCTTTTTAATCTGATCTATACCTGACATTCATCTGTATAGTTAATGCTCCTAATTTAGAAAACTTAACACATTTTTAGAAACTGTGCACATTTCTTCACATAAAGTTATTCAGGAGCTATTAAAGACAGCTAGGCTTATCACTGAGATTGGGCTAGAATAAAAAGGGTACATTATTTGGCCACAGACACTTATCTGGTTTGTGTCATTGGTTTCATTAAACTTTTTTATTTTTCTCTGGCAGTGCAGTGACGCCCTCCTGTGGGCACAATCTCATTCAGAATTTCTTCAAAAACTGAGTAGTTCAGATATTTGCCTTTAGTTAGTTTTAACAGAGGCCGCACCCAAATATTTCCACATTCTTTGCTCAATATCCTGACACTGAATCCCTCCTCACTGCTGCCCTTTTTTGTGTTCTGATTAATTTAAAAAAAGTCAGATGTGTGTTTTTTTTGTTTTTGTTTTGTTTTTGACATGGCCACAAACTACATGTCGCATAATTGGTCACTTTTTGGTCACTTTTACATGCTGTGTGAACGTAGATTTAAAGACCACAACACAACAAAGAGCTGGAACACAGGTTTATAAATCTGATACTATAATACTTCATTTTCTCCATATTTTTGAGTTTTTTTTTTTTTTTTTTGCTGCCACACACTCAGGTCACCTTAGAGCAGGGTCCAGTAAGGGGTCACAGAGTGAAGTGCATGTTTGTATGTATGTGTGTGTCTGTGTGTGTGTGTGTGTCTGTGTGTGTAAGAGCTCAAGTGTCAAGGGTTCTATTAAAAACTGAGTGTGATCTGAGTCTAGTCACTCACATGACTAAGAGAGGGGAGAAATGCGACATGCAGGTCACATTTGCAGCCGCAAACACACCAGGGCTTGAACACATGCTCTCAAGGGCTGGTGCCAGACCTGTCAATAGTGCAGTCAGCACCCTATCATAAGCACACACACACACATTCACACGCCCACTACTGCAGTGTCACTCGCTCACTTTCAGTCTCACAGGCGCACATACAGACGGACTTTACCACACTGTTGTTGTTTACATAATTGCTGATCTTGGTTTCTGCGTATGGGTCACCTTATCGGATCTTATCTGCTGTCTAATAATGTGATCATCCTTCTTACCTACAGAACCAGTTCTTACAGAACCATCGGTTCTGTCCTATTGTGTGAGTCTCTCTTTAAAATTGCATCAGGATACTGGAAGGGGGCGTGGTTGGGATCGACTGAGCTTTAAAATATCTTGAAAAGTGTTCAATTAATTTAGCTAAAAAGGTATCTTAAATCTATGATCGTGAGATTGCAGTTTCGAATCCCATTCATGTAGCTGGCCATCAGCTGCAGGAGCACTGAGAGAGCACATTTGGTTTTGTTCTCTCTGGGTGGGTAGATGCACTCTCTCCACTCATCACTCCAAAGGGTGATGTCGATCAGCACAAGGCATCTGTGAGCTGCTGTGTCAAAAACTGAGTCGCTGTGCTTTCCTCTGAGCGCACTGTGATGCTACTCTGCAATGCTGCATCGACAGCAGTTTGAAAAGAAGTGGTGGCTGACCTGACATGTATTAGATGTGTTAGTCTTTACCCTCCTGGTGTTGGGGTATCACTAGTGATAGGGGAGTCCTAATGTTTGGGTTGGGTAATTGGCCTTGTAAATTGTGTTGAAATGGGATTATAAAAAAAAAGGTATCTTAAATCCATCTCCCGAAGGTTTTGAAAGTGCAGAAGTAAATACATTTTTTTTCCTTTCAGTTTTTGCATTTCACAAACATGTTTTGATTTAACAACAAATTGAACTAAGCAGAATCGAATGCAATGCTTTTTTTAGCTATCGGACATGCTACTGCATGCATGGTGAAGTGAAAATTTTATGAAAATCACTTGAATAACCCCAGCTCTCCATTGGATTGTCTATACAAATGTCCATTTATGTTTAAAACTGTCCATTTATTTTTTTGTGGGAATGTTAGTTTGTAAGACAATACAGACATTCCAAGCTTACTTAAAAAGTTTTAATATTGGCATTGTGTGCTTGTTGGTTCTCCTCACATCTAAAGATGCCTTTTAGACTAGAAAGCACCAGCTTCGGGTAAAGAGTTTTGAATGTCTGTTGTTTTAAAACGTTATTGACGAACAGGCTTCTAGTTGTTTGAGATGCACAAATCCAGTTCCTGCTGCAGTTTTTTAACCCATTCTGTGGTGTGTTGGGGCGGGAGTATGTCTAGATGTCTGGATGTTTCCGTGTGTACTGATGTGTTCCTCTCCTCTCTTGCTGTTCCCAGTGCATTTCCCTGGCAAATGTATGTCTCACACTAACTCCACCTACACCTTCACCACCTGCCGGATACTCCACCCCTCAGACGAGCTGACCAGTGTCACACCCAGGTGAGCCCTGCACTACATCTCTCCTACCACTAGAGGGCGCACAACACTCAGCAATCTTACTAAGACATACTGTAATGCTGTAATGGAATTATAGTTACAGTAAATATAGATCCTTAGTTTAATCACACAGAATTCAATGCCTGCTGTTTGGATAGCCACACACAATGTGATTGGCTCTCTGCAGATTATGTGATGATGATGGTGATGGTGAGGATGATGGTGGTGATGAGGAGGATGAGGATGATGAGGAGGAAGCAGCACTGTACCATGTTGTTCTGAGGTCAAGCTTAGAGCAGGCTCTCTGAGCCGCCCCCACTCAGGGTGAGAAGTGGTCACATGACCCCAGCATGATCACAGGCGTGTGGGTCACAGGCGTGTGCGCATCCCTTTCTAACCAAATCTCTTCCTGTCTAACAATCTAACGTTCCAGAGA
This sequence comes from Astyanax mexicanus, assembly GCF_023375975.1. Classification (NCBI taxonomy): domain Eukaryota; kingdom Metazoa; phylum Chordata; class Actinopteri; order Characiformes; family Acestrorhamphidae; genus Astyanax; species Astyanax mexicanus. The sequence continues at coordinate 38,039,154 of NC_064413.1, read as the reverse complement.
AGAAGCCTCCAATCTAACACTAAAGTTTTTGAGTAAGGAAAAGGTTAAATCTGCTAGTATACTTATGATTGTTCTGCATTAGTTTACTAATGATGAATGTGTTTGAAGTTTTTGGAGGCTGCGGGGAGAAAGGATTGACGCATGTGTACCAATCAGCTTGTGTGTGTGTCAAAAGTGTTTTAATTTAATGTTTAAATTTGATGTTAAACTAGTCATATCCTTGATGAATAATTCTTGAGGAATGATTAAAAGAATAGTTTATAGTGATAGCCAAGAACCTTAGGTTAACTTTATATGCTATTACTTTAAGAGTGCGTTAACAGTATGACCCTCAATGTTCAGTTCAGATTTTTTTTAATACTGTGAACGTATCTGCGCTCTAAAACGGCACATTCAAATCAATGTCATGCGAACTAACCGCATACATTAGAAACATCAAAGTACAGCTGAATTCCAAATGTCTCAATACTCCCTAGTGCCCCTGACTGATGAATTCTATCCAACAGTCCAGTAGAAATCTGTGCACATAAACTGAATCCTGAATGCCTTTCGGTTCGGCTTATATCGCAAATGAAAATAGTATGAGTCAATGATGGTTCCATGAACACAGCACAACTTCACTTTCAATGTAAAGTTTGAAGGCCATAAACAGGTATAAATACCGTAGGTTAAATGGTAATACTACACAGAGCCAAAGATTACATATTTCTGAAGTCTAAAAAAATAAATCTTTGTTAGTACTTACTCAGACTTCTTTACTAGCAGTAAAAGTAGCAGTAGAATTTTTCAACCTGAATCAAATTTCTAATTCAGTGTAGTGCACTTTTAGTAAATTTGTTAATGCTAAAGTTAAAGATGTTTCAGGAACTGAATGTGTCTGCTGCTTTATATACACTATTACTATTACTTTTTATATAGTGAAATATTGGGCAACTTATCCAATAAACTTACATCTCTGCCATCATCACTGTCCAATGAAAACGTCAATGAAACAGTCTCCTAATTATCAACTTTACAGGAGAGTGATAAAACCTTCTCAACTTTCAATGAAAGTCAATGTAAATAGAGTTTATTTCAGGTAATTTTGAAAATGGTCTATCGGTCCATTCATCAAGACATTTGACTTTGTTTTTTAATTGGACAGTGACTGTATGTTACTGTGAAATTATAGTAAACAAACTGCAACTGAATCACTAAACTAATTATTTGCTAACATATATTTTAATGATTTTCTTTAAATCAAATGATTATTGTAAATTAGCTAATCACAACTTTTCTTATATTTAGCTTTTTTTATTTGATTTGATTTTTTTGATCTGATTCATATTAATAGACCTGTTTTGTTTTTTTTGTTCAGTCTGATGTCAGCAGCTCCCTCGTTGGTGTCCTGTGTTATGTCCAGCAGTAGCATGCGCTCCACTCCGGTCTCCACCCCTTGCACTCCGCGCCGCCTCAGCCTGGCTGAGAGCTTCACCAACCTGCGCGACCACACCAAGACTACTAGCACCTCTCTGGGCCTGGTGCGCCTCCTGCAGGAGCGGGGCATCTCCTCAGCCGTCTACAACCCCCTCAGTTGGGACCGGGCCCAGACTGCTGCTGTCCCGGAGTCCACGTCCTGCTCTGGTACAGCCAGCTCCTTCACTCAGGGCCCAGAAACACTGCCCTCCACCCCTCCCAACTCCCCCACCAAATCCAAACCCAACAGCCCTGTGCTGCCCCTGGACTTCAGCCCCTCAGACCCACCCTACGAGAACTTCCTAGCCTCGCGGCCGGCCAGTTCCATCCTGAAGGAAATGCGTGGAGCGAAGGCCCAATCGGACTCACAGTGTCAGACTGAGGTAAGTGTGCAGAACCTTCGCCTGGTAGACAAGGTGAAGCGGTTCAGCCTTGGTCCCAGGGCAGTGACCCCGGGGCCTGTGCTGGGACTGGGTGGACCACCTTTTGGCACCCATCCTGGGGTTACCAGCCCTATAGGAGGACTGCCACTGCCAGGAATGCGAAGAAACCGAAGTTACCCAGTCATGGTAGGGGCCAGCATGGCAATGAAGGGTCCAGGGCCTCCAACGGACAACTTACTCTTGGCCCCTAAACCTTCCAGAAAAACTAGCCTCAATGAGGAGTGAATGTTGCCTTTCTTTCTCTTGTTCTCCCGTTCTCTCGGTTGCGATCCCTCTGTGTACAAAATACATGATTCAAGTACATTACTTTACTCCTTTGACAGATCGACTGTGCCTGTAAAAGAGATTTGTATAGATTATTTTGTATAGCAGAGTTGTCTGTATTACCATTGTTTTGTTTGTTTTGTATTGTTTTTTTTGTCATATGTAAGGTACAGTTCATCTAGATGAATGCAATGGGGTATCAACCCCCCCCCCCCCACAAAAAAAGTGGTTTACTGAAAATCATATTTGCATTTTTTCCCCCCTTAAACCAAGCTAAGATCCTTCTTTTTACAATTGTTTTTTACAAGTGTTTTTCTTTAGTTTTGCACTGGAGCTATGTGGCTAATGTTGCTAACAAGCAATGAAAGTCCATTGTCACCCACAAAAACTAAACTAAATTCTAAAGAAGCGAATCTTGGACACTGATTGCTGTGGCTTGTGTCTTGGCTGATCAGCTACACTCCCAGAACAAGGGTACTTTCTTCTATAAGACTGATTATTAAGGATTATTTGACTGATTCTTTAAATGATGATGAGTAGTGGTAGTATAACCTTCTGATGCTCTGTAATTCATTTGATGCTGTATATTAAGCCATTTTAAAAGGTTCTGTATAGAACCACCTCCAAAAGACCACCAATGAGAAAAACTCTTTAGCCATTCAACTAAATCAAAGGGCTTTTATTGGACTGTTTACTCTAGTGAAGTAAAGCTTTTTTTTTAATAGTCTATTTTTGAAGAAATTGGGGAAATTGTGTAAATGTAATTTTTAGTTAATTATTTAAATAGATCCCCTTACCTTTCACATTTCCATCTTATTCAGTTCATCCGTCGTTCTTGATGGCCTTCCTGAGATTTCTCAGGTGCTGAAACTGTGCAGGACTGCGGACCCCCAATAACAAGAGTAAGAAATACTGTCCTGTTGTATGAAATTATGTTTTTGCACTTGAGGGCTGCAAGAAAATGTAGCAAATTAGCTAAGAGGGAATCCTAAATGCCCATTTTCTGGGGAAACTCAGCTGTAAGCACTTTTTGATTTTGAAGAACTGTACTATTAGACCATATCTGTGTATTCCGATGTGCAAGCAATCTGGTCTTCCTGAGCCCAGAGCACTGTGTGCTTAGATCCTGGTTGTCATCTTTTTCAGAGCTGTTGACTGAAGCACTCTCAACATTTACGTTTATGCTAATGCTAACTTTAACAATGAAGGACAATGGAGCTGCGCTAATGCAGAGTTTTCTCAGTTAGTTTTTGATGCCCAAACGAATTGTCCTTAACCAAGCAGTTTGAATAAACCAGGCTAATATACTTTATTCTGTGTTATGGCTTATGCAATCCTTGAGTGCTACTAAGGTGTAAAATGGTGCTTATTACAATGTAATAAACATGAATCTGGCCCTTAATAGAGGGTTTTGTTACGAAATTTGTACGTACTAGCACAACAGATGGAGCTCACTGTACTGTAAGTCCTCCCTCAGTCCAAAGTTCTGATACATAGCTTAGTGTAATGAATTGGAGAATGAGAGAGGTTAATATGACTGATGTGTGGAAGAATGTAGTGTTAGGATGTGGTATAAACTCTGAAAATGAATATTACAGACTGATTGATTTATTGCGCTTTGTTAATAGACCAATGTTATTTATAAGTGTATGCGTGCATATGTGTGTAAAGTTGAATAACGATGCATTTAAAAAACGAATACATGCAAACTGGGTATGAAATACCTGAGTAAAGCAGAAAATCGATCATGTTTTAAGGCAGTTTCCAATTCTCCCAACACAAGCAACAAAACTGCAGAGACTTTTAAAAGCTCTGGCTCATTTTATGCATATTTAAGTTGTAAAGTGTAAAGTATTTTTGGTGGAGATTATTTTAAACTCTCTGAAGACTGAACTGTAAGCTTTAAATGAATTATGGTAACTGTGAGTTAGTGGTATGAATATCAGAGAATATCATGGTGCCTGATGTTAACGATCCATTATTTAATCCTGTTCTGACTGACTTCCGTTCTGTTGAGTTTGCCTGCCTCAGTATACACTGGAGTTAGCACTGCAGCTATGGGCTTGAGTTGACTCTACTGAAAGCATTTTAAACAAGCTGGAAATTACTGTATCGGTTACAATATTTGAAGGGTATTCAAGAGTAGATGGTGATATCCAGAAAGCACATGGAGCCATAACTGTGTTTAAAGATGCCTGTATTTATAATTCTGTTTTTTAGTTAAAGCAAAAGAGGGTTGTCTGTTGAAGATCTGTGTATGTGTGCACTTATCATGACTTGAACATGTTCTTATTGAATGTATTGCAGAACCACATAGGTGTCCTGACTGTACCTGACTGTATGTTCGTTTCATTTATGAAATTCGTTTTTATTTCCTCAGTTCACAAAAGGGAAGTTTTGCCACTTGTATACTGTAAATGGCGACTGTGCGAACACTGCTAACTTTTTATACAAAAGGACACAAATTGGTGAATTAAAATCAGAACTTTACTTGTGGTAAAAGCCAGGTCAAAAAACAAAGTGGACTTATGCATTCAGGAACTTTAGATGCTCTTACTGGCAAAAACATATGTCAATAAACCAGTTGATTCAAACATGGTTGTCTTTTTTTTTTTTTGTCTTTCAGATGAATCAGTTATGTAAAATATTAAAACAATACTATGACATGAGACTACAGGATAAAGCAAAAATGCTTTCACCTCCTATGGTGTCCCCATGGTTGAAAAAGCCCATCTGCATGTTTGGCTGCCCTTCTTGTGGGGGGAAAAGTGATAAAAGTGCTCACTAGGGTGCCCCTTCTTGCAATAAATTATAATAATTGTCCTCTAGATAAAGACATTTTGATAATGTGTCTTAATGATTGCTCATGTATGGGAGCTCTTTCGCACTTCCAATAGAAAAGAGTGATTTTTTTTTTCCATCTTTTCCCTGGTGTTCACAGTGGCTGACAGGACCAGATATCAAACCTGCTAGATGTTGCCTCTGATTACCCAACAAGCTCCCTGATTGCATCTTTCATCAGTTCACAAAGTAATTTAAACTACTGAAAATATTCAGGACAGGACAGTTGGGCTGAGTGTCAAATTATAGACTCGATTAGTCACTAAAGAGTGAGCACACTCTGCTATACATTTTATAATGTACCTTACTGACTTATTTTTAGGAGTGCTGGAATCCATTTAGGGGTATTTGAGCACCCTTAAATGGGGCTAGACACACCTATAGTATAACCCTGGCGTTAATAACAAAACCTATAGCATCTAGTCATAAATGATGTGCTTCCTAAAGGTGCAACTCTGGCACTAATGCTGCATTCAAGTGGTGTCAGAATTATAGTTACATAAATAAAATAACACATGAGGATTCCACTGTTATCTGATTGGCCACATTTTTTAAATAGTTTTAGAAAGGTAGTATTTTCTTTGCAATGAGCAAAAGTTTAATTAAATAATTAAAAGGATGCAGCAGCTCTGATTGGCTGGGCAGTATTCAGGTAAGATGAAAATCTAACATTGTTATTGGCTCTGTTCATCAGTAGTAACATTGGCCACCAGATCTCTCTGCAGTGGATGATTATTTGAATGTCTCACAAAATCAGTTGGTTTACTTCAGAAAACAACTTAATTCCTGTTTAAAGGGACTTATCATCCAATTACTGCACACAGAACTCTCATTGATGGCTGGATTTCACCTAATTAGAGAGACAAAGACTAAACTTTATTCCAGAGGAAATATGACACTAAAGCTCTATCGGGGCGGTGTTAGTTTCTCGGGGGTTGTCTGTGAAAAATATTTCACACTTTTTCTCAGTGATAAAACTCAAAAAACAGGAAGACCAGTGAGTTTTTTGGCGTTCTCGCTCACATGACATTGCGTTCAGTGGCTGCTCCATTTCCACTCACTGTTGTGTTTCCACATGGATCTCCATGGAAACACGTGCCCAAAGTGTAAATATGGTACGTAGCAGTGGACAAAAAATTTTGGACCTGGGCTCCATAACTGCTGCTGGTTATCTCCCTGGAGGCCCCAGAGGGAGAGAGCCAGGTAGTTCCTCTCCCCCTTTGTGGGTTTGGTCCGGCCTTGTCCGCCCGTCACATGTGACCCCTGGTGTGGGGATTTCTGCTAGCTTTGTCTGCCCTTCTCTTTGTGCATGCATGGTCCATCATGTGTGGTGATCCTGGCTGGTCTTGAACCGGCAACCTCTTAATCATGAGGCAGAGCATCTACCAGTGAGCCACAGGATCCCACAGATGCTGTGTGTGATTTTTGAACAGATATATTGTGGATTTTTAGCCTTACTATGAAAACATAACAAGATGTATCTATCAGGCCTTGAACCCAAGCTGTTTGGGTCACAAACCCACAGTTTAACCCACTAAGCCATCGCACCTTGGTTTGTGTTTTGCTCTTATTTACTTGCTTACTTACTTATATCCTTGCAATCATAAAGAGATCTGAATTAAAGTGACAATCCAGATTAATTTTGAACCAACAACCTCTAAATCCCAAGGTGGAGCATCTACCAGTGAGCCACTGGGTCGCTGCTTTTGGTTGTGTGTTTTTGGAAACACAGATTTTAAGCTTTGCAGCATCAACATACCAAAACATCCCTCTTAGGATTTGAACCACAAATGTTCTGATTACTAAGCCATAGTTCTAACCACTCAACCATAGGCTCTTCCTAAAATTTTGATTTGTGTTTTGACATTTTACTAATTCGGTTAGAATAATTTAGATTCCTCTGCTGCAGAGCTCCTACCAAGTCTAGAACCAACAACCTTTTTATCATGAGACTCAAATTCTACCAGTGAGCCACCAGATGCCACATTTAGACTTAGTGTTTTTTAAACATTTATATCTCAGAATTTGAGCTTTATAATGAACACATGACAAAACCTCCATTCCAAAATCTTGAACCCACACTGTTCTGACTGCAGAGCCATGGTTTAAACCACTGAGCCATATCATCTCTTGACATACAAGCTTTTTTTATATATATTTGAGGTTTCATTTAAGTCTTATTTAGTCAAAGTTCAAACATGCCGTAAATATCTTGACACGTACTTGAACCAATAACCTTTTGATCATGAGGTACAGCATCTACCAGTGAGCCAACATAATTCCACAGAGTTACTTTGAGTGTTTTACTAACATTAACATCTCAGATTTAAGTTTGCAATGAATACATGCCAACATGCCTTGAACCCAGACTGTTCTGATTGCAGAGCAAAGGTTTAAACCACTGAGCTACAGCACATCTAAAGACAAACTGCTTTTTTATCTTTTTAGTTGGTTGGTTTGTTTGACTCATATTTAGAAACATTTAAAAAATATTGTCTAACAACATTGAATGGTACATGAACCCATAACCTCTTGATCACTAGGCATAGCACCTATCAATATTCCACAGGAATCCGTGGACAGTGCATGTGTTTTTGAACATTTATATTGTGGATTTTAAGATTTACAAGGCATACACAGCATAACATCTGTCTCAGGCCTAGAACCCTAAACATCCTGAACTTTAAACACATGGTTTTATACCACTGAACCACAACAGCTCATGAAGATTCTTGCTTTTTTTGAACATTTGACCATGTGGTGTTTTTTTTTTTAACTCATATATTGAAAGGCTTATCCTAAGCTGCTAAGTCACAACCAGTATTTGAACTAATAACCTTTAAAGCAGGAGGCATAGCATCAACCAGTGAGCCATATGATGCCACAGCTGCTCTATGTGGTATTTTGATATACCTCATATTGTAAGCTTTACAATAAATACACAGCAAAAATGTCATTCTAAGGCATTGAACTCTGACTGTTCTGACTACAAGACCTTGGTTTTAACCACTTAGCCACTACACCCATGAAACTGAACTGCTTCTTTAGACATTTGACCATCTTGGTTTGACACATATTTATAAGCTTGAGGCTCCACAGCCCTACAAACTGTGGAAAGTGACTTGAACCCATAACCTCCTAATCATGAGGCACAGAATCTACCACTGGGCCACAGGATCCCACAGAAGGTGTTCATGTTCTTTGAACATGTATACTGTGTATTTTAAGCTTTACAATGACTACATGCTAAAAAGTCTCTCTCAAGCCTTGAACTCTTGACAACTTCTTGACTACAAACCCATGGTTAGAACCACTGAGCCACAGCCCCTCACAAGCAGGGGTGCTTTTTTTCGACATTTGGCCTTTATGGGTTGGTTTTACTCATATTTATATTTAAACATTTCTGCCCAGTTTTAAAGGCCGATTATCTCACCCACTTATTACTACTTCCCCAATCGCTAATATTGCCCCCAACTCTTGGAGAAAGAAGACTAGCACACGCCTCCTTTGACACGTGAAGTCAGCTACCACCTTTTTTTGCTCTGATACAACAGCGAAAGCATCAGATTAGAATTAATGGAGGAGATAGCACAATCTACCCACCCAGAGAAAGAGAGAGAGAGTCATGTGTCCACTGAAAAACCAAGTTATAATGTTTCCTCTACATCTAAAAACACCCTTCTATGCCCCCTCTGTGCCTCAAATGGTGCCCTTTCCAGTACAGAAAATTGAATGTGGTCAAGAAGAGTGGAGCATGCTGCAGCTCTAGCAAAACTCACATTATTTTATTCTGACAGAATCTTTTCTGCAATAAAAAGGGTTTCTGTGTTCTACATGATGTAGAAAATAAATCACTGAAAAACAAATGGAGATACAATAATGAATGTAGAACTAATGAATGATATTAAATTTGATGCACTTTATCAAAATCTGCATGTGGATACTGATTTCTAAATCTCCCCATATATTAGCTCTATTTCATACATTCACATACAACTGCATACCTTCTTCACCACAAGAGGGCACATTTTTATAAGCCACCTTCTTCCTACTCTGTATTTGGGGGGAATTTTTTTTTTGTTCTTTTCTTTTTTCCAGTGTGAGCACAGCCCATGTAAATGCATTTACATTCACGTTTTTTTTTGCTTTCTTTGTTTCTAATATGATCACTCTTAATTCTATTATATTTTAACTCTATCACTTTCAATCATAAAATTCTGATTCTAGTGTCCTCCCTGTCATTCACATTAAGCTCACTGTCCTTCTAACTACCAATCATATTCCTTCCCTCTTTAAAATGTATTGTCCTAATTTTACATTCTATCCATCAATGCTCAACACTCTCCATTCCTGTGCCATCCCACCTGATTCATATGATTAATGGGAATTGGCTGCTGCAGCTGCTTGATAACAAGCAGAATATTTTAATCTTGTGTGTTATAGTGTGGGACGCAGGGCAGGGGGTCTCCAAGACCAGAGTTGAGAAACACTGCTTCAGAATAATTGCCTTAACAAAATGGTCTAACTGCATAATGTTGCCCTAAGGCAACAAAAGAAAAACAGTTTCAGTACATGAATGAAAACAAATACACATTTCTATTTATATATATAAGTGTATTTCAAATAATTTTACTGATGGCTGGTACTGCATCTCATCTGCCTTTGCTTTCTAAAATGATTGCTCCGTACTCAGATAAAACATCAACATCTACAAAATTAAATATCATTGAAAATGTTCATTTATTTTAGTAATTCACTCTAAAACATGGAACTCATCATACATATTTGTTACACAAAGGGTGATCTATTTCAAGCATTTATTTTATTTTAATGTTGATGATCATGGCTTACAGCTAATGAAAACCTAAAAGTCAGTTTATGATCATAAAAATTTAAATATTATATAAGACCAATTGGTACTTTTGGCAGTGTGAGCAGTGTGTCAAGTCCTGCTAGAAAATAAAATCTGCATCTCCATTAATCATGTCAACAGAGGGAAGCATGAAGTGCTTGATATACACAGTGGAGCATCACCAGCAGAAGACATGGCTCTCCAAACCATCACTGACCATCAGTAAATTTCATTTGGAAATCAAGAGACCAGAGTCTGGAGGAAGAGTGGAGAGAGACACAGTTCAAGCTGCTTGAGGTTTAGTGTGAAGTTTCTGCAATCAGTGATGGTTTGGAGAGACATGTCATCTGCTGGTGTTGGTCCACTGTGTTATATCAAGTCCAAGGTCAGCGCAGCTTCTATCAGAAGATTTTACAGCACTTCATGCTCCCTCTGCTGACGAGCTTTATAGAGATGCAGATTTAATTTTCAAGCAGGACTTGGCACACTGCCCACGCTGCCAAAAGTACCAATTGGTCTTATGTAATATTCACCCATAATAATCACCATTAAAATAAATAAACGCTTGAAATAGATCACTTTGTGTGTAATGATTCTATTCTATTTTTTAACGATGATGGTGTGCATGGCAGGGTTGCAAGGAGAAAGTCACTTTTTCAAAAAGAACATGCTCATCTGCAGTTTCCAAAGGCTCACATAGACAAGACAGAAAGCTAATGGAACTATGTTTTGTGGACAGAAAAGAACAAAACAGAACTTTTTGTTTTAAATGAGAGGTGTTACGCTAAAAAAGGAAAACATTGCTTTCCAGCGAAAAACATGGTGGTGTTTGATGTAACATGGTGGTGTAGCATCATGGTTTGGACTTATTCTGTTGTATCTGAGCCAGAATGACATGCCATAATTGATGGAACAATGAATTCAAAATTATAACCAGCAAATTCCAAAGGAAGATGTCAGAGTGTCTGTCCGTGAGCTGAATATCTCTAGAGAATGTGGGTCATGCAATTCTATCCAAAAATGGTTTAAGAAGAATAAAATTTATGTTAACCCCAAAACTGCAGCTATAAAAGTTGTTAACTAGCTGGCCAGTTTAATAATCCAATAATAATTCACAGTCTAATACCAACACTGAATGAATGACTTTGGCCAAACTAAATGTATTGCAGTTAAAGTGTAATAAGGAACAAATGAAGATTAATATATACTCACAGGACTCCCAAAGAGACAGTTTGTAATACTAATTGCAAGAAACAGCTCTACTTTGTATGATGTGGAATTGTAATGCTGCACAACAAAGTGAATCAATGAGGAAATGCATTTTAGGGAACACTTGAGTTATCTTCATTTCAACCCTGTTGTTCAGGCAATTTTAAAACATCTGTAAATGATCCTGTCTGATGTGATTAGTTCTAACTCATACTTCAAACTGCAAACTTTTGAGTAAGTGAGTCTACGAGGCTGCTGAATCTGCATTGATCATCACATTACAGAAGGCTGAATTTGGGGCCTTATTGAGGACGAATTTCATGAGATCATGAACCTCCAAGTTAAGAGATACTCTCTGACACCCTCTGCCCTCCCACACTGCCACAGTGTTCCATGACCACACACACACACACACACACACACACACAATCCATGGTAAAGGGCAGTGACTGCTTAATGACCTAACATGAATTAATAAAGAGGACCCAAGTCAATAAAGAGGACAGAAATACACCAGTAAGGAAACTCATTCCTGCTCATTGTGTGGTGCTAAAGGTCTCAGTGTTTGCCCCTCATTTCCTGTTAAGTGAGAGCAGCTATTGATGCATCTCCACTGTGCTGTTATTCAATGAGATCTCTAAGTGAAGAGAGTTTGCGTGGAAGTGCTCTACAGGCAGTCATAGCTCACTGATTATGGTGACAGTACGTCCTCCATCTTTGGAAATGTACTCTTTTTGAGATCTAAAAAAATGTGTCCAGTCAGAATTGTCTATGAGGACACGTATCAGGCAAACAGCTGCTCTCTGATTGGATAGACGCATTGCGTTAGACAGATTTATTTGCATAACGTTGACCTTGGTTCATCTTTTTATCGCATTGCATCCCCCAGACTTGATGTACCGGACCCATGAGATGCAGACTGTGTCTGACGGAGCCGGTGCTTCCCATTGAAAATGAATAAGATACATCGCTGTCCATTGACGCATTAGAGCAGTGTAAATGCAGCATCACCTCCCACCTCTTTAACCTCTGCAGTGTGGAGTGGAATCCATCCTGGAAAAAATATCTGACCGTGACCCAAATGCTTCAGTTTCAGTGTGTTAGCTATCTTCTTATAGCTGTGGCTAGCTTTGTGGAAAGCAATAATTCTGTTGCTTACATCCTCAGAAAGTAATTTGCCATGAGGTACCATGTTAAATATCCATTGGCCAGTAACTGTACCCAAAACACCAAATTGATCCGCCCTGCTCTCCATTCTCACCTGGAACCCTGGAACTCAAGTTACACAACACCAGGGAGGCGCAATTTGGACATATTCACTGTAGGATGTACTCACTTATGTTTGTGTTGCCAGATATTTAGACATTAATGGCTGTGAGTTGAGTTATTTTCCCAAGACAGTAAATCCATACTACTTTACAAGCTGTACACTGACTAGTTTTATCTAAGTTTAATTTCTATAGGGCTGTCCCATGAAATGATATAATAAAATATTTGCAGAAATGTGAGGGGTGTGCTCACTCTTTTTGTATACTGTAAAACTGAGCAGTTGTAATTTTGCAGAAGATGTAAGTTGAGGTAATTTGAGGTAAGTCTTGCATGCTGAGTGCTGCATAGGCAGTCACTGTCGTGTCTCTTGAGGAGGATCAGTAATATTTCCACAGGGTGGAAGTAACATGCACATGTGGCTGGAGCTGCTGTAAAACAAAGGCAGAGAATAACACACACAGAGGGGTGTAACTTCATTGCTCATGCTCTGCTCAGGAAGGAATATGTTTGCTGCTTTTTTAAATGTTTTAAAAGATTATAATTATAAATATTACCTTTAAATCCAGCCATCTTGAGCTCCACAACTAGTAGATACCTGCATCCACTGCACATTAAACAAGAGGACAATTTGCTTTACAGAGAGAAAGAGAGAAAACAGGAATTAGTTTAACAAGAAAGGCATATAAATGTGAAACAAAAACTAAATGTACATAAACACAGACAATCCACAAAGTCAATACAAAAAATAACCCTGTGGTTAATCTCAATGGAACAAGGCAGATCACATATTCTAAAGCAGGAATCACCAACCATGCTCCCAGAGAGCCATCACCTAGCAGGTTACCTCCATCCCAAATCCATCACACAACATTCAACTGATCAAGCTCTCCTTAAGGGAGTAATTAGATGCATCAGGTGGGACTGTTTGTTGGTTTGACCTATAGTCAGCTTAAAGGTAGCTCTGCAGAAGCAGGGTTAATAACTGCCACTCTTTTCTAACAGCTGTGAGTTTAAAATCAGTAATAAAATCATATTCACAGTTATATTACTTTCAGTTACTTTTGGTATTAGAATAAAAAAATCAGCTTTATGAAGTATTCACCTGAAATGGCTTTCAGTTTACAAAAACATGATGAAACTGGCTCTCATCAGGTCCACGCCAGGAAAAGAAGACAGTTACCTCTGTTGCACTGGATAAGTTTATCAGAGTTAGCAGCCTCAGTAACCATTAACATCACCCCAGATAAGAACTACCTGTTCCAGTTATAACATGATTTCTTTGTGTTCCTTCATAGTCTGGATGACCTTGGTATTAATTTACAATGTTGGAAAAGAATAATAATAAAACAAAAATTTTTTTGACGGGTACTATACATATATACATATATATATATATATATATATATATATATATATATATATATATATATATATATATATATATATATATATATAGCATTAATATACAATATTTCAACAATATAATCAACAATTTTCCATTCTTCATGGAGCAGCCATATACTGTAGGTTACTAAGACTATTTAGTAGTGTTGGTTATGTTTCTTTCATAGTCGCATACTTCTAAAGATATAGAATTACTTCCAAAGCTCACACATTCACATTACCGTAGCTGCCCTGTCTTTCTTTATCAATTTATGTCCACAATCTTTTTTTAATAAGTAATGAAAAACTAGAGAACTGAACACAATACAGTGAGCCTTTAGCCAATGAACACATGACTGTGCCAGTTGTCATCCTTAATTTTACAACTTAATTGTTTATATATCAAATTTCACAGTGGGTGTTGTCAGAAATCTGCTTTACTGACATCCAGGTCTGAGCTTGTAAGAAAGATAACTGTAATAATTGCAGAAAAAGAAGCCAAGAAGGACCACAAGACCCGAAAGGTAAATTCCATCCACTTCTAGTTGGGCAAGGACAGCAGGAGCAACAGTAACATGAGTGCTAGACATGAAATACTGAAATAAATAATAGACTAGATGATATTGTTTAGACTGCAATTTAAAACAAATAAGAGTGAAATACATATTTAGATGAAGCATTAATAATTACAGGAGAGGGTCGCTGGCTCATGAAAGTAGCTATAGGGTGCCTAAATTAGACTAGTTTGTGGCCTTATTTATCTCTCCTTAGGTGGATAGATTTAAATTTGGGAGATATGGTGGACTGTATATTGGAATGGATTTAGTTTTCCTCCAGTAATCAAATATTCTCTCTTTGCTAAGTGCTCACTTTCCCCTGTCGCTATTGCATTGTGTAAAACTGTCCTCTGGATACTGGTTTTGGTTTCCAGTCATAATTAATGAAAGCATATATTGTAAAATGAAAATAAAATCTGGATGTGAGGCACACAATGAAAACAAAACATGAGGGCAGCCAGGTTTCTAACTTTTTCCAAATCCAAAACATCAATCATTGATTTTACTGTGTTGTGTGAGAGACAGTGTGTGTGGGTGTACATGAGCTGTCCAATGTTTATGGGTTCACTTTTTATTGTCTAACTGAATGAAACGGCTCTCATTGAGGCACACCTGTGGCATAATGGTGCTTTTTGTTCACTATAAACCATCGCTCTCTCATTTGCCAACCTACAATCCATCCATTATGTGCTAACTCGAGTGCTTTATACAAAAGACATCAGGGGCACACTCTCTCTCTCTCTTTCTGTCTGTTTTTTTTCATTCTCTCTATTAGTCTTCCTCTCACTATTCCTGTTTTTGGTTTCTCTCTTTGTTTCCCTTCTCTTTGTTTCTCTTTCTCACTCTCTATTTCTTACTCTCTCTGTTGGTCTTCTCTTCTCTTTTTGTCTTTTCTCTGTCTTTTCTCTCTCTCTCTGTTTTTCTGTCTGACACTCAGTTTCTTTGTTCATCGTTCTCTCTGTTTTTCTCTTTTACTCTTTGTTTCTCCCTCTTTTTTGGTCTCTGTCTATTTTTCTCTCCCTGTTTTTTATTTTTCTCTCCCAGTTTCTTATGGTCTCTTCTGCTCTTTCTTTTTTTACGCTCTTTTTCCTTGTTTTTCGGTCTGTCACTCAGTTTTTTTGTTTCTCATTTTCTTTGTTTTTCTCTTTTACTCTTTGTTTCTCTCTCTTTTTGTTTGTCTCTTTTCTCCCTGTTTTTTGCTCTTTCTTTCTTTATGCTCCCTTTCTTCCTGTTTCTGTTTGTCACTCAGTTTCTTTGTTTCTCATTCTATCTTTTGGTCTTTCTCTCTATAACAGTTATTTTCTCTTTTACTCTTCTTTTTTCCCCTTTCTCAGTTGGTCTCTCTCTTTCTTTCTCCCTTTTTTGTTTCTCTGTTTGTCTTCCCCTGTTCCTCTCTCTCTCTCTCTCTCTCTCTCTCTTTTTCTTGTTTACTCTGCATTTCTTACTCTTTCTCTAGGTCTTTCTTTTCCCTCTTTATTATCTCCTCACTCTCTCTCTCTTTCTCTGTCTCTTTCCTTCTCCCTCCTCCTCCTCCTCCTCTCCTCCTCTCTCGTACTGCAGGAGTTAAAGCTGGGGTTTTATTGCCTGTACGCTGATCTGTCCCTGCGGCGGTTAGGAGAGAAATAGGAGCAGCGACGGCCGCTAACGCTCGCACTAGCTCTGCTGCTTCAGGGGGTCAATAAGAGAATGTGTTCATAATAAGGCCATTAACTGTAAGCTCTCTCCCTGAGCGCTCGCCAAATGGCTGATCTGGACTCCAGTGCTTTCTGCAGGGAGGGTTTAGGCCTGTGCTAATTTGTGCCAGTCGCTCCTCGATCATTTCTCCATGCCACTCTTTAGTGGATTTCTTCAGATGTTATTATTAAAGCCGTAATCAAGAATTCCTGGGTGTCTGTCACGGCTGGATGGAGAAGCAGTAAAAGAACGCTATACAGGCTTCCACTGGAGCGCCTGTACCAACACTAACTAATCTGATCATGGCCTCATATCTGCTTTTAAACACACAACCCACACCTAATCTTTAGTCTAATTTGTTATATTTGGATTGTGATTTTTCAATGAATGTAGAGCCATCAGGGCCATAAAGCCAGTTCTGGATACTGTCCAATACAACACAAACAACATAAAAAAATGTTTTTGTATCCTGCATTTGTCGGAGCGCCTGGCTTAGATTTTTGACCATTGCTGTGAGGATTTGATTGCAATCTGTGACTATAATATAACTCCATTCGGATATAATTAAAAAATATTTCACAGGAGCTGAACTCTGGGTGAATGAGTTAAGGCAATGATTTATTCCAAAACATACTTTGAATGAGAGGACAAAATCATATGTACACGAATATAAGAAAATAAATAAAATAAGACCACATTCCCAGTCATTTTTTTCTTTTCTGCAAAAAAACAAAAACAAAATGTGGCTGTATGTTAAATGTAATACATATATATTCATATATTTATATATTGCATCTTCATTATACAAACAAATTTACATCAGATGTAAGATGGAGACAGAGCTCTCCGACAATGACTCGATTTTTGGCAGGGAGAAAGATTAAGACGGCTCTCTCTGTACAGATACGTTGGTTGATTGGTTGAATGATTGGAGATAGACAGTTGATTGGATATTATGAAGAGTATTCGTACTCCTCTGCACTCCGCCGCCCAAAGTCCATCCAGCCCAGGTAATCTCTGTCCTTTATTCTGTGGTTGACGTTTGCTGATCTGCTGGCAGGGCTCCTGCGATATGAACCTGACAGATACGGGAAGTCTTCTGGTAATGGATTACAGAAAAAAAACATCAATTAAGAGTGCTGGACTGGATGGAGAATATTTACTGTATATTTAAAAATGTAAATTAAATGCAGAAAATCTAAATGTTGTTTAAGAATAAATGTATGGCTATAAAGTGGATTTTGGATGGATTTCTATAGAAATTAGAAATTTAAATGAGAACAAATGGCTATACAATGGCTATGATTAATATGTTTTAAAAATAGTGAATGTGCAACATAAACAGAGTAATATATTTGATTTGGAATTGCATTAAGAGAATGCTTTTAAAATAAACTGATGTTACTTTAAAAATGTCATTTTCAATGTACATATAATGACTATACAATTTATAGCTAAAAACTATAAATTACAGAAACTATAAATTACACAAATTATCGCAAAAAATATCAAAAAATATAAAAAAAAATCAAAGTGTTATTGAAGTGAACAATAGCAGTGTCTACAGCACATCTAAGAGTGATATAGAGAGAATGGCAGCGTAAGCCTGTAGGTGCATGAAGAGGTCGCATGGCCTGTCAGATGCTGTTACTTATCCAGTATTTCTTTATTATTTCAGAAGACATCTGTCGAGGTTCTGTGGGTAAATGTGACAGCAGAAGAAGGCTGAGAGTGGAGATGTCTTACCTTTTCTGGAAATGAGTCTGGCCAGCAGTTCATTCAGCTTGCGGGCAGGGTCCCCCTCCACCTCCTCTTCCTGTGCTTTGGACAGCAGAGTGATCTGACCGCTAAGTGGCACTGCACGGGTGTGTCGCGTGTGTTCAGCTACAGCTCCCTCCAACTGCCCCTCGTCCAGCGAGTGTGTAGGGAGAGCTAGGCACCCGCTGCTGTAGAGAGCTGCCAGCAGCACACACGCACAGATTCCAGCGTTCATGTCTGAAGAGCGCATGCACACACACACACACACACAGATCCATATGCATATGTAATTTACAGCCAAACAGCATTAAAATGTTGCTTAAATGTAAAAAAAAAAAAAAAGAATAAATACAAATAAATGAGAATCTTGGGAAAAAAATATATTTAATAAGTTTTGTTGGACAGCTTTTAATTGATTTGGCAGAAAAAGATGAGAATAAATAATTAATTGAGCCAATTTCTGTTTCACAGCAGTAACAATTGAATGTAGTCAATAGACATAACAAGCAGAGTCATTTTCTTCTACATCAATACTGAGGCATGAAATATTAATTAAGTGGACTGATTGATCTGCTCTGTAATGTATGCTGTGTGTGAGATATTATAACTAGGCACTTATTTCCTGGCTTGCCGTTATAATCCTACTAGATTTTGCACTTTTCTGCATATGTATTTTATTGCATTATATATTTTTGTGCCCATTACATTAATGAGATAGTAATTGGAAAATAGATAGTAAATTAGATAGTAATGCAATAATTTCTACAGTGAAGCAGCAGAGCAGCGCAATCTGAATAGATAAGTTCATACTTTTAAATGGATATAATAAAATAAACATACAATACATTTTATTATCACACTGATAAATAAGGTTTAATTGACCTACAATAACCACTCTAACAACTCTAATTGCTAATATGTCTCACATTCCTTGCTATCTTCTGATTTTATTTTAATTACACTTCTTTTAAAAAAAAATTACACAGATACAAGTGTCACAAAAGATAATAATAAAGAGAAGAAGGAGAAGAAGCAGTACCTTAAGCTGAGAGTGAGGCTGATGGGCAGAGTAGAGCAGGATGGCAGGGAGGAGAGAGTGTGAGAACACACGCAGTGCTGAACCGGAGCTGATCAGAAACTTCTGCACGCAGTGAAGGGGCCGCCCTTAAATACCCCTCTGGAGTGGGCTGGCTCTGTGTGGCCTGCGTAGCAGCAGCCCCACTATTGCCTTGTCTGTGTGTATGCATGTATGCGTGTGTTTGCGCAAAGCTGACGCAGAACAGAGTACTTTATTTTCACAGGATACTCTCTATGACATTGTCACTCAAGGGAACGGGGGCCCCGTTCCCAACACACACACACACACCCACAAAACTCACAGGACCTCCAGCTGAACTACCTCTGCTATAGGTATAACTACTGACATTAAATGTGTATGATATTTTCATCTGAATGTGGATGGATTGATGGATGGATGGATGCATGGATAGATGAATGGATGGATGCATGGATGGATGTATATGTGGATAGATAATACACGGACGGATGAATGGATACATATACAGACAGGTAGATGAATACACTACAATGTCTTGATTCGCATAAAGATGTTAGAAAAGATCTGTGTCAGAATGATGTTTCATAAGACAGATTTGGAGTCAAGGATGCCTTATAAAACTATATCACACCATTTGGTAAAAATGTTCTTATCTCTTTAAATTTGCATGCTTGTTTACATTAAAACATACATATATACACATATATACAACATATGTAATTTCAGAGAATTTTTTGTTGAAGTAAATGTCTCTACTGTCTAGAGAATCAAAGCATTACTGTGAGGATTTAATTGCCTTCAGTGACACTGCATTAGTGAGGTCAGGATGGATTTTGGATGATCACTACCTCACCTCAATCTTAACCTTTCAACTCATCACAAACATACTGAAGGAAGCACCTTTACTCCATAGAATCCCGTTTTAGCACTGGCCTATAACCTAATGTGTGGGTCTTTAAACCTCTCTAGCCAGCGCCTGACATTAGGCATGATACAAATATGTTTATGTTCATCTGCACCAGAAAGTCTTGTTCTAGTGTCAGTACTTCTCTTCAGGAACAAGACAAGATGTGTGTGCATTTGTCTCAGCAATGGGTGCAACTTAAAAGAAGATTAATGCATTCATGAGAAGGTATGTACTCAAACACTGGACATACAGGAATTTCATGTTAAACTTATATAAACTCCTATTCACAAAAGCACATATTTATATACAGTTCTGGAAAAAAATAAGAGATATGTTTGTCTGATTTTGCTATTTATAGGTATACAGTATGTATGAGTAAATTGAACATTGTTGTTTTATTCTATAAACTACAGACAACATTTCTCACAAATTCCAAATAAAAATATTGTCATTTAGAGCATTTATATGCAGAAAATCAAAAATGGCTGAAATAACATAAAAAAGGATGCAGTGCTTTCAGTACAAGTTCATATTCATTTCTTAAAACATTCAGTTTTAAGAGTTCAGAAATCAATATTTGGTGGAAGAACCCTGATTTTTAATCACAATTTTCATGCATCTTGGCATGTTCTCCTCCACCAGTTTTACACACTGCTTTTGGATAGCACTACGCCATTCCTGGTGCAAAAATTCAAGCACTTCAGCTTGGTTTGATGGCTGTGATCATCTCAGAGGTTTTCAATTTGGTAAAATCAAAGAAACTGTCACACGAGACCAAGGATGAGGATCCAAAAGCAGGTTTATTCACACAGACAGAAAAATCCAAGCAGAAGTAACAAGCAGGGAATATCCAAAAATCACAGTCCAAAAAACGAGAGCAGGAGTCAAAAAAACAGAGTAACATAAACGTACAGAAGTGCTTCGAAATGCAAGGTAAGACCAGACAGATGGGCTAAGCTGTGACAGAAACTCATAATTTTTAAGTGGTCTCTTATTTTTTTTCAGAGCTGTATGTCATATCACACACCAGCTGACTTGGAGCAGTTCGTAGGGGCCAATCAGAACAAATAACAGGGGCATTTGCACATACAGAGCCAGTTTCCCAGACAAGGATTAAGTCTAGTCTTGGACTATACAGCATTTACAATAGGAATGAGTTAAAGAAGTGAGGAAAGGATAGCAATAGGCACGGATGGGGTTAAACACTCACTCTCATTAAAAAAATCTTGGCTTATGGTTCAGATATTAATCTTAAAACCTATTATTCAGTAACAGCTATAAATTATTCAGCAACACACTGTGAAACAAATATATAAGTTATGCAGTTCTGAGAATGAAGAATTGAATTGCGGGTCCATGAGCAGGTCCTCAGAGTATAAGGGAGTAATAACTCCATCCACTCCTGAGGCTGTGGGGTATGTGTTGCAATAATTAGCAACAGCCACTTGCAGGACTGAGCAAAAGGAATGACCTGTTTCTCTTAGCCAGTAGGAGGCACTCGTTTGAGCATGCTGTGAGGAGACGGCAGGATGAAGTGAGAGACAGAGAGATGAGAAGATAGAGAGAGGGAGAGAGTAGAGTTATTGAAATGCAGGTCAGCAGGGAGTGGATAAAGAGATTCAGCAGACTGCTTTTATTTCTCATTACATTCTGTACATTCTCTTCTGTGCTTTGAGAAAACCAATAGTGTTCCGCCTGCATGGAACAGGATTTTACACACTTGAGACACTGAAGCGAATGCAGCTTCTGTGGACCAGCTTTCACACTAGCTGGGCTGGGCCCAAAGTCCCTGCTCTCTCATTCTGATTGGCCAAGCAGCACCTAGGGGACTGCTCCCAGTCAGCTGGGTTGAGAAACCTCTGTGCAGTAAGTAATATGGCCTTCATCAACGTTTTATTTAAATAATATATAAAAAGGTTTGTGTGTGATTAGCGTTTTATAAAAGTGCGTAAGATGGGATTTCTATTGCTTTAAGCCCTGAAAAGACCCATTTTTTCCCTGTCATCGCTAAATACCTTGCCTGGTTATTACAGTATAATTCCCACATAACCCCTTAGAACAAATCAAGCTCATAAATCTTGAGATTAATAGCAGATTTACAAGCCTAGGGAGATATGTTGTTATTAATACGATGCTGTCAAAACTATGAATTACTTTTCAGAATCAAGTTATTCGATTTTTTTCTAGTATAAATGAGATACATATTTAGTTTGTATAGGTACATGCCATATGTCTTAATAAATTTTTAAAGCCATAAAAAAAAAACATAAAAAAATACGAAATTCTAATATAAAATATGTGTTTTTCCATGTTTGCTTGTCTAGTAGCTGTACAGAGAAATAAACCTCAAATAAACTTGATAAACATACCAACACCATGCTTACTGTCAGGATTGGGCAAGAAGGATATAATCCCTCCAGCACTGAGATGTGGAGCAGTGGAAGAGAGTTCTCTGGAATGTTGGGGCACTATACAGTACATTAGCGATGAGCTGGGGAGTTAGAGAATAATGAGGTGGTGATCAACCTATCTTCTATCACTGAATGCAATCAAATCCTCACATCAAAAAGTCATCACATGTCCCAAAATCTATTAAAAAGTCTTCCCTTTAGAGTAAACTCCAACAAAAACAGGATAAACTCTTTTTAGTACCCTTCATTTCATAAGAAACAATAAGTGAGCAGGTGTCCCAATACTTTTGTCCATACAGTATACACCGCTTGCATAAACATTCCAATCTAATGGAAGATCCAAATGTACTCAGAAAAAAATGACTTTTATAAGGTCACGTAAGGATCACCATTCATGCTGTTGACCTAAAGGAAAGGTACAAGACTGATGATACTGAAGTTAAAAATAAAGCCATTAAACGTAAGCACTGATCAATAATCAGGAACTGGAAGCTGGAGGATATGAGGGAAGCCACACAGAGCAACAATCAATCTGAAGTGACTGAGTTCAGTACTGAAATAAGGTAATGAACAATTAGTGGGACACAAATTGAAGGCATAAGCTGAAGAAGGACAGAACTTGCCAGCACTAGACTCTATAATAAATGATACATAAATGTATTTCAAAGGGTGGTCAAAGCAATGCTTCAGAAAAAAAAAATGCTTTTGGTCCCCTTAATAAGTTTTTTTTTTTAAATAGATGTGGGAATTTAAAAAAACATTTATAGCGATCTAAAAAAGCTTCACTTTATCAGTGCCAAAAAAAAAAATTATATAACTGGTTGTTTGATAAACTAAAAGTGCTTCTTCTATGGATTTAAATCATTGTACTGACTTAAATGCTTGAACGTCGAGAAGTTTTAAATTCACTTGTGACTGAATCTTGACTATGTTATATGCTGAAGGTTTTATGTTAAGTCAGGAAGGCCGAGGACATTCACACATTGCAATGCTCAAGTAATTATGTACAGTAAATGCAACAAGTCACTGTAGATTACTGTAACTCGTAACGTGTCCCATGACTTTTACTATGTCTTCTGTATTAAATAAAGGTGTGATTTCTGCCTGTTTGTCCACATGGACAATTCTAGCCAGATGTTGTTGATCACAATCATTACCACTTACTGTTCTGTCTACTGAGATTGCTATGGGCCCTCGTGACTCTGTGAATAAGAGTTGTTAAATACCAGCACAACCTTAGGAATGAGATGTCGCATTTATCTGGCTCCAACTATGGTACCGACATGTTTGCCAAATTTTTTTTATATAATTTTGCACGGCACCTAAAATATTATAGATCTACAGTGTGTCCCATATTACAAATGCTGTAATTTGAATAAAACAAAAGCACAGATTTTAGAGTCAGTAGATTAAAAGGACTCCAGACACTGTATGGATTAGTTCAGTTCCACCAGCAGCTCAGCTGATTTAGTTTTTAATGAGGCACTGATAGGGTAATTGTAAATACTGGACTTCCTCAGTGAGATGTTTTCAAATGGTTTAGCTAAAACTCAAACACATTCAATATTGCAGTGTATGGTTTGCTCAGATAAACAGCTTTACATATAATTTTCCCAAGTGCATTCCCAACTTCTGCACAGTCTAACAGTTTGCAGAAGGCTGATGTTTCAATGGCTTTTCTGAAATTAAGTGTATCAATACGAAAGGGATGTCAGAACGTATCTATTAAGGGCCGGTGTGGCTGCAGGTTTTTGGTTGTAAACAACCAGCAACAAACCTGTTTCCACTTGTTAAACTAATAACTGATTAGGAGCTTCTGCTTGGCTGCAAGGAGAATCTCCAGTCACACCCGTCCTTTGTGGATAAGACTGGACACTCCTGCAACAGAGAATTGATCCCCCTTTGCTTCAGTAACAGCCTCTAACCTTTCGGGAAAGAGTTTTACACTAGATGTGAAAACAGTGCCACAGAAACGTAAATGCATTCAGCTACAAGAAATTATTAGTCACATTCCACATATTTATGAATGCCTTTCCAATGTAAAAAACAATGCTGCATTATTTGATTTTACAGAACTTCCATACGATTGTATTCAGACCAGAATACAAGCATGAGCACTCTGAAGTTCATGCTGTCACGCGGTCTAGTGCCAGAGCTCGCTCTTCACAATGGATTTTCTTTCTCTTTGAAACAAACCCACTGGCTCACCCACACCTCTCCAACATGAGTGTGCAAACCTGCACTCATGTTTGAGTGCCCCCTTACGTCACAAATCAAGCTAACAATGATCACTGTTTACGCCAATTACGTGGTCTTACAGATGCCAGCAACAACAGCATGACAGTGGTCAATTATGATTATAAAAAAAAAAAATTCACTAATATACACTAATACAGCAGTTTTGTTCGACCCCTTGAGTGCAGGAAGCTGATATTTAGAGCCACAGTACATGCACATCAATAGAAGCATCTGGAAAACCAATGTATGTACTGTGAATATGTGAAAGAGCGATTCCTGTGTAAGAGCATTTCTCCATGTGTCACACTGACTGCCTGTGCTAACGTATATATATAATGCCTAAAAAAAAAACATTTTTAGTGAACATATGCTATTATATTATTACTGTTTATATTATATATACCTTTCATTTTCCCCAACTGTACAAAAAACAAAAAAATGTATCTTAGCAGTTAAATAAAGCCACTATTTTCAAAACAGCTAAACCACCAGATAACAATGTCATATATGTACAGTGTATGGGTTCTCCAGGAACAACTTCAGTAAAGGATTGAAATAAAAAAGTAAATAAATAAGAAAAAAGTACAATTATATGAACAAAACATATGCTGTACAAATAGGTTAAAAGTCCTTTAAAAGCCGTTAAAAACTACAGTTGGAGTTTAAGTGTTATTATGTCCTGTGATACACAATCTGCAAATATATGAAGAGTTCAAAAAAGAGCACCCATCGGTTTTGCCAAAGAATTCTTCATATATATCAATGGATTAACACAGACCTTCTCCAAATCTCCAAAATGGCAACTTTACAAGAAACAGAAAGAAAATCTTATTAACTTTCAATGCTTTTTAAAAACTATTTAATTCAAATTCATTTTGCTACAGTTTTATTCATTAATTTATTATAAATAGCCAGATTCTAATTGTTTCAAAGGGTAAATGTTGAGGTAGGAGTTTTTGTCTAAGAGTAATAATAAAGATTCAAATGGTATGTTGTCTACACAGCTAAAAAGAAAGAATACTTGTGCAATAATAAATGTACACCCATGATATCTTGGAATTACTACACCACTGGAGAGGCTCTCCACATCTTTCCAAACGGAGGGCTGATTTGCTACCTCCATTCGGCTACGTTCTCCTGTCCTAATGCGTGAACATCCTCATTAGGCAATGTAAAACTAATTGGGCTTTTCTCAGTTAGTACTGGCTTTTTATGTAAGTTTTCCCTTTCTTTTACATTTCTCTCTGCTTTCCAAAGAGCACAAGTCTCGCAAGGGCAATTAAACATGCG
The DNA here is from genome assembly GCF_023375975.1 of Astyanax mexicanus. NCBI lineage: Eukaryota > Metazoa > Chordata > Actinopteri > Characiformes > Acestrorhamphidae > Astyanax > Astyanax mexicanus. Next base: position 38,013,546 of record NC_064413.1, on the reverse strand, counting down.
GTCAAGGTCACAGCCTTCCAAAGCGGCTCCCGAAGCCTGGCGAGATCTCTTATCCGAACAATAGGAGCTTTATGAATAGCAATGAGGATAAATCCTACAGAGAGCAAACCGCCCATCCACCCTCCACAAAGTCTGTTTGAGGAGAAAAAGACAACATGATTCATTAAATAACCCAGTCGCACAACCCATCGTTTGGAGTGGGCACAAAACGCTGGCACACGAGAGTGGCAATTACTTAGAGTGTGTGAGTCAGAGGAGAGACAGCCCTTTCACCAGCACTCGCTCGCTCCTTGTGCCACATGGATACTTGTGCGCTCATAGATGCAGTCAATCGACAGCTCAATTTGGGAGGCCAAATCTCACAGTCGTCAAAAAGGAGACAATGAAATGGCAGAGCATTTTCCCAAACATTACACCACTGAGACGGGCCACGAAGATCAAAGTTTCTCAGGAGGTGTGTGGACGTAATAGCTCTGGAGATGCTTCAAAGTGTCGTCCATTTCACAGTTTTCTACAATTTATAGCAAGTCTTTTATAGTTCAAATATTTTTTAAGAATGTACAAAATTACCTAATAACTTCAGAAAATACTTTCATTAATACAGATGCATCACAAGTACAATCACATGAATTAGGACAATTGTGGGCTTACATGAAGGGAATAATAATTGCATACATAATTTAATACAATGCAAATCTTCCACAGACCACCAATGAAAGCTGAAGAGGCATGTGATATAAAATTCTTGCATGCTTTTAACATGTATCTCATTATTAATGAGTTGTTATGCATTTTAGATTTAAAAAACTTAATTACACAGTTTTAGTGGCAGATTACATAGTTTAGTGCTTTTCTGCAGCACCTCAGGCCTGTTATGTTTGTGCACTTACACATTACACATTATTAGTATCATTATAATTAAAGAGATTAACAATGCACATAAATGTGACACACATGCTTTAGATAGTTAGTAAATGAAATAGTACACATATATGGAAGGCAACAATGTAAGGAAAGAGGAGAAACAATGCAGAGTCTGTCGTTCAGAGCTGCACAACTTCTTCAGGAGTGAGTTCCGATCTGCTGGGTGCTTGTGTTGTCTGAGTAATTGGCTTGATTAGAAACAGCTGTGTATAATATTCTAGAAGGAGAGGGTATGACAGGGTATGGCAGGGGGTGTGACAGGTAGTTTATTCTTATCCTCATTACACTGCAAATCAAAATTAAGTTTAATGTAATAAAATAAAATATATTTTGTTGTTTTAACATAATTAAAGAAAATAACTGCACAAATATGGAAACAATGCATTACCTATGTATCTTTATTTTCATATTATAAATTAATTAACTCAATAATTAAAGGCAATTCAGTTTGTAACTTTTAGATTTTTGAGTTTACACAGCATTTTGAGTGATTTAAAGGAGAAATCCAGTGCGAAATGGACTTGAGGTGTAGTAAAACACGAGAATAAGTGATTCTCCCAGCAACCCCATTCACCCCAGCAAAACTGTCACAATATTTCTAAATTAATTCTGTGGAAATGTATGAATTATCATGACTTAATTGCACTGTGGCAGCGCCCAGAGAACTACCTGGAGGTGCAGTGTGTTTTAATAAACTACCTTTGCCCTTTCAAAGTTATCAGTGGCTCAATTTAAGCATCAGGGCCCTTAGAATTCTACCAATGAAGAGTGGAGTTTGTTAATGATGTCAATATAGCGATTTCTTTGCATGGGCACACTATGACCCTATCACTGGAGCAGCTAAGTAGAAGTATTTCTAAAGTGAACTGTAAGTGAACACAGTGTTACTGCAGTGCTGAGAATGACTAACCACCCAAACAATACCTGCACTCTGCTGGATCTAGGGGTCCTGACCATTGAAGAAGTGGGTAAAAGCACAGTCTGTAACAGAACTACAAATTGCTCTAATTTGGTAAATGGTGTTAATAAACCAAACCAAATATTAAGCAAGTAAACTTGAAACCTGTGCACACACTCCAATCAGAAATATTCCATGCATCAGTTTTACTCCTGTAAACATTTCTACTTCACTAAAGCTCAGCTGTTGAGCATCTCAAGCATTCAGTTCTAGAGTGCAGCCATGCAGATGTCTGACTGACGGCTGTGTCGCATAGCAACAGCTGAGACTCCTCTGTCCTCCCTTTGCTGTGAGACTCAGGATAGTTTCATCCTCTGGAAACCCCTGAGCAGGCAGGTGGCACAGCTGGCAATCAAACCCTTTCCTCAGTGTTTCTAAACAGCATGCCTCTGAGTGCACTATCACGGAACAGAGAGCCATGACTCTTATAGACAGTTGTTTGAAACACAAATGCACAAACAAATACCATAATTGGTGAATGGATATGGATTGCATTACTGCTTGGTTGCCTGTGTAATGCCTGTAGAAGTGGGAAGAATGAGTTCTCTAACAACATTAAGTCATTTAAGACTGCTGCAGTTCATGGATGAGACAGAAAGCAGATGACACACACACACACACACACACACACCACACATACACACACAGAATAACAAACGAGATGCTAATGACAGAGTGAGCAGTATTGATCCAACAGATTTCCAAAGAAGTTTAACCACAGCTACTCTGGTCATCTGTAATCTCCAGTCGAGGAAACTGATACTTCAGACATTTCATACAGCTTTACAGGGAATCTACTCTTTCCTTTTTAATCCAAAAGAAATCAAATCCAATCAAATTTATTTATATAGTGTTTTTTACAACTGTCACAAATCAGCTTCACAAAAATGTGATCACAGGACAGAGAATCAGGCAAAACATTAAACATAAAAAATACAGAATACAGAACCCCCAGCGAGCGCGGAGGCAAGGGAAAAACTCCCTCAGAGCTGAAGGAGGAAGAAACCTTGAGAGGACCAAGGCTTACATATACACACATCCTACTGGTCCTGAACAAACATTAAATATTTTATAATATTACCCATTATCTGCATTTTTGCAAGATTACTTAACGTATGAACCCGCAAATAACCCCTTAAACAAAAAGAGGGCAACCACTAAGCGTGCTCCTAAGCCCACCACTAAAACTTAGCACAATAGTCTTCTTTTACTTTCTGCCAACTTTTTACCTGGTTTAATCTTATTATATGTGTTATTTCTTTAGGATATTTAAACTTTTCAATAATTCAAATGTTTGAATACTTATTAATTAAAGTTGAATTAAAAGAGTGTATTTTAATTATTAAGCTGTGCATATACCGGTGGCATAAATTCATCTTAATATAACAGAATTCTGTTTGTCGCAATTATTTCTTGGGAAAGTATTTAGGCTAAAAAGCATTATTGGGACAGGCTTGCTCAGTTTACTATGGAGAATAAATCTGGGCAAAGCATTTCACAGCTATTTCAACACTGTAATTCTACCAATTCAAATGCAGTCCTAAGCAGTAGATATTCTGAGGGTCTCTCAGGACAGCCATGTGTATTTCAATAAAGTGAGCCTGAGGCTCTTTCCTTACTCCTACGGAGGACCGCTGGACTCTTCAGCTCACCACGGCCTACCTCCTGACTATCACATTGCCTGATTGGAAAATTCACTGTCAGCCTGTCAGTTCCCCATGAGCCCTCCCCAGAGACACCAGCACTGCAGTCACACAGCACTCTCTCAACAGCCCCCGAACCCGGAACACAGACATACAATCACTGCCACATTTCCTGCTCTTCAAAGCCACAAGAATGCAAAGCTGCACTGCACCACGCTGTGAAGTGCTTTAATGTGACTGTATTTGTTGGATTGGCTGAGCCACAACAGCATCATTAAGATGGGAAAAAATGAAATATGGAGATATACTGTTGTTAAGTATTGTTAGAGACGTACTTCTATATCATTAATCTACTTTAACAGACTATTTAATAGTCCTGTCATATGTAAGGAGCACTAAAAAATAATTAATCTATTTTGACCTCTATTTTGTTTTCATCTGTATCAGTAATGGAATGGAGCTAGTGTAGCATATATGTGACATCTTTCTACATCTTGATCTTTGGTGATCTGTGACTTTTACCACAGTTGCCACAGTTCCTCGTGCCCATTAAACAGAAGCTGCTACATATTAGGGGCTACACAAAGAAATGGACTAGTTGACTAGTCAGCTAAGACATACAGGGCCCAAGGCATACTCAAATTACGCAGCAACTTACTCAAGATATCGTGATGAAAAAAAAACATTGAATAATGCAAACAAAATGGTATTACACACATAAAAATTCTTACATTATTTTCATTGTTGGCACAACCATTCTAATGTGAGAAGAAAAGTAAGTGCAAGTCGGTAAAGTCATGTCTCAAAATTATCACTCTGGAGCAGAGAAAAGAAAAAAGAAGAAGCCGTAAGAAGAGAAAAACAGCAAGACAAAGGTATGTTTGCATCTCCAATATTACAATATTTTTAGTCATCATTAACCAAGCCTTCAGTTCAGTTTATGTTCTGGATTGGTTAGCTGTCTAGCTAACAAAATGCACCCAGGAGCTAACATTAGCCAGGCTACCAAATAAAACAAAAAATATAACCTGTTAAAATATAGACTTGGGTGCATTAAAGATGTAGCCTAAGCTAATTACAAATAATGCTAATGATAGTGGGTATATTACACACACAGTATAGCGTGAGGTGGTAAAAAAATTCTTGGGCCAGCCCTGTTAGTTGAATTTTTTTTTTTTTGGAATAACTAGTCGACTGAAAAAAATGACTAGTCATGCAACCCCTACTATGCATACAAAGACTATATAAACTACTCTCCGGCATCTCAAATGAGTCTCACTAATCTCTAACACATTATGAATTGCTTTAATGTGGCTATATTTTAGGATTGGCTGAGACACAAAAGCATCATTAAAACTGAGCATTGAATATGGCGATATACTGTCTTTAAGCAATGTTAGTTATTTATTTCTATATCCTCATCACCCACTTTAATAGAGTTATGTGCTGCCATAATTATGGAGCTATTTATTTAGAGCTATGGAGCTATGATTCTTTTTATTTGTTCTACATTAGTGATGAAATGGAGCTACTGCACAGTATATCCTACTGCAAAGTTTGTTTAATACCATACTAAAGAAACTTCGCTACCTAAATCACTCTTTGATTGCTCAGATGTGTTTCAGTAAACTGAGCAAAGGCTGGACTGCACCACGTTATAAATTTAATTAATGTGACTGTTTTTGAGGAATTCCTTTACAAAAACAGATAAAGATTTGTTTAAACGATAGCATGTATCTGTTTTTTGCAAATTAACAGATAATTTATTGGATTGGTTGGAGATAGAACAGTATCATTTAAACAGGAAAAAAAAACCTAAAAAAAGAGATATACTGTCCTTAAGCATTGTTAGAAATAACTACTTTAATAGTCAGTCTCTTTAATAGAGTGCTATCACATTGAAAGAGCACTAATTAACTAATTCTTTAACTAATTCATGTTCTTTTGTTCTATATTATTGATGTAACAAAGCTACTGCAGAATATAACCTGCATTATGTCCTGATCCTTGGTGATTTGTTTCTGCCACACTGATGTGCCGCAGGGATCTCCAGCAGCTACAGTTCCCTGGCCCCCTTCAACAAACTCTGTTACATATATACAAAAATACAAAATAACTTAATTAGACCACCTCTGCTCCCCCAGCCACCTCCAACTGGCCAAATGACAGTCAACACTTTGTTGTGTCTGCATCTCCTCATTCTTCCATAACTCCAACAGGTTTGCTGTGGAGACAGCTCTCACTGGCTTGGGGAGGGTGGTTGTTTGCCTGGTGGACATGTAATCATTTACACCCACCCACCGGTGTTTGGATGCCCACCTGCATCACCTCCGTGGGGGCACTTGAAGAATGTGATTTAGTTATTTTAGACTTTATAAGCCTTATGTATTCAGATATTGTTTAACATTCTCAGGTCTTAATATTCTGCTTAAAAAAGACTATTTTTGACTTTTTGATTTTTAGTCCTTAAAAGTTCCTATTTTAGATTGTAATTTTTCAATTTATCTAGTTGATGGTTTGAAATGTAGCAGTTTCACAGGCAACAAGACAGCCACAGAGCATGCTACCACCACCATGCTTAAAAGTTGGTACAGTGTTCTTGGGTTGAATGTCTCACCTTTATTCTTTCAAACATACCTCTGGTCAACTGACTATATTACTCAATATTTGTCAATTTTGTTATTGCGCATCACTATTGCACTAAACAAAATCTTTACCTGAGTATTGCTTCTTCCCACCACTGCTGGCCATATAGAATCTGATTTAAGAAGGAAGGGGAATGTTTGTCTGCAAACATGTTCAATGTTAGCACACAATGCTTCTGGCCTCAGGAAGAATAACAGTATATTGAAGGGAGGAACGCTTGCTTAATACAGTCTTCTCGTGACCAAATCATTGGCCTCAGGGCTCTGCACCCAAGAATGTTGTATTTCACTAAAATAACAGTCAAAATATCATCATTCGTAATGCGGATGGAAGGTATTTATGAATTGCAAACTGCAGGCACAGATTACGAGTCTAAACAGCTGATCAATAGACCCCCAATAGTTTTCTTCACCTAATTTTCCACTTTGATAGGTTTACAGTACTGGCCACTAGCAAACCTCACAGAGCTAGGAGACGAATGATGTGTCTCTGTGCCTCAGGCAAAGAAAAACCAATGATCTGCTTTAACACCTTTAATAGCTTCTTCAGTCTTGCCCTTGTGAGAAGAAAGGTGTAACCTTTCCTTTGTTCATGTGTTGATATTACTCATGATGGCTGTAAATGTGCTGAAATACTGTTTCAGTGCTAAAAACTGCAGCAGGTGCAGCTAATATAACTTATTCAATATATTTATTTTTTTATAATGTCAAGTTGTTTTTTACAGTTGAATTGTGTAAACTTTGTAGTGTTGTGCAAACATTGTTGTATTATGCGAACACTTATGAGTCAACACTTATCCAAGCAATGGTTTATCTAATCATCACCTGCTTAACAGTGCTTGTGACGGCTTCTCCAGCACTATATTGCACTATGTGGGCAAACTCTTGTTTGTATTATTCAGTTATACAGAAAACTGCTCCATTATACAGGTGTTGAGTGGTTATGAATCATGTGTCTATTGTGAGCTGCTTTATTGACTCTATTTATGCCCACTACAACAGCAAATTCAAAGAGACTCAATCAGTCATGTGATCTCAATATGAACTTAAATATGCCAGATATGTCAGATTAAATAAAAATCATTGATCATCTTCATCTACAGTGGTATCTGTCAAATGCTGGATAAACATTCAGTTCTTGACATTTATGCGTTTAAAGCAGGAAAGCATAAAGTGTAAAGATCTGATCCTAGACAACATGGTCAGTGCATCTGCACAAAACATCAGACGGGTCTTGTGAGTTTTTGATCAGTACCTACCAAAACTACTTCAAGGAAGGACTGGTGAACCGATGACAGTAGACCTCACACTTCAAAGTGTATGTTATTAAAATTGTACATTGTGCTCTCCTTAGTAATACAATATGAAATAAAACTCTCTGGAGACCACTTCAGTTTCTGAATCAGTTTCTCTGATTTTGCTATTTATAGGTAAATGTTTGAGTAAACTGAACATTGTTGTTTTATTCTATGAACTATGGACAACATTTCTTCCAAATTCCAAATAAAAATATTGTAATTTATTTGCAGAAAATGAGAAATGCCTGATTAATGAAATAATGAAAAATATGCAAAGCCTTTAAGTCAAGTTAAGTTAAGAGGACTTCAAAGAGGACCTTTCAGACCTCAAATAACGCAAAGAAAACAAGCTTATATTCATAAAGTTCAATAATCAATATTTGGTGGAATAACCCTGGTTTTTGATCACAGTTTTTATGCATCTTGGCATGTTCTCCTCCACCAGACTTACACACTGCTTTTGGATAAATTTATTCCACTCCTGGTGCAAACATTCAAGCAGTTCAGCTTAGTTCAATGGCTGTGATCATCCATCTTACTGTTGATTTTTTTCCAGAGGTTTTCAATTTGGTAAAATCATTTTTAGTTGGTCTCTTATATTTTTTCCAGAACTGTAATTAGTCCAGTGGAGAGTGCAAAGAAGCACAGCTGCATTTACAAATAATGTGCAGAGTACAGGGTTTCAACAAAAATGTGCAACTTACACTTCATAGTAAAAAATAAAAATAATAATAATTTCAACCAACCACCCCATTAACAGCTGGGCCACCATGAATCTAACTCAAAAAAAGATCCTTTTAGTGAGTTTTGTGAGTACAGAAAATTAATCCTTAATTCCACTTCAACATTGCAGAAGCTGAAATGACTGCTAAAAGCAAAAAACATATTTTTTTAATGAAAAAGAGTGAAATTATATAATCTGTTCATCTATGCTTCTTTTTGTATCTGTGGGTTTGTTTTAATGTTTAATCTCTAAACAACTGATCAGTCATCTCTGAGTTAACAGGAGCACACCCACAGGTAGGGAGACACACAGACAGAGAGAGTGTGAGAAAGAGAGAGAGCACACCTAAATGAATAATGCGTAGAATATGATATCTAACAGTGAACGGACAGCACCATGTACAGTCCCGCACAACACTAGTCCCTGATGCTCCATAAGGCCAATTACAGGTGTAAAGAGCAGACACTAAAGAGGGCAATAGAGTGATGTTCAGAGCTGTACCTATTACTGCTACAGAGCAGGACTGCAGGTGGGAAGCTTTGATAGATGATAGAAATGTAATAGCACAAGACAAGAGTTTTCAAACAGGACTTTATACAAGAAGTCTATACAAGTCTTCTCCAAAAGCTAAAATCAATTAATTTTTTGGAGGTAATTGACTTTGTGATCTGGCCTCTCTCCCACAGACATATTCATCAGTTTTCTAACTAAGGTTAAGATGCTGTTTAACAAAAGTTTAAATCAATTCGTTTTATGGTAATTGGTCTGTGTTTGCCAGAAGAAGCACTCTTCATGTATTAATCTGTTGTAGTGGGCAGTATTTAGGAATTCATGGCGATTTTAATTTCTCTTGGGTGGGATCAAGTAGGGCATGAAAGCAGCCCTTTCTTAATCTCTTCAGACTTAGAAACAGTGGTGGAAAGCTAAAACACTAAATCACTTTTTACAAGTGCTGGTCAATGTTAACTCATTTAAAGCATTTTTCAATGCAAATTTATAATTTTAGTTTGGTCAAGATTTCCTCCCATAATTTACACTTTTTACAGGGCCTGGTGATGTATTAGTGGTTTTATTTAGCAATGTAAACACAGTTACCCTGCTGTTTAGTTCAGAATGTAAATGACTTTTTTATTCATGCTGAAATATGGATTCAATCTCATAAACAACACTTACTACACCTTCCTTGTTCTTTCTCTCTTGCTCACACACACAAACACACAAAGTTGCATATTTCTTTCTCAGGATTTCAGTTTATTGGCTAATTAATTCTTATAACTTTATGCAAATAAAATTTGCAAACAAACCAAAATCTAAAATACAGATATAGTAATAAAAGATATGTTTGTATTTGATTGCTTTCTTCACGGCTACTGTTTGTGCTACTCACACAATGCTTAAGTGTGGCAGAAGATCAGGAATAAAACAATTATAACATGTTTATTGTTTGTTTATTGGCAGGTTTTTCAGAAAAGGTACCAGGCATGGATGTTTTAACACTTTTCTACTTGCTGGTAGAACAAACCAACTAAGAAAACAGGGAAAGTAATATGTGTTTTTTTATTTGTCTTAATATATTGTTGTTGTTGTTGTTACACTCGCAGTAGAAACCAGGACTATAATCTGATTTACACTCAAGTAAAAGAGTAAATGTATGGACTAAAGATTGCTCTATAAGCATAAATAACAGCACATGAATTAAGCCAAGCTTTTGCTTAAGTAAGATTGGAATGAAGGATTATTTGGCAAGACTCTGCATGAAAACCCTGCGAGACATGCTGGTTTTTGAATTACGACATTCTCTCGCCGTACTGAAAAATCTGTATAACATACAGACCTTTCAGTCACAAGATCTAGGAGGTCAAGCTCTCACCGACTGGAAAGTTACTTTAAGGTCAATCCAATTCCAAATGATTTGAGATGTAGTGTAAATTCAGTGCATACAAATTCAGTAGAAACTGTGAAACTGGTCTCAAGTTGGCAGTAAAAAAAATCTGTTTCTGCCTCGTTTCATACCCTCTACCCTCGACTCCAAATGAGCATCATTTTGTTACACAACCAGAGTGTGTTTGCCATGGTCAGGGGTGTAAATACAGGGCGTGGGTGGGCTTGTTTTCCTGGTCCCTGGCTCCACTGGTTTTGTTTTGTCCAAATCAATCATCATGAATGCCCACATGTTTGCCAGCATGATCACTGTGTGTTTAGCCTATTACAGCAGAAAATCCAGTGAGATGGAGCACAGCATTATGAGGGATATTTATGATCAGTGTAATTATTGCATTGTTTATCCAACTATTTGAGTTGAGGGAGGGAAAAGCAGAGGTCAAGGGGGCTACAGCGGGGGCAAAGTTGGTTTTGGTAAACTAAGGTTTTAAAGTATCTGCATGCAGCTTAAGAACAGTGAAAGGAGTTTTTAATAAGACAAATATTTTATTAAGTATTTTCTGGACTGATATATTACAGAGGATTTAGGGGAATAAATCCACACAACAAAGCATAATTGCCCAAGCGTTTTCATTGCACATAAAATAAATAATTTTGATCATTACTCTGCAAGAATGAAGTGTTGTTCCTGCTGATGTTCCTGCTAGACAAAAGATGTCTTCAAATGTCATTACACTGCTTTCCTTGGTGACACATTCAAACACTATGTGAGCGTATGCACCAATGTGTTCCTCAGCCTGACTTTAATTATGTCCCAAAGCCAACAATCTGATATCTGATGTGCTCCGACACTCTAATTAACAATAACATTTATTTGAACCATAATTGGAGAGAGCAATTTTGTATAAATTGCTGTGAGTGTCATTATTATGTGGCAAACACATCGGCAGTCAGGACACATAGCTATTGAGATCACTTGAAATTAATGAGGACATCCTTATATGATTTACATCAACCGCAGAGTGAAGGAGTGAGGTCAGAGATTCCTGCAGCCCTTTTCAGCATTCATTATTCTGCCTGTGTTTATTGGATGCACCTCTGAACTGACTGATGTCATCAGTGTCTCTAGCTGTCTCTGAGTGGCTCTTTGAAGACAGAAGAACTGGCAGTAATTGAAGTCTGGTTTAAATGTCAGTAGTAGTGTTTCATTGTAATATTTAAGAATGAACCATACTTTTTGCTGGTCATTAATCATTTATGCGTAACCTGCAGCTGGATTTAGGGTATGTTGGTGTGTCTTTGGTATCGTGAGGGTGCAAAAATGTGCCTTGCGCAGCTCAAAACATGCAAAAAAGGAAAAACTAATTCTTTTAATTATTCATGTGTGTGTGTTTTGGTTGTAACATGCAATGAACCAATCAGTGTGAATGTGGTCATTCCCTTCAACAACAAAGAACAGTATATGCATTGAAAATGAAGATACTCAAAAAGCATTCAGAAATGTGGTTTTCCAAGACTCATGACTATACAGCAAATCACAAATTAGTACACTAATTCTAATTATTAATAATGCTATTGATAGTCTCACATCTTGTTCTCATAATTGTGTCCTTAATAACAACGTCCAAAGTTCATTATGTCCTGGTGAAAGCACTTGTCTTGCTCCTCAGGATAATCTCCCATGTTCTTTTTGAATTTATAAAAATGGACATTATGGATTTTGAGTGACATCATAATTCAGAGCCTGAACCAACTGTGCATAGATTTTCATCCTTGATTGCCTAGGGGAGCCGTGAACCACTGCGACGAAAGATTTTGTAAGTTCGAAGTTTGGAAGGGTTCACGTGAAAAGGCCAGTGAGTTTACGCAAAATTCTTGGGATAGCAAAATGCATGGCTCTCTTTCTGTCCTGTACCAACCTTTTTATGCAGAGCTCACAGGTGAAATGAGGTGTCCACGCCAAAGTACACATTTTAGAAGATGCTTTCACAGAGAACTTTTTCACTCTTGTCTTTATGAATTGGGCACAGACATCTGCAACTTCTTGATGGCATCTAAATTAACTGTAGCCTTGTACACAAGTTCACTTGTTCAACAGAAAATCAAATCAAACTGTTTTAATAAATGAAATAAGATAACTGTATTTATCCTGCAATCTACATTTCCAGAGAGTCCAAGAAAGTTCTAGACAATTCTGGACAGTTCTAGAAACTGAAGTCTTTATAATCAGCACTGATTATTTTGTAAAATCTTTGGGGAATAATAGCATTTTTATATTTATTTAAGGCACAAAGAATTACAAAAACACTTAATAGCTGGGAATAAACAGTATTTGGAAAATTGTAATATTTGTACAAATCATAATTATTACACTCTGGGATTTATGGGATGATTGATAAAATGATTCACAGACACACACACTTAAAGTCTGAGAAGCAAAAAGATAAATAGATGGACACTGCTATAGAATAAACTAATTATACATGTGGAAACAGCTTAAAATTTTGGGATTGTAAATGCAGTTGTGAACAAAAGATTGATACCATGACTGAAACAGGATGACTCATTCTAGAGCTAAATAATCGTAAATAGAAACAACCTTGATTGAATAACAGTTAAGAAACATAAGCCCTTCTGACTGAATAATAAAAAAAAAATTAATGGAAAAATATTCCTCAGCAGTTATAAGGAGATGTGTGAAACCCAGAGACAAACAGCTGCTCTAGAAAATATCACACATTGCATTGTTATCTGTTTGGGCCCGGAGAGCAGAGCCCTCTCTCTGTGGCTGTAGCCGAACAGCCGACGCATCACTGAGCAGCTTCAGCCAGCGTAAGCACAAGTATGTGTGTTGGAATCCAGATGTCAAAATGTCAGCATCTATAAGAGTGCAGCGTGCAAGATGACAGCGATCTCTGCTAGTCCAGGCTGACGTGTGTCACATGGTTTTAATCAGGCTTCTTCAAAAGCGAAACCGATCCATCCTCCGTAATGGGGTCGTGCACTGTGTGTGCTTCAGCAGACGCCTCTCTAATGGTACGAGAGACTCCAGTCACGGCCACAGGCACAATGAGCATTAAAACAGGAAAGATCTTCTGCCACGACAATGCTCCTTAATGATATACAGCTCTTTCCTGTTAGAATACAAGTGGAGCAAATCTGCCCGCCCTTCAGCACGCAGAGAATATACTTATAAGAGTTTTAAATAGCATACAAGGTGGGAAATTTTAAGAAGTAGGTAGTTCACATTTACTTATTTTATCCTAGATATTGTAGCTAAAGAGTAATGAAAAAAATGTGGGCTACTAAGAAAAGAAGAGTCTTTATAGGACAATTCTTCTGAAGACCCATCCTATTTCAAATACAGCCTATGCCTTATGTTTCATGTCTTATACAGTTAAAAAATTATCTCTCACACACATACACTCTCACATGATTCTATAAACAACCATGTTTTTTACATAATTTTCAAAGTATTCAAAATGTATTGTGAAGCAGTGAGCTACAGATCAAACAAAAAAGCAGAAAAGAAATCAAGTTTCAATTCACTGTGCAGATTATCTGTTCAGATGTATTATTGGTTACTTTAACAAATGCCCCTGTGAAACCTTTTTAAAGATAAACCAGAATAATTCTCAGTAGGCCTGTAACAATAACATTTTTTATGGACAATGTATAATCCCAGAAATTATTGTGATTTATTTTCATTTTAAGATCATTAAATGGCACTAACATAATGATAATACTAAGCATAACAAAGCAGTTATACCCATTTAAAGGCCACAAATTTGTGATTAATCACTGTTTGGGAAATATATATATATATATATATATATATATATATATATATATATATATATATATATATTTCTTCACCTACTGCAGTCAATACGGCGTGTATGGAGTCATAGTTATTGAAGCATTAGTCTGGTATTGCATGAGTGGCTAACATACTGTTCACCATTATATATGTGAACAAACATACAAATAAACACAATAGACACGAATATAACGATTTTTAAATATTATTGAGGTCATGTCTATTTATTGTACTATAAGTTAATGATCTAATTATCGTTACAGGTTTCCCTCTCACACACAAACATAAAAAAAAAATCAAAAATCAAAATAAATTAATAATTTTGTCCACATGGATTTAGTTTTGGTAACTTCTGAATATTAAATAATATTCAAATCTTCCTGCGCCTGCTGAGGTCTGGCAGAGGGCCAGTGACCAAAAGTCATTCTGATCTGAGTGCAAACTTCCGCCTTAATCTCAAGAAGATCATGTTCTCTGTCAGCTGTGTGATTTATTACAACCCCCTCAGGCTGATCTTACAACACATTCAGGAAGTAATTAGTTAGATAATAATATGAGAGCTGCCACGGCAGCCTTTTGCTGTAATCAATAGAGCACGAGGATTATTAGGGGTGATGAGAATATTTATTAATTCATTGTCGACTTAGATAAGCAGCAGCTGTCAGCAGGAGGAAATAGCGTGGGGTAATATGTGTTTACCCTCAGGTCTGAAATGCCAAGTCTTCATCTGGCAATAATATAATAAGAGTCACATTAACCATACTGTTCTTTTCATTTACAGATGTGGACGTGATTGATTATTAAAGTGTGTAGGCTACAGATCATATAGCCTTTTCATTAAATAACCCTGGAATAGTTAGGGCCCTGCAGCTATAGCATGATTTGTTTCAGTTCATATTTTAATGGTGCTACTAACGTTTTTCATTGAATTGCAAACAGCTTCACCCATTAACCTTTTGAGCTTGAGCTGGGATTATAAAACTGACACAAAACTCACCCTTTTACTACATCACTTTTTTAGATGTTTATTGATTGTGCACTAAATGAGAGCTTTTACTGTTGGAAAGTGCTCTCTTTCTACAGGTGTATTCCAAATAGATACCCTGAGGGAAACATCAGAAGGATTATAGGACTTTAGATGTGAAGCCAAGTCCCACAAAGGCAATTAAGAAAGAAGACAGGGTGGGAGTAATGTAATATTTTTTCTCACTAGATGCAGACGGAAGGGAATCATTTTATAGGGCATATAATTTGACAAAAGAGCTGTTTTTTATTTCTTATTTATTAAAGTATTTATTTTCTCTAATTTATCTTCTCTAAAGTGCAAGACCAATCAGTCTTTCTGAGGCTCAGGCTCCCAATGGATGGGAAGATGGATGGAGCTAAATACAGGGTAATCCTGGAATAAAACCTGTTGGATGCTACAAAGACTTGAGGCTGGGCAGAAGATTCACCTTCCAGGAAGACAATGACAATGACAATGCTTTTCACAAATGCTCTCAATCCAACCTGTCTGAGCTTGAGCTATTTGGCCAAAAAAGAAGGGTCAAAAATTCATGAGACATATCTCAAAATACTTGCAACTGTAATTGAAAGGAGGCGTGGCTCTACTAAGTATCGATATGAGGTATCGATATGCACATCACACCTTTTTAAGATTTTTATTTGATTAAATGTATCATATTCATTTCACTTTACAATCATGTGCTACCTTGTGTTTGCCTATGACTTAAAATCTTAATAAAATACTTTTAGGTTTGTGGCTTTAAGGTGACATAACGTAAAAAAAAAAAATCAAGGGGTATGAATACGTTTGCAAGCCACGGTATCTCTTTTTGTAAATTAACTCTTTATATGCTACTTATAGGAAATATTACCAGGAAACATTAGATAGATTTATATAGAAAAGCTAAAGTCACAATTATACATTTCACTTCCCTCCAAAATCAACTCTCTGTTCACAGATTAGCCAGTTGTTTTTTTGTTAAAATTTTATTTTCGCTTGTATTTTTATTTTTTCCAAAATATACTAATGTTGGAACTACAAAGATAAATATTCTTTGTGAGAAACAAGGCCCATTGATGTGTAAACAAAATGTAATGTGTGATAATTAAATAGAATTTTAGATTTGGATTTTGATGTATGTTTATAGTACTTATTATAGTCGTATCTAAGCAGATATATCTGTATCCTTTGGCGTATCTGTGTCTTTTTCAGAGTCTGCACTGCAGTATTACATGCATGCAACATCACTGATTTGTAAGGTTCACATGACTGGGAGCCCAAAATAGGGTTCTGCAAGTGATGCAAAAGAACAAATGCGTCACAGTGCCCTCACCACAGCGTCTGTAGGAATTATATCACTGCAGCCTAATCTGTCATGAACCAGCAGACAGTGAAAAGAATGAACGACTGGAATTCATATTATACTGTATGCCGTATTGCCATGTAGAAGAAACAGTACCAACAGATACTTTGGAGAAAAATATTACAGCAAATCAGCTTCATGTAAATTTGTGTGTGTATTTCGCAATGATATAGTATTTTTATCTTTCTAAAAATATAAAGAAAGGTAATTTACTAGGGTAAACAGAAATAACTATATAACTAGTATGGAAATAACGGCATTGATCAAATATACTTAAATTAAGTTCTCTTTTTATTGATTTATTCTTGATTATAATAAATTGTGCATTAGAATTAAAATTAGTGTTCTTTTCTTTTGTCCCAGCCTGTGAGATAATTGTTAAATCAGGCAGCACATCTGAACAGCTGTGTGTGCTTGCTACCACAAGTCTTTTCAAACAACATAAACATCAAGTAAATGCATATGACCCTCACTAATCTAAAATCAATTGAAAGATCGATGTACACTAGTATAGGGGGCTGTAATTGGCCCTGTGCAGCTGAATCTGTGACCAGTGGTGAGAAATGATCCAGATAAGATGTATGTGGTACAGCAAGAGCATCATCAATGAGAGGTAGAAAACGAGAGCAAATAGGTGAGTAAATATAGCATAAAATGTGTTCACAGCCCCCCCACACTGCAAACAGAGTCTAGCTGATGGGTACACTACTGACGTGTTACTGGCATAATTGAGGGAATCTATAAAAAAGTTCAGTCAGGGGTCACTGAAGCTGCTCTGTGATGTGCAATTATAAAATGCTATATTTAAATACTAGTAGTAGATGTCTAGATGTAGACTAGTAGTAGATGTTTTGCACAGCTAAGAACCTGGTAGCACTTTACACTTTTGTAGGGTTAATTCTGACTTACTGACAATTTAAGTACAATTTATATGAGCACTTAACATTATTAGTTAAGATTAATTAATTTAAAGGAGTTTTTTGTGTTCGATTAAAGAATACAGAAATTACAGTTGTGCATTTTTTGTGAACTGCTGTTTTAGTGTATTTTCTAAAATAGACTATATCTCACATTATCAAGACAAACAGAATTTATATTAGCCCCATTATGATTTTTTGTTAAATAATGTCTTAACCAGCTGTAACAAAACTTAAGTACTAATGAATTATGCATATACACAGAAAGTGTAATATTTAGATGATGAGAAAACATAACTAGGACATCCACTATTTTACTATACTTTAAATGTAGTGAACAAACCCTTTCTAGTGTTTAGAAAAGTTGGCAACCCTTTTTAAAACTGTTCCATAGTTAGGTACTGCATTACTATCTATTTATATATATATAACATCTATCTGTCTATTAACACCTAAATATACACCTACTTACCACTAGGGAGTGCTGTAGGGAGTGCTGAGTAATCACTCAGTAGGTAGTGCTGAACTTATGATTACAGAGTTTCACTAATAACTCGATTAATTATTTAAGCAATAATACACAAGAGGTAGTGCTATAACCTGTAATATTGGCACTGTTGTGCTGTGGTCATAGTTCAGAACAGCAGTGCCAATATTACATGTTATAGCAAAACCTCAAGTCTATTATTGTGAATATACCACAGTTCCATTATCGTTGTTTGTTCAAAGATTTTGAATTAAATAAGATGAGAAAATACAATCTGTTTGGTTTTAAACAAGTTAATCAGTTAATATAAAATGAATAGTTGGTTAATAATATAACTATGAAATTAATATAAAACAGTTCCATTACTGCTCTGTTTGTAGCAGCGCTGTTTGGCTGGTAAGCGCAGCATTGTTGCTAGGTTACCTCTAAGTGGCGGAGTAATACATGGAGAGCTTCGGTTAGAGTGCATTACCGGCTGATAACAGCACTCATAAAATGCCTCTCAGCCAATCACATTGTAGGGTCGGAACTAACTGTGGTAAAATGAGACTTACATATCTCCTGGAGAATTACTTACTAATGGTGTCTCTTACATAGTAACTAAGCATTAATTACTGCTCACATCAACTGCTCAGCTGAAAACTCTTACATGCCGCCTACAGATCTAAACCATCATACTCCAATATTTCTAAAATGATTCTTTAAGGTACCCAAATGTTTGCACAGGAAACATTCTGGCTGTATTTATTTATTTTTTTTGTTATGTCATGAAAAACATAAAATAATTAAAAGGGTATTAGGATTGCTAAAATGATGTTTTATGTTTGCTATAAAGATCAGCTATAAAGAATATGACAAAACAATAATTTCTGAGATCTGTTTTCATGTTTGCGTTATAAAAAGGCTTTTTATCTAAACATTTGTTCAGCTCAACATTTGTTTACCTTGCCTTTTCCTGGATTTAACATATTTAGACACTTTCTACAACAGTGTGGGCATAAAAGACGCATTTATTAAGGTCTGTTTCTGGCTTTACAATCTAGGATTTGCATAAATTGAGCAAATTGGCTGTAGCTAGACCAGATCTTCCTGATATATTGGTTGTAAGTGTACTTTGTCACTTTAATAGGCCTAAGGATGACAAGAGTAAGTCTGATTGGCCGCGAAGTGAAACAAACTGTCTAGCTCCCTCCTGTGTAACTCACACTGTGCTTCACTTGCAGCTTAACAAATGCAGCAGCAGAAAAGCCCTGTACACACACACACACACACACACACACACACACACTGTAACTGAGTTTTCAAATATGTGTGTTTGCATTTCTGTAAGGACTACTGTCTATCTGCTTTTTCATTCAGATCTGATTTAAATTGAGATGACAATGGATCCTTAAATCTGTGAATCCTTATCTTGTATGTCTTTGATAAAAAAAATGTAAAAAGGTGAAAAAGTACATTGAAAGCAAAAACTCTAAAAGGTGTAAATCTGATGTAGTGGCCAAATAACACTTTTTCGTTTATCAGTCTTATATTTTTGGTCTTTTTTATTTGTTCATTTTGTTAAAGTGCTTAAGGGGAAAACGAGAAACCCTACACTGTTAACATATTTTGTAAAACCAAAAACTGTTAGCACAGTGTTCCAAATGTTTAACTTAAAACTTATTGTTGTTTAGATTTTGGTAATGATTTGTCCCAGTCAACTTGATAAAACATTTCATCAATGTTTTGGAAGTTTAATTTTTAATATTGTAGAGGACAGGGACTCAATCTACTACTATTACCAGCTAATCCAAAGGCACAATCTGCATATAGTGAGATTCGAGGATACGGTTAGGACATATTGTTGGCAGCTCTAATGACCAAGAAGCAGTTCTGTGTTTTAATCTGGCAGTTTGAGGGAGCCTATCACAGATGTCTTTGACTGGCAGTGGTATTTCCTGCATTTCGAGTCAATGTCCTCTTGGGTCCTCTATTGCAACAGAGCATTTGATGACATTTTTTTTGTTGCCACAAGGCATACACTCCTAAAACACAGTACCACAAAGGAATCTTTTTTGACATATTTTTCCCCCTAAAACCATACACTCAAGCCTATAATGTAATATTTTTATGTGTATGCATATGGCCTGGGGTGTACATGATCCACAGGGGATAGAAAATCTTGGCATAAGTGATTTGTAGTGTCTACTAGAATAATGTACTGGCATTTAAACTGGCATTTCACACACACACTAAATTTATTTAAAATTATTTTATACTGTCTTCATCTTTGGACTCCTTTTTAAACTTAGCTCCCTGTTGACTCGAAAGTTGGTGACCTCTGCGCACTCTGTGCCTCAGAATCCCCTGATCCCGCTTTTTCATTGTACTTTGAGAGAGCAAGTTGCTGTTGTCTTCAGTTGCTTCCACTTTGTTATAATGTAACTGACAGTTGACAGTGGAATATTTAGTAGTGAGGAAATTTTAAAACTGGACTTTTTGCACAGGCGGCATCCTATCACAGTACCACACTGGATTTTATTAACTGAGCTCCTGATGTAGAAACAGTCTGCATGCCTAGGTGTTTGGTTCTAAACACTTGTGTCCATACAGATGACTGGAAACTGAGTTAAAAGATTAGGATGTGTGAGCAAATACTTTTGGCAATATTGTGTACAACCTAAAATTATTTTGACATCTTATTTTACAGAGGATAAATAGTTCTGGAATCTTTATGACGCATAAGCGCACAATTCATAAAAACTGATATAACTACATAACCCCAGCTCCCTATCTAAAACTAATCCTGTCCCAGTAGAGCTTTTGGCTGAGCAGTAGAGCAAATTAAATCCAATGTACTCCCAATCTCGGTTGTCCATCCACTCACAATATTTTGGGTTTTAAGTGCTTTTTTGATATTAACTAAATATACACAATACAAGACGCTTAGTTAATAGAATTTTAGAGAATAATGAAGATGTTTATTGGAAAGGAACAGACGTAAATAACTGACTGAATCACTCAGCCAGACGATGCTAGACCTCTAGATTCAGTCCACAGGTCACCGCTGATGACATCAGTGATCAGAGAGGGTGAAGATGAAAATGGGACTTTTTTTAGTGTAGTGAGGGTCAGTGAAGAAGAAAGACAGAGGAAATAGAGAGAGAGTAAAGAAGGACAGAGTAAGTCATTTCTGTCATGCTTCAGAATTGAACTACTCGTACAATACTGCATGTACACTGTTTCTCTCATTTTCACAGTTATGTTCAAGAATTCAAGAGTCTAAAAATAAACAACAAGTTAATGGAATAATATTTATTACTGAATCAAGCCACAGATGTATTTTACAACATTTGGAACGTTTCCCACTTGGAAGTACCACCAAGAACAACAACAACAAAAAAAACTCATTAACTGCAACAGCATATGGTACTTACAGCATTATTAATTCCAGAAACCATATAGTGTTTTCACAATGCACAGATACAATGCAGTCCTCTTAAATATCCAAGTGTTTTCTACATTCTTGTCTCTGCTAAATAATCATTGAGCGAAGAACCTCTATAGGACTGTCAAATTGTCAAGTGAATTGTCCTTACTTAGCAACCTATGAACAAAGGCATTTTGTCACTTGTTCAAATAAAAAAAATCTGATTAAGGCTGTATATTGTTTTAAAGTGATAGTACTGTATATATAGAAGTATATATATACACAATTCAGGCATTCCGATGATTCTTTGATGTTTCACATAGAATCAATGGCATTACTAAAGATCCTTTGAAGAATCCATTAAGTGTAGCTCTTCTAGCAGGCTATAGGTTTCACTAGTTTTTTCTAGTAGAAGTTCAAAGTATTCTCACTGCCGTACGTCAATGGAAAGAATCAAAAAGTGGCTGAACTGCGAAGCCAATTAAAATGCCCATGCTGTTTCGCAAACAGAATGAGATGTGTGTGTAGACTTTGATGTTCAGGATTACGAATGTAAGTCCCTGGATTAACATCAAGAGACAAAACGAGGTTAAATGAATACAGGTCACTCAGTGTTAACCACTTGTAGTAATGATATACTCTGTATGTGCTCTAAAATCTACCAGATATTCCATACTTTTGCTTTCAGAAGTCCATTCATGTTTTTCATACAAGTCATAACCAAGTAAGAGTATTAAATTTAGGAGCAAAAATACAAATTGAAGTGCACATAAACCTTCCAGCATACATTCATCAACACCCTATGATAGTAACAAACATGCTTAGCAGGCAGAAGAGCAATTAGTTAAGTTACAATTAGCCATAAGAAAAATACATCCAGTAAGACCCACAGAGGATGTTGTTTTTTATATACTGACAAGCCAAAGATAAGGGAATAGCAGTGTGTAAACTAATTACGAAGTGGTATCTCTGGAGGTGGATTGGAAAAGCCCACACTATATAAGTTTTGAGGTGTTATCACCTGAGTGAGGCTGAACACTGGTCATAGTGCTCACGGCAAAACAATGTGAATTAAGATTCAACTGAGGCCTGATAGTGGGCACAAGATGGATAGGCTTTTCCATGTCCGAATTTGAGTGGGCATTTAACATTACTCGATCCACAGTATCACATGTGTACCATGTGTACATCATAGAAGGCATTACCACATACAGTGGACAGGGCAGTAGGTGGTAATAATCGAGACTGGCGGGACTCTAATATAATTGTCCATGTGAACAGACAAGCAACTCTGGCAGGAATCACATCCACATTCAATGCAGGAGAACAAACACACATATCCCACAGGTCAGTCCAGCGTTCTATAGCTTTCATGAGATGTGGCAAAAGTCATGGAACAGAATAATAGTTCTGGTCTCATAACAACAGACTATTAAAGATAAGGATTCAATTCCCAGACAAGGCAAGAACACCAATAAGCAGAAATGTATAGTAACAAGTAGAACTACTTCACTGATGTAGTTAAGTACTAACATTCTGTATCTGTTTCTACTGGACTATTATTTTTTTTTTTTTCACTTTATATACTGGAAAAATTCAAAAATTTTACTCCAACACATTTTATGTGCTGTATTAATACTCGTTACAATTATAAAAATGATAAGAATCATTCCAAACCCACATTATCACTAAAGCCAAAACAGTAGATGCACTGTCATCAGGTTTGATAAAGCTCCTTGTCATTGATCAAATCAAGTGATCAAGCTGAACACCTGAGCTTTGTTAGTTTGTTTCAAGTTGGAAGAAACAGAAACACCACATTCAACACATTCATCAGCTTCAACTTCGATTGATTGTGGCAGTGAGGGTGAGGAAGGAGACCCCTGGCTCTTATTAGAGTCCACGTTTTTATTTGTGGAAATAAGGAAGAGAAAGGAGGGGTGCTTTAACGAAGAAAGAGACATAAGTTGATCTGTTTTTGTTTGTACAGATTTAAGCTCAGGGTTTTAAGATGCCCTGATCACTTGTTTTTATGTAAGCAATTCTTGTATGTGATCTTAGTTGATTTTACAATAGTGATACTCCAACTAGTGACCTTTTATGCCGAATTGGTTAAAATATCCTAATGGCTTGCTGTGAGTTCTGTTTAGCCTCTCTTTTAGGTGAGTTTGTTTAGGGAGTTAACTGAAAACGGTACATTCCTGTGATTGTACTGCTGCTACAGACAACTTAATTATGAGTGTCTTTTAGCCTAAAAATTTAAAATAATATAAACAATATGATATTCACAAAGTCACTTTTTTGATATTGCACTTGTCCTTTACTCATACCTGGGTCTCAACTTCTTTATACATATCTGCCAATAAGAAGCAACACTTCTAACCCTACATTTGCCCACATGTGTATAAAGATTCACATGTAAAACTCTGCCTGCATCAACATGCTTCTGTATGCTTACCCATGCTCACCAGCCCTAACCAGGCACACAGATTTAATGACAAGCAGCCTAATAATGTATAACAGTGGCAAACAGATCATCTGAGGCTTTCTTAAAACAGGAACAGCAGGGGTCCAGTATTATGAAGGAGGAAAAAATGCTTTTATCATCTTAATTTGGCTGATATCACTGTCCCAGTCCAACAAAAGAGTTCATCTGATTCACAGATCTTATAAAACTTGGACTGAGTAATAAATATACATATTATGTGTGACATGTGTTTACTGATTTTTGTTACATAAAAGTTGCACATATTGTATACACTGTGAACTAATGCTCTGAAGCAGATAAAGAAGAACATATTATATTGGCAACATGCCTAATGCCAGATATGGGCTAGAACCATTTCAAAAGCAATTTAAGCAGATGAAAGTGTTCAAGAGGAGTCGTATCGTAGAGCTAGGGTAGGACAAAGGAAACAGGAGGACCAGTGAGTTTTTTGGCTTTCTCAGTCAAATGACATCGCGTTTAGTAGCTGCTCCATTTGCGCACTATTGTGCGCTATTGTGTTTACGTGGATCTCGTGGAAACGTGCGTCCAAAGTGTAATTACGGTGCCTGGCAGTGGGCAAATTGCTATTTTATTAAATGCGAGGAGATGAAACTCAGAGATGTGCATTCGGACGGGACTAAAGTTACCAGATGACCACAGAGTTCAGTGAAAAACAGCAGGTAATTTAGCCTGTAATGTAAGGACGTCTGAGAAAAACATATAAATGGTTGTTCTGGACGGGAATAAAATCACAGAGGATCCCTCATAAAAGAGGAAAATACCCGAGGACCCCCTCAAAAACTAATCCCATCTAGATAGGGCTTAAAAAACCTTTATTTGTGATTGTTGTTTTAACTGTGCATACAGTATAAATATAGTATATATTTTTTTTTTTACAATTGCATAAATTGTTCCTTTTTTATGGCATGTCGTCAAACTGGGATGTGCATCGCTGCAGCCCTGGACTGTTCGGAGCCATGCCGTCGCAATCATCACATGCTTCCAACAACAGCTCTCAGAGATGATTCTCTGCTGCCTAAGACCTAAAGATACATATTTACTTTATGATTCAGGGATGATGGCTGACCTCATTATGGGTTATGACAGATTCAAAGCAAATATAGCTGTTTGTTTATGAGGCTCATCTGTCATAGGCTTATGAGGGCATACACAATAGCATTCATCTTCCCAGTGCCACTGTATGTCAGGAACGGCTCCATTGGGAAAAGGGAATGGCTAAACATTTGACATTAGGCTGTTCCAGGGTCATTAGGTCGTGGTTGCTAAGAATAGTTTTATAAAATTGAATAAATAAAAACACATCTTTATCTATTAAAAATTCAGTTTTTTTAAGTTAGTGATTGTTCCACCTGGGGATATGCTGGAATTAAAGATAGCAGAGAGATCCTGAGAAAGGCTAATCAGGCCTTGATATAATTTAATTGAAAAGATTATTCACCATTTGAGTTACTTTAACCGTATCTACTTTATATAAAAAATCCTGCAAAAATAGGTACTTAATGGATGAAGTATATGAACTTATGTAACATATAATATAATATACACAAACCACAAGCAGTGCCCCGTTGTTGGGAAACACCATAAACCTGATGTTATTTTTCTTCTTCCTTTGGTTTCTTTTTTATCATTTCACAAATACCCATGCTCTGAAATCAAGTTACACATATTGCTTTATAAAAATAAAGGTGAGCACTCTTAACAAAACTCCACAGAGATTAGCTGTGGGTCACACAAAAAGGCTGAGATGAACACACAGTTCCCTTCAATATTGTTAGCTAGTATATCTTAGTTTGCCCCTTTTGAACAAAGATACATTCATTTCCAAAAAGCAATTCTACCCTTTCTCTAGGCACAATCAACACCAGTGCTGTTGCAATTATATTGTGTTTGCTGTGCACTTGAATGAAAAACAGCAAAAATAAAGAATACAACTTTAGTCTTTAGTCTTTATTTGCTCTGTTGCAGCAGGCTTTTTACCCACCAAAAACATTTATTCACATTGTGCCAGGGAGCAGATGATGCACACTTGTTTATTTCAGGTTGTTTCATGCTTGCTCCTCTACTTTGACATCCTAACAACTATAATAAAATTAAGCGGCCGTTTATAATTAATCTCCTTACATTGCTTAAAAGTGCCCTTGATTGGAAAAACAGTATTAACCTTTTCATAGTTTTATAACATGACTTACCATAATCCCTTTTCTAATACCGTTAAATACTGCTGTGTCCTACTTCATTATAAAATGCCACATAACAAAAAACGTTAAAATATATTGATTTCCTCTTCAAAAAAAAAAAAAAGCAATCTTTACAGAGTATTAACACATTTTATTTAGCAAATGCCTTTCTACATCTAAGCTTCGTAAACACAAATGCCACTTTAGTAGTATATGGTATTTTTTGTATTTTAGGGCGTTTTCAGGTCCGGACCCTGCACCAATGTTTATGTGTTTGCTGACTACGTTGTAGATATTTGATCCAGTTTTGGTTTCAGACTGCAGTTTATTGAGCGGACTAAAGAAATTTACTACATTATGTCATCATTAGCTATATGGGGGGAGTCTCTCTTCACTTCATATTAATTGGTTCGTAGAATGTTAGCGAATGTTAGTTCGACGAGTCACTTTGCCAGGTGTTGTGACAAATTATAGCTCTCTGTCAGAATCAGACTACCCTTCGCAGACACGTGCCCTGCAGCAGAATGAGTGTATACACAAGTATTAATCTACTGTTAAAGTTCATCTAGTGTAAGCATGTGTGTCTAAACTGCTGTATGTTGAACCTGCACGCCAAAGGATGTGTGATTTTAGCACAAAACAGATTCCTCAACCTGTAATTGTTCTATAAACTGGACCATAGTTCAGTAGATCCTGACCATGGTTTCTACTCAGACCAAACTCTGGTCCTTTGTCTGACCGTGGTTTGCACCTGCTAAGATTTATAATTAGTTAATTAATTGCAGTGCTTTAAACAAAGCTAAACTATGCTATACCACATAGCCACCACTCTGTTGCTAGTGATGCAAACCAGCCATTTAAAGCAGCCCACCATACAAGAACAATCAATATGTTTGATTCTGAGGCAAAACAACAGGGTGTCAACAGTTAAGTAAATCTGTATTTGAGCATTTTCACACCATCAGATAGGTCACCTACTCACTATTTATACATGATATAAATACTTTTATTAAGGAATTATATAAAATTAAATATGTTATTCATCATTTTATGAGATTTAAGTGTATATCTTTATAAACCCAGTCATTCTGAGTTTCACAGTAAGGAGACATGGTTGTGAAAGAGATGGATGTGTTTACAATGCTATAATGCATTCTCAGATCACTTTCTGAAATGGTTTATGTGATCAGATTCTGTTTTCTGTTTAGAAAGGGTTCTGGATGTGTTTACATTTACATTTTTATGTGACTTGGCCGTATCCAGACCCTCAAGGTGCATAAAGTGACCAGGTGCAAAAGGAGTCTCAACATGTCATGACAGCAATTTTGAAACTTGTTCAGAAATAAACTAAATCTGTATTTTAAAAAAATCTATTTTTTTCATGACTAGAATGTGCCTTTTCTCTAACACCCACTTTATACTCTTCCCTTCCAGCTGGGAAAGCTGGTGTAATATTGATGGACTGGGACCAGTAGAGCACTCTGGGCCTGAATAGATCAATATCATAAATAATTTATGTTATTTTGACAAGATTTAAAAACTTCTTTTTGGGAACAAAATGTTATATAAGTCAGTAATAAATCATATGAAAATTCATGACATTATGTGTTCAGAAAAGTTATTCTTCGCCTTCTGTTTGACATTTGACACGAGAGAGTACTGGCCAATGAGAAAGCAATTAAAGTATAAAAAGACATTATTAAAATGTCAGTGGAATATAGCAAAATTCATTTCATGGAAATGGTGAGAAAGGCAGAGTAATTACCCATTATCCAATAGACTACATCTACTCTGAATTGAGCCTTGTTATGTATTAGACAAGATGAGGCTATTAGCATGGCAGAATTATTCTGAGATTAGACTGAGGTGCAGGTTGGCTGTATTAACATTCAACTAGCTAGAAAAAAACTCATCAGCTGTATTGCTGGTGAGGGCAAAGAGGCTAGAGTGATTCATTGTGCAATGTTAAGACATTTCTAGCCTCCATGGAGAAAAGAACAGCAATTGACGAGAGATCAAAGGTCAAATTGAAGCACACAGATGGGAAACGGAATCTCGTGTTTATTGATTTTTTTTTAGTAGTTTTTTTACACTGCTTGAACTCTGTCCATTTTCAGAGGGTTATGTACTGTAGTGTAACAACACTTACTGAATTTCCACCAGTGCTTAACTCCTCTTGTGGAGCCATTTCTGAATTCTTCAGCACCTGAAGCTAGTTTTTATACCTCTTACAATTCATGAGACAGAGTGTCCATACATAATTCATGACATGCCGCTACCAGTGGGTGGATTTCATATCGAGAGCCTCTTACCGGGCCAATACTTCTTATACAACTGCTCCAGTCAGGTCCATACATGTATCATTTAATATAATAAGTCCTGAGAGACTCACGCTTAACTTTGGGTCATCAATAAACAGCGGCACTGTATAATGTTTGCATTTCTCTTCTCAAAGCCTGTCATGGTAAGCAAGTAGAAAGAATCTCAGATGTTTACATCACTTTATATTGCACTTTGCTTGTTAACTTTAATGGTTCGTTTACCAACTACATCTATGATTAATGATGATGATGATGATGATACCTGCATTGCTATGTCAGAGGCAGCATAATCTCTCTTGAGAGTCTTGTTGTCTGGTTATGCATCAGTGAGACATCAGATAGATGAGGAGTTGAAGAGGGACACAGAGCACTGGATGAGTATTCGACTGAGAGCGAGAGAAGGAAAAGGGGAAGCCGGGACCAGTGACGTGGGTTTCCATCTCTGACACTCTGGTCAGGTCGTCACGAGGGACAAGAGCGCAACCGAGGCGGATGCAAGGGGATGTTGTATATATCGTTCCAACAGAAAGTGCGTGTCACTAGTATCTTGCATTATTCAAGTTGTCTGTTTGGGGTCAATATGGCTGAAGAAGATATGTTTACTTTTTTTCTTCTGATACATTTAATTAACTAATGTACCTTCATGTGCCTTCTAATCTCAGTTACAGATCATGACCCTCTCAGATTTTGTATGTTTAGATGATTAAGCATATCTCAAACCTTACTAAACTATATCACCTTGACATTTCAGTAAAAAGTGGCCTTCTTGTTTACCATGACCAGATAAAATACACATCATCTAGGAATTACCAGTGAATTTTCATGCATGGTCAGTTTTACAGCACTCATCATTTGTCTTTAAAATGTTTCATAGGGAACGAAGCAGCTGTATCCTCTGTTGGAGGAGGCTTAATTAATAATATTAATAATAATATTAATATTAATATTAATAATATTAATTAATTAGCGAGTCCCTCACGACTTTAGTCTCCTGTACATTAAAGGAGGATAGAGGTCAATCCTGAGACAAACTCGTTCATTAGTCAAACAAGACCTAATTCACATCTAAAGGAAAAACGCTTATGTCTTTAAAATAGATTCTGAGATGTGCCAGCACCCTGTCGTAGGGATTTCCCTCATTAAGGTGAATTATTCTCCGGACCCACCGCGGCCCTGTACAGGATGAGGTGGATAAGAAGATGGATGTTTAAAATATAGTTTTTTGATAAAGTTTTGAGATCCATGATTGCACCTCAACAAAATCACATACCTCCAAAATAGCAGGTATACAGGAGAACGCCAATACAATGTTAAATTTTAATATAAGTCAGTGTTGAGATATTTTATTTAAATGATCTATACAATAACTAATGATTACCTACTGACCACATAGAGGTTGGACGTTTCTACCAGGTAGAAAAGTAAAAAAAAACCAAGCATTAATGAGCAAAGACAGATCTTTTTTTCCCACAATTTTAGTTTTGTTTTAGCATGCCTCTTTAACTATTTCACACCATGCAATTAGGCTGAGATAATGCTGTGCACTGCAAAAAATCTAATTTTAACTAATTAAATGATCAAATTTCAGGGCCATACGTCTTATTTTCTTTCTCTCATAAGAATTGTTGTCTTAGTGAGTATTGTAAATGTAAGATTTTTTTGCTTATTTTAGAAATAATTATCATAATCAGAGGTTTCCTTATTTTAAGTCATGTGAACACATTGTTTAAGTCTTTACTTTACTTTACTCATTTTAATATTTTGTAATTGCTTATTGCAAGAAATATTACTAAGACAAATTATCGTACCCCATTTTTGCTTAATACAAGCATTATACACATACATCTCAATTTACATTTATTTTTTAGTTCCTGCCAATTTGCAGTGTGGACACAGCATGTTTTTTGTTTCTCTCATCCTTTTGTTAGTCATTCTATTTGATTTTCTGGATTGCACACAGCTCTGCACTGCAGCCCTTTTCCAGTCACATTATCAAGCCTACTAGTTACCATTTCTGCTCTTTGTGGAATATGCGTAACTGCTCAAAACAAAGTCATTATTCATTCTAAAATGATAATCTTTACAATGTTCATATAATAAACTTTCATCTAATTAATTTATGTATTGAACACTGGCCTATTTTAATCATATAGTATTCATACATACTGTATGAAGCGTGCAGCCGGGACTTTACCATGGAGAAGTTAAAATAATGTGATAAGCAGAAAAAGTCCTGATGTAGTCTAGTGTGTTTTACTACATAATGAAACTTCTAAAATATGATTTATTATTTATATACTGCATTTGCTGTTATATACTGCACGCTAGACTTAAATACAATTATTTGTGTTTGAGCAAGGTTTGATACTCGATCCACAGTGTCATCCACAGCCATTACCACCCAAGGTGGACAGCACAGTTGATGGTAATGCTCATTATGGGCGGTCTCTAGCTAGAAATGTCCATGTAAACAGACAGACTACTCTGGCAGAAATCACATCCATATTTAATGCAAAGTCCATACAAAAGTCATGGAACACAATACTAGTTAAATTTCCAATGTGGCATGGGACATGTGACAAATGATTTGGGAAAGGATATACAGCTCTAGGCTACAAATGGAAATGCACTACCTAAATGCATTTAACTGTAGGCTGTAATGCATGATTTCATGACATTTCCCACCACGCAGCAGCAGTTCCACAAGAAATGGACTTTAGACTGGAGGATGAACAATATACTTTTACACATAAAGTATTTAGATATAACATCAAGCTTTACGAAAATTCACTTATTAAAACTGCCTCAACTATTTTATTAGATCAGGTTGCTCTTACTGATTATGTCTAATGAAAAGACACAAATCTATGAGATGCAGATTCCGCACATCTTAAATGCCACAATTCTTATTGTCTAACCAGAGTATAACGAAGATAAAGGAGCCTGTATCACCAAATTACTCTGTAACGCTGATCCACATTCTCCTCCTCCTGGTTTATCAAATCACTCAACTGCTCCTACACTTTAGGCAATCAGTGATTTACACAGACAGAAGCTGTGGCAGTTGAGTGATGGTGTTCGTCTCCAAGCAGCTGTGTATTTAACAGAACACTCTCTGCTAAAGGCCAGGGATCAGCTCTATAACTTAATTTGTTTCTGCTCTTTCTCAGTGCCCTCTGAGCCCAATAAAAGCCTTTCAATGACTCCATAACGACTTCCTCGTCTACACAAGTAACAAAGCCTAATTGTCTTGATTGTATATTACAAACAGTAAAGACACAGCCCCCCACCACAACCCTCATGCCTACATTTAAACAGTTAAGAGCTAGTCTGGCATTACACAACACAGTGCTATTGAATTTATATGTGTTTAGATCAAACATAAAACTTAAAATGTCAGGTCTATTAAAATGTAATCTTCCTTGGCCTAAAAGGTATATAAGGATCATTGAGGACAAGAACAGCGCACTGTTCCAACATATGCAAGTGTTTAAACATAAATTAATTGACACTAGCTGAACTTTTCAGGTGTGAGCCACGTTCAACTTGAGCAGCCTTGTGACTCCATGAAAGAGGAAATCAGAAAAAACACTGGACTTAAGAATACAAAAAAAATAATAATAATAAATAAAAACTTAAATCATAAGACCAAAACAGTGTTAGAAAATAAGAACATTACAAATGATGTTTATTCTCTATTATATCACCCTTGTAGCATGGAACAGGTACTGTCTGAGAATGTATTGGCATTGTATTAATTCTAATGTGTATCATGTTAACAATTCATGCTTCCTAAGTATGGACACTGAGTAAAAGAAATAATGTAGTAAGCCCTATTTTTTCACTACAGAGACAATCATTAAAACATGTAGTTTAAATATTTTAATGATTGACCTGAATATTCAGGTTATTTGTACTATAGAATTCAAACAGATTGCATAAATGGACTTGCCATGTCTGAGGAGGATATAGAACTACTTTTTAAATGTATAATAAAGAACCATCTTCAAAAGGTTTTATTAGTGTTTATTAGTGTTCTGCTTAAATCCCCACCTCACATGTTGCTACCTTATAAAATCCTGAAAGAAATAAATGTGCTTGCTGCTCTTAATCACACTGGAAATGTTTATTGCACCAGCAGAGGCCTTTCATGCATCATATTATCAAAGCGAATAAACAAGCCAAGTAATCATCTGTTTGGTCTTTTGGTAGTTTAGAACCTTTTGGTCTGTCTGAATTCTGCCACGGCCAGGCTAACTTTTCTAAAAATGACGGAGGATAATGAGTCATATTGTCGGAATGCTCCAATTTTCTGCAGGCCTGGAGAGATGGATCTGTCATAGTTACGAAGCCTCAGAATAACCAGACACGCTCCCAGGCAATCAATCATCCCTCTTCCTCTCAAACTTCTCTCTCTCTTTTTCGCTCCCTCCTGGTGTCAATTAGTGAGACATTTTCAAGCTCTCTAGGTACTAGGCTCAATTAGACTAATTGAAGTCAAAGAGGAAAATAAACACTGCGGTAGAGAGTGTCTCTCGCAGGAGGACGTGGCAGCAGTGTTTTTTTACACTGAGAGACACACACTTTTCTTTTAACACAGGGCTCCTGTGGAGTGACACATACCTGATGCTTGTAGATGGCTGCCCTTTGTGCCATCAGTACCTGTGTTAAAGGTGGTGTTCATTGTATTTTATGTTTACATACTTACTGGCTGATTTGTAGGCACCTAAACTTTACATTACTATCAATTAATATCCATTGCTGTTAAAACTTTACAATGGTTTAAATTATTAAATATTACTAAATCTAAATTCATTCATTGGAAAATATATATTATTCAGACTGTATAGACATGTCTTCAATTACACTGACAAAATTATCCTTGTAATGCTTTTGTAGAGTAACCTATGTTGTTCTATGTTTGTGACAGAAATATGAAACTTGAAATAGTATCCTGACATAGTACTTGACCTAATTTTGACATAGTATCCTAAATCAAATTTGTTTTATCCCTGTTTTGATATATACGAGCATAAATCCAGATTTAACAAAATACGACCGCCAGCTAATTAAGAAGTATGAAACACAAAAACAACATTGTTTTTTTCCCCTTTAGATGGTCTAAACATGCTGCACACAAACTCTCTAAACTCTTCTCAGTACAGCGCTGGCATCTGGCCAGAGTGGGTATTAAACTCCCAAATCTAAAGGTGGGCATTATTTTACGAAGATATGTGGTCTTGCCAGAGGTGGAAAAAGTACTGAAAAATTGTAATTAAGTAAAAGTACTGTTACTTTGCTAAAATTCTACTCAAGTAAAAGTAAAAGTACCCATCTAAAAATCTACTTGAGTAAAAGTAAACAGTACTCAATTTAAAATGTACTTTGAGTAAAAGTTACATAGTTACCTATTTTAAAAACTACTTTAAAATTACAAACAGCTCAGGGCTTGAATTAAACCACTCTGTTGGGTCATCTGCCTATCTTGGTGGAGACAGAACCAAGATATGAGCCAGATGTTAAAAAAATCCAGAGTTTAACCTAAATGTATAGGACCATGCTCGCCTCAATAGATGTATTTTCCTATATACAGGATATGAACTATTTCTTAAGCCATTTGAGAAAACAGAATGCCTACACAAATCAGTACACTTATGCTTGGTTTATGTAATATTTTTGTATCTAACTGTTCTTCACCTGTCTAGAAACAGGTTTACTACAGTCTGTAATTATAGAATTATATAAATGCTCCTATTTGATAAGAATAGCTGACAAAATGGAAAATAAGGTGTATTTAAAGTTTTCTTTAAAAAAAACTGCCTAATGGTTAACTAAGTACATTTATTGCAGGCTCCACATCTCTTCTTTAAATTACATAACTATATAATAAAATATTCACATTCAGACAAAAACTATAAGCTAGTTAGCTAGTTATATCCAGTGTACTAGGTTAGCATTGTTTTGCAGAGTGACAGTGCTAGACTTGTTAGCTATAATGTTTATTAGGGTTTATGAATGTATAAATTGAATTATGATTTACATTTAGGGTAAAATTGTGGCCATTTAAGTTAAATGTTCTAGCTAAGGCTCTGACTTGCTAGCTTAACAGGTAACATTTAACCTAAGGTTAGCTAACTACTATCTACCAATCGTGGAACTTAGTTTAGTGAATGAAAGCTATTACAGTTACGTTTTATTTTGACTTGGGTATAATAAATTAGCTTAGCTTAAAAGTCACACTCTTGATATAGGCCATTATCCTAAAGTCGTAAAGTCAAATGATTTGAACAAATGAGCGTGCAGGCAATTTTTAAAACAGGTGGTCAAAGAGCATCATGAGGAGATGATGTAGGCAAAAAAATCAAGTTTGCCAAAAATAGAGAATTAAGTCTGGGCAGAGATAGTGAGGAAACATTTACAAAGCATATTTTTCTACATTTTGTATTCTATTAAAAAATATCAAGAACTATCAGTGTGGTAGAAAAATAAACTGTTGATGGGGACAAAAGTTGTGAGTCTGATAAATCACAGTAATGATATACACATTATTTTTAATGTAATATGTAATATGTATTGTATGTAAATTCCACTAGAAGTATGATAGGAAATAAACTTAAAGATAATCTAGATGCAGTCTTGCAAATAATGATATCCAGTCTTTGCAAAATCTTATCCTGTGACTAAAAGGTCTGACTAGTCTTTAGATGTGAGAGGGTGTCAGAATTTAGTCTGTTAAAAGTCTTTTGACTAACTACTTGACTAACTACTTCTAACCTCATTTCCTTCTTCTCCTCCTCTACTCCTATATCCCATTATTTCCCTTTAATCTCCTTTAGGCCCTGTCTAAAGTTGTTTTTACCTTTAACTTCTATTACTTTTGTACTTCACTATTGTCTGCCAAATGTAATGTAATGCTTTGAGAGTCTTTTCAAAGTCGTGTAGTGTATGGACAGCAAAACTCCTACCAGGAAGAGAAGGACCGTCAGGCTGTTTGTGTTTGGGGGTAAACTCGGATCTGTCGACATCTAGAGTTCACTCTTAGAGTCTTCTTCCATCCTATCATTCTCTCCAAATGATCACTCAGTGTTTCTCCTCCTCCACACCGGCGGATGGCGGACTGCAGCAGCTTGTG
Source organism: Astyanax mexicanus (assembly GCF_023375975.1). NCBI lineage: Eukaryota > Metazoa > Chordata > Actinopteri > Characiformes > Acestrorhamphidae > Astyanax > Astyanax mexicanus. The sequence continues at coordinate 37,978,332 of NC_064413.1, read as the reverse complement.
CTCTAATTCTCATTACAAAAATCCTGGATGAAGCGAAAGCAGAGCAGTAGCAGCGGCTACGCACTGATGAACCCTGTGCTGGATCTATATATAAGTTAGATAAACGGAGAGGATCTGTGTGTGAGAGTCTGATCACTGGAATTAACACGCGTTAATTCATACCAGAGAATCACTGGCAGGACATGGCTGAGAGCGGCTCAGGTAAGCTGGGTTTATTTATCAGCACCCAGGGAAAGGGTAACTTATCTGTCTACCGCAGTTAGCTAACTTAGCTAGACTGCTCGCTGAATATTTACCTGTCCCTGTCAGACTAGTAGATCAGCGCTGTTGTGAAATTTAACCACCAGTTTCTCTTCTGTATTCAGTTAAAGTCAGCAGCAGCACAATCAGCTGTGAACAGTATAAACACTGCAGCACACAGAGAGGGCAGCTAGCAAGGCTAGGCTAAGCTAAGCCAACATGCTAACTAGCTAGCTAACCTAAATAGCTAGGTACCATAGCAACCTTGCACAGTAGCTAAATTAACAGTTTCAGTCCTTTAGCAGTGGACGAGAAGTAGAATGTAAAGTTTCATATGTTTATTCCGCTATAATATAACGATTTGTGACCGAACTAGTTAGCTTAGCTAAGTATTTGAGAGTATCGTCAGTATCGCTAGTTAGCTAACCCCCTAACCTGACTCTCACTCATTTTGCCCTTCACAAAATCGTTAAAAGCGCTTTATTTTAAGTATCTGCATTAAAATGAACTAAATTATTAAATCATTTACTTGTGAAATGAATATAAGCTAAATATGTAAATGTGTAGAGATTTAATCGAATTTAATCGAGGCTAAGTCTTGCATTCCTATGCGGGTTTTCCCGTCCACCTTAAATTCTCCTGCAGAGCAGAGGTTTCGCCTGTAGGTGGCGCTGATTTCACCATTAATTAAAGTGAAATCAGTCTAAAACTGATTTATTAATTTATTAAAAAATATATTATTATCGTTTTAATCAGCTATCTAAATACTAAATATGTAGTATTATATGAACATATAATTTTTGTTTTACACTTTTTAGTCTTAGTTTAGGTTATTACGGTTTTGCAAAATGTATAATCACATAAGAAAAAAAAAAGATAAAAAAGAAAGAAAAATAGAATAAACACAAGTCCTGCATTTAAAGAAATCACATATAGACTGAAAAGGTATAGGTTGAAGCTTTAGCTTAATTTGCCTACCCTATTTAATTAACAAATACACATATTTTTTTACAGTGTAGAGACCACGCTTTACACCACTGACAAACATTTATTTCATAAAATCTTCTTTTTTTTTATATCTGTCCTTCAATTCAATTCAGTTCAATTTTATTTATATAGCGCTTTTTACAACAAAGGTTGTCACAAAGCCGCTTTACAGGAAAAACAGGTCCACGCCTCTTATGAGCAGCACCACAGAGATGCCAATTTTATGGTGACACAGTGGCAAGGAAAAACTCCTGTCCTTGCTCTCCATCCTTTAAACATAAGTATTCCACCAAGTTCAAACTTTTTATAGATATAATGGTCAGTTTTTAAGGTACAGAAATTGTGCAAAATGTTAGTGCTGTATGTCTGAGCAATAAGCAAATGATTTATAATTTATTAAAATAATATTTTTGTATTTAAATAATACTTTGGGTAAGGTGATGAAGCTACTACTACAACTACTTCTAGTGCTACTACTGCTAATAATAACATTATTATTAGTATTAGTGGTGGTACTTGTCTTGAGATACTGCATACAAGGTATATGGTATTTTCTCTATGCAGCAGTAAATCTTAAATTTAAACATGTATTGATGTATCAAAAAGCCTATGGTGAACTCGACAGTGCAGAGCTAGAAGCAGCAAACGACACAACAAACCTGTACAAGGAGAACATGTTTAATCATTAGCTCTTAAGCATTTAGAGGTTTTAGTTCTGCTGTGTCTGTTTAAGTCAAACATTCCAATTAACTGCTTTTAAATTTTATTCTTTTTCAAGACCAAGTTGGTGACATGAAACATGACAACGCTTCTTCCCCTGGAATTTCAGACCAAGAGAAGGAGATGGCCACGAATGCTTTTGAAGCATTTACGGTATTGAACTTTTACATTTATATTTAACACTCATTCCTGCTTAAAAATACAGCTCAAAAACACCTGGTAATCCAGAAAAAAACATACTGCATGCCACTTAAGAGCTAGTAAACAAGCTAGCCTACCAGCATAGGATATGCTGTTTTTTTTTTCTTTCTTTCCCCTCAGCTGGTCTTGAGGTGGATTTTTATGTTTGATATTTTTAGCAGGGATTCCTTACATATGTTGTGAAGTATTACCTGTACTTTGTTCATTACTCTTTACTGTATTGCTCTTGTCCCCTTAGGCCGGCAACTACGATGATTCCTTAAAACAACTCGAAAGTCTTCAGGAACTGAACAAGGAGGACTATAAGATAGCCCTGAACAAAGCTGTTGCTGAGTTCTACAAAAGTGGGCAAGCAACCACTGGCACGTTGAAGCAGACGTTAATGACAATAAAAAATCAGGTGAGGAAATACTTTTACATTTTCAATTAAAAATGTTCAAAAACAGGGCCTTGTTTTTCTTAAGCCTGTTTTCTGATGGTTTTCTATCTTTTTATTTGTAGGTTCATACTGCGGTGGAAGACATTGATGGTTTAGATGATGTAGAAAACAGCATCCTCTACTACAATCAAGCCATCATTCACTACCACATGCGGCAGTACTCTGAAGCCATATCTATTGGGGAAAAGCTCTACCAGTTCCTGGAACCGTTTGGTATGTTTCTGAATTTTGATTTAATTTCTCAAACAAAAAACTAACATTATTTGTTCTAGGAAACTTTGTTCCTGTTTGTGTGTATTAGTGTCCAGTAATTCATATTAAGAGTATAAGAATACAGTTGAAAAAGAAAGAAGTCAAAAGAAAACTAAGTATACAGAATAAAACACTTGTACATTCCTGATAGCAATGTTTCACAGTCACTGTATTCTTAAAAACATGCAGATTTGAGTTTCCCTTGCTAAAAGTGTTGAATCTTCCGCTCTGCTACCTCCTGGAGTAGTGCGGTAAAGTGGCATGGCTTGATGACTTTCTCTGTCCTAGAAGAGAAGTTTGCTCAGGCGGTGTGCTTCCTGCTGGTGGACCTTTACCTGCTTACCTTCCAGCCAGAGAAAGCGCTGCATCTTCTTGCTGTTCTGGAGAAGCTTTCAGTACAAGGCAACAGCAAGAATGGCAAAGGAGAGGTAAATACAATCATTGATTTTATTTATTAGTTTCTTTTAATGTGATGAATAGAATATTTTTTCTTTCCGATCGCCCCCAATGTGTTTGATTTGTTACTATTCTTTTTTTAAACATAGCTTACTAGCAGATACTTTTGTCAACCGTGTTGCAAAAAATCTACAATAGTTTCATAAATAAACAACTTTTTATTTCAGTCTTTTTATTAAGTCATACCAAAATAACAATTTTGGAACAAAATAATTTTTATTAATAACATTTGAATCTGTTGGTGAATCTTGTGTATATACACTTATATGGAGAGTATCTGCCCAGGTTCCATTTCGAAGTGCAAAGTGCAAATTCTGCATCCACAGGGACCGAGTAAGGGAGGCAGCAGATCATTATGAGGATAAGCTCAGGGACCTGAATGGAGAACAGGTTATTTAGACAGACTTAGATGAGTTGAACAGCAATTATGACACTGATTTTAGATAGTTTACTCAAGTAATTGATAATTTTTTAAAGTGTTAAATGCTGTAAAGTTGATATGATGATGTTTTTCTCATTTCTCTGCTATTATTCATATACTTAACTAGCATATTTGGAATTCTGTTTATAGAGTAACAACACAGCCAGAGAATCCGCTGTTCAAAAAGCTGAGTTTGCTGCCATGATTGAGGCAGCCAAGTCTCGAATGCACCAGGTGAGTGCTTGCTATTCTGGGGTGTTGAAGATGGTTAGGAATTGTTTTGTCAGTTCATAAACAAGAACGTGTCCTTCCATAGAGTCCATTACCATGACAGAAGAATACATTTTTAAGGTGGATGATAACTTATTTTTTTCCCCATTTAATTTTTAAGTCAGCCATTCCTGGGCAATAGCAAGATAAAGTACATTATTGGGTAGCCAATGCCAATCTCTGACTGACTGGCTTTAAAGGAGAATTCTATTCAAAACATTATAACTTGAATATATTTTATGCGCCTGTTTTTTCTAATTATTTCTGTGTTTCTTTTGCAGTATAAGGTGCGTGCTTATATTCAGATGAAGTCTCTGAAGGCGTGTAAAAGGGAGATCAAGTCTGTTATGAACACAGCTGGAAACGTGAGTAAAAGGATGAATATACAGTATATAATATAATATGTGTTTAGTTGCATGTCTTGTGATTGTTATTCTTGTTTGCTAACTAGACTAAGTATGTGTTTTCTTCTTTCAGTCTGCACCTTCTCTGTTCCTGAAGAGTAATTTTGAGTATCTGAGGGGAAACTACCGTAAAGCTGTGAAACTTCTCAATAGCTCCAATATAGCTGAGCATCCTGGACCTCTTAAAACAGGTACATTTTATTAGGAAATCTAGAGCATTTTGTGTTACATGTTTGACTTTTATGAATTAATTGTGGACTCACTGATTGCGAAAACAATTAAGGAAGCAGATGTTATTTTTGGTATTACATTTTTATTATCTCTGTGATTTGTGTTTAAAGATGCTCAATCTAAATAAACATTTACTCTGTTCTTGTAGGCGAATGCGTGCGATGCATGTTCTGGAATAATTTGGGGTGTATCCACTTTGCCATGGGGAAACACAACCTGGGCATCTTTTACTTTAAGAAAGCACTTCAAGAGAATGACCACACCTGTGCACAACTAGGAGATGGCAAAAATGGACAGGGTAAGTGACCATGGTTTAATTAGCTTAAACCAACATTGTTTAGCAATTGTACTTTAGAATAACAAATTGCTTAAATTTTCTTTCTGGCTTAAAATGGGGAGAATAAATTACGTCCTTGCCACTTACCTACACGTGTGTGTAAAATCCTGTCATATTACATTATTTTGTAAGTGTCCACTAAGGCTGTGCATTGGCAATAACCTGTAGCTATGTATATACCAATAGAGGGTTTATAGTTTAGTATATTGCAAAATAGTGCAATACTGTACACAAGGCAGTGTGTTTGTGTTCCCCCCCCCCCCCATATATGCACAAAATCGTAATAAAATAATTAGTGTTTAATTTGTGTACAGTCAGAATAGTGGGATTTGAAGATTAAGTACAACACTGCTAATTCAACTTCATATGTCCCTCTCATTTAGTTTTATTTAGTGCACCTGTGTAAATTTTGTCATTGTCCTCTTTTATTGTGTGTTGCTTAACTGAACTTCTATTTATGTTCTCGTAGCTAAAAAGTTCACAGGTATCCCGATGTGTGCTCTCCTGGCGAATAAGCGCTATGAGCTGCTCTATAATTGTGGCATTCAGCTGCTGCACATCGGTCGGCCGCTGGCAGCCTTCGAGTGTCTGATGGAAGCGGTGCAGGTGTACCACTCAAACCCACGGCTCTGGCTACGACTCGCTGAGTGCTGCATCGCTGCCAACAAAGGGGTAAGCGAGCCCCAAAATATCCACAATTGATTCAGAACAGCTTGAATCATTAAACATTTGGCTTAACTTTGCTCTCTCTATTTTTTTACGTTCTTCAGAGTTCTGAACAGGAGAGTAAAGGTCTGCCCAGTAAAAAAGGAATAGTTCAGTCCATCGTAGGGCAGGGCTATCATCGCAAGATCGTCTTGGCATCACAGTCTACGCAGAACACAACCTACAGGTACGTTGCCCTGCTTTGTTTGAGGTTCTGTACACTGTAGTCCTGTGGGCTTCATTTTTCTAGTCTATTAATGTCAGATTGCTGGAGGCATAACCTTACCCTCTCTTGTTTTACACTGTGGTTTGGATGTTGTCCAGGCACTGAACTGTTATTTATACTCCTTCAGGTAAAGCTGTAATGCTGTTTTCTTTCCAGAAGATGGCACTGTGTTCTATTTTTAATCACACTGTTGTTATCCTGGTTAGAAAAAGATGGATGCTCACACTAATGTCTTTTTCAGATGCTTGACTGTGATTCTGATGTCTGCTTGTGTGTGTGCATGTCTATATGTAGCGAGGGCCAATCAGCAGCAATCCCAGTAGCCAGTATGGAGTTTGCGGCGATCTGTTTGAGGAATGCTCTGCTTCTACTGCCGGAGCACCAGCAGCATGACAGCAAGCCAGACAACGGCTCAAAGAGCTCCAGCCAATCGGGAAGCACGGAGAGCGGCAGTGAGAACAGCGATGCCTGCAGGTGGGCACACTTACTTACAGAATGTGTGAGAATACCACACCTGCCCAACACTGTTGAAGAGGCATATAAAAACTTTCACCCCACAGCTGTGTGAGTGTGACTGTTGTAATACAGTAAAATGCTGGAATTGGAAGGGCACAAGTACTGCATTCCAGTATATGTATGATAAGATAGGAACTAGTACTCTGTCCATCCCATGATTTTTGCCTCTGCACTGATCTGTGGGCATATGTGGGTGGTAATTATCGGGACAGGCAGCATCTGGCTAGAATTGTTCATAGAATTAATTGCCTTTTAAAGCCCTATCTGTAGGGGATTAGGAGTTTCTTAGGGTATCCTGGGGTAATTTTCTCTTTTATGGTGGGTCCTTTGTAGTTTTATGTATTTTTGTCTGGAACGACTATGTTTGTGTTTTCTCAGACGTCCTCTGAAAAAATTACAGGCTGAATTACCTGCTGTTTCTCTCTGAACTCTGTGTTCGTCCGGTAATTTTAGTCTCGTCCAGAAGCAAATATCTGAATATCAATACCTCGCGTTTAATGAAAGAGCTGTTTGTCCACTGCAATGCACCATAATTTCACATCGGGCACGGAGCTCCACGCAAACACAACAGCGAGTGGAAACGAAGGAGCTACTGAACACGATGTCATGTGACCAAGAAAGCCAAAAAAAACTCACTGGTCCTCCTATGTTTTGTTTTTCTGTTTTTTTCCTCCCCAGTTTCAGTCTTTATGCAAAAGTTTTATCACTGACTAGGAGTGTGAAATATTTTTTTACAGAAGCTCCCCTGAGAAACTAATCCCATCCAGGAAGGGCTTATGATGTATTCCCAGTACATACGCAACACTGTGTAATGAAGCCTTGCTCAAACTCCCAGTTTGTAGTTTATTACGTGCAATTGGGTAGTACTAATTTTACCTATGATATAGTAAAACTAGACTATTATTAAAAGGTTTTAATTAATAGGTATGTACTCTTTAACATCGTCTACATTTGGCACCCACTATTAGGCCTTGCTTTAACTCCACTCACAGCTAACACCTCAAAGCTTATAGAGTTGTGAGCATTTACTTGGGGTAGCACCATGACTTTTGGCATGGCTGTGCTAAAGGTTTACATGCATTATATGTTTGTAGTTTACTACATGCCATTGGGCAGTAATAATGCTACCCTTGATGTAATTAAAATAGACTATTATTAATTGATTTCATGATATGTAATCTTTAACACCTCACCCCACAAACGTCTTCATTATAGCAGAACTGGAACAGAGTATTGGGTTGGTCCATTAATCTTTCCAAACTTGCTTTAATTCACAGCGGAAAGGGCCAAGAGGGGGACAAGTTTATTCCTGCAGCTCCTTCATCACCCCTCAGAAAACAGGAAGTTGAGAACCTCAGGTGAGATCAAAGACATCCTTCAATTATTGATGATAAACTCATTAGGCTTAACCATGTCTTAAAACTGCTTTACTTTTAGTTTCTGTACTCTTGCTCTCACACCTTTTTTTTCTTTTTTTATTTTATTATTTCTTCATACTGTTTTTTCTTTTATTTTTTATATATATATATATATATATTCTTTCTTGCACCTCACTCTTCAACACGTACTCCCTCTCACCACCTCTTCCCCCCCTTCGGCTCGGGGCGCTTTTCATTTGTTTGCGCCGGCTTGCTCTCCGGACGCGGTCGAAAGGAAAGGGCGTGTGGGTTTGAGGGGTGACCCTGGATTGACACCATGATGCGGTGACACGTTTACGAGCATAGCTGCCACTTACTCAGGTTTCACTTCCCGGAATCCTGCTAGCCTTTTGTGTCCTGGCCAGCCGCTGAGAGTCCTGAGCCCGTTCCCCCCTGCACTTTTTTTTTTTCTCTCTCTCTCTCTTTCTCTCTCTCTCTCTCATTTCATTCCCTGTTACTCCTTTAATGATGGACTTGTGGCAGAGCTGGGGCTAATGGGAAACAGAACAATGTGGATAGTTAGGAAGGGGTGCAATTATTAACAGTACCTGCAGTACCTTCAGTGTAACATTTTAGGACAGATTAGGACTAATTACACTGTTCAGTACTGGATGGAGTTCATTAAAAGTGTAATATACATTTAAGCAGAGGACACAGGTAAACAATACATTAAAAAGTTTGTCTCCTGTGCCCCCAGGCTCTTTTTTTTTTTTTTTTTTTTCCCTCTTTGGGGAACGACATGTGCAAATGATTTAAATGATTTTGCAGACAAGGAAAACCTTTTACAGAGCAAGTCATTTGTTGCTCAGAGAAGAGTCTCTTTTCTTCCCTTTACAGTGAACTCTCCTGTACGCTCTGTCAATTCATTCTAACACTCCGTTAACTCACTCTATAAAACATTAGAACTAGACTGTACCTAAACCCTGAAGTATTTGCTGTTTCTGAGGTGCTGCTGGAGGTAACCTGGCTATGTCTGGCATCCGTGACAGTCGCTGAGTCACAGAAGCCAGACGTTTTCCTGCACTCATTCATCCACTAAACTAGCGAATGTGGCGCCACTGAACGATTTCTCGAAATCTCCTTGAGTGCGTGATTCATTCCTTGAATAAATACTCTACCTGCCGCTGGCCGTTCAGGCGTTTGTTAACTCGTTCAGCTGTTCGGAGGCTGTATTTGCGTTGGGTGTTTGAGAATGGTGTGTAGAGTTTGATGGTCAGTACAGTAAAATGTAAATGTCTTGTCTTTCTGTGTAACTTGCACATGTACAGGTGCTGTATTTTAGCCTGTAGTGCGTACGTGGCTCTGGCCCTTGGGGACAACTTGATGGCTCTTAACCATGCAGATAAGCTGCTACATCAGCCCAAGCTGTCAGGATCCCTCAAGTAAGTCTCACCTTTTCATGCCTCTCCTCAAAGCTCTCTGCATTCCATACTAGAGATTAGTATTGTCCTTTTGATGGATGGATACCTGAACAACTTCTTAATGAATGTATGGTTCAACCAGTCTGGCCACCATCTGTGTGCGCACCCAGTTTTAGTTGTTTTTTTAGTTGATTTGTTATTTATTGTTTTAAATATAAATGTAGAAAAATTGAGACGAGAAGCCATTGGATTCTCATATCAGTACTTTCTCAGTCCTTTAGCTCAGTTTTTCAGGTCTGGTTGTAGTGATGGCACTGTCACTGTGATGTGTCTCTTGCGCCTAGCAGTCAGTAACAGGGTTCTGTCTGTCTTCAGGTTCCTGGGCCATCTGTACGCTGCTGAAGCTCTGATCTCTCTGGACCGAATCTCTGATGCTATCGCTCACCTCAACCCAGAGAATGTTACTGATGTGTCACTAGGTGTGTCACCCAGTGAACAGGATCAAGGTACGCACACTTAAGCATGCATGTATACGTGCTAGGAGTGGGACAATATATTGATATTGTAATATATCGTATTGTTATGTGGCGTCAAAGACTCATCCCCCCCAATTTGACTTAGTAAAGTTATTGCTTCCTCTACAGTAACTTAGATGTTGTGAAGCATCATAGAGAATTATCATGCGATAGATCATTATATCGTCGTTATCATGGACGCACACACACACACACACACACACACTCTGTATAAACAAAGAGTATCATTGATTATTCAGGTGTACATACAAATGCTTCACAGGAACTATTTGGCAAATTAGCTTGAATATCTTATTTTTTTTTTTTCTCTTCTTTTTATTAAATTAATTTCTGAACCTGCAGGTTCGGATAAAGGGGATCTGGAGCCAGTGGAATCTTGTGAGTATTCCCAGCAAACATTCTTGTGTTTTGATTTCTGTTAGTGAAATAACAAAATATTAAAAGCCCTTTTAACTCTACAGCAACTGAAGAGTGGTTTGTTCATTAATGAGCATGCAGGAGTGCAGCGGTTTTAAGCTCTTTTTTGAGTGTGTTTTTGTGTGTGTTTCTGTGCATGTGTAGCAGGGAAGCAGACACCTCTTTGTTACCCCAGTACTGTCAGCTCAGCGAGGGCCATGATGCTTTTTAACCTCGGCAGTGCTTACTGTCTCCGGAGTGAATATGAGAAAGCACGCAAGTGTCTCCATCAGGTACAGATATACATTTCTTTTTTCTTCTCATTATTGTGGGATTCAGGCTTTAGGGGAGGTATTGTATTTGTGTAAAGTTATGCTGTGCAATGCCCTCATAACTTCGAATAATAAAAAAAATAACTTTCCATCCATCTGACACCCTCAGCCAGTCCTCACTCAAACTCAGATAATTCACCTTGCCTTGCCATGACCACACTGACCAGGGGTCAGCCTCAGACTCCGAAAACACGATAACAGCTCAAAAATTACACAGATGTGAGCATCTATGACATAACACTGTGAGATCAATTTACATTTGGCATGATAGTATATGATGTGTATGATTACTTTTCATGCTGTAAATACGCTGCATGTTTCCAGGCTTTGTACTTAAAAAAAAAAAAAAAAAGCATTAATGGCATAAGAATATCTGAAAATAAGTGATTTAATCAAGATGATGCATACAGCATGCAAACAGATGCTTCAGTCTGAAGTGCTGACTGCTCGAAGGGTTGAGTGTTTTTCATTTTTCATTAAATAAAAAAAAACAAACAAAAAAAACGGGTACGTTTTACAGGAAGGAGGGATATTGAACAACCACTCAGCCAATTTTCCGTACAGGAAAACAAAAAACGGGTCAGAAAACACTCTGACAAGTCACAAATCAAACCCAGCTTATGTCTTGTTAAGGCTGAATTGGTGGAATTGGCTTGTTTTAAAACATTTTGTTTCTTTCTTTCCCTCTGTAGGCTGCATCTATGGTCAATCCAAAGGAGATCCCCCCAGAAGCCATTCTACTGGGTGTCTATCTAGAGCTGCAGAACGGTACATTCCAAACCCACATCTACAGCTACACTATATGTCCAAATGTTTGTTTGGACTCAGGTTCTAACAGCAGTGCTCTAAAATCTAGTCAAAAGCTTTCCCTGAAGTGTAGACACTTACTCCAAAGTACTCAAAGCTTCAATTTTTTTAGTTTTTTTTTTTGTTGTATAAGTGCATTTTACATCCATCCATCCATCATCTCCAACAGATAATCCATATCTTTTAGTGAATCAGGTTGATTGATCTGCTTGTCTCTCACAGGTAACACACAGCTGGCTCTCCAGATCATCAAACGGAACCAGTTACTCCCGTCAGTCAAGCCCTCGTCCTCTCCAGACCTGCGCAAAAAGCCTCCGCCCTTCCAGCCCGCGCAGCCCATTCAGCCCATACAGATGCCCTCTTCCTTCACACAAGTACAGCGCAAATGATTTACACACACACACCCCAGTGTCATACACTGTTTTAACACTCGTACTATTTATGAGCAGCTGGAGCAGCTCGGCCAAGAAACGTGAAGGTAGACAGGACTCCTCTCTTTTCATTGGAGAGAAGTTGCTTCCTGAGAACTCATCATCTGTTAAAACTGTATATTGACGTCATCTGGGGTCTATGAAATCCTAAATAAATTTTATTTACACTAATTTGTGGTGGTCTTTTTGATGGAAAATGCTCTGGTTTATTGGTTAAGTATGAAATTGCCTTTTTCTAGTTTTCTATTATTCATATTTTGTCACTTATATTATTTAGAGTATATTTAATAAGTGCCCAAAAGACAATCAGTTGCAACATGGCACATCTAAAAACTGAATTTGTGTTTTCATGTTACTGTTTATTTAAATAAAATGAATGAATTACTCTATCACAAAAGCAACAAATATTTTAGATTTTGATTTCATCCAAAACATATATCACTGTCTTCCATATGCTTTCCACAAGTTACCTCAAAAGTCCCATTCTCATCAGGTGAGCTAACTGATGAACTCTTTCCTTCTCATTGGACGATACGCTGAACGTACATTTTAAGTAGTGGTGTCAATCAATTAAAAATTGTAATCAGATTAATTACAAAAAATATTCTTTGATTAACTGCTATTTAATCACACTTGATGCACTGGACACTTTAATGTAAATTAAAGAATGAATGTAAGAAATGTAAAATGTGATATGTATATTAGTGGTGTCAATTAAAATAATAGTGTATACTTGTATGTTTGAAGGGAGATAAAGCCAATGTGGGGCACTGGAAGAAAGAATGCATGATCAATTGGATAAAGTATTTTTTTTTTACTTTATTGTAAACATATCTGCTTGGTAGTAAAGGATTCAGAATTGGAACTTAATTTGCTGAGTATAAATGGCGTTTTTACACCTGTATTGGGTTTCTATGGTCCCGATCACTTGATGAGTTTGCTTGCTTGGAGCATTTTCTCCCTCTCTCTATATAAATTACAGAAAATAGAGAGTTGAACACAGCATATTCAGATTCATTATTTTAATGATTTAATGTTAAATTCAACTTGGGAGTGTATACATAAGAAGATGAAGAGTCAGTAATAAATTGTGCCAAATTTACACCAAGCATTAATAATAGTGAAAAATGTCTAGAATTATCATTATTATGCAAAACAATATTATTTTTTGTGCCCCTGATTCTACAATGAAACGTATATATTTGCAAATCACCTCATAGACCTGGCTTGTACTAAAGCTCATTATTTCAATAGCTTCCAGTGGTTCACAACAAATTACACTTTTAATTAGTTCTCGTAGAGGTGCAGGGTTAATTAATTTCTTGAGGGCTCAAATTAAAAGTGTAAAAATGAATGTATTCAGTAGCCGATGAACAGTTATTAAAATGGGTTTAGTGCTTTTTCTTTAGGGCCTGTAAATGCTCTGTTATTGCCAGTTAAGAGCCATCTATTCAACAATGCATCACCCCAACCTTTATTACATACTAATAAACTATGTAATTTTATATGTGCTGCTGAGATGCTACACTCATTCAATCACTACATTTTTCAGATGAGTCTCAGGTTTTGGACTCCAGTGTGCATTTTGTTGTGGCTACAACCTCAACAAATCACTGCCCACTGTGGAATGCACTCTGACCTGTACTCTGGCCAGTCCACCTCTTTCTTTCATGTGTGGTCCCTCCCCTTCCCCTCTTTGTCTCTCTATCTCAAGGGTGGCCAGACCCTTTTCCCATGTTTGCAGCTTTTCTCATGCTAAAACTCCCCCCTCCCCCATCTCTCTGCATTGTTACGCAGATCTCTCTCTGACATGCCCTGTCAATGATCTCCTGGAGAAAGCGAGAGGCAGAATCTTTTTAAAAGACATAAAAAGGAACCTCAGATAAATTTCTGTTTATACTTTAACATTAGAGATCATTGAAATGCATTAAAATGTGTTTGAGTTCCAATAGAGCAAGAAGTGTGTTGTAAAATATGTCATGTAATATAAAAACAGAAATACTGGGACATTTGATAAAACTAATTGTAAAAGAAAAACTGCAGACATTATTCCATCACTTTTTAGATTTACAAAAAAATAGATACATTAAAAAACAAAAATAATACAACCTGTGCCTTTCAGCTGTTTGCCTGCACAAACCTGGCTCAAACCAGTTATTTTAGGAGCCAATTTGCATAGCCATTCTAGTTATCCCGTGGTTGTGAGCTCTGCTGTGTTGACCTTTAAGGTTGGGCAGGGCCCTGCCTTGACCCCTGGCCCTTTGGTATGTAGACACACTAGTTTGTTGTGCTGCCTAGGTGGCCATGTTCACTTTTGTAAATGTTAAAATTTAATATATACAGTGCCCTCAATAATTATTGGCACCCCTGGTTAAGATGTGTTTTTAGCTTCTCATAAATTGAGTTTTGTTCAAAATAATATAGGACCACGATGGAAAAAAGAGTAAAATACAACCTTTAACTCAAGTGAATTTATTCAGTAGGAAAAAAATCCCACATTAAGAAATAATTATTTAACATCAAATCATGTGTGCCACAATTATTAGCACCCCTGATGTTAATACTTTGTACAACCCCCTTTTGCCAACAAAACAGCACCTAATCTTCTCCTGTAATGTTTCACAAGATGGGAGAATACAGAAAGAGGGATCTTTGACCATTCCTCTTTGCACATTCTCTCTAAATCATCCAACGACCTGGGTCCTCTCCTCTGCACTCTCCTCTTCAGCTCACCCCACAGGTTTTCAATGGGGTTGAGGTCTGGGGACTGAGATGGCCATGGGAGGAGCTTGATTCTGTGTGCGGTGAACCATTTCTGTGTAGATTTGGCCACATGTTTAGGGTCATTATCTTGCTGAAAGACCCAGTGACGACCCATCTTCAGCTTTCGGGCAGAAGCCACCAGATTTTGTTTTAAAATGTCCTGGTATTTTAGAGCATTCATGATGCCATGCACCCTAACAAGGTTCCCAGGGCCTTTAGAAGAGAAACAGGCCCACAGCATCACTGATCCCCCGCCGTATTTCACAGTGGGCATGAGGTGCTTTTCTGCATACTCAGCTCTTGTGTTACGCCAGACCCACTTAGAGCATTTGTTGCCAAAAAGCTCTATCTTTGTTTCATCTGACCAAAGCACACGGTCCCAGTTGAAGTCATAGTACCACTTAGCAAACTCCAAATGTTTGCGTTTATGATTGTGATTGAGAAATGGTTTCTTCCGTGCATGCCTCCCAAACAGCTTGTTGGCATGTAGATAGCGCCTGATGGTTGTTTTGGAGACTTTGTGACCCCAAGAAGCTACCATTTGTTGCAATTCTGTAACAGTGAGCTTTGGAGAACTTTTTATTTCTCTTATCATCCTCCTCACTGTGCGTGGTGGCAAAATAAACTTGCGTCCTCGTCCAGGCTTGTTTACCACTGTTCCAGTTGTTTTAAACTTCTTAATAATTCCTCTGACAGTAGATATGGACAGGTGTAGGCGAGTAGCGATTTTCTTGTAGCCATTGCCTGACTTGTGAAGGTCAACACACATCTGCCTCACTTGAATGGTATGTTCCTTTGTCTTTCCCATGTTGAAGATAAATGGCCTCTGTGTCACGTCATATTTATACCCCAGGGAAACAGGAAGTTGTGAATTACTAATTAAATGTTCCTACATACTCTGATCAACTTCGTAAACTACTGTAGAAGTGACAGAAATACTTTTATTACATTTATTTCCTAAGAATTGTTAGGGGTGCCAATAATTGTGGAACAGGTGATTTTATGAAGAATAATTATTTCTTAGTCAGGGATTTTATTTCCCCCTTAAAATTTACTTGAGTTAAAGGTTGGACTTTACTTTTTTTTCCCATCGTGGTCCTATATTATTTTGAACAAAACTCAATTTATGAGAAGCTAAAGAACACATCTTAACCAGGGGTGCCAATAATTATGGAGGGCACTGTATATATATATATTTTTTAAAAGTAAATTTTATCAATATTGGAAAAAAAACAAGGACATTAACAAACAATATAATGAGTACAATTAATAGAACATGAATAGGAAGGAAACAGACACAAAGCACAAATTCAGGATCCCAAGAGATACAAGTTTATTTAAGTATAAACAACCAAACATAAAATCAAAAACTGCATAGGAAAAATGTTTAAAGTCCACAAAGACAAGAGCACAAGACTGTAGACCACCAAATATTTCATACAGTCTTCTCCGTCTGAACCAGACAGAAATCCATGAGTATTTTTTTGTTGTTGTTGTGATTGAAAGGTTCAGGGATGGTGAGTGCTGCTTAGAAAGCAAGAGTAAGGAGAGAGGAGTACGGAATGAGAAAACCCAAATGTGGACCTCTTTGAGGGCACCAAACTCTACCACATCCACCCCCCCCCCCCCCCCCCCCCCCCCAAGACAACAAGACAACAGACCGGGAATCTGCATTTACTACTTTCCCCACTACCTTAACCATTACATTTTAAAAGGCAAAACTGATCCCAGGTCGGATCTTAGGCAACCACCTATCTATACCTTATAGCTTAGCTTGTCTCACAGCCAAGCTCAGGATCAGACAATGATCAAACAAACCTGTAATGAAAGAAATGGGGATTTAATATTCTGTAATATAATTTGGATTCCTAAATATACAAAAGATGTGGACTACTGCGATCAGAAAAACCAACATGATAAGGCATTTCTGAAGCAGCCCAAGGCAAAATCATGTCTTTAGGCAGCCAGTTTGCTTCTTTGGTTAATTTCGATTTTCAGTATATGGAATACATTTCCCATCTATGCAGTAACCAATGAGATTGTGTTTCATTTGGGTATCAAAAATATCTCAGCGCAGTTGGTTTAGTGCTATCTGAATTGTTGAACAAGTTTTTTTTTTTTTTCTAAATCTGATTTTGCTCACCTCCCTGTTTAAAAGTTAACAAAAAATTGCAAATTTGGTTGTAAAGGATCCTCTGAAATTCAACAACAGCAAATTATTTTCTTTTTTTTATAGATCAATACAATAAATGCACACACAAAATAGATACTAACTTTTATGAAGTACTAACAAAGGATTTACTATCCCAATTGTAAGAAACAAATTGAATTTGAATCAAATCTCTAGAAAGCTACCTGAGTTTTTTTGTGTTTTTTTTCTTTGTAGATAATACAATCATAAAAAGACCATGCACTTCTGAACTGTTTACATTTTCCTTCTGCTTTTTTATCCAGGTAAGGAAACAAGTCAAAAGCTGGAATACACCATAACCCGTACACCATAACCCGTACAGATGCTGACCAAAGGTCCGATCAAGAAATAATAATAATAATATTAATAATATTTAATATGTGGCGATTAGACATTCTGAAGGGCACAGTTTGAGTCTGATTAATAACAATGACTTAATGTAGACAGTTGTACCTATTTCGCTGTTGTACTGGCACCAATGTCCTGCCAAAGGGAACTAGCCCACAAAACACCCTTAAATCTAGCGTTACACACCTTTCCTTATAGCCACCACCAAGCACAGTATATACTGATGAGCTCAACTCTGGTTAGAGTTACTGCTCAGAAGGGGAGGGGCTTAAACAATATGGCTCCTTAGCTCCACCTAGATCCTAAATCCAAGATCCTAAATTCCTAGATTAAATGTAATTTGTTACCAACACTATGCTTTTTTAAGAGTAAACAAGACATATGATTTTTTCATGAGAGGAGTCTCATGATTTATCCATATCCCATAATAACTTTAGCCATAGGTTGTGTATCCAAAAAACAGAGAAAGTTCTTTGGCAGTTTCCAGTTCCTCTGGGCTCTGATTCAATTCCAAAAGAGTGAAAAACTAAACTAAACTAAACAGAGTTGACATATACTGCAGCAGTGTTAAGGCATGAATTGAAACCTTTCTCTCAGAGTCACACGCAAACAAGTACCTTGCTCTGTAAAGCTATCTATCAAAGAGTAATACAATCTTGTAGTCAAAGCCATCCAACACACAGTCCAACGTAGGAACATTTTTGGTATATATAGATAAGTGTCATTGTTTCCCCTCAATCGCCTCTTTTTACACACTTGTCTACAAGGGCTTTTAAAGCATGCAAAAATAATCAATTTTTCCTCTTAAAGAGATTTCTTTGGATCTCTGGGGACAGAGCGCAAACATATTAAATGATGGACATTAATACTGAATCTATACGTAGATTTCAAAGTAGCAAAATTCACTGTAATTTATCTCATTGCTGTTCAATGCCTCCATTATTTTGCTCTATTCCTCTCAACAGGTAATTTTCCTGATTAACAGCAAAACGGATGTTAAACTTTATTTGCAGTACATATTAAGGTACTGCAGTGTAAAGGTAAAGTCATATATGGAATAGAAATTGATAGAAAAAAGGGTCAAGTGTTCCAATCTAAAGACCAGCTTCAGAACCAACGTCCACGTACATTCCTGTTTTGGCACATGCCCATTTCCAATGGTCACCGTTTGGCAAGACAGAATTCTGATGCATTTAAAAGAATCTCAAGCAAACGGGTGCAAAAAGCAGCAGTCTCTCTAGTAGAAATACTGTCAGTATAACACCGTGACGACATTAGCCATGGAAAAAAAGCTGCCAAGAATCTGAATATTCTTCTGGTTTGAAGGGTAATATGGTATGCATAAAACAAATACAGCCTAGTTTTAATGCTAAATTGGAGCCAGATACGACTAGCCTCACAAATGTGCTCGTCTTTTTTTCTTCCTTTTTTTAACCTTCTGTGTTAGAAAGACAGACTCTTAAGTTATGTACCAGACCTAAGAGCAGAAACCTAGTGACACACCATCAGCAAGAAAAAGCCCTCGTAAATCTCACCTCCGCCACTGCAAAAGCAGCTTAACAGACAGGAAATGACCGTCCAGAAGAGAAAGGAGCCGACCAACAGCAATACCCGACAGGCAGACTTTGGGATTTAGGCCCTGTAAGGGGAATGTGGTCAATATATCTATATATTACTTACTGCCTTTCAGTGAAACTTTGCCACAATTCACTGGAAACCTTTAGTTGCAAATGGACTTTAAAATTCCCTATCCCTACACTGACTGCAACCAGCAACCAGACTATTCTGATGGATGTCAGTGCTGGTCTTTTTTTGTTGCTTTTAAATACTCTCTTTTTATAGACAGTGAGGAGAGAAGCAGGCAACCTCATTCATTAAAGTGGATCCCCACAAATATAGCAAAAAATTCTCTAATTTTAGACCACGCTCAAATGATTTGAGATGTTTTTAACTGTGTTCCATCAACAGAGCGAATGGTCTCCCAGAAGATTTAGGTCATAACTCTTTCTTTCAGGATTTGGCCAATAAATACATTCGGAAAGGACTTTCATCAAAATAAACTATGTAGTCCTACAAGATTTGGATTACATCCATGTTTGCCATCTACAGCAAATCAGCAATGTGCCAAAAAAATCATTTTTTTTTTCTTTTTTTTTTGATAAACTTCACTTCATCCTAATGTTGCATTAGATGAAGAACATACAGGTAAAATAAACAAAAAAATGAACAAAAACAAGGGATGATTCATCATAAGTCCAAAAGAAGAAAAAAAAAAAAAACAACAACTCACAAATCAACTAAACAAAAACAATTCTTCAAATCTTCATAGAATTCTCTGGAAGTGAGAGCAAGCAGTTAAACTCTGGGCTCTGTTATATACTGAAAAACCTACCAAGTAGTTCAGTAAGAGCCTATTATTCATACTGTAGGCCATCATACATTTTGGTAGATGGTTGTTGTTTCCATAGACTTGCATAATTGGTTTTAAATGGAAATCAACAGAAAGTGAGGTATGCAAAATGAGGCATTTGTACACTAAGGTACATTTAAAGTTGTGAGGTAAGAAGTTAAACATGAGGTATGATGCAAATGAAAACCAATTTAAAAACATAAAATGAAATTAAGAAACCAAAAAGAAACAACAACAGTAGATTTATCAAAACATTATCCAAACGTTTCTGCCAAAACATGCAGCCCTAGTCTTTTGGATCACTGTACTCTAACATTCAGGGGTCCAACCTGTGTTCTGTGCACAGTAACAATCAGGAGAAATTTGTGCGAGCTGTGCAAATATCAACCAAACATTGCTTCATTTCTTATGTTATGTTCTCTGACTCTACAAATAAAAAAGCACTGAGGTAGACTTCTTTATAAAACTTCACAGACTCTGCACACACAAGAGAGTACATTCATACATAGGCTAGATGAGGTAGGTATAATGCAGAGACAGAAAATTATTTCAAGAATGCTAGAAATTCCCTGAGAACAAAATCAAACAAATAAGAAAGATTTCAAGACACAGATCAAGAGCAAAATAGCCTAAACTAGTAGCAACCACAGTCTTTTTGCTCTATTCCTACTCGGACAAATGGCTTGTGTACGACAGGGACACGTTTGCCAGCAGCGCAAATTATACTACAATCATGATAAATAGATATAGATGTGTAAAAGGCTCTGTACTGCCATGTTTCCAAAATTCAGCCATGTTTGCTCCTGATTAGTGTGTACCTATATCTTCTTTCTTTCTTTCTTTCTTTTTAAACCTCCTCAGCTACCATGCATTCCAAACCTCGCGCAAGTAGCTCAGAACATGAGGATTCGGTTGTTTCCAAAGTCAACGGCTACAATCATTCCGTCAGGGGTAACGGCTATACCCGATGGGCGATCCATCTGCCCGAAGCCGCTACCCTGAGTCCCGAACTTGCATAAGAAGTTGCCGTTGGGTTCAAACACCTGAATTCGATGGTTGCGCGAATCAGCCACAATAATGCGATCCTCCTGGTCTACGGCTACACCTTGCGGACGCAAGAACTGCCCATTTCCTGTTCCCTCGGAGCCAAGAAAGCGGGCCGACTGGCAGTCAGGCCTTATGACGAGCAGGCGATGATTGTTGAAGTCAGTCACAACAAGGTGGCCCTCTTGGTTGAAGGCAACTCCTCGAGGTGAGTCGAAATGCTTCCAGAGGGCGCCTTCGAAACCGTACTTGTTGAGGAACACTCCATCAGGCCCAAACAGCTGCACTCGGTGGTTGCGCGTGTCTGAGACCAGAATCTTCCCCTCTGAATTAACGGCCACATCCCAGGGGTAGTTGAACTGCCCGTTTTTGGTTCCCTTTTCACCAAATTTGAGAAGGAACTGGCCATCAAAGGTGAAGATCTGGATGCGGTGATTGTCCTTATCAGCCACAATGATTCTCCTCTGGCTGTCGCAGGCAACCCCAGCGGGCCGGTCAAACTGGCCAGGCCGTGAGCCCAAAGTGCCAAATTTGTGGTGAAAGGTGCCACATGGCTTGAAGATCTGTATTCGATTGTTGCTTCGGTCAGCAACGATCACATAGCCTTCCTTATCAACGCAGATGCCCCAAGGTCGACACAGCTGGCCCTCGCTGTCTCCCTCTCCACCAAAAGACGCAATAGGGAGACCAATGCCTCCGTAGCTGCGTCCAGATTTGACCATGACTTTGAAGGGGCTTCCCTCAATGTGCTGGTTGCAGATCAGCACAGAGAGCAGATGCTCACCCTCACTCTTGGGGAGGTAGCTGATTGTGTAGGTGCCATCTTGGTGGTCAGACACATCGGCACTCGACAGGATTCCATCTGGACTCATCAGGACCACAGACACGCCATCACCACCAGACAACCGCGGCTCTCCGTCGTGGTCGTAGCCCACCACTGTAAATGAGGCAAGCTTTCCCTGTAGAGCTCTCTTTAGACCTTCCCCATGAGCTTTGGTGGCAGATGCAAAAGCTCCACTGCTGATGAGGCCCATGGACTTGATTGCAATCAGAAGCGCCTGATCTGGAGGTGTGAACATAATTCGATCGTCCTCCTGTGGCTGCAGAATGCAGCGCAGTGCTTTGAGCTCCTGCAACTGGTTCAGCATGTGTTCGCGGGCTAGCAGGATGTCTATGCTGCGGCCCTCCTCCAGCACCTTGGTCACTGTGGTGATAGTGCTGTCCAGCTTTGTGAGATTTTGGTGGAGCTTCTCAACCTGGAGGTACAGTGACTTGGCCTTTACTTGACGTATCTTCTCCAACTGCACAGGGAAATAAAAAAAAAAGATTTCTTAGATCACATGTTTGCAAGATTAAAATAGAGGCAATCGGTCCTGGGGTACACACTGTCAAACTCACTTAAATGTTTTCTTTAAGGCTTGTTAAGCTGATTAGTTAGATCAAGCATGTACTTCAGGACCAGGGATGACAATTACTCTTTTTCCACATTTAAATCACACATATACATGAGGTTATTTTTGTTTAAAGAGTGAGTTGATTTAGTCCATTAAAAAGTTTGACTTATACACAAATAATACTACTACATCAAGTATGTCAATAGTAAGAACTCTCGTCAATACAGTTTTACATAGCTGCTTGTTTTAATGGCGCCTGAGACCAACCACGGTGTTAAGAGAAGAGCACGGTTTGCAAAGACTCCTCTTCGAAAACAAAGAATGCACTGAAACTTTATACATAGCTGTTTAACCCTCAACATCACAAAGAATTGCTTGTGTCTGAGTGAAGCATGTTTCTACCCACCCATCAGAGTAGCCTTAGTGGTAAGAAAATATTTCAGTTAAGTGAATAAAGCCCCTGTTGTCAATGCTAATGGTTATATGACCAGGCCTCTTTCACAGAGCAGTAAAGCCCAGTGCCCATTTACCTTCCAAAGCAGCTCACACTCGCGCTCCTCCAGGGCTTTCTTATGGCGTAGTGTGGTGGTCTTCACCTCTGACTGCACCACCTTGGCCTTCATTTCCACCTGCTCTGCGATGGCTTGGGCTTTCTCAATGCTCAGCTGTGAATACAATTAAGACGCTTGTCAGTAATGGAAGAAGAAGAAAAATGAACAATAGCATACTCTATAATAAACTAAGATGAAAAACAAATATACAACTTTTAATTATTTTTAAAGATAAAACACCCGTTTAATATTTATTTATTTTTCATTTAAAATAGGTACCTTTATACATTAACAATAACAAAGAGAAGAACTTCCATCAGTGTTGCACATTCCAAGAACATAACTAGAGACTTGCTTGATGGGACAGGATATGAACATATTACTAAATTTAGACATCCACAAAATTAAGATGCATGCCCAAACATAACCTGAATGGATGCAAGAAAGCATGAGGGCTCCCTTTGTGACGTTTTACAGAGGCAAAAGAGAGGTCAAACTGCAGTGTCATGACCCATGGCCTCTGTATAAAACAGTACAATACTCTGAGCAGAGGGGATCTGGACACAGCTCCCCCGCTCTGCACACCAACTGTGACCTCATTCACACTTCCACCTTCTGCCTTTATTGCTCTCTTTTCAGTTTGAGATCATTTCTACCTTTTACATACGCATGAAGCTGACGTTGTGTCCTCTGGGTATTTGACAGCTGACTATAAAACAAACGGTAAGAAATGCCAGTGTCATAACAAGGTCAATCTTTGTTGGTCTGTTTTGTGAAATATAATCTGGTCATTTTCACAAACAGTTTTTTAAATAAATCAAACTAATTTCTAATGTAGTTTCACTATTTTAAATTTAGGGGATGTCAATCTTGTTTTTTTCCTTTCTGACATCTTATAATTGAATTTGATCTAATATTACTGATTCTAAACACTAATGAATTTACAGAACACACCCTACACAATAGCATACAATAATATTTCTTATTAAATTGGTATAATTAATTAGTAATAGCGCAAACAAGTCTGTAGACAAAATAAATCATGGATCTTTAAGAACTTTGTGTTTTAAGTCTTTGTGTTCTGAAACACAGGGGAAGAAAGTCTGAGTAGGATTGCCTTTATTTCCTTCTATTACAGCTCTGGAATGGCAGAGCTGTTTTTCAATTAGAATTTTTCCATTTAAACCATTATATATGATTTTTGATTTCATGAATCTATTCTACAATTCTGACCATGTTCTGCACACAAAATGATCAGACCCTACAGTACTATGCCAATAAGTTTCCCTTTTTTTTGCTCTGGAGTGACCTTCAATAATCTGCCATATTTACATATATACATGTTTTATTTGTTTTTATTCTGCTAATCTCTACAAAATAAAATACTTCTTAATAATAGATAGATATATAGACAATAAATAACAGTACAATATTTGCTCTAATTGTGTTCCAAAACAGAGTGAAAGTATAATTTAATTCTTATTGAGACAGCCATGTCAGAGAACTGAACAAGAAGAACTGTTGAATCCTCCCAGGCATATTTTTACCATGTTCTCAGTTAGTAAACTCAGTTGTAGCCACTCCTGATTGGTACAAGTCAGGTGGGATAAGCCGCAGCTGAACTGAACCGGTAAAATCCGGTAAATGGGATTAGGTAGCGCTGATGCAGCTGGAGTGGTCAGGGGGTCTATAGCGGCACGGGCCTGTCACGGTCAGAGCTTTTTCAGCACTGTGTTTACCACTGCCATTGTTAAACCCCTGCAGGAGCTTTCAAGCCCATAAATGTTTAGAGGCTTCCTATTTAACACCACATAGTAATAGGATTAGGACAAAGTACAACGGGCCAATCGACCGCATACAGCTGCAGCCAGCCACTCTGCACCAGGCCTTCAGGGCTGAAACTGATGAGGCTTTGAGAGAGAGAGAGAGAGAGCCTTGAATTAAAAATTAGCATGAGCAACATGCAGCATGATTAGTCTCCAGCTGACCTTTTATGTTAGGAGCTAAAATTCAAAATCACACCGAGCGTAGAATTATAAACCCAAAACTAAGAAGTAGACAGAGTCCAGTACAGGTCTCTGCTAGCCAAAGAGCAGTGCTATAGATTGGCAATAGAGCAGCAATGGACTTCCTAAACCATCCATCCAACCTGTGTAAAGATGATAAATGTAGCAAAAAGAAAGCTGTGTGGGGTTGTGTGTGTGTGTGTGTGTGTGTGTGGGGGGGGGGGTGTTCATGCAAATTCAGTTGCCACATTAAAGAGAGGGTGGGGCAGGAACGCCCTCTGGAATGCCTCTTCAATAGCAGCTTCCCCCAGAATGGACCAATCTGTTTAGCCTTTCACTTTCAAATTCTCTGCTGTGTCTTCCTGCAGATCAGCTCCGCTCAGCGTCACCAAAGAACACGTGAACAGCTCTCTTTGGGGATGCATCCCTGCCCCCCACTGCCCTGCTGTCTTTCTTTTCGACAGAAGTGTGAGTGATAGAAACATTTCCTCTGTGTTGGACTAATGATCCGTCCTGTTCAGGCCATCAGGGCTGTGAATGCAAGCTGGCAGCGCACTAAGAGCTGCTCTATTCAGGGCGAGAGGGGAGAGGGGGTTGGGGTACTGTGATCCTGATTGAAAAGGTCTTCTTTTGAAAGACTTTTCCAGCCATTTCAGAACGGAGAGATACATATTTGTGTGATGTTTATGCAAACTGAAATGTCAGTCCCTGACAACCAAAAATGAACATTGAAATATAAACTACAATATAATAAAGGAAAAACAAATACATATATAGAGTTATAGTGATAGATAAATAGAAACAATTAAATAAAAAGAAAACAGTAGCGATGACTGACCTGTACAGCCTGTCTACCTTGCTGTGCATCAGCAAGCAGCTGGATTGTGAGCGCTCTGGAGTCGTGCAGTGCATCCTGCAGGTAGGATACACTGTGGCCCACATGTCTCCCCACACTGCACTCCCTACAGATGGGCATGGAGCAGCTCTCGCAGAAAAATCGCAGCACCTGAGGAAAGACAAGGACAAAACATTACATTACACTGCATTTATAAACCTAATGATTTTCAAAAGAGTAAATACTCCAAATCTGCAGTGTAATGAAACCAGATGCCTGAAATGGATCAATTAAAAAGGTACACATTTAAAATGCATTCAGTAAAACGCAACCCTTTTATTTTTTAAAAACTTACGATCAGGGAAAAGGGTGACTAGTTCAGAAACCAGTCCACTGTAGCATGATCTGGACACATTGTTAATGAGAGAAAACTATTATGATTTTAACATGAACATTCTGTTGCATTCTGCTGCACACAGACACTAAAACACAAGGCTAATCACTGTGGAGCTACCAGAATTCAACAATTCAATCAATCAAGTCCAAAAATCTGAATCAGCAATAAATAAATTAGTCCAATCTAAAATGACTGTCCCTCATGTTTGTGCTTAACAACTCCAACATTACCGTGCGTTACACCGTGCTTGAACCCAATGATGAGAACTTTCAATGTAATTTAAACTATTCAGACAGGCTGATAAAAATTCACATTTTATGTCAATGTTAGATAAAAGATAAATAGTAGCTAGTTGTATCAAAAAAATAACCACTAGAATTCCATTTAGAATACCAGAATTACATTACTCACATAGTCATAACATCATTATAGTTGTGATTACCCCATAAATATTATTACAATCTGCATGTTTGGGGAACAGTGTAATCTGTTAGGCTGCAATTCTCCCATGCAAAAAAATAATCTCTATACAATATACTCAAAACTGAACATTTTAATAAAAGGCTACATGTTTCCATGTCTGGCATTTCAATTAATGTCATCTCGTCATCTTCACATTAAATTTGACCCCAGTGGTATTATATACATAGTGAGTGACATACCACAAAACAACATGGAACTCCATAGTAGTATTGCATCTCTGCCGACCAGAGCTCATGTTACTTTCAAAGCAAATGATGCCTGGAATGCCAAACAGTCTTACTAAGCCAAATCTACCCCCTGGGCAAGTCCTGCCCTAGTGTTATCTCATATGGGTTGCCTTAAAAGAGAACCACTCAGTAGTAGGTGCTGATAACTGAGGTTTCAGAGCTTTGATACAGAGTATTAAACAAGGACGCCGTAACTATTTGAAATGTTGTAATGCCAAGGCTTTTATCTGCTTAATGTCTATGCATACGTTTATTTATGTATTCATGTGCATCAACCACTAATGTTTTTGCATTGACTTCTTCTTAAGTAAAATTAATCCATCCCACTGGTCTAAAATAAATCTCAGTAAAGGACAGGTTTCACATTTTTGTGCTAAATGGGAGAATATTTGAATAGATGAATATTGATTCGTTAGATTCTACAAGCTGCAGGGTCACTTAGAATTTATCAAATGCAGACTTGCAAACTGGCTGGGCGTAATTAAACACAAATAAATTGAAATTATTTACTATTAAGAAATTAAATCAAATTCCTTTTCATTAGTTAAAATACTGCATTTACCACACACCACATTAACCCAACATTCCATCATTTGCTCAGGAACAGCCAGTAACTGACCAGTAGCTACAGTAAATGTGTAATTTATGTCTCAAAAATAACCCAAAACTCAAGGACTCCTCTACAGCGGTGTCCGCAGATGTCGGGTTTAAGAAAGTGGTCCTTTGGGCTGAATGAGAACAATAGCTTATCAGTTCAGTTCAGAGTGACACTGATGTGGAGCTAAGAGGGGGGTCCAGCCTTCGCCAGTTCTTTCAGGCACCAAACAAAGCCACACTTGGTCTCGGTTTCCTATGTTCTGACGACTTGGTGATGGATTGATGAAGGCCTATTGTGTGTGTCAAGATTTCTTTTTCCATTGTGTAAGAAACGTCCATCAATCAAAAGATTATGTAACAGTCTTTAGCGCCACCAGTTTATCTAAAAACAGTTTTCAGCTTCTGAACACATTAGAAAACCGACTTGAGTGAATGTGTTTCTATTTTCTGAGAATAAATAAAGGGATGGGGTAAAAAAAAAAAAAAAAAAAAAAAACACAACACCCACACAAAAGCCATCTCTATTTCAAACCCTCAACCCACACACGAGCATGCACACACACACACACACACCAGACAATATTCACACGCAAACACACCCACAGCCACTTCCCAGCCCACTATCATGTACAACATTCTTCTTCATGCTGCCTCGTCAAAATTGAACAGCTTTACCAAAGGACCGATCAAACGCTAATTATATCTGGGCCGACCACAGAGCGGGAGCAGCTGCCAGTAAAGTTAGAGTTGTGATTCCACTCGAGTTACCTGCTCGTAAAAGCTGGCCCTTTCTCTGTGGACCAGATGGCCCGACTGTGGTAGTGTGTACAGAGTTCACGTGGAAGTGCATCCTGGGAAAAGGCCTTCTGGAAGGACAGAGAAGGTGGGGGTTCTCAAGATGTTCTACTACTGAGATGACCATCAAATGTTTAGCTACAACCCATTTGTGTAAACCTGCTGTGACTGCCACAAAGAGGCAGAACAAACACAACATGTAAGAAAAACATTCGCCAAAAGGGCTAAGAGATGTGAATGCATCTGAATAAAAAGAGCAAATGTTTATACAAACAATACAAATGGTTAGATATGAGGATTATGAGATGATGCTGATCTGCATTATGGGTTTATAGAATAATTACATTATATGGACTAAAGCATATACAGCTTTTGTTGGAGTAACTGTCTCTAATATCCACTGCTCCACAGTTCAAATGCTATCCAACATCTGACACTAAGCACAGACCAACCAGATTCATGTTTATCTGGCCACGAGAGTCCTATTTAACTGCCAATACTTCTTTAATTGGCGATGGACACCACTTATAGTAGCTAAGTGTGATCGTTAAAAGAAAGGCACACAAAATGTATCTGCTAAAGCTTGTACCAAATATTGCAGTGCATTCTAAAAATATGTGTGGTACCCAGAGCAGAACATTCTGGTCTGAGTTACCCAAAATCAGTTGGACTGGTTGAACGATAAAAAAAACAAAAAAAAAAAAAATAGCGTTTAGTACAATATTATTTTGATGTTGTTATACAAACTGTGAACCTTCCTGCAGGACTTTACAAGCGCAAACACCCTAAACAACATGCTGATCAGATGATTAATGAACTTTGTTGTCTGATGCTTTAAGACACACTAAATCTGTCTCTCAGACAGCTAGCATAAATCTTTACTGAAGCATCTATGTGTTCCCTTTCTTCATCTCATTTGTTCATGAGTCTCTTCTCCCTCTCACACACAACCATTCTCACTCTCTTGGTCATACAGGCCTCTTGTTGTGCCTCTGGCAGCTGTAGGCCTTACTCAAAAGCCGCAGCAGCTACAGACGGATTCAGTTTCTCCATCCTGCAGAAGAGATACAGACACACAAAGAAGCTTGTGGCTAAATTTAGCTAATAGCAGATACTGGCAGCCAATTATTCATTTCACCGCCAAGCATCATTATACAGTAGATGGCCATGTTTTCAGACAGACATCACAAGCTTGTGTGAGCTGGCCATCTATTTGTGTATCATGTGGAAATTATGTGTACATAATATTTGCATTTCAATAAATATAGCTAAATACAGACTAAATCGTATCTACATGAGTTTTCTGTGTTGTAAAAAGATCTACTCATCACAGAAAGTGAAAACTCTTGCATGCTTTGTTTACACTGGAGGCAAGTCAGATTTGTTTCTGAAATCTGATTTCCAGCTAGAATGTTTGGAATTTCATGTCGAAATTCATTAAAGCCTACTTGTATGATCTGGACTGTAGTCGCTTTTTCTTGCATAACCACAGAAATTATTATAATAAGGACGCACATGAATATGCTGACTAAGGATTGTAAAAAAAAAATTAAAACAGTTAAGATATTTGACATTGTCTATGACTATATGTCTATGACCGATTAGAAGACAGCAGTCAAAGTAATATTTGAAGAAATGGATTTAAGTATTTATTAACTAAAGCAAAAACCCAACAACTCCTTAGAAACTTCTAAGTTCAGCTGCAGTGTTTAATTATTTAGTTAACAAATAACTCTTATTTAGCAACCAGTTTTTATATTTAAATTTAGGTTGTTTTATGCACTTGGTAACTAACTGCAAGAACTATAAAAAAAATCTTAAATCACTTTTAATTAACTTAATTAACTTTAATTTACAGCCGTCCTGTTGATGTTTTAGTTGAATGGAGTGGAGTGATTCTCACTTGCTTTTTTTCTTTTTTTGTTTTACATTTTATTCCGTTATTTACTTACTTGAACTTTCTTGACAAGCCCTCCTTTTAATACCCAGCCTGTCACAAAAAGACTTCAATACCTCTAATCACACTAACCACCACATTAATTTTCGAATAATTAGATGGTAATCACTTTGATACCTGATTTTAGTCAACTTATGCAGTGTTTAAATGTTACTCCTTTCAGAACCTTGTCAAAACATCCACCCACTAAGCATGGAGAGCTGTAAGATATCCCACAACAAGCCACTGTACAAACAGTGCAAAATGTTAAATAAAAATTAATGAACATTAAAATTTTGCCCTTATTTTAAAAAAAGCACCAGTGGTATTTTTGTTCAAGAACCAGCCTGATCTGATCATCTGATCTGTCAGACGAGATTTGTGCAGATATATCTGCTTTGAATCAGATCTGAATCCACAGAAGTTCATGTGAAAATCTTCCCAGATCAAACTGGATTTGAGCCGACCGTCTGAGCAAAGCCTCACTGGTTTAGAGTTGTATGCTTGCCTGAGGGAAATCAGACCCCAGTCTTCCACATGGAAACATACCAAACTCTTCTGGATATGTTTGAAAAACATGGAGCTCGGTCTTCTTTACCATCAGAACCCTTTTAACTGTCTAATGTGGTCACCACAGGATGTCAAATGTCCAAATCTATAAAACTCACACATCTCTCCTCTGCTTAAGCACATCCCTTTCTTTAGCAGACACCCCTCCATTCCATTCAACCCTGTTCACACACAAACATGTGAACTGAACCGGGCACGATTCCAAAAAACACAAGTTAATACCCACATCCCTCGCTGCCTTGAGTGTAGCAAATTTACAATGTAGGAGTCTAGAAATACTTGCATACTGGTCTACTCAGTACATACTGGCATCCACAGTACATACTGGCCTAACTTAAAATTGAAATTTAGACTTTCTCAAAGTTACTAATGCTGCAAAGTATTAGTCTTATCTGGACTCCCAGCACACTGACTATTCCATATTAACCACAATCACATGTATAAACATGAATATAAAACAGCTGTGCAGAAATTTTGCACTGGTTTGAAATGGTCATGCATCCCACTTCCTTACACATCCAGTACAACCCAATAGCTGTTGTGGGAGGTGGCTACCACTAAGGTGACCTCATTGGCTGCTCATGAGAGGCCAAACAAAATCCACTGGGCCCCTTTTTCCTATGTGTGTGCACATGTGTGTTTATGTGTGACAGAGAGAGATCGTGTGCAGCTTCCTGGAGCCAATGGCTGCAAGTCCCATCACACATCTGTGTAGACCCCAACAGTTATATCACCTGCATCACCAACTACTTAAAAACACAGAAGTTTAGCTTGGCGTTTATTAAAGCGACTGCAGTGAGTAAGTTCTGGCCCTATACACACTGGAAAAACATGCATGTTCTGACACCTCGTAGACTTTCACCTCATGATGTTGAGCGTCACATGCCAAAGGGATATTTACAGCTCTGTCCCACACAGGAGTTCCTTTGATGGACGAGGAACAACATGCACATAAAATTATATAAGACCCTCCAAGCATCCTGGTGTGTGCACGTGTGTGCGAGTGTGAAGGGAGAAGACATGGAATCCATCTGTTAAAATCCATCTGTTAAACTGTTGAAGACATGTGCACACACGCAAGCATGCATGCACACACACACACACACTATGGGCACACAATCTTTTTTTTTTTTTTTTTACATGCATGTCTTTACAGAGGTTTAGAGGCTCTGGTCCTGTAGTAAAAAAGGTGTTGCTAATAAAGGCTTATGGGCACATGGACCACAAAACATGGCTGACCGGAGGGCTCAAACTAATGTGAAATTAAACTTATCAACAAAAAAAAAAAGAAGCATAAATCACAAAATAATTTTATGAAACATAAAAGGAATACACTATATACTAATATACAATACTACATATGAGGGATATATACAGATCAACTAATACAGATCAATATAAGCACCACTTGAGGGTGACTTAAAGGGGGGGGGGGTTCATGGGCACCTCTGCTTCAGCCAATGGAGGACCCACCTCACAACTTAAAGGAATTAAAGGATCTGCTGCTGATGCCTTGATGCCAGATTCTATAGGAGTTCATGCCATGTTCTCGTCAAATGGTCCAATCTGTTTTAAAAGCCACCAGGGGGCCCACTCAATATTAGGAAGTTGGTACTAATGTTGTGGCTGACTGCTGTATGTTGATTTAATACTGTGATGTGCTTGTATCCTCAGTAAATATGTGGCTAAAGATTGATTATTTGGCAGTAATTAGCAGTTGCTGTGTAAATCCAAACCAACCAAATACAAAAAGATCCAGACACATACATACACATCCAGACTGTATGATTTATTCTTAAATGCCACAGAGAATTGTCCAATGATAAGCCAGTGTTGTAGAAGGGGTACCCACTATATTAACTGCACGCCACTGATGTTTGCAAGCTATGTTTCCCTTGTCAGAAGTCAAAAGTAATATAACTTTTGATTCAAAATATCATAAAACAGCAACGTATCTGCAAAAACAAGCAGTCACAGACAGGAATTTTTATTTCTACCATTAGCACTATTAAAAGTCATTAGGTATAACTATTAATGCATAACAAATCTCACTGAGTAAAACCCTGTAGGTCTATCCTTTATATACGAGTCTGGCAAAACATCCTATTAACTGTTTTGACTGATTGAATCTCAAAGTTTCCCCTATTAATCCATAGGCAGTTATAAATGCCTTTCCTCTCTCCACTCTCTGAATACGTCTGCCTTTTTTAATTTAACACTATTTAAAAGCTCAGACATACAGACATATGTTCCACTCAAACTCCTGCATTATGGCTACACGCAGAACACCACGTGGAAAATGACGTCAATCTCAACGTGACAGCGGATAAGATGGAATCTCAGAACTCAAGTCGAACTGCGTATAATACTCACATGTATCCATCTATCTATATTATATATGTATGTGGATAGGTAGATATATCAGCACCACATATTTTAGAAAAGCAGCAACATATGCCCACATTTAACATTTAGTATGGTGGGAGAAAAACCTCAATTATTCTCATGCACAAAAAACTTGTAACTTTATAACTATTAAATGTGCAATGGTAGCTCGATATACACAACTAGGCTGTGTTTTGGTTCTGGTCCTATGACTGTCTACAGTCATCAATCTATGGAGAATGAACTCCATTCCACATTCCTCTCAAGCACAACTCCATCAGAGGAAACCCTCTTCGAAAAATGCTCTCAGTCTAAGATTGACTCTCCGCACCAGATGGCTTTTGTCTTGGTTTCTTCAGAGTTGGGTTTGTTTTAAGTATGGCCTGCCAGATTCAATATCAAAGGTCCAAGAGTAGTGCACATGAAAATGGTTAAAAACAAAGAGAAGCGCAAGGAAATGGAGTCATTGGAACAGGGTCATAAAATGCGTGCTCAAAGGCTTTTCGGGGCTGCTTTACGAAGACCCCTGCTAGAAACCAGAGACTTGCCATGAAGAGCTTTTAGAAGAACCACAAGCTCAAGTTGAAGAGTGCTTGGATAACTAAATGAATTGAAAGCACCAATGATCAACAACTTAGTAATGACTGCTAGGTGTATATTTTAGTACATGCACTCACTTTCATAAGCACATTACTACTGCACTAAGTAAAAGACAATGTATATATATTTTTTTTCTTGCTTACCTCTTCTTGGCCAGTAACCAGCATAGATCTATGGAGAAGCTAAAGCCACGGTGGCTAATGTTACTGTTAAAGCCAGTGACTTTAGGAAAAAAGACAGAAAGGTTGGAAGGTGATGGACTTTGGCCCCTGACCCTGTGATTTGACACACACACACACAACACACAAACACACACCATTATCTGACCTTTCACCTGCAAAATCTCCCCCTCTGTCTCATACACACACACGCCTCACAAAGTAAGAATGCAAAATGCAGCTAATGGCCAGGCCTGCACTATCTGACTAGACTAGAGTACTAAAGCAGTGCAAACTCAACAAACAGAGAGCCACATTCCATTCTTTATGACACACTTTAAAAACCAAAGCCTCACAACTATTTACACCTAAAGCATGATTACAATTAGGACTGGGCAGACTCACTGACGTGACATCACCACAATCAACTGTCTTAAAAAGTTCACCATCATTAGAAGTGTGTTCATTAAGTAAGAAGTAAGAATAGTCTGGTTTGCACAATGTAGCATATTCTAGATAGAGAGAGAGAGAGAGAGATACGGACAGACAGACAAAATGTGCAGTGTGTGCAGAGATGTGAATGAGAATCCCACAGATACTGGGAGCTGATGTCATAGCATTCCAACTGGGAGCTTCCTGTTTTTCCTCCGCCGAAGCTCCCCGCAGCCACAGCACCCCATACATCACCCACAGACACATACCTAAAACACTCTCCATTACTGTTAATGTAACCACAAGGGTAGGTCACATCATTAGTGCACTTCCTGACAACACGCTTGTCACTATATTTATCTACATGCAATAAGAAACAAAACACTGACACCACCACCCCCCTGTGTTAAAGTAGCGTTCAATTTCCCAGTTGGGAAGGCTACATTAATAAAAAAAAAACTGAGTAGACAAGTCAAGAAACTTGGCAAAAATGCAACATTTGACTCACATGTAGGTGTCTTTGGACAAGAATGTCAGGCGGATGTTATAGATGTTACATAAATTAAAAAAAAAAAATCACATCCCCGTAAATAAATCTTTACTAATGAAAAACTTTTTCCAACAATTTAATGGAAAACATTTTTATTCAGAAATTTCGACAATCTAAAAATCTACTGTTATATTAAATTTTTTCAAAAAATTGGGATGCAATGTTTTTGCACGCTTGTAAAGACACATCCTTCAAATGACTGGGTGCCAGTAGATACCAGTAGTTTTCATTCACAGTCCAACAGATAATTTGTTATGTATAATGCTGAGTCTTCTTTTCCTAAGTAACATGAGGCCTACATAATTAAGTAATGAAAAATCAAGCAGAACAGGTAGACAATGATATTAGCTATGATTATAGAAAATATAATTTCTAACAGCAATGTTAAATACTATTAAATATACAAACACATGGCAAGGCTGGACTTCTAACTGGGAGAGTTTATGCTGCTGAGAATAATATAGAATATATGACACTCTGGATTCAAACAAATGCAAATTAACCAATCTGAATAAGATACAGCAGTCAGAGGATGGACATATCATTGCATATATCGTAATCCACAGGCACCAAGCAATGGAAACACCAAGCAGTCCTTTACAGTTTGGGATATGGTTGTAAGCCTCAGGCAATTTCTTTACACTGCAGCAGCAGCAGACAGTGCAGTGAGCACTGGCTGTCAGTATAGCTCAGAGACATTAAACACTACAGGCTTAACATGCAAAACAGGCCCTGTTCAGAATTCATAGCATGGTACGGCAAAGCAGTCATTATTCATAGCATTTTCAGGTATAATGATGTGTTTTATTACACTAACACTACCAAGACACCCTCAGTAGTTGGCCACAAGAGAAAAGACCATTAACTTAAAAAATACTGTCTTAATATTGGTCACTGTTATGCAACAAAAATATTTAAAATTATTTTAAACTTTACAGGAAAGAGGTAAAATGCCTTCTTAACTTTCAATTGAAACTCAATTACCTATACCACCAAATCCAATCCTACCAAATTCCTTTATCAAAGGGTTTGTACACAATGTAAAAAGCCAAATTTACATTATGCCAAAAAAAAAAGGAAGAAAATATTTTGTCAACTGTTAAGCACATGGATCTATCATATTTTGGGATTGCATAACAGCCAGTGGCCCAGGAAACATTGCAGTGGTACCCGGAGGGACTCACAAATGAGTTAGCTAGTAGGGATGTGCCATATCTTATTGTACGCAATAATATCACCAAAATGTCTGAATATCGTTTTTGCAAAAATACCCTAAAATATTGTGATAATATTTTAGATCAGGGTATTAAACATTATGCCGTTTGTAGCAAAATGAAAATTCACCCTGTCCTCATTACACATTATATATTTAACAGGAGACAGATAATATCTGTCCAGTATTATTTATTTTACTACAGTCCTGAATATATGGAGTACATTACTTGTATTAGGACATTGGACTCATTGGCTCATTGACTTCTGTGCCACATCAAATCATTTGCAATAGTGTCACCAAAAAAAAACTAATATCAATTTTGTTGCAGTAGTGTATTCTTCAGTTTTATCATATCGCCAAAAATATCATTATCTCAAAAATACCCTAAATATCTATTTTAAGGCCATATCGCCCACCCCTACAAGCTAGCACAAGACAATGATCCAAAACATGCCTTCACCAACTCCACCACGACCATTCTGCGGCTAAGGACATACCATTAGCCTCTCTGTAATATCTGATCACATGCAACGGCAGCAGTCACAAGCTAGCACATTAGCCCCAAGCTATAAACTCAGATTGGCCATACAGGTCTGTAGGCTGGGTCCAGGGATACACTTTCTGCCAAATTGTGCCCCTACCATCTGTGTGCCTCAGCAGAAAACAATATACATCAGACAAGGTTCTGACGATCCAGTTCTGATCCAGTTTTGATGAGTCTGCCCCCACTGCAGCCTCAGCTTTCTGTTCTTGGCTGACAAAAGCGAAACTCCATTATGGTCTCCTGCTGTTGCAGTCCATCTGACTCAAGGTCGCTTGGACATGTTATGTTGCACATTCTGAGATGAGTTTCTGCCCAGCAGAACTGCAGAAAACTTGATATATTTTCCTGTATTAAAGCATTCTGAGGAAACTATAGAGACAGTTGTACTGAAATTCCCAAGTGATAAACAATTCTAGAAATGCTTAAACCCAATGCTTAAATCTGACACCAAATATTATGCTACACTCTATATTAAATTTCACATTTGTGCCTTACACTAAAGGTTGATGCGAACAACACCTAAAGCTGCCAGTCCATATCTGTATAATTGTTTGCATTGCACTACTGTTACATGATTGGCTGACTAAATGGTTGTATTAATGTGGAGGTGTTCTGGTGTTCCTAATACACTTGTTTTTGAGCCCAGTCTAAGCAAAAATCTCAACAGAAAATAAACAAAACTGCAAAGTGAGGTGAGCTGTTTTTTTTTTTATTAAAATCATTTTAGTCTAGGCTCAGAAAGAGTGTGTCCAAGAAACTGGTTCTCAATGTCTATGAAAAAAAATATTTCTTTGTCTTAATTAATTAACTGTTTCTGAGAAATACTGGGGAAAAAAGATTGTTTCAAAATCTGTATCCATTTGACTTTAAGTAGATTATTGAGGCAACTAAATCAGACACAGCTGTTACAGTCACTGAAACCATATTTTCCAGGAATGTAGCTTTGATGAGAGATGATAAATAGGCAGTGTCATGTAAAAACCTTTATAAAGTGCTGCATGCCACAATATACATATACACACTTAGAAATAACTAGGACTATTGCATTATTTGCTAAATGCCTGCTTTACTGAGTTCTCACTGAACCAATAAACAAAATTGTCAACATTGCTGGATCTGTGTAGTAACTAGGGAAGATGTAAACAAGCTCAAGTGAGAGTGGTTTGGCATAAAATGCTCAGTACTAGAAAAACTTACCATGCCTTGTCCGTTTATAATGATGGTGAAGGGAGCCATTCACCTTTTTTGTGGGTGATATTTTTTTCCAGAATTTATTGCGATAAATTATATTAGTCATGTTAAGATTAATAAATGCAACTCACATAATAATAATAATAATAATAATAATAATAATAATAATAATAATAATAATAATACAGCATGACATTGCAATTAGACCCTTTTAAAGAAACAACATTTTAATTAAAACCATAGTTTGTGAAATATATACTTTTTTCTTCACCTACTGCAGTTCACACTGTGTGTGAATGGAGTCACAGTTATTGAAGCACTGGTCTGGTATTGCATGTCTGGATAAAATACTGTTCACTGTTATATATGTGAACAAACAATAGACCATATCAGATAAAAAATATCATTGAGGTCATGCACATTTATTTACTGTAGGATACAATAATGTAATTACTGTTATTTACTTTACTTTTTTTAACTTTCTAATACAAAAAGAAAATTCACACTACTCCCATTTCCCATTACATACATACAACAGACAGATTAGGTCTGTCCAATATTGTTTATTTTTCTCTGTTGGAAAACTATTTTTTTTAAATATTGCAATATATGAAATGTATTGTGATCCTTATTATACCTTATTTCATTATTATAGCAATGGAATAAAACTGCCTTAAAATGACAATAACATAGGGCAGGGCCTTGGTACTTTTTTAAATCTTAATAAAAATATTATAGTCTAGAATATTGTCATACTCTGGTGATTTATATATTTATTTAGTAAATAAAAAGGATGTAAAAGCTCAGAATTTTTATACACCAAAACCATTACTATTAAACCACTCTGAAAAACTAAAGAACCATCCACAATCCCCTCTTTAACAGCTGATCTCCCCACTCACCGCATTGTCGTGCTGCTGACAGTAGTCCACCCGGTCCTGGAACACCGGGAGCAGGGAGAAGCTGTGGAAGGACTGGGACAGGCTGAGCTGGGCGGAGGAGCTATTGGTCCGGCCCGCCAGATGCAGACTCTCCATCAGTCTCTCGATGAGGTGGTCTTTGGTCAGGCGGACCCTCTGGTGGGCCCGCACGCAGTTGTCACAGAGGTATTCCTGGCAGTCCAGGCAGTGCGAGGTAGCGGGGTTGCCTTCGTCGCAGGAGCTGCACTGGGGGTCCCCGAGGTGTTGCGCACGCAGGAGCCCCCCGTGGGGGTTGCCGCCTACCCGGCAGTTGCTCCCTTTGCCCGGATCCTCGGAGGACACCACGACGTCCAGCAGGTCGCTGAAGAGGAACGTGGAGGAGGGCAGGGCGTCCACGCCAGATTCGGACATCGACACCTTTTGGTCACAGGTGGGGCACCGGAGCTTCAGGGGGTCGCCGTTGCTCCTCAGGCCCTCCAGGCACTGCCTGCAGAAGGCGTGGAGGCAGGGCAGGACGTGGAGTCGTCTGGTGGATGAGGTAGAGGAGTTGGAGGTTTGGGAGGAGGATGAAGAGGTAGATGAACTGGAGGAGATCGGAGCGGAGGAGCCGCACAGCTCCTTACACAGAGGACACGTCTGCAGGTCCGAGTCTGGAAACGACGCCATTTGGGCTAATGGACAGTGATGTTGATGTTGCAGATCAGTGAGGCATTTAGTTACCTAGCTAAGACACATGAGCGTGCGGGGACAGGGAGGTGCGTGGAAATGGACCTTATTACCTACCTAGGTTAAATACTAGGCTTGAGAATGGACGGTAGCTAAAGTTAATTCACAGACAGTGAGTGGCAGACTGATTGCTAGCTGCCTTATCTAACCTAACTATGTTAGTTAGCTAGTTATCTTGCTCTTAACTAGGCTAGCTTGTGTGTGAATTAGGAGAAATGTAAGACTTAGCTAGGGTTAGGTTAGCTAATCAGCCAGCTCAGTTAATGCTAGCTAAGCTAGTGTTATAGTTTAGCTAGTTAGCTCTGGTCTTGTTCCAATTAAGCAAGCAACTGACAAGCTAAACTTGAGATTAATTATTGTTTTTAATTAACGTTAATCTCAGAAGCCTATCATGTGCATTTAGTAAGCTGGTTAATTGGGTTAACTAATTAACGTTAGCTACTTAGCCAAGGTAAACACCTTTTTATTCAGTGCTAAGCGTGTCAGTTGGCCAGTGAGTTAGCTATAGTTAGCTGTTAGTTGTTTTCAGTGCCTGTGGCCCATTAGCGATGTGGGCTGCTGTGAGCTCCCCGCTCCGATCCTCCCCCACCAACGCATGACTCCACACGGGCCACACGCTCGCACCTTCCTGGGCTCGTCCCAAACCCAGAGCTCTTCGTTTCCCATCAAACGGACTATTTAAACCCTCGCCTTCCTTCCGAGCATGTTTACAGAAGCAGGCGGTGTCGGTGTGCGAGGCGCGGTGCTCAAAACGACTAAATAATTCACTAAACTAACGTTACAGTCCATGTAGCTTAGCTCGCAGATACCACCAGATCCTCTTACTGCATTACAGCCCCGCTTTCAGGGGGCACGACAGGCCCCGAGCCCCCCTCAGTCTAACGTTACCGAGCCCTAACAGTGAGCAGTTTAACGGGTGGAGAAGAACCGGTGAGTCCGCCGTGACCGCCCCCCTCCCTCAGTTCACTCCGCTCCGCTTGTTTTCCAGACCTTTCCCCGCTGCTCCGCTCGGTAAACGGTCGCCAAGTTACCGCAGCTCCGCTCCGGCGTCTCCCGCCCTACCGACCCTCCAACAGCGCTGGTTCCCTTCCAGCTTTCCTCTCAAGGTCGCTCGCTGTCGAAGCCATGCGAGCCTCGGCGGCTTTCGGTCGCTGTTCTGTCCGCACAACGCGAATCGCTGAACATAATCAAGCAAAAATGCCTCCGTGCTGGGAGACTGGAGCACATTTCCGCTTCAGCAACACGGGGGCAAGGCTAACACAGCGAGAAGGGGGAGGGGAGGGGCGGGGCACAGGCCCAGTCCGTAGTGGTGCGGAGATCGAGTCAGTTCGCTCAACCGACTCCTTCGAACTGATTGTTTGCGCGGGGAATTTCGATTCAGTTTACAGAACCGATTCTTTTGAACTATCTTTAAAATCCTCAAAAAATAACGTCAACGATTCAACGAAACGAGTCACGTGTCGGGCAGAGAAAGAGACAGAGATAGGTGTCTGGATAGAGAGATATATATATGGACAGATTACTTTATTAAACCCAGAGGGAAACTCACATATTGCAGTAGCCCCAGGGACAGAAATGGAAAACACTGCAATCTAACAAAATAAAACCTAATTAAAATATTAACAACGTTTATATTAGTAAAAGCTATATTTTTGGATTTTTTTATTTATTTTAGAATTGTTGTATTATTTAAAAATATAATAACTACAGAAAAATATAAAGATACACATAAATGTCTGTGCTAAAACTGTCTTAAAAAAACAATAATATAGTGCTGGGTAATATGATAAACATATATCAATAATTAAAGTTTACAATGCACATTTTTATTATTAAATATTATTTTTTACACTCAGACAAAATGCATTGCTAGCAGCAGATTTCTAAAAATAAATAAATAATAATAAAAAAAATAATAAGAATATAAAATGCAGTTTGTCAATGTGTTTTTAGACACTAAAAACATCCATGATATATATGCAGAGATGTAAATTATTTATCACAATAGGAAATTTATTACGATATGATACAATACTGTCAGACTGCCCAGCTCTACTATAATAATAATATTAATAATAATAATAATAATATCGTATTGTGAAAAGTGTAAGTATGATAAAAGTAAGATTTAGAAAAAAAATGATATCATTAAAATATATAATGAGCCTAACAATGTAAAACAAAACATCACATCACACACTTGTGTTATATCGTTCAATCTGTTTTATTTTACTTATTTTTATTTATACATCTTTTTTATGTGGGTCTTCCACTGTTTATTCAGGCCGCGGGGAACTCTGGGTAGTGGTATGGTTTGGTTAAACCTGTACTGTTGTTCTATAAGCGCGTGTAAAGCGCATGTTAATGTTTTAGTTATGTGCTATTCCGCATTTTAAGCGTAAATATTTTATAAGTTTCTAGGCACGTGAAAGATTTTGTAGTTAGTGGCGCGGTCAGCATGTACACTCGAGGCCTTTAAAAACGTAGATAGCGTAGTGGACGAGCGCGCGTGCTGTGAATCAATTGATATTGTGATTCATGTATCGACTCAGCTGATACATTCTGCCTGATTCCCCCCTCAGAGATTTTTGTTAACCAATCAAGATGCTTTATCGTACTGCTAAACACGATTAGGGTTTTATATCAATTTCTTCCTTTTTTATTTTTAGGAGTTGAAATAGGATTCCAGTGGGTTTTCTACACTGAAAGGAAAAATGCCTTAATTTATAATAATAATAATAATAATAATAATAATAATAATAATAATAATAATAATAATAAATGCTTTAGTGAATTATACACATAGTATAGGTGTGTTGTGGTAGTCATAGCAGTAGGCACTTTATCTCCATTTTTTGGGTTATTATTTTTTTATTTGATATAATCACAACCAGTTTTTCTTATTATAGAATAATTTATTATTATAGAATAATAATAATAAAATAAATGATTATAGAAAGACTTTTCCTATAAAGATAATACGGCATTTTGAACCTGTTTTTTTCTTCTTTGTTTTTTGCTGACAGTGATGATATATGAGCAAGTACTGTGTTTTGTTGTTTCCAGCATTCAGAACAGGGTTGGACCAACCTGAAAATTTTCAAAAACAACTGTGAAAATTGTCAGCCCTGCATAAGTACACACCACAGACTATGTTACTTCCAATAGTTTACTTCAAATATTTATTTAATATCTTGTTGGTATAAAATGTACTGTTTATTTTTGGGCCCTTATAGACAGTTCACTGTGGTCCCTGTCATGGAGGTCTTCAAAGTGCCTATGTATTAGTATGAAACTTTATCGTACAAGCTATTCTCTGTGCTCTTTTTGTTCTTTTGTGTTCATTCTGTCACAGCCACAGAACAAAAGCATTTCGTTTTAGGCTAAAGTCAGTCTCTGTCCTTTGTAATGCTACAGTGATGGCCCCTATGTAAAAGATAGCTACCACATGTAGGACTGGCTTTTGAGCTCATTTACAGGCGCTCAGGATGTGGTGTTGGTGTGGCTTTGGGGACTGAAGAGGAAGCCTCTCGGTGGGGTTTACACTCCAGATGCGGCCTGGCCAATAAAGCAGTGGGATGCCTGGCTGAATGACAGGGCTCCGGCAGAGACCCTTTGACCCCCATTATTGTGGGTTGGATTAACGGTAGTGGAGGCTGGTCACTCTCTGCTCGGAGGCTCTGGCCATCCCAAGGACATTTCATTGATCTTCACAAGGAAAGGCCAGAATGGGGGTGGGGTGAGGGCAGGGGTAGTGAAAAACTCAGCAAACCAGGGAAGGGTCGTGTCACATGGTGGAAATGACCACAGGCAATGTGTGTAGACAGGGGGTTTTGTGTGTGTGCGTGTGTATAATGGGGAATTGGTTCTTTCTTAAAAACAGGCAGTCCTTTTGAGTGTCATGTCCAATCAGTGTCTATGGAAGACAGGTTTATTTAAGGCAATCCCTTGAAAATGATTACAATGGGTAAAAATAATATATTGAGCCCACAGATACTTATATATACATATAAGATATCATGAAACAATGTGACCCATGTGTCCAAGCTGCCACAGCAAGAGCAAGCAACAGAAGTGTCAGCAGTATTCCCTTAGGGAATAGGATTAGCCATGTGTTACATTTA
This sequence comes from Astyanax mexicanus, assembly GCF_023375975.1. NCBI lineage: Eukaryota > Metazoa > Chordata > Actinopteri > Characiformes > Acestrorhamphidae > Astyanax > Astyanax mexicanus. The sequence continues at coordinate 37,935,253 of NC_064413.1, read as the reverse complement.
CATTCAGTGGAGTAACTGAAGCTTTTATCTCTGGTGGCTTCCGAGGTGCATATCTAGTGATGCTAGTTGTGCTTCTCTAATGACAGAAAAAAAACATATGTTCATTACATTGTTTTAGAATATATTTCAATATATCAAGTTCTGCGTGTTTGAGGCTGTTTTTTGGAATTAATTTATGTAAATGGTTACATTACTAAAAAAAAAACAGTACCGGTTTAGTCTGACCAGTAAAGAAGGTGGAGGCCTGCTGTTGTGTAAGTGTAATGTAGAGAATCGTTAATGTGCGAATACCATGAAATATTGTGATATTATTTTAGGGCCATATCACGCACCACTAGTTTGAAAACATACACAGAAATGGCAATGGTAAACAGTATTTTGACAGGAAGTGAACCCACATGCATTAATTCCTGAAATCTGAAATCTTTCTGGATACTGATATAACTTTTCATCTTCTCCTTCAGTCACCATTTAACCTGTCATCTCCATCACATATTAGGTTTCATGATTTACATACCATGTTTAATTATTTAAAACTCAACAGGATGTATTTAGTTATTAATGATAGTATTAAGTATATTAACATTTTATAAAATTAATAAACTCACATTTAGAATTCTTTACCCTGACATTTTATTAAGCTATCTGATATCTTCATGATTTTCACAGGCAATAATATAATGCTTCCAGGTGCTAATAAACACCAGATGTGAAGCGAAATTTCTACAGAAATATATATATGTGTTGTTACTGCTTATTAAACATGTATTTGAAGGTATTTACAATTTTCATAATATTATTTAGAAGGATATATCCTTTTATAATATCCTTTTAGAAAGTCTTATTTTAAAGTCAGACTGATAATGTGTTTACTTATCTTAAAGGTGATAAAATGTGATAGCTGTTTGGGTTTGTAAACATTCTTATCTTACTACATCTGCTTTAAACTGCAATTGAACCTTATCACAGCCTCCAGCTGAAACCTGGATCAAAGCAAGTCACTTTGGAAATCTGAATCTACTGCTAACTGTCATGATAAACTAATGTAAACAACAACGCTTCAAAACTAATAAATCATTCACTCCAATTATTACTAGCCTAGTAATACTAGTAATAGTACTAGCCTGTAGTATTCTTCCACTGTTTAATTGAATCTACAGCGCTGTGGTAACAATGACCCACAAATCATGCACTTTTTAGTCAAAGCCTGAATTTAAAGGGTGAAGCTGCACTTTAGCCTTCATACGATTTGATTTATCACATGTTGGCTCAAGTTCAATGTTTATTGCATTTCTATCTCAGTGGTATGGTGCGACAGAATTAAATGAAAGTCAGCAAGAGTGAAATATAGGACCTTAATAGGTGGTAAAACTACAACATCACTGGAATCAATTCAAAATACTGATGGGATATCAGCAAAACTCCCACTCTGATTAAAGAGGTGGAAAATTGAGAGGCATTAGACTTGTACTGTTTCTAAACGAGCTAGAAGATTCTGAAGGCCTAAACTGAGTAGATGCTCAGAATATTTACTATATGCAATTCATAAAAATTAAAATATTTCTTTGATACATATAATTTAATTTCTTTAATACTTATCAACAAGGACAAAAATGTCTATCACAGTCTCACATCATACTAAAATCATACACAAATCTGCAGAAGAAAACTACATTCTTAAAAATTAAGACTACTATGTTTTAAGCAATTCCATATAGAAAATACAGCTCTGTAAAAATAAAGAGACCACTTAGGTGTGGAATCGGTTTCTCTGATTTTGCTTTTTATAGGTATATGTTTGAGTAAAATGAACATTGTTGTTATATTCTATAAACTACAGATAATATTTCTCCAAAATTCCAAATAAAAATTTTGTCATTTAGAGCATTTACTTGAAAATTTGAAAATCTATATTTATAAAGTTTTAAGACTTCAGAAATCCATATTTGGTGGAATTACCCTGGTTTTTAATCACAGTTTTCCTGCATCTTGGAATGTTCTCCTCCACCAGTCTTACACACTGCTTTTGGATAACTTCATGCCACTCCTGGTGCAAAAATTCAAGCAGTTAAGCTTGGTTTGATGGCTTGTGATCATCCATCTTCCTCTTGATTATATTCCAGATGTTTTCAAATTGGTAAAATTAAAGAAACTCGTAATTTTTAAGTGCTATCTTATTTTTTTCAGAGCTGTATTTTTGGTTGTCACCCCAAATAAAATAAAAAAATATGACATTGTGAAAATATTGCAAACAAAAAACATAGTGTTTCTTGAATTTACCTGAGGTTTTATTTCATTGCAGACTTTTCTGCATTAACTCAGTTACCACATATGTGTACTGACAACGCCACCCGGTGACAGACCCTAGCTTTTGGACTTGCAACAGCCTGGATGATCCTTTTTGTCTTTGCCCTGGAACACAGTGTCTACTTCTGAAAAGATGTGGAATACTGATTATTTTGATTATAGTATCTTTTCCATTGTATGATTATGTATGCTATTCTAGATGCCTTAGAGCCCATGTTGACACCACTTCTGGACATGGTTAATATAAGGCTTCTGTTTTGCATATTTTTAAGGGTCATTTGTGAACGTAACTCTCTACTGCAGTGCTTGTAATTACTTGCCTATGTGGTTCTATCAGCGTTTGCTGAATGATAGTTCTTGATGCAGTGCCGTCTGAGAGATCAGAGATCACCGGTGGTCATCCTAGGCCTGTGCCCTTGCCTGAAATTACACCCAATTCAATGAATTGTTTATTGATGTTATGAACTTCAGAGACAGAGAGACAATTATTAAAAATCTTATTTTTAAAGATTGTTTTTTAAATATATTAATAATAATTAATACTTTAATACGGTTTCTGGAGATCCACTGCCTTTTTGCTCCACCAAGATTCAGTCTGTTGCAGATACTGCTTGTGTACCGAAACATGATTGCAATCACCTCTTGACATCACCTGATTAAAATCACATTGTTCTCTAGTGTTTCTTTTTCACCCAAATACCACTACTGTCTCACTTTTGAATTTGTTGCAGGTCTGAAAAGCAGGAATTGATTTATATTATTAAATTAAAGTCAAAACAAGACAAAAAATGAGACATGGGAGTTTTGCACGGTCTGCAATTAAACAAAAGTCAAGAAATTATTAATTATTTGCATTTTCCATACTCTCCTATCTAACTTGTATATATATATATATATATATATTTTTTTTGTAAAAGTGGTGTGCATGTGTATAAAGAGGTTTTCTTAATTCAAAAGTTCTTTGCCAATTTCTGTACACCTGAAAGTTTCATGGCATTGTTCAACGAACCCTTTGTATCACCTTTTTTAAGTGCAATTCAGCTTTTATTTATTTAAGTTTTATCAGTGTTATACTTAAGTATAGAGCAGCGGCCCGGTAAAGATTGTTCAAAATGCTACATGTTATTTATTTCTTTTTTTTTCAGCCAGTAGAAGAAATGGACTTCACTCCAGTGGTAATTCAACATAAGTGTTCCTTTCTCTGTCATTTGGACAGGACCCTAATGCACGCTAACTATTGCGTGTCACAGAGTTCAAGGAGGCTCGAGATTTAATGCCACTGCCTACAGACATGCACTTGAACTCAGAGGGGGTTCCGCACTAACTGAACAACCTACTATTACTTTAAAATGAATAAGAGGCTGGAAAGATTAACACTAAAAAGAAACACACTGCCTCACTCAGAACACACTGAACCATTACCAGGCGTTACCACCAGGACACACAGAACCTTTAAATTAAACAGAAAGTCTGCCTGCAGTCACTCCTAGAAAAGGGGAAAAATAGGTAGAGAGAGGTTAAAATACAATCTGTAAATTAAAATGCAAACAGTAACAATTCTCATATGTTCTTTACAAAAACTGAGTATACACTACAAGCAATTTAAAAGCCACTCAGGCCTTAAATCAGTAATAATTATGCATTTATGGCCAGTAGCTAGTGATGCTGCACAACCTATTCCATGCCTTTTAAACTGGAACTGTAAGTAAATAAAAAGCAACCAAACACAACAACTCAAGTTATTTCTATAAAGCTAGCACTGGGACGGCCTTTCTGCCCTAGTTAAAAAAAAAAACTACATAATTATAACAGAATAAAACACTTAAAATCATAGATAATCCATCATATTTTACAACTGTAGATAATCATAACCAATGTTTGTAATTAATCCGTCAATGGTGCTAAGGTAAGAATGAACTGGGGTACAACTAAAAAAAAGATTGTATATTGGCAAGAACTTAGCAATATGATATGAATCAAGATACAGAGGTCATGATTAAATACATTATGCTACATTGTGACGCTTCAAGCAAGATAATATGGGGCAGTTTTCCAAAACGGAAACCTAGTCTTGGAGTTCACAGCATTTTAATTGGATATTTTCCATTAAAAGGAAAATTTAGTCCAGGACTAGGCTTAATCCTTGTCCCGGAAAACTAAATAAAAACAGAGTCATATGCACACAATCTGATGTTTTTGTCTATTCAAAACAGTTTGATCTAAAGCCAAAGTACAGCAATATCTAGTTGTCCTAATTTTAACATAAAACAATAGAACTATCCGACTGTCTTTAACTGTAAACTATTAATTAAAAATCTATACTGGGTTTGAGAAGTCATAAAGTATTGCAACTGATAATATCACAATACACAAGATATTCTTACACCCCCAGAAACAATACAGTACAGTAACATTATCAAAAGTTTGGAAAAACTTCAAATTTAGTGTTTTTTCATTATTTAAACATTTTCTGTATTGTAGATTAATACAAAATTTATCCAAACTATGAAGAATATGTTTTATATTTTAGATTCTTCAAAATAGGCAGCCTTTTGATAAGATAGCAGTTTGAAGTTTCTCAGTCAGTTTTATGTGGTAGTCACCTGGAATGAGTTTCATTTAACAGCAGTGCTGAGGCTGTCCTAGTAAATGAAGACCTAAAGTTACCTTTGTTGCGCAGGATAAGTTCATTAGAGCGACCAGCCTCAGAAACTGCAAGTTAACAGCTCCCCAGATAAGAACCACCTTAATGTATTTTAGATTGTTTAACAATATTTAATAAGTTTACTAAATGATTTCTTGTGTGTTCCTTCACCGTTTGAATGACTTCAGGAGTAATTTACAAAGTAGAAAAAAATTTGGAAAAACACTAAATGAAAATGAAAATGAATTGTGTCCAAACTTTTGATTGGTACTGTATGTCAAGAAGCACAAATGTGGAAATGAGGCAGTACTAGAATACAGCTTTATTAACCCCAATTAGTCTCATAAACTCTTATAGAAAACAAAGTCAAAACAATAAACAATTTATTAATTTGACACTTAATTTGACTAGTGAATAATCTGTACATTGTGCTAGTGACCACATTGGACAAACAAGCTTAGAAATGTTACCATACATCTTACACACATTTAGTACATGACAGTCCAGCATTTCCACACATATGACCAACATTTCCCATGGTATGCTGAGTGAGTTAAATTAAGAGCAGCACTGATGGTCTTATAAACATATTCAACACAAACACCCTGTTCATTTCTTTAAATCTTTAGGCAAGTTTTTCTGATCCGAGGTCAGCTGGCTTAAAAGGAAAAAAGATCTCTCTGCTCACAAGTGGAACAGATTTGTGATTCATATCGTTTATAAACGGAATCTAGTGAAGTTGCAAAGCTGCAACCATGGTCACAGTTTAGCTGTCTACATGAGTGAGACAGCTTAAAAATACAGCTTAAATCAAAAGCAGGTTCATAATCATGTCAGAGATCTGAACACAGCTCAACATTTCAGTTTTCTGATACTGCTTACTTTCTATTAGCCTTATTTCACAGTATAGTACACCAAAATGTTTTATTATTCCTTAAAAAAAAAAAAAAAATATATATATATATATATATATATATATATCATATATATATATATATATATATCATATATATATCATATATATATCATATATATATGATATATATATCATATATATATCATATATATATCATATATATATCATATATATATATATATATATATATATCAAAATAATAATAATGTATATATATATACACACACACACACATTATTCACTGTTAAATATTTAGAACTTTTAATGGAATTAGTGTTGTTTGTCTGATAGGCAAGTTACCTGAAGACTGTAGATGACTTCCATCTAGTGGAAAACAAGTGCGTTACACACATTGCATTCAATGTGTTCAGGCAGTATACTACATGAGTACTGAAAAGCTATTACCTCCTTTCAGAGATCTGGCAGGAAAACATGGAAGTTGAAGTACAATAGAGGATCACAATGTTGAGTCATAGAAAAGTAATAATCTGATAATTCACAATAAAAGGATGTTTTACATCCAATAACCATTTTAGGCTCTTTCTTGTGAGACTGCAAATGCAGTGATTGCACAAACAACACGCTAAACAGCATGTGGCTAACCACAACTTACTGAATCCTTAGACTAAGTGCTTCATTTCAAAGTCACATTAAACTCATCAGAATCAATATACTGATTTACAGCACAAGCACCCTTCACTCAACTGCTTTCAAAACAAACCACCTGCCATTTGCATCAGGAACCAGTTGGCATATCTCTACAACCCTGCACTTCTATATGGCAGCATGTGTTAAAGGTCTTGCTGCCCAAAGACTTTCAGTGTTTTTTTAGGTATGTGAATGTGCAGTGTGCATCAGCCCTTCCAATCCCAGGGTATACAGAGATCTCCGTCCTGCATGACCGAGTAGAAGTGCGAGACGCGGAGGTGCAGGCCCTGCATATGAGGGGACCTTTCTTCCATCAGGCGTCTGCAACAGGGGATCATCTGACTGGTGGACACACTGGGCTCTTTGGACAGGCTGCGCAGGGACAGGTCCTGAACACAGTTGGACATCACGTTCTCCTCCTCAGCTTCTAACCTGCAGGTAAACATAGAATCAGCTAAACTGAGAATATTCTGGATTACCTCAACATTTTCAAATATTATTTTTTTAGCGTGAAGAGCCCTTAACATAAATGGGCTATTGTTAAAAAGCAGTATTTTTATTTTCTTAATAATTAACAGTTAATTCTTTTAAATTGGCATTTGCATTACTATGCTATTATTTTAAAACGACAATAATACTGTTCATGGCAATTATTTTTGGGACAGAATATCGTCTAAATTAATTTCAAACTAAAGTTATAGTGACAAGCCTACTTGTTACATGTTGAAATGTTTGTGAATTATATATTAACGTATATATAAATACTAGGCGAGAAGTAAAGAGTTATATAACCCCCAGCACTGAGTGTTCTCTTAAGCTTTATAGAATCATTTTGGGGCGAGATGAAGAGTTATGGATAAGGCAGTGCTCCAAAATCTAGTATAAAACCTTCCCTGGACAATGGAGAAAGTTACTCCAAAAAAGCAGGATAAACACTTTTAATATCCTTAATTTCAGAATTATCAGCTAGGAAAACTATGTTTCGAGTTATATTTAGGCAGGCACTTTAGGCTTTACCCAAGCATAAAGTATCTGGTCCAAAATGAATCAAAACATTTTAGACACAGTCTGACCCAGATTATTTCAGATTATTGTTACTCATACAATAAAGCCACGACTACTAAATCAATTTGTTTGCTTCAGTAAAAATACCAGCAGCCACAGCAGCACTCACTGGTCCTTGCGCTGGATGCGTCTGCGGGCCTCCTGGGCGTGGCTCTGCAGGAAGTTCTGCAGGTGGGCGGGATCACACATTGTAGGGATGATGAAGTGACCCATCTCATGGAGCCTGGGAGTGGAACTGTCACTATGGCAGGCAAAGAACACAGTATAGCGACTGACACAACAGCGCAGTGCACAGGTTTTATTTGGTCTATTGTGGATTGCGTTAATAAATGTCCCATAAAAACAATACAGGAACATGCAAAAACGTTATCAGTGTTTCTGTGTTATAGATGTACAACCATGCCAAAATCCTGTTATCTCCAAAGGGGAAAATTTACGGAAGAAGTCAACAAACAGAACGCAATATGGTAAGAACAACGGCAAGATTTAAATGTTGGAAAATGAATAAATGAAAAAACTGCAGAAATTAAGTTAAATTTTTTTGAATGACATTAACAATTTGTAGAACTACAATAAATTGTGAGAACAATAAATACATATGCACCATAAAATCACATTGGTGGTTGCATGACTTATAATTTTTAAAATCAATGACTTGTTAACTAGATGTAGTTTTAAGTGATTTACAAGAGCAAGAAATGTGTCAAATTGTATGTTAAATAAAAGCTAAACACAATATATAAATTAAACTTTCACATTTAGTGTTTTTTAGGCTACACCTTTTCAGTGGAAAATAAATAAATTTGCAAAGTAATTCAGCTGTACAGGTCCATACTTTACACCTTGTATCATTAAACATTAAATACAAGTGATAGAAACTTTAAAAATAATCTTCCTAGGGTGCTTCAAACTCATGATCAAATCAATAACCATAATCAAAAGATCCATAGTGCAGGTTGTACACATATCAGCAAAGATTGAGACACTACAAGCTTTCCTCCTGTGATAATACTTATTATATCTCTGACCATAAAAACAGCATAAACAGCATAAACAGCAGGAAAGTGTTTAAATATACTACACAATAATGCTGAGAAGCAAACTGGTGATTTGGCACCGTCTTTCATCTGTGAGCAGATGCTTTAAAACATTTGCTAGGGATGCTAGTCTGTCTGTTTCCAGCATCTTGCTACCACTGGTGTTAGCAGTTAGCACTGGAGGCTGCTTTTCGACATGATTATATGCTGAATTAGCATATAAAATAATCTTTACCATCTGCCTGCATTCTTGCTACTATTCACATCCTTCTCCGACAAGTCAACAGCTCCCCACTGTGGTGATTAATGGTAGTCCTGGTCAATTAGTAAACTAGTTAATTTGTTTATGTAACCTCTAATACGTGGTGTAAGAAAAGAGAAAATGACCTTACTTTTCCAGGGTCATGGTGAGGCCCTGTAGGCTGCGGGGGTGCAGGGCAAGTCGGTGGGGTAGCAGTCTTTTGTGGAAGTTGTTGAGAGTTCTATAATGCTCCTCCAGAGGCAGAACTGGACCCACACGCTCCATATGGATTACCTGGATTGCCCCTAACAGGAAACTGATCCTTTCTTTTAGCAACACAGTCTGCTGGAACAGACTGCAGTAACTAGGTAACCTCTGAAAAAGCTGCAAACATAGAAAGTTAGCAGACCCAGCTAACAAAAGATGACTTGGTGATTAATAAATATATGTGAAATGGAATTGGGAGATTAATTTCTTACCTTTGTCCACTGATGATGCACATCCATTGTTCCCAGCATCACATGGCCTGAGGCATTCATTCCTGACTGGTCAGTGAAAATTACTGTGTGTCCTGTGTGGGTCAAAATGTCCGGTAAACATAAACCATGCAAGTATTTGAGCCATCGCATCAATATGACTGTTAAAAGAGACAGATATTATATAATACCATTCAAACCATTATGGCATCAATGTTATTAGTAACATAAATCAATTTGTTTGCACATAATTTAAGCTGCAGATGACACCAAAATAACCAAAAACCAAAGCTATAGTAATATTTGCCCCATATTTCAAAACAGATTAAATAACAGTTATTATTAAAATGAATTAAAATCAACAGCAAGAAAAGAGTATAATAATGTTTATTTACTATATACAATGTAAAACCTGTACCCACACTTTACTGGGTTTATTACTGTATGCACAGAATTACAAAAATTAGTAGTGTAAGTCATCCAAAATTTTAAATGACTGTGTCTGGTTTGTGGATACAGTACCTCTCAGATTAAGCAGGGCTTCTGGGCTCTGCAATGCCAGACGACTGAGACTCTGCAGCTGACAGCACCTGTGTGCAACTCCCCATTTGCGCTGCCACCTACAGGTTGGAGGAAAACAAGTTTCAACACAAATGAGATTCCATCTGAGGCCCCTGTTTGACCAGAGCTGTACAAAAAAACTCAAATCCAGATTTCACATTGAGGATTTTCCCCAAACATCATTAGCAAAAAATTAATTTAATTGTGTGTGAAGTTAATCTGAATCATAAGTGATCATGGTGAATCCTACTGAATTAACTGCCTAAAATGTTCAATCAGAACACACAGACTCTCCAGCTGACCTGATATCAACAAGGCCCAGTTTCTCAATGAGCTCTCTCTTCAGTCTTTTCAGCTCTGCCCGCCGGGGTACACTCGCATTCTGCTTCTTCGTGGCCTCTGGTTCATTGTTCTGCAACCACGAACTGAACAAACAAAACAGAGCAGCACTTTGTTGAGACTTTTCATGACCACTTAATTACTTACAAAAAGAAGTTGAATACCCAATAAGACGAAAATCACAATAAATACTATGCTATGGTCTTTTCAATAAATTCGTATAAATAGGTCTGAGCACCTTTAAGTAAATTATTATTTTTGTACTAGGAACTGACAGTTAAACCAATCACTCAAAACTTCAAACCCTAAAAACCATGCACTTTCCAAACAACCATCTATATATCTAAAAATAGAGATGAGAATAATCGATAGAGAGGAATATATTGATGCGTTTCATGAAAATCACATATGGGGGCGGATCAATCATGTTTTGGGTTTGTGTTTCTGCCAAATGCACTGGCAATATTGCATGTCTTCACAAAGAAAAAAAACAATTCAACTCAACATCAGAAAACCTGGGATGCAAGTATTAAACTTTCAGCAAAAAGGCTGAAGATGAATGGTTTCCACAATAGGATTATAATCCAAAACATCTTAAAATCCAACATGAACTGCATGAAGAGACAGAAACGTTGAGCTCTTGAAAAGCCCATTACAGTTTTTTTTACCTAAACATAATAGAATATGAGTGGAAAGATATTACTGCTACAAGAAAACTACCGGTACTATAAAAACCTTTACAAGTTGTGATTTCTGACATAGGGGGTGTTTCTGACATAAGGGGTGTAAAGATACTGACTTTTAACTGACTCTCAATAGCAAAAAGAAAACAACAACTTTATCATTCGGAAACAATGGCCTAAAAGAACCAGAAGAAATTTATGTTTTAACTAGTTCTAATTACTGTGTAACACATTGTGACACTCATGCTAATGCAATATAGCTAATGAAGGGAAATTGCAGTGAAGTAGCTATAGTACTTTGTTTAGTTTTTTTTTTTATTACAGTAATTATTATTACAGTTGACCATGGCTAGGGTTATTAATGCTCTGAATTGAACCTATTATAAGTCCTATAGTTTAGACTCAGCAAGCATAACTTCTATAGAAGAATAGAATCTGCTTTATCTAAAAACAATTAAAAGTTTATGATGCAGGCAAGTACTAGTAAACCTGATTTGTTTCTAACATCCTGATAAAAGTTAAGTTAGACAACATAAGCACATAAGCCTTGTTAAAACAAACCACACCAACATTTTTTATAAAGTAAAAAAAAATTGCAAACTGTAATTATTAAAATAATATTCCATGTTGAGATTTTATACTAAAAAGAGGATCAGGTTTCATAATGAAGAAAATGAAGAAGGTTAGGCTTGACTGGGTAGATATGACTGGATTACCTGAGAGTAGCCTCCATTTTCTTGGCCTGCTCCATCTCTTGTTCTGGGTCTCTGAAACCTGTGAAGCTGTAGTACGTCTTGTCCCATTTTATGGGCCGATAAAAAGGAATTCCCCCTTGCTGTGTTGAGTTTTGACTCTCTGCTTTGGCTTTGAGCAGTTCTTGCATGTGCTCCACTGACAAACTACAGGACTTCAACACTTCCATCACTGTGCTCAGGACATCCTTAGACTGCAAAGTGAAAGTCACTGACCGGAAACCTGGGAAATAGATGGATATGGACATTATAAGGTGCATTATATCATCAATAATCTGCCCAAAAATGTATCACCCTAATTACGGTTCTGTCTGTATAAACATTTTTAAACCTGGGGTACACTGGAATGCTTTGCAAACAGTTTAGCACTAAACAATCAGTGCAAATCAGTCTTTCTAACAGTCAAATTCAAAGTGTTTTACGATGTAGAAGTAGACAGCATAAATGTAATCTAGGAAGAGCAAAGTGTACAGTTGCAGTCTGTACTGACCAGACAAAGGTCTTTGATTAGAAAATCATTAAACTTTACCAGAGGGCAGCAGGTTACTCTCGCTGTCTGTTTTCTCCTTTGTGTCCCGGACATAAAAAGTGAGCTTTGTAGGTTTGAGTGACCGCATGCCTGGCTTTTGAAGATTCTCTAAGTAGCCATTTAACCTTTTTAGAGAGTTTTCATTCACTTCCTGCAAAACAGAACAAAATGATTGAAAAAAGGAAAGCAAATATAATTGAATACATATTTACAGAAAAGTTAGACTAGCCATTAATATTTTACCCTTTCTTTTGGATGCTGACCAAAGAAGTCAGGATGCACAGCAAAGTAAAAGGGTCGGAGTGCATTTACAGCATCTGCCCCCGACAAAGCTCTTTTTTGAAATACATTAGCAGCACAGCATCTTCCACCAATCCTGTTTCAATGTGTATGAAAAAGAGAACAATGAATTAGAAGTCATTTAATGGTTAAATTCTCAACAGTATAGGAAGTTTAAATCATATCATACATACAGTACAGCTACTCTAAAGAGTCTTTTTAACTGATCTTGAGATGTTTTCAATTGTGAAAGTGGTTACAAATCTGGTTATTCAGGTGAAAACGTACCTTGAACTGGCAAAATAGTTAATTATATTGGTTAAACAGCTTAGCTCTTGACCAGCATAGATTATGTTTTCATATGAGTTGATGCATTAGCATGACCAACTTGACCAACATTTGACTTGTTTGATTAAGACTAATGTTGTCAGGTTGGTCATGCTGGTCAAAGAGCGAAAGCATCAAATTTAACTAAAACCTTTTGTTACCTAATACTGGTCCAACCAGCTGGCCAACCCAGCTTTTCAGCAAGGAGGCAAAACAGCCAACTTGCTTACATGGGGCTCACAAGGGTGGAACATGGTCTAGGTGGATCCAAGGTGTGAGTGTGTGAATTAAATTCATTCACCTTTGTTTTAAACAGATTCTATCTAGGCTCCTAGTTATATGTGCAGTGTACAAACTAGATGGGGCCAATGTTTAACCCCTCCTGGTCACATCAATGGTATCCATATCTGGGGCCAACATGGAACCAATTGACAAAACGTTCTAGTTCCGATTTGGGAAACCTATAGCTACAGGTCCCACATGGGCATCCTGTCTGGGGATCTTAGCTATCTCCAAAATATGGTATAAGAAGATAAGTGTTCTGGAATTACACTGTATCTGAATTTACAGAATATTATAAATTGTTGTTGTTGTAAATAAATGTTGTTGTTGTTTTATTTTATATGTAAATAATTTAACCCATCCAGACCTGAATTATGTTTCAGAGATGAAAAATTATAAAAATAAGAATTCTGTTTTCTGTTTGTAATGCACACACAATAAGACACTACTATTCTAATATAAAAAAAAAATCAATTAACTCTACTGAACATAATAAAAAGTATGGGTGGGCGATATATGTCATGGTATTTTCGCGATAATTATACTCTTGGTGATGTGACAAAACATTGAATTAAAAAAAATATTTCAAGAATACACTACTGCAACTCAATGAAAATTAAATGTTGTTATTGCATACGTTATGAAATGGCACACTCCTAACTGAGATATTAATAAATACAAAACAATTATCAGATTTGTAATAATGAGCTTGTATTACTTTGCTTCATTTGTTTTATAGTGCTGACATGCCCTAATGTCTGAGATGCTGATTTTTTTTCCAGTGCAGTGGGTGAGGCTAAGCTACTTTTTGTCTGGCTTTTCTAATAGGCAACAGGTTTCAGTTAGTGTTCTGTGCCAAAAAATATTAAAAACATTTGAAAACATAAACTGCATGATTGTAATTGCAATTAACGCAGGTTCTGAAAGGGTTAACTAACCTCATACGCAGTAAGGTGCACACTGACATCCCGTATGTTAAATCTTCTTAGACAGGAAAAATGAAGTTCTGAAAGCATGCCTGAAACAAAAATAATGAGACACAAACACCAACATGACACACATATATTTTTTAATCAGAAACAGGGTTAATTATTAATAGAACTAAGCATATATGTATATTTAAAGTAAAGAACCATGGCATTAATCAAGTTTTCTCACTATGTCTGATGCTTTATTAACACTAAACTTGGTCAGTCCCACACTTAACCTTATTTAACCCACATTATACAACAAAGCACTTTAGTTAACTAACTTACTAACTAATACCTGTCTTGTAAACATTAGGTTAGCAAGCTATTCAGACGCCACAGATACGCTGTAATACCTTTTAAACGACAGACAGACAGCTGTAAAGCTGGTAATGATTATTCTGGGATATTTGACTGACAGAAGGTCGCTGCAGTTGCTCAGTATCTCAGGATATGTTGAGCAAGTCAAGGACAGGACTTACACCAGCTAACCTAGCACGCTAGCAGACAGGCTAACTACTAACAGCACAGCTAGCACAGCTCACAACATACAGCTGACTGAACCGCTAACTACACTGCTCATATTTACCCTCAGCACTGCATTAACACGCCCCACTCATCATAACTGAGGAATAAATCAGACTGCCTGGTCCACTTCATTCCAGATACCATTCATGTTTATATCCACCGCACGATTACAGTCACTCACAGCCGCCTCCTCCTCCTCCTTCTCCTCACTGTTCTGGTGGCGATGTTGACATCTAGTGGTCTAAACAAGAGCAAAAACCCCAAGGTTCGCACACACCGCACTGCCTGCAGTCTTTACACTGCAATCAACACAAAACAAGAAAAACAACACGTGAAATTATCTCATTTTAAAATAACACACCTTATTATTTTCTCTGATAATGTTTTTGTTATACTAAGCATGGTGTATGTGTGTGTGTCTATGTGTAAGATTATTTGATTATTTTAGGAATAATGATCTAAAACAATCCTATTTTTTATCTTATTTTAAGTAATTTGAGCTCAGAATAAGTACATAAGCACAATTCAAGTCACCATTTAGGCTATTCTGATCAATTTCTCCAAATACTAATAAAAAAAAAAACTTAGATTTTTGCTCATTTTAAAACTTTGCCAGTGCTTATTTTAAAGAATTCTCCTAAGAAAAACTGTCTTACCCCATTGGCAGATTTTTTTTTTGTTAATATAAGCATACTCACCTCCATTTACATATGTTTCATCTATATTTTGTCAATTATTTTTTTTTGCAGTGTAAAATAGATAGTCAGCAGGTACGGCTTTATTTTTTTACTTAAACTATTTCACTTATATCTTTTATGTTTGTTTTGGCTCATAAATAGAAAAAAATATATATAGAAATCTTAAGTCAACGGTTGTCACAGTATTCAGTGTTGATACTGTAGGGAAAAGCCTAACAAACCGTGATACTCCTTTAGATGTGCTTTGCACTGCAAAAAAATAAAAAATAGATTGTCAGCAGTATCGGCTTTATTTTTTTACTTAAACTATTTCACTTATATCTTTTATGTTTATTTTGGCTCATAAATAGAGAAAAAAACATGATACTCCTTTAGATGTGCTTTACACTGCAAAAAAAAAAAAAACTTAAAAATCTTAGCAGAATCTTAGTGAAATTATCTAATTTCAGGGCAATACATTCTAATTTCTCTGATAAGATTTATTTTGATTTACTAAGCATTGTGTATGTGTACGATTATTTTGCTTAATTTGGGAATAATGATCATTCACTTTTTTTTTACCTTATTTCACAAATTTGGACTCAAAATAAGCACATTCTAATTAATGTCTCAAAATTTAAACAACCAAAAAACAGTGTTTTTGCTTAATTTAGGTCTAATTTCACTTATTTTGAGACCTTGCTATTGCATATTTTATTTATAGCTTACCCCATTGGAAGATTTATTTTGCTTAACATAAGCACATTCGTCTCATTTTACATATATTTTGTCTAGATTTTACCAATTGACTTTGCAGCGTAATCTAGCTAGTCAGCAGTAATGGCTCTATTGTCCCCTTTAAAATTAATACTTAAACTATTTCACTTATATCGTTTGCTAATTTATTTCTGTTCTTTTTTCATATATATTTTGGCTCATAAACAGTGAGAAGAAATACAAATATTAAGTCAACGGTGGGCACAGTACTCAGTGTTGATACTGTGGAAAAGACTAACAAACCATTATACTCCTGTAGATGTGCTTTACACTGCAAAAAAATAAAACTAATCTTAGCAAGTGAAATTATCTAAGGCAATACATTTTGTCTTACTCTAGTTTTTGCCAATGGATATTTTGCAGTGTAGAAAGGATTATATTCTAACACTGCCTTGACTTTATTTATAAGACAATATTCAATATTTTATTTATTTATAATACAATATTCAGGACAATCTTAATATAAGTGGTAGAAGGGCTGGGACTAAATTAATCAATAGGAGTACGATGGTTGGTTAGATTTTTTCCCCAGTATCAACACTAAATATACATCAATTGAACTTAAATTAATTAGCAAAAAATAAAATAAATATAATTCATTTCATTGTTGATTTTAGAGGGGACAATAGAGCCATTACTACTGGATATATAGTTTACACTACCATTTGCAAAAATTACACAAAATATATGTATATATGTAAATTAAGTCTGCCAATGGGGAAAGCAAATTGCTCTTAGTACGATTTCCTAAAAGTCTCAAAATGATATCAATAAAATCAAGCAAAAATCTTGTTTTTTTTTTCAGTGTACTACTATATGATTATATTACTGTATTTATGTTTTGGAGTACTTTGTCTTTTCAGTGCAAAAAAACAGTGTCCTGTTTCCCTCTTTTAGTAGGTTCTAAAGTTTGTAGAACACGAATAAAGGAGCCATCACTTTTATCCATCCAATATGTATTACATCCAAACAATCAAACACATATATACTATACACACACATTGTTTTAAGGTTGTGCCCAAGGCCACAGATGGCTGTACTCATGCTCTATGTGTTTTATTGTGTAGGTGAGCACCACATTTGGGTTGTGGTAGGACAAAGAGACATCTGTGGTCCTTCCTGTAGACTTTGCTGCTGTATTACTGCTACTTTATTGGGTTGATCAGTGTGAAGGAATTGTGTTATAAAATGAGGTTTGTTAATATTTTCTCTGTAAAGCTGGTTTGTGACAACCTTTTTTTAGAAATAGAATTTAATTGAATTAGTGTCAGGTGTGCAGTGGCCTGAAGAGACTGGAGCTCAAACTACCCCAGTGGGTCGCGGAGAATGGGGCATATGTGCTGAACTTCAACAAAGGGTAATTTAAGAATGTCCAATATCCCAAATATTGTGAGTTTGACAGCTTTTTCTGAATTGCAGATTTTAGCAAGTCTTTGTATTGATGTTTACCTCTCTTTCCTGTCCATCTGTCTTTCTCTGACTCTGTCATAGCTCTGTACTCTCTTTCTCTTACTTATGCTCTTGCTCTCTGGGCTCTCTTCTTGTGTCTCCACAGCAGACATGGTTCTGCACTGCAGGCCTTTGCCATTGCCCTGTCTTGCTTTAAGGCCAGGAGATGAGCTCGACTCTCTCAGTCTCTCTGACCCATTCTGACCAACTGACCTGAACACAGAAGACAATCAAGATCCCTTATATATCAAGAACATCATCACCAGCCTTTTAATATATAAAAAAATCAATATCTTAGTGACAGTAATTTTGAACCATTACAGTAAGTCTGATTAGAACTGTCACTGTGGGTGTCATGGTTACTTATCACTGCCTAGACAACATTTTAACATTCAACATTATCTTAGCCTCATTCACAGTTAGTTTAACATATACACAAATATGTAACCTACAAACACTGTATTCTCAAGATACATCATGCTCTGTAGGTCAGTGGTAAAACGCAAAAATAGCTATAACACCTTATAACACCATGTCCATGAAGCATTTATTTCAAAAGAACTAATTTTTCAGGGAATGGAAAAAAAGGCAAGGACAAGTTATTGTCTCATTTTATTTCATCAACTGCACATACACACAAACACTAAGTAATTCATGAACAGGCAGAAATGCTGTTCTGATGGCAGAAGTCAATGCTTGTGTAGACATGTTGTATTTGATAGGCAATTATCAGGTAATACTGATAAATCAGCTCTTCTACAGTTGCACGAATGTGTTAACTATATTACAGTACAAGGTGTGTAACCATCCTGCAGCCTCCCAAAAACTCCAGTAATGCAGGAAATTGGCAGGATCATATCAACCTTGAATTCGTCCTATGGCAGAAAGCAGCACAGTATTTATGTCTATGTATCATACAGTATTAAACCAACATAATGATCCTCCAACAAACACTCTCATGTTTTTATTTACTAAAGCATATATTTATTTCAGCAGAGATGAGGGCCAGATCTTTTAGCAGTTTAATAATTTTCATGTTCAAACACATTTGATTTATCTTAGCAGTTAATTACCCGGTTATTTAGTTGTATTAGATACAGAAATCAGTAAACTGGACTGAACTTTGGCCCTCAGTTGCTTAGTTCAGGTTAAGATGATTCTCATTAGTTAGATACCTAATCTGGGCATTAAACTGCATTTACCAATAGAGGGACTAAGCTTAGTCTTGTATTACACAGCTTTGAATGGAGATTTCATATTGAAAAAAAAACCCTAGTCAATGATTAGGCTTAATTCCTGTCTGGAAAGATACCCAAAGTCTTTATTTGCTTAAACAAAATGAGGAATATTGTATCTTGATCTTGACGCCACTTTCTTAATTCCATCCTGAATGATTGGACCAATAGAAATGCTTCAAATTGAGCTATGATAAAATCTTAATAAATTAAATCAAAGTAAATCAGGTTTATTGGCACATCAAACTAACAGCAGGTGTAAAAGTGAGTTGATAGTCCTTTTTAGTAGTTAGAACACAATAAATACAAACAATACAAATATAGGATATAGACACAAGACAAACACAATACTGACTGGAGATATATATATATATATATATATACATACCGTAACAGCCATAACATGAAAATTATATTAAATAGGTCCCCCTTTGCTTTCAAGTAAATTATATTTGTCAACAATTCAATACTGGAGTCTGGAGTTCACAGAGAAGTCAGTGTCCAAGCTTTCTTTTAACCATCATGTCAATTAAACAGCACACTCTTCTTACATTTGACCATATTTTTATTTATTTTCAATTTATTAGTATTTATTTGAGTGTTACATACATGCATAAGTTTGGAGAGACGTGTGTGTGGGATGGTGTGGTGGTGTTCTGCGGCTGAGTGCGGTAGGGTGTGACCCTGGTGTTATGAAGAAGCCGTTCCCTCTCACTACGGCGGCCTGATTCACAACACCAGCTGACCCGCCCTACCAGAGCATCCTTCTGCTTCTCACGTCCTGTTCCCCTTCAGATCTCAGCACACACTCACCTGTCAATCACACACACAGACAAACCAGACTCAGTACCGTCACATATCAGTGCACAATAAAGACAAGAGCAAATCTTATTCAATCAGACACAGTTAGCAGTTCATCACCTGAGACTTAACTCAAACACAATTATGTTTCATTTCCAATTACTATTTGCTTTATTTATCTGTTTGTTTAAAATCCCCAATGTACAGATGAGCTGTGTATGTGAGAAGAGAAGGTGGAACATTTTTGTTCATGGATTGTAATAAAACCATTAGAAAACGCCAGCAATTTATATCATTGTATTTTAATACAGATGTGCTCATAGAAATGCAAAGTGCAGGACTGCTTGGAATAAAAGCTCACAATTACCTCTATAATATAGTAAATATATACATAGTATACACAGTAAACTGTAATATAACTCTACTATATAGCTCTGTATTAACCTTTACAATGTATTTTCATCCTCCTATAAAGATTTTGTTATGACAGTGGCAATATATCACACACTCAGACACCTGGGGCTCTACAGCAGTAATCCAGCTGTTATGCTGCTACTGAAGGGATGCTTTCTGTCAAAAGAGAGTGTGTTGAGGTCAGTGCAGCTTGACAGCTCTGCGTAGCAAAGTGCAAACACTCTGAGCTCACAGTTTAAAGCTGACCTCATGATTCTATTACTAGAACTGACCCTGAAAGGTTGATTCACACTGTAAAGTAATACACACACCTGACTGTGATAATATTATTATAATCATTATCATGATTAATGACTCTTTCGGCTGCTTAATTAAACAGGATGTTCAGGAGAGACCTGTGATTCATACATATCCTCTCATAACTTTTTATAAGTGGTTTATTATTAGTAATGACAATAGTATGGCAGGGAAGAATCTAACACATACAACGGTGTAATAAAGGGAGCATCTTTTTGTACTCACAATTTCTGATAATGATCACACAAATATTTCTCAAAAGTTACATTCTTAAATGCCTAAATAACTTTCGCTACTGTCCTGGGAAGGCTTTCTACTAGATTTTAGAGCATTTCTGTGAGGATTTGATTGCATTTATTGGTGAAATCAATTGTCAATTCTTGGGAGGCTTTTAGGCCACACCAGATATTAGGCATGGTACTGGTAAGTTCATGTTTATCTGCTTCAGAAAATACTACTGTATTGGGACTAGACAAGCTGTGTCAGAATTAATGGATACAACTTAAAGCAGGTAAATGCTTTCAACATAAGGGGTGTCCACAAACATTTGGACATCTTCTACGCAAACAGTCTTTGTAAGTCTGCTAAATGCTATAATAGTAACTGTAAAATGGACTGTTTATCTAAATTGGCTTCATAGCTGAAAATCTAAATTTTATTAAATTAATTACATTGGAATTAAGCAGTTTCTTTAAACAAATTTTATGTTTATTTCCTATTAAATAATCAGTGTTCTATTTAGCTCCTGTTTCCTGACGCTCTATTATTCTGCCATTTGCCTGCCTCGTCTTTATGCTCAACAGGCCAATCCATGTTAACTCCTGCCCAGTCGATCATGTCACAGCAGCGAATAATATACAGGCGATACGTTTCTGCCTAATCCAGTTTCAGCATCTGCTCTGCCTTTTTCTGCTCAATCTAGTTGCGACAAAGCCCACATGAGGGCTTTTGTGCCAGGAACTTCTTTAAGGTTTCAATTAAAGGGCAAGGGAGGTGAGTGGTGGCTCTTGGATGAATGCCAGTGTCCTTCAAACAAAGAATGTCACAGCATTATGCCAAAGCCAATGGCCGAAAATGCAGAAGCGCTCGTGCCAGGGATCTGACTCTGAGGCGTGCCAGAGAACCAAGGCTGCATAGTGTCTGGAGCGTTGTATGTATTTGTCAGAGAGTGCCATGTAAAGCATGCCTAGGTTGTGCCTAGCTATACAGAGATAGGCCTGACTTTTCTTCCTGCTCTCCACCAGCAGCCTTTGAGGATAGTAATTGCTCTGGTTGATGTACACTGAGTTTAATTTTCAAAATCCTTCAGGCCACACAGCCTCACTGAATAGCTATTATTAGGCCCTCCAGCCTCTTAGATGCTACACAGCGCATCCTAACACAGAGCTGCGGTGAGGCGTGTTCCATTTTCAGTGTGGAATTTCTGCAGATCAGTCCACACAGCGGACAGCCTGGACCATGGCGGCTTCCTGGTGAAACACCAGCTGCTGTCTTGACGGCCTGTCTGATAGATCAACATCCTCTAAGTCATCTCTTTCTCACTGTACACGTCCTCATTTCCGCACACTTCCTCTACATGCCAGCAGATACTCTGGCTCATGTGTTAAAATGGAAACCTGTCATTGGCAGCTATAATATTTCATAAGCACTACATTATTGCTTAGTCACAAAAAGAATAATAATTAGTGTAAGTACATTTCAGGGTTAATGTGCTTTTTAAAAAATAGAGGTGATACAAAGGGATATTTTAAAAATGCCATAGAAGAACCATGTTTTTTGTAAAAGAGGTCAGTAAATGTGAAGAACTTTTTTTTTTAGACTTTAAACCTTGAATCTTAAACTTGATCATTTACAATTCAAACATCTCTATTATTCTCTAGCATAATGCTAGACAGTGCCTTACATTTTTAAAGTGTTGACCAGTTGGACTGGGCTGTTTATTGGCAAAAACATGTGATACATTATGTACAATATATGTATCACATACAGTGGATACAATTCAATATAATGCAATATATTGCAATACTGATAACTATTTAATATAATATATTAAATCTAATATAGTATATTAGATTAAATATATAATATTTTATATTAATGTACTTTGTTTTTCATAAAAAAAACTTTCATAGTATTAAAAGACACAATCATATAATATACAAGGTAAAAGGACATTGCTATCTAAAAAAATAACAAAAAACAAAATGAACAACTGCCATCAATTTTTCCAGTTCTTTGATGTATCAATATTTTCTTACACCCCTACAATAGAACTGAAACAAAATGAGTTAGAAAAATCTTGTTACATCACAAGTTCATATTGTTTTACTTTTTGTCAGCAAGATAAAAAGTATTTTTATGAAAATTAAACTTGCAATTCATGAAATACAGTCTGAAACACTGCGATCTCAATAAAGCACGTTGTACTCACGCAGGCTAGATAAAAAGAATGTCTATCATTATTATGTAAGTAGGCTACCATAAACATTTGAGATGTTCAGCTGGCATTAAGCATTCAGATAATATACTTATTCAAATAATTAAGTCAGCATAATAGTGGGTACTTTTGATGTATTCGGCTGATTGCGTTGTTTTCTTCTTTTACCTTGGGGAATTACACCTTGATTGAATGATGCATAAAATTCCTGTTCAAAAAAGCAAACTCTGCACGGACTGCTAATGACTTTAGTTAGCAGTTGAAAGCTCTCGGGGTTATGAAGCTGAACGCCGCTGTGTGTGTGTGTGTGTGTGTGTGTAGGGGCGGGGTGGGGGGGGTTTCTGAGCAGACTATGGCTAGTTACAGTGCAGGGTTCAGAGGGCTGACAGACTCTCCTGGGTGCTCCAGACAGTTGCTTTCAGTCAGCAAAAAGAACAGGGCCACCCACAGGCTGCGACTGCGCACATGAAAGATAGCTTAGACACCCCACTGGAAATCAGACATTTAGATCAATCATAATCACTGTCAGAGGACAGAAGACCGACAGACAGACTGAAAATGAAAGTGAACTTTGATCTGGCTTCAACAGAGTAAATCTGAAGTCTTTATTCATAAGGATGTGAGGGAATCTGCACTCGCTGTAGTACAAGATGACTTGTGATGTACTGATTTATGATGAAAATTATGTAAAATCACCTAAATATATATATATTTTTGTTTGACTGTACCAAAATGAAGTTTAACCAATATATCCTCATGAGACCCAAAAAGGGTTTTGGTATTTAAATTTGAGATATATTAGGGGTGGGGATCACAGGGCATTGTACAATACGATATTTTCACAATAAGTTGCCCACAATAACAATGATATTACGATACTGTGATTCTGCTGAGTGTTTGGATTAGATGTCTGTGTAGAATTTGTCCTGCTCCTAAGCAGGTCTGAAACGCAGTGCCACATAGTCCACATAGTCCACAAATAAATTCTTCAATATTTCAGAAATAATATAGCGAGTGGACACCAACTATATGATGACTTGTGGAGATTGTAAAAAGATTTCATGAGCCCAGTGGGAATGCAGAATTCTAGTTTGGAGTGATCAGAAGGTCAGAAGTTTATGCTCAGACTTAAATAATTATAAGTCCTCCTCCACCTGCTGTCCACTATAGAGGACATTGAATAAAAGCTTTGAAAGGGTTAAATACTGTACATTTCTGAAATCTTACAAGATTAAAGTTTAGTATATATTAAAGAAACTACTTTGTTAATAGCAACAATAAAATATTATTTTGTTGCCATAAGATACAAAATGTATCATGTGAAATGCCATCACTTTGACACTACAGGAGGAATCAAACTGATTCTATAATTGGTGCTTGATTTATATATAGTCATGGTCACATATCCTGAGAAGGATGTGTTGCTCTTTACTAAACTTTATTGCAACAGTTTATAACAGTGCTACAAATGGAATAAACATCAATCTCTTTATTAATTAAAGGGCTAATAGTATTACACACTGATTTAATTCATAGATACCATGTGTCATCTTGCATATATTGAGATGAATTGCATAAATACTGTAAATCGACTTGCACTGCTTTTGCATATCCCTATGCGCCATGATGTACCTGTGTAGGTAGGCTTCAAGTAAACTGTTGCCGATGTTTCTGTAGATTGCGGAAAAAAATGCATCAACATTTTGCATTGGCATGCTAATATCTTTCCAAACATACGGAAATATGAATCAAAATGTAAAGCAGGATTAACTTCTGGCATGTACCTGAGCGATTTTATAAACTCAATATAAAATATGGTAAACAAGTCTTTGTGTGTATGTGGATGCAAGTTTATATATTTTTATGGGTGTGTAGGTTTGTATATGTGTATGCGCATGCGTGTGGCCTGTATATATATATATATATATATATATATATATATATATATATGTGTGTATGTGTGTGTGTGTGTGTGTGTGTGTGAGATTGAGTTTGACGGTCATTTAGAAGGGGAGCAGAGCTGAGACTCTTATCAAGCCTGCTGCAGCTGCTGAAGGCAAACTGCACAAGTGACAGAAAAAAAAACGATGAGGAAATAAAGGTGAAAAAAATTCCATCAGTCTCTCTGACTCACACACACACACACCTGGCTCCTGACGCTTCAGATGCAGAGTCTGTTGATGGACATTTCCTTGCCATAACCTAAAGACGGAATTCAGGTTGGTTCTTCATGTTCTGCACTATAACTGTCCAGCTTGGAACTTGATGCTAACTAGTAACGGCTACATACTGGCTAATGTAAGACCTGTATAAGACTGACAGCTATTAATGATGATGTGCGTAATGTAAATCAGTGCACAGAATTGATCTGTCCCATGCATCAGCAAGAAATGCAGTAAATTTGATGGATTTTAATGTGCTTTTATGTTATTACATTCAAATATTTTGCAGCAATATTACAGTGTTATTTTGCCAGCAATTGTGCTGACTGTGTTATATACAGTATGTGTAGAGGTTCCAGATTTCTCCTGGATGGTCCTCACCAATGCATGAATGTGTGCTATTTTATCACCAGCCCACCTGATTGACATTTTAAAGCACTGACTCTCTGGAGATGTTTTAATAATTATACAGTGATATAATATTGCAAGTTTTTGTACTGATATATTGGTATTTATTTTAACAGTGCTATTTTATTCTAATTTTCCACATATCTCCAATACTTTAACACAGTACAGTACTACAGGCAATTCGCAGACATTTAAATTAAATAAATTTAATGCATTATTTTTAACACAGTGGAAATCAGCGATTTAGACCAGTCATAATCTCTTGCTTTAATGATCTTGCTTTAACACATTAATTTAGTTAAATTCATGATGATCTGTAATATATTGGTAAACAGTATGATGACTTACATAGTGATCTTAACTAGTGATCTTAACTTGACTTCTGCCTTGTAATATCATTTACTTGGGAATAACACTTCATAACAATATTTATACAAAGAAAAATAAATAAAAAGCGTCCTACTTTCTTATATAATTTCACATGAATATTACTATTATTATAAATTCTAATATCAATGTTTTATTGAGCAAATAAACACTTACTACCCTGATAAAGGGCTTCTTTATTCTGATTTTCAGGTGTACCCGGAACTATTACACAGTACTGTACATTTTATTGAGATAAAAGTGCAAAGCAGACATTTGAATCAAATAAAATTCAGTGCTTTTTACAGTTAGAGGACACCCACCTGTGTGATCTTGAGACTTCTGGCAAGTTAAAGAGCTGAAACGACAAAAGAACAATAAACAAACATTAACATAAAACTGAACACATTCTGTTAATATATAAATAGGTTTAACCAAAAAGACGGCTATACTACTTTTTGCACTTAGAGGATGAATGACTCATGACTGAAATTTCTTGTGTTGTTACCCGTGTTAAAATTAAGGGCAGATTTTTGACCAGCAGTTCTTTTTCACAGTCCTGTGTCCTCAAACTACATGAATAAGGGTTCCAGAAAATGCTCTTTGAGCAAATCTAGGAAATACCATTTTGATTTCTTAAAGAAAGAGTTTTTAAAGACTTGTAAATAAAACAAAGTTTAGTCCAGTTACATGACTGACAACACCAGCTAGTGGAATAGCAACAAGCTAGTTATGTCAATATCCAGTGTCTGAGAGTCTGAGTAAAATGTTACTTTGCTATTACATTATAGGGAAATGGCAAAAAAAACATGTTTTCACTACAAAAGAGAAATTTTCCTGAGAAATTAATTAATTTTAATTAATTTGATAGTCTGTACTTATTGTTTTTTTGCTCTTGTTTAGATTTTAAATGGTTGTTAAAATTCTCATGTCCGCTTTATGATTTGTTCTGGGTTAAGTGGGCAGTGGCTTGCAAAAGTTTAGGAACCCTTCTTTTATGGCATCACTCACATAAGAGTGTAGTCATACCTGACCAACTACCAACTAGTAAGCTAAATAACTAACATTTTGAGTGTTGAACTTTGGTTGAGGACAGTTTAATACATGCAATTGAGTCAACATCCCTGTTTGGACCCGATCCAGCGGCTGCAATGGAAAGGGAGGGGATGCAGTACTGAGGCGGGAAGTCATTTCTTGTATCTATAAGGATTCTTCTATATCACAGCAGAAGGCCGTTGCTCATTAAGGACTAGAGGAAGCCTTGTGACGAGCTACTGGTCTGAATCAGACTGCATGCATTAACCAGTTCCTCTGTGAGCACACTCAAACAGAGTGTGCACACACACACACACACACACACACACACACACACACAAGCACACACACTTTTCTGCCTGCCGGCCCTGTGGTCTCTAGGCTGTCAGTGAACACATGGCCGATAGTTACGGTCCCTTCTGAACGCTTGCTATGCAGAGTGACTGTACCATGCACACACACACTCTCTCTATGCACCACAACACTCTCTCTCTGTCTCTCTCTCTTTTTCTCTCTCTCTCTCTCTCTCTCTCTCGCTCTTTCTCTCGCTAATCAGAAGGTAGGATCAAACAGCAGGGGATAACAAAGGTATCTTCTTCCTTCTTCTTCTTCATCTACTCTGCTAGGTTTTCTCTCTCTGCTGTAAGCATGACGGGCAAGTTTGGCCTCCAGGAACAAAATGGCCGGCTTTTCTTCCTGGCAAATCGTGCAGCAGAAATATTTGAGAGAGTGAAATATAATAAATGTGACATCTATTCTAATCTAACTTTAAAACCGATTTGTCGCTGTTGTTCTGTTTGTGCTGTGTCTCTAAGCAGCTCAATCTGGACTGTGTGTGCTGCTGTCTCTGAGTTGCTGAGTATTTGTGTGTTTGGCAGGCGTGGCACTGCAGCAGTGATAGAGAGAGAGGAAAAGAGAGAGAGAGAGAGGGAAAGAGTGAGAGAGATATATAGAGAGAGGGAGAGAAAGAGAGAGAGACCTTCCCTCTGCTTGGAGCGTAGGCCACTTGGCTCGGTTTGCTCTGTACAGCGTGACAAAGACACGTACTCACACATACACGCACACACTCGCTGAGGGAGTTTTACTGTGCATGAAGTGCACTGACAGAGCCGACTGGAAAGGAAAGGAAAGGACAGGAGGGGGAAGGAAGAAAGGACAGGAGAATTGAGCGGAAGAGAGCGGCACAGAAACCAGCGACGGCCTGCGGAAGATGTCAGCGAGTTGCTGAATGGAAGAGGATGAAATGAAAGAGACAAGACTAAAGAAACAAAAAATTGCATCACAAAATTAATCTGGCACTGCATCACAAAAAGCTAAAATTCTTAATGCAAATGAAAAAAATATATATGTTTGATGTATTTTAGTGTTACTCTGCATATGTGCAAATACTGCGTTGAAAGAAAATCCTAAATTGATTTTAAATGAGAGACCACTCAACTTAAAACATTAGTGTAATGTATTGTTTAAAATTAAATCTATCTACCTACCTATCTACTTACATGGTATGGACAAAAGTTTTCAGAAACCTGAGCACTCATTGTTTTTTCCAAAATCAAGAGTACAAAAAAAAGTATACTTCCTAACTACCTCTACTCTCCGTTAATTTTTTTCTACTAGATTATGAAGCTTTGCTGGGATGGTTTGATTGCGTACAGTGGCAAAACAGTTTATGGGGTCAGTTTATGATGTCTATATATAGCTATCTAGTTATCTATATATCTATCTATATATCTAGCTATCTATTAGTTTAAGATACATAGAAGAAAAATGAACTCTAGATATTTTAGAGAAAAATTATATATTTTTAAATGTAAAATAAATTAACTTCATTTAGGAAGACAAACCGATCTGACATTATACATATCCTATACAGATTCTTTCAATACCTGTATATACTATTAAGAAACTATTAAATAACTAATTATATAGACAGATAGAAAATCCTAAAGAGCCTGATTTCACTGTATTCTACTGAACTACTAAATGCAGCATATAGGTCTGAAGTGAAACTGCAGTGTTCACAGGCACTCTGTCTGTCTCAGTCAAAGCCAGTAGACAAATCGCAGGCAGAGGTAGTAGCAGTGCATTAGGAAGTCCATTAAAACTTTGCTTTTCTTAATTAGCCCTGCTAAGATTATGAGTTCCCCTGTGGGCTTGGCAAAATGCAAGTCATTCTGCAGTCTCCCCACCCATCCAACCCCATCACCATCATCATCATCATCATCAGCGGAAAGAAGGAAAGAAAGAAAAAAAAATCCATCTGACATTACTGTCTTAAGGTGCGTATTTAAATGATAACATCTATAATACGCTGAAGCTCCATTTAGACAGATAGGAGGCTGAAGACACATAAAGGACGGTAAAGAATAAGGCAGTTCCTCTTAATAAATATAAAAGTTCTTATATTACTCCACCAGAACGTGAACACTGCAGACATCATTAACTCACATGTAATGATTAGCAATTAGGGCAGACAATGGGCTGCTAAATATGTCAGAAATGATGTTCCATCTGTCAAAGAGCTTCCACTACTGAGCGTGCATTTGTCTAGAGAGCAAAATGTCATTGGCATTTGTCATTTTGACTTTTTTATTTCAGTTAAAGCATTTAAAAGACTGGTGTCTGTATGGAGGCTTACTACTGTATGAGAGGGCTATTTTAAAACTGCACTTTTATATTTTAATTTAATATAGAATATTATTGATAGGCTCCTTGATATACATAATACAGTTCCAGTTGTACAGAAACTGTTTATCATATTTATTTATTTATGTATGTATGTTGGTGCATGTGTGTGTGTGTGTGCTATCAACACATACATAGTCATACTGTTATGAATTAACTTTGTAAATTTTGTTAATTTGGAAATACTGATTCACAATCTTGTCAGAAATCTAAATATCTTGCAATTTTTTGCAGTCAATAGAAATAAATGTCATCAGTTTTTAATAAATAAAATATCTTTTTATTTAAAAATATCCTATTTGTAATGGATCAATTTGTTTCAATTTGAATTTCACTATTCAAAGCAAAAATGGTAAATAAGGCTCAAATAATATGACTAAATTAATAATCACATAAACTATTTCTCTAATCACTTATCACACAACTCTGGTCCAGTGAAATTTTCATAAATCAGTTATTTTCTAATCAGTTCATTAAAAAAAATTAGTCTACATATAAAATAGACTGAAAATATATAACACTCCCCTACAGTCGCAGTAATGTTAAAGCAAAAGCTTTTTGTAGTGAGTTCTGTAATGAATCTGACAGAACGGCTAAGAAGTGCTGAGATTTCTCAGCAGATGAAGTAAATCATGCTCTGGCTCCAGAAGCTAAAGCAGAAACAGCCCCTTTAGTCAATAAAAGCAGGGTGATTTAGTTAGAGTTGACTAAAGGGTTCATGGTGTATTTGATTGATTTAAGTGTGAACACAGTGCCAGCAGAGAGCGGGCGAGCGAGCTGAGGAATTAAAGGAAGAAAGAAAGGCGGCACACTGTCGCTGCTGTACTCCCTCAAAAGAGCTATTGGCATGCCAGGGTTGCCCTCTCCCACCATTCACTCCTTCTCTCTCTCCCTCTTCTTCCCTCTCTTTCTTTCTTACACACATACACACTTTGACACAATAGACACGTGGCCACTCTTCTACCTGCCAAGCTACACAAAGAGAAGAGAGAAAAATACGGCCTTCAATAGAGACGACTGTCTGCTCCAGATTACCGCGGGACCAGGTCCGGCTGCTTCACACACAGTAAACCCAACAAAAACTCAAATATCAATCAAATATTGCTGAGATTTGTACAAAAAAACCATCACATTTCACACAATTACACAACAGGATTTGTTATGGGCTTTCTAATATATCTTAAACCTTATTGAACTAATCTATTACTACAATCCAGAGAAAACATAAGATACAATTTATATTATATAAGCTATAAAATGCTGCCCTGTAAATGACACTATATAGTCAACAAATTTTATTTTATTTATGTTTAAATGGAAGCAACATTTTAAAATTATGGCAGTAATTTCTTTCATTGCACTTTACTTTAATAATAGTTGTTATCTTTCAATTTATTGCAGTTACGCTGTGATAAATTGATTGACATGATGCAGAAATAGAAATTTACATGGTGTAGCAAAATATAATTTTCTCAAGACAAATACATAAATACAAAGAGAAGTTCATAAACTAAAATGCCCCCAAATTAATTGGCTGTAATTATGTTTGGTTAGGTAGTGAATGATGACAATTAATATAAATATAATGTAATAATATGAGAGGTATTTAATAAAGCAATAAGCACATTCATTATGGCTCTGTACTTACCATACTGATAAGACAGTGGAAATGGCTCCCATCTCTCTGCTGAACTAGAGAAAAAATAGAAAAGAGAATTTGAAGTAAACATATTACATTTTTGAATATAACTAAATATTTATAAAATAATTTTCTGTTCTCTAAAGTAAGATGTATTTCTTTATTTCAGATTGCTGTAAAAATGTACACTTTAAATACAGAATAAAGACTGCAATAGAATATAATTATGCATTTATTCTTATGTTAATTTCTCTCTCCTTTTTTACTTTTTTTTCTTGTTTTCTACTATTTTCAAAATTTACATTACATTACTGCTATTCAGAATTACTTTCTATTTTAAGTAATTATTATATTAATTATTATAACAATTATTTTAATCCAGTAAAGCAAATAAAAACAAATGCTCTCTTATTTTCTAGATAAAAAAACAGGATTTTTTAAAAATAGAAAGATAGACTTAGGATAGATGTTGCAAAGTGAATGTACAGAGAAAAGCTTGGAAGAAATAGCCACACACACACACACACACACACACACATTATGTATAGAGAAGAAAGAAACTACTTCTAACCTCATTTCCTTCTTCCTCTCCTTCACTCCTCTATCCTATTATTCCCCCTTGTCCTCCTTTTATCCCTATCCAAAGATGTTTTTCCTTTAAACTTATTTTACATTGTACTTGACTATTGTAAGTCGCTTTGGACAAAAGCGTCTGCCAAATGTAATGTAATGTAATGTAATGAAATCTTCACTAGAAGATGATTAGAGAAGATGGAGGGAGGGAAGAAGGATGGAGACAGGCATTCAGGAGAAGAAGAGATGATGAATAAGGGTAAAGAGAAAGAGAAAGAGAGAGAGAGCAGGCCGGGCACGGTAAGGCCGTTCAGCTGCGCGGTTCCAGTTTCCTCACCGTGCCGATGGGTGGACAGCGAACAGGCCACTTTCACACAGATAATAGTGTCATTAATCAGCCCGTCGGTGCCTGGGCTCATTATCAGATGTAGGCCGTATGATTATGCTCATTGATTGAGCTGAAATATTCACTCGCTGTTCTGACCTGGCCCACTCAGACCTGTTCCGGCCCGATTGTTTATTAACTGACTAATTGATTTGAGGAGGAGAGCTGACAAACTAGACCTGGAATAATTCTCCCTTTAGCGGCACGGCTAGAGCCGCACTGACAGGAACAAATGAAGCTTTTCTTTGAAAACCATTTATGTATGGATTTACACGGATAAAGACTCGTACTGCCAACAAAATGCTTTTGATTTGTCCTCATGTGTTATGGGATGATAAAGTAGTCTACCTTATCGCAAAATGACCATGGACTATGTGGTGGAGATGATGCCCCTGAGAATGTCAAAGCGTTTATCTGAACTATGAATTAGAAGGGCTTTCTTAGTGGAAGCCTTTTCATCTGCAGGGGGTGTTCAAGTATATTACTAACATTACTATATTACTATATTAACAAATACTCAGTTTCTGAATCACTTTCTTTAATTTTGCTATTTATATGTATGTTTCAGTAAAATGAACATTGTTGTTTTATTCTATAAACTACAGACAACATTTCTCCCAAATTCCAAACAAATATATTGTCCTTTAGAGCATTTATTTGCAGAAAATAAGAAATGCCTGAAATAACTTAAAAGATGCAGAGCTTTCAGACCTCAAAGAATGCAAAGAAAATAAATCAATATTCTGTGCAATAACCCTGGTTTTTAATCACAGTTTTCATGCATCTTGGTATGTTCTCCTCCACCAGTCTTACACACTGCTTTTGGATAATATTATGCCACTCCAGGTGCAAAAATTCAAGCAGTTCAGCTTGGTTTGATGGCTTGTGATCATCCATCTTCTCCTTGTTTAAATAACAGATGTTTTTAATTTGGTAAAATTAAAGAAACTCATCATTTTAAGTGGTCTCTTATTTTTTTCCAGAGCTGTATATAAAACCACCTCAAAAATTTAAAGTGACTTTTATATTGTCTGTTTTTGTCAGTGCATCAATAACAGTGCTTTTAAACACATACAGCAGACTGTGACAGGTGATGGAATGTAAATTGAGGCTAACTAATAGGTGTTTCTGATGAAATAAATAAATAAATAAAGGATATGCTACAGTGGCCCAATATGAATCTTATATATGATATTTAAAAACATATTTACACACACAATATTTAATATCGGAATGTTTTAACAAAATGTAACAGCAGAACTACATTCTTAATAACTGATATTCTATATTCTATATTCTTTGATGCATAGTACAGTGATTTTTATTCAGTTTATGCAGGACTAAAGTGACTTATTACAAGTTGCTTATCTGGAATGAAATGTACAGTTGGGTCAGCGTTCTTTAAGAACTGATGATATTATCAATGTGCTTAAAACAAGCATATTGTCAATATGATAATAAAATTGATCACAATATAGTAAAATATGTTTATTTTGCCCACTTCTATGATATGCTAATATAAAATTTGACAGGCAGAACAAATTGGCAAAAAATTATACGTCTCCTAAACTATCATTAATTAAAAGTGCTTTGCCTGACAAGTGTGATTTGCATTATTTTATTATTCTACTGCAATAATAATATCACTATACCGGGAACAAAAATTATATTAAAAATGTAATAATATTGGCTATCACAATAATTTGTGGGGCAATATATCATTCAAACAGAAATAGTTATCATGGCAGGCCTATTGACAGTTTTCTGTAGTGATGAATAAAGTAATGTTAAGTCATCTTTTGGTTTCCAATATTATATTAGATACATGTACTTGATTTATGGATTTATGAGCATTAGAGAATGACCATGATTTTATGTAATTTAACCCTACTGAGCTGTAAAATAAAATCTGAATGACTCATCTTGCTCCTCTTCATTACTGTAAATACATGAACATTAACCTTTATGTGGCTGTAACAGATTCTGTGCAATAAAGCACCTTTCATAAAGACTTTTCTACCACTTCAGCTGTTGTGTTACAGATTTCATTCTCATTTTTTTATCATCTCATCTATATGTGTAAATGGATGGACTATTATGAGAACAGTGTCAAATCATGGTGTTTATAATTCTTCTCTTCTGACTGATACGTCCAAATGAAACCAAATGAAGAAGAGGAGAACAGAAGCACACTTAGCCAACTGGACCAAGATAAAAGAATATCAGTCCTCTCAACCTCTCAAAATTAGGATGGGAAATTGGGGCAGTCAAAAAGGAAACATTAATTTTACAGAATTATTGTAAAGCCCCAGGGCAGACACCAAATGATTGCCGCCTGTTCCAAAAAAAAGCTTGGAAATATAGCTCAGCGGGCAGACTAGGCCAACTGTCCTCTTATGTACACTCACACACACACGCATACACACACACAAAAACTGTAGAGAAAGCGTCAAACGACAGCAGCAGAGCTGAGCAAGTTTGACCTATTAAAAAAGGTTTGATTACAAATTAGATGAATTTGATCTGTTTTTGCCAATGCTCATTCATCAATCTATTCACTCTTACCAATAGTTATGGGACAGGAACTAATATTGTGTTCCATTTGGAATCATTGAGAATGACTTTAATGATTTCCTGACCATATGTGACACTGTGGATCGAGGAATGTTTAATGACCACACAGCTAAAACTGAAAGGGAAATGTCACATCCTAGTGTTGTAATACTGGACCAGTTTTACCGGTCTCATCGCTCACCTCTTATCTCATTTGTCTTTGGTCTTGAGGTAAAATTGACTTGGAAATTGAGATTATGTATAAAATAAAATAAAAAATCATTTATTTTATATCAGATTTACCTTATTTTATTTACCTTTATGTTTTTTTTATTTCTGTCATTTTATTCTATTATACTGAATTTAAGCATTTTGGAAAGACTGCATTGCATTATAATAATAATTAATAATAATTTTAGGCTACATATTATTTAATGTTTAATTATTTAATGTTTTATTATTTAATATTTTTTTACAAAATACATAATGAAATGTAATATTACTTAATAGGCCTGTCAAAATAGCACTTTTTGTGGACGATATATTGTCCCAGAAATTAACTCGAAAAATAATATCATTAGCATTATATCATATAATAAATGGCACATGATATAAGTTTAAAAAGAACAGAATAACAAAGTAAAAAAATGTACATCCTTTTAAAGAAAAGAACATTTTTATGAATCATATTTTGGGAAATATATACTTTTTCTTCACCTACTGCAGTCTGCACTGTGTGTATGGTGTCACAGGAATTGATGCACTGGTCATTTAAAACCTGACTGACTAAAATACTGTACAGTGCTATATATGTGAATGAACATACAAATAAGCACAATAGATGATATAACAACTATCAAATATTACTATGGTCATGTGCAAAAAATATATATAATAATTCATTCTTTCTTCTCATCCATCCAACTCCTACAATTCACACTGCCTTGCCATGAGCACATTGGCCTGTGTACAACCTCACTCACAAGTTACCACTTCACAGCTTACTCAGATGTGAGCATTTCCAAGCTTTTCCCTGAGGTAACACTGCATGATCAGTTTCTATACTGCTATGTGTATCTGTTATGTGTGCTGCTTCTATATCTGTTTTTGTTTTATATCTTCTACATCGGTTCTATATTTTTATAAAGTGCAGTGAAGAGGAGAGGGAAGATATTAGAAAAAACAGTAAACCGGTCTACTCTGGAGCCTCTTCAAAATTCAACCTGGCTCTGTTGGTTCCCCACTGGAAGGCCTGTCAATCTAAAAACACTGATTTATTTCATTATTTATTCATTCATTTACATTCCCATTTACATACCTACTCCTTCACCTGCTCTTAAATGATAATCTGTCTAAGAGCGAGGGGAATTAGTAGGGGCTAAGTGTAGCACTCTTGTGTGTGTGTGTGTGTGTGTGTGTGTGTGTGTGCGTGTGTATATGTATGCCTGTGTGCATATAGCACCAACTCAGAGACATTTTCAGAGACAAAATGGCTGATGTCTGAGCATCGTGTTTAGCAGCAAGTCTCCATTTGCATGAAGGTGAGGAGTCTAAAGCGTCCGGCTTTGTTTCTACATTAGCTCCATTAGCGCGAGTAAACAGCATGTGTGCTTATAGAGGGCCCCGCGCTCGCAAGAGGAAACAAACCGTGAGGCGCAAGTGCAAGCAACCGAGCCGCAAATGCAAAATTGCTGACACTTTGCGACTAAGTTTGTGGCCGGCAGCAGAAAAATCTCCTGGTGTGAAGGCAGAGGTGTGAAATCCATTTAAGAGTGCCGCGGGCAGAAAGATTGCCGTGCTGTCGAAAAGCACCTCTCTAAGGTAGCAGAGGAACAAGCCCCATGTGTGTAGCCTGGCGGTGGTAGTAGCGATGGTGAGGGGGCTATTTGTGTGTTAATGAGGGCTTGTGTTGGTGTCGAGACGGTGAGGCGGTGTGGATGTGTAGAGTTCCGGTGTGAAGCCTGGATCTGACCGAGAGTATAACAGGGAGCTAATTCAGATTCCACTATCACAGCAGAAAGCATTACGAGATAGCAAGGAGCTACCCCTCAGGATTATGGAGTCACAGTGATGCTGGGTTTACCAAAATCTTCCCTCTAAACCAGTTATACACACACACACACACACACACATACACACAGATCTCAAGTGCACTTTATGGCATTTCCCTATAGTAAACCAACATCTTTGTGTTTCGCCCAAAGGGCACCCTCACAATTTCTTTAATTTCTCATCCTTCTCTCCATGAAAACATTAATTATCCCCACGTTGTAATCGCAGAATGCTCTCATCACCTATATAATGCAAACTGCACACAATTTAGGTACGTGTAACTAATTCTCTTAAGCTATAGCATGGTAATAGCAATTTCAAACCATGAACATCATCAATTACGCCAGTCTTTCAAGTTTTCTCTTTTAATCAGGACATTTTATGCCCTACGTGTCCATTAATCGTCCCTGCAAATCCTCAGGGCACAAAATGGCGGCCAAACAAACAAACACTGATATGGAATTTATGCAGTGTGGCTTTTGTTCACAGAGCCAGAAAAAAGACTCAAAGACAAACTGGAGACTAATGCATCGGTTAGTACCCCAGTTTGAAGCTAGAGTTTAAAACAATGGGCCGCACATAAAGCAAAGCCCTGTAACTGCCTATAAGACGAACGACTGTGCCAATAGAAGAGCATAGCCAACGTGGCCTCTCAAGATAATACTAATGAAAAGCGGTCTTTCGGCTGTGGTCACCGGTTTGCTTAAGCCAAATCATGTGACAAGAAACGGCCTACACAGCGAACATTCAGGGTTCAGATAATATGCTTTTAAATTCTCCATTAGTGAAACTTGCATCCTTAGATTCCTGGTTAACATAACATGTTATTAACATGCAATCTAAATAATTTCTTTATGTTTTTGGATAAAATGGGGTGGTGGGGACCAGAGGTTACCGTAGTGGATTGAAAATGTCACTATCTTGGATTTGTTGGAAATGGGAACCATCAACTGTCTTTTTTAGAAAAGATTGTAGTTATTTGTCCAAGAGTCGATTTAGATATGTACTTATTTTTACAATTAACTAAATTTATTACTACACACACGGGTAGGCCGATATTTGTAATTTTGGAGGTAAAGCTTTAAAATGTCTAGAAAATTCATACAGAGCATAAGCTTTTGACACCTTCTAACCATCTGTCAAGCCTGCTACAGTGTGTGGGAGTGTGGATTAAAACCATTGGGCTCTACAAATCACTGTAAAGGACAATAGGCAAAGGAGTCATAAATCTATATGAGTTGCTCTAACTTCATAGACTAAGGCTACGTTCACATTACAAGCCTCAGTACTCAATTCTGACTATTTGCTCAGATCAGATTTGGCTATCTTGATGGTTCACATTCACACATGCAGGGATGTGTGTAATGTGAATGAATCTGTAGTACGTATGTTTATGCAAGTTCCCTCAGTTGTTTTGCCGCTCGGCTGCTTGTTTCCTGTTAGGGAAAACTTCATATTGGTTATTAATAAACAGAAACAACAGGAATTGCAATAATAATCCTTTGTGCCCATACTGCTGCCAAGAGGAGTTAGATTCTGGCAGGAATTCAGAATTTGGCGCAACACTAGTGCTGGTTTTCTGCGTATAGGCAAAAAGATGCATGAAATCAGATCTGACCACAATTAATACACA
This sequence comes from Astyanax mexicanus, assembly GCF_023375975.1. Taxonomy (NCBI): domain Eukaryota; kingdom Metazoa; phylum Chordata; class Actinopteri; order Characiformes; family Acestrorhamphidae; genus Astyanax; species Astyanax mexicanus. Next base: position 37,897,093 of record NC_064413.1, on the reverse strand, counting down.
GATTTAATCTAGAATAAAATGTGACTCAAATCCAGTCTTATCTTATTTATCTTAACCTATTCATTTTTTTTTTTTTACAATTTATCATCCCTTGTTTAAAAAGCACCAACTGTCCTTTTCTTGCTTCTTATTCACAGGAAAAAATACGTTCTGCTGTGGAATTAAAATCGGTAGTTCCATGTGACCTACACTCACTGAGCACTTTATTAGGGACACTTCTGGGCAAGACCTCCATTAAATCTCAAAATGATTTGTCTCAGTTCTTTGTGGTTTCAGATTGGGTCCTGCAAACCTTTCCTTTTACCACATCCTGAAAGAATTCTACTGGATTGAAAACTGGTGACTGTGAACACTGAAATCATTGTCATGTTCAGGAAACCAGTTTAAGACAATGTTTGCATTGAGACATGGTGCATTTAATAGAAATAGAAAAGCTATTGAATATCTTAATTGGATTTATTTGCTGTATAGATTTTATGATAGAATATTCCATCTCTGGTCTAAAGGGGTTAAAGCAATTAATGATTTGTATTAAAATGTCCATAGTGTCTCAAGAAAACATTATTCACATTACTCACACAACCTACAATAGCTTGACTGGCACCAAATTCTGACCCTACTCTTTTTGTGTCTCTATAAAAATAAATATCAAGCCTTTAACTGTTTAGTTTTATTGAGCTTATGCACACTGCAGCCTCAGCCTTCTGTTCTTGGCTGACAGATGTAAAACTGGACATGATCTTCTGCTGTTGTATCCTATCTGTCTTATTGTTGGACATGCTGATGCTTTTATGCTTACCACAATTGTATAGGGTGGTTATGAATGAGTTATGAAAGCACGTGCAGCAGTCTGCCCACTGATTTTTCTTATTAAGTCTGTCTGCAGAACTGCCACTCACTGGATGATTTTTTAATCTTTATTGTGTAGGTGTGCATAGTACCTGAAGCGGGCCAAAACTAAGGACATTATTTAGCTATTTCCAGTCACAAGGCCGAAATAATTAAAACTGAAAGGTACATTACTGTTTCTATAACAAATTTTAAAGCACTGATATAATCTAACAAAAATCTTGTGAATACTGTTTAAAGTTTGTCTCAATAATTACAAGAAATCCCGTTCATTTATAAAACATCTCTGTATGTGCCTGTACCACATCAAGCAGTGGGTGTGCAAGTGTTCTTAATAAAGTGCAATTGTAAGTAAATAATGAATAGAAGATGAAAAAAGTCATTCTATAGCGCTATACACCATTGATTATTTTCTTCATAGTTGTGCTCAGCTGCACTCAGAAGACATGCAGACCAAAATAAATTGAAAGTAACATTTTAGTTGCGGACATTAACAGTTATAGATACATGGCACACAAGAGATGCTAGCTCAGGGTAGACAATATGTGCAGATATAGAGTTTTTGTATTTCGTATTCTGAGGGTTGATAAGTTGAAACTGCCAGTAAAACAGTAGTGACACATGTAAGGGCTCTGATCTGAGATGAGTGAAGGCTCCACTAGCATCAGAAGTCTGAAAAGATATCTGTCTCTTTATCTTTTGCCTAACAAAGCACAGTGTTGAACAAAAAGAAGCCATGGTTCTGAGCATCCTCCCTGCCCCTGCCACCCTGCAGACAGCTAATATTAGCCTCATCCCAATAATGACACAGCATTTACTGGCCATTACGGCTCTTTTAGTGCACATGCAGCTTTGATGTTCAAACAGATAAGTGTGGATACCACACACAGAAGCTGCCAGACAGGAGAGAACAATGAGAGGCGGACTAACTAAGGAGAGAAAGAGCACAGACTAAGGCCCAAAACACACATCTCTCAGAGCATGAGTGTATTGGAATGTGTGTACTGCTGGGCTGAACATGGACCTGCCAGTGTATTTAAGAAAATTTATACGAGGTATCTTTACTGACTAACATTGGGTATGATTTGATGGACATAAATTTTTCACATGTTTGGCGAGACGTGGTGCATGAATATACAAGAACAATTTGAATAAAATGTAAAGATGTTTTAGGGATATTATGCATGAATATTCAAGAACAATTTGAATAAAATGTAAATATGTTATAGAGATATTACGCATGAATATACAAGAACAATTTGAATAAAATGTAAAGATTTTTAAGATACTGTGCATGAATATTCATGAACAATTAGAATAAAATGTAAAGATTTTTAAGATACATTTAAATAAAATGAACATGTTTTAAAGAGAAACTACTCACAAATATCGAAAAAAACATTTTAAATGAAATGTAGAGATTCTTCAAGGGAGAAATAATGCATTAATACTTGATAAAAAATCTGAATAAAATGCAAATATTCAAAAAGATTAAGGCAGCATTCCAAATTAAAGCACAATAATGTATAATAAATACATGCTGTATGATAAAATTACAATGATTTATCAAACAAACAGAAAAAAATCCCAGCATTGACTCTTTTACCTGAGTGAGTATAATAAAAATACAAAAACTGAAATGAAAGGATTTCTGATGTTTCTATTATTTCCAACATAAAAGCAGAATATTAACCACAAAATTATGAAACATAATGACTCATAAAATAAAGGGAATATGAATAAAAATGAATAGGAACAGTAATAATGTTTAGACAGAGCACATGAAAAGCACAATGAGTAGAAGAGCTTACCTTTCTTTAGCATTAGCAATCAGCAGCCTGAACACACGCTCACGCTCACACACTCCCACAAACACTCTCACACACGCATGGGCAGGCAGACAAGAGAGCCCATCATTGTTCTCCACTAACTCCTCCCACACAAAGCTCAACCAGTATGTGTGGAGATATGCAGGAGCAACAGAGTGCACACACGCACGCACACACGCACACACACACTCACGAGCACATTCAATGGGTACATGACAGTGTGCAAGTCTTCACACAAAGAATCCTGATGAGAATCCAGGGAAATCACATGATGTGTGGATGCACGTGCATGTGTGGATGTGGCTAGGCATGTGTATATGTACAGTATGTGTGTGTGTGTGTGTGTGAATGTGTAAATGGCCAGAGGGCTGCTTGCTACAGGAGATGCATGTAGAGAAACTCTACAAGCCACCACCCTGATAGTCCTGTAAGAGGAGTGAATATAGAACACATCTGTTTTACGATACCCTCGGGGGTCCAAATGCAGGTCCAAACACACACACTGAGCATTTGCATTATTAATAACTTTTAATGGTGCCATTATATGGAACAGAGGCTTTGCTGTTTCAACGTGGATGGATGTCAGATTTGATGAGAGACATAGATGGAACAAAAGAGAGAGAATTCTATTTTTACTGAGTAACAACTGATGAAATGCACTCCTTTCTTTAAACCATTTCTAAGTTTAGAATTGAGTAATAGGTTACAATGAAATTAAAATAAATTATTGGTAAAATATTGCTTCTGATTGCTCCTTATTTAGTAGCTTTTTAGTATTATATTTAATTCAAATGACCTATTCATTTGGATGACTTGCCCAGTTGGGAAGCAAATGTCTGAAAAGCTTTTTCACACCCAGTGGATACAACTGGCATTACAAACCCAACTTTTCAACAAGGGGAATAAGGTCAAAAACAAAATATGCATTTTGCAGAGTTTTTTTATAACAGTAATTTGATTGTGAATATGGTCTAACATTTATTTACAATGCCAGTTAAACTCAGGTCAAACTCACACGATTTTACTTAAAATGTAATGCCCCTGCTTCAGCCATTCTTTAATATAAACAATCCCTTGAGACGTTCTCCTCTTTATTTCCAGATGATATTTGCCAAATATTAACAATATCTTTAGATAACTGTCTTAAGAGCTGTATGCAATGCTGAGATGAGTGTAATACAAAGTAAGTTGGGACAATACTGTATTGTCCTTGTCCTTGCAGCATGTTTTGTGGTACACTGTAAGAACATAATCTAGCTCTTACAAGCTGGAGATATAGGAAGAGAGAGTGGGGCAGAGCTTAGATACAGAAACAAGTGGCTAATGAGAGAGGGTAAGATTGAATGTGGAGAGAGAGAGAGAGAAACATAAGGAGAGAGAGATAGTGAATGAGAGATAGATGGAAGTGGTCTTATCTCTCTAATAGGCTAATCAGCAGTGCTGTTCCCCATTTTCTGTTCAGAAGCTTTTGTCTGATATGTGCATTGTCATGCCAATGCATAAAATATGTGTTGGTGCATAAAAAATGTACATTCAGGAGTTTTTGTGTAAGGAGGGATGATAAAGGATCGCATTAGTTTTAATTATAAAGCCAAATCTTAGTGAGCATTTTAAAGATTTACTTTAGTGGAAATGAAAAAGATTAAGATTAGTGTTGCAATTTATTTTAAATCTATTCTCTGAAATTGAGTATTTTTGTATTTGCTGGCTTCTGCATGTTAAAGTGGAAATGCATATTGCCAATGTCACCCAAAATACCTTTTAGTTATTTTATCTTATAGAATTTGAATAAGGCATTTGTGCTTTACATTTTGTTACATTGTGTAAAGAATAGGCCCATAGAAATGCTCCAAAATGGATTGGAACAAAATCTTTTTACATTTTCGACAGATTATTTTTTTATTTTTTTTTTTTTTTGCAAAGTGACAATATACCATAAAAAATATGCAAAATGTCTATCTATGCATAATTTAGCTATGTACCTGCCTAATGTTCTTCTTTCCACTTTAGTGAAACTCGAACCCTATTAATTTAAATTGTATAGATTAAAGCTTACCAAATGTATTAAACAATGCATGTGCATTTACATTTACATTACACCACTTTTCTCAGGTTTTAATCTGCTGATTTATTACAGAGACAACACAAGCACACAGAATGGCTCTCATTATAAAATCTAATTAGTTTGGCCCTTAACTGCCTTTGTATTAAAGCCGGCCTGGAGAACAAAGGGGAGGCCTGACGCTGATTCTGCCTACATACTTCAGCGGCACCTTTATGTACAGAACTCATCCACCATCCACGCTCCTTGTCAATCAGACCGGTGGTGGACAGCACCTCCACCACAGCCATTTTGTGATCAGAGGGTAAGAGGGCTGCGTGCTGTTCATTATTATATATATATATATATATCTGTGAAATATCGAAGACTTGTATTATATATATTATATAAGTCTTTGATGTTGATTAGCTATGCTGTAATGTATGTGGCACAATTATAGCGAGTTTATGGCGTTTTTCCATTTTTCATGTCAATCAAACTAAGCTTTACGCCTATTTCTTTGAGGCGAATGCGAAATTAAACCCTCTGTGTTCAGTCCAGCGTTTAGTAGCATATGGCACCACACCCAGAGTCAGTAAACATAAATGCAGCCCCACATAAATCCAAAGGATGATTACAATGTGATCACGTTCTTATTGCATATATATATATATATATATATATATATATATATATATATATATATATATATATATATATATATATATATATATATATATATATATATTGGCAGTGTATTGGCAGTCTTGTTGGCAGTGAAGCATTACATCAAATACTACTAACTACCCAAATCAATCAAGTAAGCAAAAAAAAACCTCTTTATAATATAATTAAACATGATAAGATATTTGAAGCAGTGTGCTGCTGCACGGGCTGCAATGAGGTAGTTGTGTAGCAGTCTAATGTGACTTATCGTAGTGTAGTATTGTGTAGTGTGTTAATGATGTTGCGTGGTGGTGTAGTGTAGTGATGTAGTATACTATGGTATGGCATGGTAGTGAGGTACCGCAGTGTGGTACAGTGGAATATGGCGTATTTTAGTGATGTAGCATAGCATTGCGTACATAAAAAGAAAAATGATCCTTAATTGTGTATTTTAAAATAATTTTCAGACACATATGTTGTAACTAGCATGTGTATAACATATAACATCAATTTCTTTTTCTTACTATAGACACGTGTTATTCTGGTCACATAAAGGACGATTTATATGAGTTCAACTGATCTGAATGTGAGAGCAGATTTCTCCTGAGAAACAGCTGCCCTACTTCACTTTACCTTGCTTTACCTTTTTTTTTACCTTGAACTCTAATTCTATTTTTGCACACATGTGATGTGTACACACAGGAAACACCTGTAGAAATCCATGCGTACATGCTGAACAGAAACATGATCCCACAGATTGTGAAAAGATAAAAGAAAAAAAAAATCATCATCTATCAGGTTATAATATGTGGAAAGTGTCAATCAGTCTGATGCAGCCAATGATCAGGTGTGTGGGCGTGAACCAGTAGTCTGGAGTCATCCTCAAGAACAAACACCTGACCTGACATAAGACGCACCATACCCACCACACCTAGCTTTGATAGAACCACCTGATCTTCGCATCGCATGCCAACATATTGGAAGCTTAGCGGTTAACTAAAATTGAGATTACTTCATTACAATCTCATCATAATTTAAATGCTGGTTACTTCTCAAACGATTGGAGTGTAGTAGCGCTGTCAATTATTTTCAATCATATTGTCCATGCATCCATGTCAACGCACAATAAAATTGCATTAGATCCAGGACCCATTAATTATTGCGGAACTCAAGATGGCTGGATTCAAGAACGTACCACACCTAACCTCAAATCTCGCTCTATTTCACGCACAAGTGGCTTTCGTCTCAGCTTTGGGAGACATGTGAGAGCAGAAGAGTTAACCCCCATCGACAAAAAACAAGTCCACCTGTACTCTAACTGACAGTCTTCTTCACAAAAAGGTTTTTCCAGCTTTCTACTACAGAGCTGCCTCTGATTAACTGATGACAGGATTTTTGGAAATCTTAGGTTCTTATCAGTTTTAAACAAGGATCCATGTCTCAATATAAAAGTGGAGAGTATGAGTGCATGTGAGTGTGAGTGTGTAAGCGGCTGACTCCAGTTGTGCATTGATCACATTTACGGTGTAAATGGGGCTCAGACACTCAGGCTCTCGGCGCTGTCTCGGCTCAGAGGCGACTCTTTGTCTCCGGGGCTTGTGGGAGGATTTTCGAGGACAGCATGCCCAATGTTATACGAAATTGATTGCATGAAGCAAATAGGCTTGCATTTAGGGGTGGGGGTATAGCGGGGGGGGGGGGGGGGGGTCAAAAATTCCTGAAGGGATGCTTTGTCATTTATCTTGTCATTTAATAAAAGGAAGATGATTATTTTACATTGATTCTTCTAGAGCCAGGCTTCTAGTTAAACTGCTTTACGGACAGTTGAGGTGCTTGAGGTCGCTGTATGCAGTTATGCCTTGGCAAGTTCATACAATAGTGTGCCAGAACATTTAGGAAGACAGTTACAGAGCATTTGGACATGGACATGACAAATAAAGACAGTAACTTCTGCATGCACTGTGTTGTAGTATGCTGAAAGTTTCAAGCCAGGGAATAAAAAGCATACCAAGGCCTGAGGCTGCTCAGGCCCAAGAAAAAAAGACATAGACAGAAATGTGAAAGGAAGGATGGAATGTGTATTCTCAATGTATTGAGCATCTATGTGTGTGTGTATATGTGAGTGTGTGTATGTGCATGCTCCCGGCACTTACCCTCGGATGCCCTGATGCGTTTTCGTCTCAACAGGCAGTGGCGTTGCTTGTGTCCTGGTGCTTCCACTAGCTTTTTTGCCCTTTTTCTATTTTGTTTCACTTTCTTTCCCTCTCTCTTTCTCTCACTAACTCACTCACATACTCTCACTCTCACTGTCTCTCTACCTCTCCTCTGTGACACACTCTCACACTCTTCAGGAGCATCAGATCACTAGCCTCACCCTGGCACAGAGAGTGGCGAGGCACATGGGAGGGGTGTTTTGTAATCTGCCAGGTCGTACCACCCCCGGGAGAGAGAGCGGAGGAGAGCATGGGGGGAGGGAGGGAGGGAGAGTAAGAGAGAGAGAGAGAGAAAGAGGAAGCAAAGCGCTCTCCGGCTATACCTTCGCTGCATCCCTCTGTCTGCGGCGTGAGTGGTCTCTTCCACTTCCTGCGTGCTGATTGGAGCTCCCACTTCGCCTTCATTAAAATTCAAGGAAGGAGAGGTAGAAAAAAAAGAAAAAGAAGAAGAAGAAGAAGGAGGAAAAGAAGAGAGGGGGATGCCTTCACGCTGGAGATTGTTTCAGCCAACATTATTTGCCTAAGATGTAAGGATTAGTATTAGTCATAGGGGGCATGCTACAATGAGCACAACGCCATCATCGTACTGTACATCCGCGGCGCACGCTTTCGGCACGCTGGGTGTGTAAGCTGTCTGTGTGTGTGGAGTGTGTGTGTGTGGGCTGGCGGATTTGGCAAGCGCGTGCAATACAGTCACACACATTTACAGACGACGCTTAAAATTGAGCAAAGAGATACAGTTCTATTGTACAATCCTTTTAGTCCTCCCCGCCACTATGCTTTTTGAGCGTGCTTATAATGCTCCTATTACGGTGGTTTTCCCTAAACCCCCCAACTTCACCTCAGCCAATGAACAATAAATGGATTTAGTTGCACTTAAATGAGGAAGAATGTCTGAGGTAGACAAGCCACGCCAGCAATGACGAGGCTTTTTGTCTAGTGGCATGCCTAGTTCGTCCAGGCCCAGCTCTTCCATGTACATAATAGACAACAGTCCTTATTACTCACCACATAGACACACATTCAGTACGGCATTGACACTGATAATAATAATAATAACAGATAATTGCATGCTAATACAGGTTTAGAATGGTGTCTATTCCGTTTCTAAATGAAACTGTACTGGTATCCGATTCTACGGAATGATAACCAAAGCGCTAAGCCTCAAGCCTCAAGGCCATATGAACGCACAGCAGGCACTTAGCTATGCTATCTATGCAATGCTATCTACACACTGCTTCACACATGCTCTGTTTTCCTTAATGTATGTGGCGATCTATGAATAATGCCATTTGCAGTCTCCACCACCCATCAAACGTCTGGAGCTGTCACTAAATCAATAAGAGAGGTGTTCACAGAGAAAAACACAACCACCAGCACTGCAAAAAATAGTAGCTCTTCGACTGAAAGTTAATATAATTTGAACAGAGCAAAGGGTTTTACATTTCACACTGCATGCATTGGGGAGTTACGTACAGCTCCTGCAGCTTTATTTCTCCAACAGTGTATATATACACTCATCATCAAAAATATAGATACACCCAGAAGGAAGTGTGGGATTGCAGTACTACTCTGAAGGAAGATAAAGGTTACCTGGAACAATAAATGAATCACAATTTTGATTGATATGGGCATTATTTAATGAGCTACACATAAAAGTAAGTAGTGTGTAACACAGATGTAATGCATGTGTAATGGCATATTTATAAAAATTTCAGTACATATATTAGAGCCGCATGATATTGACTTGGGTGGTATATTTCTGGAGAGTTTCACCAGATTTAACCAGAATTTAACTATACAACATTTAATCATATTAATTATCCACTCTAAATATCTAATTAATATAAACGATTTTTCACCAGGATTTAACCAAAATTTAGTGATGCAAATGTCAAAATATTAATTAAATGTATCAACTGTATGTATCCAATATTTCAATTCTATTGGGCAGATATTTCACATAGAAATTACACACATGCATTAATAAGGTCTGTTTTCTGAAGTAACTATATACAAAAGGTTGGGTGTGATTAGTATATCTGTTCACTGTATAAGAAGCTACACTACACTGATTAATTAGTTTTTATTTCCTATTATATGTGAATTATATATACAATGGCTGTACAATGGCATACAGTGTGTGTATATATATATATATATATATATATATATATATATATATATATATATATATATATATATATTCAGTACTATTGTCACTTTTGCAACACCCAGGGCAGTTAAGGTAACAATGATCTGATCTGAGAGATCAGGCTGTTTGATTGACATCAATCCCTAGGGTGCAAAAAGCATCGTCCATCGGGTCTCATATTGATAGAAGATTTGATTGACAGGTACGCGTGGGAGGGTAACTCGCTGTGTTTGTGTGCGTGTGTATGCAGGCTATGCTACTGCGGACACATTTTCCTGTCTTTTGTCCTCTACCGTCTGCGTGGGGAAGGGAAAACAAAGCATTCTGTTGGTCTGATTTGTATTTATGTACTCATGGTCTGTCTCTGATTATGCTCATCAATGCATGTGTACATTGTCTGTGTGTATGTGAGAGTGTGTGTGTGCGAATGCGGCGTGTATGCTAATGTGTGCAGTAGCAGGCTGTTGTGGGTGTTGGTGAACGTATATGTGCCTGTGTGTTTGTATTAATGTAGCCTTCAGTAAATAGCTGTGGAGTGAGGATGGTTGTGCTCCCTGCCCCCAACAAAGCAACTGCATCTGCACGCCTGACTGCCACCCTCACTGCAGACACACACACTGTGTGTGGGAGGGTGTGTATGTGTGTTTGAGTTTTAGTGTACCTCTAGTGTAGTAATATACAGCTTTTTTACCCATGCATGCATTTAATACGAGATAAATTAATGGATTATTGGAGGCTTGAACAAACTGGCATGTATTTGTGAGTTTTTCTTGTTGCACCTCACTATGTACGAATGGTTCCACATGAAAATTACTCATGTACCAATCATGCCTTTTGGAATGTGCATGTCTAGAAAGAATTAAAATCAGTCAATTTTGCAAAATGTGTACAAACAATTTCTGGGGATAAGATTCCTGCACTACACATGCAATGATTAATATAGCATCATCTGCATTAATATAGCATTATCTTATCACATGCAAATTCTAAATGCCTGTATATGGATAGAACAGATATATTGATTTTATTGTAGCAAATACATAGCACATCTGTGTGTCAGTACATTTATAGACAGTGACATTTATATAGTATTATTATTACATATGATTTCCTTCTCCTGAATCCATATATATAAGAGTTCAAGGTTTGATCAAATTAGGACATTACGTGTATTTCATGTTGAATCTCAGTAAGGATGAATAATATATAGTTCCTCATTAAAACGTGATCATTTATCGGGTCTTTTGGGTAGTCAATATATACAATGGGCTTAAATTAATCAATTTTCCAGTGGAATAAGTTGTCAGGGATGAGTTTTACCGTATAGAAGAAATTTCAGCACTAAAACTAAGCATTCATGCAATAACTAATTCATTATTTCTGCCATTATATGTGATTTATATTATGTCAGTGGGGCTTTTATTATGTGTAATTTGTTTAATCCTTCATTTGCATCACATACAAATTCTGAATGCCTGTATATTATAGCACATTTATATAGTACTGGTATGTAGATTTTTTTCCTGTCCATCTATATGAAAGAAATGAGCGGATTGTTCACAATTTGTACAAAATGAAACACATTTGTTGTTTCTTTTTGGATCTTACTAAGAATGAAAGATAGAGTTGTAGAGTTCCACATAGAAATGACACAACTGCATTAATCAGGCCAGTAACTTTAGAAAAAAGGTTTGAATATTATACAATTTATGTAATTAACTACCTTAATGCCTTTCAGAATTAAAATTATTAGCATCATTGGCATTACAGACGAATTCTAAATGCCAGTATATGGATAGAATGTATTGTTTTTTATGTGTCTATAAATTTATAGACAGTGATATTTGTATAGTAGTATTACATATAGTTTTTCAATGAAAAACTATATGTAATACTACTATACAAATATCACTGTCTATAGCACCGTATATGCAATGACTAATTCATGATGATCTGAATTGAATCTGCCAGTATATGTGAATTTTTGGTGTGTGTCAATGGGGCTTTTACTACAGTTTATGCGTTCTATTTTAGTGCCTATTGGAATTAAAGTCATTAGCATCATTAGCATTCCATACAAATTTTCAAATGCTTGTATATGGATGGAACTGATGCAGTACATTTATAGACAGCAACATGTATACTATTATACAGAGAATTTTTTTAAAGAAATTAGAGGTGTGATCTATTTGGGACACATATGTGTATATGTATTGTACAGAGTCAGTGTGGATGAATGAGATACAGAGTTCCACATGGAAATCATTCACAAGCTTTAATCAGGTCAGGCCTTTTGAAATGCAAATGTATACAAAAGGTTTGATTAGTCTTTTTTTTCAGTGTATAAGAATACGTTGTCAGGAGTGAGCTTTATTATACTATAGAAATTTCAGCACTATCTGTGCAGGGAGTAATTCATAATTATCTTGTATTATATGTGTGTGTCAATGGGGCTTTAACACCATTTATAAAATAATGTATGTTACAGTTTATGTGCACTACTTTAATTAGAATTTTAGAATAAAACGCATCTTAAGCATCATTAGCATCACATACAGCTTATGAATACCAGTATATGAATAGAATGATGTATTGATTTTATTATATGACACATATAGTGCATCTGGGTGTCTGAATATTTCTACACTGTGACATTTATAGACAGTCTGTGAGTGTGTGTATATGTGTGTGTCCTCCGTCACAGAGGTGTGTAAGGAAGAAGCGAAAGCTTCGTTCCTCTGCCAAAGCTGCAGGCTGGCAGCGGCCCCACCCTACAGGACTGCCTGCCTGTGTGCTCGTGCCTCCACTGCCTCAGCACAGCGGGGATGTGATTAGCTGCCACTACTGGAGTTTGACTGAGAGACGGAGGGAGAAAGAAAACGATAGCAGAGTGGAGTGGAGGGTGGAGGAGGGGAAGAGGAAATTGGCCATATATGCTTTCCTTTGGGATGGCCTCATTGATTTTAACGTATCACGAGACAGTAGAGATGGGGAAAGAGATAAGTTGGGGGATGGAGGGGGGGGGGGTTGAGAAGGGAGTGGGGCATAAAGTGGTCATATATGTTTTTCTCCTGTAATGCACCATTGATTGGACACCATCATGTGACAGTATTGGAGACTGATGAAGCGATGGAGATAAAGAACAGAGAGAGAGAGAGAGAGAGAGAGAGAGAGAAAGAGAGAGAGAGAGCAAGAGTAGTTTAGATCATGTATGCTTCTCATGAAGCATGAGGAAGCTCTGTTGACTGTAATTTGTCATGAGACCATGCTCTCACCCTTCAGCTATATCTATATGGTCGGCGTCTGTATACGAACTAATGTGGGTGATAAGGCACAATGCCTTTGATTGGTTTATGTACATTTCATGATGCATGTGTTAAGAAGCAGTGTGTTTAGAGGCTGGGTAAGCTATCCCACAGTCCATAGAGCAGCTCCTGTTCTAATGGACTCCATCTGTCTGCTCCCATCACCCACAGAGAAGGCAGAGATCCTGCTAATATTTATGCTCACACCATGCAAGTGATGGCGACCCCCTGGAGCTCCCTCTGAAAGCCCGGACACCGGCCTGACACTCACTGTGACTGAGATGATACTCTACTGCTTTTACGTTTATATGGCAAAGCAATTACGATTAACATACAATAAAAATCACAGCTGTGAAACTGAGAGATTTGGGGTTTTCTGTGATTTACTGACTTTATTGGGTGACTGTGCAAAATAATCTATTGTGAAACTTCACATTATAGCAGAATTATAAGAGAATATGCATTAACTGCTCCTGGGCTCCCCTACAGTCAGAAAATAGAATTTGTGCTGTAAGCCACCCTTTAAGAATTACATTTTTTTCACATGAATTTTGGGCAAGCTGACCGAAACAGATCTGACACTTTTTTTTACATGACTAAGTTATATGCAGATACAGAACTCTTACTTAAAGTTAAAGAAGCATGTTGAGTTGCAGTCCCTGGAAGTTTCCTTACAGCTGGAATTTTTTACATACAGATAGAGAAAACAGGGATGTTATTTTTTGGTTGACTGAGTGTACCAAAAAAATAAAATCTAGGAACGTAGACATTAACAATATCTTTTAAATTCTGTAGGGCTTACTGTACAGCCAGAAGAGGAATTTGTGCTTTGATAAGTTTACCTTCAAGCAGGATATGCTTATCAAATGCATTTCTCAGCAAGCTGAACGAAACACATCTGTCACTAAGAGTAAAATAAGCAAATGTACTGAGACAGTAATATTGCAGTTTTTTTTTTACATGAATATGACTGAAGTTAAGTAGTTCTCGCAATTGTTCTCTTTAAAATGTATCATATCATGCAGATAGTCTGGAGTAGCAATGATAGAGACAGTATTCTCCCTAATACAGGTCAGTGAAACATCAATATGATTGTTAAGCTTTTGTCACATTTTAATGAAACAAGGCTAAATAATGCTGCTTTAAATTCAATGTTAAGTCTTCAGTCTTTGTTTGACTCCTGTTCTTGCTGAATAGATGTCTGTCCACATCTAAGGGAGATGTTGATTTCAAAGAGAGAAAGACTAGATGTGCTTGCATCTGTGAGAGAGAGAGAGAGAGAGAGAGAGAGAGAGAGAGAGTGTGTGTGTGCGTGTGTGCACATGCACGTGTGTGCAGTTAAAAGCTGGCTGTCAGCATCTCGAGCTGCTGAAATGCATGGCTGCCCACTCGCGTGTTTGAGGATACACCCAGCTGTCCTAGGCCTAGCTCAACCCTGCCGCCCCTGTGTAGGATGAGAGGATGTATGTGTGTGTGTGTGTGTGTGTGTGTGTGTGTGTGCGTGTAGGCTGTTCACAGACGGTTGTCAGGGCTCAGCTATTTAAAGCAAAACTCCACCGCAGTGCTGCTTGAAAAGAGAGAAAAAACGGAAGGGAAGGCGAGAACACCGAAAGGAAAAGCCGCTGGACTGAAGACGGTTTTCTCTTTCTGTAAGCAATATTACACTGATGATCAATGCTTTGTTTCTTAAAACCTATGACACAGCCTAGGTGTGTCACTGGTCCTCTAAAGATGATGAATGAATCATCTTTGACATTATGGATGACTCAACCTAAGACAATGATGCTTATCTTACGCTTATCTGCTGTACTAATGCATGGCTGTTTTTGTGATAATTATAATTGTATTGTTTTATCTCAAATAAACAATAAAATCTTTTTAACTTATAGGAGGTAACTCAGACAGTATTAGCATGAGTGGTGAGAAACAAATGTAACATTTATAATACTTATATGTTGGCATTAAACTAGCTGTATAAAATGAAAGGTTTCTCCTGAGAAATTAGTTTTCACATTTTTAGCTAACTGGTTCTTACATTGACTGTTCACAGCTTTTTTTTAAAATAAAACAGTAGACAGTAGCACAACCCACATCTGATAAATACATCAGCAAATATCAATATGAAATTTCTGAACACTGGTCGATGCAATGATGTAAAATCGCAATGATCAATTCAACATATAATTCGGATATCATTGTGCATCCCTACACACAATATGACCTCTTCACTTACTAAACAAGATAATAAATTAACCTACATATGTCTACTGAGGTCTGAAAAAGATTATTGGTAATGAAAAATTACTAACTGCATAAGAGTGTGTGGTACCCTATGATGGACAGGTGCCCTGTCATCAATGCTAAATTTATCTGTGGCAACACTATTTTCTTAATTCTTCTTTGAGTGCATGGCACACTACATATTTGGCAAACTACTTCCACCAGTGGATGGGAGTCCTCTTGTGATTTTCAACATATGTACAAATATATTTATGTGTGTCAAAGTAATGACAGTAATATTTGTACGTAATATCTTTTTGCAAATGTTGTGAAATTCTTGGTGTGCACTTTAGTCATACATGTACAATTTTGATTATCTGATTATCTTTTAAACCTAGAGACAAGCAGCTTCAGTCTTTAACTTTATCTGTCTCTTCACCTGTCTCACATTTCCCCACACAGAGCATGAACAGCTTTTACACCACACACTGTGCTCTGCAAGTCAAACGCAGAGCCATTTCAGATGCAGGCAATGTCAGGGCTTTTTTTTTCGAGAGAAGCCAACATACTGCACTTCCTTGCAGACTCTGCATCCATTTACATCTGCTGTGGTTTTACACACCCGTAATGCAGGTGAGCAGCAGCCTGCTCTCTCATTTACACACACAGCATTATTGACTGACATGTCCACAGGGCATGTGAAAAGCTCCACTCAATGTATTTCAGTAGGGCTATTTGCATTAAGTAGATAAGTGTGTGAGTCTATAGCGGCGAGGTGCAGCGGGTTGCCCTGGGCAGTGTTGGTCAGGGGGGCTCCTGCCTCATGGCTCCAGAGAGACTTCAGGTTGGGCGTCCCCCTCTCTGTGCCAGCCGCCCCATTGACCCCTCCTGAACTCAAAGGCATTTCTTTCAGCTGAGGAGGAAATTGCATTCGAGCTCGTCTCCAGGCACACAGCGCCCACTTATCAAGCCTAAAATGAGTCAGCGTTTCTGCCTGGGCTGCCACCACCACCTTCCCAGAATCCCTCACTGCTTCCCAGACGCAGCTCAGCACCGGCCTCCCAGAGGAGCAATCAAGAACAAGCAGCGAGCAGCAGCAGTCACCCAACCAGACATGAGTCAAGCACGGATCAAAAGCCACTACCAGCAAGTGTGTCAGTGTGCACCGTGTTTGTGTGTGAGTGTGAGTAAGTGTGTGTGTGTGTGTGTGTGTGTGTGTGAGTAAGTGTGTGTGTGTATGTGTGTGTGAGAGAGAGAGAGAGTGCATTTTCAGGCTCATTCAGTTCTGGGTGGGATGGTTTTTGCTCTATCTGCAGCTGCAATGATATATTTAAATATGTAAAACTGGCACATTTCAATTATTAGAAATACAAAAGAAAATATATTTAATCTAATTTTTAAAGTATGCATGCATTTTATTGTAAAAATATTAATTTAATGTTTACTCTTAGTGTCTTCATATAGTTTTTATATTACTGGACACAAACTATTCCAGTCATTTTGATGATAAAAGGGTATAAAAATGTTAAATGTTAAAAAGGGTAAAACCCTCAATCAAGAAACAGGAAAAGGCATTACTTTCAATGAAACTACTATTTATTAATCCTGAAGAAGTAATAAGCAACTGAATTTAAAATGTATAACTAAGTTACTTTTGTCTATAAATTCTTTATAAATGTAAAATCAAAGGTTTGTTGGATGTCAATAGTGATATACAGGTATATACAAGATATTGCATTCATCACTACACTATCTATGGCCAGACTACTGGAAATGTGTGTGAAACATTTTATGAATCATCCAATCCCAACTACTGGTTATATTAATCCAAATAACTCTGTGAATATAATTTATTCATGCACTAATTAATGCTGACAAATAATGGAGCATACTCAGCACTTGGATGCTGTTAATTAAGAGTTGGTTCAAGATTCCTAAGGGTCTGTAAATGTATTTGGCAGAGGCTTTAATAGTGTATAATTATTCACTATGCATGAGAAATAAAATATCCACCAAATCTATTTCACCAGGACTTTTCTGTTCAAACTGAGCTATTGTGTTGTTCAGTAGTTTATTTGTTTTGATGGATTATGTTTTCTATTAATAATGAGGCTTTGAAATGACCTTCAGCATGTGATGAGAAAAATATAGAAGCCAATCTTATTTTAAATCCCAGAACTGATTAGGCATCAGAATTCATCTTCATCCAAGCAGATTAAAATGGATAGACGATATTATAGCTGTTCCATATTTTTTGTTATATTAGAACAATGTTCTTATCAGACACTTTCACCACTAGTTCACTAATGGCTGGTTTTTTAACACTTGACTGGCTTAATCACTGTTGAGCATCAAAAGCTAGAAGAATACATGTTTCAAAACTCCATTTTATTGAAGCAAATATTTTGGGCATAAATGGCTGTTTTTTATTTGAAGTTGTAAACCTTGCCAAATCCAAAAAAAAAAGTATTTACAATGCTTAGGGTGCCAAAACCTTTGCGCAGATCTAACTAATGATTGTAATTTATTTTACTCTGGTTTTCATAGTGTATTAGTATTAAATGACAAAACGCAATGTGGTTTATGCCTAATTAGTAATAGAGGCTATGTTAACTCATGTGCTTCTTAATTCAACAAAATATCATTGTTATTTGGCCATGGCTGCCCAAAAACTTGCATAAACTGCAAAATAAAACACCATTATTGATCTGAATTAGTATAAAATTACAGTTCTATTTTAATAGTATCAGTGCTGGGTAAGCTATTTAAGATATGTAATATAATCTTTCATGTATTACTTCAAATTACAAGATACAATCTAATCTAAATTTCTGTTTGCCTTTGGACTATTTCTGACTTAATAGCTTTATTTGGTTCAGAATGTATCCTTTGAATGATCAAACCATCTTAATATGCCACATTAAATTCTCTTACGTCCAAGAACATTTTATTATAGCTGTGAGTCGCAATGGCAAAGCTATCATACAGTTTATGGACATAATTAGCAGGCTATAGTAAAACTGAATAGGCCAATATATTTGTTGATATTGCCAAACTGCCAAAAATGTAAAAATAGAAATAAAAAAGCAATCTGACTGGGACTATTCTCAAAGGCATCCAGGTCTGATTAGACATGCTTCTGTTATCAAATGATGAATCCAGATTACATTTAGTCAGGTACTTGAGTACTTACTACCCGCCCACACTGTTCACTTGAGTTATGAGGCATGTCATTCATCAGGGCCCAGCTCACAAGAGGCAACAGCAATGACAGAAAGAGAGAGAGAGAGACAGATGTAAAAAGAGAGAGAGAGATGTAGAGAAGGAGAGACGACAGCATGCACTACAAAGTATAATAGCATCTCTCTCGCTCATGACAGATCACAGAGCAAGGCACACAGGCGAGTACAAACCAGCCTCCTCCACAACACAAGCTCCACATCCACAAAACTAAAGGAACGGTGACAGTCTGTCTCATGACAGCAGAAACTGCTCAGTCCAGCTTCACCAGGGCCACCGGCTAACATGACAACATGATAATGCTAACAGTGATATAATAAAGAGAGAATCAGTCTCTCAGACTGAACAGTCAGCTTTAACCAAACAGAACTGCACAGCTATAGCTTCATAGCTGCATCATAGCATCTACTGCTGCCTGATAATACAGAGAGAGACAGACAGAAAGAGAGAGAGATAGAGAGAGAGACAGAACAGCTGCAGCACAGTGCAGATTCTGCCGTGTTTTGACAAGGATCATGTGAGTCATTGGGCCGAGTGGAAGAAAACTGGTGAAGAAAACTGCCTTGGACTGTATGGAGGATAACAGCTACTTCAATATTGAAATAGTAACTATGAAAACATCTACAATAAATAAATGAAAATGAACTCAAATAACAAGCATCCAAAGATACACAGACTATGTAAATGAACTACACGGCCTATAAACAGTATTCAGCCTATTGAATGATTTTTTTAATATAAAAATCATAGTAAATAAAACTGTCACTTTGACATTAAAAATAACTTTGTAATGCGAAAGTGAGAGATGTCTACAAGAAAAAGTTAATAAAATAAAATGTACTGTAAAAATACACTGCCTAGCCAAATCGGTCACCATCTGTATTTAACTTATATATGTAAATTTACATATATATGTAAATATGTAAGAGCCTCCCATTGGATCATTACTGCATGGGTATTTTTATTTCATTTCTACATACACAATGTGAGGGGAACTTACAGAGCAATGGAAGAAGATCCTGTAGTCTGATGAGGCCAGATATACCCCATTCCAGAGTAATGGAGCATCAGGAGAGGCAGCTGAAGTGATGCCTAGACATCATGCCTAGTGCCTACTGTACAAGCCTGTAAGGGCAGTGCTGTGATGATCTGGGGTTGCTGCAGTTGATCAGGTCTAGGTTCAGCAACAGTATGTGCTGAAAGAATTAAGTCAGCTGACTACCTGAATATGCTGAATATAGACCAGGTTATTCAATCAATGGATTTTTTTCTTCCCTGATGACACGGGCATATTCCAAGATTACAATGTCAGGATTCACCAGGCTGGAATTGTGAAAGAGTGGTTCAGAGAACATGAGATCATCATTTTCACACATGGATTCTCCACCACAGAGTCCAGACTTTAACCCCATTGAGAATCTTTGGGATGTGCTGGAGAAGACTTTGCACAGTGGTGCAAATCTCCCATCATCAACACAAGATTAATGGAACTCTGGAAAGAAGTAAAAATCTTGTGACATTGCAGAAGATTGTGAAAATGATGCCACAGTGAATGTGTGCCATAATTAAAGCAAACAAGGTATAATGTAATAGTGTAATAACTGCAAAAATCTATGTAATAAATATGTAATAAAAATTTAGTTAACTTAATATTTTTGTAAATGCAGTTTTAGTAATTTTCAGAGACAAACACAATGACGAAATAACAAATCAATAAGAAACAAAATAGAATCAACAAAAACACAAATCAACACCACATAAAGTCTCACACCTGACTGTATAAGTCCTTAAAAACAACAGCTTCGGACCACTGTCTTCGTTAACTCAATATTTAAAATGAGTCTTTCCATAGTTTGATAATTTGGTAAATATTCGTTCATACATTATGTTCATGATCTGGACATACTATATAAGTGTGAGTGTGATTAATACTAATAATAACAGTAATACTCATAAGAAAAATAACAGTAAAAATGAATGAATAGTAAATGATATGTAAAATATGAAAACACAGTGCCTTGTATTTCTCATAATTACATTTCTCTTATTCACTTCTTTCAGGTCTAGACTTGCTACTGACTGTAATGAATGTAAACAGTCTCTCAGTCTTCTTGTCAGCACACAATAGAGTGAACTCTGAAAGCCTTCCATTTGCCCGGTCACCTGATTTGTATCATATTTTAAGCACTGATTTGTGCACACTAAGGCTGAACCGCAGTTATTCATTTGTGTCATTTAAGCCAAATCAAACCCCTGATTTGTGTGTGTGTGGAGGGACGGCACAGTCTTTCCAGATGAATAATTAGTGGCATGTATTGAACAAAGGGAGGGAAACAGTGGCAGCGACAAACGCAAGGTGCTATCAATAGCAGAGCTTTTTATACACTGGCAAGACAAGCCACTCTTCCGGGCTCTGCTTTCCCTCTCTTCTTTGTTAGATTTGATTTCAGTCTATTTTTAGCTGACAGAAGGTTTCTATTTTAGGAAAAAGGCTCCTGTCATTGATTATAATAATAAACCAAATCTCAGTGCAGGTGTTGGAGGTCTAGTTTCTGTGGAGTACAGGAAAAATCTTTAAATTGCAAATTACTGTCACAGTGAATACGTGCTGGATACCGTTTCTCTATAATGTTGGATTTAGCCTATATTGATTCCTCTTTCCACAGTTTATTAAGAAATGATAATACAAGACTGATCCCAGCTCATTTTCTGAAATATAGACGACATGTACCTTTCCCCACTTTACAAAAAAATCGCTTTACAGACAGCAAATTCTGCACAGCCTGCATTTAATGAAACAAACCGATTCCCAGGTTTCTCATTGAGTATGGTGGCGGAACACTAAGTGAGAGGAATAAGACACAGAGAGAAGGAGATCGACAGAAGAGACCGACAGAAAAGGCGCTTGAGAGCAGAAATAAGTGGTGGGGAGGGGGGTTGTAGAGTGCAAAGTAGCACTACACTTCTGTAATTGCTGTAAAACAGACTGGGAGTGTGCCTATAGCGCTGCCAGAGAATGTGCTGGTACACACACACACATCGGCTCAGCGACACTGTCACACTGCTGCAGAAACACACTCCATGGCTTTAAAAGCAGACTGTGAGTAAAGACTTTATGTAACAGCAATATTATTCCTACTAAACAGATCCGGTTAAAATACATAGTGATACACTGTACCTAAAACCCTTAAATTCTTACACACCTACACTTATAAAGACATACCCTTAGGTATGATCCTGAGAGTGTTTAGTTTAGCACATCTCCAGCATCAAATATTTTCTTTTCATTTTCAGATAATTATAAGGCAAATTCTGCAAAGCTGCAAGATTAATTAGGCAGAGTTATCTGGCAGATTATACAGTAAGTGCTAAGGGTTGGTTAAGTCATGCTCTAAAAGAAACACATTTGATTTTTACACTAAACACTTTTTATAATAGAGATTTGTGAGTATGAAGAACCTTTTACCCTTTGTAAGCCCACGTCTTCTTTTTCATAACTACATTACTATCTTAAATAACATTTCCACATTTTTATAGGACCTACAGCCCTGTGGGACTTCACAAGATAAACCATTTGGCTTAGTAAATACGGTTACTAAATCATTCACAATACATTTTGCATTAGAACTCATAATGGAATAATAAATATAGAGTTGGAGCGTTATTTTAAAACAGTCACTGGAAATAATATTAATTCATTTTATTTTTTTCTTAGTTGTTAAAGGAATGAGCAAGGGTCAACACATTTCAAAACTCTCTTCATCATATAAAAACTTTTGAGATTTAATGGCTATGATGATTTGTGCTTTATTTAGTTTGTCAGAAGCTTGATGAGTAGTGAGTGAGTGTTTTCTGGTTATTCAGAATAAGGTTTAGTATTGATTACTTCTTTTCTGGCAAAAAAAATAATACATACACCTACATACACCTACATACATGGACATACACACATACACATTTACTCACATTATGGCCTGTATAGTCTTTCTGTCTTCTGACTGCTGGAATACGGAAAAAAAGTTTTTTTCTTAAATAAGAGTCTTCTATCTTAAAAAGATAGATAAGAGATTAAAATGAAAAAATAACTGGTCATTAATTGAAGTACAAAGACAAATGATCAGAAACTGAAAACCAGGCAAAACAGAGGCACAAGTGGACAAAAGCTGTAGTGTGAATGTAGTGTAAAATATGTGCAAAATCCTTTTAGCTGTGTATACTGAAATTTTATGACATCTTGATGCTGCTTCATCAGATTTATTCTAACACAGTGGATGGAGATGAATTGTGAGTGAAGCAATCTATAAAATGTTTGCCTGATTATTTTACTTAAGACTGCAGAAGCATGTTGTGGTTCCATTTTAATCGTTTTTCATAAAAAAAACCTAAAAAACTAAAATAAATAAAGCAAATCTTGCAGTTTCTTTTTAGAAGATGCAAGATATTTATGTGATAATAATGATATTTGTCATAACTGACTACTAAAATATGCAAGTCTGTAATATATTGTCTGGTACACCAGTGAAAATGACTTCTTGCTCTAGTTTGTCCATGGTCTGTGGACTGAAAGCGTGGTACAGTAGTTTTGACGAAGATTGGCGTACAAAGCAGCAACGCACCCACGCAGTCAGTGAAGGACAGCATAAATATGGGTTATACAATATGCATAGGACTTATGAAGAACAGCAGCTGTACACATACTACACATACATGCGCTGTATAGAGCGTGTGTATTCTTAGTCTCCACCTTGTGAGAACGCTGCAGATTGAGATGTTTGTGAAAGCAGCAGAAAATGAAGGACTGACGGGCCCCATTGTAATGTGACTGTAATCTCATTTGCTCTAATGCTGTTTCTCTCATTGTCTCCTGCTATCAGCACAGAATGGAGTTCAGCTCCGTACGGAGACACATTTATGACTCTATTCTTTACAGCAATCTCTCTATACGCCAGCAGCCAAAAAAAAGTACAGAGCTAAATCATATGAGCACACGTTTGTAATGAAAATAGAAATAAGATCTATAGTCTTCAGTCTGTTTTACAAATGATTTGTCAGCGCAGATCTTAATTAACGGTCAGCCTCCTTTCAGTGATGAGTGTTCTCTGGAAAGGTCCAGAAGGGTAAGGAGAGACTCCTGTATAGCATTTCCTTAAAAAAAATCCCATTTCAATTCCTAATGCTTCTGCTGACCCAGCGAAGAGAAAGCAGGCGTGTGTGTGTCTTTGAGAAAGCAAGGGAGAGAGAGAGTAAGAGAAGGTTGAGGAGTAAAGTAAATTAACAAGCAAGAATGACAGCGGAGAAAAAGAACAAGGGGAAAGTCAGTGAAAGAGAAAATGAGGTAGAATAAGAGAGAGCGTGTGTGAGAGAGACTGGGAAAGGAGAGAGAGAGAGGGGCTGACCAAGAATGGGAGAGAGAGGAGCAGAAAGAAAGAGAGAAAAGGGAGACTAACACATAGAAGAGAGAAACTGGCAAAAAAAAGAGCGGGACAGAAATAGACAGTAAGAAAGTGAGAGAGTGAAAGAAGAGAGAAAGAGAAAGTGAGAGATAGAGAGAGAATGAAAGAGAACGACTAGACTGTAAATCTTGCTAAATTGATTTTACTTATTAGAATCTGGGAAACTGATTGCCTTGAAAAAGTTATATAAATATAAATATTGGCAATTTATATTAGCAAAGTTAATATAACCAAAGTTAATATAACTATTGGTTCCTGGCATCATTTATTTGCAGAATGGGTGTGTCACACCACCACTAACTCAGTAGTCTTGGCAACAAGGGCTAACTTTGTCATTTATTAAATACACAAAAAAGAATAGCCAGTATATTTTTATTTGCCCCTAATATTAGCAACTACTGCTTAGTTTGGCAAGGTTAGCTTGTGCTTTTGTTTCTTAATAGAGGATAAAATGGCCCCTCTTAACCAGCAAGAAGTCTCATTTCACAGTAAAGCAAATGGTAACATGCAACACTTATGGCCTACAACACTGAGGCCAGGTAGTCAACCATCACATAAAACATGGCTAAATACCACGGGGAAAGCAGCCCTGGTGGGCAAGACTGCACACTGATGGTGAGTTAGTGGTGGGCAACCTGCCCTTTATGCAAATTAAAGAGGTACCAACAGGGAAGATGCATGTGTTATTACTGTGATACAATATTTTTTTATAAAATCTAATGCAGCAACTAAAATATACTTCAGGGAGCTTCAGTGTTACAAATGTGAATAATTTACCAAAAGACTCAGAAATTGTTAATGAATTTGAAGTTTATCCTATTTTTTGCACTATAAAAGGAAACGGATTATAAGGTGCACTATAAATAAACATCTATTTTCTGGTCTATTTTTATACATAAGGCACACTGGATTATAAGGTGCATTATTTGACACTATTAAGGAACAGAGGTGTCACAATGTTTTCCATCTGATTCAGCAGGTCTCGCCGCTGGGTGGCAAGACCTGTAAAATCAAACTGTAATTCTTACAAAGAAAATGATTTAAAAGTCAAACAAGTGCTGGATGTTATTCTACACAGATTTATCTCTTGAAAACTGTTTATTTGGGTGAGTAAAGTGATTTCTTTTATTCACAATAAGCTTAGGATTCCAGATTTCCACTAATGGATTTCCACTAAGCGCTACACTGAGGAACAGTGGACGATATTAACAAGCAGTTTATGCCACATAGCTTTTTTTAACACGGTTTTAACACGGTAAACATGCAGGGTCCAGCTGGTCCGATATACTCACCTCTGACTGGAGATGCAGCTAGTGTTTAGCACGGTCAGTGGGTAATGCTAATGTTGCTTTAGCAGTGCTAGCCAGGGTTAGCAGCAGGCTACAAGCTGGTAATACTCACCTCTGAATGGCAAAAGAACTAGTGATTAGTGTGGTGATTAGTGATTAGTGTGATAAAATATAAAATAAAAATACGCTAAATAAGTTTATTGTGTGAAAAGTTCTCCCACACCACTTCTCTGCACATGTGCACTGAAGAACTTGAAGAAAGGGTGGAGTATAGTTTAACCAAGTGTAAAATTAGAACTTTACTAAAATTAAATCAAAAATAAAGTTAAATCCTTAGGATATTATAAAATAAGTAAAGTTCACTAAGGTTATTTGTCGTAAAGTCATGTTGTTATCTTTTACAGTTTACAAGATAGAGAGACTGAAAAGGAAGAGGGGAGAAGAGAAAAGCAGAAAAGCTACAATCAGAGAGAGGCAGATAAATCGAGAGACTGACAGAGAAGGTGAGAGAGAGGCAGAAATATAGAGAGAAACAGAGAGAGCGCGAGTGACAGAGCACGAGAGAGGAGAGAGAGTAAGGGGGGGGTGCTCTTGCCATGCTCATGCAGTTTTCTGACACCTCATCATAACCCTGGCCAAAGCCCGCTGCTGCTATTGTATTCATCAGCCGGTTGGCTCGGCCTGCGCTGCACTCCCCCAGCCTTCAATCACAGTCTCCTCTCATTCCCGGCCCCAGAAAGCCTCCTTAATGTTGCTATTTCAGATTTAAATCCGTCCTTTAGTCTGCCTCCCCCGAGGGGGAAGCTCATTGTAAAACAAACCGTCTGCCTGTCACAGGCCCTGTGTAGGTGTAAACGCGCACACACTGCCTCTTCTGAATACATGAATATTTAAAGACGGAAATTAGCCTGCGTACCTTAGCACGGAATACGGTGAGTCAGGAACAGTCGCTGTCTTCTATCTAAGCCGCTCAGTGAGGTGAGATCAAATGAGCTGCTCTTTATGGAGTGGAGAGCGGGATTGAAAGAGAAGGATTTAAATCTGTGTTTATAGAATTTTTTGGCAATATTATGGCAATATCATTTTGCATTGTTGTGATTTTAATAAAATCTTAATTTAATTTAACTTTAATTTGATTTCCTTAAAAATAAATAAATAAACCCAGACACGATTGTAAAATTGGCAGCGGTGTTAGAGCTTATTACTGCAGCAGAATTTGAATCTGAACAATAAAATAAGTGTATTTCACATTTTACTAAATAATACCTACATTGTAATTAATTATAGCCATTCAAATTCCATCTACAAAAGTGATCTACTCTAAATGTATAAATGTTATGCACTGTTTTCTGTGTCTATGTGTGTGTGCGTTTGTGTGTGCTTTAGTGTGCATGTGTGTGTTAAAGCATACTGGCTTTTAGTGAGTGTGAAGGCCTAACTCTTAAGCCACCTCACACATAAAGCTATTAGTGCAGATTTGCTCACTCATTTAGTATCCCTCTACCTCTCTCTCTTTATCTCTCTCTCTCTCTTTTCCCATCTCTCTCTTCCTCTCTCTCTCTCACACACACACACACACACACACACACACAGTTTTCCAGAAATCAGATTTGCTCTGATGTCATTAGTGTAGAATAGACAGGATGGCATATTCACCCCGAGCGTGCCCTGCAGGGCTGCTTTACAGAGAGCATTTACCACCTCCCTAATCTACTGCGCCGCTCTGCGCCTATAGCAGATTGGGTTTCAGAGAGCATGAAGTTCTGGTATTTATGGAACGCAAAGTGCTGCATTCAATAGAAGATCACATAAATCACACAAATGCTCAAGCGAAATGCGCTCACGGTACACGGTTCCTCTAATACCAAATAACAAACATACTACACAATGCTACAAATGTATATATAGAAATAAAATAAGAAATTTAGAAAAGAAGAAAAGTAAATGCCATAGCTTAAAGGCAAACAAATGCACACCAGTCAGTACAGCTACTGATCAAAACATCCGTCTCATTTTTGGTCGGATCTGTGCAGAGAGGATCACTACAGTCAAAAAAAAAGAACAGCAAACCTCAAAAAGTTGACTAATAAAAACAAACAAAAAAAAAAAAACAGGCAAATATCATAGAATATGACAATGAATAAATAAATATTATCCTGCTAATTACACTGCAGTGAATACAAGTCATTTATCACTTCATTAGGCTGCATTCATACCACACTGGCTGTGAAAAAACAAGAACGCGTTCTGAGCTATTCAGATGTTCAGCTTCTCAGAAATGGAGACAATTCTTTTTTATGAAGATAAAAAAGCTGAAAGTTTAATGCTAAAATGTCTGGGGCCTTTCAATGCTAGCAAACATTATTGTAGGAATCTGTTTCTACAAAAAAAGATATTTCTGTAGATGGCACAATGCCAAATATTTTTACATAATTTTTATTCGCAGGACTGAACAAGTGACTGAGCAACAAGATGCTGCAATATCTAGAATAGTTGTTATTACATTATAAGTTATTTGTCAGGAGACATGATTTTAAGTGTTTGTTCACTGATTGATTGATTTGTTTATCATTTACATGTATGTATAGTAAGGCTATTACGGAAATTATAATATTAAGCATAAATGCGTCCTAGTTGCGTACACATTACTAGTGTTGTAGTAGTTGAGTCCCATAAATCGATAAATTAGATTAGAGTCTAGTATATACCTTGCAATACAACTAGGATATAATCTATATAAATCATATTGACATAACTGGCACTAAATTCTGAGAACAGCTTTTTTTATTCAAAATGTTTACTATAAGGCGTAAAAAAGTGGAATTTGTAAGGCTAGAAACAGACCATGATAATTTAACTGAACTATGAGGGAATAACACACTGCGTACCTCAGTCTATATGAACTGGTCATTGTAAATGTATGAGAGTTTGACTGAGTGTTAAAGATCTCACCCTGACCCTATTACTATCTCCTCCTTTAGCCCAGACAGACCAGCTGGACTCAATAGCTGGCTTTTTACAACCGTGACTCAAAGCAAACGGCAATTATTGGATTGGAATTATGGAAGTATTGATTGCAGAGATGGTGGGCTTTTACTGGAAGTGGCAGAGGAGAACACACAGCCTCAGGAAGACTCCCTCTTTATGAGTTCCCTCCCCACACACACACACACACATACTCAGGCACACAATCTCTTCACCCTCATTTTTACTCTTCCTTTCTCCTTTTCTTTTCCTTTCATGCCTCTGATTTTATTCAGCGCTCTGAAAGGCTATTGTGATTCATTTAAAGCGTTTGGCCTGGAGTCAGGGGGGGCGCCATGAAGAGAGAGAGTTAAAGGTATTGATAGAACAGAACAAATGTAGGGTGTGCTCATCTGGACAGAGCATCATTCACAGCTCTCAGAGTAACATAAACCAACATTTGGCCAATGATGACTCGAAACACTCCACCTATAGTATAATGAGATTCATTAGCATTTACAGTAAAAGGTGTGCACATATGGCTATGTGTTTTATTCTTAACTGAATATACAGATCTGTCCAGATTAGACTGCTGTTCCTATGCGTATATATTTTTTGTGACAATTTTTTTTATATATAAATAGATTAAATAGATAAATAGATTTTCACATAGATTTTTACTACATTCTATATCTACTCTAGCACTAAACAAATGACTATCACAATCACACACTTCACATAAATTGTAAAATACTCTCTACTTGTTCAGGCCTACATAGTAAATAATTGTGCTACTGTACTATTAACTGTGTTTACAGCAAGTATTTGTGAAAAGAAACCGAAGTCTGATTAAACCAGACTGAAGAGTACAGGTGTAAAAAATGTCCTTAATGTGCAGAATTTCAGGCTCAGAATATGGACCAAACTTGACATTCATCATTATCCTATTTACACATCTTATAATTGCCAATTTTAAATTTTTACAAGATTACATTTCATACTTTTCCTAATAAACAGATATTAAGGGACATTAAAGTCCAGTACATTTTAGTGATTATTTTTTAATTTATTCTTTTAAATAAATTAATTTTTCAATTTCCAGTTTTTAGGTGGAGTTGAACATTTTAATCCTGATTGTTAATCAACTCTGGTGAGTGTATTTAACCGAATTATTGGTGTATTTAAGAACATGCAGTAGCCTCAGTAGAACTAATTGCTTTCGCAGAATACAGTGGAACTAATTACGTTCAGATTATATGAGATATTAGGGTGGTATTAGTGGACCAGCATTTTATTAAAATATTTTCTTAGTGTATTTAGTAAGAGTAAGGAGTTACTTCTAATAAGTAAGCACTTAATTAATTTATTACATGTATATGTTAAGTTGGTAATATTCAGATTAACCCAATTTTTGGCAGTATAAAATATTATAATTATCTCATATAATGTTCAGTTGTGGATGTTACATTATATAAACACAATAAAATAAATATTCTAATTTTTTTATAGATTTATCATGTAATGTAATGCAATATGATTCGTCAGAAATCAAGGGTAGTAAAACTGATCTTATCTTGTTTTGTTGGAGTAACTTTCTACTGCGCAGAAGAAGTTTTGCTACTAGATTTTGGATCATTGTTGTGACAACTTAAATGCATTTGACAAAAGTTAGTGAAATGTTGGATGATCACTCCCCATTTCTTCCCTAACTCAACCCTAAAGTATTGACTGGAGCTCTATCATTCCAGAGAACACATTCCCACAGTTTACTCCTCTAGCCCACATCTGGCATTAGAAATGGTATCGGCAGGTTTGTGATTGTCTGCTCCAGGGAGCCCTATTCTATTGGTAAATCTGATATAGGTAATGTAGTCTGTAGAATGTTGCTTGAATATTTGTCAGTATTTGTGTGTATGTGCACGTGTACCACTGTACATAGTCGGTAGAATGTTGCTTGAATATTTGACAGTATTTGTGTGTATGTGCACGTGTACCACTGTATATGAAATTTCTGCTTTAGCCTTATGCTAAAATGTGTAATTGTGCACTGATTTAAAGACCCTCTAAAAACCCATAGGTCAGACAACATAATGTAATAATGAGCACCCACATACCATTGTACAATACGGTAAAATGCAAGAGAGGGGAAAAATAATGTAGTCATCAGGGCTGGTGGATAGATCATCAACTCTTTCTCTCTCTCTTTCTCTCCATTTTTATATTATCCAACTTCCACTTTATGGTGTTGTGCATGCACGCTATCTTTGTATATCGTTCCTAGATTTTATTCTCTCTCTCTCTCTCCCCCTCTTTCTGTCTATTTCGCTGCATTAGTCTATTAGCTCCTCTCATGCAGCCTCTCTTGCTGATCCATGTCTTCTTGCTGATGCATTTCCGGCCGCAGTAAAGGCCGTAATGTGTCCATTTCCCCTGGCCGCGGTGGGTGTGGCCGGCAGGGCCGTGGCTCCAGCAGAAGTGAAGCTGTAGCTGAGCTCTTATAGCTGCGCCCCCTTCCTGAGTGCACTCGGCGAGACTGTAATTGCATTGGAGAGATAAGAGGCGAGGTTTGGGACAGGAAGCTGGGTGGGTGTGGGTGAGCTGAAGGGCTGGGCTGGGCTGCAGCCCTTTAGCTCTAAATCAATGAGTCCATCCAGGCCTAATGCAGCACTGGGCAACTCCTCAGGAAGCATTAGGACTATTAGTGCTAACTTGGCAGGAACATACTTGCTACGCACTCTCTCTTTCACTCTTGCTCTCTCTCTCTCTCTCTCGTGCACACGCACACACACACACACACACACATGCACACACAAAGAGGTATTTTAGTTGGCAAGTGTACACACATGGATGCAGATCTAAGCTCGTATGTGTTGTGGTGGAGGGGAGGGGGGTGGTCCACTCAGCATGCCACAGGCTACCCCATACTGTGGGGTCAGCACAGCCAACAAGATGAGGACGGACACACACACGCACACAACAATATATTAATTGTTTCCAGTCTAAGAGAAAATAGCTAATTTTCCAAATATCCTGAACAATAGAGCTCATTAGTTCATAAACATGTTACTATTAAAGAGAATAAAGGAAGCAATTCAGGGATAATGGGTCTTGCCCATATGTGTATGTTGGCTAAATTAGAGCAGGTCTGAGACTGTCAAAAACTAGAACTTGACTAGAACACATACACACAAATGTGTAGCTCATGTACTGTCAGGATGTGAATTCATATACCATTTAGTATGTTCAGAAAATCCATCTTTGTGTATCCATGAAATTGGTACATTGTAAAAAGTGGTTTGTTAGTTCAACCTAAAAAATATGCCTGTAGTAATAAGCAGCAACTGTTTTCACCTTGATTTACACTGGCTGGCTGACTTTGTGCCTAAGTCTTTAACGTGTATTTTAATAATGTGTGTGGGAAGATGAATTAAACATGAGAGAATTAAACATGAATATCAGTGCAAGTTTTTCCTAGAGATGTGAAGGGGTGCTTTAGAACACTGTCCTCTTCCACTCTGCTCTGTATCATCAAAATATAAAAGACCTTTTTAAATTTCTTGTTAATGCGGAAGCTAACTGTAGCAACTGCCCGTTCCTAAATACACCAATAATTCAGTCAAACACACTCACCAGAGTTGATACTCCATCAGGATTGAAATGTTGCTAAAAAGATTACCCACCATTTAGCCCTGCGTTCATTCCAGTTAAGTTTAAAGATGCATAAAAATTAACATAGTGATAAAAAAAATCAACATAATTTTTTTCAGCATTTATTTAGATTATTATCATTGATGACTGTCGGCAGTGTGTGTCAGTATAGTTAGTATAGTTAGAATAGTTTAATGTAGAAATACCACAATGTGTGACTAAGTGAAGAACCTGATGCCTTTTTCTCCTCCAGAATGAAGCTCAGTAAGCATTATTATTTTATACTGTCCGTTCAGAGATGTGATGATCATAAAGAAATGCTCTGCTTTGTAAAAACTTGTCCGCTATACAAATGCAGCTGCTTTAACCACTAGCTGAGGTCAGCAATCAGCACTGCAGCAGCAGTAAACAGCGGAGCTGTGGGAGGCATGCAGGATCGCACTCAGGTCTAAAGAATTATACTACAGCATGACATGTTATTCCCAATACAAACTAGCATTTAGTCTGTGCTGGAGGAACGGTGAAACATGTTAGCTGTGCTAAATCCCAGTAAAGATGTTTGAGTCGGAAAACCAGCGAGAGCCCTGTTAAACAGTGCAGGCTGAAATTCAATAACACGGCTATTCACTGAAATTCGGATGTGAAGATGCAGCGGCTAGATCATACATCACTGGTATCACTGGTGTTATGCAAAAATCTTTTTTTTGTTGTGACAATATTTTAATCTGATAGTGGTTATTTAAATTGTGTCAGATGTGATGAAGATGTGATTCTAAATGGACCAATCTGGCCTATGTGATGCTGCATATCTGCTGAATGGCAAAGGAAGGTTTTAAAAAGTAAATGTTTATGTGACTCATATTTCAGTAAGTAAAAATGTCAGTTAAAGCGTACTGAAATAAATTATTTCATGTATTGTAAGATGTGTTTTATTTGGTAGCTCAGGCCAGGCTAGAGGATCAAAAAGCTAATGTCCTGAAATATCTATTTTGTCTGATATTTTGCCAGCCGTGTATCTATTAGCTTCTAGTCCGCTCTGCCAGTATATTTACTGAGGCCTTGAGATACAGATCAGTCAGACAAATAAGAAAAAGCAGACAGGAATAAAATATTTCACTGAATTCGGATGCAGCCATAGACAAAAATGAGTGAGTGGAGCTTACATTCAAGAGTAAATCTCAAGGTTATGTCTGCAGTGAGGAGGAGAGTGTTTACAAAACAAGCAAATTGTAAATTGTTTTCAACCAATCAAAAACTCAGACCTGCACAGCACTGAAAAACACATTAAAGGAACATTTTACCATCTTTTTCTTTGATTGTCCCCTGAAACTGTACAAAATCACATACACACACCCACACACACTCTTTCTTTCTGTCTCTCTTTGAGATTTTTCCCTGCTGGAGCTACTTTATGCTAAGTCAAAGCTGCCAGGGCTGTCTGGCTGAGCTGCACGGGTGAGGCCAAGACCTTTTAGTTTAAATGAAAAAGCAGGGGGCAGAAAGCTGCTGAGAGCGCACCTTTAAAATACACAGTCTTCAGAGTAAAGCAGGCATCTGATCCAGCTTTGCAGATTTACATATTAAGCATATATGGCCATGTGACAGTTCTTCCACTGCAAATGTGCAATTTGAGAACTTACAAGTACTAAGAATTACAAGCACTGACTATTAACATCTTCATTCTCACCAGAAAAACACCATAGTCAAAAATGGATGTGTCTTAGAATTACACACTTTTATATGGGTTAATGTCCTGACAACTGTCCGACTGCATTAATTTTAGTAAAAAAAAAACTCTCCTATATATGTATTCATGTTACCTTTTCACAAAATAGTTGTATTTAAGTTTTTTTGTTATTTTTGTTATTTAAATGTAATAGCAGTAACTGAATAATTATTCAAAAATAATTTTTTAAATCTTATCATGCTTAAAAAAAGCAGTCCCTAAGATTTTTTTTTTTTTACATTGAAAGCAGTAGCAGTCCTGTGTTGGAAATGGACAAAATATTCAAACAAAATTTTACCACTGTTCTGGCACGACTATCCCTGCAGCACCTAAAATCATTCTAAAAACACAGTGGTCTGGTAGGTTTGTTGTTAGATGTAATTGCTCTGTGCATTTTGACAATATTTCATAAATGAACAAAATTAACAAAACCATGTACTCAAAAACTTCACACAGCTATTTACAAAATTACCATTAACCTGCATTAAAAGTACTCTCCACATGGTCTGTGCTTTTACACATCCCCACCAAACACTGTTTCTAAACAATAGACTGTTGCTTTAAGTTGAGGGCAGTTTGAAAACATCAGTTTTTATGTTATTTACACGTTACACGTTACTAATCTCAGTCACACACTAATATTTTGTAAGGTCACAGTTAATATGTCCAGATGATTTAATATGAATATAAATATGAGTGTACACAACATTGTTAACATTTGAACAATTGCCATTTTTATGATATATACGCATTTTATGTTAGAATTTTCAAATTGGCCTAGTGAAAATCTGCATATATCATTGACCCATGTGCAGAACATTACATGTATGAATGTAAATGTACACAACATTCTTAATGTTTACACAGTTGCAAATTGTTAATAAACCAAGGTTACCTCTCAGCGCTGCGTCTGTGGAAGGAGTCAGTCCTTGCATCTGCACGTTTTAATGAAGTTCATCAGTCAGTAAATCAGTCACTTTTGTTTAGATGACACTGCAACAGAGAGAAACAAACAAATGTATTTCCGTTTTTCCACATCAAAATGTTGTTTCTCCATTTTTGGCATTCTTTACTTTTTGATGTAAGAAGGATCTGGCAGTTGTCCAGATGATCGAAAATTTTATATGAATGTATTTGTACATAGTCTTAATGTTTGAACAACAGAAAATATCTTATTTCTACAATTTGTAAATTGGCTTGATAAAAATCTGCATATACTATATCATTTAACCATGTGCAGAACATTACATCTGGATTAATGTCAATGATGAGAAATGGATCATCATTTAAACCTTACTTTCATTTGCTGCGAAAAGCAAAGAAGGCCTTTTATCCTTTCTGATATATTTTAGCTCAGCTGGGGAACAGTGTGCAGACTGTTGGACCACTGGGCATAGTCGGTTTCTGGTCACCATGGCGACCGTTGGACTGTTGGCCCACCTGAGAACTCAGCAGACGTACTGGCGTTTCAGCTGCAGGAGTGTGTGTGGGACTTAGTGTGAATTAGTGCATATATACGCTGTGCGTCATTAGCTCAGGCGCATGCATCGGGAATCAAACAATACAACCACAGGCTGGCTCTGTTTCATCTATTTCACGCTCTCGTTCTTTACCACACACACACACACACACACACATAAACACACAGTAATGCATGTGAGAGTAAATGTGTGTGTGCCCACCGCAGAGACTGAACTCTCTCGGTCTCTCTCAGCTGAGGTATGGTGGATGGAGTAAAGTGTGTGTGTGGGAAGTGGCGGGTGACAGGGTGAGTGGGTGAGCTGTACCTGGGGGCTATATCACTCTTTCTAAGAGTCTCTAGTTCACTCTTTTTCTGTCTTACACAGACATTCTGTCCCTTTCTCTCGTCTGTCAGCAGCAATTTAATGCAAAGGCAATCTGTCGTCAGTCTCTATGTCACTCCATTACTGCGCTGCTGATTAACACTGTCTCAACTGCTAAAGCATCATACTGACAGAAATTACATCATTTATATCCAGAGAAAGTGAATAAACAAAAGAAAATGCATAATTATTCAAACAAAAAGATATCAAACAAAGTGATAGCAGTCAGTTCCACCCCAGGAATTCCAAATAAAATTTGACTAATAATGTTAATAATGTCAGTGTTTTTTTTTTAAATAACAACACTAAAAAATAAGACTAAAACAAAGAAGAAAACCTGCAAGCTTGGTTTTGCTGAACCACCATCAACTGTACAGACATATACAGTCGATGGCAGTAGGATGGTGTGGTCTTGGTTCTTTATATTCATGTCTGTTAACATGTTTTTTTTATTATGTTATTTTGTGGTAAATTTATTAATGTTTAAGGTTCTTTAGTCTAGAAAAACTTGTCTGCTTCATTCTCTACCACTACACTTCCCAATCTTGTTATCTGATTAATTTAGCAGAGTTGAAATTCTATTGTAAACCAGGACATTTAGATTGGCATCAAGCTCATGTATGTTTCATTTTAGTGTATTTAAAATGTGGTCAGGATTTCCACAGCTAAATTTTACAAACACATTTTTCCTTTGTATAATTCTTGCAATAAGGTTACTTCACTTTACAGTACTATTTCAAGCAAAGACACAAAAACGACAAGCAAAAGGTTACCTCTCATCACTGCCTGTTTTTGGAAAAAGTCAGTCCTTGCGTCTGTGAGATGGAACGAAGTTCATCAGTCAGTAAATCAATCATTTTTGTTTAGATGACACTGGAACAGAGATAAACAAACAAATGTGTTTTTTTTACATCAAAATCTTGCTTTTCCATTTATGGCATTTTTATTTTTTTAATAAAAAGGATCTAGCAGTTCTAGCTTACTTCATATGCTGTTTTTGATTTGTTTTGTCATATTGCATGGCACACCGATTTTATATTTGATATTTAAAAATCAACAGAAATTGCCAACTACTGTGCAGTAATACATTCAAATTTTACATTGCAGTGAGCACTTCAAAGTATATTTGTGCCGCTCCTAACGTTAGTGTAACAGTGTATACCAGAACCATTATACTCATTACTGGTAATGGATTTCTGGCACATCACTGTGAACTTCACAATGAAATAGATGCAATGGATTTTGCTGAGGCAGGAAACCGTACATTTCATATGGGAAATAGCTGGCCACTTACTGACATGTCTATGCATACAGCAGACCCTGCTTTCATTCAGTCACAAATCACAGTCTTTAGTGTTTGGGATGTCTGTGAATATTTCAGACATCTTGCTTTCTGTTTAATATGAAGGTACACTGTTTTTACATGTTTTGTATTCAATAATCACGCTCATATAATAATGTATGATAAATGTGGGCATGAACAGACAGCTAAGGCTTTTTGAATATCTCAGTGGTCAAATATTGGCTTTAAATATGAAAATTAATTAATAAATGAATGATTTTTAAATATATTTTTACATTTTTACAGAAGCAATTAAATGTATTTGTTGTCAATATAATCATTATTTTAATAGTATAAAACTGGGGGTTTCAATCGTTAAATAAACTCTTAAATAACGAAACAATAAATAAATGTATAATAATGAATGCTCTGTCCCAAAGAGAACATTATAAGAGTGTTTAGCAACATTTTAAAAAGATTGCATGTTTTCATGTCTGAAAACATGGCGTAACAATGGTTTGCATTGCAGCGTTATTAGAATGTTTCTAACATGACGTTTTAAAATCATTAAAAGTAATATTTTTTAAAAATAAGAATTAAAACATCGACACAAGATGTTGCAGCTAAGTTAACTTACCCTAAAATTCAGATAACATTAATAACATTCAGAAAACTTGACAGAATGAACGTTTTAAGAACGTTAACTGTAAAGAAAACATTCTACTAAACAAAAAAATTTGCTAAGCTCAGATACTGTAGCCTCAGAAGGCTTATGACAAAAAAAATAACTAGAAAAAATGCAAAATAAAAAAACATTAGGTTAGCTAAGGTTAGCTAGTTCTGCTTTTATTGGCTTAATAATATACAGTATTACAACGGCTCACAACCACCTAGCTTAGCCTAGCCTAGCTTAGCTTTTAGCTCCATAAAATTACATTTTTGTGCTAATGCCTGAGTCTTACCCTATAGTTTTGCTGTCTTGTCTGAATCCTCTTGGTCCTCAGTCAGAACAGTGTGCAGTTAGCTAGAAGAAGAGACTATATTAGCAGGGTCTGCAACAGTTACCTTAGCCTTTAGCTTAGCACTTGGCTAACACCTTTTCACTACACTGGCTCTCCCTCCAGCTGTTGCATGATACCTGAAGCAGTGCAGTCAGGTGTTTCTCCCCAGTGGTGCTTTAACCAGACAGCTAGCATTATCTTAGCTAAGCTAACCTTCTTTACACTTTATTTCCATATTCTCCAGCACTAGTTGGTGTGTTTGAAAGGCTTGAAAGGCTTTCACTAGACCTACACTACTCAAACACTTCTGAAAATAGACTGTAAAACCCACAGACATTTCACAGGCGCGGAACTTTTTCCATTCCACCAGAAGAAACCGAATCAACGCAGTCCAACGTCTAGTAAAGGTAAGGACTTGTGCTTTTCACGTATTGCTAGTGATTTTATTAGCTAGCTAATAACAACCTGCAAATATTTAAGTGTTAAGCAGTTTACTATACAAACAGTCTGCATCAATTGATTTAATTTATTTATCAATTTAAATAAATTAAATTAATTTGTTGACCTCTTGTTACTGACACGCCTCCAACTGGGAAACTTGGGGCTTATCTAAAATTTTGAGTTTTCCACTGGTGAATACGACTTTGTGGTGGCATTCATGTGCTCTCATCTTGTAAGTACGATATTTCCAACACAACTTGAAGGCCCCATTAGTTACAGGTCACAACTATGAAACAACCAACAAATTCCTAGTGAAATTGCATGCTTTAAAGTTCAGTGTTTTAGTTGACCTACAGTGGAGTTTGCTTTACAAATAAAAAAAGGTTTAAAATAATTGTTTTCCTTTTTTGTTTGTTTTTGTGTCTCTACTTTGTGTAACATACAAATGTATATTAGTTAGGTAAATAAGGTAGGCAAAATAAGCTAAAGCTTTAGCCTATACAATTTTCAGTTTAGCTTGTTTAAATGAAAGTGTTTTTAAACAAAAAAGAAAATGGGAAGGAATAGGATGGCACATTTTACATTATTTAGTAGTGTTGAAGGTAAACACATTTTTCCATTCTGGAGCACCTTTAAGTAATTTTAGATTTCCCTTGTAAAAAAATACAATCTTCCTTTGTTGCTGGACTACATTTAAAGTCAAGGGAACACTGTGTATGTCTGTTTTCAGTAGCTCAAGTTGTGGTCCTACATTGATGACATTTTACAACATAGCAATTTTTATTAATAATGAAACTCTTACCGTGCTTTTTGAGCCCAACATCATCGCCGATGGTTCTTTTAAAACACGTGGGAGGAGTGAGTGTCCGCTCACAGACAGTGCTGAGATCATAGTGTCTCCTTCTTGATCACTAATGCATTAGTCAGACCCATGGCTCTCTCAGATTCCAACAATAACAGCTTAGAAAGGGTTTGGTTAAAGACAAAAGATATGATATTAAATTGGTGTTGAAGTTGATGACATTTCAGCATTACAGCCTGCATGGCTGTAAAATGTAGAGCAACATTACAGCTCAAAACATATTATAGAGGTTTAAAGCTCCTCAAGGTATTTCACAAATGTGCAGTATTTAAATATAATAATATATATAATAATATATATAATAACCCCTGATGCTGAAACTGATTAGAACTAAAATAGGCATTCTAATTGATATACTCTAATGAATGTAATGAGTTACTTAAATTAGCTTCAATTACAGTTCCTTGAGGCAAACATTGAAAGCTAGCCTTTTACCAGGCAAAGAACCATTCACTGGGTTATTGAAGTTTTCATGGTTGTCTTTTTCTCAATATTGCCTATAACAGAACTAGCAATCTCTTTTTTGTATGATTGGTTCTTAATTGTTCTAGAAGCACAGTTTTATTTAGAACTGTAAAAAATACTCCTTACATTTTTGTTTAACTCTCAAAATATTTAATAATTTACAA
The DNA here is from genome assembly GCF_023375975.1 of Astyanax mexicanus. Taxonomy (NCBI): domain Eukaryota; kingdom Metazoa; phylum Chordata; class Actinopteri; order Characiformes; family Acestrorhamphidae; genus Astyanax; species Astyanax mexicanus. The sequence goes on along the minus strand of NC_064413.1, from coordinate 37,857,436 downwards.
AAAATTACAAAAATGCCCGATATCTACCTTTTCCTATTATTTACCCTTCACAATTATTTGAAGAGAGCTTGTTGGGAGCTTACAATAACAGGTCAGTGTGTATTGTGCACAGAAGGGGCTTGGACTGCACTTTTAAACACATTTCTAATGATGTCTGCATTGATCCATTAAATTAATCAATTAGATTAATTGGCCCCTGCTCTAAATGCCTGCTGCTCTACACTAGTGTCCATCTTTCAATACTTCTAATCAACACATCAGCTTTAGTAATAAAAAGAAGAGCCTTGGTCATGTCCTGTTAGTTTAGGGGATCAAACCAGTGATCTTCTGGTCATAATGCCACATTTCCAACCTTCAGGACACAGCAACCCCAGCTTAGCTGTTTAAGTCTTAAGGTCTGTAATTAGGCTCTCAGTTCAACACTCTTCCTTAGCTTAATGTAGTATATTAACCCTTTGAACCATGCTTAACATTAAGTGTCAGTTATTGTGACATAAGCTGTGATTTAGATCCTGAATAAGGATCCCAATATTAACCCTTTGAATCAGGCTTGGCATTCCATCATTAATCTAAACATTTAGTTTCCTGTAACTTTACTTTTAAAAATAGTGATGCCAAAAAAGAACCACTTTCATTTACATAAAGAATTATAGGGCTAGAGGAACCAACTGTTCTTAATAAGAAATGTCTTCTTAAAACCTGCTTATGCAGTTTTATAAAGATTCTGATAATCACCTATGTTTTCTTACTCAAAATTTGTTCTGTTTATGAGGACAGTGGGATACATCGTCATAAAACCTGAGCTCTGAACAATTCTGCAGTTTCAAAACATCATGAGTCTGATGTACACATTTTGTAGGGACTTCTCAAGAACAAAATGTATAAAGGGACGATTTTTTTTAACAGTGTACTATAAATGATTCGGTAACAATGATGAAACAACACCATTAAAAATAAATGTGCTATAAATGAAATTTTAAGTGATGCCATAGAAGAAACTCTTTTAGTTCACAATTTTTTTTTTGTGAGGCTGATAAATAAAATATAAATAAAAAGAATATTTAAATTGGTGAGGAATCTTTAAAACACCATTTCAAATCTTCACTAAAAAAAATATATATAATAAAATATAAAATTATAAATATATATAATACTTTTATATATAACATATACACATACCTTTTAAAGACCCAACTATCTATATACCTTATGTTTGAGATGACACTTTGTGGGAACTGAAAAATATACTTTTTTGAAAAATACAAGCTTAACACCTTATTCAACAAGATATAGTGACTCAAAATGTGTTCTACTAAAAAGGGTTAAGAGAGAAATATAAGTTAGTATTCATAAGAGTATGGAATTGAACTGAGGGCCGAATAACAAGCCTTTAAGCTCTACACAGCTAAGTATGGGTTAAAACAAATCATTATTCTTCAAAGCAGCGTCCGAGATTGAACGATAATTGTATGCTTTGATTAATAATCTTGGGCTGTGTGTTTTAATTAACTGAGGAAGGAAAAAATATGAAACCGAGCTGTGAAGAGCTGGAGTGCACAGGCCTACCTCACATAAAAAAATAAATAAAAATTGCGTGGTCATCGGCACTAGGCTTGGGAATCGAGAATTGATTCCTGTTGAGAATCGATTCCGTGTGTTTCGATTCCACGGAATCGTTTGGCACCTTGCTTAATGATTCTCTTATCGATTCCAAACAGCACGATCACGCAAGTTACGCATGTTACGCAAGTTACGCATGTTACGCAAGTTACGCATGATTCAGTAAGCACGTCTTTTCAATGGCTTCCACTAGGTTAAAACGCTCGAAAGTTTGGCTTCATTTCACGCTACACAAGGATGGCAACAGGGCGTTTTGCAACCATTGTAAATTTTTGATAACATCGCCGGGAGGGAATACATCAAATATGCACAAACATCTGCGCAAACAACATTATTAGAGAGTATTTGCTACATTTCCATATTGCCAGTTGCACATTGTTGTGGACATGTTGACCTTGTTGTTGAGTTTGTAAGGTCGTATGATATTTAAGTAAACAAAGTTGGTGCTTATGAAACTGTTTGCTCTCCTTTTTTCCCCAAATTGGAATCGATAAGAGAATCGATAAGGAATCGAATCGTTTCACAGAATCGATAAGGGAATCGGAATCGGAAAAATCTTATCAATTCCCATCCCTGATCGGCACCATGTGCAGCTGAACACAATCAGGTCAAAAGTTGTCTGAATTTTTAGTGCTCTCATTATGGAACAGTAGTTGAATGAAATGCTTGCATCATATCACCGCTGTGTGTTGAGACTGTACTGTAGCGTTATAGTCTTACTGCAGAGCCTGTGCATGCCTGATGCTCTTATCTCAGGCTAGGCACAGACAGGGACATAGAGAAATGGTGTGAGAGAGGCAGAGAGAGAGAGAGAGTGAGAGTGAGTGAGTGAGAGAGAGAGAGAGAGAGAGAGAGAGAGAGAGCGCACCAGAGTGAATTTAATAAATTAAATCTAATATAGGCGCTGGGCTGGTCTCCTAGCAACGCGGCAGAGCTCAGTGTGCTGTGTGTAGTAGACTTCTCCTGGCCTGATGTGACGACGACCCATAATGCTCTGGTCCTCCCTCCCGACCCTGTCGACTTTGCATTCCGCACCCTTGTTGAGAATCAGACTGTGATCTATCACACTCACCAACTCCTTATTACAGCCAAACAAACTACAATACATGTGTGTGCCATGTTGTATAACGGGCATTAAGCTTTAAGTTGTACAGGTTCACTGCATAAGCTGTACCATGAGTAAAACTATTAAATCTGTGTTTAGACTGGCAGCCTAAATCCGATTTGTGGCATATCTAGATTTTTCCAGATTGATATTTGATTTTTAATCTTAGTTATTTAAGGGATACCATATAAGAACCTTATCTGTATCAGAAATTGTTGTATTCAAGGCCACAACAGCCAAGTCTGACTCAAGTGCTAGACATTGAGTAGCTGAGTCAGAGTTAAGACCAAGACTAGTCTGAGACCAGATAAGTACATTTTGGCTTTTTAAATGCAATTACAATCAGATTTGTACAGATGCATCTCAAGTCTAAAAGTTCTGGTTGTTCAAATCTGATTGTAAAGTGTCTTCTGCTCACAATGCGACAAACAATGAACAGCATTGGGATCCAATAGGAGCTTCAAAGGTTAGTTACTGACGCAGACCTCACTTCCACAATTACAAACGCAGATAGGTTTGATATCCAGACAAACAAAGCAGACCATTTTGCCAGCACTCTGAACATAGCCTTATTTAAAGCTTTGTTTTATATAGCTGAGATTAAAAGCATGGACATTATGGAAAACTGAGTGAAATTTAATTCTATGCGCACACTGCACTCAGGGTATGTGCACACCAGACACTTCACAGCGGACACAACTGTCTACACACATCCACACACCCACACCATCTCACGTCAAGAATGGCTGCAAGTCTACACTTTAGAGGAGAGTGCTCTCTGAAACACTCTGTGTCTAAAACAGTGCCCAACCTGACGTCCTTACATTCCACTCCGTCGGAAATGGATCTGGAGTTTAGACACGCTGCTCTGGCTATTCCCAACCAGAACATATTAACTGTTTCTGTAATCTGGTTTTTCATGATAAATACTCTTTTTTTGTATAATATCTTGTAACTTACTTTAGATATTGTGTAAATTGACATCTGCCCATTCAATGTTTCATCTAAAATCAAGGGTATTGAGAAAGGAGTTTGTCCTGCTTTTGTTGGAGTAATTATCTCTTGTTTAGGAAGGGTGTTCTACTAGATTATGGAACATTTCTGTTCTGGGTAGACTGGATTTACCGACAAAAGCTTTAGTGAGGTCAGGATGTTGGATGGTCACCACCCACCCATTTAAAGAGCTTTTATTCTATGTCATTTGGGAGACTTTCCATTGGTTCCCTTCCTCATAAATTCTAAAACAATGTAAATAGCAGCTGCCAGATTCACTTTACGTCAAAAAGTCAAACAGAAAAACAAGGGTGTTGTATCTTCAACAGGGAACACAGTTCTGCATTTTATTAAACTCTCTATTTATTTGCTGAATTTAGCACAATATCTAGTATGTACAAATGGTACATTAAATATTGATTCGAAATGTTTTAATAGTTAAAATTCAGCAAATAAATAGAAAGTGCATTTTGACACTTTTCTGTCTGTGTCCCTGTGTTGTGTGTGTGTGTTGGCCGTTTCTCTTACGCTGCAGTCATCGATCAGACGCTTTTCCACATAGTGCTGCTGCATCACAATAGGAAAGAGAATTCCAGCATCAGCCGCTATCCGTCACCACTGGCTTTCTCATGTCTGACCACTACCATTAGGTCAGGGGGAAATGCTGTGTTGAGGCTGTGTTCCAATTAACACAACATGAATTTAACATAGTAACCACAGGTCAATCTGTGTAGGAACTGTAGGTATAGTTCATTTTTTTAACGCAGAAAAAAGACAGGAACATATATAATATGTTTTACCATGATTAGATCATTATAAAGCATTTTTTATGTGATGGTGTAAGAGCCCCTTTGTTAGTTATCAGCTGCAGTCGGCTACATTTAATACAGAATCTGTTAAAATAATTAAAAAGTCTTTTGTGGCAAGACAACAGGGTGTGAAAATGTCTTGGATAGAATTTATATATAGTTCAAATCTTAAGTCATTTAATCATTTTAATTTAAAGGGCACAGAAAGAGTCATGGTAATTTCAGGAGGACAAACCTATAGGGAACTAAATCCTCTTCCATTTGCCCTCGGATTGTACCCTCATATCTCATACAGCTGTGTACATCCTTTATTCAATCACAGAATACAGTTTTTCTCTATAGTCTTTTCTCTGGGGTTATTTTACATTATGGAATGCTGTTAATAATTTATGTTAATTGTGGATTAAATATAATAATTAGTGTGTAGAGATGTTGTTTATATTATAGGACATGTTAAAGGAATGCTCTATGCATGTTCTCAAAACTGTAGGAAAATCAAGCTGGATAAATAATGTATGTATATGAATATTAAAGACAGAATTACACAATTATATACATCAGTTAAAATTTGATAGTCCTGTAATCAACTGACTGTTTTATACACTAACCCTAAATGGTTCACTAGACCACAGTGATGATCTTTATTTCCGATGCTGCAAGCTATTTTAGTGCATATCAGAGGAGGAAACGCCTTACTGTGCTGTAGGACTGGGAGCCATATTACTGAGATAATAGACATAATCTTGACTCAACACTGCTTTTAGCTTAACTGCATATGGTACATACGGGTCCAGCAATAAGCATGCAGTGTGTAATAATGCCCTCTTGTGGCTGTGAAGAAAGCAGACAGTTTCTGTCCACATTCTGGATTAAACTCATCTTCAGACAAGAGAAAGCAAAAGGGAAAGTAAACTGCACTTTAGGTAAATTTCACATCTAATTCCAGCTCTCTGTTGCATCAGTAACAATTTATTAGTACAGACTATTGGCATTTACAATGTTGAAAAAGACATGTTCTTTTTCCAACATCCAGACATGTGATCTTGATTTGTAAAATAAATAATGAAATAAAAAAGTGTATTTTAGAAATAAATGTCTAAAATAATTGGTAACACTTTACTTGGAAGGTCCAATTTAGATACCTCATAGATGTTCAACTGACATTCAACTGAATGTCTATTACATGCAATTAAACTTGAAAGTGAAATGAAAGGATTCTCTCCTGAACGTCACTCTTCACTCTACTTTACCCCTAGATTTTAGATTTAATGTTTAGGTTTTAGGGTTGATCTACAGAGGATTATTTACATTAAATTTAAGTTGAGTTAAATTAAGATGCATTTAATAGACATACAATTCAATGTTAGTTGAACATAATACAAGCATCCATGACTCATCAATAATGGACCATCCAAATAGAAGTGACACCACTAAATGTATAAAGTACAATTATAAGAGATGCAATTTTCTTGAGAAAAAAGTAAAAACGTTTATTACTTCTTAAAACACCTAAAATAGACCACAATAAATCTATACTAAACCTAAAATTACATCACATGATCCAAATGTAGCTCTTACCACAGCTGATGTCAAAGAATGCACATCTACTTTCAAAAACTGGTTTGATTCGAATAGGTCTGCGAGCAGGAAACCCTTCATGCTAAAATAACTGAACAGAAGACATGAAAATTATCTAAACCTGTATTTCACCTTTGTGATATAGATCTGCTGCACAATAAGCAACAAATTATATGAAATTCTCACATTAATGATTAATAAAGCAACAATTGCTCTCAGCATCATTATTTCACATCTATTTCACATTATTGGGAACTTTATTATACAGAATGATTAGTGACTCCACTTTCATCAACACATTTAAATTAGACACAGGTTATTATATCCAACCCCTTTAATAACTGCAACACATTTAGTCAATTATTAAAACAATTTTTTTATTGTAAAGATTCACAGAAGACAAACAAATATTGTTTAGGAAAAATAGAATAAATCTATTTTCTGCAATCTGTCCCTTCCTAATACAGCACAGCAAAATGCCCAACCTCACAAAAAGTGTGTACAAAAATAAAACAGTACATCTAAATTGTACAAGCACAAATCATGCATGTTTGCTGTACTTTCACCCTGCCGTGTATTGAAGAAAAGCAATTCACAGTGGCACCAGGTACATCATTAATGAGGTAGAAACAAGCAAAGTCTTAAATATTCTAACTTGTGAAAGTGGACAGGGTTGCAGGGAGGATTATTGATCATCACTGGCCAACCTTTGTTCTTTATTCAGTTCAAAAACTAAATAAATCAATCAAACTTTCTGCTTCAACAGAAATGTAATTATGTTAGCATGATTTAAAAAGACCAAGTTTTATTTTTAAATCAGGATCTGTAAGATATAAAAATAATACCATTTAATTTGGCAGCTGTACTCCAAATCTCCCACTTCCTGCCTTGAGATAATTATATAATTTAAAATACATGAAGGTGCTCCTTTTTACTACATATCAAGGCAGTAGGTACAGTACAAATCCCAGAGAAAAATTATTGAGGCACAGATGATAAATAAACGATACATATAACACTACAGCTGAAAGAAGATGTAGACCATCATGATTTAGGACTGATCCAGGTATATTAGTATGAATTAGTTTTGAAAATATTAGAACTGATCCAACCCTTCGTTAAGGCTGTTTTACCCTCTTACTCTCTTGCACTACATTACTGTTGTAGTAAACATTACATATGTGTGTAATTTTTTTTAAATTATGAATGTGTTTCATTTGCTGTTAAATTTTGTCATATAAAATGTGTGTGCACATCTATTACACATGATGTGGTAACATTGGGCCTCATTCACCAAAATATTCTTAAGAAATGTCTAAAATGTGTCTTATTTAGTTTTTTTATGCTATTCCAGTTCATATATCCGCCTCATTTTTTTTGTTCAAACTAAAATGAGATCCAGCATAAATTTAATTGGAAAAGTGCCTTGGGCTTCTTTATTAATCCTTTCCCTGCACTTTTACATTAAATACATTAAATAAATAAAAGGTGCTACCGTCTCTGTTTTAACTGTTAACTGTACAAATACTTTGCAGGAAAACACTGCAAAGAATTTCAGAATTGTGTAGTGGGTTTTAAGGAGATTTTTTTTATTCTTAAAGAGCAAATGGTAAATGAGGCCCAGTAAAGGATTGTTTACTACTTACTTGCCCAAACTTTCAAAAAAGTAATTTAACTGGGGTCTGTAGCATCCTAGCATAATTAATATATCATAACTTTTTAAGTTAAGTTAAAGTATACCCTGCATAAATGTATGATTTAAGAAAATCAATAAAAACCTTAAATCACAAACAGATTGAGACCAGAATGCCTCTAACTCTTGTATTCTAGTTTTAACCAGTAATCAGAACCTCTGCTGTATACAGAGAACAAAGGCAAAGGAAAAAGCATACTGAGATTGTGGCATGCGGGTAAGATGCAATAAAGGCACTTTGGCCAAATCTTTTCACTTCAGCTATTTGAACTGAAGATCAATTCTCTATACAAAGCTGTACTGAGAATGGGGAAGGTGGGATAAACAGGCACTGCCAGTCTTCATCTTTATCTTACTTCAACTCACTGTTTCACAGACATGCAGCACTCTGTGGTTAAAGTCCTCTGGCTGGTCAGCATACACATAGTGTCCTGCTCCTCGTATGGCCTAACAATCAGACAAAAATACAGAGAACACAGAGTGAGATAAGGCCAGAGTGAAGGAAACTCAGACTATAGATACATTTTAAGTGTTTTGTTTCCTTAAGTGATTCTCCATTGGTGTTGTTCATTGTTCGGTCTGCGTTTTGCAAGATACATGCTTTAGAATCCTATTTTAGAAATTCGGAGGCAGAGGAAATGGTCCATTGACTGTTCGCTTTTAGTTTCTAAAGCTGGCTAAAATCTATAAATATTTCTGTAAGAGAGTCTGGAGGGTAAGATTTCATGTGTGTAATGATTATCTATAAAAACCCAGACTATGAGGGGGAACCATTTTTTTATCTTTGATTGTTAAAACCCAGTACAATAGGGGATACTGTTGATGGACTAAAGTGATTACCATACTAGATATGTCAAAATAACTATTAATATTTGGGGATAATATATTTCTGATCCAGAAATAACTATGAAAACAACATTATTGTCCTTTTAACATGGTTTTATGGCAGTCATATAATGATAATATATTAGCGCAAGAAAAGGCTGATTAAAGAGCAGTGCATTTTTAATAACTTAATATATTCAGACTATTCAGAATATTCCATTTTTATTTTTTTAGATTATATAGATTTATTTATCCTAATCACTGTTACCTTATATCTTAACTTTTTACTTTTCAATGTCTGTAAAATTAAATACAGACATTAAAATCTGTTTGTAAAAATCTGTTTTTATGTTTGTAAAAATCTTTTAAATAAATTAAATATTTTCAAAGGGTATTCCCTTGTCCTCTTAAGTTTTTGAAGCCATTTTAGAGAACCAATATTTTTCTGACAAAGATTTTCTGATATAAATATTTAAACAAATCTATTTTTTTTTGTTTTAGGGCAAAAGCTCCAAACAGGCTCTTGTCTGAATAAACTGTAGTACGAGCAGTAGAAGAGGAGAGAAGAAAGAAGAACTCACTATGATCTCCACATGGGAGTTTGGCCTCATTTCTTTGATTGAATTGCCAGAGTGGCCGTCTATGCTGGAGCGCGACCCATAGATCACAGTAATGGGGATGTCACTGTGAATCAGGCCAATGCGCTGCAACATGGGCCGTTTGGCCCAACCGTATGGAATGGTCATGTTTTTGAAGGCTGTTTCACCACTACAAATAAAAACACAGTTATTAGGAGCTTATGAGTGCAAGCATGTCAGATGCAGTACTGGTAAGAGAGATTCTATGGCCTAGATCAATTCCAGATGAAAAAATACACAGGGCTAGTTTTATTCAGACACTGTCAGGGGATAAATAGACATTCCATGCAGACAATGAACAGTAAGATAGAAAAAGGGAAAAAAAGCATACAAACTAAACAAAAGATTTAAAAAAAGAAAGATAAAAGGCACCTTGGAGTTTGGACATTTAGGTGGTAGATGTACTCTGTGACAGTGTCGTCATTAAATATGGTGGCAAATTTCTTCTTAAAGTCTGGTCTCAGAGTCTGCACTAAAAACGGGCCTAAACACAGACAAAATAGCACACCATGAAATTACACCACCTTAAAACATAAAGCATAAAATAATCATCAAAACTACAGCAGAATAACCATCTGACGCAAGGGTGTGGCTTCATGAACTAAAGAATCTAAATGGCATATCAACTCCAAGTTTGCCATAGGCTACATTCACTCAAAATCATAGATCTTTCCTCAGATCAGATTTGGCCATCTTGATGGTTTAGAATTATAAATGTTAGTGACCTGTATCTGCCTGTAATGTAAACAAATATGTACCTGAAATGGCAAAAATGTACACATACTCATTGATATGTTTTAGTTTTTAGTGTTTCCCTATTTAAAGAGATCGGAACCAGGCTTCATGTAACAGTGAATACATGCTTGGTGATTGCAAAGATAGAAGCCACTGAGTGAGAAGACTCATGCCAAGGAAACTGGCATCCTAAGATCATGTGTACAGGCAAAAATACACATAAAATCCTATCTGGCCACTCTCATTCATATCGCATGCCCATAAATTGGATATGTTATTGAATCTAGGGCCACGGTGACTAAAATCTAATTTAAAAAGATCAAATTTGACATGTTCACACAGCCGTAAAAAAATCAGATCTATGTAATATTAAGGCAAAAATTTGATCTGAATTGCTTCAGCCAGATAATGCGAACATAGCCATAGTATACCATACAAAATTTATTGTAGATTTACTTCTGTGGGTTTTTCATCCTAAGATAAGAATGCATCTGTCGATGAAGAATTTTTCCCTGAGATAAGAACATAGCCATTGAGAATCTTTATTCGTAGTGTATTCAGCCCAAGTAAGTCAGAGATAAGATTCTTAAAGGCATCCTACCGAGGGGTCCTGCCAGTCGAAGCCCAGCTAGAGGGTTGAAGGGGCTGAGCAGGTCCCCAAGGGCTTTGATCCACACAGGAATTGGTCGGTCTTGGTTTCCTGGCTCTGGGCGCTCTGGAAAACCCCATGGCTCCACCAGAATCAAGTGCTTCACTCTGAATAAATACAACAACATAGAAAGCAGAACAGACATTCAGTTCACAAAGATCAAAAACTAGTTCAAAAAGCTCAATTTCCTCACAGAATAAATAATCAGAATCTGAATAACAGTAATCATAAAACAATAGCATTAATATCACTTAATATATTCAAGTGGAATTCAAGGTTCCTCTGATCCAGTATTTTCTCCCAAAGCAAACTCCTAATAAAAAAATGATACAATCAAAACAAATAAAAAGTATGTAATAAAAAGAAAACTGGGAAACCACAACATCATATGGAAGAGTAGACCGGGCCCAAGCCTGGCCATGCTGCTATACTTCAACAGTCGCTGGGGTGAGATTGCCTGATATGTGAGTTTGCACAATATCCTCCATGAGATATTTATCAAAAAGCACAAGGAAACCCACATATATAAAACAACCAAGTTATTTATTTATTTATTTTATTATTATATATATATATATCCCAGTGTGGACATAATAAGAAAATCAGGACAACAGGCATTTAATAAAACTACACATTTCAGGGTTCACTTAAGACAGCTACAATTATTCATAAAAAAATTAAGGATGTCTTGATGTGATCTTGTGACTCAGGACTAGGACCAATCCAGTGAGGAGATTTCTTATACGATAAATAAATAGTTTAGTTAAGAGTCTGTAGTGAGGAATTATTTTACAGTGGAACATTTAAACAGAAAATTTAAAATTACATATAAACTATAATGGAAACACTCTGTATAACTGGAAGAGAACCACACAACTTCATTTGTTTTAAATAAAATACAGAATTAATTGACTGCAGTGCTTTCAAAGTACTGGGAGCTGGTCAGGAAGGCAAGTCAGATTGTGTCATTGTATAAACCGTTAATAAAATAAAATGATCTTACATTAGCATTAATTAGCAGCACATCTTATCTAAACTGTGCAGCTGTACTCAGCATTATGCAATCTGGATCTTTTTACAGGCAAACAAATCTAATTGGGAGTCCTGTACTAAAATATTAACTGTAGCTACATTTCCCCTAAAAGCATGACAAGAGGAAAACTGTGTTAAAAAAATACTTCAGTAATTTTTCGACACATACTCTTTCGACCCAACTGGAACTGTTACCAAGGCAGGAATTCATGAAATTGGAATTTAAACACAGTGTAGAGGAAGGCTTCAAAGAACCTGCAGCTAAATGTATCAGTTCAATAGCCTGCTGAGTATAGAACAGGCATGCTTATTGACTTACTGACACGGCTATACTGGGTGATATTGAAGTTGTTTGGTTGGTAACATGAAAGCATTGGATTTTAATCTGCACTAATGATATGTACATGGAAAAGGGTAAGAGTTATCCATGGTGGTTAACAGTACAATACAGATAAAGCTCACAGAGACCAATGCAGTGTTCATTTAAATGCTAGATAAGCCAATCAGCTATAACAAACACCACCTGCCGAATACTGAGTATGTCTCCCTTTTGCCGCCACAACCGATATGAGCGTGCAAAATATGGCCTCCACAATACCCTGGATTATGTGGCACCAAGAAATTAGCAGCAGAAGTTCTTTAAATTGTGAGTCCTGTAAAAGTTTCTAACAAATCTTTTTTTTTTATTTTTTTTTTTATGTAGAATGTAAAATAAATTGGGCATACATTTTTCAGTATTTATTTATTTTTTTTAATCCCTTTTTTTCCCCGTTTTCAGTTAGATAATTTTGGTTGCTGAATATTAAGTGCATCTTTAGACAGAAATAATTACAAACCTGGAAGGATAGTTAAGTGAATAAGCTGCTGCCAGGTATCCTCCCAAGTTGTGACCCAGCAGGATCATAGTCTCAAGGCCAAGTTTTTCCCTCCATTCCTCCACAGACTCCACAAACTGCGTCTCCGCCACCTGGGCATCTGTGCTGAATTGGGGCCTGCTGCTCTGACCAAAGCCAAGCAGATCGAACGCATACACAGGTCTCTGCTGGAACAGAGCGTCCAGGTTCATGGTCCAGAGCCCCACCCCACCACCAAAGCCATGCAGCAGCACCAGAGGAGTCTTACAGTCCACTCCGCTGTTAAAGGCCAGTGTCCACAGTTTGTTGTCATTGGATATGTGGACAAACTGCTTGGAAAACTTGCTTTTGATAGCTAAAAAGAGTCACAGTCAGAGAAAAGGAAATTAATAGGGAATTTGTATATGTTTATCTTGTATATGACACTTTTTGATGTAGTCGGAAATTGTCAATTTCATGATGAATGGACCAACAGAAATGCGTAAATTTACTAAAATAAAAAAAGGAATAAATCTTTCATTGAGCTTATATATTACTACGCACATTAGTGTATATTACTATGATTGCTGACTAAGCTGTAATTATGAATTTAATACTTGTGTCCCAAATAAAATTATTAATAATAATAAAAAACTGTAAATGTTTGCTCAGTTTAATAACTACCAATTTTTGATTCTTCAGGCTACTACACAGACACAGCAAGTTGAAAGAGTGTGGTTAATACTCACACTGAAGCATTCGCTCTTCAACCTCCTTCAGTTTAGAATGAGATGTGGGACACCAGGATGGCAACCAGCTGGTGATCCACCAGGTCCAGGTCCTACAAGATTTTTCCAGTAAGATATTTCATTTTTACTGTTATACTCACAGTTTATATATGTTTGTTTTGAAGTTGGGAACAATTTGGTACAGCTCTAAAGCTTTAAACACTTTGGTATTCCTGCATGAAAACATTTATTTGACCTTTATGTCATCTATAATAGTAATTTGCTATACATAATAATAAAATGCATTTTCATATGTAACTGTATGTAAATCTTTATAATATATTAGTAGAAGAACATCCTAATCAGGGCATGTAACCTCAGTGGTTACAGCTGTAGTTACAGCTGAAAAACTGTGTGTTTACCTTTTATTAAGAACAGATCATGATTTTCCAGCCTTTCGTGCAGGAACACAAAGGAGTTACAAAGTGTCCCAACACTTTTCAACCAAGGACAATTGGTATAGCACAAGTAGACATAACGAAACAAAATATCATATCTAAAACATCATATCACTGTTAGGCCTGTCCCGATAATTTTTGGAGGACATGTTGTCCCATAACTTTTTATGCCACTGATATAATGAAAAACATTAACTTAATAATTAAATTACATACCATTTATTATATATAGATAATTGAATACAAAATGTATCCTAAATAAATATAACATTTCATTTTAAGAGGCTGATATAATGGCTCATTCACATTAGTAGGCTCCACTCTCAAAGAACACACATTGGGCAAAATGTATATTAGTCCATATAATGTACAATAACTCGAAAATGTCATTATCGTGACAGGCCTATTTTGATCTGTAGCATAAGGTCAAGCTCATGAATCCAAGACATTATGGCAATAACTAGCAGAGTAGGCATGTGATATCCAGCGTGGAGAGGTGTTAGTGCTAGTTAAGGGCCTGATCTACTGAAAAGCAAAGACAGAACTGAACATAGGCAGCATGCTATAAGTCCAACCAAGCAACAAGTTGAGATACAAAAGTGAGACTTGTTAGAATTTCACCAGAGGAAGACACACTATTTACCTCACGGTTGTGTCCAGGAATTTGAAAAAACTGTAGAAGAGAATACGAATATGGAGAAACGCCAGAGCACGTTGTGCCAGTCTGAAGCCAAAAGAATGTGAGTTTTGTGCTGTTAATGATTTAATAATAATTAGTGTGCATTATTTTCAGTTCATTTTTATCAGTTAAGTTGCTTAAACATTCATTACCTAATGACAGTGTGACTAGGCCTGTCACAATAACACAATAACTCAAGCATGATTATCATTACTTTAAGATCATATCTTAACATATAGAAGCTGCCAGAGGTAATTTCAGTAGGTAGACATTTGATTCTGTCAGAAACCTGTAACAAAGTATTTTACTCTGCACTGATTTTTATATTTTACACTTTTTCTTAAATTTAACTGAAATACAAGGAGGTTATGTTTGCACTATGTTTAATATAAAAGCTGTGTGTAAGGTTAAAGGATTTGCTTACTATTTGTATAAAAAATAAATAAAAATAAAGCAAATGTAAAGGAAACTATAGCTTGGGCATCACTTTAAATGGTGCTGTCTGTTTACAATATACTATGGTGCTGTAAGCTGCTTTGTAAACGAAAATCGCTCATATGTTTAAAGAATATTGAGATTATGTTTTTTTTTTTTAAACAATATTGCATGACCTTATCTATATACATACACATATATATATATAGAGAGAGAGAGCTTGCCAATATTATGACATTTTATCACTGACCAAACTGTACATTTCATTACAGACAGTGGGAATTTTTTTTGTTAATTGAACAAATTCAAAAAATGAATTAAAAGCACTCAATTATACATGATAGAGTATCTGAACAACAGTTTTTTAGAATCTGCCACTGCTGATGAATTTTGTCAATGTCAAAACATTGTGATGATATGGAAGCCCATTTCCGCCACCTGAAGAAAAAAAACGTCCTCAACTAAGTCATAATTATGAGAAAGAAAAGTCATAAATATGGGATAGTAAGTCATAATTATGAGATAGTAAGTCATAATTATGAGATACTAAGTCATAATTATGAGATAGTAAGTCATATTTATGAGATAAAAAGTCATAATTATGAGATACTAAGTCATAATTATGAGATAGAAAGTCATAATTATGAGATAGAAAGCCATAATTATGAGATGACTTTTTATCTCATAAATATGACTTACTATCTCATAATTATGACTTTTTATCTCATAATTATGACTTACTATCTCATAATTATGACTTACTATCCCATAATTATGACTTTTCTATCTCATAATTATGACTTAGTTGAGGACGTTTTTTTTCTTCAGGTGGCGGAAATGGGCTTCCATATGATGAACATGGTGTACTGTGAAAATGTATTTAAATATTGTTAGATTTTTTTAAATACATATCGCCCAGCACTGATACAAAACCACTGTTTTTAAACAACATCGACAACAACGGATCATTTATGTTAAAGAGATTGCTAAGAAAATCATAATGGCTAATACCGAGGTCAAAAAATAATTGAGGTTGTGTCCATATATTATACGATAAATCGATAAAACGATAAAAAAGATTATTGTGACAGGCCCATGTGTGACCAACATAGTGAACTGAACAGCATAATTAATAATAATAACAACAACACCACACACACACATAATTGAAACAACCAAAACCAGGTATTTAGTTTAGATAGGAGATGAGCTAATTCCTCAGGTTGCTCTCTGACTCAATAACACACACACACTGCTCTCAGCTGTTTGTATAACTGTCAGTAGCTGTGTGTGTGTGTGCAGTCAGCTCACAGTACCCGGCTGTTCTCTCTGAAGCTACAGTAACACACACAACACTGCGGTCAGCCGTGTTAATCAGGTTAGTTCGGCTGAATCAGACCCGTTTAAAGCCAGTTTTCAGGCTGAGATTATTCAGAGCTCGCTCTGTCTTACCCCACATCCGAAGACACCGCTCGTTCCGCCATGTTATTCCGCGCGCGTCACACCTCACGTCACCGCGAACTTTGCCCCAGAAGCGCTGAAACCAACTAAACTAAACACCTGAAAACTAACCAGTTTTAATATTTATTCACTTTTACAGTCATTATCTAAACATGAAGAATTAATATAACAAAACAAAAATATGTTTTAAAAAATAAGCTTTAAGTTTGTGAACTTTCTACTCATACATTTTCTCTAAAACTTAATTAAATTATCACACAGGTTATAAAAGTATATATATTAATATCTGTAGAGATTTAGCTGTTAGACGTATCTATTTATTTATTAAGTAAAATTCTGTGAATCTTTAGTATGAGCAACATTATTCAAATGTAAAATTAGAGTCAGCTGTTTTTAATTATTTCAATGACAAGGTGTGAGTGGGCAAATTACACTAAAAACACTAATCTACTATTTTTGGAAGATTGATAAAAAAATAAATGAATGATTTGATCTAAATAGATTTATATCATCACCACTTGATGAAACGTGACACTGAATCATTTTGTGGTAATTTCTTAGTTAGATAAAACTGATACCAGAAATAAAGTCATATTAGACAGTTCTTACTGTCTGTATTGTGTTAGTTTTATGATTATTAGATCACCATAAATGACTTACAAATTAATTTTACTTTATTAAGCATAATTATGTTCTTTTCCTTTGCCTGTAAATGAAAACATATTGGCCTATTCAGCCTAAAGCTGTCTAATTGCTCTACGTACATCAGTGTTTTAAGATTTGTTTAAACCTGGATGCGGTAGGGGTCTCAGCTTTCTTAAGTAATACCCCTCAGCAGTGGAACAAGAACTGGCACATACACACTCGCCCATTCTTACATCCTTTATTATATGCGGTATCTTGCAGCATTGGGCAACAATATGTACTTTTCTTATTTTCTTTTTACTGGAGTGGCTACTGCAGTTAACACCAAGCAGTAGGGGCAACCAAAATTCAATTTTAGAGCACTAAAGTGCATTTTTTTTTACTTTGTTATACATGATTTCTCATTTAGCATTCCTAAAGTTCTGGATAGAGCACAATTATCATTACCTCCATGGAGGGAGGGGGCTTTATACCACTCTAGCTCCCTGATTGCTTAATTTGTGCTTTTTCTTCTCAAGCACACCTGATACCACTTACCTGTTAATTGCCAAGTTAATATACAGCTCTGGAAAAATAAAATTAAGAGACCACTTCCGTTTCTGACTCAGTTTCTCTGATTTAGCTATATATAGGTGCATGTTTGAGTAAACTGAACATTGTTGTTTTATTCTATAAACTACGGACAACATTTCTCCCAAATTCCAAATAAATTAAATTGTCATTTAAAGCATTTATTTGCAGAAAATGAGAAATGGCCAAAATAAAAAAAGATGCAGAGCTAAGGGAACTAATGCCATAAGGAAAATAGAGGATATGGGCTCTTTAAATGCTCTGTTTTACTGAGGAATCCTTCTTCAGAAAATACTTCAAAAACTTTAGCTATTGTAGCGCTGCTGTCTAGATAATTGTTTTCCTCACCAGACTCATTACAGGCTGTAGCAGAGACAGGATCTATTGGGTGTGTGTGTATCAGTGTGTGTGAAGTTGCTGAACAAGCCCTGAACTTCTGTCTGGCTTGTCGCTTCGATGACGTGGAGGAGCTACAGTTAAAGTCTCATTGAAGCTGCATCATCTTCTCTGCGGAGACAGAGAGAAGTTAACAGTGTGGAGAGACTGTATTTTATTAAGTATTATAATAAATGACACTGTGAGAAGGAGGAGGAGCAGGGGAGAAAGGCATTGCCCCGAAGCGCAGCGCTGTGACTGGATTTCGCTGTAAGTAGTTCGGTTAGCAGGCTAGGCTAGCTAGCAACTAGCATGCTGTAGTTAGCTGGAGACTTTTAGGACTTGTACAGCTCGTTTTCTGTGTAAAAGAGTCTAGTGTAGAGTGTTCTTAATGTCTGAAAGAGTCTTAAGAGCGGGAATGTCTCTAAATCTCAGGTTTCTTTCTGTGTCGCTGCATGTCTTGCTTGTCAGATAGCTAACCTATTGGAGCTCCGCCCCGCCCTGTCATTACCTGCAGCGAAATCTCATTTATTTACACATTTCAGACCCCACTGACTCTCAGAACACAGAAATAAACTTCAGGAGTATACACTGTGTATGAGCTATATATAAGGTGTGTGTGGCTACAGAGCTTAAAAAACTCAGGTGTTAGCTAATAAATGTAGAGCTGTATCTCAGTGTTGACAGTGGGTTAGTTTTTAAAGCTGTTTTACTGCTTGCCACACCTTTACACACTATGCTACTTAACTAGTAAGTTTACCTGGGACATAAAACATTAAAACTTTTTAGTAGTTTATTTATGTAGCTACAATGTATGTGTATAATTTCATACACAATTATCTCTTTGTTTTAAGCTATTAGATGACTATTAGGAGAATACAATTACTTAACCCCTTAACAGGCCAGGTTTCTTGTCAATTGTCTATCTGACATTACACCACAAAATTTTGCAGATTTCTGTTCAACCATTACATAAAAAGGTTTCATGTTTGATAAGGAACATTACTGAAAAGCGTAATTGTAATAGAAAATGTAAAAACATATATTTAAGTAAATCTGCTAATGTCAAAATATAATGAATAATATAATAAAATTGGCTCTTTCCTGAACTTCATTTTAAAATGAATATTTTCCTGAATACAAATCAAACAGTTAATGTCCTCCAAGATGTAGTTTTTACATCTTTTTTAAACATGAAGAATTTGGTTTGATTCCTGTTACTGATCTAAAATTATCCTGTAGGATATTTTAAAGCCCTCAGTTTTTTAGAATGTAAATAAGTTATTTTACTGCTGAAAAATGGGTTTTGTATCACCTACACCTGTAGCCTGTATAAGGACAAGACATTTTACAACAATAATTGAATACAATACTATAAGACTATATATACTATATGGCCAGAAGCCTAAAATGACACCAGTGATACACAAACTGAGATTAGAATATTACTGATATATAAGTAAGAATTACAATATGGATATCTGGCATTACAAGTTATTGTACAACTTGAGTATGAAAAGCAAACACCAGCATGAATCCAGCAGCCCATCAGGAAGGAAATTGCCCACACCTGCTTTATGTTTGCACTGTGTTTAATATTAAATCTGCATGTAAGTTTAAAGAGAGCTGCTTACTATTCCTAAATAAATAATTAAATAAGCCTAAATAAAAAAAAAAGATAAATGTAAAGGAAACAATTGCTTGTGCCTCACATTAAAAGGTGCTGTTTGTTAACCAATAAAATAAATATAATAGAGAATCGCTTATATTTTTGAAGAATATCCAGATAATTTTTTTTTTCCAATGCCCAGCCCCAATTGCAGTATAGATTTGGGATGTTCCTTCTCATGCAAACCTGATACACATCACCTGTTAATTTTCAAAATTAGTGTGTTTGTTAAAGCCCCTACTCTGGAGAATCATCCTGGAGAAAAGACATTCCTGTTGGACAGCTCAAAGGGCTCATTTGGAATATAATGTGCTGTTTAAATACTGTCAAAGTTGTAATGTCAGTTTTACATAAAGTCCCATATAAAGTCCATACAGTCCTGCAAAATTAGGCCATTTTATTATTGTTTCCTAATCTTCACCCCTAATTCCCTAAATAATTCCAAAAGTCTGGAGGGACGGGCCTTTATACCACTCTAGCTCACAGCTTAGATCATTTGTTTTTTTTTTTCCTCAAGCACACCTGATACAACTTACCTGTTAATTGTATGGTGTGTCAGTTAGAGCCCCTGCTATGGAGAATGTCCTGGAGAAACTTTTTTCACAAATAGACTTCTGAATAAGTTTAATGATTTATTATCCTGGACATCCTTAAATTATTACACAATATTTATATCAATAAGACATGGATTTATGAAAGTTCTGATAAAAGGTTTTCACTTATTTTAAGCAACATACAGAAAACAGAGGTACCTGTAAGGTGAAAATCTATAAGAAGAAATTTACTGTTGTTTATTTTATAATTATTAGTATTGCTTACAAAATATCATAAGATATGTCCAGGTTAACTTGTCATTAGCTACATTAAATACTGTAAAAAGGCTACAGATATATAACAGTATACATTGCTACCTACCCTTTGTTCTTGCCATCAATACTGTACAGAAATGTGACTCTGATTGGTTTCTCTACAATGCACCATTTTAATTCGCAGTTAATGACTTAAGAATTTAATTTTGCAGAAAATTACAAAAAAATCAACCATTAATAATTTAAACATGTCTAGGTAATCAAAAAGTCATATTGTACTATTCAACTGTACAGTTTTTAGAAAGAGAAAAGTATAAAACGTCATATGAAAGCATGTTTAAGTATAAGCATACAAAAATGTATCTAAATTATTATTTGATATACTAATAATGGATTAGTTACATAAGTGTAATATCATTACTGTCATTCACTGTGGTTTGATACCCTTCTCAGCAGAAATAAGTAAAATTAATCAGTGGCTAAAAACTGCTTGGTGATAATATGTAAATGATTCTGTCATCAGTTTCAGTACTGTTACAAACAAAAGCTGTGTTTTTTAGTGTCCCAGTCTAACACACTAGCCACATGCTAACATATTAGCCACAGTACATTGATATAGTATGTTATAATATGTGTTACAGTATCTTTGACCCCATTTACACCAGGTCGCTTTATGTGACTAGTATTTGGATTGTTTCTTCCAAGTTCAGAGGTGGGTTTCAGACTTCTGTTATCTGTTAATGTGTCTTGGGTCAATCTCTTTTGCATGAATCCAATTTGCATGAGTATGGTTTAATATGTAGAGGTTCATGGGTCCAGCAAGCTACATCTATTTGAATGTTGTTTTAATAATGCAGACGTCAGTTACAGCCTCACATCTGAAAGGGATACTCAGCCGGTGCTTTTTGTTTATGCCTGTTTTATTTATGAGCTTTTCACCGTTTGTCCCTCTCGTCTGTATCGTGCACAGGGATCAGGGAAAATGCAAAGCAGCTTGTCAGTCTCTGACAGTGATGGTTCTTCGTTTGCCCCTCTGGTGGTGCTGGAATTGGCTGAGGACACTGAAGCAGAGACCATCACTTGGTTACTAAACAGAATAAAAGACAAGCAGCAAAATGGAGGTAATACCCCTGCTTTGATATGATGGGGCCTAGAGGTTGACGGAGACAGAATCTTTGCGTTTTCTAAGTTTGTTTGTATTTTGTTTTAACTGTTTGTAGTCTGTGATGCTGTCATAGTGTTTTTAACATATATCACATGCGGCCTGTATATGTACGTATTTTTTGTTATTAGTGGGTGTGGCTTAGATTCAGGTGCCCTCAATAGCCCGGAAATGACTGTATACAAGTACTTATTTGACCTAAATAAAAAATGTTAAAATAAATTACACTTTTTGACTGTAAGGGAAGCCAGTTCTGGCACAATGCTGCTTTAATAGAATGTTTATTTGATTTACATTAATGAATGATGGATTAACTTTTTAATATAATTAATTTGTCGTTATACTGTTTAAGGTATAGCATATTGTATTCTTCATTCTTTTCCTCCCTATGTAGGAGCTGAGTTGCTGGTGGAGCAGCTTGAAGTCATTGGGCAGAATGAGCAGAAGAGAAGTCCTAAAATCTTTCTTGTAGGCTCGACGTGGAAAAGACTCCTGATTGGAGCTGAAGATGTGGGCCTTTTTAAAGAGTTCCATGATGGCACCATGCGAGGATTCACTTATGCCAACCGAGAAAGTTTCAAAGAATTTCAAGGTACATGAATCTAATAGAGTCTGTGTTTTAGAAAGAGTCAGATGAACATGATTGCTTTACATACTGTATGATTGTACTGAAGTTCTTGTGTAAGAAAAAATGATTTACTTCTGTTGCATTGCTTATATCATTGCTAAATTGCTCGGTTTCAGGGCCTTCAGGCCATAACAGCAGTGAAACCATGGCTAATTCCTGTGTGTGTTTTGTTCCAGGGGATGGAGATGACTTCCTTAGTATTGCAGAATGCCAGTACATTATTAAACATGAGCTGGACACATTAAGGGCAAAGGGGGAGAGCCATGTTCCTGGATACGCGAAAGTAAAATTGTACCCTGGAAAATCAGTCAGTAAGTTAACCTTGAAGGGATATTTTTTGTATCTTTTTTGAGGATATTTTTTTCTACAGTAAGAATCTATTAATGTTATCTACTTATATTATCTAGTTCGTAGGTTACAGTCCAAGGCCATCCTTCTCCAGTATTTCCCTCTCCATGACAAAGAAGAGCTGAAGAGACTTTCCGTCTCTTGGTACCGAAAGATCAAACTGTCCTTTCAGCCTCTGGGTGAGTCAGTCATTTGGTGCATGAGTGAAGTGAACTTTAGACCTGACATCTCACCAGTTGTATCAGCCTTTCTCAGATTAATTGCTTTTAAAAATGGATCTCATAGGGATTTCATAGTTGCATAATAGATTGCAAAGTGGTTATGCCACGTTTAATAGATGCTTATCTTTTGTGCTTGGCATGTTCCTGTTTTTCTTTCCTAATTTTACAAACATTTTAGCTTTATTTTTGGCCTAAAGGGAAATATATTGACCTGCTTAACAGTTTAATTGATTCCCATCCCTGATCCTGAAGAACCTTTTGCCTAATATAAGGTTCCTCCAGATATTTTTAAAAATAAAGATTTTCCTCCCTCTTTTTTGTTGGTCTACTTACAAAAAAAGAGACAAAAAATCTTGGCTAGCCCTGTGTGGGACAATACTACCTACCAGTACTACATTACTACATCCTATTAAAACACAGAGGTTTAATCCCAAAATAAACACTACTCCCTATTTAGTGCACATTGCAAGTAATTAAAATACACAAACATTCAGAAACATATTCATTATATATTTTAGTAGAGCAGTAATTACATTTATTCATTCATTATTCATTTATCCTTCACATCTGCATCATAAAGTATCTGTCTGTCTGTCAGTTTGTCTGTTTTTTTTACTCATATTTTTGTGTGGACAGGAGGCCAAAATAAAGACAGAAACTTAACCAGATATCAAGATATGTGTGAATGGGCCTAACTCTTATTATCTAAAACTCTTATTTTATAAAAACACTTAATTTAAGCCGTTATTTCTGTCTGCAGATGATATCAGACATTACTTTGGCGAGGGCCTGGCGCTCTACTTTGGATTTCTGGAGTATTTTACGTTTGCCTTGGTGCCAATGGCCCTCATCGGCATCCCCTACTACCTCTTTGCTTGGGAGGACTACGATAAGTATGTTCTGTTTGCTGTCTTCAACCTGGTGTGGTCCACTGTCTTCCTGGAGGTGTGGAAGCGATGCAGTGCACAGCTGGCCTATGGATGGGGAACGCTCAGTCGCAAGAAAGCATTTGAAGAGCCACGGCCAGGATTTCACGGGGCTTTAGGGTTCAATCCTGTAACCGGTCGTGAGGAACCAGTCTATCCTAACACAAAGTATGTATATGGTAGATGTGTTATTGTTGAGTTTTTGACTTTTATTGAGTTGAGATATAGATATTGCTGTATGTGTGTAACTGTGCAGTATATATGACATAGGCTGTTGGTTATCTTCCTTCTACAGACGACAGTTGAAGATATATCTGGTGTCTGTCCCTTTTGTGATACTGTGCCTGTACCTGTCTCTCTATGTGATGATGATCTACTTTGATATGGAGTACTGGGCACTGAGCATTTATAATGAAGACCCAAACCTCTGGACGAGTGTGCTGCTCTTCATCCCAAGTATCATCTATGCCGTGGTGATTGAAATAATGAATTTGCTGTACCGCTACGCCGCAGAGTTCCTCACAGGCTGGGGTGAGTGTGAAACAAAGAGCCATGGTGTGTCTGTAGGGCTACAATACTAAGCACTTTAGAACAAAAGCGAAGGTTAATAGATGCTCATAACAGCATTCAGCACTTTTTAGGTATGCTGAAAAGCAGCAGTGGGTTGGTTATTATGGTAGTTGCAGGAGTGTTACCCCTCTCAAATTAATGTAGTCAGAAAACTGAAAACAATGAAACACACAGAATATACAGTGCTCTGCAGGATTTAGGCACCTAAGCATATCTTTTAAAGTAATTTATAAAGGCAAAAAAGAAGCTGGTTTGCTTGTTCAAACAGCATTTCTTGTTAGAAAATGT
Organism: Astyanax mexicanus; assembly: GCF_023375975.1. Classification (NCBI taxonomy): domain Eukaryota; kingdom Metazoa; phylum Chordata; class Actinopteri; order Characiformes; family Acestrorhamphidae; genus Astyanax; species Astyanax mexicanus. Next base: position 37,832,954 of record NC_064413.1, on the reverse strand, counting down.
GCAGTTAAACATAAACACTTCAAAAAGTAAAATAATTGCAAAGAATAGGTGTGATTTTGTGAACTTGTTTGGGGAACAGATTTTTAATGCACGTCCTTAACCAGTGTGTTTTTTTTGTTTTTTGTAATTCTATCATCAGTTCACTCGCTTTAATATAAGACACTGATTTAATAAACCAGGCATTGTATGATAACTCTAATTATTACTAGACTCTGAGAAGGAGACCTTTAAAGCCATGAAGTCATTTAACACAGTGATGATAAACACCTACTTATATGTATTCAGAATATTTTTATATTTATTATATTATTAACATTGTACTGACTAAATACACACTTGTTGCCCAGATAAGAACCTTTGTCTTTAATTTATATAGATTCACATGTTCATGGGTTAGATCCAGATTCTCTGTGCACCTCTAGATTTTATACTGATCATAAATGTGGTCATATTCTGTGGACAAGTAAATGTACACTTTCTTTGTTTGTTTTGCTTTAATTAGAAAACCACAGACTAGAATCGTCTTTCCAGAATCATCTGGTGCTCAAAGTCTTGGTGGTAAGTTTGTAGTTTAGATCATTTTAACCATTTCTTTGAATATTATCTCACAACGGCAGGCAGGGCTGTACCTATTTATAATTCCTTAAAATGCTACTATATGATACAGACCATGCTTCTTTTTTCCCCTCCACAGTTCAACTTTATCAACTGCTTTGCATCTTTGTTTTATATTGCCTTTGTAATGCAAGACATGGTGCTGCTAAGACAGGTGAGCAAACTTCAGAATTGTTACTTATACTTTACACTGAAATTCCGACTGGAGTTTTTAATCATGTGGTGAACATGTATCCCTTTTCATTCATTTTTGCACAAGAGAAATACATCAGGATGAGAGAGTTTACTTGGAGTTTACTTTTAAATCAGTTACCTGTGTGACAGGTGTTAAAATAACATATGACGTTGAAGTGTGTAAAGTGATTTCTGTGCATAATGTGCACCGGTTTATATCAGACAGTCATCTGACATTAAAATTATTTTTTTTATTGAATGACAGAGCCTTGCCACTCTGCTTATCACCTCTCAAATCCTGAACCAAATCATGGAGGCCTTCCTGCCTTACTGGCTACAGAGGAGACGGAATAAGAAGGTCCATAAGAGAGTTCGGAGGTTGCTGGGAGATAGAGAGCTCCCTCTGGTGGAGCAGGTTCAGTTGGAGGGTGATATGTATACCTACTTGGTAAGCCTTAAAACTATTAACAAAATAATTAATAATTTCACCAGTTAATAAATGCACAATAGTGCATTCATTCTACCAGATCTGCTAAAAATCATATCTTTTAGCCTGTGCACAATTTTTTGTTTGTCTGGAGGAAATGAAGGTAGTATTTTATCTTGGGTCTAAATGTTTGTTCTTCAGGGCACGTTTGATGACTACCTGGAGCAGTTCTTGCTGTTTGGCTATGTTAGTCTGTTTTCCTGTGTGTATCCACTCTCCGCTCTTCTGGTGGTCCTCAACAACGTCACAGAGGTCTACTCGGACGCCTTTAAGATGTGCAAAGTGTTCAAGCGTCCTTTCTCAGAGCCTGCATCTGATATAGGAGTGTGGCAGGTGAGAGGATGGAGCATGGTGGTGAAGTCTTACTCAGCCTTTATCCACTTATCCTGAGAATGTGAGATTTTGTGCTTTATAGTGAGTTTGAGTGTATGTACTGTATAGCTGTGTAGCATATCAACATTTTTTCCAATTCTGAAAGCAGCTTAAAGCTGAGGTTAAAATATGAAACATAAAGTAAAGTCAGTTACAGTCCCTTTACTGGGGGATGATATTTAAGTATACGTATTTTGTCTAAATATTTGTGGACACCTCTACTGTTCATTCAGCCACGGTACTTTAATTTGCACTCATCACTGACACAGATGTGAATGCACATACACACAGCTTGTCCAAGTAGATAAATATTTACAGTAAAGTAGGACTCTAAACATGAACCTATTACCACCATGCCTAATGCCAGTGTTAACTTAGAGGGGTAAAATTCTTTTAGCATAAGTTGGGTGATGATCATTTAACTGCCTGATTGTAATAATGTTTCTTCTGTACTATAAGATGAAGACACAATGGATAGATTTGAAACTCATTCATAAAGGAAAACTACTTTCATATTTTAGCTTCGCATGAAATTACACTACTAATTATATTTTTTATTTGCGATTTATAAACCACACTGTCACACAAAAAAGTCCCTTACAATGAACTAATACTGATTTAAGTATCATTTCTGGAATAATGCTTTTCTAAAAATGTTTCTGGTTTATTGAATTAAGAAGACTCTTTTTATATTGCAGTTAATTCTCTCCTTGTGATGCTGCTTTGCATAATCATGTACAAAAACAAGCTAAAAGATCATTTTTGCTTTTCTAAACCAAGAGTGTGTATTCATACATTGCATACATTCTGAATTACAGCATATGTTCTATTTTACACTGTTTGCTAAACTGCAGCCTTTGTGTGGAGTTATGATCTGAATCCATGTCATACATCTGAATATATGCTGAGAGCATATTGATGAGTGAATTATATCCTTTTTCTGCTCATGTAACTGGAAGCAGTCTATAATAAACACTCCGTCCTGGTAACTGGAATGTGTCAGGCCACACAGACTGAAGTGTCTAATTCTGAAGAGGGTGTTGAGAGATTTATATTCAGCGTTAAAATATTGAGTTGCTAATTTTTTTTCCCCCTTTTCTCACTCACTCCTCCAGCTGGCATTTGAGACGATGAGTGCGATTGCTGTGGTGACCAACTGTGCCTTGATCGCTCTGTCTCCGCAAGTGAAGGCTTACTTCCCTGAGGGAGAGACACAGCTTATTCTGACTGTTGTGGCTGTAGAGGTAATCTCTTCTTCACATCACACTTTTCACCACATCTGTTCACCTTTATGAAATTGCTATAGCCTCTGCATTGCACTTATTGAACCTGTTCCTCCATTGGGTGGTGCCAGTGAGCTGCTTGGAACGTTTTATTTCTTGCACAGGCTTTAGGCTGTGAATTCTCTCCAGTTATCTTATTGAATTGGGATAATGCAGGCTGTACGCAGTGCCTGTTTCTGTGAGGCAGTATTGTGACTACAGTGTTGGACAGTGTGTGTATTGTGTGTACTGGCGCTAGAAATCCAGACCCTACTACCAAACAACCAGAGTCCACATGAGTTATCATCAGAATTAAGGATACTGCACACAGCTAACCCAGCTTTGCCTCAGGGCCCCATGAGACCCACTCAAAATAACTATCCCCAGGCAAACGGAGAGATGCACGCACAGTTTTCAAGAAGAGAAGTGTAGCTGCCGAGCCGAGAGTTGTATTTTTGTAGAGAAATGTAGAGAGGAAAGCATTGTGCCGTTCCACGGTTTCCACTAATTAAGCTTTGCAGCAATAACTAAAGTTGCAATTAGGTCACGCTGATTGGTGCAGAGCAGCAGTGTAGCATGACAAACTAAATTAATGTGAGTAATGCTCTGAGACATTTTTCTCAAGACCTTGAATGTCTAATTATGAGTTATTTAAATCCTTATTAAGCACCGTTAGATGCTTGACTCGCTGAAGTTGAAGGCAAAACACACTGAGGCTAACATTCTGACCACATTTTCTTTGTAGATTGCAGCTATTGTGAATTCCAGCTAATCAGAATCCAGTTGATTAAACTCATTAATGGCAGTTTTCTACAAAATAATGCCCGCAAAACTCGAATCAACTCTACTGTACTCAGATTATTAATATTCCTTTAGGCCATTTTGTACCTGGTACCTAGAACTGAATACTTTTTTAGTGGCTGCCTGCCTGCGGTCCAAACAAATTAAGCAGAGTGTAAAAGAAAACATGTAAACCTTGTAGAGAGCTAAATGGCCTATGAGATTTGTCACACCTTCCAACGCAGTACAGATGTCCAGCACATACTTGCTATTAGTACAGTCTTTAAGCTATTGTAGCCATTACTGTTATTTTTATCTGAACACAATATCAGCTGATAGTTATACCATGTTCTTTAAAAGATGTTCCAAGAGCTAGATGTTGCAATTAAAAAACAATTCAGCTCTGGAAAAAAAAAAAGACACCACCCTAAAAATTTTTTTTTTTTTAAAATTATTTTACCAAATTGAAAACCTCTGGAATATAGTCAAGAGGAAGATGAATGACCACAAACCAAACTGAACTGCTTGAATGCTTGCACCAGGAGTGGCATACAGTTTTAAAAAAGCAGTGTGTAAGACTGGTGGAGGATAACATAGCATGCATGAAAACTTTGATTAAAAACCAGGGTTATTCCACCAAATGTTGATTTCTGAACTCTTAAAACTTTATGAATATGAACTTGGTTTCTTTGCATTATTTGAGGTCTGAAAGCTCTGCATCTCTTTTGTTATTTCAGCCATTTCTCATTTTCTGCAAATAAATGCTCCAAATGACAACATTGTTATTTGGAATTTGGGAGAAATGTCTTTATAGAATACAACAACAATGATCATTTTGCTTGAACATATATGCATAAATAGCAAAATCAGAGAAAGTGAAGTGGTTTCTTGATATTTTCCAGAGCTGTATATCTTTTTATGAGCGTTGGCGCTCATATATATGATGTAGTGATTTGTGTTTTGCAACATCGTTGCAAAGATCGTTGGAGATCAAACCAGGTACCAGGTGGCAATAAACAGAGTAAAGTGGAGTAGAGTTGGTACCATATGAACCTTATGAACCTAAATCTTTGTCTCTTTTTATTCCTTCAAATTAAGTTGATATTGCTCTTTTGATGACACAAAGTACATATTTAAAGTACTCCACAGTCAATACAACACATGATTTATAGGATATACTTTTTCTAATTTTCTTTGAATGCTCACTCAGAAGTGACGTGAATACATGCTTAAAGCAAAGAACACAGAAGCTGCAAAGTGAACATCAGATGTATGTGTAGAACATACATGTTTTTTTTTGTAAAGCCAGTGTTGTTTTCATTTTCTTTTCCCACCCAGTAGCTTGGACTCACTACAAATTACAATGCTTTCAGAGACTAATGTAGCATAATCATTTAACAGAAAAACATTGCAGTGATTAAGTGATTGAGAGAGAGTCAACTTTCTCATCCAAAATTGGGCTTTCAGGAGACGAATTCAGGGACATGGATGACTAGAGCTACAATGATGATAATGATGGGCCAACACTTAGACTGCTACTCCACCCTAATCGGTGTTTTTAAGCAGCTTTCCTATCCATACATTGCTGTATGTTTTATGTAACACAGTACAATACAATACAGTGTGATTAGGGCTGCACAATATATTGTTTAAGCATAATGATGCGCGCATGTGCAATAGTCACAAATGTCACTAAACATGAGGTAACCGCATGGCCTCCATCCACATGGCTGGGCACGTGCTTGTAAACGCACTTGTCGAAAGCTGTGGACAGTCCAGCACAGTTTCTTATTTACCTTTTTAAAAAGCCATTTAAATGCCTGATTAAAGGGCCGTTTACTGTTGTTTTGCTGTTTTACTCGAGTTTTAAGTGCTCTGCGCTGACTCAGCTCTTGATCGCTCCAGAGGTGAGACAGCGTGCGGGTGGGGGCGGAGCTGGTGACGTCATGGGCCCTGCATTGTTTAGTATCGCAATATATATTGGCAAAAAAAGAACATTTGCAATGTAATTTTTTTTCTATATCATGTAGCCCCAGATGACAAAAATATATAAATTGCAAATGTACTGTAGTCTAGTTTAGTTCATTTAGATAAATGAACTGAGAAAGTCAAAAGAGAGCAGACAGCTTTCGTTTTATCTTTTGTTAGTTTGTTTCAGGGTCAGGGTTTAGAGTTCATGAGTTCAGATGATGTGTATTCAGTTGTGTTCAGTTCACAGCAGGTCATGTCTGCAGTGTTTATATGCATGAATGTGACATATACGCAAATAAACACTGCTGTGTGACCCGCTTTGAACTGAGTATATGAGTGTAATGCCTCTAGGTCTCTGTGGCTTAACCTTTAAAACACCCAGTATCTTACTCTGCCCCCATTCTGCCATGCTGGTGCACCCTGGATTCTGAGTCACAGGGAGATAGAGAGTGTGAGAGTGTGTGTGAGTGTGATTATTAGTGTGTTTTCATCCAAGGCACCAAGTTTGAAACATAATGCTGCTCAAACAGGTGTCCATTTAATATATAATGGGTAACCTGTTTACCTCCTGCTGTTTAAATTGGAGGGCTGAGTCCCAGTGAAGGGCTGCAGTATGAATGAGATGGTTGATTTTAAATCCTATTGATTATATCAAACTAAGCGTGTGTTCCAACTGGTTTTCTCATTAACTTATTCATTATTCAATATAAGGCATTTACTATGTAATGAACTAACTGGAGAAAACTCCTGAACTCTGATAGGATTTGTTATTGAGTATTAGAACATCGGTAGAGCAAGGCTGACCTACAATACTAATTTAACAGCATTTTTTCTGCAAGAGAATGAATTTAACTTGTAACTATTCTAAAGATTCTGCACAGTAAAGACCAGAGGCAGAGCAAAAACCCATCCCCTTTTCCCAGACAAAGCGTGTTTATCTCAGTAGCGTCTACAACTCAGCTACTCCATGTGATAAACAAAAAGGCTCTATAGATGGTTCTTACCAGCCAAGGCTGTCAAACACAATATTTCTAAGTGTAACCCTGCTGTAAGAGAATAATATACATTTAAACAGGACAAAATATTAATATCTAATATTAGCAAAGGAATTAGACACTGAATATTAAAAGGCAGAACATGGGGATGGGCAGAGCTCAACAAGACCTGTGGTGGCCTCTTTTTTGAGAGCTGTTGCACTGTCCATGGTTTTTACATGCATTGGTTTTACTCCAAGGAATAGAGGTTAAATGTTTTAGCAAGCTGGTTCTTAAAAAATCAGTAATTTAGTAAATTGGCTAGATAAGTAAGTAAACTTGCTAATACCAGTTTGTCTAAATCCATATTTTATGGATCATCACATTACTAGGTCCATATTTGCTTTTCCTTTGGTCAAAGAAGTCAGATTTTTCAGTCTTTAGTTTCTCCAGTCTATAATTCATTCTTATCGCAACAAGAGTAACACATTGCGATAAACATTGTGAGCTGCAGTGTCATCATGAATAATCTCTAATTGCATTATCCTGATGAATCAACAGAGGGGGCTCTTCACGCTGCAGGCTGTGCTCACATGATTCAATTCAATTTAATTCAATTCAATTCAATTTTATTTATATAGCCTTTTTTACAACAAAGGTTGTCACAAAGCCGCTTTACAGGTAAAACAGGTCCACGCCTCTTATGAGCAGCACCACAGAGATGCCAGAGCACCACAGAGATGTAACTAGGCTGGAGGCAGAGCGAGGTAGAGGTCAGCAGGGAATGCATACACCAAACTACTTTTTAGCCTTTGAGAAAAATTATTGAGCTTAAATTAACATCAACATTAGGATATTCAACAGGGATATTTTTGCACATTACATTTTTTCCTCCATATCATATGCTGCTAGTGCTGTGCATTGACAAAAAAAATCCCTCTAGTGGACCACTTATCTATCTTATATCTGCAATCATGCTATCCAACAAACTTAATACTAGATTTAGAGCCAGCGACAACAAAACTTAGAAGAATTCTGGAGTACTTCTGCATCAATGGCGGCAAGATACTCTCCAGAATAAAGCATAAAAAAATCATTGGTGTTCCGGAGCCATTGAACGCTTTGTGCAACAACAGTTCTTTTTAAGAAACAGACTCCCAATAGTCCACCTGACCTAACAGCACTTCTACCTTTAGCTTTTGTTCCACATCGATCCACTAGAAGGTTACCACCAAGCCGTGCCTCGTCACTCCTTAGGGTCAACAGCAATTGCCTTGAGAGGAGCGCTCTCCACTGTGCTGTAAAAACACGGAACCTCCCCTCTGCTGTCGTCTGAGACATCACATCAAGTAGTGTTCACGCCTTCAAGGACAGACTGAATAAACACCCTCTTGGTGCAGAATGACACTGCAGGCATAAGACTCAAGGACTGCTTGCATACAAAAATCTGTTTATTATTCATCCATCGTCAAAGAAATGATTGCAAAAAAGTGTCTGATTGCAGTGCTATTCTAAAGGAATAAGAACAAGAACAAGAAATTATTAAAATCTTTGTCATATTTACTAAAATTATGTGCAAACCAACATGCCACACATCTTTTCATGGAGTTATAGAGGTTCCTAATGGCGTTCTGCGATAGTTTGTTTTTGCGGTAGGAGTGTTGGAGTGTTTAACATGCGTCTAATAGATTTTCAATCAGGGATAAGTCTGGTGATGCAACTGGCCATCAAACTCGTCAAAGCATCTGTGTCTTCAAGACCTGCTCTTGAGACAGCAGCAGTATGTGGGTGAGCCAATGCCTTTTGGAATAGCACACCGTGCTAGAGTGTGCATTCAGAAATGTTAGAATCACTGGTTGCAGGACCTTATTAAAATAACATTGGGCTATCATAATGTCTGCAACGAAAACCAAAGGTGATCTGCCATTGTACGAAATTGCACCCCACACCACAACACCAGGCCTTTTGGATGTGTAACGTGTCAAAAAACTGACACTGGTGTCTCCAAACAAGGGACGCACAATGATTTCGGGAATTATATCGGTATCTCCCGATATTTCGCACTGATACTTGCTGGTATATTTATTGTTTACGGTAAAAGGACCAAGTGACGCTGACCGCACAATTATAATTGGCTGACGCTGGCTGCGCTACTTTAAAATGTATTTATTAAGTTGGCTTGGAAAAGCCAACTTACTGTTCTTCTTATTCTTCTTATTATTATTATTATTATTATTATTCTACGCTAAAATTTCTCAACGCTACTCCTCCTACAGTTTTCGAGCTAGAACCACCAAACTTCACAGGATGGTAGATCCCATAGCCACTTAAGTTGCTTGTGCTTTTCTAAGCGATCGGAGAACCAGGGTTCTAGCACGGTTCCGTCAAAGTCACTTTTTTCCCCATAGACTTCCATTCACACTTTTTTCAAACTGCTGTAAAAGTCACAATTTTCGAGCTAGAACCACGAAATTCACAAGACATACAGAACTTGCAGAGACGTTTCAGACGATATGCTGATCTCACCGATACGATTTACGGTTTTCGTAAAATTATCGTACGAACTTTCCCCATAGGAATGAATGGGCGGAATGTTGGCCATCTCACACACACCAGCCGATCCTGCGCACGGCCCCCCTCTCTGCCCTGCTCCTCAGTACTGTATCTGTATGGAGAAGAGACTGCTGAACACAACCCACACCAGAACCAATACAACACTACACACACCACACACCACACACACGCACACACCACACACACGCACACACCACACACACTTCAAACCACACATACCCCACACCACACACACACCCCACACTCACCACACGACACACAGTCCACTCCCCACACTCACTCCACACCACACATACTCCACACCACACACACACCCCACACCACACAGTCTACACCCCACACTACACACACTCCACACCACACCCTACACACATTCCACACCACACATACCCCACACCAAACACACTCCACCCCACACACTCCACACCACACATACCCCACACCAAACACATTCCACACCACACACACCCCACACCACACACAGTCTACACCCCACACTACACACACTCCACACCACACCCTACACACATTCCACACCACACATACCCCACACCAAACACACTCCACCCCACACACCACACATACCCCACACCACACACACTTCAAACCACACATACCCCACACCACACACAATCCACACCACACAAACCCCACACCACACACACTTTAAACCACACACACTCCACAGCTCACATACCCCACACCACACACACTCCACCCCACACATACCACACACAATTCACACAACACCACACACTCCACACCACACATACCCCACACCACACACACTTCAAACCACACATACCCCACACCACACACACTCCACATCACACATACCCCACACCACACACTTCACACCCCACACCACACACACTCCACTCACTCACCACACGACACACAGTCCACTCCCCACACTCACTCCACACCACACATACTCCACACCACACAATCTCCACAGTCCACACCACACACACACCCGACACCACACACAGTCTACACCCCACACTACACACACTCCACACCACACCCTACACACATTCCACACCACACATACCCCACACCAAACACACTCCACCCCACACACTCCACACCACACATACCCCACACCAAACACACTCCACACCACACACACCCCACACCACACACAGTCTACACCCCACACTACACACACTCCACACCACACCCTACACACATTCCACACCACACATACCCCACACCAAACACACTCCACCCCACACACACTACACACCACACACCCCACACCACACACAGTCTACACCCCACACTACACACACTCCACACCACACCCTACACACATTCCACACCACACATACCCCACACCAAACACACTCCACCCCACACACTCCACACCACACATACCCCACACCAAACACACTCCACACCACACACACCCCACACCACACACAGTCTACACCCCACACTACACACACTCCACACCACACCCTACACACATTCCACACCACACATACCCCACACCAAACACACTCCACCCCACACACACTACACACCACACACCCCACACCACACACAGTCTACACCCCACACTACACACACTCCACACCACACCCTACACACATTCCACACCACACATACCCCACACCACACACACTTCAAACTACACATACCCCACACCACACACAATCCACACCACACAAACCCCACACCACACACACTTTAAACCACACACACTCCACAGCTCACATACCCCACACCACACACACTCCACCCCACACATACCACACACAATTCACACAACACCACACACTCCACACCACACATACCCCACACCACACACACTTCAAACCACACATACCCCACACCACACACACTCCACATCACACATACCCCACACCACACACTTCACATACCCCACACCACACACACTCCACTCACTCACCACACGACACACAGTCCACTCCCCACACTCACTCCACACCACACATACTCCACACCACACAAACTCCACAGTCCACACCACACACACACCCCACACCACACACAGTCTACACCCCACACTACACACACTCCACACCACACCCTACACACATTCCACACCACACATACCCCACACCAAACACACTCCACCCCACACACTCCACACCACACATACCCCACACCAAACACACTCCACACCACACACACCCCACACCACACACAGTCTACACCCCACACTACACACACTCCACACCACACCCTACACACATTCCACACCACACATACCCCACACCAAACACACTCCACCCCACACACACTACACACCACACACCCCACACCACACACAGTCTACACCCCACACTACACACACTCCACACCACACCCTACACACATTCCACACCACACATACCCCACACCACACACACTTCAAACTACACATACCCCACACCACACACAATCCACACCACACAAACCCCACACCACACACACTTTAAACCACACACACTCCACAGCTCACATACCCCACACCACACACACTCCACCCCACACATACCACACACAATTCACACAACACCACACACTCCACACCACACATACCCCACACCACACACACTTTAAACCACACACACACTCGATAGCTCATATACCCCACACCACACACACTTCACACCACACATACCCCACACCCCACACACTCCATACCACACACACACTCCACAGCTCACATACCTCACACCACGCACACTCCACCCCAAACATACCACACACTTCACACCCCACAACACACATACCCCACACTCTCCATACCACACACACACTCCACAGCTCACATACCCCACACCATACACACTCCACCCCCACACATACCACACACACTTCACACCCCACACCACACAAACCCCACACTCTCCATACCCCGCACACACTCCACAGCTCACATACCCCACACCATACACACTCCACCCCACACACACTTCACACCACACATACCCCACACCACACACACTCCACACCTGACACAAACCCCACACTCCACCACACATACACCACACCACACACACTCCACACCACACATACTCCACACACCACACCACACTCTCTACACACCACACCACACACTCCACAACACACACACTCCACACCTGATACACACAACTCACCCCACACTCCACCACACTCCACACCACATTCCAAACACACCACACCAAACACACTCCACAACCCACTCCACACCCCACACACTCCACACCACACACACACTACACAACTTAGTAACTATTTGACAAGCCAACTTAAAGTTCGTTCACGAACTTTGCCTTTTCTAGTTTAAGCTAGATTTTAAGTTATAAATTTATACCAGCCTGTTTAGTCTACCTGGAAATTCTAAATGTGTGTATCGATGTTTAGAGTGGTCCAGAAGGCTAATCCCGGTCATTCAGCTTGCCATAAGCTTCTGGAGCTCTAAAAGAGCACAATTGGCCGTGTCTTTTCTGGGTGGGTAGATGGCGCTCTTTCTTCTCATCACTCCTAAGAGTGAGGTCGATTAGCACACGGCGTCTGTGAGCTGATGTATCAGAACTGAGTCGCTGCGCTTTCCTCCGAGTGCAATGTAATGCTACTCAGCAATGCTGTATCAGCAGCAGTTTAAAAAGAGGTGGTGGCTGACTTCACATGTGTCGGATGAGACATGTGCTAGTCTTCACCCTCCTTGTGTTGGGGCATTTATAGTGATAAGTGGAGTGCAGCTGAGCTGCCGAGTGGGTGGGATAATCGACGTAGCTAAATTGGGGAGAAAAGCGGGATAAAAATAAATAAATAAATAAATGTGTAATATTAGACATCAGCATTGGCCAAGAATTCCCACCTTCCCAAATTAAACTGTTAGAGTGTATAAACAGAGATTTTATTATTTGGAGTTGTTTTTCTATCATGGGTCAACATAGGCACCCTGAGATGCCCTTTAGCATCCTATGACACTCGACACACTCCATCCGTTAATCCCTCTCTGAGCACACATCCAATAATCCTGCACTAATGTCACAGTCTAAAGCAGACTCCCGAACCGCTCCACGCCACACAATCAGCACGCGGCCTGTGATCATTAATACATGATCTGCCTGCTAAACCACAGGGCTTATGATATACTGATCAGAAAGCCTAGATGACAAAGCAGACCATTACCCTGCGTATGTGTGTGTGTGTGTGCATGTGTGCAGTGTGCGTATAATGATTCACACACTCTCATTGAGCAGCAGGGGCACGTTCTCTCAATGTTATCCGCCACTCTCTCTGGCTCCGTCTGTCTCTGTTGTCTCTCTTACTCCATTAAGTGGACTGAGGAAGAATAAACCACGGATGATGATCAGTATTCAGAGCCTGTGGGTGTGCCTAACATTTAACTCTGTTCCTCTCATTATGGCACAGTACTTGATGCTGTGGTAAATGTATGATAAGATGTGCTGTATCATGTACTGTGATTATTTGGGGGTTAAATATTTGACCTGATTTAGTTGGATTCAGTTTCACTACTTTTGTGTGAATTAAATTATGTTGAAGGTGCCCTAAAAAGAAAACTGTATTTACCTTGGCATATTTGACATACAGGAAGTAGAAAACACTGTTATATCTGTATGTAAAAAATGTATAGTATAACACATAGCTGTAAAATAGACCAACTTAATATCACTAGTTATCATAAATCAGGCCTTTTTATTGAACTATTTCCTGTGTCCGTATCTGCAGAAGGGTAACTCAAACGCACAGAAACAATACCTTGGAAAGCTAATGGATAAATGGTGCTAGGCTAAAAGCTAACGAGGGCTTAACAGCTATATCATCTCTTCGACTAGCTATATGCTCTCTGCAGGACATATATCATTGATTAAGACTCTTACCAGATAATAATAATTACAAAATAGCAAAACGCTATGCAATGCTAAGCAACCTCTGTAGGAGCCCATTCAGTTATATAGTCAGAACAGAGCTCATCAAATATTTCACAAACCCACCATAAAAGGTAAATCTGCAGAAATGAAAGGAATAAAAAGTATACATTAAAAATTAGTTGGAGAATTAATGCTTTTTTAATGTCACATTTTCAAACAGAATTATATCAAATAAATAAATTGAATTGATGTATTGAATTGCACTTTTTAAAATCTGTATAAATCTTTTTTATTATTATTTGGTAATAGTAATTGAACTGTAAGACCACTGTAAGAATTAATATATTACTATATTTTGTACATACTTTGTTACAAATAAATTAATTGCAGTGAAACTCCTTAGTGCATCCAGAACTGAACTGAACAATCTTTTTGGTGTAAAATTTGTTCACCGGTTTAAAAGTTCTCGTGCACAGATCTGATTTGTACACATCTTTCTGTACACATTCTTTCTATGGCCCTGCACAAAAAACTCTATTTTCCTTATTTAATGCTCTTTTGGTTTCAGATGAAACAGGTCATTGAAAAAATGTAAAAAGCAGTACAGAAACAATTTATCAAAATGAAATTACAAAAAAAACATAAATGGATTTATAGATTTCAAAATATTGTTAAACTGGATTAGTATCCTTCCAAATGTGCTTCAGTAGACAGTAGTGTGTAACAAATAGTACAAAATGTTGAAGAATAAACTCTTAAGGTAAGGTAGAGAGTAAGTTCAAAAACATATTAGATATTAGGAACATCTTCATAGTAAAGAAGATAATGACGTAAATGCAGGGCAGCGAGTGAGATTGCAGCTCAGTGAGTGATATTTAAGCTCAGTCTGCCCTTTTCTGCATTGTCATGGGCTCACAGTGGAATGTTTTGGAGAAGTGCGTGTGTGTCATCCCTGATATTTCTTGGAGCCATAAAACGTTGCCTATTTTTGGGCCATTCGATACTCAGGTAATTACACGATGGCATGCCTCAGAGAGCAGTAACCAGGCAACAGTGTAGCCACGGCGACAGGAGAGGGCTGAGGATCAGGAGTAATTGAAAGCCTTGATGGCAGCAAGGCAAAACTTGGCCTTTCAGACAGAAAAGGAGAAAAGATAGGCTGACTGTTAGCTCAGCCACATTCACAAAAACAGTGTTATGTAATGAAGATAATTATGAATGAGGCAGCGTTTGGATGTGTGTTTTTTATGTCTTTTATGTCTGGTTTCTAAGTGTGAAATTTCTTGAAATCATTTTTTTTATAGATAAAGATTACTTGTAATGCAGACGAGAAATGTTCAGACGGAGGCTTTGATGTAGTTTTAAATCCTGCTCTTCCGGCTTTACAGTCTTACTGAGTTACTTTTCAAACATTAAATCTAATATCACTTAGTCTGTAAAAAGGAAGCTGTATTAGGATCTGTCTCTTTTGCCTGTACTGGAAGTGTTTGCTGCATGCTTTTCTAAGGGGTTATTTTAAGTACCAAATCTGGTTTTCAGATAATCTGATTTGGCTGGGGCCGTTTCCATGTCAGTGACTGTTAAAGTTAAAACTCGAGGCTGAGCACAGAAGCTAAAACGTGGACTAGAATTTGGGTGGCAATCAAACAGCATGTATTTACATGTTTAACACACAGGCAGGCTTTAACATGGCTGTCCAAATGAAGCTTCCATGCTTTCGCATGACTCCCTAAACATGTCTGACATCCTGCAAGATTAGATCTGACTGGCTTCCTCTCTCTCTCTCCCTCTCCCTCTCTCGTTTTCTCATTCTCCTCATGTCCAATAGAAAATGACAGCTGGACTGGAGACACAGTGACAGCTTCCTAACATGCTTTTCCCCCATAATTCACCAGTCAAACATCAGCTCTTGAATTGCATGAACCAATCTCATGCTGTTCCTCTGTGCTGACAATAGATGCCTGATATTAGCTTCTCTGGATGGGTTCTGTGTGGCCAGAGGCACATTAAACAGACTAGCCATATAGAAATACACTTTTAGAAACATTTACAAATGTTCACACTCTACTGAATCATAGTCAGAAATAAAATAGCATCTATATTATTGCCGCTATCTGACTCACCACACTGCTAACTGCGCTGCATAACTCTGGTGAAGCGGACATGAAAAAAATAACCCAATAGTGCTGCATAGCTTAAATCATATTTGTGTAAGTTCCTGTAGTATTCCTCTATAGCATCAGTCCTCATGCTTCTTTAACTGCCACTGACGGTCTAATATCTCTCTCAGCTTGTCCAGAAATGCATGTGTAAAGCTGATCCTTCTTTAGGGGTGACTCAAAGCTAAAATTCCACTTCCTGACTGAAGAGGGAGCCCATCAGCAAGAAATGCCAATTCTTGCATTCTTCAAATCTTGTTGCTTTAAAGACTGCAGTCTGCAGTGCTTTTACAACCAAGGACAATTGAGATGCTTAGTGGTATAGTGTTAAATCGATTTTTTTTCTTTATCTGTACAACAGTCACATTGCAGGGCACCAATGTCACTTAAGGCCATAAAATCAAACACGTCATGTTGTAATGTTTTGATTATTGACACAGGAAGTAGATACACAGTGTTGTAATTTTCTGAGTGTACAGTGCTGTCTCTGTGTCTGTGTGAGTGAAGCACCAGGGGGAGGGCGAGAAGGCATAAACACAAGGCAACCGCATAGCATCTCCATGGCTGGGAGCATGCTTGTAAACGCAGCGGCAGACAGCCTGTGGAAAGCTTTGCACCTCAGTTTGGCGCAAACATTTTCAGTTACAGCCGAAATCACGATTTTAATCCCAGAAAAACTCTTATTTACCTTTTTAAATGGCCTTTTAAATGCCTGATTAAAGGGCCGATTATTTTTTTTTGTTGTTTTCCTCGGGTTTTGACTCTAAAGGGCTGACTCAGCTCTCGATCTGTCCGAATCTCTGACGCAAGACAGCGCATGCTTGGGGGCTTGTGACATCACGGGTCCTGCATTGTTTAACATCGCAATATATATCATAAAAAAAAAAAAAATGCTATGTCAAATATCGTCCAATATCATGCAGCCCTAATGTCTTTAGAAGGGAACCACAAACATTTGCCACACATACTTATACTTATACTATTGTAATATTAAACAAACTGACAAACACTGGAGATACAGTGACTTCTTCCTACATGCTTTTTACCCCCAATAATTCTCCGTAAGTCACACATGATGAGCTCTTCAATTGCATGGAGCAATCTCACGCTGTTTGACTGTGCCAGCAATTTATGTTATTACCTACACTGTATGTGTTCTGTCCTTTTACATTGATTTCTCATAACTGACCACTGGTGAGTGCTTTCACAAATAAAGGCATTCTCTGCTGTATTTAAAGAGCCTTACGTTTGTCCAGTGTTTACTTATGGATTTGGTGGCAAAGACAGTGAACAGGAAACAAGAGGAAAATCTGTTTACGTCATGTTCTCTGAATAGATAACTAGTATCGGAGTCTGTGCTGTGAATAGAATGGAATAGATTAGAATAGAGTAGAGCAGAGCTGAACAGAACTGAGCTGCTGATTTTCTAGTGAGATGAAATATGTCTAGCACATGCAGGAAGGACATTCTCCAAACTGTAAACACAAAAGAATGAAGCGAGGCATATTTTGCAGCGTGCTCCAAAGCAAGCCGTTGTTTTTAGCAGTGCATTGTTACTCATTCTCACAGCGACGCAAAGCAAAGACTGCTTAGCTCTGAAAACTCCTCTCATACTGATGTCTGTGTGTGTGCGTAAATTAATCCAGTACTGATTAATTCCTTTCTCTATAAGTCAGTACACTTTTTATCATTCAAGGCCACTGGAATAACTTAAGAGGCTTGTGTGTGTGTGTGTGTGTGTGTTTATACATTTTACGTAGAGTCTGAGTCCTTATTACAGCAGAACAGATATTTGTTTATTATTACACTGACCACAGTATGGTAATCTCCTACATTTGACTATATAGCACAGTAAAACAAGCTTTCCCTACAGGACCCAGAACAGGTTTTCGAGTATTTAATATGGATACAGTATCAAAGTTAAGTATACTCAATAATCTATGATGCACACTCTGGACTGTTTTTTATGTGTTTTTATGTGTTATGATCCCAAAATGCACTGCAAATGAGAACTTTACTTCCTGTTAGTACAAAATGGGTTAATATCATTAATATTATATGTACTACCTTGCTAAACCTGCATGTAATATGTAATATGATATAGCAGGTCATGTTACATGTTGGTACTCCTCAGTACCAGTCATTTGGTAAAGGTGAAATATTATGCAAAACTTGAGGTGGGTGTCAATCTATACATCTGTTTTCTGAGAGTTAGCTGAAAGAGTATGCTGTCAGAAATCACATGATTTCTATGGGCCGTTTGAATGGCTCCCTTATTATAATGTCATAATAAGGAAAAATACCCAGGTCATTTTGGTTGAAAACCACACAAGAACCAAGCAGTACCCAGCAGGATTAGCCAGCAGACTTTGTCTGATGGGGGGATCTGTGGCAGATCAGGGTGGGTCCATGGCAAATGGATGAGCAGATGAGGGAGCTGTATGCACTGTCAAATAATGAGTTTCGTGCTTCTATTGCAGTTAAGCATGAACTAGCTTGCTCATGTTTTGGCGTTTAGCACAAGCTAACACTAATGTGTGGTGAACATTCAGCATATAAATGGTTTAACTAGCAACAGCTGATTTGCATAAAAGTGACAGAGCCCGTAAATGGCTTATTCTGTAATGGATGGAAACTGGGAAGTGTAGAGCTGGTGAGATCTTTTTATGTGAGAGGGATTTTGTGCAAAACAAATGTTTTGTATAGACCTATTCTATCTTGTGTAAAATCAGATATAATATGTCCCCTTTACTTGTGGTTTTAATGGTCCCATAATACAATGCAAAATATATCAGATTTATTTTGGCATGTCTGATTTAAACTACTACAGGATAAAATAAAAAAGAACACATTAATAATTAAATTACTCCTTAAGGCAAGAATGAATACTGTAGATTAACAATGTGTGTATTTTGTTTATATTCAATGCCATCCAAGTGTAAACATCTATAATCATCAGTATTTTAATATTGAAATGTTCACATGTCAACATTGCCTCTGGGGATGTTTTAATCCTTGCAGTTCTAATTTGGATCACTTTGCTTTTCAGCGTGGGATCATTAGACAGTACCTTATCTAAGCGCAAATCTGATTTGAGGATTAGAGTCTGCTGTCTAAACATAGGGCAGCAGTCTCCAGATTAGCTTCATCTCCGACTCTGATTGACTGCTCCTCGTGCGCTTTGCTGCGCACTAATTACTCTGAGCTCTGTGTCCATCTTTGCTATAAATCAGGTCCTCTACTTCTCTTTAGGAGCCATTTTGTATTTGGGGAAATGATTGCAGTGCATTAGTTTTCTTCCAAGATCAATCAATAATGTGTCTGTGAGAAGTTTTATTTATTCCTGTTGTTTGCATAGCAGACAGTGGAAAAAGAAACTATGTAAGTTCATACAAGGTTTGTAATAGATAAATTTCTTCAGTATATTTTATGCATATTTAAAGTCCTTTACATAGTGTTTGTGTGTGTGCACGAGATAAACAGTATAGAAACCAATGTATGCTCATGTATGCTTCTTTGCATTTACCAGAATTCCTCTGCAGCATGAGCCAGAGCTTAAACTTATTTAAATGTAATCGGTTCTTTGTTCAGTTTAACTTTAATTGAAATAATAAACAAACTAAGACAGTGTACCCATGTGTCCTCATTCTGTAATGAGAAGATGTGTGCATTGTGGTTGAATCTGGAAAGCAGAAATAGAGTATTCAGCTGATGTGGCTCTGTGCTGATGAGAATGCACATTTGTACCAATTAATCTTAATGAAGGTGAGCTGTACTGCGGTCATGGTGCCAGGCCACTGGTCTGAGAATGTGACTTTGAAGACTGTGGGTTTTATTCTAGCTGATAACATCATGCTGCTGCCAGACTGACCTTGAGCAGACCCTTAGCCCCAAGTTACCTCAGGTGTGCTGGGTTTTAGCTGACCTTGTACCCCCTTCTCTGACCACTGCTGTTGAAATGGAAATGCATGCGGAATGACGAGCGGCAAGGACTCGTAATGCATTATTAATGGTCTTATCTACAAATGTGCCAATGTGAACAAAGTGCCCAGTGAAATGTAGTTGATTATCAATAGGATAAGGGTTAAGATACGGATTAAGATCATGTTTGGGGTTAATGTAATTTTACAAGCTACACTTTCGCCTGCCATCAGATAATCGTGTTCTTTTCACCATGTAGCTGTAACGTAGAACTGCATGCTTTGACTGGAAGAGACTGTTTAATTTACATTGAGTTCTTCTGACAAAATTTGTATAGTTTTCACCAGTTTAACAGGGAATAGGCATTGGATGGCATTGCTGTGTTTAGGTGTGGGCAGAGTGTCTAATCATGGAAGAATATTCACAGATAGAAGTCAGATACTGTTGATCACTGATATAGTTAATAAAATGTAAATAAAACCTTGTCTTTTACTACTATTGATGCACCGGGCAGCCATCTTGGATTCTGAAATTGGGGTTGGTGAGAATCTCCAGACTTTCCCAGTAGGAAATCTGACCTGTTCTCTCAGTTCAAATGAACCCTTTGATAATGAGATTAGATTTAGAGGGAGTGAAAAGTTAAGTGGAGTAGATATGTAGTCAAGTCAAGGTGGGCCTGTTTAAAGCAGCCATATTGGACCAATTTTTATGTGTTAAATTACTTGTTTTTTCCCTTTAGTTGGTGATTTGCTTCCTTCTGGTGGATTTGTTGAGCAGAAGTGAAAGCAGAACCTTGACATTTGCATAGAACTTCCATTTACTTACTTTAACTTTGTGGTAAACCCAGTGTCAGATGACTTATTTGAATGGATTTTGCACTGAGATTGTAAAGCAAGCCCAATCTCATTATGATACCATCTGCACTATACTTAACAGTGGTCATCTTCTTCTTCTTACTGCCACTAAAGACAGCACAGCACTTCAGCACAGCGCAAAATATCCCTGTTTACCCCTTTGGCTCTGTTCAGTTCCACACACATGAACAGGCAGATTTTACAATAAAAAAGTTAAATTAGGCTTCAAATTGAATGCAAACAATTTACAATTTACAACCCCTTTATTTGTATAAATACAGTAACACACCAAAAAAATGGATATACGGGTGTTCTATTACTTTTGATTGGTAGTTTACAGCACAATCCTCTATTATACAGTGTTGGATGGAGAAAATGTACAAGTGGCTCACTCCACTCTCTAGTCAGTGACAGTCTTTAGAGTGCTAAGGCTGAGAGTGTGATGGATTGGAAACTGTTGTTAAAAGTGAAGCCCTGTGGTGAGCCGTTTAATACAGAGAGGTATGAGCTGGCACGCTCCCAAATTCACACACATCTTTGTTCTTTTGTAACACATAGCATCTCTATAAAGCAGTCTGGCTGTGTGCAAATGTCCATTTTGCATTGTGTGTGTGTGTGTGTGTTTGTGTGTTTTGCATCTGTTCAGGTCCAGAGGGTAAGAGGAGATGTATCATTGTAGAAAATGTACTCAGGGTTACTCACTATTAAATCACTTTCAACACCAGCTTAACATAAGTGGCTTTAAAATCATTTATCACTCCTGTGTGAATAAAAGGTGTTTAAAGTTGTTCTGTAGGTTCAGTGGCTTCATTTCTGAAGATGTGTGGGCATTTAACATTCCTTGATTCACAGTGTCATTTGTTTATATGGAATATAGAAGTCATAGAAGTCAATACCACCCTTAGTGGACAGTGCAGTGGGTGGTAATGATTGTGACTGGTGGCATCTGGCTAGAACTGTCCACTCAAACATACAAGCTACTCACTCAAATCACATCTGTATTCAATCCAGGAGGCCTCACACACAGTTCAGTGTTTCTTAGCATACATAGAACATGGCAAAAGTCATGGGACACAATACTAGTCCCATATGCCATGACACTTGGCTACGTCTGTGTAATTTATCCTAGAAATTCAGCAGAATTCTGATTGCCTTAAAAAAAGTCAGGCTGCAGAAACAAAGGGAGCGTGAGTGGGCCAAGCTCGGTCCGTCAAAGCCTTGTTTTAATTCCCAAAAAGGCTTCCAGAAACGATTGCTTAAAATACCACAGAAACCTCAGTTCCTCAGAAACACTTCCAAGTAAAGCTGCGGCCTGCGAAAGAACATGCTTAATGGATGAACCTAGGAGAGGTTCAAAAGCTGAAAGTAACAGGATGTAATGAGGCAGCTGTATAACTCTCTTTCCTGCTCTCTCTCCTACTACAGCACGTTATCCTGGCCTTCAAGTTCATCCTGGCCTTCATTATTCCAGATGTGCCAAAGCACATCCAGATCAAGCTGGCCAAGCTGGAGTTTGAGTCCCTCGAAGCACTGAAGAAAAAGGTAAACACCTAACACTGTCAGAATGTTTGGGGCATGTGATTATGAACGTGAACATCGTCTTCTTGTTTCAGTGTTTGTTGTCCATTATATAAGCATCATTTTTCCACATGGAAGCTATTTTATTTCTAGAATTACAGACTGTGGCCCATATCTGCATACGGCACTTTTATTATTCTCTTTTTTACCCTATTCTTCAATGGTTAGGACCCCACACGACCACCACAGAACAGCTGTTATTTGTATGGTAGGTCATTCTCAGCACGCCAGTGACACCTTTACCTCTGCCAGTTATCGGTAAAGCTTGATTGCAGGTGTTGCCGCCAAGATTGGCACAACCAAATTATTATTTTTAGGTGGCAAACACTTTTTCACAGAAGACACAAGCTCATCTGTTGCTGAAGTGTTTGTATTGCTTATTCTCTAGATATTTGTGTTTGATGGACTAATCTTAGTCCAGCGGTGGCACTGAGGTGTTTAAAAACTCCAGCATCACTGCTGTGTCTGATTCACTCCACCACCACCATGTCAGTGCTGAGAATGACCCACAAAGCAAATAATACCTGCTCTGTGGGGGTCTTGTGGGGTCCTGACCATTGAAGAACAAAAAGACGGGAGGCTAATAATACGCAGAAGAAGCATTTGATTTGTGTGATATATGGCCAGTACCTTTGTGAAAAGGAAGTATACTTAAGAGCGTTAAAAGTATGTTCAAATTTGGTAAGGAATACTACAAGTACATTTTCAATTTAATATACTGTATGAAAATACACATTAAATACACTTTAGTGTATTTTTTTAGATTTACGCAATATATGCATTAATACGTAAAGTAGTACATTTACAATATACATCAAGTGCATTAAAATTATGTTTAAAAAACACATACTTAAATCTACTCAAGTTTGCAGAAGTTATACAAAAAAGGACTCAAAAGCACAACCTAAGTAATATAGCTTTATTACAATTAAAATATACTTGTTGCCATATGTTGTTCCAAATTTAGTATATATTTATGTACGTATTAATTTTAATGTTAAAATGATGTACTTAAATGCACTTCTGATGATAAATGATGAGAGATGATAAAATGAACAATGACTATGGAAACAAGAAGGTGGTGTTAAGATTATGGCTTAATGATGTATTTACAACTTGCTTTGAGTTTAGTCCACGACATAGCACAGAATTTCATATTGTATTATTGAATGTGAGTTAATTAAATAAAATGGTACATTTAACATACAAAAGCAAATGTACAATTTGCCAACAAGCCCACAGTTACTAAAGATCACCTCTAGCAAAGATCTACTTTCTCTTAAACTTAAAATCATAAATCATAAATAGCTTTATGTTTAAAAATAAACATTTGACATTTTTCCTTTCTTAATCTACTTTTAAAAGCACTGTTTGGAGCTTTAGTGCACCCTGTAAGACTAAGTCTGTGACTATCTGCATACTGATTCTCTCCAGGGCTTGTATTACTGTATGCACTGTTCACACTGTGTCAACAGCTCATAAGCCCCAGTGCACATTATGAAGCAATATTGCAGGTCTAGTTAGCATAAGCTGCATGGATGCTACTGCAGACTGGATAAAACGGAAAGACACAGAGAGGCCGCATTATTACTCATCCCTCATCACTATATGATCCAGCGAGAACAATGTGCACTGAAGCTCCACAAACATACAACACACATTGTGTGTGTGTGTGTGTACACAAATGTTGGTTAATGAGGCTGAGCTATTTTGGCAGATGTTTATCACCTTGCATGCACCAAAAGTAGGTCACTCTCACACACAGGAACACATGTATGTTCATGCACACACTCACACCCACACAGAAGAAAAACACAGCATTCAGGTCCTTTCTGGAAAGGGGGTTTTATTTTATCAACGAGGGAAATAATCAGCCTAAAGCCTTACTTTAAAAATACACAACCTGAAAAGCATAAAGCTAAAAAGATGAAATTGACTGTTTTTAATAATGCACTGAGTGCAATGCTCAGCCCAAGGCCAGCAATACTGTTGAGTATAATACACAGTATATTAATATGAATCTTCACAGCATAATATGATTAGAACTACATGTGAACTTCAACCTTTCTTAAAAATTTGTACCCCCTTTAATAAATGTAATCTCTGTGGTTTCGTGCAGAGCCGAGCCCTTGGCCGGTAAGTGTGTTTCCATGGCTCAGATGATATGGCACGTTTGCATTGTTAATTGTAATGAGCAGGCAATGGCCCCAGCAGTGCATTCTAATCTCTGCTTTAGGCCTTATGTGTTTCCGCCCTCAGTAACTACAAATGTGCGATGATCTGGCATCTTGCCTAATAATGTGATGTAGGTTGATGTGATGAATGGATCAGTTTTTTTCTTATTCAAAGGCATTGTGATACTGTTTTTTGTAATACTTCTAATAAAGATCTGCTAATAATAGGAAGTAATTATCACATAAAATTAGTTCTAAGCATGAATGTTTCTAGTTTTTAATAGTCTGTCAAAACTAACACAATAATAAGGCAATAAACTATTAATACATTTTTCAGTTTAATTCCAATAACAGTAATTTAGCATCTAAACGAACCAGAATGCATTAGCTATGACAGTAAGTAAGCTGTAAATTTGACCTTTGTCAATGTATGTGTATGATACATGTGAAAACCTTGGGCATACAGGTAAAGAAATAATATAATATATATATATAATATATATAATAAACATTTAGTTAATGTTATATGTTATTTTGGTTTGTACAATAATAAAGGAAAGGTGCACCGTGCAAAGGTTAAGGTATACAAGCTTCCAAACACATTTTAAACAGGGCCTCAGACCTTGACTTGCTTAAATGCCGGCTTCTTAAGTACATCAACTCTTTAGACCTTGTTCCAGAACCCACAGTCTCCTCTAAGCAGCTGCTTAGAACTCAGACAATTAAATGAATTGATGTCTATACAGCAGGAGTAAGCTGCAGGAAGATGGCAAAGCATTTTCAGGTAGCTGTTTCCTCAGTAATGTGATTAGGAAAAGGCAGATATCAGGATTAGTAGAGGCATGGAAAGCCAAGTAAACCTTACTAGTAAACTGATTGTTTGATTGCTAGAAAAGCAAATGAAAAATCTGGTGTTCTAGAGTGGTGGTGCGCTTCTCTATTATGCAGCAGTATCTGTACAGACATGAGCTTCATGGAAGAGAAATACATTAACAATAGTATTAACACAGTAAAACTTCACCAGTTTTTCCAAATTTCATATGTTTTAGTAGATTGTGTTCTGTCCATTGTAAACTAGCATTAATATTTGGACAATCAATTATAACAATCAGTATTAATATTAATAGTAATAATGTAAGAAAAATCGCACAAGATGCTGATGCGGGACATGCAATGTTCTACAAGGCCCCCAAAGGAAATCTCAGGCAGAATGAAGCAAGGTGTGACTGCTCTGATGATTGAGAACGTTTCTTTAATTAGATGTGAAGTGAATGGGGAGGGACTGTGCCGAAGTTTCATCCGGATAACATTTGTTTTAATTTAACAGAGAGTCACAGGTTGTAAAGTACATATTGATTATATTGATTATGTTTCAGGATGATAGATAATGTGATATTTCTAAGCTTCACACTGCTCTCCTTTTTCACAAACTCTATCTGACTCTGGCTCTGCCCTTTTTATCAGTGCATTTTGTGCTTCTTCCACGATGCAGCTACATCACAGTGATGGGCATAAGCTGTTAGTCTCAGCAGTGCAGACTGCCTTCGTTAGCATTTAGAATTGCATACTGCACTTACAGCCCGATTAAAGGATTGCCAAATCAGAGCCTCTGCCAAGACTGGCTCTGAGTGGAGTAACAGAGAGCAGAAAAAGACTGTTACAGCATTTGGTGAGTACAGCAATGTTAACAAGCAAGGCTGGCTTTAAATAGCTGGCAATAGAGGGCCATAGGACCTGAATGAGGTATGTGGTTCTCTGGTTTGGGAAGCATTTTGACAAGTTAGCAAAATGTTTCTGTTGCAGTGAAAAATATTAATCTTCCGACATTTAAGTACCGGTAAAAGTATGTGTTGGTTAGGGTTGGATGATATGACAAAAAATTAGACCACAAAATATTTTGTTCATATCTTTCGATATGATGTGAAAATCTGTACCTACATATATATTACAAATAAAAATTGACAGTTCATATAAGGCATGCTGTAATGATATGAGGCAGGCAATGATATATGCTATAAATAATGTATATTAAAAGTTATTGAAACATTTTTATAGCAATATAAATATTGAATTATTGTCCAGCCCTATTGTCAGTACATTGCCTGCATAATATTTCTATAATAGTATTTACGTATGAATAACTAAGACAAGTGTAAAGTTGGAATTTATACTGGAAGGCATTAATACCAACAGAGACCATTTTACCAAGGTTTGGACACTAGGCTAAATTACACAGTGTTTTTTATAGGTTGACTAGTAGTAAAAACAGCCTGTGCAGCTAATTATACATCAAATTCCAAACTTCAATTATTCTTTCTTTCGTACTATAAAACATTCATAATAAAAAATCAACAGTGTGGCCTGTGCAACTGTTTCAACCCCCAAACACTGCAAGTCAGATTGAGCCTGATATATGTCATCAAGTGAAATTTGGAACTCTCAGCTGAAATATTTTTCTAAGATTTAAAAAAAAAAAAAACTCTCATTCTTTAAAACATAAGGTTACACTCTCCAACCGTTGATTCTTCTAAGTTGCCTAAACTAATGCCCATGTGGGAGGGCAGAAGACTAAAAGAAGAAGCCAAGCCAAGGTCAAGACAAGGTCTGAAAGATCAAGAATACTTACACTGAGAACTGATACTGGTCAGAATGACAAATCCCAACAAGACAGCCAAGATACTGCATGGATGTTTAGCCAAGTCAAAAGGGCAGTGCACTGTTCTGCTGGGAAGTGTTGCTTGCACAACTATCACCTTGCTGCTGGAAGACTCATATAAAGGACACCTTAACTCTGAGTTTTTCACAAATGTAGTATGCTACAAAATGTTTTGACAAGCCAGACAAGTCAGAATAGGACTTTTTCGCAATGATCTCTTTGGAGATAACAGTAAAAGCTTTCAATTAAAAGAACACCTTGCCAGCTGTGAAGCATGAAGAAGGTCTATAATGCTTTGGATAGAGAAAAAATGTGATTCTACAGAATACAGGCAAATCCAAGATGCAAATGTTAAAATGGATAATAATATTACATTTAATAATATAAAATGTTAAAAACTAGTTTAAGAAAATTTCATAACTAGGTGCCTTCTGAAGAGAAACTTTAATTATTAAAAGAGATTGTGTGTTTAGAAGCTGTGATTACTGCCAAAGGGTATATATTACTCAGTACTGACTCTGATAAGGTGTCCGAACTTTTGCAGAGGTTACATTTATTATTTTATGGTTTTAAAATACTGCATTAGATATTGTGAAAAATATTTTTATGTTTAATTAGCTATATTGGCTGTGCTGTGTTATATAAATACATATCTGTACGTCTGTAATTGATTAAAAAGATTTCATAAACATGCATGCAAAAGTGCCAATTTTGCTCCACTGCCTGTATACATATGCTAATCGCTGTGTTTTGGCATTTAGCTACAGAGCCACAGCAACATGTAGCCTTTGAGTCCAGCTGTTTTTCCATGTGTTCAGCAGCTTGTAAGGGTGTAAGCAGCTGTCTGCAGGGGGGTACAGGTCCACATTGCTTTGGACCAAAGTGGAAAGCCATAAATAGCAGTCACTCACAGGAGCAATGGAAACCCCCCGTTAGCAGCCAGCATTGGAAAGCAACCTGCTACGTAGTTGTGGAGGTGAACTCTAGGAAGAGGCCACTTTGCCAATAGCTTGGTGTGTCTGCTCTGGTTCTCGTGGCGGTAGAGTGCTGCTGAGCACAGCCTGTATTCTCTACTCTCCTTAGGCATAGACAGTAATAGGTGATATGGGAAAACAGAAAAGGTATTTATTCAAGTCTTAAGCATTGAAACACCCCAGCATCAAACAGCACAAATGGCAACAAAGTGCTAAAGAAAGCACCGTAATAGATGGTTATTGTTGAAGATGTTAGAGTAAAGCTAGATTATTTATTATCTGATAAGTTTAGTTCAATTATTAGTTTCTCCTTATCCTTAACCAACATGGAGTCTGTTGCGAGCAAAACAGCATGTCAAAAAGCTGTACAAACTTGTACAGAGCCAGTCGACTCCCAAGTGGAGGTTCTTTTAAAATTTTTAAAGATTTTAAAGTCAAATATTAAATGTACAAAATGGCATAGCTTGCTGAAATGCACTAAGGATTTTAACAGTGATCAAAGTCCTGCAAGTGTACCTCCATTTAAAATACTGGTTTGGGAGAGTTGTGTCTGGTTTGCATCTGCCGTTTTGGCAGTTGAACCACCAGGGTGCCCAATATGATGATGCTCAACACAGGCAGCAACATTCAGAGCTAACCTTTAAAAAACAAAATACAGGAACGTGACCTCTAAAATATTTGAGAGACAAGTAAAAATAGACTTTTCAACATACTCTAATCTGTTATTCCAGAAATATAAAGAAAGCTTCTTTTTGGTTACACGACTTAATTTACCACTACCAGAACTCTTATACATTTACTTACAAATGAGAAGCTGCCTGTATTATTTTAAAAGATAGATCCACTTATATTTTACGTATGCTACAAAATGTTCAGACAAGCCAGACAAGATTAGCTAATAAGTGCTGCAGACTCTTAGAGCTATTTGGCAAGAGTCTACAATGTTACATTTAGAGAAAAGAAGATGAAATAAACACCGTTTCAGCTGTGAAACATGAGGATGGTTTGTAATACATTGAATGAATGGATAAAGACCTCATTGTCAGATAAATTTACATTAAAATGCTTTACTAAAAATTGCTTTTGGCAATCTGGCAGACAAATGCTCGGAAATACAAATATACATAGACATAACAATTAAGGAAAAACAATAATGCAATGCAAAAATAAATTGATTTAAAAAAATTTATTGGTTTTGTTGGTCACATTTTAGAAACCCAAGATAAATTGGCCCTTAAATCTCAATTCTCAGTTCCACACTCTTGCATAAAGTCACTTTTCTAGATTTAGTTGAGTAAAAAAAAAAAAAAAATGTATTTTATGAAACAGCCTCTATCATGCTGTATCTTGCTGTAGGCCATCGATCCTCACATCCAATCTGATCATGTTGCATATACTGCACCTGTAGACAGGATGTTGGTAAAGAGATAACGGCCGTGTGGTGTTTGTGCTGAATAAAAGCTGATAATGACGTCTGCACTCATCCATCGCTGGAGCAGTGAGCATGAACACCCTCCTCTTCTCTAGGCTGCGGCTGGAGAGTAAATCACACATAACCAGCGACGGCTGATTGCTCCAATAACATCCGCTCCTTATGGGCAGATGGCTTGTGTTTATGTTTGCCTGTGGGATTCAGGATGAAACAGCTGCGTTTTTACCACTTGTTTGGTACCAGTGGTTTCAGCTGATGGACGACACAAACCTCATAACCGTGTACTATTTGCTGAGAGAGAGAGAGAGAAAAACACAGAAAGAGAAACATCAGCTCCTAAAAGCAACAGCTTAAATCCATATATGGCGATTGTTACTTATTTATTTTGGTTCAAAGATGACGTCAAAAGTCCAGTCATGACATTTTAGAAGGACTTGAGGCTGCATGTCCTGTGTTGATTCCTGTGTTGATTCTTGTACTTCAGGGACGCAGAGTGGAAAAAGCAGTGCAAATCAGGGCACCCGCATGATTATGTTCGTCAGGAAGCATATGCTCTCTCGTGCCTCGCAGCTCGGCTGGTGTGAGAGGAAGGGGAAGGAGTGAGTTGTCTGAGGCTCCGTTCATGCTTTCAGCAGCAGACGTGTCCTGTGCTATCCTTTTGATGAGAAACAAAGCCAGTGGCTCTTTCCTGACAGACTGGAGGAATTAAATGAATCATGAGACTGGAAATGTGTCACTGGCTCTTGGCCCCTTTTATGACAGTGGAATGTTCAGTGTGCTCCTGATGTTTGAGAGTGGAGTTACTTTTAGTTTTGCTTAGTAAATTAAAAGTTACAAAGCATTTCTTATAACGAGCATCGTCATTTTATTCATTTTTTTTATTAATCTGATATTGGGTTGATAGATTGGTGGACAGTGTTTAATTTTGTGTTTTCTTTAATTCCCCAGCTACCAAACTGCCTGGCCAAAAAAAATACTTGGTTGGACCGCCTTTCATTTTGATTGCAGCACACATTCGATGTGGCATTGTTTTGATAACCTGGTCTATATTCAGTATATTCAGGTAGTCAGCTTCTTTTAGCACATACTGTTGCTGAACCTAGACCTGACCGGCTGCAGCAGATTAGATACAAAGTAAACTTTTCTGTTACTTTCACTTTAAATAAGATGTTTTTAATAAAAAATAGCAAAAAACAAAAATCACAATATAGATCACCTTGCTTACAGTTTTACAGTATGCACTCACTGAGTACTTTACTAATACAGAGTAGTGCATACTTATATATTATCACACAGTTCCTGCATATTTTTTTTTATTCTGCCTTACTTTCTGTTAATTTTCTACCACATCCTTGTGGTGTTCTGTTTGATACACCTCGCCTCCAAGTTCAAGGTGTTCTGAGATTCTTAGTGATGCTTTTCTGCTTAGCTTAAATCTGTCTGACTGTTCTCTGTCAACCTCTGTGTTCAACAAGGTTTAAGATTTAAGAGTTTTTTTTAGCTACATGCACAGTAAACAGGCAGTTACTCTTCACAATCAAGTTATTTCTTTAATAATCCAGACTATACAACATGAGTTAAACACTAAAAAAAAACAAATTAAAATATTTAAGTAAAAATGTCAATATAAGAAAGACACCACTGTGCTGATAATGTATTACACTGAAATCAAATTCAAATATACAGCTTAATTTACAAAAAAAAACTGATCATATGTTCTGAATATGTTATTCTTTTATATAGATTCTGTTAGATACTTTCTTTACTTTTGGGTAAGAAAATAATAATAAACGATACAATACAAATTGTAATTTCCAGCAGGAACCTGGTGATTTTCAGTATTCTCCAGTAGTGAATGTGTTATGTTTCATTGTTTCTACAGCACTAAGAGAGAAATAATGAATGCTGTGTTAACAGTATTGTTATCCCTATTGTGGTCTCTTTTAATCACCACTCGTGCTTTGAGAGGTAACCAAAGACTGTGCAATACAATACTGCATCATCCCTTAGATGCGCTTAAAAAATCCCAGCTCCGTAGCCATTAAATACAAAAGAATTATTTTTCCCCACAGTTTCTTTTATGATGTGGAAGTCCAGATCTGCTGGTAAACTTGTCCCGCAGCAGCTGTTTCAGCACTTTGTGTCTGAAATGTGTCTGAGGCTGTGTGAAGAGTCTTTCTTTTCCACTGCTACTGCTAAAAGCTTTTAAAGCACTCGGCTACAGCTCCCTCACATAATCAATATCAACATGTCCAATCAATTATCCCGACACGCACATCACAGCCTCCCGTAGAATCCAGAGCATTGGATCTGCTTAGAGGAGAACGGCAGGGAACGACTGCCAGCTTTCAGCTTTTTGGACTTTCGACTCAGAACCTAATGCAAATTCGGCTGGAGATGGAGATGGGGATGAGTCTCTTCAGATGGCTCTCGATTCATCTGGGCTTTGAGAGCATCACAAATGAGCAGGAACTGGATCTGAAAGAAAATCGTTTACCTTCTTAGACGGATGGCTTCAATTTCCTTTTGGCTTGATGCGATTTCAAGTAATTTTTTTTAGTCTTTAGTACTTTTATACTCTCAGTATACATAACATTATGACCACCTATTTGTTTCTATACCCATTATCCATTTATGGAGGAGCACTTTATAGTTCTATAATAACTTAAATGAGCAGGTATTATTTGTGGTGGTGGATCATTCTCAGCACTGCAGTGATGCTCGCATGGTGGTGGTAGTGTGTTAGTGTGTGTTGTGCTGGCGTGAGTGGATCAGATACAGCACTGCGTCTGGAGCTTATTAACATCTCAAGCTCATTGCTGGACTGAGAACAGTCCACCAGCAGCATTCAGGATAAAGTCTAAAGCCCAATTTATACTTCTGCACCGAACCTACGCTGTAGCCTACACGTCGCCGCATACAATACACTGCAGCCTTCGCCGTAGCTCAATGTGGACCTCTTTGGAAATGTAACAACACATTGCACAACGCAAAGCCGCTGATACGTCCATGCAGCAGTATAAACACGCTCCTCTGCGTAGCGCACTCTCACTGGATATGCTTAGTATACAGCGTAGGTTTGACGCAGAGGTATAAATTGGGCTTAATACTGTTACGTGCCTGCAGGGATGGTGGAGAAGCTAGGTATCAGTGTGTAGTACAGTGGACAGTGTTTAAAAACTCCAGCAGCACTGCTGTATCTGATCTATTCATACGACCACCATGTCAGTGTCCCTGCAGTGCCAAGTAAAACCTGTTCTGTGCTGGTCCTTTGGGGTCCTAAAGTGGTCATAATGTTATGCTTGATTTTTTTTTGTTATCGTTTCTATGGTTTATTCTAAGTAAGAGAGAAATACTGACCACTGTGCTAATGATATTTTTTGTGGTCGCTTTTATTTACCACTCTCGTGCTTCGAAAGGCAACCAGAGGCCAGACTCTGTGAACGAAGCCCAGTGAAAAGCACAGCGTCAGCACATCTGCCTGCATTGATCTCGCTTTTGGCTTGAAAAGTTAATTGCACATAACACTTTTTCACTGAGGATGTAATTTACTTTGCTTTGCAGGCAGCAGAATTAATTGATTAAACGTAGCTCAGGCTGCATCAGTCTGGAGAATGTCTTTAATGGAATAAAGCTATATATTTAAAAATAATTCAATCTACTTTAAAGTACCCAGGCCTGGCGGATGGATTTAGGTCCCTCGTAAGTCGCAGTGCGATGCGGTTTACGAGCTTCGGTTGCCTGTTTTGCACAGGCAATGTGATTTTGAAGATTTAGTTGTTCCTTTTACGCTTGCCTTTTTTAAGAAGCTTTCAAAATAGCATGTCATTTATTCTTTTAATATCAGTGCTGGTGCCCACCACCATCGCTTACAGTGTGAGTCACTCAAGATCAGACAGTTGTGAGTCATATTTGGAGCCGAGCCTTTCTGTTCCGTTTCTGTACTGGGCTGTTCTTTCAGTATGCTTTGTATACAAAGCCGTTTTTTTTTTTTTTTTTTTTTTGCTTTTTGCTCCAAGACAAGTTTAAAGAAATAAATGTTTATTAATAGCGACTTCCTCGATGATTCACTATTGCTTCTAATAATAAAATATATGTAAATACAGTGGAGCTTGGAAGTTTAAGACTTTTAGAATTTTCAATATTTCTGCAAAAATGTAACTTAAAACCTAATCAGATTTTAGGTAGATAAGTCCTAAAATTTGATATGGAGATGCTAATCAAACAATTGAGACAATTCTTAGAAAATTATCCAGACTGGATATTGGCAGCAATGTTCTGTACAGGAAGCGAGGCCTTTCCCCTTTCAACCATGCACACCATTGTTGTTCAGATGGTAGACTTATAAACATTAACAGTAGCCAATATAAGACAAAAGGCCTTTAGTTGCTTAGAAGTTACCTTGGGTTCTTATATGACAGACCCTCACATATGTCTGGTTCTTGGCATGATCTGTGTTGGTCAACCTCCTCAAAGGAAGGGTAACAGTGATACTTAATTAGGTTCATTTGTACACAATCTGTCTAACTGTGACTTTTTAGAGATGGGTTTGTAGCCTTTTCCAGCCTGATGAGCATCAACAGCTCTTTTTCTCATGTCCTAAGAAAGCTTCTTTGATTGTGCCATGATACATTATCACAAACGTGTGTTGTAAAGGTCAGACTGAGGTAGATTCCTGTTTCTTAAATGAAACAGACTGAAATTGCCTGAAGAAACCTGACTTTAGTCACCCCCATTAAATTATCTTCTAAACTTGATGAAATGATCTTCACTCACAGATATTGGATAATATAGAATCATTTGAAAGCTTCAGTTCTCCTTATCTATGTTTAAAAAAGAAATTTGAATCTTAAGGTCAAATTAATTCATAAATATAGAAAAATCTAAAGGTACACAAACATGTAAACACTGTTGTAAAACATACATATACTGTAAATCATCATTAACATCTAATCATTCTGTTTTTTTTTTTCTTCTTTCCAGAAAATGCTGGAGGCCTCAGAGATTCCAAAGACTGATAAGTGATGCAGAGTAAAGACTCACGCAGCAGCAGCAGCAGCAGCGCAGACTCTTATGAAGCTCTGATCATGCAGATTTAAGCTGCCTCCAGGTTTACATACAGTATACAATCAAGCATTACATATATAACAAGCCACCAATATGCACTCCTGCCCTTCACAAAGACTTACTCTGCTGACAATGCAAGCAAGCCTCTGGCTTTTCTTTCGTTTACTGCATCTCATCTGAAATAGTTCCAGTTTCAGCTTTACTCTTTAATTCTTGTCTTGATGTGATTTTATCTGGGTGAGTTCAGTTTAAACTGTTTTTTTTTTTTTTTAAAGGTGTTTAAATTTATCGAGACAGAAAATACCTGTCCCCACTGAGTACATATATATATATATATATATATATATATATATATATATATATATATATATATATATACTGTATAAGACTAAGCAGTGCCTTTATTTATCACTATATAATATCACCCGCATTACTGCTTTTGTGTACTGAAGCTACATTAAGTGCACACTGCACGGTACTTGAAGCCAAGGAAACCTGATGCTCCCTCTCTTCTCTGAAAATAAATATGTTAACTATTACAATGACGAATGTGTTGCTCTATTTGCTGTCTGGTTTTGTAAGTCAGTACAGTAAAGGGTGTGAATAAGTTGCATGCATTGTTTGTCTGGGATATGTGTTATTTGCACATTACATTAAAACAGGTTCTGAACCTTACTGGAAAGACTGGAATTTGTAAATAGCTATTTAAACAATGTTACATTTTAATGCATGCTCTTTTTTACGCTTAATCGTGATAATTTCTAACATTGCAAATTCAAAACTGTTATCTTTCTAAATGTATCTGTCCATTATTGGTTCATATAAAATCATTCTTAGACCAGTTTATGCTAGGTCACATCTGGAAAAGACCACATGAAATGCAACCCAAGCTGCATTAAAAACAATGAAAAATCCTGTCACATCACTTCAGGAGGTGGTTTGAGACACATTAAGCCATGTGTTACAGCAGTGTAAACACATCCATTAGAAAATTAAAATAAATAATTATTTGCATATTTCATCCCAAACATCTATGGAATTTTAGTTTGATTAACCCGAGACACAAAAATTACAGGCTGAATGACCTGCTGTTTTTCAATGAACTCTTGGTCCTCCGGTAATTTTAGTCCCATTCGGATCCACATCTCTGAGTTTCATAACCTCGCGTTTACTAAAATAACTATTTGTCCACTGCTACACACCGTAATTACACCTTGGGCATGCATTTCCAAGGAGATCTACGTAAACACAACAGCAAATGGAAATGGAGGAGCTACTGAACGTGATGTCATGTGACCGAGAAAGCCAAAGAGCTCTCTGATGCTCCTGTATTTTCAATTGCAATCCAGGTGCAAGCGTTTTTCACTGAGTAGAAGTGTGAAATATTTTTCACAGACGTCCCCCTGAGAAACTAATCCCGTTTGAATAGAGCTTAAGGGAAATTGATGTAGCTAAAATTGTATCAGGATATCATCTAAATTCTGATGACATGAAGTAACCGTGTTTAAATGAGGTCTCTGTGAACTGTACTGGTTACCCTATAAGGGCATTTTCACACCTAAAAGTCTGGACCACAGTCTGCACCAAGGTTCATATTTCCACGTCCTGCATCATCATCAGCGTCAGAGTTTCTCTATACTTCATATTAACTGGTTTGTATAATGTTAGTTATGAGTTTGACGAGTTGCTTCGCCAGGTGTTGTGACAAATTCTAGCTCTTTGTAAGAATCTGACTCCCCTTCTCGTACACGCGCCATGCAGAAAGTCTGAACCATCTACAAAAGTGCTTTCAAGCTGCAGACGTTCCGGACCATGGTTTAGGAGACCCGGACCGAGACCACCTTTTTTACTCTAAATAAACTCTGTTGCTTTGGTCTTGAAAGTGGTTCACAGCCCCATTGCTCCCTGCTACACCCTGCTAAGGCTGGTGTGAAAGTATCCTTACTTACTAATGGAACAAAATTGTCTTCATGCTTCAGCTCTTTAACTCAGGGATGTCAGCTCTTATCTGCAAAAGGCTGGTGTGGCAGCAGATTTGCATGCTACCAGCAGCACACCTGATTCCACTTGTTAAATCTATTAGTCTGTCTTCAAACATCTGATCACATGAGCCTCTGCTTGGCTGAAATGAAAAACGTGCAGACACACTACTGGCCCTTTGCGGCTAAGGTTTGACACCCCTGAGCGAGCTGATGATTGGTGTTTAGCATTTCCCACTTTTAAAATTGAAAATCGAATGCCTGAATTTACACGGACATCTCCAGCACTGTTAATTCTTCAAACCCATTTTTCTGAATACTGATGCCACATTTAAAATTGAATAGGATAAATTAATTGAGCAGCTTATTCATGTTTTTTTTTTTTTCTTATTGTGGGGACATGACTGTAAATATTTAAAAAATATTTTTAAATCATGATGTACCAGTTTTTTACCCTGTATTTTAACATTTTGTTCTGAGTCAGATCAGGTCAGAACGTAAAACATTTTATTAAAGCGTTTGAATTGGTAAAAGGTTTGGAACAGACCTGTAGAAGCTGAAAATGCACTTTTTAAAAGGAGCTAGTTATATCTCCAGTACTAACCCAGCACTCTTACACTCTGCAAATAAGGTCTGATGAACAAACACGCTGTCCTGTGATGATCTCAAGATGTTACAGGATGTCACTTGTTGGAATACTGTAAGAAATCTAACACAGCTTTTAAACGGTCTGTGACATATACGTCACCACGGGCTCTTTTGGGTTAATGATTCTGCCCGATAGTTATTTGTTTTACCTTAGGATTGTGAAAGGTGCTGTATAATAATAATAATAAAAATAAAGTGGAGATTGTCACATCTATTCCTGAAGAATCAGGATTATTCTTCAGGATATTTCAGAGGTTCCCCTGTTCCCAACACGCCTGATCCAGCTAATGAAGTAATTAACAGGTCTTACCTAAGGTGAACTGTGTGTGCTGGAGCAGAAATACTCTAGCAGTGATACTCCAGGACCTGCTCTGAGAAGCACTGGAGCATTAGAAAGAAAGGCTGGCTGTCGCAGAACAAAAGCCTTTGCCTTGTTCCCTTTATTTAATGAAAAGTTGCTGCAGTACCTCATTAATGTGCAGGAAATCATTTAGGCCTTGCTTCATATTTCACAGTGCATTTTTACCGTGCTAATATGAGGTGGATGTATCATGATGAACACAAATTGGTGGTAAAATCGGGGCCTGCAGCATCACTGAACTCAGGGGAGTTAAGGACAGCCTGAAGGCATACTGGGCTTAAAACACTCTGATGCCTTATGAGATGAGTCAGACTGGACACTCACACACTCACA
Source organism: Astyanax mexicanus (assembly GCF_023375975.1). Lineage (NCBI taxonomy): Eukaryota > Metazoa > Chordata > Actinopteri > Characiformes > Acestrorhamphidae > Astyanax > Astyanax mexicanus. The sequence goes on along the minus strand of NC_064413.1, from coordinate 37,794,768 downwards.
CACACGCTTACGGTCCACTGACCACAGCATCGGGCAGTGTGAAAGGTCATCGCTGTCGTAGTGCGCAGGACAGCTCTAACTAGGGCACAGCTTATCCCCGCCTGCCCCAACACACAGACTAATGCTTCAGTCATTTATTCATAGTGCGCGGGGACAGTGACAAGCTGGAACAGACCGCAGAGTGTGTATGTGTGTGTGTGTGTGTGTGTAAGCGTGTCCAAGTCTGTGATTCCCCTGGAAGCTGCTAGGTTACTTGAGCCCCCTGCCAGCAATAGTTGGCAATAAATTACACTAGAACAGTCTCTGTTGAGCCGCCACTTCATGGCTGAACTTCTCTCCTTACGCTGCTTAAGTCAGGTGAAGAACTCTCAGCAGGAACCCTCACTCCACTGCAGATTCATGCCACACTTTGGGCAGCAAAAAAAGCTTTACTGGATGGTTTTGGTGAACATGAGCCTGGTCTGCAGGGTGGTGGAAATCTGGTATTAATCAGTAGGTGTTGGATTAAATCCCAGTTTTTTGGCTACCGCTACTCTTAATAAGGGCAGTTTCAGGGACAGGGATTAAGCCTAGTCTTGGACTACTCAGCATTTTAAATGGAGATTTCTCATAGAAAGGGAAGTATAGTGTAGAACTAAGCTTAATAATGTACAGCATTTATTCCCCATTTACTCCAAGGAAATCGTTTTAATTAGGGATGTTCTGATCATGTAATTTTACCCACCAATTCAATTTGAGGCTCTTAATTCTTAGTATTATTAATGCCGACACTACTCTTATCTTTGTGTGTTTGTATAATGCTAACCATACACTAGAAGACTTCGAAAAAGACTCTGAAAAGACTTTAATAGAGTAAAGTCTGATGCCCTCTCACATCTAAAGACAAGACACAGACTTTTTAGTCACAGACTAAGATTTTGCAAAGACTAGGTATCTTGCAGGATCACTATTTGCAAGACTGCAACTAGATTCTTTCTAAGATTATTTTACATCATATTTCTGGTGAAGTTTAACAGGAAGAGAAGCTTCCTCAATACTTGCGATAATATTAAAGACGGTAGATTTTATCTGAGCACCAGGACTAGAAAAAGAGTGACTAAAACCTTTCTGTATTAACCACTTCACATGTAACATTCGAGACGACTCAACCGCAATTCGACTGGAGCTCGACTCCAACAAGACTCTCAATTTTATCCTGACACTGGAAATTTGTCTGTGACAGTAAAATCGCTTGAAAATTGTTTGGTGTAAGACGGCATAACTGATACAAACTGTTGTTTACAAACAAAGAAAAGCACATATGGAGTTTTAGTTTAAAATTGTGCAGACTTTTATTAAAACTCTTATTCATTTCTGAGAACTCTCCTTAAAGTTCTTCTGTCAGCTGGGCAGTAATGTCGTTAATGCCTATTTTTGGCACCAAGTCTAGACACAAGAGGCTTTTAAAAAGTGGTTCCTCCACTAGCCTTTGTTTAAAGTGGTGTTTGAAAGAGAATAGATTGAAACTATCATTTGTATAGCAATTATTAGAGGTTCTGTTTGGGATCCAACGATGGTCGGGTTCAAGGATGAAGGTCTTGTGGTAATAACTTCAATCCTGTCTTTGCTGTGGAGTGACGTGTTGCTGCAACTGCTGGTATGATGATCTCTAGGGAGCCATGCATATAAGTCTGCGCTCCCTAGTAGGGATAAAATGGAGACTCAGCTATATGTGCAGGACATCCTGCGGCCTCACGTGTTGCCTCTCATGGCAGGGCTTCCAGCTGACATTTTTAGCAGGACAATTCTGGCCCACGCACAGCAATACAAGATTGCTCTAGAACGTTTTTGAAAGACTGCAACACTTTTTTTTTTTTTTTTTGGTCTGATGCGTAACCAGATTAATCGTCATGCAGATTCATGGGACATGCTGGGATGGCAGCTTCAGCAACCTACAAGTGTGCAGGATCTACTGCCCCAGCTGCAACTGTGGGCAATATGTGGGTAAACATGCTGCAGGATTCCTAATCTTGTATCCAGACTAGAGGCATCCACCGTTCTGGATGGTACTAGAACTTTTTACCCACTAAATGTATACATTGACTAATATTGTATCACTAATATATATTGTCATTGCCTTCACTCATATAAAGTTGCATTAGTTTGTAACTTTAGAATTTTTGGTGCACTTGTTTTGTCACCGAATGTAGTTAAGTGATGTGCACATTACATAGTATGCACTAAAGCAATGACAAAAACATGACAGATGGTATGTAAGATTTCCAGCAAAAAGGCAGTCAACAAATAAATCTTTAAATATTCCTTCCCCTGTTTATGAATTCATAACTCGTGACTCCTGTTTAAATTTTATTACACCAAGCTTTTGTGACTGCCAGCAGGAATGCTGTGATCTAGTAATTGGCTTCTGTAGTACCTCGTCAATACACAACACAAAGAAAATAATTATATTAGGGTTTAGATGAATGCAACAACCTGTTTATTTCCTGTTTTTGCTTCATATTCTCTAGTTAAAAAAAAAAAAAAGAAGACGGAGACCAAAAATGTAAAGACATTTTTCACAACATTTAATTTTGGACATTACCATAGCTATATGTAACTTTTGAGGACAAGTTTCAACAACAGAACATTTATTCATTTTGTTTTTTAAACTGTCGTTTTCTTCTTTTTAAGTCAGTACATGGTTTTGGTCCAGTAACATTTTTGTGGTGGTTCTTTTTCCCTCTCAACATACGTGGATCAATTATGTCAAACGTACAACACATGCACATGTCATTTTACCTGTTTACATCAGGGTAGGACAAAAGTCTCAGACTGACATTATGAATATAGCACTGGTTTCTTTTTTTGACTTTGCTAAATTTCTTTGAGACACTCATAACTAATAAGGCTATATTACAGCTATGAACCAGATGGCCAACACTGCAGTTCTATAGAGAGCACCATATTTACATCTATATTTACAGACCTTATTGTTTAAAAAGAAAAACAAAAATACTCAAGATAGTCTTCTTTTTTTTCGGTCAAGTGAGCCATTCTAAGGCTGTACATGTTATGAAATATAAAACAAAAATATGTATATTTACAAATAGCTGCAACTTATAGCTTATTGCCAATGCCCTTAAAATCTCTTACCCTACCTCTCTCTGCTCTGGTTCGGCATGGGCCTTTTCTAGCTTTCTAGCCTTCATCTCAACCCCTCTGGACCAGGTGATGGTCATTCACAGGCCAACTCCTGACGCTGTATTTCCTGAAAGAGTGGCCACACGCATGAAGATCGCTAAGGTTTCAAGAATATCTGGAGCCAGGCTGCCAGGTGACACACCAGCATGACTTTTAACTCTAAACCCAACCCAACGCCTGCACTCAACACAGCATTTTAAAAATCAGCAGTCCTTTTAAACTAAAACTTTAAAAACATATTTACATACCCTAATAGATATCTAAAGCCCATCTTAACTGGAGACTGGGTTTATACAGTAACAAAAGTGAGAACTGCAAAATAAGGGGAGTCATAAAAAAAAGAAAAAAAAAAGACCAAGGTGAAAACAGCTGGGCTGAGATTTAGAGCTTAACAACATTTAGGAACTCATTTCCTAGTGTGAAGAGGATTATTCAGGTCTTAATTTTTCACCTTTTCCTCAGAATAGAACAAGCCATTAGAATGAGGGCTAAATGAACACAGCCTGGCTGTGGAGCACTGGTGTTTTAATGGTTTTCATTAAATATCAGTACAATACAATCTACTGTCTACCACTCTATCCATTCCCGTGGGCCATGTGTACAACTGCAGTGTTCTTCAGACTTGATTATCTTGATCAGTTGCATGTGGATGCACCCAAAGACAAAAAGTACAAAACAAACAAACAAAAACTAAAAGATACTCTGATCTGAAAAGTAACCTCTTTGGATGTATTTTTTACAATAAATATATTCAGGTGGTATTTCACAGAGTGCAATTACAAATCCAGTATCACACCTGACAGTCTTGTGTCACTTTACACTATATGCAAAACTTTAAGACTAATGTTTGGAAACTAAAGCTTATTCATCTGAACCACAGGACAAGAATGTGTCAGTAGAATTAGGACAAAATCCTAGTTACATGGATACTCTTCTAGTTTTTACACAAAACAACTCAATTTCCTGACTGATTGTCAGTGATTTTCAGTTTAGTTTTTTTGGAACATATCCAATTAAAACATAAAAATAAAAAAGAACAAAATATTTATAAATTTGTGATATTCTAAAAAAAATAATCCTGCTAAACTGAAAGACGTTTAAAAGTCTGAAACCACCATTATACATTCAATGTATAATAATTTAATCATTACATCATTTGTTTTCCATATGAGCATATTGCTCAATTGTAAACTGGTCATATAGTTTAAGACATCAGGCATGAAGAATGCTTTGTTCTTTCAACTGGAATTTAATCTGGGACGTCATTTTTAAATTTACATTTATTGGGGGGATCTAAGTGCTCACATTAACTAGTGTCTCCTACTCCATAATCCTTTGTCATATTTATTTATATCTTTATTAAATATTTCATTGAAATCTACACTGTTTGACTGGCCAATGCCCAACCATTTATTCCATCTCAAGCACTTATTTCAGGAGATTAAAAGGCAAAAGGAAAGAAATCGACGGGGTAGGGGAAGAATCAGCAGGAAGTCGAGAAATGTAAAAAGCGGGGACTAAAAACCCTCCGCCTCAAAAAAGAAAAAAAAAGAAGAAAAAAAAGGGAAAAAGGCTAGCAGCATAAACCTCATAAAACCCAAAAAGGTCAAAAACAGGAGAAAGGAACTCAATAAATACGTTGTAAGAATGATTAAGACAACATAGAAGGCAGGTGGCAGGTTCAAAGGTCTGCTGAGGGTCAAGAAAGGTAATAACACAGCTACTAGAAGTGTACTCAAGTTCTCATTATGCTACAAATATGGCGATAGGAGCAATCTGCTACGAGGACCAGTCATGCGACCCGCCATCATATGACCTGGCAGCAGCTGGCCTGGGCAGATGTACAAAGCAGCCCGTCCCTGGGGCTCCTCTGGATGTTTACAGAGATGGTTTTTTCACACAGAGGTAGCTGGAGCACGTTGTTTTTCAAGTTCAGGTTGTTCTCCTTGGCTAGGCCTAGTCCGTTCAGCATGACTGACGTTTGGTCCGGGTAACGCTCCACCGACCCGCCACTGATATTTCTAGCGTGGCCCGGCACAACCACCTTGTCCAGGCTGCTGTTGGATCCGATGCACATCTTCCAAGAGGACTTCTCTTGCACTTTGACGCTGGAGAGACTCTGCGGGTCGATGATAAATCGTCCTCCTCCACCTCCTGCTCTCGAGCTGCGAAACTGTGAGCTTAAACACAGGCTCATGAGCTTTAGGCTCTCCACCAGCTCTCCCGCACTCCTGGCTGCGCTGCGTGTAGAGCCAGATGTGGGGTTGTTGCTGGCACTGGAGCAGCTGGAGGGGCTTCCCTGTCCTTTTGAACCCCCTCCTCCACCTCCTGTGCTCCCACTATTCCCACCACTGTTGCTGCTGCCGCCACCTCCAGGGGGGCTGCCTCTGTCTGGTCCTGAGTTGCCCTCCCCTGGAGGTTTGCTTTGCCCCCCACTACTACCCCCTCCATTCCCTCCAGAGTTTCCTGGAGGACCCTCACTACTGTCCCTTCGGTTCCAGCTGTACGTGAAACCGGATTCTTTGTCCAGACGTCGGCGGTGGCTCTCAGAGTCATCATCGCTGGTTTCTGAGCTGGAGCAGCTAGAGCCACGACCCTGGCTCTTACGCCGGTGGTATCGCTTCTGTGCCGTACCTGGTGACGCCATGTTCATTTTCAGGCGGCTGAGCTTGGGTGGAAGGCTCTCGTCCATGTCGAAGTCGTCGTCCGACTCACCTTCCTCCTCGAAGATCTGATTAAGCACCGGGGCGCTCTTGCGCGACGTCAGCCGGTTGGTGATGGACGGTGGCTTACGGCGCAGGATCACTTGGGTGGGAAGTGGGGATGGCTCCTGCTCCTCCTCTTCCTCTTCATCCTCCTCTACCCGAAAGAGGCAAGTGCGCTGTTTGGCAGAGCCCGATGCTGACGAGGCCACACTGCTGGGCTTCAGGGGGTTTGGAGGAACGGAGGTCGGGAGGCTGACTGGCACGGAGACTCCACAAGCCTCGCTGCTCTCCTCCCGCCGGCCCAGATCCAGAAGCCCCTTGCTGCGATGGCCATTCAGCAGGTTCTCGGCGCTTCGGGCAGGGGACTGCGGCCCCCCTGCGTGAGAGATGGACGAAGCCGCCAGACTGTCCTCGATGTCCTGGTGCATGTCGATTTTAGTTGGCCAGGATTGCCTGTGAAGCAAATGGACAAAGAGATAAATATAAAAATCTGTTTTGAGGACAGTCTGCTATGTGAAAATTTAAAAGTGACTTAAATAATCCAAACTACAGCACAATTATTGCTGGTAAAATAGCACACAATAGTATCATTTACATAGATATATCCAAAAATGGCTGCAACAATGTAAAAACAAATGAACCTTTCTGATGGAGGAGACAATGCTTGACAAAGAGCAGACCTGATTCTGCTGCCAAGCTCTTAACAACCCACTGAACAGATAGAGGGGCATGGTGAATCACAGGATGACTTGCAGACTTAATGTCCTGCTTTTGCTTCAGTAAAAAAGATGCAAGCGTTAATGAGTTTATCCGTGCAAGTGAAGGAACCAGCACAGCCTTAAAGCAGAGTGACTCAGCCGAATAGTACCTATTTTGCCATTCATGTTCCAGGGTTGTCATAACCACGGTCAAACCTTTATCAACAATACTTCACAAAGCTTGTGTTGATATGGCGACAAGCCAAACAGGGCACAGCGTGTGTGTTCCAGTACAGAGACCATAGTGAGAGCAACAAAACAAAGAGTGAATGAAAGGACACTTGTTCAGGACTACTTCTCCATTCAAACAGAAGCCTTTTGTGCATCTGGAGTCCAATTACAGTCCAGCTTTGGTGTAATAGTCCTTCATGTACTTTAAAAACACCGTTCTGAAGTAGAACAGTGGTTTCTATTGGTTGTTAAAGGTGTTGTTAGGGGATTGCTGAGGTGCTGCTATGGTATAGGTGTTGGATGCCAATGTGTTGCTAAGCAGTTCATAGGGTGTTGTTAGGCTGTTGCAAAGGTGTTGCTTGGTGTGTCTATGGCATGAATGTTGGTTGGTAAGTTGTTTCTAGATTGTTGCAATGGAAGGTGATTGGCTGCGGGGAGGTGTTGTTGATAATTAATATGAGTAAAAATATAAGTGACAAAATGAGTATGCGTATGGATTAGAGCTTAATTATCTGCCTTGATTTAGTAGCTATCATGAGAAAGAATCTCTATGGCTTGGGCATGTGCATAAACGAATGGAAGTGAACTGGGGAGATTGGGTATAAATGGTAGGGGCAATAATGGGCAATACAAGGCAGTAGTGAATGGATTTAATGAGAGATTGAATAATGACTATATCAAAAACTGTGCACACTTATCCAGAAAAAGTACAGTCAATGGGATCCTGAAAATGGATGAAAATGATTGCACATATCCAAAATCTGAAGAAAATTTATTTCTCAAATACGCAAGATATATGCAAGATATGCAAGAAAGACCAAGATGAAAATGATGATAATTCAACTTGCAATGCACAATAAGTAGGTTTCTAAATCACATAATGAGCTGGATGGAGCCGATACCTTTTTATATGTGCAACCCCTCTTTTCTCCGCTCTGCTTCTAGATAAAGCAGCAGCAGCACCACTGCTTTTCTAGGTCAGTCCAAACCAATTTCACAGCCCTTAAACACATTTGTCACCCCGCAAAGGGCTCAGTGGCAGAGACAGAAGATGTGCTGACTGTCCTTACAGTGCACTGTGAGACAGAAAGCCTGGCACCCAGCAGAAGCTGCCCCTAGCAGAGACCATTACTGAATCTCGCTGCTCTGACAGGACAGCCTGAGCTAACAATGTGAGCCTGAGAATGGCAGTCTAGTCAAAGTTTGCTCTTGATAGGCACGACTCATTTTATATAATAATATCTGTATTTCTATTGTTTCATGGCCTAATCATTTACAGGGATATCACACAATACATCCATCCATCTTTCCATCTCCCACAGAGCTATAAAAAAAACCTGAGCGCATCAAAGAACTGAAACATCTACTGCAGTTAAGGATTAAGAAGGCCACAGTAGTCTGACTCAGTTCTGGTCAAGTCGACTGAACCACAGCATCCATATTTAGCGAACCTTTAAATGTAAGAAGCAGAAGGTTTACTCATAATTCCCTGATCTGCTGCTGCAGAGGGCCATGGGCTAAAGCTGCAGTACCTGAAATGGGCCTTGATGTTGCTCGGGCTGGAGGACCGTGGCTGCACCTCCTTCTCCTGCTTTTCCCGTAGGATCCTCTCTGCCAGCAGAAAGTAGGTAGCCGTGATGTGGTTGTACTTGTTAGTCTCCAGGGCTCTGGGAAAAGAGCAGAAACACCATGTTTTTAAAAGAAAGAAGAAGAAAAAAAATGATGGGGGAGAGAGGTCAAGCAAAAATCCTTTAACTCGTGCACTGAGCAAGAAATCATTCCATAAATCAGGCGAAAAGAATAATAATAATACCTCTAAAGGTCCGTCCTATATTCTGCCCAAACTTGTGTGACTAAAATAGCAGGGTATTATAAAGAAGCATGCCAAGTCCGCATTGATTTCTGTGAGCCCTCTCATGCTGATCTAATGGAGCTGGCTACAGCTAGCGTGTCCTCGGCATGGCTCCAGTGCTCAGCACAATCCAAGCACATTTGCAGTCCCTCCTCTCCGCTTCTCAGGGATTACACGTTAATGAACAAACAAATGGACTCTCGGCAGCCACAGCACCGCGCTACAACAATAATCTCTTGGAATGAGTTGAAAAGGACAAATCTACTGGCATAACAGTCATTCTGAGCTGTCTCCAGCTGCCGTCCTCGCAAAGAATGGTTCAAGATGCGGTATTTGTGTTTTGTGTTAATTCAGCTGCTTTGTGGTTAAAAAGTAGGGTGAGAACTAAACAATATTGTATCTCTAAAATGGCAACTTTACAGAAGTGTAAAAAAAAAACCTAAACTTTCAATGGAAGTCGTTGATAAAAATATTTAATTCCAAAAAATTACATTTTCAAGCATTTCTTTTGGTCTATCAAAAAATAAATAAATAAATAAATAAATGGAGAGTCTTAAGTTTTATAGCAGCACAGCAACTTCAAAACTCACTGTAGAACTAACAGCAGAAATCACCACAGCCTCTCTTTAAGCCTCTTTAATCTCTCTTGAATTCTTGACAACAAACAAGCCGCACAAAATCAATTAAAAGAAAAAAAACAGGCCCAAGCACTCTTGAAGTTGTGTTGTATTCTAGTTCCAACACTCCAGGCTTAACTCATTATTTTTCCTGAATTTCACAGGCCCTTGAAACATTTTAAACACTGCATAGATCAATCTTCAAGAAAAAAAATAAAAAAGAATAGACCGTGGTCATAAATAAACATGGTTATGATTCACATTTTGTCTAAAGTTACGGGCCACCATCTCTTAAACACTTAGTGTTTGTAAGCAGTGTAGGATTTAAATGGTGCTTTTTCTTTTCAAACCAAATTTTATTAGCCAGCTTTGGGTGGAAGATTCACAGTTGGTTCTCTCATTAAATAAACCTGAAGGCTTTACAGATGATGTTAGAGACTTATTCATCAAGACAGAAAGAAAGGCGAGTACAAACATATAAATCAACCAAATCGTTTAGAAAAAGAACACACGCACACTACGCATGATGAATCCTAGAACACTGCTATTTTGTTGCTTGGCAGTCTCCTGAGGGATTCTCTTGCAGTGGGGTTTCCCAGTTTTCTGGGTTTGGCAGAAAAGATACAGCAGAGAGACTGATGTGCACTTTGAACCGTCATCCAGCAGGAAACTCTCTCTGCATGACTGCTGTACAAGACGCAAGATCCATTTCATCTTCCACTGACAGTGGGGTTATGAGTTTCTAGGAAGCTGGGTGACTAAGACTACTATCATGAAAAATAAAAGGGAAAGTGATCTAGTGAATGCAGTATCACAGCGTGCGCACTTCCAGACACCAGTCTCAGGCCAGCGCGATGAACACTGAATTATTTTTACTGGTAGATTAATGATGCACTGTAATGGTGGGCGGAATGAATTACTCAGTGTTTTAGCTCTAGGTGTTTTCCTGTTTCCACAGACCTCAACATCCATCACAGTGATGTGAACAAAATAAAAACCCAACAAATTAATGTACTTAGTACTAAGAAAGACATGCGAAGAAAATAAATAAATAAATAAATAAATAAATAAATAAATAAAGTAGAGAGACCCTATTCAGACCTGGTCACTTTAGGATGCAGCAAAAATTCTCATCACGTAAAGATTTTAGCCATTTGCAATTTGCAATTTACTGGTGCTTTGAATAAGTTGTATTTGAACAAGGTTAGGTTGTTGGAAAACATTTAAATAAGGGCTGTGTATTGGCAAATAACTTACAAGCTGATACAATTCTAATCAAGATACAGGGGTTACAATTATAATATTGTACAATACATTGCAATTCCATAAGCAAGGCAATATATTAAGATTAATTGCTTAAATCAACCTGCTGCTAACTCCTGCTAGAACTGCTGGAGCGGTATTAGCATTAGCCGCTAACCGTGCTAAGCACTATCCATCTCTATTTTTTTCTTTCTTTTTTTTTACTAGCTCTAACTGTGGCTATCTGCTGCTGCTGCTGCACCCAGCCTTACTGGAAATCTGGAATTCTAAGCTTGATCTAAATAAACAGAAGCACTTTATTCACACAAATAAACATTTTTTAGGAGAGAAATCTGTGTAGATTAACATCCAGCTCTCATTTGACGGATTTGTCTTCTTTTTTAAAATGTGACTTGAGTGTGTTTATACTTTCGTTTTTATGTGGTGTAGCCTTGGACATGAATTAGGTGACCATGTGTAAATGGGGTCTTGAGTTCTGACAGGGTTTATCATCAGCTGGTAGGGAACACTTACTCTATGATGGTTTCCCGGTCTGCGATGTCTCCCAGCACCATGCGCTGGATGATGCTGTTGTGTTCTTCCTCAGACAGGTTCTTGTGGGACACGAGGGGTGTGCTGAACTTTGTAGCTGGGGAAGGGTCCACGCCTTGCAGCCAGGGGTGACTCTCGATCTCCTCCAGTGAGGCTCGGCGTTTTGGGTCTCTCTGCAGCATCCGGTTTATCAGACTGTTAGGGGGGAGAGAAAAGGACAAATCAGAACAATTACTTGTACCATACTCAACACCTGAGGGCACTTATTGCCCCTCACAGCACTTATAGAGTAAAGGACAGCAGCCATACAAAAGACCCCCCTGATTTGATGGTTCGGCTGTAAGAAGCAAGTAAGAGTTGTTTATTATAGTGAAAAATGACTGCTGGTCCTATGGCTGTGTGAACAGAGAGAGATGAAGCCATCCTCAGAGCGGACTGCATCAGCATTCAGCACACGCACACTGCCAAATTACAGCTCAACCGCCATGAAGAAGCGCCACAGCTCACAGAGGTTCAGCCAGTTTACTGCCCAGCTTCAAAAATCACTGCTGCTTCACTGAAGAACCAGCCAGCCTGCATAGTACTGTCCACAGGCAAGAGACACTCAAAACAGAAAAGAGAAAACATAAAAAGAAAGAAATGTGCTGAGAATTTATCCTATTCCCTTCCACGTGCACAAACTAACAGCAAGCAGAAGACAAAAGACCAACTAAACAACAAAATGCTAAAAAACACCACACCACTGGTTACTAATCATTCTAGATCTTATTTTAGCAGCTAATCCAGCCGTTCCTTTCTGACGCATTTTCTCCTCCATTAGGTATGCAGGCTGTCACACACAAAGCCCTTCCTTGGTATTTGAAGAACAATCATGATCATCAACTCCTCAGGCATCAGCAGAGGCCATTTAAGTCCTATAATCATGGTGTAATCAGCAGGGGAACTAAATAGCGGGGTTCAAATTTAGCCTCCCATCTCGCATAATAGTGTCCGAGCAATCATGAGAAACTGACCATATCGTTATTAGACATTATGAGGTGAGTGCAGGCCAGGTTATGTGTCCTTGGCTCAGTTGTGAGTTTAACCTGACAGCAGTATAAACACGGGCAGCACAAAGTCACTCAAAAGTGTCCTCTAACTGTGTTTTCCTCTCCAGTGTCTAATTGCTGCATAGTTTTTTTCTAAGAAATAGTTTTTAAATACTATTCTGATAGATCTGCATAAAGAAGGTGAGGCTATGCCAAAGAATTAAGTAATTGATAGTCTTGGCTGGAACAGACTGTTTGCATTAAATGGAGTAGCAATTTAGCAGTTGTAGTTTAGATGCTGGGCAACTAAATCTTATTGATCACTGAGTACAAAGTTATTTGCAGTTTTATTAAAAAAAAAAATAAATAGGTAATTCTGTACTGCTGTACTGTAAACTCAATGAAGGCAGTCTGAGACAACGTACTTGTCCTGCATACTCTGGTTGCAAATTTGACAACACTGTGGACAGTTTTGGCCTTCTTTTCTACAAAATAAAACCAATGGGAATGAATTGGTATAGAGTCACAGGTGCCCAAGTATTTTGTTTAACATTAAAACCCCTAGCTTGGGCCATAGTTGTTTAAAGAGGAAGAAGGTGGCTTCAGTGCTCATCAGATAACATTCTGTTCTCTATATAAGGCTTTATCGCTGCTCAAACACTTAGCTTCGTGTGCTCTAAAGGCAACGTACAACGGCTGGTTCTGGTATGCACAGAAATTGAAAATAACTGTACAAACTTTACAAGTGTCAAAAAGAGGTGTAAGTGTGATTCACATCTTTCGTGTGAGCCAGGCTTTGTACTAAAGTCACCTCACATTCCCAGGACCACATAATACAGCCCCAGTAGAGTATCTGGCACAAGGAAAAGTGACAGCACCTACAACTCGGCCAACAATTTACTCAGAGGCCAGCCCACATCAATTTTTACACATTTGCCAATAAAATATTCATGCCCTGCTAAAGCGTTCCATTTCTTCTCCACGCTGGAGAGACATCCACCAGTGCAGGGGCTGAAAGAAAAGGGCTTTATCTAAAATGCATTTTCTTTTCTGAAAGGCTCCATGCCTCTCGCTGCAGCCCACAGATGACAGCTACGTCTGTATTCACACTTGCTCGTTTCTGTGGCCCGTCGGAAAAAGGAGGTCACCGTATTACTCAAATTATGCTTATCAGCTAAAGACAAGCCGTCGGTTTGAGGAGCTGCACACGGTGGAGAGACAGAGGGCTGGGTCACTGCACTGCTTAAATGGTGTCTATTTGAAATGCAAATCAAATGTGTGAAAACAGATATTAATTTAATGAGACAGAGAATGTTACGCAACTGGGAGGCGATCAAATTAATCTGCCTAATACACTGGATTTAAAATTTCCTCTATTTGAAAAGGTTTCCCAGATGAAGACTGAAAAGGGCAAAGGAAGAAAAAATAAACCCGAATAAAAAAAATCCCAGCTGGCCACCAACGTCAACAGATGTTCATATCTGATTACATGCATGTTGTGATGTTGTCAGGTGACCAAAACTCAATACAAGGACTACATCGAAAGCAAAAGTAAATTTCATGTGGAATGTACTGATGGCATATACTGATGGCAGCTCATATTGATATTTTACTGGTGTTATGTTGTGATAAAGACACAAAATCCTAGGTCTTCCTTATATATCACATGACAACGTCCTACTGACATGAATACCAGAATTTTGGGGAAACCTCAATCTTTACATGCACCTCACTTGACATTGTAACGTCATTAGATTGATATTTGTTGGTTTAAAATATATTGTTGAGTATGCATAAATCTGTCTAAAGGAGCTTGATGTTTTTGAAGCCAAGTAGATCTTCATTTTTAACAGTGCTGTACAATGCTGTTCTGAAGTCAAACTGATATGTATTTCTTGCTGAGAAATGTTCACACAGCTGGGAAAGTATCCCCCAAATCTCATTTTTTTTTTTTTTTTTTGAAGAATGAACTCGCATCCACAAAATAGCAATGCTTTACATTAAGTTTCAGTTTCATCTTCACCACATCACAGGAGCTATCAGGCAGTTCCAGTGGCCAATAGCTGGGGTTATCAAAGAGAGTGTGTGTTAGTTCTCTGTTAAAAGGACAGGTTATTCGGACACTACTCTGGTTTGCGTTCTTTATTTAACTTCATTTTTAAATTGACTTAAGCTAACATTCTGTCACTGAAATTTAAAGATGTAGTTTAGAGAACAAAACAAATTGACATGATTACTGAACCCAGATGCAATAATGTTAAATTTTTTATTAATTTTGTAGATTGCTTTAACTAGAACTCATTTTGGTAAATCCAAAACTGTAATTCATTTGCTTCAAAAAACAATAAGCTTTCCAAAAAATAAAAAATATATAAGTCTAATTTAGTAAAAATGCATGGAGAGATCTTATGTAAACATGAAGCTTGTTTTACCACGGTAAACAAGCAAGCTACAGTCCGATATACTCACCTCTAAACGTCTAAAGAGCTAGCGCTGTGGTTAGCGGCTAATGCTAATGCTGCTCCAGCCTCGGCGCTGGAGAAACTTTACTGAAAATGCACCCTTATAACACTGAACTTTTTTGGAGTGGCTTTACTGCTCCTTACAACTTAACTGAATAAAATTCATACGTAAGGCACCGTATTATAAGGCACACTGCCGATTTTTTAAAAAATTATTGTGTGAAAAGTTGGAATTTGGATAGTTATGCAACTTGGGTGTGCCACTGTTCTACTATGCAGAGCGCTTTGTTTTGCTCTTTATAGACTGAAGTAATCATACCCTGCCATTCTAAATTAGGCCTGCATGATGCTCCAAGATATCTATCTTTTTTGTTTTTTGTCTATATTGCAAAATCCAAATATGGACGACATCAATCTATACATGCCCCAGACTTCAATAAGCTGATATTTGTTGGTTTAAAATGTAGTGTTTGATAAGCACAACATAACCATTCCAATTTTAAAACCAGAACTATTTAGAAATAAAGAATATTGGTCGGGTATAATCTGCAAATGTTTGATATGAGATGGAAAATAATAACTGTGTAAGTTTTTATTTTGTATCAAGCAGCAAAATGTTGTGAAAAGATGTGTTTAGTATAGTTTGCCACTGTATCTGACTATTCCGTATTCCTGCGATTTAACTGTGCTTAGAGGATATAAATGTGCAGCCTTATTCTAAATCATACAGACCTACCTGTGTGTGATTAGAGCAAGTTAAGTGATTCTTTTGAGCAATGCATTTATAAACTGAATTGAAATGTGTGTGGTCTAGCAATATTAGCCTAACATATTTTATTTTTTGAACATGATATAGCTGTCTGACTTTAATAGTTAGCAGAAAGAAAATGATCTGTCTCTTAATCTAGATATTTTGAGCAGTAAAGTACAGCCAATTACATTTATAATTGCTAAAGAAAACAAGACAAAGACAAAGCCACAGTTCTGTTCAGCACACTAATGTGTACTTTCACAATATCTGTTCACCACCCTGACAGACTGACAGAGCGCCATATGTACTGAAGGTCACGGCATGAGGGCCGTATCAGGTGCGTGATGAAATGACCATATGCTTTATGGGCAAAGTTCAGGAAGGCTAGTCATCTTTGCGCATGTTTAATAAAGCCCATATCTAAAGCAGCCTTTGCACGAATGGAATTTTTATTATACAGGTTATTACAGCAGAATGTGGACGTATAAATACTGGTTAGCTATTTCTTAGATAAAAGGGAAAAAAAAAAATGCTGCCAACTCGGGGTCGCTGAGGCCTGCAGCAGATTAATAACATTATAACATTTATACTATGAACTCGGCCTTTACAGTCCCCATGACACGAGACAGGAGAGAAGAAGCAGCAGCAATGATGAATTCCTGTGCGTGCATCAGAGCCAGCTTCTGTCTGCCCTGCCAGACTGCTGTCAGCGGTCAGCTCCCAAGAGTCTGAGCACGGTGCCTATCTACAGCACAGCGCAGAGCGCTGATAAGATTCCAGCTCCATTCTAAAATCCACACAGGCAGCGCAACACAGCCAGCCAGTAGCACAGAGCCAGCCAGCCTGCTTGCTCCAGCTTAGAGGGAAAGCTTTCACTTACACACACACATACACACACCACCTTGGAGAACAGCCTAGAGGATAAGGTTTACATCACTTTCTGAGCAGAATAACATTTGATCTAGGTTTAGATCGCATCTTTCGCATTTACAATTGTCTCTTAAGAAAAAGAAAACTCAATCTAAAACAACAATTAGGCTCCCAAACAATTTCAAGGAGGATGTTTTCCTCCACATTTCCAAGGTAAATCTAAATATACCCCCCTCCACCAGCTGAAAGGCTGCAGGGATCGGCACAGAGCCCCGAGTGGAATGCGGAACCTCTCCCCGAAGCGTACACGCACTCCAAGCTTTTTATTAGTTTTCACAGCGATAAACAGCACAGGGCAGCCTGAGAGGCTTACAAGCTAATCAGAACTGTGAGACCACGTGGACAGCCAGGATAAAAGTACCCGAATATGATCTACACTAGAGTAATACTCTTGATTAAAACTCTTGATTGAGTGAAGTCTACACAATCACATTTAGCCCAAACAACACAAGCCAAGGGAACTGTTTATTTTCTTTCCAAGGCAGAGGATTTCAATACATATTGAAAAATCTCATCTATGACCAGAGCACCCTGGGTGCATCCTGTAAAAGCAAAGTGGGCAGCGAGGAAGAGAAAGAGACTGTGTTATGCAGGCAACCTTACTCAGACTGCTGGACATTTTAGAAATGAATTATTCATACTAGGGGTTGTGATTTTGGATGTTTCTTTTATTAGAGTGAAGCACAGAGGCAATGCTAAATACTGCGGATGCAAGAGAAAATTTGATCATCACTCTTTTTCAATCATCATCTAATTTTGTGACATGTTATGTGTATATATATATATATGTATATATATATATATATATATATATATATATATATATATATATATATATATATATATATATATATATATATATATATATATATATATATATAGGGGTGGGCGATATGGCTCTAAAATAATATCACGATATTTCAGGGTATTTTTCGATAACGATATACTTGGCGATATAGGAATACTAAAATAATTCATTCATTTCAGGAATATAGTATACTAGTATAACAGTATAATCATAATGTGGCAAAATAAATAATATAGCATAAAATAATATAATGCAGCAAATAATATTGCAGAATATTTAGTGCATGCATATAAACTGCAAACTAAAACAATTATACAATAAATACACCTAAAGCTTCACAGTAAATAATAGACTACTTTTAAGACAGAACAGCCCTATTATCACGATATGGATTTTTAATATAATGATATTTCTGTGTCACGATATATTGTATACGATATAATATTGCCCACCCCTATATATATATATTTAACAAATCTAGTGTAATGCTCCCAAGATCCTACTTAAACCCCTTCAGAAGCTGGCCAATTCATGTGATTACTAGTAACTGGATCGTATCCTGGCAAAACTCTGATTTTAGCCACATGCATTTACACTTGGTAGACAAATTCACTTCTGTTTCGTCAGAAGTGAAAAATCATCAAAAATCTGATTGCTGTGTGGGACAGAATATAAAAACTTGCTTGTATTTATGTGGCTTGGTCTTATCTAGATATAATCTCGAGATTTTAATATCTGGCCAACTGGATCTAATCAGGGTACAATCCAGATACACCAATTTTTTTCCTATGGCTGCACAATTATAATGGAATTACATCAGTATCGGACATTTCAAACAGATACTTGCTGACGCATTTATTAAATGCCAGAAAAAATACAAAGCGACAAGAATTAGAGTGAAACTTAACAAAAAGCATTGCTATTTTGCGCTTGCTTGTCAGTTTATGCAAACTATTCAGACAGATGTCAGATAATATCTAAGATGAGGCGGTGAAATAAGTGTGTGTTTTTTTTTGTATGAATGCTAGTTCTTAAATCATTTATGATTTTGCAGCCCACACTCAAGTAATCAACTTTTCAAATGTGTAGCATTCTACTGCTGCTGCTGAGTAATATTAATTAAACAGCTTGACACACAAAGTTAGACCATTAGATCATTAGGGGTGGCAATATTATATCGTACACAATATATCGTGAAACAGAAATATCATGATATTAAAAATCCATATCGTGATAATAGGGCTGTTCTGTCTTAAAAGTAGTCTATTATTTACTGTGAAGCTTTAGGTTTATTTATTGTATAATTGTTTTAGTTTGCAGTTTATATGCATGCACTAAATTTTCTGCAATATTATTTGCTGCATTATATTATTTTATTCTATATTATTTATTTTGCCACATTATGATTATGCTGTTATACTATCATACTATATTCCTGAAATGAATTAATTATTTTAGTTTTCCTATATCGCCAAGTATATCGTTATCGTTAAACTGGCAAAAATGCCCTGAAATATCGTGATATTATTTTAGAACCATATCGCCCACCCCTAGACATAATTTTCAAAAACACATCTTTTGATTCTCTTTTGATTGAGTAACATAGCAGGTAAATCTTCTACATGGCTAATCTCCCCACTGAAAGACGGCAGATGGACCCTCAGTAATAGTAGTAAGCCGACGACCATTCCAATTAACCACATGGAGAGCATTTTTGCCTGTTTGCATCATCATCATGTATTCCCCAACACTGAAACATGAACCAGAGCCGCCAATACTATGTGAAAGTGTGTGATTACAGAGATAAGAATTCAGTGAGGACCACAGTGTAACACCATGTGGTCACTGGGTTCTTCTTGAGATGCATGAACTGTCTACATCCAACTAGAGCAGGACAAAAAGCCACCACTGCTACAGCCACTGGCAGGATGTTTACACTGCATATGCCAAAGTAAACAATGCAGGGCAATGGAATAACTGGAAAAGCCTTAAGGGAAGAATTTTCAGAAGTGCCCCACAGAGTTCAAGATGGAGGAAGACACGCCCTGCAGAGAAAGAGATATTACACAACCAAAACTACACAGTGGTGCAACCAGTTATAGAGCCGCTGCCTGCAGATAAGTCCCCTGAGCGTGCCTGATGTCTGCGTTTTATTCAGATGCAGAACAGAGCTGGATGATCAGATAGTCACGGCCTGATCAACCCAAATGTTTAAAGTCCCTACTGGAACGGTGGAATTCAGAGAATACAGTGGCGAGAATGGTCCAGTTTATGTACTAAAGTATCTGCTTGGGGTGCTGTCTGAATTAATCACAGGCATGTTTTTGTCAGGCCAAATCACAGAAACGGCATCAATACATAATAAATATATATCTTATAGAAAAAGAAAGCAGAAATGTTACAAATGACAAAAAAGGTAGTTTTCTAGTTTGCTTGCTGGAGAGACTTGGTGCACGTCCAAGCAGGGGTAGAGCATTGTTCGCATGTGTCAAATTGAACCAAACTTAAGAAAAAGTCTGATAGGTCAGGACCATTTTAAAACGTTACATAAAAAGCATTGAGCTACTTTCATGTGAATATATTATACCTTTTTACATAAGTTGGAATAGGTCTTTGGGCTATACAAAACTTATTCATTAAATTATTAGCACAAAATCACTCTCCTATAAAAAGATCTTACCAACTTTAATCTTGTTTCAGATTCAGTCCCTTCAGAATGAGCCGTTTAAGGGCTCTGTCACTTTTATGCAAAAAGCTGTTTCTGGCCACGCCATGTTTACACAGCTTGTGCTAAATGGCAAAACACTTAATAAAAAAAAAAAAAAAAAAAGAAAAAAAATCAAGCTAGTACATGCAACTGCGATAGAAACACAAAAATAATAATTTCAAAAGTACTAGCATCTCCCTCGCCTGCTGACAGTAGGTACAGATCCCTCCCTCAGACAAAGTCTGCTGGCTAATCCTGCTGTGTACTGTTTTATGTTGGTGGATCTTCCACTGATTTAGTTGGTGGGGCTCTTGTGAGGGTGGAGGGTGGTGCCTGGGTGGTACCATGAATGTTTACTTATTGTGATGTCACAATAAGGGAGCCATTTAAACGGCTCATAGAAGAATATGATTCCTTTTTTTTGTGCTTGGAGTGTTCATAGGGGCAGTTGAGACCCAAGTAGAAATAATAATTTAAAAAAGCATGCAAAAAGTGAGTTTTGCATAATGTGTCCCCTTTAAAATACACCCACTGCTGACACAGATGTCAAAAGACAAAGAAGTACTACCGCCAAGAGAATTCCACACCAAAGAGCAGACTGAGCTATTTGTACCATGTCTAATACCAGTGGAATTGTATTCTCTGGAATGATTGTGCTCCATCCAATAATTTTGGGGACAAGTTGAGGACAAATTGCAGATAAGGTGGGGTGGTGATCATCAAACCTACTGACCTCACTAAGTCTCCCATCATAGAATCCTTATACGTCCATCTTATATCTAAACAGTATGAAAGGAGGCCTTAATATAGCAAAAGTAACATTATCTTTTTAAAATCACGACTTTCATTCTAAGATATGACCAGACAGGAGAGAGGACAGACCAGTAAAATAAGAATGCTTTAATCACAACAGCACCAGCACCGCATAGAGCGGTGATTGAGCTTCTGATTCTTTCCTCTGATTCTCCAATCTAAAAGCTGTGAGACTGAATTAAAGTTTTTAAATGAATCACAATAGCTCACACAGCTGATGAACATTTGCCGTCTATGGATGGACCTTCCAGACGTCACAGCCTCTGCAAGTCCATAAATGGCATTAAATCACAGTGTGGCTGACAGCTCACACTTCAGGGGTTATAGCACAAGTGTGCTCTACAATTTCCTCCCCATTTAAAACAAGTCAATTGGGGGCAAATAACTTGGAATGAAAACCCCTGAGTGCATATTAAATAAATGAAACTATCAAGCCCTGCTGTAATAGGAATATGGCTTTGGTTGTACAGAATGTACTAACTAATCAGGGCATGATTATTCACTGACTGTGGCAAAAGAGGTGGATCAACTGATTGACTGAGTGACAGTGTCTCATCTGTGTCTCCTAATAGCTCAAATATCAACGTCACAAAACATCATTGCTGATCATTGCTGTCGTACAGTGCAGTGCCTTCCTTATATGGCAGCAAGGCCTGTTATGGTTATGGTTATGTTTTTTTTTTTTTTTTTACACAATTGTTACTATAGAAATTACAGTGATAAACAATATTACAATATTATCAGTTAAACACCATTTTTTTCTGTTGGTTTAATTTGGTAGTATTAAACTAATTTAAAGAGCAATTAACTACGAGCACATTTACCAATATTATATTATAAATAACATTATATTATACTCCTAAATATATAGCCATGGCAAAAGTCATGGGATTGCATTTAAAACTTTTGATCATGTGTTTCCTTAGTGGATGGCTTGGTCTGTATATGTTGTGAGGTGTTATCTTGTGAGTGAGGTTGACTACTAACCAGAGTGATCTTGGCAAGGCAGAATGATGAGCGTTACAGTGAGCTCTGATAGTGGCTGGCAAATAGATGGGACATTTCATTTTATTAGGAGCATTAAAGTAGCATTAAATTCACTCTGCTGAAGCATTATAAAAGATTGAAGTTTCAGTGTAGTTTCTCTAGGCTGCAGCAGTATAAGCATTAGCCGCTAACCACAGCGCTAGCTCTTTTGCCGTTCAGAGGCGAGTATATCGGACTTTAGCCTGCGAGTTCCTCAGTGTAGAACTGTCGAGCGACATTTACAAGCATTAAGCGCTTCTAACTGTGACAAGCACTGCTGCTAAACGCACTATTAAAAATACTGAAAACTTAATGTAAATGTAAAGCTTAATGTAAATAAATGGAAGCGCTTTACTCACCCAAATAAACAGTTTTAGGAGAGAGATCTGTGTAGAATAATATGGCAAAACAAGCATTACAGTTTTGTTTACTTAGGCGCTTCCCACAACTTCTCCTTTAGAAGGGAAACATGGCGACACCCTTGTTCCTTACTACAATCCGGTGCATATTATGTATGAAAACAGACCAGAAAATAGACTTTCGCTGAAAGTGTGCCTTATAATCCAATGCACCTTATAGTCCATAAAATACGGTAGTCAAGACCTCCCTGCCAATTAGCACAGTACTCCAAATATGCACAATCTGAGATTTTTCACCTAATATTCATCATATCATAATTATCTATATAAAGATACTAAACAAAAGTGTCTTTCCTGTTCACAGTAGAACAGCTGCAGCTCTGTATTTTAAATGCTCCCATTCTGTAAACAATTCACTCATTAAGCGAGGCCACAGGAGTTGCGGTGGTCATCCGCAGCGCTCTTCCCTGGAGCGACCCCAGCACGAGGTTAGGTATCATCCGCAGGGACACAGCAGCACTGAGGCAGCACTCAGAAACAGCAGGCAAGACCACAAAACATCTGACCCTCATCTGAAACCAGAACAAGTGTACAATGGTACAATCCTATTTTCTTTCTCTGGCCAATATCAATACTAAGACTAAAACACTAATTGCAAACTGATATTCTTTTCTTGAAACACAAAACATGGATCTCTCGAAGAAGGGTTCAATGCTCAAAGTACTCTTCATGAACTAACTGATGAATAAACTAGGCGTGTGTTAGACAATGACACACTGGAATCTAAGCTAATCTTAACAAATACATGTTGGTATTTCGGGATTCATAGCTATTATATACCGTATTTTTCACACTATAAGGCATACTGGATAAGGCACATATCAATAAATGTCTATTTTCTGGTCTATTTTCATACATAAGGTGCATCTGATTATAAGGCGCATTATGCAACAATAGTAAGGAACAGATGGTCAGTCCAATAGACTCCCCTCTGAACGGCGAAAGAGTTAGCGCTTAGTACGAATAGCGGCTAATGCTAATAATGCTCCAGCTCCAGTGCTCCTGGATAATGCTGTACTTCAGCAGAGTAGCTTTACTGCTACTTACAACCTGACTGATTCATTCATAAGGTGCGCCAGATTATAATGTGTACAAGCGATTTTTGGAAAAATTTTAGTAATATGGTATACACATTCATTTGAACTGGATCCTGATTTTAACTGATGCTGTACTTTTTCCCAACAGTCATACTCATCAGCTGAGGCCTAATGCCACACACACTCATCTCACAACAACACAACAACATAACCCAATTTACAACATCAGCATTTCATAACACCTCGTCACTCGAGAAAGAGGAAATCTGCAGCAATATCAGAAAATGTCCTTTCTATGTTGGCTTGCCAAACACTGCTTTGAACTTGAACAGAAAAATAAGCACAAACAAGTGACGGTTACTGAGAGAGAAATTTGAGTAACAGAAGGAACCAACTTGCTGTTCAAGGAGCACAAATGGCAGCATCAGTCAAATCATGACAATACAGTTATAGACATGCTGTGAGGAGAGCAGCTGGAAACTGCAGAAATAGCTCTGACAAGTTTCACTAGGCAGCGCTTACAAAACAACATTCCATAGAAGCCGTGGCATTGTTTAGTACATTACAGATTTTATATATGGAAAATTCTGAAAGTCTTACTGTTTAACATCAATAATCAAACATTAGATTTTAATAAACAAGATTTTGATATAACTGCTCAATTAATTCACATTACAACAGAAGGACTTTCTGAAGCACAGATACTCACTATGCAACAAAATAATGTGCATGGTCATTTTAGAACTGCACAAATTCCACCTTTCTGTGTTCTGCTTATATGCAAACACTGATTTATTTCTTACACTGCATTGTCCAAATTAACAGCCTTAACAATAATAAATAGATTGAAATGGCATTTAAAATCATGTGAAGACCATCAATCCTGACACTGAGCCTTGTATTAGAATCTGTGGCAACTTTTATCACATTGACTTTAGCAGAGATTCCTCAATCTGTTATTTCTGCACTTTTTTTTTTCTATGTCTGAAGCATGCAAAGATTTTCAATTGGAGAATGGAATCTTCCAACTATGTGTGAACTTACTACCCGAAAGTACTCAAGTGTTTTTATTTTTAGTGCAACTCAATGGCAGAATTAACATCTCTGTAAAAAGCTATTCCACATAAATAGTCTATAAACTTTTCACAAAAAATTTCAGTGCACTTTTAATCCAGTATGCCTTATGTATGAATTTTGAGTCAGGTTGTAAGGAGCAGTAAAGCCACTCTGCTGAAGTACAATGTTATACAGGAGGTTTAGTTTAGTTCTCCATTACCGGGGCTGGAGTAGCATTAACATTAGCCGCTAACCGCTATTTCACCGTTCAGAGGTGAGTATTATCAACTTGTAGCCTCCTGCTAACCCTGGCTAGCACTGCTGGAGCAGCATTAGCATTACCCACTACCCGGACTGTAGTCAGCATGTTTTCCGTGATAAATGGGACGAAAAGCTAGCTAATGTTACCCTGGCTTACTAGAACACTCAGGGTTCCTCAGGGTAGCTCTGTCGGCTAGCAGTTAGTCGCTAATGTTAATGCTCCAGCCTGGAGAAATGGAGAAAGCTTAATGTAAGTTAACAGAAGCACTAAACAGTTTTCAGGAGAGACATCTGTGTAGATTAACATCCAGTGCTCGTTTGACTTTAAAAGAAAGTCTTTTTTTTATTACAGTTTTGTTTACTTAGCTTAGCTTTACTTAACTTACTTAGTTACCCTCCCACCACCACCCAGTGGCGAGACCTACTTAATTAGATGTTTCTTAAAGTCTGAACAGGTTTCACTATTGTTGCAAATCAAAAGAATCCTTTTTAGTACTATTTAGAATCTTGTGTACGCAGTGGAGGTGCCATAAAAATGTCCATTAAATGTTATCAGTGGTTTTTACTGGAGCTGAGAGCTGACCAGAGATTTGACTCAGGTTCTGAAATGTTTACATAGTTGAGGGAACAGGCAGGCTTGTCAGTTCAGCCTTGAATCTCAGTTCAGGATAACATGACTGCTGGTACAGAATGGATTCAGGGCAAGGTTGTAGTGTTTCCAGCTGATAACCTGAGGCATGTGTAGGAGAACAAAGCGTATTTTGATGAGCGGGAACAGCGTACTTACTCTTTGCAGGCATTGGAGACATGGGTTGGTACAGTGTATTTACAGTCCATAATCATGGTGAGGGTTTCACTGTCATTGGCCTCTTGGAAAGGAGGCTGTCCGCAAACCAGCATGAAGAGGATCACTCCTAGGCTCCAGATATCTATGGGGCAAGAATAAAACTGCATTAAATACATATACTGTTTGATCTATTGATCCATTAACTTACTTAAAGCAACTTTACATATCATTTGAGACTGCAATATGAAAGGAAATGGATTGATACCATTGAAACTTAACATGTTTTTTTTTTTTTTGGAGCTCGTCAGTACTTTTTAAAATGTAGCATTAGTAAAAGAAGTTCTGAAAATCAAACAATGGTACTTGTGGGTTACATTGTCCATTCACTGATGTTCCACAAATCACAAATGAAGGCTGCCCACAAGCTGAGCCAAACTTGTTTTTCAGGGTCAGTATGGCAATAAAGTAACCAACAGCCATGTCCGTCACAATAGGCCACATGGGAAGCCTTTCATGGGAGCTCCTGACTGCTCAAACAGCCCACTATGTTAATGGCTAAATGTAGCACAAATACAAACCCAACTACTGTAATAAACAAATGATGTGTAGCTTCTGTTGCCAGGTCATGCATTTTAACTCCATCATTCAGAGCAATGCCCCATAACCCAGTCCTTTGAGAACCCCAATCCCTGCATCAGTGCACACTTTTGTCTTTTTTCAGCTTGTCACCTGAACTACACACTCAACAACAGTGAAAACATGGTTCAGCTTTAAAAAAAAAAAAAAGTAAAAGTAAACTATCTGGTGTACCTGAGGCCAGAATTTGGAAATATTCTAAAAGCTCTAAAAGCACCCGATTCTAATACTGAAACACACAATTACTTCAAATTAGAAACCGTGCATGACCTAATATGAATGACGCTGTAATTAAAGTAAAAGGGAGCACCGGAAATTTGAGCAAAATTTCCATCAGACCTTCATTCTCTTATGGGATTATACAGAACCCTCTCGCTGCAGCTCATTTTAAGATAGAGAGCACACTAGAAAAATTTCAGCTATTTGGACAAAATGGACAGTGAAGGGTCAGCTGTCAAGTCTCAGCGGTGCTTCAGCAGGGATGAAGAGATGAGGCAAAGAGGTTATTTTATATGGATTGTACCTGACCAGTTATAGTCTGGACCTGGCCAGTCATAGATTATTATTTAGTTGTTTCAAACGGTGAAAAAATCGAATTCGATTATTCACAAAAATATTGTGAATATTATAGTGTTATAGTGTTAACTGCGAACTGTAAACTGTGTGTACTGGCAGCCACAGTCATATGAGGAGGTAATGAAGGATCCTTTGTTGCATGATGATACCCATGTGTTCCATGTTGCTGCAATCACGCAATACATATGGTCCTTAATGGAAGCAGCCATACAGTTTGTGCAGTGGCAGTGGGCTGCCCTGCTCCTGCTGGGCTCTGTTCATCTGTGATGACCCACTGTGCCCTAAGCTGCAGGTTCCATCTGACTCCTGACACAATGATTGTTGCTGAACAAACTCTCCCAGCATGTCAGTAAGGCCAGAGCAGTGTACTTCTAGAAGCGTTGATGCTGTCGCTCAGTCAGAAACACATAATCAACACTGCTTATAGACACAGTCACACAGGTGCAGAGTCAGAACCACAACTAAAATTAGATTAAGCTGTTCTGCCACAGAGTTATTTACATAGATGTGTGCTGCGTCTGTATGCACAAAATTCATATACCTAACAAGAACAAGTAAGTGTTTGACAAATGATGCACTGAAATTAACTTTTTTTTGTCTGAAACCAAACAAAATAAATAAGTTTTAAAACAAATAATAATAATTTTTAGCATTGTTTTCACATTTTTCCCCCTCACAAAGCCCAACTTTTGATTTGAAACAACTAGGCCCGTCACAAGATTTTTTTTGTGGACGATATATCATTCCAGAAATGAATGCTATAAACAATATTTTGTCGAATATCACTGATGAGGATAATACAATAGCATAACAAACATTCACACCTTTTAAAGACATCATAGTTTGTGAGTAAGCAGCTGCTTAATACAATTCTACAAGTCTTAATACAATTACATTTAAAGTATTCAGATTTCTCACATTTAAGGAATTCTGTATCTTATCCAGTGTGAGAGACATTTTAATTAGGTTACACAGTTAGGGAGATGTAGTGTTAACGACACCAACTACTTGGTGGTGGTGGTGGTGTTGGTATTAACCAACTTTTTTTTTCTAGTTTAATGTTGCCCGTTTAATCAAAATTTTAACAGACGATGCTTGGCTTTAATTTGATGGGGACAGTTGAAGTGTGTATTTCAACTAATTTAAATTTGATGATGTTACAGTTGGGGGAGGGATGTTGGCACTGCAGGCAGTGTGTGCATCAGACAGCTCTGATACACTGGGGTTGTGAGCTTGACCTCGCATCAGTCACTGTCTGAGGAGTTGTTTGTGGCTAATTGAGCTCACTCCAGGTACTCAGATTTTTCCCATCTCCCAAAAAACACAGAGTAGGTGGGAAATGGCTCTGCTAAATTGGTCCTAGGTGTGATTGTGTGTGAGGTAATGGCTGTGTGTGGTACCCTGCAACAGACTGGCACCCTATTTAGGGGCACTCCTTACTTTTGCCTGATGATTCTGGGTAGGCACCAAATTCCCCACAGCCCTGACATTAAAAAGTGAGAAAAACAATAAACAGATATTATAGGAAAGCTCTATTTTAAACCACATGAACCATACTGTGACAGTGGTGGGTGCCATTAAAGTCCTCTTACACAAGACTGCTCACTTTACAGCCATCTTTGCAACCCGGCAGACAGTTATCCTCGATCAAATAAAACCAGCCACCTAGCTCTGTAAATGGGGTGAGATCAAAATACTGAGAACTGAAGGTCAAACCTATTTTAAAATAGGACGTCATGAAAAGGTTGTAGAACATGGATCAATAACGTACAAAAATCATGCATTTTTGGTTTGTTATAGCTGCAGCACTTGCGCAGATCTCCACTTTGGGGACTAGGGCTGCACGATATTGAAAAATTTTTACATTGCAAATGTTTAATATTACGATATTGAACAATGTAGGGCCCAAGACGGCATCAGCCCCGCCCCAGGCCTTGCATCCTGACCGATCAAAAGCAGCACAGAGCATTCAAAACTCGAGAAAAATAGCAAAACAACAGTAATCTGCCCTTTAATCAGGCATTTAAATGTCTTTTTAAAAGATAAATAAGATTATTTTTGTAAATAAAGAGTGAATATTTGCACAAAACTGTGCTGGACTGAGGTGCACAGCTTTTGGCACGTGCCCAACCATGTGGATGGAGGCCATGTGGTTACCTTCTGTTTACCCCCCCCCCCCTCCCCTCGTGCTCCCACTCACTCTTCTCAGGCAGCAGCAGCCAGTCACTCACACAGACACAGAGACAACGCTGTGTATCTACTTCTTGTGTCAAGAATTAAAACATTGCAACATGAAGTGTTCGATGTTATTGCCTTAAGTGACATCGCAAGTCCTGCGATGTGACAATTGCGCATGCGCACATCGCAATGACGATGTTTAAACGATATGTTGTGCAGCTATATTGGGAACAATTTCTCTTCTACCACAGTGTAATCACAGTGTAAGCTGATTGGCTTTTTTGTTGGTGGGTGGGACTTTTCATTCATGAGAGTTATGAACACTCCAATTTATTAGTTCAACCAGTAGCCAGTCTCTTTATTATTACCATCTCTGGTGCCATTCAAAACAACCACAGAGTGTGTTGTTTGACCTAGCTGTAACCTGGCTTTTAAATGTAACACACACCACAGATCATATTATACTGGTAAAGCTACAAAGGAGCACCTAAAACACTCTCCCAGGCACCAGGTCCATTTACACCTGCCTGTCCAGCTATGCAGCAGTCATGTCAGTTCTGCAGGTTAGCTGCAGGCCTGATGCAGACAGTAAAGCTCACCTCTGCTCAGGATGCAGTGGCACTGAATATTAAATGTTCTAGGGAAAAAGGTTAGCACCACATGATTTCTCCAAGCATGCAGTGTCCCAATTACACAAACTGTGTGAACAAATTGGAAATCAAACGCTCCTTTATGCCCCACCGCAGGTTTCACAAGCCATCCGCATAGAGAGAGGGAGGGGAGGGGCCTCCCCAGGGTCAGAGAATCTCACCTGTTTAATTTTGAATGAATGCAGCAGAAAGTGCAGGCAGGCCCTGGCTTGCTGCTACACTTGGCAATGAACTGCCCCATCAGAGTGCTGGAGAAATCTGAAGAGAGTCCTGACTGCACAGGATGAGCCAGTGAGAGACCATCCACAAGGAGGCTTCTACTGCTCACACAACCATTTAAACCAAAAACTGGCATAATAACTTTAATATGTTCAGTAGTCCCATGACTGATATGAAACAATAGTTAATAATAATAGTTAATAACTATTTATATTGATTATTTTAAACTTAAAGCTACCGTAATTTACATGCTACTGAGTACACTGGAATGTAAGCCGCAACCACCAATTTAAAAACATTTGTACATATACCGGCCACAACTGACTATAAGCCACACTTTTAATTAAAAAGCCTGTTTACACAATGGCTGGTTTATAAAAAAAACAACAACACAACAGTAGTTTTACCAGGACAAGTCACAAGAGTAAAGTCTTAATAATAAAAGGGTAAAGTCGAATAATTACTTGAGCTGCCAGTTTAGGAATCATTTTCCACTCATTGATCCGTTACAGGGCTGCTGTGATTATCATCAGTTATCTACATTTATAACCTGATCCGTATTGATAATCTGTTGTCACAGTTAGATTATACAGTATCCAGGTTTTGCCGTAGAGGCATCGCTACCAGAAGCCTTGCCTATATTGCGCTCTGGCTTCGGTATCTCGTGGCGGGAGAACGAGCGTTGGTTCGCTGAG
This sequence comes from Astyanax mexicanus, assembly GCF_023375975.1. Lineage (NCBI taxonomy): Eukaryota > Metazoa > Chordata > Actinopteri > Characiformes > Acestrorhamphidae > Astyanax > Astyanax mexicanus. The sequence continues at coordinate 37,764,652 of NC_064413.1, read as the reverse complement.
GTGTTCCGCTGCTTTGATCAATCTGAAAATGTATTCCAATATGTTTTTAAAAACCTGTTTTAGATGTAACTAAATGTAATTGTCAAATTAATATTATGATATCCAGTTATAAAGAAAACAGGTAAAAGTAGAATATCTCTGCTGACCCCTTCATCCCCACACATATTTACATTAGATTAAAACAAAATCCTCCGTTATAATATTCACATTCAAAAGGTCTGATTTAGGAACAGTATACATGTTTTTGTAAACCTCACCAATTTCTCACTTCTGGAAAAACAAGTAACAAAAAGCCACTTCAGTGAAAAGCCAGTGTATAGAAGCTCTGCCTGTCAACTGTGGGTAAACTGTAAATTTAGTTCTTTTAAAAGACAGGGGAACAATGGCCCAGTCAGGCAACAGATGACGGTCACACAGCCACACCAGCTTGCCAACAGCCGCTGCTGTCAGTTCCACTCGAAAGCTCAAGCACCTTCCTCCCAGCAGACCAGGCAGCCTTTTCTCATCATGATGCACTACTTAAAGTGATAGTTCCACCGTTTTACAGAATTTCTGCATCATTCATATAGTAATATATACACAGCCATTCAGGCTGGTGTGATGTGAAAAGGTTAATAAGTAGTATTTACCGTAAATAGACCAGAATTTACTGCCAATTAAACAGACTATGACCAAACGTTTACAATCTGTGGATTTTGATTTAATGACATATTTATGATTGTAATAAAATATTTAGCAACAGTTTTGCACTGTTGTCTAGGAGAGTTTTTAAGCAGTCTAGTCTGGATCTCAGGCACTAAGGGGTAATTGCTGCATGTCCCATGCACAGTGTGAATGTTCTACATATATTTTGATCAAAAATTTGATTTTGGGATTAATATTCAGAAATTACTCACATTAAGAATATTAACTATATGGCAAGTTTATAAAAATCACTGCATCAACATGCAGGCGCTGCACAATTCAGACCAATCAAGCTATACTGTGTACAATTCTGCAGTCTTAGTGATTTATCCTTTCTGCATGCTTTAACACACTTTTATTTTTAAAAATAGTGATACTGTAAAAATAGTGACTAAAATTCTAAAATTTAAAAACAAGTAATAATAATAGAAATATTCTACATTACAATAACAATATGATAACAGACATGAAAACTGTTGCATGCATCACCAGCATGAACACAGCACCACATGGTCAAAGGTTATAAAAGTGTGTTACTAAAAATCTAACTTAACTCTTAAATTTATATGGCATCAAAATCTTATCATTATTACACTGCTGATGACAGGTCTGGGTTTCTCAGATAAGTTTCTACAAGTATTAAAAATGCAAATAAATGACCTGAATGGAAGGCCAAAATTAAAACAAACTTGCAAACCAGTGATGAAAAACCCTTTTCAGAACAATCAATGATGTACCAAGCTGTGAGGGTATACAAAACAGTTCTCCATACATTTCCACACTAGCTTAAACACCATACAGGTGCCTAACTTGAGTAAAAGCAGTGGCTATTCTTTATCAGTTGGCTCAGGTGTCTGGAGACTGGAAACGACTGGCTTTATGGATGGCCTGATCATGACACACAGCTTTTCAAAGGTTGCTTTAGGCCCTTTTAATACCTGTAGTTGGTTTCTATGGTCTGGATTAGTTGATGAGTTTGGAGCTTGGAGCGTTCTCTCCCTCTGATTAGTTTGGTTTCAGACCACACAGACATAAACCACACAGCCCCTGAGTTTGTTTGGGACCGGACCGAAACCACCTTCTCTAGCAGGTCCTGGTCTGGTTGTTTTGATCTGCACCCGAGTGCGATTACTGTTTTCAGACCTGCCTGCTCAATCGAACCGCACGAGGGGTACAAATGAACCAGAGTCTGTTTTTAGCGGAAAACGCTCGTAAATACCAAATGCCTAGCAACAGACATGAAATAGACTTAAGCTAGTTAAATATCTCCATTCTGCTTATTTTGATGCTGCTGCTAGTCATGGTTGTGTCAGTATTTTGTATCTGTGCATAATTGGGATGTATTGGTATATGTATTCTTTACGAACAGTCATGGTACGGGGGGGGGGTCGCGGTTTGATTTGTGTAAACGTGGAATGCATAACGCGTAACTAATGTTCACCGGAGTGTTGCACTCAGAAAACGTAGCTGTAGCACTGTTGCTATTAGGAACTCTACTATTAGCCTGCCCTAGGAAGTTTAAATTGGACATAACGTGCTAATGCATATTGGGCGGCATCTTCCGGCCCAACAATAACCAGAATTAATAAAAAAAAGTGACTTTAACCCAACTACGTACTGTATCCTCTAGATGTGAAATCAGTAGGGGTGTAAGAAAATATCGATACACTTGAATATCGCGATATTACGTTTCGCGATACTGTATCGATTCTCAAAAACGCTGTATCGATTTTTTTATTAAGTGTGTGTTTTTTTTTTACTCCCGGCAGTGTTGTTTATTCACCAGGCCACGAGGTGGCAGTGCTGTGATCTATCTTGATCCATTCGGCGCCTCCAGTACACTGCCAGTAAGTGCAGAATCTAAAAGCGTATCAGCAGAGAGGGTTTTCTCCACAGCAGGAGACATTGTAAACGCACAGAGAAGTGTCCTGAAAGCTGAGTATGTTGATCAGCTTGTCTTCCTCCACAAAAACCTTGACATAAAAAAATAAGCGCTGACATACATACAAACTGAAGTAAAGTTATAGTTTAATAGTACTTTTTTATTTACTTTTTTATTTACATAATTTTTTATTTATTTGATATATTTATTTTTTTACATTTTTTGTTAGGAATCCTCCTGGCACTTTCTTTATTTATTGCTCAATTTTATAATTTGTTCAGAGTATGTTTAAAAAGCAGGTCACACTTTAAAGCAGGTCTGTTTACAATGTTTTTTTTTGTACTTAATTGTTTACATAAATACTCCTGCAAGCACTTTTTGTACGTTATGTAGATGTTAGTAACTGTTTCTGGCAGTGTTTAAAACTGTTGATGCTACAAGACCTGTTATTAAGTCTAATGGAGTTCCCACTGTTAAAATGTTTACAAATTAAACTTTTTCCTCTTAGATTAAATCCATATGGTTGTATGAGGTTTTTTTTACAGTATCGTGATATATCGCATCGTGAGCCCTGTATCGTGATACGTATCGTATCGCCAGGTTGGTGCCAATACACAGCCCTAGAAATCAGACAGGTCCCAAGCCATTACTGAAGTATTTACAAAGCACATTGTTTTTTTTAGTTTGGAGCTTACAGTAAACTTGAATAAACATTCAGAGGAATGAAAAACAAAACATGGTTATAAAGACGTTCTATTGTTAATATGAAGTAAAGCTGAGGCTATATAAAACGCCCGGCCTTTTTATTTTTTCCACCAACCCTACCGAAAACGTTCCCAACCATGGGGTTTATACAGAGGTGTGAACCGAACCATGCAGCTGGTCCAGCCTCCCAGAACACAGCTGCGAGGAGATCACGGGACAGGTCAAACACAGACGGCTTCTGGTAAACGTGAACACAGCCTCCCATCACCTCCACCTACAATGAAAATACATCTCCAGGCATCTACAGTGAAACGGCAAGACTCCAGATACCCCACAACCCAGCCTCCCCTCTCCTCAGCAGGAAGATGCCGAGGTGACTGAAACCGAACAGGCATCTCTTTGGGCAGCCTCGTACGCCATGCCCTCACACACTCACACTCTCTCTCTCACTCACGCTCACAAACACACACCTGGCTCTCTCTCAGACGGCAGCAGGTGTTGCTATAGCAACCAGCAGGCTGGATTAATCACCCTCTGGGCGAACTGCACCATGTCTGGCTGGCACGGGTAAGATCAGGAAGACACTGCTCTAAACATAGACCCCACCCCCCCTCCTATTCGTCCTCCCCTCCATCCTCCCTAAAAAACACATGCACACCCGCCTCCCCTCCCCTCCTCTCCTCTCCCCATTCTCCTGCCTCCCTCCTGCCTTCAGCTTCAGCAGGGAGGAACCGGGTCTCAGAGCGAAAACAATCTGGGGGAAAGAAAGAAGGGAAGAGGAAAGGGAAAGAAAGTAGGGAAGAGGAGAGGAAAAGAAGCGGAAAAGAGGAGGAAGGAGGTGAAATGGGGTGGGGCAACAGCACCCCTGGAAGCTTTGTAACCGCGCCAGAGCAGCACAAACGGCAAGACTCACGCAGGCAAGACGCGTGTGCAACATATGCGTCTCAGTGGTGGTTTAATGAGTGATTCGGGGATTTGTCACTCGGCAATTTTCAGAGCCTCAAAACAGCTCGCTGAGGGCCAGAGAGCAGCAGAGAGGACTCGCATCATTGAGTTTCCTCATTCAAACCCAACACACACACACACACCCCTCCTGACTCAAGTGATGCTAGCACACTAGCACACAGCCTAGCTCATCGCCTAGATCATTTCAAAGAGGAGAAACAAAACGCTGCACACAACACATCTCGCAAATCTTACCCTGTAAAAGCCAGATTAAATATCACATAATGAAATGTTAAACATGAAACTGTTAAATATATTACACACAACTTGGCAAGCAGTACCACTTTCATGAAAGAGTAAAGGTATTAAAATACCGCAGGGGTCTACAGGGTTGAGGTCGGAACAAGGTGAACATCTACTGCATGCTCAACGGATAAGCCTGAATACGATAATTCAGAATAAGCTCGAAAAAAAAAGTACAGCAAACAAGTCTACTTTGTAAAGGTTTACTTTGTACATGATATTTTCGGCTCCCTGACTGGCTAACCTTCAAGCTTCTTGTTAGCTTGTCTCCATGTGTACTTCAGTGCCTATGACTTTACTTTACCTTGTCCTCAGGATAAGCAACAGGACAGAGTGTCGATCAATAAAAGCGTCTCAGCCTGGAGAGATGCAGAGCATTACGTGAGGCAGTGTGACCTGCAGTTTTACAGGTTCCATCACAAAAAATACCAAAGCTAAGGCTGCTTTCATTCATAACACAACTAAACAAGGCAACCTGAATGAAGAGAAACTGATCCATAAGGTCAAGAGCAGATCTATGACTCTTCCACTAGATTTAAAGAGATTTTTACAACGATAAGTTGGAATTGATTAATCCAATTACTGTTTACATGTAATTTAATCAAAGCTGCATTTATATAGTTATTGGACAAGCTGCCAGAAGGAATCTCAGTAGCTTAACATTTTCTTCCTCCAGTAACCTGTAAAGATCTCTTATGTGGCAGTGACTTTTATGTGGCAGGACATTATGTTTACATTGTGTTTAATATAAAAGCTGCATTTAAATGTCAATGCTGTCTGTTTACTATTCCTAAAAACAATAATTAGTGCCGTTTGATTACAAATAAAAAAATGAAGTTAATGAAGACTAAAAATCAAAATCGTAATTGAAAAATGCTCATATATTGGAGATCGTATTTTTTTTTTTTTTTTTTTTTTACACAATATTGCCAGCCCTACGTCAAGCCATAAAAAATGAATAATAAATGCAAACAGATTTAACAACAGCTTTAAGCATTTACCATAGGTACATAAAAATATGGAACATGACAAAATGTTCATGCATTATGATAGATGCAGGGCAGTAATGCAACACTAAGCTACGACAAAACTAAATGAAAGACAGCCAAAAGCGTGTTACAGATTCACAGGATGATTGGAACTGTGATAATGGAAGAGCTCTGGTGCTGCTGTGCAGTCTATGAAGACCTGACTGTATTCTGCTGGTCAATTAGAGAATAATTACTGTTAGGCTTCGCCTCTCTGCTTTCTTCAGGGTCAAAAGGTGGGCTGTAATTTTGTAATTCGACCTGCATGATTTGCTCATTTTCTCAGTAAATTTTTACATATAATTCGACCAACAAATGAACTGATATTGGATGCACACCTTAGCATTTGTCAAGCAAGTCACATTATTAAGGATGTGACCTAGTGAACAGAAATTACTAAGTACAGTCCGGTTCTTGCAGAAAATTAAAACTGTAATAACTATAAAACGCCTCAGAGCTGCGACTACAATTGTATTGCGCTTTAATGATGTTACTCACTTGTAAAAGCCAAACCCCACTGACAGACACTTGTGTAAAACATTGCACACCATTGGCTTTACTTTGCATTTTTAAGCAGTTGTAGCAGTAGCAGTAGCAGTAGTAGTAGTAGTAGTAGTAGTAGTAGAGCTGGGCAATAAATCACATTTTATTAATTAATTAGAATTTTCAGTTAAGGACTGTGTTTTTATGAAAATTAATAAAAATCTGCCATCTCATCTACAAGCTTGTTGCTGGTTGCACTTAAACCCCCAAAGCAAAACCTTAAGTGAAACCAAAATAAAGTTAAACCTAGTTCTGAAGTATTTCTTCATCATCTGTCGTTTAGCACGGGAAAAGTTTTTTTAGGACTCATCACCCAGATCTAAGTAGAATTAGTAGTAGTAGTAGTAGTAGCAGCAGTAGCAAACAAAGCCTCCAGTACTTTTTTGACCTAGTCCAATTATTTATGTATTTTTTTTATAATAATTTTGCCACTTCTAAAATGACAATTGTGTACCACAATTAACATATTAATTTTAAAAGAACAAATAATTTACATTTAATAAAAAATGAAATTGGAATATTAAAACTTCCTAACTGAATAAACTATTATATATAGGCTTACACGACATACCAGTTCAAAAGGCAATGAGGTCAGCAAAAATCAATCATGTCCAATGTACAATGTATGAGAATTCATACCATATTTATAATTAGGAGTGGAAGATATGGCCCATCACAATATTTTAGGGTATTTTTGCGATATGATATTCTCAGCTATATGACAAAACATTTTTTGTATTATTTTCAAAAACACACTACTGCCAACTTACAGCATGTTCTGATTTCAGGGTATGTTCTGAATCACTGATCTGTCAAAGAAACTATTCTTCTTTACAGTTACAGCCTTTTCGTATGTGGTTTACTGTACAGTATACATTCAGGATTTGCTGGTACTTTGTGGAATCTTCCTTCTATTCGTCCTTCTACCCATGTAATGCTGTCAATACCACTAGCAGCAACACAATCCCGTGCCATGAAACATCCTCCCCCATGTTTCATAGTTTGCAAAGTTTTTTTTTCTGACAAGTTTCCTGAAATGTTGTCCCTTTTTGTCCTCCAGACTTACCTGCACTACCTGCAGCCAGAGTTCTCCTCTGACATTATTAGTCCACAGCATGTGTGCATATGGATGAATATAGAGTGCAGCATATATCTCACTCCTCTTTCCCAATACTGCATCTGCTGCATTTCAAACATGAGCCTTCCAAGTAATTTCAGAGGAATCGTACTTGGTGTTGTTGAGGTAAATTGCCCTGTCACTCTAACCAGAAATTCAGCTGCAGCTTGTGGTCACCCTCAACCCATTCCTGTTTAATTACTGCTAACTTTTCCAGTAGAAGGGTGTGTGCATGTGTCAAAAATGCTATAGATGATACAGTGCAACAAGGCATCTGAGCATGGTACTTTTAACTTTTAAGCAAAGCAATCATTCTATAGACAAATCGGTACATTTGATGTGCTGATATTTCTGTGCTGAAAGTGAAGTAGGCCTTCAGGTCCCTTGAGGTGTGCGTTTAAAGTACACTATGCCAAGTTCTGTGTAGTAAATCAGATGTTGTTTGTTGGAAAGCTTTATGGACTATGAATCAATTTATCAGCCATAACATTAATGCCACATACTTGTTTATACACAGTCACTTTTACCAGCTCAACTTACTTTAATCTAGGAGTACGTTCTATATATATATATTTTTACGCATGAAACTCCATCTCTACTTTTTTGCATTTTTTGTCAACCTTTTAGCATCCTGTCCTTGAATGCTCATAACTTTACAGGATCCACCCAAAAAGCAGGTATTATTTGGTTGATGGGTCATTCTCATCACTGCAGTGCCACTGCTATGTTAGCGTGCTGTTCTGTTATGAGGATATCAGACTCAGCAGTGCTGCTGGAGTTTTTAAATCTTTTAGGGCCAACCCCACCGCAAAACAGCATCAATATAGCCACAAAACAGACTCATACAAGCAGCGTCCTATGACCAAAGATGGACAGATCATCTTTGTGTTTGTGTATCTCTCGCTCTGTCTGATTAGCTCCCTCTCTTCTCTCTCAAAAAAATATCTAGTCTGCCAGACCTGAACAACATGCCCCATTATTCCTGTCCCCTTACAATAATACAGAATTTCAAGTGATTAACACACTAATATAAATATTTATTTTTGCCAATCTAATGCTGATATTTCTTAAAAATAACTGAAATGCATAGGGAAATTAATGTTTTTGTTTTTGTTCTCAATAAAGCACCACAAATAATCATACTTATTGTTTTTGTTCCAACAAGATTCAAAAGTATGGTAGCCTCTCTTATAGACGGTATGAGAATTATATTTTTTAACAGCCGACATGAGTAATATGTTTAAGAATAATTATCGCTTTTTCTTTTTTTTTTTTGGTTAGAATTTTGGTTAGAAAAAGGTACCCGAAAAAAAGTATAGTTTGGGTATCGGTATCGAATTCAAAAGTATTAAACCAGTACCGTATCGAAAATGTTTGAAATGGTACCCAACCCTACACTTGAGCTTCTATCACTTGGCTTTGCAAGGTGGAAAAGGTGGTCAAACCTGGTAGTAGGCAATGTTTAAGAACTCCAGCAGCACTTCTGAGTCTGATCCACTCTTACCAGCACAACACACACCAACACACCACCACACTGACACAAAGCCAGCCAGTGTCAGTGTTCAGAGAATAACCCACCACCCTAATAATATCTGCTCTGTGGTGGACTTCTGGAGTTGTGAACATTAAGTCTGTGATTACAGAACAACAAAGTGCTCGTTCATACTCGTTTATATAGGAGTTAATTAAAAGAGACAGGAACAAATTTAAATATTATGGGTGATTAGTGTATATCTATATACACACTGAGTATAGAAAGTACACATACAGAAGTGCAGTCACAGAGCCTTTTTTCCAAATTTTATTAAAAGCTCTAAACAGGAAACTTACACCCACTCATTTTACCAGCTACAAGATCTGAATTACCACAACATGCAAAATACAGCTATCAAACGATGCAACGAGGTCATTAAACATTTAGAAGAAAACTCTCTATCACACCCAAAGACTGATTTTAGACATCAGCCTATGGGACTGATAAAACAGCCAGACAAAAGTTCAGTTAGAAGACAACCAATGACACCAGAAAAATGCTCTAGATAGCTAAAGTATTCTATGTTTATGTATTACTTCAATGCAATTTATTGTACAAGTTGCTGTATTATTACAATATACAGAGTTCTATGATCATAACACTTGTCCATCTCGTACTCAACCTCAAAGCCTAAAGACTGCACATTCCCACCAGACCAATATCCTGGCACTGTCCTCAAATAGCAAAGCAAAGAGTCACTGCTGATGTGGAACGTAAACATTACAGGCAATTACTGACACAACACTGTTCCATGCATTCATCAGCCCAGGCACCATGTTTAGTACACACTAAAATGAAGGTGCTGCAAATGGTTATTGGAGCGGTGCCACAGTTTCACAATGAGGAATGTCTGTAACAGAGGTGTGCAGAACCTTTAAACTGGTTAAAACTTTAAGGAAAGATTTATTTTTAAACCTGGTTCAGAACTATGGGTGCTCACACACTTACTTTGTTTTGTACAGAGTTCATATTTTTCTGTGCTAGTGTGAAAGGTGCCACTAAATATGGTCTAGACCAAAAGACCAACATTTGGTTTGACCAAAAGGGATGGTCTCTGCTCAATTCAGCTGAACCATGGTCCAGTTTGTCTGAAGTAAGAAAGCACTTTTTTTGATAATTCAGACTTTTGGACCAATTAGGCTTACAAAGTTGAGGCAGAGAGTCTTTACCCATTAAACAACAGAAGAAGAAAAAATATATATATTCTAGTGCTGAAATTCGTTTACGTTGGCGACTGCTATATCTACTGTAGCTGTAGATTAACTGTAGATTATTTAGAAACAGAATTAAATATGTTAAATATTATAAAATAATACGTTTGAGGGTAATATGCTAATTTCATTCTTCAGAAACACCTAAAAAAGGAGATTTGCCAAAAATTACATTCTACACATCAATCAGTGACAAGATAGGAAAAAAGTCAGGCTACATAGTTGATGATGACAGTCTGCAGCCAAGTCCTCTGACCCTCTTACTAAACGACAGTGTGAACCCAAAATAAACCAGACCAACACCAACATGAACTGTCAGGTACAAAAACACCATAAAGATGGTTATTTTACGAAATTCCTTAAAGAAGCATTTGAAGCACCTTTATGTTAAAAGTGCAGTAGGCCTTCTGTTCTTTAGCCAATGTTAAGGTTCAGGGTTGGCATTCGTTCAATTGTTCTTTGAACAAAGGCATTTTAATGAACACCCCAGACTTCATTCCAAGTATCTAAAAGGAATTCCTTCCAGTACCAATACTGTCAGAAACCCAAAAACCAGCCAGCCCGGCCAAGACTGGTTAGCCTGAGTGACAGCATTTGCTGAAATCCATGTTGTGAAATTAGCATCATCAAAATACCAACAGTAACTAAGAGGAAAGAGTCATAAAACAAATTCCAATCACCGTTACTCCCCATGGGTAGATCAATCTCTACATTACTGACTAACCAGCCGGTCTTTCCACCATGTTGAAGTGGACGTGCAGGAGAAGATTACTGAACACTGAACACTGAACAATAAATTCATCACTCTTATCTGAATTATGCCTAATTCAAGGCCACAGTGCACTCAACCATTTAATCTGTATTCTAATAAAAGTGCAGGATTCATCTCTGCCATATTTAACTGTTCTGTCCCAGCCAGATCAAATAGCCTAGATATTAATGATCCTGTCAGGATATTTGATGAGCTACACCATAGCTTAGGTTGACTGCCAACATACTTTACAAAAAATCATTTAATATATTTCTAACCAAATTACCATGCTTTTTCAAAATGGACTGCCTATTAAAGTCAGTTTACCTTGGAGAAAAACCTCAATAAGCCTCAAAAAGTATATATAATGTCCTCCTAGAACAGACACGAGACAAAAAGCTTCAGAACTTTCAGAGTTAACCACTTCAAAATAGAATATATCCCACAGGCATGGTAATTCACAGCTCACAATCTTGTAAATGTCGCTGCCAAAGTGTGATGAAGCTCTGCCTGAACGATCTATACTTCATTAACTGATTAAAGATTCACACTGCAACTGAGTACATCACATATTACTTTTTATAAAGGGAAGTATTTACAGTTTGAATAAAGGATTATTCACATCCCATTTAGTCTACATGAATAACAGAGTCTAAAGGGTCCTGTGCTGCTGAAATACAAAACCACATTAAAGGTGCACCAGAACGTCAAACTGTGTTTACCTTCACATACTTGAATAATGAGAGTTCCGTTCAAACACTAGTCTGTTTTCCTTCAAGGGAAAATACAGCAGAACAGAGAGAGAGTAAAAAAAAAAAAAAAACAGGCCAATTTTAAAACCTCCAAACTTTACATACAGCATGCCCACTACAGAAGTTCTACCAGCCTGTGACTTGAAAAGAATATGATGTTGTTGATACTGGAAAGCAGCACATCACCTTCAGACTCTGCTAGTTAAGGGAATATGGATTGCTCTAAGAACCAAACCTTGTGTCCATGACTTGTTTTGTGTTAGGATCTACAGAGATGGAAATCAAATTCTGCTTGCCACAAAGCAAAAGCGGGAAGTGTTCTGCTTATATACTTTGACTCAAGACTCAAGAAAGGTAACCCTAGGAAAGTGAGCTAGGTAGTGCTTGGTGTATATATCATTCACATATTATACAAGAAATTATTAAGCGCCTTTAAAGCTATAGGCCATTTACGCTGCTGCTAAGAGCCACATACTGTTGTGTTTACTGCGCCTTGCATACATACCGATTTTTGTTTTCTGAGGAAGCGCACAACTGACACACCAAACGGATACAGGACACACAAGTCTGCTATCAGTTAATGGCAAGTACATCTCCAACCTAAAAAAATATCTTCCATATACAAAAACAAAATAAGCCACCTTCTCTTAAATGAACTGCTGTGAGTGTGAGAAATTATTCCTCAGAACTTTGTGAACCATAACCTGTTGTTTTAAAAATGGAATTCTCAGACTTATTCCTGCATCTCATTTCCTCAGAAACCCCTGCAACAACAAACAGGTTCACATATAAACAAGGCCAGGGCAGAGAGAGTTTCTTCTTTCTGGGGCATGTTAACCCACATCCACCAAACTCACATCCTTATTCCCACCGCTCACCCCAACCACTGCCATGAATCACGTATTCATTTATCACTGCTAATGACCAGGTGACACTGGCAACAGCTGCAAACATCTAAGCTGATGAAACACAATAAATAAATACAGGATGCAGTACTGTCATATAGTAAGATATTCCCAAAGAGCACTATTCCAACTTCACACTCACCTATTTCTCTCAAACTTTTATCTTTAGCTCCAAGCATCTCCAAATATGTTTCAATGACAAAACGGCTCATTGTCCCACCTCATTTTTATCCTCTAAACAATCTTTTCAGCTCCACATTTTTAATCATGTGCTATTGCTCTCGATAACTTTAACAGAGACTGTATACAGTTTTTCAGTAAGTCTGATTTCAGAGTAAAACAGTCAATGTGATTTGTTGTAAGTCTTTGTCATTCCACATTTATCCTTGATCAGATCTGAATATTGTTTAACATTAGTTTTTCTTCAGTTAATCGTCACACATTTGTGTGGACTTACTTACAGCAGCACTGGTGTTAAACTGGATCATAGTAGCTTTGGTTCATCTTAGCAGCAAGCAGAGTAGGGCTGCAACTAATGAATATTTTGGTAGTCGACTATTCTGATGATTATTTTTTCGATTAGTCCATTAGTCAACAATTTCTGCCATGTCCTCCATCTCTAAAAACAATAGATACAGCTGAACATGAGTTGATTTAAAAGGCATTTAAATGTCGTCGTTAAATGTTGTTTAAAAGTGGAAAGGACTAATATTTGGCTAAATAAATATGTTGATTATATTAACTAATTGTTGCAGCCCTTAAGCAGAGTTAAACTTTGGTATTGTAATTTAAATAAAATGTAAATGATTTTGGAATAAAATACATTAATTGCAATTTTACTGTTCAAACTTTATAATTACAAGACAAACTCGTATCCAGTTGTCCTTGCAAACCCAATGAAGGCAGTCTGAGACGCTTGTTCTGGGAGATGATGACTGGCCTACCAAATATTTGGCCCTACCTAGGGCCTCTACCAAAAAGACTCTTTTACAACATGGTTGACAATATGGCTTGATTTCTATAGAATAGAACATCAAGATCTATGTTTTAGGTTCAAACTAAGATGCTACTGAAAAAAAGTAATCAAGCTAATGGGTCACAGAATTCGTTTTTTTTTTTTTTTTTTTTTTTTTTTAAACGACATCCATTTATTTTTACAGTCTCTGGCCAAAACCAAGTGGCCACGCTTGACAGCCGTTATAGACAAAACTATTAAAAGCTTCATCTACACTGACAATGTAGTGGAACAATAAAAAGCCACGCTCATTGCCCTGAAACAAAATCTCCAAAGTAAAAACATACACTCCCAGTTATACAGAGAGTCAAGCAGTCGACAGGAGAAAGATCTTCAGGCTTACAAGAGATCAAACACACACATAATAGCATGAACCTGGGCCAACCGCTGCACTGTAGCATTTCTGCCCAGTTTGACAATGGGGTCTCCAAACAGATTGGCAGCCAAACGCGGGACACGGTATTATCGATTTGGATGCAAAGCCGGAAACAATCTCAGTGGGGAGGCCGCTGGCAATCAGAGCACACTGTCTATTTGATCACCCTGACAGTGTCAATAAGAAATGTTTAATGAGGGCTCCAGCAGCGAGGGCTCAGCGCAAACAAAGACAGGATTAACTGTTCCACCATCCAATCGCATGCACTGTGACTCGACCAAAAATCTGAGCAGCAGCAGACACAAGAGTCAGTATGTTCTCCAATGGCCCTTAGCCGTTAAGACACTGGGCTCTCCCAGACATGCAAAAATGCCCTCAGAGAAGGCAGCCATTCTACAGTACTAGGCTGTGGTATACAGTGGTGTGACGACTGGTTCATCAGCATGCTCCGACATGCTTGAACATCTCCAGCAACTCCAGACCTCACCCTTCTGACGTGCGAAACCTGCAACTACCTGAACACGTGAATATTTGTGAAAATATCAAAGGAATTCCACAACATTTTTAGAAGGTGTAATCATTCAAAACGTATAGATTCCAAATGTTATGGAGCAACATTTGTAGTATGAAAGGGCAGTGGTGTAAAACCTGTAAATGACTCATCTACACAGAAATACAGATAACAAAACTGTGAGGTCAATATTCCATTTTGATTTTCAATATTTGTTGCAATATAGTGAGCTATAAACAACACAATTAGGGGTGTTACAGTAATTGCATTCATACCAGACTGCCATGCTACAAGCTTCATAATATGCAATAGCTCAGATTTGCGTGGTACTTTGGATACTTAGGTGTATTGGTAGGGTAACTATAATTACTCACCAACTGCAGGTGCGTCATACTCATCCCCCAGCAGAATCTCCGGAGCAGAGTAGGCCAACGAGCCGCAGCTGGTCGTCAGCTTCTTCCCTGGCTGAAACTTATTGCTAAAGCCAAAGTCCGTCAGCTTGACCAAGCCCTGCTTCTCAAAGAACACCACATTCTCAGGCTTCAGGTCACGGTGCACCACATGCAGTCGGTGACAGTAAGAGATAGCATGAACGATCTGAGCAAAGTATTTCTTAGCCAGCTCCTCGTTCAGACCCTCCTCATGTTTCATGATGTAGTCAAACATGTCCCCTCCGTCCCCCAGTTCCAGGATCAGGTAGAGCTTGGTCTGCGTGTCGATGACTTCATACAGCCGCACAATGTTGGGGTGCTGCACCAGTTTCATGCAGCGGACCTCCTGAAACAGGTGACCAGTGGCAACCGTGTCAAGCTTGGTCTTGTCTATGACCTTCACTGCTACTTTCTCCCCAGTGAAAACATGGCGTGCCAGTTTGACCACGGCGAAGTGCCCGCGGCCCAGCGTCTTGTCCAGGTCGTAGAGTCCGGCGATCTTGCCATCGTAGCCGCGCTTTATGCCCGCCATGGCCGCTGGTCCCCCTTTGGCTGGGAGGAGGGGTTAAACCCCTGGGGGAGGGGAAGAGTTTACAGTGGAGGGAGGGTCCAGCTCACTTCAGCACATTGGCTGGTAACAGCAAACCCATGATGCCAGGCTCCTGTCAATCAGATCAAAAAGGGAGTTTAGGTTTTTTTTTTTTTATTATTGTGCAATAACTTGAAAGCCTCTTTATATCACAAATAAATGACAGACAGAAAGCCATAAGTAGGGCCTCACCAAAGATTTCTAGGTGGAATGACAGCAATGTGACCCAAGTATTTCAAACATGAGTCAGTAAACTAGAGAAGAATGACAAATCACATCAGAACTGGACAAATATATTTTACTGATTAAATCTGATATTCACTGGCTGCAGCATATATTCTGGACAAGCCGAATGTGCTGGTGACTAGAATAAAGTTTTGTTAATTTTATTTATTCATTCAAATAAACATTATGATCCTAGTCCTGGCTAAATGAGTCCCAATTTCTACATTTTATGTGTGTATATCAGCACTGGAATGAATACACAAACAATACTAGATAAAGTTACTGTCTCAGAATTCCCATATCGATGCAAACCCTTTTAGTCAAATTTTTGGAAACATTCACCATTTTCCTTTGCTGACCAAACAACCATGCAACTTAAAATCTGAAACATTCACATTTTCCAAATTCAAAAACAACTACATGGTAATGATTTGTTTGGGACAGGTCAAATCTGATCTTTTCAAATAAATGACAATAATTATGCAATTTGTACGGAGAGAGGACAGAATCCAGAACAAGTAAATCATGTTAATTACCAAATAGCTGTTCAATATACTTATCAGACTTTTTTCTTTTTTTCTTTTTTTTTTTTAAATAATCAGTCTTTTCTGACTTGTGATGTACAGTTCTGGCCATACGGTCTTTCTCACAAATTACAAAGAGGTGAATGGAAACTAAATGCATCATTACCTGCAACATTCAAGTGACAGTGAAACAGTAAAAACATGCGGGCAAGTTACACATTTACATGCAATGCTCATCAACTAAATGACAGAATCTATGACATTAGCTACATACAACACATTGCAACATATTGTAAACTTCCCGTAAATAAGTATTAACCGCACATTACATTTTCAAACAAAAAAAAAACTTTAGGGATTAATAAATCACAATGACATTAGCCTCAGGGCAGTACTGGAACGACGCGATGTTTTATCACTTTTATCAGTTTATGAGACTGTACTCTTGCGCTTCTCATACATCCACTGCTCCAGATGCAGAAATGCCACCAAACTTGTTTGGGGTAAGAACAAGAGAAGAAAATGAAAAGTCACAGTAAGAACTGTATTACAATGACAAGCAAAACTATACTGCAACAGTGCAATTCTAAAGCAGTGATGCATACATAAAATACCATTTAGAAGTGGAAAGACTCAATATGATTCATAGTGTGCGCTCTTAGTCATAAATGGAATAATCAATTTTTCATTCTAGAGCCTGGGTTCACCCCCCTCCCCTCCCCTACTGCCCTGAACTGTCCCAATCATTCCTGTCATCCCAAATTAACCCTTAACTCAGGGTCTATAACCTTCTATAGCTTGATAGCTATGTCATAATATAAAAACTAAAGAGAAAACTAAAGAGACAAACTTTGCCAATTTTGACCTCCTATCTTCTGTTATCCACTGAAACTCTGTATATAGCAGTCTAGAAGGTCTGCACACAGTGGAACAAATATTTGCCCACTAATAATTTATTAAAATGTTTAAAAACATCAGCTAAATAGTAAAATTACAGACAACCTGCAAATTGCACACTATAAAATGACAAACAAATTGAGGCCAAATAAAATGTACCTGTATTTACTGACAGCCATTAATGTAAATGATGTAGAATAATTTAGCCATGCTGTGTAAATGTATATTATTTATTCACTATGCCTTCACTGTTACCAGTATTAGACTAAAGGTGTTTGTGGTAAAATGCTCATTTGTAGTGTCACTGACTTGCTAAAAAAAAAAATATATATATATAAATATATATTCTATATTAAGAAGCTGCATCATTGGTTTGCAAAACCACAAACACAGAGAATACTGCAATTACACAAGCAATGTGAGAACTACAAGAGTTATGCTGAAACAAATATATTAGCTGTATACTTCTTGTGAAAAATACTTGAATTGATAAAACTAGATTAAAAAAATAAATCAAACACCACAAAAAAGTACCACATTCAACATGCCCAGCCTTTTTCCATGCACTTATTTTTATTAATCTTGTTATTATAATGTATAACATTTAAATAACTTCGTCAGCTCACCAACAATAAATAAATAATAAATAATTAAGTCTGTCAGTTGATCTCTTCTCTTGTTACACAGACTTCTACTGCATTGTATATTAGTTCCAGAGCAAACTAAAGAAAAAAACCAAAGACACCGAACATTTCTTAGATAAACAAAAACATGAGATAAGGAGACAATTGTGTTGTGGGCTTATATAACTTCTCATTGAATTAGCTAAATAAAAATAATAAACAGATAGTGGCCTGATTTGTCTCTTCAGCTTGTACAATTCATGAAATTCAAAATTCCAAGCCTAACTCCTCTGACACGTCCCTTCAATCTTATCTCTTTAATATGTAAAAAACTATTTTTTTTTTTATAAAATATATCATAATATATGCATCAGGTCCTAAAAGTGCTCGAGGCAGCATCACATTTCAGGAGGATACAGTAGGTCTGTTTACCCCACATTACAGTTACAACTGACTGAAAGTAACGTTACAGACTTACTTTTTTCCCCCACAAGTCCACTCACAAACTAGGTTAGTTAAACTAGGTTATATAATTAGTTAACGAGCTGGTAGGGCGTGAGGTTACTATTAGCGCATAAAACTAAGGCGGGCAGCCTGACACCGACAAAGTAAGTCTGCCAAAACAACAGAAATTATTAAGAGTAAAATAGCTTTGCTACTTAGCTAACTATGTATAATAACGTTATAGTCAACCATCACCAAGTTAAGGGAGGTGTGGACAACTCATTCGCAGTGCAGCCAAATTAGCTAGCTAGCTAATTAGCTAGTTAACTAGTTACTTAGCTAACCTAGGTATTAGCTAGCTAGCTACCTGCTGATAAGCAGAAGACTTTTTAAATAATTTGTCATGAGAAGGTATGGGTAATTAAAGTATTATTTCAAGGAACTATATAATGTTGTTGGCTTAGCTATGTGGTTCTTTAAAAATAGCATGAAAGATAGTTAATGCTAGTTAGCGCTAACTAACTGACGTTAGCTAGGTTTGCAAGCTAACGTTAGTTAACTACTGAGTCAGTGATGCTAGCTTAACCTAGTAAACCAGACTAGCTCTGTATAAGAATCAACCATCACCAAGCTTACAAACGAAGGCAGGTGTGGGCATAAAAATGTATATCCACAAGTTAGTTAGTTAGTTAAGCTAGCTGGCTAACGCTACTTAAATAGTTAGTTAGCAAGCCAGCTAGCTAATTAGTTTACTAGCTAATAAAATCTGCTGATAAACAGCAGAACTGTTAACTTGAATTATCAGCAATGGGTAAGGAAATTGTTATTTTAATTAAATATATACCCAGCTGTGCGTTTCTATTTTTAAATGGCATTAAGGATAATTAATTAGCTAGCTGGTTAGCTAGGTTAACAAAATGACGTTAGCTATAGCAAAGTTTGCAGGCTACTGACTACTGATGGCATTGATGCATGTTAACAGCTATGGGTAAGATAAGTTTTATTTTAAGGAAATATATAACTAGGTTAACGCTAGCTATCTATGTCTTTAAAAAAAATGGCATGAAATATATTAACTAATAGCTATGGTTAGCTGATAAGTGTCCATGCTACTGAGTCAGGCAATCAGTCGGTGATGTACTAGCTAGCCAAGCTAACTGGCTAACCTTACATCAGGTGAGCCAACATCAAGCTTAACCTAGATGTCTGATCTCAAAAAGATACCTAATGATTTATCCTACATTACTACCTATATATTAAGAAAAATACTGAGCTAAACTAATATGTGTGCAGCTGTAGCTTGAATATCAATCAGTAGGTGATCAGTTACATGCTCAGCTAAGCTAACTTGCAAGAGGTTTGGTGTCTACTTTAAAGCTATGGTGGCGAATCCAGGTCCAACCAGAAAGTAAAAATCCGCTTCGGATTTTGTTCCCGACTGCATAAACTGCTCTAATCAGTAGCAGGCGTCCAGTCAGTCCGATCAAAACCGTGGCGCGGATTTTTATTATATGGACCCGGATTTACCATCTTTAACGTCAAGTTAGCCAGCTAGGCTAAATTGGCTAGCTATCTACCTTTGTAGCTAATACGGGTTATATTGCAACAATACGAAGGCAGCTTACGATAGCGTTGGTGAGATCTCAACACAGCACACAGCGTGTTACTAGCTAGTAGTGATGATCGGTGAGTGCCCAGCATGTCAGGCCTGGAAGCGCTCAGAGCTTAACTAAGCTAGCGTTAAGATTCCAGTCTGAAGATACAGGGCCAGTCAAGCCAAGGCATGCTGGCTTACCCAGCATTAGCCAGCTTCTCAAACAGCGCAGCGATGCTGCTGGGTTAAAAATGCGATGTGTGAACCAGCAGTCAACCACACTTCACTGTTAGCTAGGTAGCTATTAGATGGCTAGATGAATATGTAGCAATAACAGCAGGCAGGAATATAAAATGTAAGATATGTTAGTTAACCAACTAGTCAGTAAGGTTAGCTTGATAGTTACCTATTTTCCTAAGCCCTCAGCACAGCGCAGAGCTGGGTAACGTTAACCGGATATTATTGTTGGCTAGCAGTGCTTAGCTATAGCTTAGTGGCTAACATACGTTAGCAGTCCGTAGTCAAGTCAGCTTGCTGCGCTCACTGTGCAGCATTAACGTTGTTTCTACTTACCGATCGCTCTGGCGAACATTAAAAATGGCGAAAATGCAAAATACGCCAGGACAAAGGCGACTTTTTGATCCAGATTTGAAGGCGCTCAGCGAAAGACTTCTGAATGAAGTTGAGCGCTCCGGATTTGCCGTGGCGGCGCTCACACGGTTCCTGATAAATGTGCTGCAAACGCTGCTGGAGGGAGGGAGGGAAGTAACTGCTGCTCTCAGCGAAATCGCCCCGTTTCTCATCTCCTCTCCTCGGCGGAGAGCGCAGCCGCAGCCTCCTCTTCCGTCACAGACACGCAAAAGTCAAGACTACTAATTAAACTGAGCCATACAGTCTAAAACATCGCCATGCTTACATCTATAGCAAGCCGTTTAACTTAAAATGACACCGGCTGTACCAGCGAAGTCCCAACTCTCTGTAATGCACTTTTGTACTACTAGAATTTCTGTATTAAGGTGACATCATTTAAAAAAAGTAAAAATTTGTGGCCACAAGTTACTAACATGTGGGAACCAGATAATGAAGTTGTGGTAATGAGATAAATATGTCGTGGGTATGACTCAATTATCTCGTTCTCACGGCTTACTCTGCTTTCACACTGACAGGTGACAAGTCTATTGTGGGTGAGTGGGCGTGTATGAGCATTGCCGGTTGCCATACTAGCAAGCTACCTATCCAGCTATCCACTACTTTTCCCCCCCCTTTATTTTTCTCCAGATTGCACCTGAAGTTGCTCAGAAATGCGTCATATAAAACAAAGAACAGCAATTGTAATCCTCTCTGCGATGTTCAGAACCTCCCTACTAGGAATATGAATGAAGTATGGTAGGAATCAAAAGTTCACAGAGCAGAGGGCAGGGAGTTCCTTGTTTGTGCACCATCATATTGTATGCAATTATAAATCAGCAATTATTTTTGAATATCATAATCTCAAAAATAGCCTGAAATATAGTGATAAAATTTGAGAGACATATGAGCAACCAGGGAACAACTTTTTTGCTGTTTTTAACTTTTTTCAGTTAAAAAATATTAAAGACTGCTATTTTAATATAATTTTGAATAGTCATATGTTTTCATTGACTAACATGGAATTTGTGCTCTCTTATTTGTAATGATATTATTACTAGTTAAAAACTCTATATACCGATATTCTCACTGAAATTTCTATTACTAATAACTAAGTTTTAGATATTTTTAAAAACTGGTAATATGACTTATTACAACTTACCATATGCATATTTTTGTTTGTGAAAAATTGTTTTATTAGTTTTTCGTCATTTGGAGTGTAAAGTATAAAATGTAACTTTCATAAAATATATAAATATAAATGCACATAACCCACTTTCTCCCTCTCACCATATGTCCAAAAGTTTGTATACAGCTGCTCATCCAACTTTTCATTGAAATTAAGGATATTAATGATATTATGCTTTTTTTCTACTACTATTCCCCTGCTCACCTGAAAAGGCTTTACACCAGATGTTTGAACATTGCTTTGGAGATTTGATTGCTTTTCACTACAAGAACTATAGCGAGGTCAAGTACTGCTGGGTAAGTAGTTCAGAATCACAAACACTATTCCACTTTATCCTAAAAATATTATATGGCTCACCGTCACTCACATTAACACAGATTCACTGTTCCATATTACAGTGCTGGGACACTTTATACCCCCCTAAACCCTCTTGCACCTGACCAAGGTTTCCCAATTCCTATCATACTCATTATGTTTATTCAGTATTCAAGCAGACCTGATTGATCTCTATAATGCAACACTAAAAAGAATTAGCATTTTTCAATGACTGTAGCAGTCATTGGAATGTCTTGCTCCTGGGCCCCCCATACAGAAGTGTATATGGTGCTTTGAGACACATCCTTTTCTGGACAAGCTGAGAGAGAATCATTGCTGAAAGTAAAATAAGTATGTGGACTGAAATGTTAATGTTTTATTACAAGTTTTTACACAAATATGACTTGGGTTTTGAAGCGTTGCAGAGTTCTCACAGGGGTTTTCCTGCCAACTACAACACACAGTTATCCTGAAGTAGCAATAACAGAGATGCCAATCTCTCTATTACAAGTCAGTTAAGCATCCCAGTGATTAAAAAGCTGTTACTTTAAGATAAAACCACAGAGTTTATATGTGTAAACCCAGCCTGTTTTGAACTGGGTGTTTTTTTTTAAATTGGGTGTTTTTGAGACCCAGTTAATTTAGTCTTACATCTTACTGCAACTCTCATCCACAAATAATAAGTTATGGTTAAATCATATTAAACTGCTTCTTAAGGGACTTCAGTGACATAATTGCTGCAAGTTACAACATAGATTATTTACATGTTATATTTAAGGAACTATAATGAACACAGATAAGGAGAAATGATAAATATGAATTAAGAATGCATATTTTTGGTATAATAAATTACAAACAAATAGACTAAAAAAATATATGTTAATGGGATATGCCCCTTTAACATACTGTGCAAATAATGGTGTGCTTCATTGTACTAAAAAATGGAGAATGACTGCCATCTAGTGATAACTTGCAAATGTCTCCTTAATACATAATCCTTAATGCACAACCATCTTAAACAATAAGGCTTGATGAAATTACTGATTGTAATGATATGTGATTGTTACATCATTGGCTTTTAAAATGAAAAATAGGTACTAAAGTATTTCACAAAAAATAATTTAGAATAACTTCTAGTTCAGAATGCCCCTTTTGTAAAATGCTATTAGGCAAGCTGATGTTAGTTGATGTTAACAACTAATATTTAATTGTTGAAAACATAAAGAGTAATAATACAAGATTTAGCACTTAAAAGAGTACAGTTCTTCTACATTCATATCTCAGATCTATGAGAAAAACCATCCTAAATATAAAGGATCAGTGAACAACTTTAAGAAATGTTTTTAAACATCAGGACTTATATATAAGTATAGTTTAATATAATATTTATATTAAAAAAATATCTTCATGGTCTTTAAACTCAGTGTATATGCACTTGTCAACCACCACTTAAACTACTGACAGATGAAATGATTTACATCGTCTCATTACAGTGCCACCTGTCAAATCCTGGGACACACTGACATGCCAAATATTATGGAACATGAGAATAGCGTCATGTTTGGGGCCTCTTGCTCTAAATGTGGATGTAATTTCTGATAGAGTCACTTGTCTGCTCACACATATTTCTAGCAAGACACAACTGGTGATGATCATTACAACCCACTGCACTGTCCACTGTGGGTAGTAATTCTTTCTATGATGTGTTTCCAGCACACGTATCACACTGTAGATTGAGGAATGTTAAATGCTCCTACAACTTAAGAAATAAAATCTGACACCCATTATCAACCACAATTGTTCTAGTATTGGAAATGAAATGGCCAAACCTAAGCATCTGACTGACTTTGACAAGGGCAAAATGTCAAATTGTGGAGGCTAGATGACTGTGTCAGAGCAACTCTAACACAGCAAGTCCTGAGGGTGTTCCTGGTATGCTGTGGTGAGTACCTACCAGTTGCAGTTAGCATGGTCACGTGTACCCAATTAATTTTGCAACTTAATGCACTTTATAACAGATTGTAGAGTTTGCTCCAAGTAGAGTTGTAGAGTTTGCTCCAAGAAGAAAATTCATGGAGCAACAGTTCTGAGGAAAGATATGCTTTGTTGACTAGAGAGGTCAACAGAGAAAGGCCAGACTGGTTGAATCTGACAGAAAAGATCTGGAAACTCAGACAGCACTCAGCTGTGGTGAGCACAAAAGCTTCTCAGAATGAACAACAGGTCAAACCCTGATGTGAATAACCAACAACAGCAGAAGACCATGTTGAGTTCAGAACAGAAAGAAAAGAAATCTGGGCTGTAAAAAGGTTGGGTGTTTGATTTCTCTTAAGGCACACATATGGTAGGGTTAATTTTTTGTACATGCATGAATCTATAGGCGCAGACTGTTGCTGACTATGTGTGTTCCTTTTTGGCCACGATATTATCTTCTAATGGGCACCTAATATGTGATAATGCATCATGTCTCAAAGGCTACGTTCACATTACCAGGCTGAACTGACTTAAATCAGATTTTTTGCATGGCTGTGTAAACGTGCCAAATCAGATTTTTTTCAAATCAGATCTGAGCCAATTCCACTGGTGGTCCTAAATCAGATATGTATCCGATCCATGGACATGCGACATGAATGTGAACGGTCAAATCGGACTTTGTGTGTCTTTTATCTTTTGCGAATGTGCTACATGCTTCTCTCTCGTACCCACACATCTCTTAGTGCAGCTGTGCAGCTATAGCTGCAAAAACAGCAAAAGCAAACCACCTGGTCTTCTTTCACCTCCTCGAACTTAGCATGTACTTCAGACAAGCTGTATGTAGATGCTCTACATATGAGCTGCTAACGCATCCATTTCACGCTAAAAGCTACAAGTCGTCTCTCAAATATGACATTTATTGTTGTTGGTGAAGAAATTGACGTCTATACACGTATCAATGTGTGCATGTGAGACGTTTCAGGGACAGATTCATTCACATTACACACAGATACAGCTCACTTAGATTTGTGAATGTGAACTGTCAAATGCGATCTGAGCAAAAAATCTGATTTAAGCAATGTGGTAATGTGAATGTAGACAATGTCACCTCAAACTGGTTTCATGATCATGACAGTGGGTATGGTGTTCTTTAATGACTTTCTGGTCTAAATCAGTTAGAATCCTTTTGGGACGAGGTAGAACCTAAAAAATATGCAAGAAGTTCGTAATTATTTTATTATAAATCAGGAATGGTTCCAACATCTTGTAGAATCCATGGCTTAAAGCAAAATAAGACCCATGTATTAGTACAGTGTATCAAACAAAGTAATAAAATACACATATGCACGCACTCATACAACAGAACAGTCATGTTAAAACTCCTAAATCACTTTGTACCGTGTAGTGGGTATACATATTTGCAGAAAAACTAAATTAAAAATCCCTGCACAAGCTATTTAAATAGTACCATTAATCATGATTGAATTATAAAACAGTAAGTGCATGTTTTTATGCAGCTTTCCTAAAATCAGACACACTCATGAATCAGTTCGACAGGTAGAGCCTTGCATGAGGAGCAGGATACAGCTGTAGCAAATATTTTATAGAGGTTTGTGGTTGTGTGGAGATGTGTGGGTTGGCTGGCATGAACTACTGGCTTATCTGGCAACCTTATTATCCACCGACTCAACACCAACAGCAAAACCTAGCACATGTGTATAAATGTGTGTGTTTGAGATGCATTGGCTTTGTATGTTTGCACAAATACAAAAATGTAACATATGTTTAAAAATATCACAAAAATATGAAAAATGTGCAATGCTATACAGGTTCAGAAAGATTTCAGTATCAGGAGATGGTTCAGCAGCAGCAGCAGCAGAGCTAGATATAATGTATGTGCATAACAATGAATAGTTAAAGTGCATGTGCACAATTAGCTGTGTGAACTGGAGTGCTGCATGCAGCATTATGTGCATTTATCCAGTGCAAGAAGCAGATAGAATCATTCTAATTAAATGTAAAAAATTAAGAGTTGTTTGCTGTTCATTATGGATGTGCATTCAGAAATATGAGCCTCTATATCACTTACCATCCAAACAGCACAGTGAGTTTAAGTGCTGGTAAAGCATTCAGTTGTCAATTATCAGTATATTGTATGGCTGAATTATTTACTAAAATACCTTAAGTGCTATTTAATAAATCCCCATATGAAGTGTGTTTTTTTCAGCAATGTTTAGTAATAGCAAATTACTGCTTTGCTACTTACCCTATTTTCTTTTAGTGTATTATACCTTTCTGCTTTTGAATAGATAAATAGTAAAAACACTAGATAAGTTGATTTGTTTTGTGTACTATAATTTATGAATGATGCCAGTAGCTATTAGCTCATACACCTGCAGAGTGGCAGAAATTTTAGTTACTTTAATAATACATTAATGAAGTTACACTTATATAGTATCTTTTAAGAATTTCAAGGACACATTACAATCTACACTCTACAAAACCACGCTCACGCATCACATTCAGCCAACACATGCTGGTAGAAGCAGCAGCCAATTACACACCACATACTCTCAACTGAAAATGACCACCCGTCAGGAGGACTACATTGCGCACTATAGACACAGAATGCGGGTAATTTTGAGTAACCAATTGAAGGACAGTTTAGATTAGGCAATGTCTGGGAAGTTTAGAATAATCAATTCACATGATCTCCATGTTCTTGAACTGTGGGAGAAAACTTGAGTCCCCAGAGGAAACCCATGTAGACACAGAAAGGACATGGAAACACCACTAGGACTTGAACTCAAGACCTGAGCACTGAGAGATAAAGATGCGCCCAATATTTAAAGTTTAAATAACACTAATAACTCTAACACAATAACTCTAAAATTCATTGTTTCCTACACTCTACAAATGTTTTGTTTTTATTTATGTTGTAGATTAACCGTATTAGTTCCATAAAGAAGACATTTGTAAGTGATGTAAAGGTTATTTACCAATTTACAAGTTCTTCATGCTCATACATCTTTTTTTGGTGACACATTGGTTTGGTGATTAGCATTTTTGCCTCTCAGGATTGTGGTCGTTGGAGCAAGTCCCACTCTGGGTGGAGTTTTTATTTCCTCCCATGTCTGCATGTCTTTCCTTTGGAAACCTTGGTTTCCTACTACAGTTCAAAAACACAGAGATCAGGCGTTTTGGTTATATACAATTCTGGTCCTGGTGAGTGAATTTGTGTTTGTCTGTATACCCAGGTATGAATTGACAACAAAGATTATGGATATGTTTAAATTTGGATGCTGCATCTTGGTGGTGTGTGCTGTTGAAGTTCTCAGTGTAAAGGATTGTACGATGCAAGGGCAGGTGTGACTGCAGGTTTTCATACTGATTAACCAGCAGCACACCTGATTATACCAGTTTTATTAACTGGCCAGTCTTTAAATCTCTAATGAGGCTTTAATATATAGGACTAAACAATCATGTGTGGAGTGTTAATTGTGCATCCTTGGATCTTACAAAAGCACTATATGTGTTAGTTTCTCAGACAGGGATTAAGCCTAGTTGTAGACTATATTTTTTTCAATGGAAAATCTCCTTTTAAAATGCAATGTAGTTCCAACCTTGCTTTATACCTGTTTGGGTATGGCTGAATCAATCAAGCCACACAAACATGAATCTGGAAAGAAAGTGCTATTTTGGCACCAGTGTTGAAAGTAAAGTACATGTGTGAGCACAACACAGCAGCAGTCCACAACACGGGGGTGCAGGTTGACTGACTACACACTCCAGTCAGAAAATCCATGAAAAACATACATTCCACCTTCACAGAGCCCTTCTAGCCCTGACATGACTCTGACAACTCCCTGTCAAACAGCCATCCAGGCCTGAAAATGGGAGAGGACCAACAACACTGAAGCTGTTTTAAAGTAAATAAAAGCAAGTATTATATTTTAATATTTTATTTTAATGAGTTTTTTTGTAGCTTTGGTTGGGTAAAATATTTACAGTACAAACTTTGCATAACTATGAGACGAAAGCATTAGTAAACTCAGGAGGATGAATAATCAACCTCCCCACCTCAACCCCACATTGCTTCAGAGAGTCCGATTCTACTATTAACTGGATGTAATGAAGCTGCCTCATCATTGAGCGAATCAAACAACGAAAGACCGGGCTGCTTATGTTCTCCCTTTCACTTAGTGAACTTTTGACCACGTTCTGTAATAAAAACATAACACAATACATTTAACACAGTACTTTTATATTCTTAATCAGTACATTTAGAATAAAATCTTTGCAATACCTAAGTACAAAATGTAGAATACTTCAGTACTTCTACTTAAGTGTAGTGCCTAAACAACACTTTAAGTCACTTTTTTGATAGACCTTCTTGGTTTGGCTTTTGCTTAAGTCTGGGACTCTAGTACTTTATACTAGTGTGGAAGGGACCAGGAGGAGTTAAACATAGGACCTGTCTGGGTTGTACACTATGCGTGGGCCTATGTGGGATTACAGGAGAAATCTGATGTGAAGTGGACATGTGGGGTAGTGAAACATGATAAGGAGTGTGAACAATTGTCAAATAGCCAACCTCCATTTGTGCCAGCATTCTGAAATACAGAGCTTTTAGCCAATGCTCCCAAAAGAAATGGCTATTTTTACACCATTAACAGCTTAGTGTAGCTCGCTACCTTCAGTGAATGAATTCCGAGAGCCCTGACGTTTAAAATAAGGCACTGAGAAATTTGAAAGTGTACAGGTAGTTTATTAATAAAATTTCTGTTTATACACATAGAAAATGAAATAGTGATTTCTTTGCATGTGCAATGCTGTGTTCCTATCACTAGCGTTGCAATCCTGTTAGGATGAACAATGATGTGCTATTTGACGAAAGTTTGTGCTATTTATCATGTTTCACAGCACAAGTCCATTTCACACCAGATTTCTCCTATAAGGTGGGTTCTAATTAAGCCTATTTGGGAAGCCCATTTAGGTGACATTAACAACACATGCACAAACCCATCTAGGTCACATTCAACACATGTGAGCCCCACATGAGCACGCTGGCAGGTATATACAGTAATGCTAAAAACTTTAGAGGACGTAAAATGACATAAGTGTAGGCAAATAAATAAATATATTACTAAATGAATACACATAAATAATTGTATAAATTGTTTATTTATGTATGTATTTATTTATTTATTTATTTATTCATTCATTCATTCATTTATGTATTTCTACATTTTTTATTCATATATTCCTGCATTTATTAATTTATTTATTTTAACATTTATTTATTTCAACATTTTTACATTTATTTATTTCCGCATTTCTTTATGTATTTAGTTATTTATTCTTCATTTATACATTTCTGTATTTCTGCATTCGTGTGTTAATTATGTATGTAATTCCTGTCATCGCTCTAAAGCAGGATTGGTCAACTGGTGAATCAGACAGAACAAACCGGTTTCTAACCAATATAAAAAGCCGGGATGGCTCCCCCACGCGGAGTCAATGTGGAAATAAATAAATAAATAAATACATGAGGAAATGTGAAAATAAATAAATGTAGAAATATTGAAATAAATAAATAAATGTAAAAATGCATAAATAAATAAATAAACTGCTCCAAAGGAAAGTTCATGCATGGAAAAATGGAAATAGATTCCTCATATGCTTTTAAGTGTGTACTTTTTCATGACAAAATGTATTTGTTAATTAATTTATTTATCTATTCAATTATTTGTGCATTTATTTATTTATTCATTCATTTATATGTGCATTTATTTATTTATACATGTCATGTTTCGTCCTCCATAGAAAACGGGTGTAGTAGGTAGTAGAAGTACGTAATGCTACAGAGAGAAGGCAGGGGGAAAGAGCACGACGAGATATCGCGAGATTCTGGCGCGAGATCGGTGTGTGTTGTGGGTGGAGTCTCCTGGTTCAGACAGCTGGAGTGGCTCAGGGCTCAGAGATTCACAACGCAGGAACAGCGTTTATCTCTTCAGCAGCCTCTCTCAGTGTGTGCGGGGTTTTACTGCAGGTCTAGCGGAGTGTGTGAAGCTGAAAGCGGGACGCGGGGCTGGTGTGCAGCTCCTCGGCTGCTGTGGTTCACTCAGACGGGAGAGAGAGAGACACCGAGAGGACCGTGCTGAGCTCTCTCTCTCTCTCTCTCTCAGCCTTAGCCGCAGTCACTTACAGCCTCATTCTTCCTCACACTTTCACCTACAGCCCGGTGAGTACACCTTTTACTGAACGTTTACTCTCACTCACACTGATTTAAGTGTTTCTCTCTGTGAACACGTGTGTGAGTAAAGTTTTCTGTAGAGGTAAAGAGGGTACAGGTACAGGTATGTTAGTAGCTAGGTAAAGGTTCTACATAGTGCATCTCCTGTTCTGGATCAGACTGTTGTAACTACGAGTCAGAAAGGTGCTTGTAGTAAGTGTTTAATGAGTGTAAAATAATAAAAAACTAATTTAGTCAAGTCATTTTTTTGTACCGCACAACATATATTAATATGATTTTAAACAAACCCTATGCAAAGATATAAAGATAGCAGACGTAACCCTCTATAGCATAGTCTTGCTCACAAGCAACAAACCAAGTTCTTGGTTATTACACCTTTCCATAACATACAATTATACCATTACCTTATTATTTATGCGTGTGTGTGCCTAATACAATGACATGTGCACGTGGGTTGTAAATAAAAATATGTATATGTGCAAGAATATGTAAAGAAGTACATTTAAATGTTTATATTCTCACTTTATTCTTGCATTCTTTTTGTAAACTTAAAAAACAGTGTTTTTAATTTATTTGTTTTCTTTGGCAGTTAGACCACTTTTGTTCCATTAATCAGAATGAAGCAGTGGTTCTCTACCCTGCATTTTTGTGGGTGCTACCTTGCTCTAAATCTCCCTATTCAAATAATCAGCTTGTTATCTAAAGTCACATTCTACAATTAAGTTTGCCATACCCACCCAAGACTCCCAAGCTTCCAAAACGTTAGAAAAATATAATTTATGGCATAAAAGGTTAAGCTACCCATTAACAGTCACACATGCCTGTTTAAAAAATCCAAAATTATCAACAACTCTGCAAAATATCCTTATATTTAGAAATCCTGCATTTTACTTCATGGAGTGATTAAAGCATAACACATATCTTCAATAGACATATTCCACAGTTGCACCCTGGTATTACCTTCATAGCTGTCCCATATTTATACCATTTACCAGCTAAAACCTCTACTAAGCTTAAAATCAAGATGACCGGAAATATATTTTAGGTTACCCTCTGATTTTATTAACATGTCCTGTCTCTAAAAAAACCTCTTAAAATATAAAAAACTATACCAATACCAAACACAAATAACACTGTCAAAATAACAATGGTTTATCCGTCACTCCGTTAATTATAGATGCAGTTATGCACAGATAATGATGCTGATTAAAGGAAAAACAAATATCAGTCAATATATTGATTTACAGCTGAATGCCAAACATCTTCATAGAGCATAACGTCGATAAGGTTAGTGATTTATCACAGGTCTGTTATTGGTAAAAAAGATAATGCTATAGATAAGTATATGAGAAATAGTGCTGGACGATATGGCCAAAATTTATATCACGATATATTCCATAATTTCGGTCGATAGATATAATTTCGATATCGACATAAATATTTTGAAGGCCTAAGAAAAACTTAAGTCTTTAAAGCCTCCTTTCACAAAAACTATATAATACTTTAGAAATAAAAAATGGTCAAAATAAACCAATGATCACTTTTAATCACTTATAGCAAAATAAAAACATGACATCTCTGTCAAACACAAGCCTATAACCTATATACAGTACAAGCCAAAGGTTTGGACACACCTTCTTATTCAATGCGTCATGAAATGAAAGAGTCATTAAAATAAAGAAAACGCATTGAATAAGAAGGTATGTCCAAACTTTTGGCCTGTACTGTACATATTACCAATATAAATAACTTTACATTTACAACAGAGGCAAAGCTTCTTATTCTTCCGTAAACAAATTTAACAGATCAAAACAAAAGTGCTTCAACCAGGATAAGGAAAAAAAGCCTTTATATACATAAAAGGAACATGATATCACAGTCAAATAAGCAAACCTGTAGGCTTTTATAACTATAAATAACTTAGATATAACATAAACTACAAAAGTGTTTCAGCCAGAATAAAGAAATTTAGGAGATTCTAAAAGGAGATTTTAGATGCTGACCGGAGCGCGGCCGAGTTTCAGCGCGAGAGATTTTCAGCGCGAGAGATTTTAGATGCTGACCGGAGCGCGGCCGAGTTTCAGCGTGAGAGATTTCAGTGCAAGTTTCAGCGCGAGAGGTTTTAGATGCTGACCGGAGCGCGGCCGAGTTTCAGCGCGAGAGATTTTAGATACTGACCGGACCGCGGCCGAGCTTCAGCGCGAGAGATTTCAGCGCGAGAGGTTTTAGATGCTGACCGGAGCGCGGCCGAGTTTCAGCGCGAGAGATTTTAGATGCTGACCGGAGCGCGGCCGAGTTTCAGCGCGAGAGATTTTATATGCTGACCGGACCGCGGCCGAGCTTCAGCGCGAGAGATTTCAGCGCGAGTTTCAGCGCGAGAGGTTTTAGATGCTGACCGGAGCGCGGCCGAGTTTCAGCGCGAGAGATTTTAGATGCTGACCGGAGCGCGGCCGAGTTTCAGCGCGAGAGATTTTAGATGCTGACCGGAGCGCGGCCGAGCTTCAGCGCGAGAGATTTCAGCGCGAGAGGTTTTAGATGCTGACCGGAGCGCGGCCGAGCTTCAGCGCGAGAGATTTCAGCGCGAGTTTCAGCGCGAGAGGTTTTAGATGCTGACCGGACCGCGGCCGAGCTTCAGCGCGAGAGATTTCAGCGCGAGTTTCAGCGCGAGAGGTTTTAGATGCTGACCGGAGCGCGGCCGAGTTTCAGCGCGAGAGATTTTAGATGCTGACCGGAGCGCGGCCGAGTTTCAGCGCGAGAGATTTTAGATGCTGACCGGAGCGCGGCCGAGCTTCAGCGCGAGAGATTTCAGCGCGAGTTTCAGCGCGAGAGGTTTTAGATGCTGACCGGAGCGCGGCCGAGCTTCAGCGCGAGAGATTTCAGCGCGAGTTTCAGCGCGAGAGGTTTTAGATGCTGACCGGAGCGCGGCCGAGTTTCAGCGCGAGAGATTTTCAGCGCGAGAGGTTTTAGATGCTGACCGGAGCGCGGCCGAGTTTCAGCGCGAGAGATTTTCAGCGCGAGAGGTTTTAGATGCTGACCGGAGCGCGGCCGAGCTTCAGCGCGAGAGATTTCAGCGCGAGAGATTTCAGCGCGAGTTTCAGCGCGAGAGGTTTTAGATGCTGACCGGAGCGCGGCCGAGTTTCAGCGCGAGAGATTTTCAGCGCGAGAGGTTTTAGATGCTGACCGGAGCGCGGCCGAGTTTCAGCGCGAGAGGTTTTAGATGCTGACAGGAGCGCGGCCGAGTTTCAGCGCGAGAGATTTTAGATGCTGACCGGACCGCGGCCGAGCTTCAGCGCGAGAGGTTTTAGATGCTGACCGGAGCGCTGACCGGAGCGCGGCCGAGTTTCAGCGCGAGAGATTTTAGATGCTGACCGGAGCGCGGCCGAGCTTCAGCGCGAGAGATTTTCAGCGCGAGAGATTTTAGGGGCCGAACGGAGCGCAGCTGAGCCGTGTTTCTGTAAATAATACATATCGATATGACACAAAAATGATATCACCGTTATTGAAACATTTCTTATCGCGATAAATACCGTTATCGAATTATTGTCCAGGCCTAATGAGAAATTATTAAATGGAGAAATGGGACACATGCATAAGGTATTTTAATGCATAAGTTTTAAGTTTATTAACTTACAATAAATAGCACTATTGGAAGTCAGTTAAAATATCTTGTACAATGTCAAAGTCAAAAAAAAAAAAACATTTTTGCAAATTATTGCAAAAAGAAAATTACATAGTTTTCAACTGCTATTACATTTCTATGAGAGGTACATACATTCTGCAAAATGTTGTTTATTTTACTCCAATATTTGATACACAGATTTTTATTGATATTATGACATGATCTCTGAGTTCTGGTGACATTTTATTGTATAGTTTAATTTCGCAATTTATATAACAGAAATAAAATATATGTTGCCATTTCAGGTTTATCCAGTATCATGCAGACCTATTTCTCAAGTAATTTTGGAGCATTTGTATTGGTCCATTCCAATGTATTTTATTTATACATTTTTGTTCATTTCATACATTTAAACATCACATTAATAAGTGTGAAAAAAGGCCAGATATTGAGATGCAATTTTATTTGAGTGTCAGCAGTAAAATACAACAACTGTCAGTAATCTACAGCACATACCACTTTTACATATGTCCAGCAGAGTGAAGTCAAAGCACAGGCAAAAAAAAAAAAAAAAAAAAAAGCACAGGCAAAGAAAGATTTGTAAGGAAATCAGGTGCATTGAGTGAACTGTCAGTAAAACTTGGGGAAATTGGATTTTTCCTTTAGTGTGCCCAGGAAGATCGTATCTGCCAGAGCACTAAAGGCTACAGCAGTCAAACTGACTAGACTTGGCAGAAATATCAGCTTCTTAAAATCACAGTTTATATTTGGCCTTACCTTTCAAGACAGCAGTGATTGTAACATACCTTAGGACGTTTGGGTAACATACTAAACACTCTTTAAGGGGAATATTTACTCAATATGTTCTATAAAATATTGATATTTTATCATTTAGTTACTTTTGTAAAATGTTTCTGGTGTAGATGTTTCTGGTACAAGTTGATATAGATTCAATATGTACTCTAAAGTTGTTTGTGCAGATCTGTGCTCCTTCCTGTTTTGCGTGTAGCCACATTTGGTATTCATACAGTATTACAGTATTGGTGTGTTATAATTTTTGCTCTCCTGCACCTCAGTGCTGCAGTTTTATGCAGGGTCCATTCCTCAGGAGGCTTAGTGACATTGTTTCTTGTAACCCCTGCTGGAAGACTGCCTTAGCCCCATTCCTCATCCATCTCTGGGGAAGCAAAGGGTGCTGAGGCAGTCTGACTCTTTCTTAGCCTGCAGCCACCAACTGGAACGCTGCCTGTAAGCCCTCAGAAAGTGATATTGGTGACCCCTAATAAATTTAGATGACACCTTTCTTATGCTGCTGTGGTCTAGTTACAAAGCATATGGAAGGTAAAGGATAAAAATGTAAAACCTGAAATTATGAAATTATTTTGTACGAGCTTAATATTGTCAGTTAACTTTCTGTTATAAAGCAGTTAAAAAGTGCTTTAATTCTTGTGTGATATACTGTGGCTTTTTGGTGGTCTCAGTGTGGCTTTAATTTAATGTAGTACTGTCAAAATGCTTTGTGGTGCTTTGAAGGAACTGAACAAAAAATGTATACACTTTGGGAAGTACTGTAATTATACTGTGATGTTTAACACTATTTTTAATGTTGTTTCTTTACAACACAAGCTTTTTAGCTAATTTTAATGATGAAATAAACTGGGTGAAGAGTAGAAGTAGACGTAGAGCAAAAATAGCCTAAATCATTACAAACGTAATATATGCCACCTTTTTTAAGGTATTTTAAAGTAATATTTTTGAATTTTGCATAATGCCAATGTTTGAGTAAAATTGCCATTTAAATATAATTTGCTACTATGCTGATTTCTTGTCCTTGTCCTTGTGAACACCCTGTCACCCGTCACACATTTTGGCATTGTTCTGCTTTGACTCTCTCACATCTCAAAACAGGCCTAATTAGATAATTAGTTCAGGTACAGGTCTTGCTGGGAGCAGGAAAACACCACAATATGAAATAGCAGAGGTTACTCCAGGACTAGGGCTGATGGCCACCACAGTCCTTCCCTGATGTAGATTTATGTAAATGCTGTGGCACTTGTGTGACCACTTGAATACTTTCTGTAATTATTGATTCATTTTCAGCTCTATTCACTAAGTAAACCAACCCGAACCAACACGTCATGATTGGGGCGCAGATGAACACTGGCATGTCCAGATGAGAAGAAAATGTGAAGGAGAAGAAAATAAAGCAGTGGTGAAAGTGGGAGATAATGTGTGCTCTCAACCTATGAACTGTTTGTCGATTGGGTTGGGGGTGGTTGGGGGAATTGGTCTGGAACTGAGCAGGGGGATCTCCTTGGTTATCCCTAGGGAACAAATCAGGGACGAGAGGCAGCGAAAGACTGAGAGCAGTGTCTTTCCAGGAGCCTGATTAAAATGCATTGGAAGCACTAGGCTGCCTTCCCCCATCATTGTGGTGCTTATCATCCACATAGCAAACAACACCGCTGTATAGCACAGAGCCAGGGGAGCCTGTCAGCCAGGCCAATCGCACACTCGCACACAAACACACACCTGGAGCTTTTAATTCCCCCGCTACGCTGATGTCATCCCTTTCTTTAACTCTCCATTCATACGGACTAAACGAAGGAGAGCGTTTCAAGGGCATGTCCTCTTCTTTCTATAGGAGCTCTGCAAAAGCACAGAGAACTCTGTCTGAATGACTCCGCTAGAGCCAGGTCTCCTGGCACAAACTCCTCAAAGAGTCTTTAGAGTCTTTAACAAATTAGTGCAAATTTACTCGCCTCAATGTCTATTTAATGTGTGTGCCTGTCTCAGTGCTGGGAATAGATATTAAAGCCTTTTCTCTTGGATAGAAGCTTGACTAAATCTATATATTTAAGCTTTGAAGTATCTGAAGGTATACATTGATCAGTCCTAACATTAAAACTTGTGAAGTAAAGTGAGGAACATTTGATTTTTGTTACAGTGGCACCAGTCAAGGGATGATGTATAACAGGCAGCTAGTGAGCAGTGTGTTCAAAGCAGGAAAATGGTCTGATTTGCTTAATTTCAGAATAAGCTTAATTATTTAATTAGTTTTTCAGGTGTTGCTGGGAGCAGGGAAAACAACACGTTTTGTAAAACTAGGGCTGTTGGCCACCAATAAGGTGTGACCATTTAAATACCTATTTTTTTCCTTGTGTTACGATCTCAATGACTTTGAAAAGACCCAGTTCTATTTGCACTGACAACTAGGTCAGAGCATCTACAAAGGTAACTTGGAGCATTTTTCTTTTTACACAAAGAAAAATCTAATTGCATCAAAAATGCATTACAATGAGTTGCACGAACAGTAGTAAATACAGGAAAAAGGTTCTGTGATCTGCACAAGTGCATAATTTTGTGATTTAACATGGAGCAACAGCAGAGATTGTATAAGTCGGGCTCGATAATTTCTGCAATGGGGAGACCACAGACCGAATCACAGAATAAAATAAGGATTCAGATATAAACGTACAAATTGGAACATATTACAAATCTGCTATCTGAAAACTGTAAATTTGTACATTTCTGTACCACAAATTCCAAAATGTTTCTGTTTTTTTGTGCACTTACCTGCCATATAGCTGATGTGCGATTGTCTGAAAGACTAGCTCCAAAGCATTGAAAAACAAAAACAAAAAACCAGATTCTTGACTGCAAAGTTCAGGGTACATCAATATCTTTGTGGTATATTTGAGTATATCTATTATATATATATTTATATTTTTTTAAGGAAGAACAGCATATTGTTGTGGGTGTTCAGGGGTGGATTTACTCAACTTCATGTTGAATGGTACCCACTTAAGCTTACTGTGTGCTACTTATGTTCCCTTGTGGAGAAACTATAGTAAAAGTTGCCATTTGCTATTGTGTGTGTATTTCTGTTTATTCTATTAAAAAAAATAATAATAATAAACAACTGTAGTAATTCTCTGGGCCCTATACAACTTTAACCTGCACATGCAGAACCTTTTAGCTCAGACCTTAAGAGTACATCTGATGGTTGAATCTTAGTAAGGTCAGATCTTGTTCTCACCAAAACAAACCACTCCAAAATTTGTTTGTAACCGAACCAAGCTGACCTGCTGTCAAGACTCTCAATGCAGTTGTTTTGCTGCATACACGAGTGAACTGTATTCACACCTGGCCAAAAAGTGTAAAAATAAACCAGAGTCTGATCTGATTTAACCAGAATAAAAGGGCATCTGTGAAAACACCCTACGAAAAGACAACTGGTGAACCTGGGACCGGGTCATGGGCACCCAATCTTCATTGATTTAATGAGGGAAGTGGAGGCTAGTCTGTGTTGCTTATAGAACAGCTACTGAAGCACAAACTGCTGAAACGTGTTGTTAATGCTGGCTGTCTTTTGTGACTTAAAAGTCAATGCCTTGTTCTGTCTACACACTGTTAGCCTGTGTGGCTAATATGTCTATTCTATGGTAATGCTGTTGATTTTATTTAGTATAACATTGCTTTTGAGTAATCTGAAAAAACAGTAGTGTTTACATTTTACCCATACATGCCTATAATAAACATTCCAGCATCATAGGCATCTCATTTCTTTCTACAACAAGCAGAACATATCTCCTGGTGCACCTAGTCCAACACAAACTGAAATAGGCCAGAGCAGTCACCACCTCTCTTACGATGCCCCAGAGAGATTCTGACCAGCAGAAAGGTAATGAAAGGTGTAAAACTGCACAAAGTAAACCATTTGTGAGTATTTCAACATTTCAAATGATTTTCTCCTCAATCCCGAGCTCGTGCAGCAATTTTACATTCTGTCAGATGCCTTTAGCTCAGTAACACTTCTAGTTTTACTCAGTGCGCATGTTAAATTGGATGTGATCGGAGCAGTGTGTAGGCATCAGCACAGGGCAATATTAGCACCTGCTTATAGGCTGTGTCTATACACGTTGGTGTACCTGTTAAAAATAAAAAAAGACTTTAGTTTTAGATGAGCTACTTCTAGTAATGAGAAGAATATTCAAAAACAGAACATCAAAATGCTGTACTAATGTGCCAAAAGTCAGGGGACAGAAACTAATATTTGTTAAATTGTATTCCATAATTTTTTTTGTACCTAGTACTATGAAACCTTTTTGCAGCTTGTCTGTTCACACAGATTATTCTAACCAGATGACGATGGTTATGATCATTACCACCCACTGCACTGTCCACTCTGCGTGGTAATGCCTTATATGGCATTTGATTCTGTGGTTTAAGGAATGTAAACTTTTTGTACTTTGTAAACTTTTTGCTTCAGAATGGAATGGCTCATTTATCTGCCACCCTATTATTAAAACTGCAATCTTTTTTTTTTTTAATTGCTTTGCCATAAGCACACACTGAAAAGTGTTTAACCACACTCACAAGATAGCACCTCACAATGTATACTTGTAACTTTTGGCATGTCTGTGTAATTGCTCCAAATTTATAGTAGGCTTGTGACAGCCATTTTTCAGAGTATTTTTGTTTGTTTGTTTTATGTATGTATGTGCATAATATTTTAGATATGTTTACCCTTTTTATAAGTTGATTAAATCAGTAAAAGATGTTTTAAATATTCAGTAATGGAACAGAGTGGGCAGGCTGGCTCTGATACACTGTGGGTGGATAAATCCCAAGAGACACACACTGAATATTGTGGGAGTGGGGTGTAAATATTGCTTTAGACAAAAATAGCTTAAATGAGAGACTGAATCTCAGCTGGAGCCTGTGACTAATGCATTTTCTTTAAATCATTCTGGCCCACTTCTGCTGTTTTAATGTGTTGGTTTTATTAGGAGTTGCCATTTCATATAAGAACACTATAATCCTGTAGGAAATTCGGTTGCATAGTTATAAATAATGCCATTTTAAGATTACTGACCTTGTCAGAGATACACTGTTAATAAAAAAAAGCTAAAAAAAGATCCACCTATTGTATTATTCGAACAAGGACATCAGGAAGCAAAATTCCCAGGCTTGTCCTTGTGCCTCTGGGAACAAGTCTTTAATGTCACAGGATTGTGCATTTGGTCTGACTTGAGATTTATTTATCCACAAAGTCTTTTGCTCCAAAGCAAGAACCACCAACCTTAAACAAACGTGTTAGCTTGAGACAGTGCCACCAAGGCATTGTTAGCAAATTTCACTACACAGCTGACATTTTTCAGGGGGTTCATTACTTGGCACTGACCGCGCATGCATCCCCCCTGGATTTCCCTGTTCGGTGAAGGGGATTAAAGCACGTGGCTGGCTGTGCTGCTGCTGTCCTTGTCCTGGCTGACTGGAGGGTAGTACAGCCCGACTCTCAACAACATCTGACACTCTGCAGATACAAATGACATTGAGGGATTTGCCCTTTGCATCGCTTGATGAAATTAGCATTTCTTGTGAAAGAGCTGGCCAAGTATGGTCCATTTCTTTCAGATCTTGTAAATGAATGTGTAAATGAGATGTTAGTGTTTGCTAGTGAAATGGCAGTTAGATTTACAGTTTAATTCTAAGCAATTTAGCACTCATACAGAGCTGTAGTGTCAGCTGTTAAAAGCTTTTTGTATCTAGTCTGTACAGCAGGAAATGAGTTCATGCAGGTGGATCCAATAACAGAAAAAGCAGCAAAAGACTGTCACTTTTAACATCCATCAGAATGTTTTCTTTCTATCATGCCTGACAGCTTAAAGTGACAGTTCTCTGGAGAGGTGGAGTATGGAATTATTATAGAAAGTAGCAATGGCCAGTTCAGTCCATTTCTCCATTTCTTTCCTCCTCTTCATCACAGATGATTATCCATAATTCCATATACAAGTCCATCACAAAGTGCCCATCTCAGTCACACCGCACCCGTCCAAGACTCACCTTGTAAAATAAAAAAGACTCACCTTGTTTAAATATGTCCATTGCCCATTTGTAAATAGTACTGTTAACATCTGTATATTTCATTATATTATAATCATTATTTTATAATTAAACCATGTATTTTTATGGTGCATGGTGTTAAGTTATTGTGTATATATTCTGTATTATTATTTTTGAATATTGTGATTTTGACCTGCACCTGATTTTGACCTGTACACTTGAATTAATGTACTGTGACAGTAAACTTGATTTAACTTGACTTGCTACACCAGGACACGTCTGTTCAAATGCGGTCACACCAAATTAATAAACATGGGGTTCCAAGCAATGTCAAAGGGCCTTTAAAATACATAAATAAATAAATTAGGTGTTATGGCCTTAAATGATCTGAAAGAAATCACATTTCTGTGGTGATATACACTTGTAATAAGAAGCCCCACAGACTTGTCATGGAATGACAGTAGTGGGCTTTAAGTTTCTTTATGAGGAAGAATAAGTGTAAAACATACAACCTTATTAGGAAGAAAAACAACAGCTATAAAATGTGTAGTACACTTAAATATGTATACTGTATACATGTACAGTTATTATACCCAAGAAAAAACATTTGAAATGGTTGAAAGCTTGAAATTCCCATGATATTTATGAAAAAACTGTAATCTGTATTCATACAGTGCGTTCTTTCTGTAGTGTAGTACATTTTGAGCTCTGTGCTCCAAACAGAGAGGAGGTGAGGAGTGAGTTTTCTTTTTTCCCTCTGACTTATTTCTTCCAGAAGGCTCTAGACTGTTGGACTGTGAAGATTCACAAACTGGAAGATTATAGTCTTGGCCCATAGGGCAACTCTGTTCTCTCAAAGAAGGCAGTTACTTTCCTGGTGCACCAGAGGCAGCTGAGGACATTCAGTGATGCACTTTTGGGCTAACATTGTTAGTGTGTGTCTGTGTGTGTGTCTGTGTGTGTGTCTGTGTGTGTGTCTGTGTGTGTGTCTGTGTGTCTGTGTGTGTGTGTGTGTGTGTGTGTCTTGTTGCTGGTTATGTTCCGTGGCTCGGGTGGCTATTTGAGAATGGCAGTAGCTCAGAAAATCAGATGCTGAGATGAGAGGTTAAGCCAGCGGTCCTTCTTTTCCGTAACCCAGTACCGAGAGGAAAGAGATACGATAGAGTGAAAATGGAGTCCAGCCTCTGAGGCAGAGCGCTTTCTGCCTGCTAAGACCTGTAGGGGTGATGTGTTCTGCTCCTTGAGCAAAATCACTGCCTAAAATGTCAGATGTTTCTGTTGATGTGTTTTCTTCTCGCATTGTTTGTGCCGTTGTTTTATTTAGCTTTATAATCTTTCTAGTAATTCTCTATATATAACTAGGGGTGGAAATAAATATTGGTATTGTATTATTTATTTTGGCAATCGCTTTATATCAGGGGTATCAAACTCATTTTCACTGAGGGCCACACTGGCATAATGGCTGTCCTCATAGATCCAGATGTAACTTATAAATGTAACAAAATGTAAACAAAATGTAATATAAAATGAATCTAACTACTCCTTAATCTTAAATAACTCAATGTATTACTTATTCAATTAAAACGTTACAGTTGCATGGAAAAAATGTTTGCTTGTTGTTCTAACATAAATCCTTTAAATTTGTCATGTTATGAAATCCACAAACTCACAATCAAACTATTCAAGTGAATAAAAATTAACATCAAACACAAGTTATGATATTAACTTTGATCAAACGTATGACATACTGAAAAGAGGCTTAATTAGTATAACATCAAAAACTGTGAGCTACAAAGAACGTGTGACAGATTAATGAGATGCTTTGATTACAATAAGCATTTGTCTGCAAAATTACGACAGAGTTTCCACATTAATGACTACACTGCCGTGTAGTGGCGCAGTCGACGTGCATTGTGGGAAATGTAGTTTTTGGCCAAAGCACGCTACTGACCTATCTATTTTTAGACATTAAGATGTTTCAAGCTCTCGCGGGCCACATAAAAGGACGTGGCGGGCCACATTTGGTCCACGGGCCTTGAGTTTGACATGTATGATCTATATGATTGCATTATCTAATTGCGTAAAAGGTAAACGTTTCATTCATTCAAATTGTATTGGTTATTTTTTGTTTTTATTGTTACATTTTTATTTGATTTAAACAACTGCAATATATTTCCTTGCTTACAGTATATTTCATTGTAACTCCTCTATCATGATACCTAGCATGACACCAGGTTCTAGCTGATATTCAGCCCTATGAATTACTGTTGTAGTTGTTGTTGTTAATATGTTAATTAACTGATCCATTTTTTTTTTCTCATTGTTCCAGGTGGAGCATGATCGTGGTGCCAGTACTCTGCAGCAATGCGTGGTCTAGGCTGTAGAATCAACTTGCCGGCTGTGCTGAACGGCCTGCTGGTGTCCGTGGTGGCAGCGCTTTTATGGAAGTACGTTCGACTAAGCGAGCACATGACTCAGCTGGAGGAGGAGCTCCAGCTTACACGGCAGTCCCAGGAACTATCGCAGGTACGCATAGATTACCATGCCGCCCTGCTGGCACTGCAAGAGCAGGGAACCAGAATGGTCTGCACGGGAAAGATGCACACTGACCGCATTTGCCGTTTTGACTATCTCTGCTACTGTACCGAGGCTGAGGAGTTCATCTTCTTTCACAGCAATGCCTCCGTTATGCTCCCCAATTTGGGCCCTCGTCGCTTCCAGCCAGCCCTGCTAGACTTGTCCTCCGTTGAGGATCATAACACTCAGTATTTTAATTTCTTAGAATTGCCAGCAGCTGCGCTGAAGTACATGCCGAAACCTGTATTTGTGCCAGACGTCACCCTCATCCTCAATCGCTTCAATCCTGATAATCTGATGCACATATTTCACGATGATCTCCTACCTATATTCTACACCATGCGGCAGTACTCGGACTTGGATGATGAAGCCAGGCTCGTCTTCATGGAAGGCTGGGGAGAGGGGGCCCATTTTGACCTGTACCGTTTGCTTAGCAGCAAGCAACCCTTGCTTAAAGACCACTTACGGAACTTTGGCAAGCTCATGTGCTTCACCAAATCTTACGTAGGCTTGTCGAAGATGACCACGT
Source organism: Astyanax mexicanus (assembly GCF_023375975.1). Taxonomy (NCBI): domain Eukaryota; kingdom Metazoa; phylum Chordata; class Actinopteri; order Characiformes; family Acestrorhamphidae; genus Astyanax; species Astyanax mexicanus. Next base: position 37,721,128 of record NC_064413.1, on the reverse strand, counting down.
GGTATCAGTATGGATTTGTACAGCCTCAAGGTCCCAAGGCCAACATTCTGGTGTCGGGAAACGAGATCCGTCAGTTTGCCTCGTTCATGATGGACAGACTGAATATCACAAAAGAGCAGACGTCTGAGGACGATGATTATATTGTGGTTTTTAGTCGTGCGTCTAACAGACTCATACTCAATGAAGCCGAGTTGATTCTAGCTTTGGCTCAGGAGTTCAAGATGAGGACAGTCACTGTGTCCTTAGACGAGCAGCCATTCGATAGCATAGTCCGGGTCATCAGTGGGGCATCCATGTTGGTCAGCATGCACGGAGCCCAGCTGATCACCTCCATGTTTCTTCCGCGAGGAGCTGCTGTGATCGAACTCTTCCCGTATGCAGTCAACCCAGAACAGTACACTCCGTACAAAACCCTGGCCTCTTTACCAGGCATGGATCTCCAGTATATATCATGGAGAAACAACATTGAGGAGAATTCCGTGACTTATCCTGACCGCCCTTGGGATCAGGGAGGCATCACACACTTGGAGAAAGAGGAGCAGGAGCGTATCCTCACTAGCAAGGAGGTACAAAGGCACCTCTGCTGCCGCAACCCTGAGTGGCTTTTCCGGATTTATCAAGACACCATTGTGGACGTTCCGTCCTTTTTGGAAGTCCTTAAAGAAGGTCTAAAAGTTAAGCCTAATCTGAAAAAGTCTAAGCCTGCCAGCACAGTACATCCCGGTCGAGTCCGAGAACCCAAGTGTCAGACATCGGTTCAAGCTACCAATGAAGCGAAGCTTGCTGTGTCCTGGCAGATCCCTTGGAACCTTAAGTACCTGAAGGTGAGGGAGGTCAAATATGAAGTGTGGATCCAGGAGCAAGGGGAAAACACATACATGCCTTACATTCTCCCTCATCAAAACTACACCTTCTCAGAGAACATTAAACCCTTTACCACATATCTAGTATGGGTGCGTTGCATCTTTAACAAGAACCTTTTGGGGCCTTTTGCAGATGTTCTTATATGTAAAACTTGACTCTGTAAAACAGCTCACAATTGCTAAAATATGCTGAAAATGCAGAAAACCAAGTGCTGAAGTAAAGTTGGACACTTGACTGGAAGAAGAATCACTTTTCATGCAGTCTGTTTAAATCCTGTGGAGCATGTAGACAGTGAGTGAGTGAGTTAAAAAAAAAAAAGTGCATTTGTGCCGAGAAGGCCTGAAGATAATACTGAATACTGAACTGCCAAACCTGACTCTCTCGGAAGACTTCTCTAGTTTTGTCATGAGAATATAGTTCTACAAGAGACACATTTTCAATTCAGATTTTATTTATAAGAAATGAGTAATGTGTAAGGTAATTTATTTTTATTTATTAGTAAAAAAAAATCCTGTCTGCTATTGTTGAGATTAGTGTACATGTTGGATGTGTGTGTGTGAGAGTGTGTGTAAGAGTGTGTTCTTATCTGATTGTACTGATGGTAGATACTTCAAGGTTTCATACTTTTTTGGCTGGAGTAATTTTGTTCAATTTTACACTTCTGAGTTTTCTGTGACGTTTTGTGACGTTGCCCTCTTGAACAAATGTTTTTTGCATAGTCTTCAAAAATGCCTTTTCAGATTGGATAGCTTAATATTTAATAGTAGATACAGCACATTTGCATACACCCAAAATTAGTACAAAAAAACCCAAAGTGGACTTAAAAATGTGTATGTCTCCTGTTCGTCCTTTTTAGTGTAGGTGGTAGCTTGTACTGGTACTTGAATTGACTTTCTTTTTTTTATATACAAAAAGCATTTATTTCATGCTCACCTACTTTGATATTGAAACTTGTTGCCAATAGGAGAGCTTTGAAATTCTGTACATTAACCATGATATTGCACAGTCAGGTGCTGTAACTAAATAGTGCACAGATTCAATACTGTAGTTTGGCTTGCTAAATTTAAGAGTTGCATGTGAACTGTAATAGAATTGGTAATAGGTCATTGTTCACTCACAGTGTCTTACACATGAACATTATTTAATACATTACAAGCATTTTGACCACCTCACACCATGACACGCCGTAGTTCATCATCAGAACTTAAGGGCTTTCTCTTTTCTCTTATTCTTACAGTGTTTATGTACATGTGAGCTTTCTTAATTTAAAGGGAAAAACAAAAAACAGAATTATTTTAGCTGTTTTTACCAATTCATTTCAAGATATCACCTTGTGACAGAATTGCTTGTGCAGTTTCCACATCATTGACGCATTGACGCTTTTAACTATTAAAGAGCCCATGTTATTAAAAAAAAAAAATGAATTTAATGTAGTATGTAAACATTTCAGGTACTTTAAGAGATTTTCCAATAAATTTAACTTGCTCTTCACTCCCCAATCTCTGTATGGAAATGAAGCTGCAAAACAAAAAATGTTTTTATGATGTATTAAAACACATCTTCATCTATCCACCCACTTATTCTAATGGGTTTTATCACTATCCATGTACAAGGAATGTCTCAATCTGTACTATATATCTCAATTAGATTGAATACAGGGGAATTAATCAGAGGTTATTTAGGTAATTCAGTCCTAAAGGCTCACCCAGTTTATTTATATAAATGTTGAATTTTTAGTTCATGTATTCAACGATAACCTCAAGAAAATAATTAGGACACAAGAAAAATTTAGGATGTAATGGTGCTGGGCAATATGACCTCAGATCAATACCAAGATTAATTGAAAACATTGTATATTAAACATTGTATATTATGAGTTTTCCAGACAGGTATTAAGACGTCGTAGACTATGTTTTCCTTTCAGTAGTAAATTGTCATTTAAAAAGCTGTATAGTCTAAAACTAAGCATATGGGTAGTCCATGTCTGGGGAAATGCCTCTATAATTTATTAGGATTAGCCAGCGATTATTTTAATGAATGGCACTGCATTTTTCTTTGGAACAAACTGCTCGAGTTGCCTCGAGTTTGTTCTGCTGCATGTTGTTTCCATGCTGCAGACTGGGCAGGGTGGAGTCATGTGACTATGTTTCATAGCAGATTTTTTTTTTTTTAAAGAGGACAATGCATCAACATTCTCAGTGTGGAACTTAAACACAGATTTTATTAGGAAGTTTTAACATAATTAAAAATAATAATAATTGGCATGTGCAAGATTACATCAGTTAGAGTTTCTAATTGTCAGTTTCAGTCAATTTTTTTAATTAATTGTTCAGCTCAAAGATGAGATAATGAAGCAAACCCAATGTATAAACAACACACATTTCAACACACTTTAATAACCTGTTCTGCAGTTATGGATATGAAGTATCTGAAAAAGGCAAGTGCTTGTTTAGATTAAATTTAGATGAGACCCCAGCTGTGCTGTCTCCTGCCATAGCCAGTTTCTTGATTGACAAAATCTTCTGCTAATTACATACATGTGCAAGCTGAGGATAGTTAATCTTATGATCTAAAATAGATGTAAGGTCTACTGTCTGTAATCAGAGAAGGAGGATATGTAATTCAATAGCACTAAACTAACCAATGCTTGACTCCGAGAAGAACTGAGGTAATTCCTGTTTTCAGGGCAGAGATGTTTTGATGATAAAGCATACTAACTGTGAGAAGGAGTAAGTAGAGGAAATGAATGTGCTACAGTTGTGGGCAGAAGTTTTACCATTGGACAAAACAAGAATCACACTTGAGTCACGCTTTGACTAAACACTGTACCCACCAACACCTTCTGGCAGTATCTTTCTTCATGTGATGCTACCACCACCATGCTTAACGCTTAACAGTTGGTACATTGTTCTTGTGGCTGATTGTTTCACTTTTACTTCTCAAAGCATTTCTAGTCATTGTGGCCAATTTTTTTTTTTCCTAAAACTTTATACTTTTTTAAACGTCAGTGCTTAAACATCACTGCTTAAAGATCATTGATCAACTGGAAATGTCTATACATACTGTGTAATATGTTCTGTTTAATTGGTTTAAAAATCACTGCATTAAATATGGGATAGTGTTTAAATGGTGCTTTTTACCGATCTGTCACTACTGATGTATTTTGTTTGGGACTGTCTTTTAGTACATGGTGATGCTTAACTGTTCCACCAGCTGACAGATAATGGAATGCCTAGGACTGTAGTAAATCCTAATCATTAAAAGCAACAAGTTAAACTTTTCACACTGTTGAATTCATGATTTAAGTGAGAGTATGAATATTTTAGACCTTGCGTGTATAATTTTGCCTCTGTGTTGATTTCTAACAACACCCCACCCTACACTTCCAAAATTAAAAGTTTAAAGAAATCATTGAAAGTCTAATTGTTACCACGCTTATTATGTCCACAGTGAATATATGTAAACCTCCGACTGCAACTATTTATTAGCACTGTATGTTTGCCACTTTGAGATTCACCATGCCAGGAATTGTCATTTTAGTATATTTTACGTCCTATATCACGTGGAATAAAGTAATGTTGTATTTATATATTTTTTTCACCGTTTAAAATAACTGTGCATATTGTTTTTTCCCTTTATAATGTGAAAGCTAGGGGGTTTGTAATATCTCAGTTCTTGGTTCAGTTTATTGTTTGGCCCTTTGTGTTTGGAAACCACCTCTCTTTTATTGAGTAATTTCTGTACTAGCCTGAAGCTCTACTGATTCGTTTACTATATGCAGAAGGTTAACATATCATTGGGGGGGAGGGGGACTGTTTTGCCGAAGCACTGAAGCATGATTTTAAAAGATGGTAGAGTGGGCATGACTTAACTCTAAAAGTGTTTGGAAGTTTGAACCCTGAGGAGATGTGATTAGAACAATAAAATGTTTTGTTTTCTACCCCGTCTCTGCTTATTCTTGCCTGTTATTAAATTCTATTTTTAGTTAAAAGAGACTTGTTTGGAAGCTGAAGCTGCAGGTCTAAAGCCGCTCTCTTGGGTGGATGCTCCGTCTTTATCTTCTTACATCCTGCACTCTTCTCTGTGTGCTATTTTCTCCTGGCTTACAATAGAAGATCTGATTTCACAATGATGCTTCCCAAATGAATTTGGCTCAGGCAGTCATAAATCAGTGGCTGCCTACCAAACTGAGCTCAGTTTCTGAAATATGTTGCAGCTCAGAAGGCATATTTAAAATTATGTAACGTTGGTTCTAGCATTTGTCATAATTAGATTGAAAATGTTAATTAAATGAGAGTTTAATGACCTTTAAAATGATCATTAGCAGGTGATAATTTAGTTTCCAGGGGCACGGTTAGACACAATTTGATTTCAGTTTTGACAGCTTGTAGTTATGAGTAGTGTCCTTTTCCGGCTGTTTATTGTTACTCTACTTTTTAATGGAATTATCCCTCAAAAAGGTGCTGTAATAAGATCTGGTTTTCCAGGTTTTTTTTATGTTTTATCCTCCAAATTTTCTGCAGAACATTGATTTTCATGAGCAGCGGTAAGAACCTTGCTCCTGGAGATCCCCATCCTATGGGATTTTGCTTTGTACCACAATTGATCAGCAATCCACTTAGATCTCCAGGAATAAGGTTCTGCTTTAGAGTCTGCATGAAGCTGGTGATTAGTAACTCAACCATGTTCTTGGGAGTACTCGGTTGCCCTGCACATTTTATTACTTAACCTGATCCAACTCACTAGGGTTGGGAATCCTAAAAGCTGAGCAAATGTTAGCAGTAAATAAGGTAAATGTTCACATTAGCAGGCTTGAAAAAAAAAGTTTTTTTTGCTTTCATAGGACAATTCAGGTATTTTTAGGGTAATGTGGACGTAACATGTAAATTCACTTGCACATGACACATGAGATATGCATCACATCTAGGAACACATGAAGTTGACTCAAATCCATGATGTAGAAAAGATCAAATTTGATATGTCCACACAACCCTGAAAAGAAATCTGATCTGTGTCACTGTAAGGCAAATAAATCAGATCAGTCACCCTTTTATAAGCAGTCCTAGATCTGTTTATGTATTCGATTTGTGGAATGAACATGAATGTAATTGGTACAGTTTTTTTGTTTGTTTGCCTGTACACATGCACTGTCTCCGTTAGTGATGGATGGGGAAATAAGCATGTGTGTGCTGTTTTAGGGACAGATTTGTTCACATTAAAAACAGATACAGATTTGATATGAGCAGAAAAAAATCATTAGCGATGATTAAATGAGCATTCTCTATGAAGGATAGATGTGTTTTTTTTTCCAATTACTTATTTTAGGCACTGGAAATAATGTCCTTTAGCCTAAATACCTGTTTTTTATTGTTTTGTCTAAAATCAAGATTTATCATGTTTTTTGTCTCTACTGTTCAGGGAAGACTTTCTACTAGTTTTACATTCAGTGACAAGAGTGTCCATTAGTGAGGTCAGGATGTTGGATGGTCACCACCCACTACACCCCATCCCTAAATCCCCACACATCTCAAAGGTACTTTATACTTCTCTATTCCACACCTGGCAGCAGGTACGATGCCAATAGGTTCAGGTTTATTACATATACTATGTACTTTCATTGGTTGGGGAGTCCACAAACATTTGGGCATATGGTAAAATATATATATTTTTAAACTGGGCATGTTCTGATTTCTTGTATACTGAAACTGAAACTATATAGTTTATCTTTGCAGTAGGCTTTAAGCAGGAGTCTAATGCCATGACTTAGCATTCAAAGAATATTCTTTGGGCTTCATACTGCACATCGACAGAGGTATTCTCTCTCCAGAGAGAGCTCTGAGTCACTAATTGGACTTTATGTTTGCAAAAATAACCCGACTGTGAGAAGAAGGGAGCAAGGTTAAGCTCCCTGCTTTTGAAGTCGGGGTTATGTCTCATTGACTCTTTCAGGCGAGCTCTTTCACATGTGCTACGCACAATCATGTGCCTTTGCCCTGGATGGTTTTCATACAGCGCACAGTCTTAACACTGTCTGAAATTATAGCTGTTTTACCATTTTTCTTTATTTCAATATTACTGCCTTCTTTCAACAGTTAATTGCAGTGAAAGGAGTGTGAAACAGTGAAAGAGAAAAATGACAGTGTGATTCTTTGTCTTATAATTGACTTAAAATGTGTTGGCACAGCTCGCTTGTGCAGGTGGAGCACTTAATTTTACTGTATGACTAAAAGGTTGGAATTTTACAGTGAAAGTCCTCATTCGTTATGAGGTATAACATTAAAATCACTGATGGGTGATGTGAGCAACATTGGTTAGTGAGACCTATCAATAAGTGGGATATATCACTCAGTAAGTAAACCATCACTTCTAGAAGGTGATGTGTTCGAAGCAAAAAATTGGGCAAGTGTAAGATTCAAAACGAACTTGGTAAAAGCCAAACGGTGAGGATTGGTAAACTGTCTCAAAACACCTCAAACCTCAGAGCATCATCAATCAAACAGGTCTTGTGAGGGTGGTTAGTACCTACCAAATCCGGTCCAAGGATGACAACCAGTGAACCAGCAACAAGGGTAATGGGTGCCAAAATTGATTTAATGATAGTTGTGAGTGGAGTGAAGGCCATTCCATCTAATCTGATGCCTCAGAAAAGCTCCTGATGCAGCTGAAAAGGTGCAACCATTCCAAACTAGGGAGGCCACCCAGGTCCTTGTGATGTGTCTTGTAATCTCAATACTGGCTGTTCTTCCTATTGGTTCCATTACTTAAACCTTCTGAAGTTTAGCCATGTCACTTGCTTGTAACATACTCTTCACTGGCTTTCAGCAAAAGAATGTATATGATGTAAAACCATAATGTTGGCCTACAAAGTCAAAAGTCCAATGGCCCTAAGCCTTTCATATTCAAGGACAGCTTGGCTTGACACACCATCTCTCAAGACCTGTATTCTCTGTCCTGGCACCAAGGTGTTGGAATGGATTTTTTAATGATCTTGTGTAAACAGATACATATCGCTTGCTTTCTTTAAAAATGCGCTACAGACCCATCTACTTCAAGAGCACTTAATAAGGCACTAATATCTATTACAGGGTTTCTTAACCTGGGGTTCATCCTGATCCCTCAAGGGGGTCCCTGGGGGGTAGCAAGAAGGATGCTAATTAAGGGCTAAATGTTAAGGATAGAGAGTCAGGGGTGGGTTTATCAAAAGCTTCCAGCACAAAGATGATTTTTAGATGGTTGAACGAGCATCACATTGAAGACTCTCTCGCTCTATAATAAGACGTTTTTAATGCTAAGCTGCTTGTGGGCCCAGCTCCAGACATTATAAAGTGTTTTTCAAAGAATCAGACCAACTCATTCACAGTTCTACTCAACTCTTTGATTTGATCTGCACAACCAGGTTTGCTAAAAAAAAAAAAATTTTTGAGGGTAGAACTTTAAGCGAGACAGCAAAATAAAACGGTCAGTAAAGCCTGACTCAGGATTTTTGGACCTAAAGAACAAATACAGGGGCTGTCACACCATAGATGATGATTTGTGATGATTCAGCAAACTTATGTTATTATTACATTCTCATATTTTTAGAGAGCATTCCTGCCAACAATTAATTGTTGTGAAGGAGGAGGCTGCTGGGTGAATTTAGGAGGGAGTAGTTTGTTGAATTGATCTATTAAAGCAATGGCTACTACCCTGCAGAGTTTAGCTCCAACCTTGATCTAACACACCTGCTGCAGGTAATGATGACATTCAGGAACAGCTGAATAGTATAACCATTCCTGTTGAATCTGAACTCTTCAGGATAGTAGTAGATCACTAGGACCAGTAATAAGCATCTCTGTATTAAAGCACCTGTTCTGATGCACTGACCATGTATTTCTATTCTTCACAGGTTTTTGCATAGTTTAGAAATCTGTATGTTCGGATTCTAGGATTTGTGTATTGTGAGCAATAGGGTTGATGTGTGGCTAATTTCTGAAAGTATCTGTGCTCAAAGTATCAGAAATTTGGGGGTTTCTTGATATTGAATCCTGGTCATGGCAACCCTCATCACAGCACATTTTAGAGGATGCCAGCTTTAACACACCCAATGAAATTCCAAAAGGGCATGTTAATGAGCTGATTAGTTGAATCAGGTGTTTTGTATGAAGATAAAGCCATACATCTGCATGGGTAGTGGGGTGCCAGGACCAGGACTGAGAAAAACTGGCTTAGACAAGACATTCACTTAAAAGAGGGTTTCCACTCCTGTTCCTGGCACCACCTGCCCTAAACACTTAGTGCCTTTTCTGCTCTAGTCTTTTTAGAGTTTCAGTGAGTGTGATGGGAGCAGTGAAACCTATGCAGAGCAGGGAGCATGAGGATCTGGACTGAGAAACAGAGGTCTAAGCACTTTTGTAAACTGCCCTTGATAAGGGTGTCTGCTAAATAGCATAAATGGCTGATCAGCATATGTACAGTTCAGTGCTGCTAATATTGAGCATTTTTTTCTAATAGTGTCATTTTTAGATATTTCTAATATTTCTAAGACTTTTCGAACTTTTTTGTACTTTTGTAAGTCAGATTATCAGCTGAGCTGATTGTGCAGTGTGCTCACTGTGTTATCAAGCAGATTCCAGAGCACAGGCTGTCAGATTGTAATTAAAGCCTCGGAGGAGCAGACAGTGCAGCCTGCCAGAGCACAGCATGCGTCTGCGCCACACCTGAGACACCAGCCTCGAGTGGGAGCTGTCAGTCACATCATTACAACAGAGCTGAGAGCGAGCCTTCAGCACACTGCGCATCGTCATGGCAACACTCCAAGTGAGGACTCAGTCATTAGCGACGCAGCAGCATCAGCAGCAGAAGAAGAAGCAGCAGCGCTGGAGGCCAGAGCTCTTGGATTTACTGGTAAGAACGTGTGTAACTTTAGCACAATAGTGTGGTTATAGTGTGTACATGTGGGGAATGTTGGTGCCCTGGATGAAGGATGTGTGGTTTAAATCATATTTTCCTTTTTTTTCTTTTACTTTATTATACGTTATTTTTTATTGCCCATTTAATGCCTAAATTAGTATGGTCAAGAAATTGCCACACTTTTTCTGCTTCATCTAAAGTTATAAAATGTGTATAGTTTGAAACACTTAAACAAAGAAATGTACTTCCAAACATGCACTTGTACTTTTATTCACAATACTCTATTCTACTCACATACTCCCAAATATTTGCCAATCATTTTTACAGTGTAAATGTAATGCTTACAGTGCAGTTTGTGGACATTCCTGCTAATGAATGCATTCACATTCTTTCATTCACATTCATCCATTGCTAACTTATGAAATACAAATACTATCAATATGATAGGACTTTAAACAAAAATTAATTGGTACTTTGCCTAACCCCAGGCTGTGGAGAAGTGGAACTGTGTTCTCAGAAATGATTTGTGTTGGTAATTTAAGAGTTAGGGAGTTGGAGATAAGGTCATCCATCATCCTGACCTCTTTAAAGCTACTGAAAGCAATCCAATCCTCACAAGTCTTTTTTTAATTGAGTAGAAAGCCTTCGTAGTTTCTCCAACAAATCAAAATATATTCCTTTTTTAATACCTATGGTGTCAGAAGAAACACTGAATGAGCAGGGGTCTCAATACTTTTGTCTATATTGTGTATTTTGACCAGTTTTAAGTAAAACTTAGACTTTATCCTAATTTTAACACTATTAACCTAATTATTTGTTGTTCCACATTGGAAGTAAATCAATTGGTAAATAAATAAATAAAAAATAAGAATGCACTTACCTTAGGACTTAAACATATTTTTTCCGGACAATATGTGCCTGATTAGTGTTGAATTATAATGCTCAAGATTTAGCATAACAGTGTGTTACCAGTAATATGCTTAACCTCGAGTTAATGATAGATCTAAGAACCATGCCACTAGACTAAACACATTAGAGATGCTTTATTTCCACTGCATCCTTTGTCTAGTAAGATAAGCTGTTGCAACAAATGAGCTAAAACACTCTCAGTCTGCTCAATGGCCTTCCCCTTCCTAATGGCCCACATACTGACCAAATGTGGTTTAATATGAACAGTAAGATATTAATAGGCATTCTATTAAAGACAATATAAATAAATAAGAAAGGTCAAGGTGAGATTGGTGGTGTAGCCAATGTTAATTGCATGGCACTATGTTGTTATTATACAGAGTTTAGTGCTTCTTCAGGTCTGGGGGTTTTATATATGAGGTTAAAAATGAACCGAGGTGGCATCTTATCTGGGCCTCTCGGTGGTCTGTAGCTTAATTGAGCTTCACACTTAATTAAACATGAACACTTAATTAATGCTATTAAAGAGGAGACACACAAGGTCCTCACTACCTGCCAAGTGTGGTATGTGTTCATGAATGCTAAATAATGGAGCTTCCATGTGGCTTAGGAAAGGGCCAGCGGAAGCAATGCTCAATTTAGATATCACTTCTGTTGAGAACTGTACTGTCACATCCATGGTGTTTGGTGAAATATCTCTCACAGAACTGAGAGCTGTGCTGTGTGTTAGGACAGCAATGTCCTTGTGCCTGTTAACTCCTGTGGATATATTTAGGCTGTTCTAGTCTGTAATGTGTTCTAAAACTGTGAGCAGGCTGTGAGAACAGAAACCCTTAGGAAATAACTAGCAGATAGTTTAACATGGTGACTTCATTTGTATTTTAGAAGAAATAATAAAAAAAAAAAAGCACTGGTGAAACTCAAAGGTGAAAATTAATTTTGAATACACTCACAGACAAAAAAACAATTGTTCCTCATATCACTACTAGGGACGACTGACTGTTGCATGTGATAGCGCTAGTCCATAGCAATCAAAGTTTTCTCGTTTACAACATCGTAGCAAACAAAGTTGACTGGATGGTGACTGGCTGATGGATGGTCTATTTGGCAGGCAACAAAAAAATGACTAACCCGCTTTTCTTAGTCCAGCAATGTGGGCGTTTATTAAAGTTTGCCAAATGGGAAAAAGGCCTTTGAATGCATCATGACGGCATGTCTTGCTGTCAATGATCTCTCACCAGTTTAGTTGTCTATGGCCTGTTTTCTGCATTGTTTTTGTTAAACCATTGCTTCCACTTAGCTCCATGTTTTCCATGTAGGCAAACATATTGCGAATATCTTTAATGCAAACTCTTCCAAGATAGGTGGGTCCTCTGTTGCGTGAGTGGAATCCAATGCCTTACATTTTATTAAAATTTCATGTAAGTAATGCAAGAATCACATCCAGTAAGCATTAGGACTTGGTATGAGGCAGGAATGCTATGAGGCAGCTTTGCCGTGTTGCTGTTTAAGAGGTCCCAGGAGAGGTTAATAAGATATCGTAATCTTAAATAAATTATAGCTACAAGAAGACAGGAATGTGTTATGAAAACAGCTACGTCGCTAAGCCGTGACTTTACTATAAACAGAGTTCCTGTAGTAAATCTGTAGTCACAGAGTCAGGTATTCCTACATATCATTTACAATACTGTGGTCACAGGACAGTCAATGGAGGTCTATTCAGTTATATGGCTATACTATATAATATTAAAGGTATATAGTACAATTACAATGTAAAATTCAAAGATATTCATTCAACAAGGACCTAATTAGGAACACTTTACTGTTCTTATATGGGTAGGGTCTCCATTGCTCTCATGTTGATGTGACCGCAGTTGATATTGTTGCGATTCGTTGCTCTCATCACTGACCTCGCATGTAAGACTGGTGTTGTGCCGAATTTTTATCTTTACTTAGATAATGGAAATACCCAAGATAATTTTCTAAGCTACGCTGACTCGTAAGAAATGAGGAAAAAGTAACGTCACCTGCAGCCCCTTCCAATAGGTGGTGCTTTTCCTGTCACCATGAAAAGTAGCCCCTCTTGGAAGCGAGTATGCAACCTCTTCTAGATAAAAGCGGAGATGATTGCTTTAGCTAACATTAATTCGAAACACGCTCCCGGGAGGGAGTGCTTTTTATGGTGGGGGTGCAGATTTCAGCGCGCTTTAAAAAAAAAGTTTAGAAAAAAGTTTATTTTAAAGAATTTCTGCTTTTCTGATATTGGGAAGAATTTCTGCTTTTCTGATATTGGGTGGGACACGTCCCATCCCCCCATTCCTACGCCAATGATCCCATCAGAGACATTAACCTGCTGAGAATCTACCAATCCCATCTACCTAAAGGTTGGACATGTGCATTTCTGAGATGCTTTTCTGCTCACCTTAGTTGAGTTACTGTAGCCTTTCTGTCAACTCCAACCAACCAATCCAACATTTTTTTTTCTCTAAATTCTAGAGCCTGTTGTTCTAAAAAGCCAGCATATCAGCAGTTCTAGAAATAATCAAACCATCCCATCTGGTGCTATACATTATGCCACGCTCAAAAATGAATCTGATCACATGGGTTCCCCGATGGCTGATGTAAACATGATTTAAAGCTGCTGGCCCATACTTGCATGACTTATGATTAGATCATTGCATGTATGAGTTGATGTACAGCAGTTATAAATACGTAGTTATAGTATATGATTGTGCATCATTCACAGTAATACTATTTGATATTCTGTGTATATAAAAAATCGAAAGCACTCAAAAATTCATCATCCTCAAATTGAAGTTGCAGAAGAGCATAAACTTTGCCAGTGTGGATGATTTCATTCAGTCAACACTTGGTTGTGTCTACAGGCCTGGCATTTGCACTGGAATTAGTTCATTCTTTCCACAGTATAATGAGCTCAATCAGTCTGCACCACTCTGCTGTGTACTAGCTAAGAGATGTATTTTTCCTGCAGTGTTTCTTCTGGAACATTTAGTGTTTTCACCAAGAGAGTCCTGATCTAAAGTTTCTGTTTTGTCTGTGTGTATGTTTTTTAGTAAAATATATGTAGGGAAAGAAAACCTTATACTAGTATTTGTATAAGAAGAAGACTACTGCTGGACCTCTTTTGTGTCTACAATATTTCATATGGCAATCAGCATAGATTTAGTAAGACACAGGAATATGGCATTTCGAAATGGAAGGAACATTTGTAAGCACATGTGTAAATCTGAATAAAGCAGGCAATCCTGACAAACTGAGTGACTGGTGCAAGAAAAAGAAGACTAGTAAGGGAGGCCAAAATGACCCCATCAGTATGACTACTATGAAGGAGTAGAAGCTACATTAGATGAGATGGGAATCACTCTAAACACTATAACTATTACCCAGGCTCCTCATCACTCAGAAATGTATGGGGGAGTGGCAAAAGAAAATTAAATCTTGACAACAGTTTACCTCCAAGGATGTGAAAGACTTCAAAAGTAGACTGGAAGGATGTCCATCCATGCAATGAAGCATGGGGGTGGGAGCATTACTTTAACCCATTAGGAGTAGTGTTATACATCTTGATGGCCTGTTCTATTGCCATATTCTTTCTATTTCTTAAAGCTCCACTAGTTAGGATTGAGATTTTGTGCTCGTGGGCTCCCCCTACAGTTGTAGAGTGTAATAAATGTTTCAGGCGGATTTGTTTCTCTTTCTGGTTTTCTGGCTTTCACAGACATATTCGGTCTCTTTCCAGATTCTGCCAGAGTGTCTGTATGTTAGTTTGTAAATAATGAACCAATAGTCCTTGTAGATCTGTTAGAACTAAAGGTCGGAAAGCAGGTCGCAGTTCTCGCGAGCGTTGGTTGCGGCCGCCTCAGAGGAGCTCCAGCACAGACACGAGAGCACCGCTATTCCTCCTATTACACCTCAATGGAGCGCTGCAGTGAGTTTCAAGCTGTATTTTTACTTCTTTAAATAGATCAAAAATCAAGGAAATCGTACCTAGTGCTGCTTTAATGATGGATTTAACTGAATTCCATGTTAAACAACCTTAAACTTTGCATATACACCCCCTGAGTTATGCTCAATACCATTTCTCAGAGCTACATGGAGTGTTCTTTTGTCTTCATTGTGTATCTTTAGTCAGGACAACTGATTAACCAGTGACTGGACCTTTTAGACACCTATTTTTATGCTTCAGTCACTTAAGAAACTGCACTCATGTGATCTCTCTTTTACTAAATGTGACAATACTAGAACCAACTTGGATTTAGATCATTCACTTTACAAGATGTGAAATATTTCTGCCTTTTTTTTTACATAATTTATGTATATTTACTTTAAAAACCTGTTTTTGCGTTCACATTTAGGAGCTTTTGATACATTCTTGTCAAAAAAGACAAAGTATATTGACCATGATTAAATTTCAAAATATCAACAAGGGGTGTGTCACACTTTCAGACCTCCCAGCCATCTCTATTGCATCCAGTGACTAGCCTTCCCATAATTCTCCCTCATGGTGAACTCTGCATAAGCCGATTCTCAATCAATCAAGAACGATACTAATACTCACTCTCACCTGAGTACTGAACCTGTTTCACCTGTATTTAATTACCCTGTTTGTATAAATACACCTCCTGTGTCTTTGTTACATTGCAAAGTATTGCCAACCCTCCCTAGTTACATACTATAAGAGCTCTTTTGTGTCTTTTCAGCCTGTTACCAATCTCTGCCTGTTTTTACCTAATTATTCCCTTTTGATTCATTCCTGATCATATCCATGGTTTATGCTAATGCCTTACATATATCTGTGAAGCGCATAGAAGCACTATATTTGTTGATATGAATGGCTGGTTTTCGTTAATTAGAAATAAAACAGTAATCACGGAACTAAATTATAACCATTTGTGAAATACCTTGGTGCTAATTGATTTTTCATTTACAATTAGTTTACTGATTCAAACAAGAACATGTTGCTTTTTCATTCTAAGAAAATTTTCCATGTATTCAATTAAAGGCCAGTATTTTCAAGTGTTAGAGATTTGTGCACTCTCTGATGAACAGATTTGAGCTTAAAAGGAAGTAGCTGAAAAGCTTTGAAGCGTGATTGAAAGCAGAACACACTGCAGTTTTTTGGCACCGCAATCAGAAACACAAAGGACACATGTGGGAGATTGCTGTGGATGAAAGTGGAAATTTAATATGTGCTAATGCATTTTTAAAAATTGCATGATGAAAATCTTCCCCCGAAGTGTTATCAGTGATGATGCATGTACAACGTGACAAGAGCAGATTGTGAACTGATTGCCACAATGTGCTCATTCTGCGTTTTGCCTTAAGACACTAGCATGAACGGATCTTGGTGATATGATTACTGCATATAGTGGTTCAGAGTTACATCAGATTCATCCAAACACATTCTGACAGATAAGCTTGGGGCTTTGATTGTCAGACACTCAGAGAAGAGAAGGAAAGGCACTAGAAAGTAGAAAAACGTACAAGTTATAAAACTTCAGTTTTATTGTTTAATGCTATTTAAATATATACACGTTTTTGCAAAATATATTCATTATATACACAGTATTTTTATCTTTTTATCTTCCAAAGGCACAGAATTGGTTCTTTTGTCCAAATTTAATTAATACATCTTATATTAGAAATAAACTTTTCCATCAGTAAATATGAACAGAAACAATCACAATGTCTCTATGTGTAAAAGAGAAGTATAACTAATTAATTTTGTATCAATTTGTTGTAGACTACTTTACACCTAAACGTCAGCTACAACACTGAAGAAGCTGAGTTAGGCAGCACAATCTATAGTATATCTTTGTGGGGAACTTAACTGAGAATCCCTTATTTTAAGGTAAGTTTCAAGGACACAAAATAATAACACAAGAAAATAGCCAGCTATAATCAACAAAACAATTTCATTGGCCTATAAGTGCTCTGCGGAAAGATTACTGGCAAACGATGCAGCACCATATTTCATTAAATTATGTAAAGAGCTCTGCTACTACTTGCAAACATGGTAAAAGTATTGAAAGTATTTAATAGAGCCACAATCCTCCATCCAACTCTAAAACATACTTAAACTGTGAGCAACTAAAAAGATCCAAGCTAACACTCCGTCGCATCAGTGTGGAAGACCTTTTTCCTGGAGGTGCTGCAGCAACGCTCTGCCTCTCTGTTGGATGGTGTGGATGGTGGAGCGGAGGCCTGCTGCACCACCTCTGCTCTCCCAAAGCTCCTTATCCACAGACAGCGAGCGCAGGAGCAGCTGCTCCAGGCAGCCTGACCGCAGCACCCGCATCGCCCTCTCTGGAAACCTGCCAATCACAAAATGAATTATACTCTCGCAAAACATGAACATATCCAAATGACCAATGTATATTTTTTTCCCAGCCAGGGATTAAGCCTAATCCTAGACTATATTTAAATTCACCGGGAAATCGTCATGTAAAATGCTGTAATTCTTGTTCTTGGGAAACAAACCTTTAATCTTTGCTACACAAACAGTCATGGCTAAATTTGTCCTGGTTGAAATTTTACATTGTTGAACACACATATACAGCTCTGGAAAAATGAAGAGACTACTTCAGTTTCTCTGATTTTGCTATTTATAGGTATATGTTTGAGTAAAATAAACATTGTTGGTTTATTCTATAAACTACAGACAACATTTCTCTCAAATTCCAAATTAAAATATTGTCATTTAGATTATTTATTTGCAGAAAATGAGAAATGGCTGAAACAACAAAAAAGATGCAGAGCTTTCAGGCTTCAAATAATGCAAATAAAACAAGTTTATATTCATAAAGTTTTAAGAGTTCAGAAATGCCGATTAGGTGACCCTCTAATGAAGAAGTGCTCCATCAGTGAATCAGTTTATTCCATTCATTTATCAATGTTTTTTCATTTTTAACCAGAAGAGGTTCAAAGTGTAATTTGTCTTCATTGCAGCAAATCACACTTTCCACCTCTAGGAGGAGCCAGGAAGCAAGATACATCAGTTTTCCGTACTGCTGCTTTAAATGTGGCTTGGTTGTAGTACACTGATTTCATTTATTGTTGTTTTTTCTGAAATTAAAAGAAGCTAATCTTGCTTTTGTTGGAGTATCTGATCTCTGGAATGATGGTGATCCACACCACACAGTTCCACGGCTCCACAGCTCAATACTAAGGGCCGGCACCTGGCATTACACATGGAGCCAATAGGTCCATGTTTATCTGCTCCAGAGAGTCCTATTTAGCTTCTAGTACTTTTCTACAAGCACTGTTGTTGGCAATGTGTGCAATCTAACCTAATGAAAACTGAATGCATTCATTAGAAGAGATTTCGACAGAAAGTGTTTGTTAAATTCCACTTAAAAGAGACTGGAGAATATTGGTAAAACGTCTTGTGGACAGATGAGACCATATAAGACTTTCAAGCTAATTGTAACCTGGCCATCCTGTTTTTGTTGACAATTAGATAGTTGCTTTTATTTTAGCAGTGTAGTCTCTGTATTCATGTGCATTAAGTCTTCGGTGAACAGACATCACTGAACAATCCACATTTGCCTTTTCAAGACTCTTTCTGATCAACTAAATATATATACATGAGGGATGTTCAATAGAGCAACAGCCTTGCAGATGTGCAGTGCTCTATATACTGTATATAACAGTATAACTGATTCACCATCAGCACTTACTCATCAATGCCCTCAACCAGTCTGAAGTTGAGGTTGTCGTGTGGGTGATGAGGCCTGCCTGCATTATCTATGAAAACCAGTCTAGAGGGATCAGCCCTGCGAACCTGAAGAGGAGAGAAAGAGAGAGAGAGAAATAGAGACCATATATAGTTCAGTATAATATTTTAACACAGCAGCTTCAATTAGTGCACACACATGAACACACCAAGCAGTTCAACAGAAAGCATGCGTCACAATAAATAAATTCCAAACGCATACACACACTCGCACACAATATATATATATATATATATATATATATATATATATATATATATATGCTCTTTTACAATGCATGCTGCTAGAGCTGGCACACACCCTGCTGAATACTGCAGGCCCATGGGTAACTGGGAGTATTTCTGCAGTCATGTGAATAAAACTGAGAGAGATGCAGCAGTGCATCAGGAGATGTGTTGCAAACCCCCACATCCTCCCCAAGCCATAACCATAACCCTAGTCACACCGCTATTACTTTAATGATAAGTAACAAAATAAAAGCTTATTCACCCGACAGCAAAAGGTTTAGCTCTCTTTTATTAATGACCTGGAATTCAAATCCCGTCACATAATTGATTTTCTCTTGCTCATTCCACTCCACATCCCTCCAAGGGCAACTAAATCAAAGAAAATGATTTTCTAATCTTTTGTAGAGCATTTTATACAGGTTAAGTCTGACACTGTTGCAGTGCTTTGCAAAACCTAATACAGCTTTAACCTTCTCTGCGGTCAATGCTATTAAAAACCTGTATCATGGGAGACAGAACTGATCATGATCATAGTATGGGTTAAACACTCTCTTCATTCTTTTTTTATTAGTTTATCTTTTTTCTTATTTTAATTTTTAATTGTATTTATTTATTTTTGTTTATTTATTATTACTTAGATTTTTTCATTTTACTTTTTAATTATTTTTTATTTATGTATTTACTTATTTATTTATTTTTATAAAGTTTTATATTTTCATTTTTGTTCTTAGTTCTATTGTTCATTTAATCACTTCTTATAATTTTATACTTTACTTTTACTATTATCTATTTACATATTTTATATTTTATCATTTTTTTACTTTTTATGTGTCAAATTTGTTATGATATTTTAGAATTTTCTGTTTTACATATATATTTTTATTAAATGTTGATTTAAAATCAAAATTAGTAATTTTTTACTATTTTATTTCTTATTATTTCTAAATTATTATTAAATGTGTTCAATCCCTTTGATGTTATAAATGCTCTGCAACATTGTAAATGAGGGTCACCCTCAATGTTTTTCCAGAGAGAAAATAAAGGTTGATTGATTGATTGATACATTCTACTTGAATTTTACATAAAATGTCTAAAGATTTAGTGCTAATTTGATCAAAAGTTATAATATCAGGTGCACTAAAATATTTTGTTTTGTAGAATATGTCATTTCAGTAATTTAAAAATATGTTTTTATATCTGACCCAATGTACTTATCAACTCTGTTACCTCTGATTCTAAAACTGCACAAAATCTGCAAATATAAGCTGTGTTTTATATGATTTACTAATTAACTCGTCAACTGACTAGGGAATGAGGGATTCTTTGTTTATGTAGCTCTGAGGACATCTGACACAATACCAGCACGTTGCACTGTGGTATTCTTTGGAAATTCTAGCGTACATCGTCTATACAATATATTATACATGATGCTTTATGGGTGTTTGATAATGAACTGTATAGTGAATAAAATGTTAAACTGAAAATGGACGGCACATTATGACCCATATAGTGGGTCTATTTCTGTAATAAGGAGCAATTAGGAAACACAGGAGTCGCACTCAGTGATGTCACTTTCTCTGGTGAGAAACGTGTGGAAGGCAGTGAGATATTTCACATCTTCTTTCGTTATTTTGTGTCAAATGTTGAGGATACAATCACCAGTATGTTATTTCTTGGTCAAATCTTTTATTTTGATATAGACTGAAACTACCATTCAATTTTAATTAATGATAATGCTTGTATGTATGTAATCTAGTTTGAGGTTAACAAGTGACAATGTTAACTCAACTGTTGTGAACTACTGATTATAATGAATGGAAACACAGGGCCACTGGTGGTTTTACACAAGTTTAATATGGACTATAAAACAATGTAAAAACAGATGAATAGGTTGTATTACAACTGTTAAGTATTTAAGTTTAATTCCAAAACCCTGTATAGCCTACGCATTCACAACAATGTTGGTTACTATTTATTACATATACTTATGCTTTTTTTTTATTATTATTTTATTTCTAATTTTTCCCATTTTCTCCCCAATTTACACAACACAGCCAATTACCCAACCCATTCATTAGGACTCCCCCTATCACTAGTGATACCTCAACACACCAGGAGGGTGAAGACTAACACATGCTTCCTCCGATACATGTGAAGTCAGCCACCGCTTCTTTTCGAGCTGCTGCTGATGCAGCATTGCCGAGCAGCCAGCGCGCTTGGAGGAAAGCACAGCGGCTCGGCTCCGGTACATCAGCTCACAGACGCCCTGTGCTGCAGACATCACCGTAGGAGTGATGTGGGGAAAGAGCGCCATCTACCCACCCAGAGGGAGCAGGGCCAATTTTGCTCCCTCTAACGCCAGCAGCTTGATGGCAAAGCTGCATGAGCTGGGGTTCGAACCGGTGACCTCCTGCTCATAGTGGCAGCGCTTTAGACCGCTGGACCACTCAGCGCCCATACTTCTGCTTTTATGCTAAATTATTTTTGCTGTTTTTTACTTTGACATTTAAACCTTACAGTTTTTTAACATTACATTAAGTCAAAATTTCATGGAGAATTGTCTAAAAGAAATGTTTAAAAAAGACTAGGAATATAACATTTTTTCTACTTCTGTTATGGCCTGTCCTTAGACAGTGTTGTAACACATTAAAAAGTTAAGAATGTGTTTTCTTATCCTGTAAACTTGCCATTTTGGATATGCAAGTTTTTTACATGACAGTTACTTGACAGTAATTCTAATAATAAAAATACTACATTTGTCTCTTCTCCCAACAACTTACTATACTGAACTACATAGGCTTTTGAGATGAAACCAAACACTTCAATTTCTGCTGATTATTTTAAAAAAGAGATATTAAAGAGATATTAAACATTATATATATAAACATATAAAATCTCTCCCTAGTATATTTCTTTACCAGGTTTCAGACAACAAGGTACAATAACAGACTCCAACAGTGCTCCATCACAAGCACTTCTGTTCAGAGGGAAGAAAATGCATATGAAATTTGTTTCATTGTGATTGCAACAGACCCTGCCAGTTTCAGTATCTCTCCTGTTCTCCTCGGGCAAGTCAATATTACTACATGCATCTGCAGATAAAAAAGTGCAATAGTGTTATGTTTCACTGAAGCCACCCTGTCATCATTTATGCATGCATCCTCTCAAAGGAAGTCAAACTGACTTCACACACAAGCGACTTTGGGCCTGAACAGCTCAAGGACACGAGGGAAGATTCCCTGAGAATTGATATTTATCACAACGTTTAAAAAACAGTACATAACAATAACAACAAAAATAGCATAAAATAAACATGCTCTAAGGATTCTGGTTTGCAGAACAGTACCTAGCATGATTATGTTATGATTTAACTTTTGCTTGTTGCTGGATTTAAATGAATGTCACTGGTATTTCATTGAGTACAGTGTTTACATTGTGAAGGCACCTTCTTGTTTATGCATAGCCAGAGCAGTAAACAGAATAAATCAATGCATTACCAAAATATGCACCAACATTAAGTCTTTGGGATTGGAACATTTCACATTCAGGAGGTTTTCCACACACATGTCAGCAGGGTCAGGCTGGAAGCCACAGCAGTACCGGTCCAGTCTGTCATTAACCTGGAAGAAATAAAGAAACACGTAGGCAAGCACAGATATATATGTAGAAACGTGCACAGGCACAAATATATTAGTTGGTCTTCTCAACCAATACATTACATTATATGTATTCCAGACACTTTGACAGAACAATGTCATGTTCGTTTGTATTTTCTTTTTTTTTACTGTGGGTTCATTTATAAAGAACACCTGCCAGTATCGAATTGCTGGCTGAATTACCAACCTGGGTACAGCACCTCTAAGACTGAAAGAATCAGTTAAGAGTGGGCAAAAGTTAAAGCAGATTTGCATTATGTCAAAAAGTTAAAAATGACAAAAATGGGGATACAAGGTTTTTGTCTGACGGTAGCGATATACAAGTGTAGAAAAGTGAAAAGTGCAGAATCATAAAGATATAGTGCAGTCCAGTGAGTAAGTCAAAAAGTGAAAGCAGTCAGTCAGTGTTTACTGTTAAGAGTCCTGATGGTCTGTGGGAAGAAACTGTTTTTGATGCAGGAATAAATGTGCCCTTTCTTCATACTTCATAGGTGTTCTTCAGGGGGATATGCGAGAAAAGAAATGGTTGCAACAATAGTTGTACCAAGAGAAAAGTGTCAAATCAGATTACATTTTTCTTTGCTTTTTTTTTGTCTATTTATTTCTTATTTTCTCCCAATTTTCTCCCCAATGTAGCTTGGTCTATTATCCCAGCTATTCGGTTGCTAGTCAGCTGTATATCCCCCATCACTGTTGATGCGACAACACAAGGAGGGTGAAGACTAGCACATGCCTCCTCCGACACATATGGAGTCAGCCACCGCCTCTTTTTCAAACTGCTGCAGATGCTGCATTACCGAGTAGCATCACAGTGCACTCTGAGAAAAGCACAGTGACTTGGTTCTGATACATCAGCTCACAGATGCCTTGTGCTGATTGACATTAGAGCAAGAGAGCAAGGCCAACTGTGCTCTCCTAGGGCTCCGGCAGCTGATGGCAAGCTGCATGATTGGGATTCGAACCGACTGGACCAGTTGGTGCCCAGAGACTTTATAATGAATGACTTAATGAATGATGATGACTCCTTGTGATACTTCTTGAGTGTTTTCCATGATATGAGGATAGATGAGGACAAGGGTGAAAAAATGGTTTGTAAAAAGAGTTGCATTCAGAAATAAAAAATGCAATGCAATTCAGAGATAAAGGTGTGAGCTGGACAAGATGCATCCATAAATATGAACAGGAAAATTGTTCAGCATTTACCTATATATATGACTATATACTCACTTTTTATATAAAAAGAAAACAAGTCTGATCTCTAGACTTTCTGGCTTGGATGGAGGACAGCTCCTGTAATGGTGCAGATGTGGTTTGGTGGGAGTAATGTTTGCTACTGTGCGGTTGGTATTTGGGATGGTGAGAGCACGCTGCAGGTTGACGTGTGGTGAGATGTGGTCTTGAGGGGCTGGATGTGTGTGTTTTACTGGGCCGGTTCGAGTTTACACTCTCCTCCTGTACTCTGGCTCTCTCACATTCCTGCTACATTACACACAGCGGTGAAAAGCTGCCCCAAGAAGTTCAGGTAATATCAGGTTGTTTTTTTTAACAGGTTATTTGATGAAGCATAGATCAGAAAAGTATATTGTTGTTTTTACTTTGCTTACAGAGCACATTCCTTAAATAAAAAAACATTATTACATTAACCTACATTACTAGACTAAAATACTGACTGCTGACCCAAAAATGAGGTTTTGTATATTTTTTGCATTTTGGAATAACAGTGAATACAGCAGAGATATAGTGACCAAAAAGTCCCCTTTTGGTCATATTTTGTGTTATATTTATAAAACATTACAGCAGCTTTTTATCCCAACACTGGTGATGTAACTGTATGAGACGCAGGCGGTATTCAGTACACAATGTGTTTTTCCAAGACAAACACATCATCTCTCTGCATTCTGCCAGCACTGAGATAACCTTAGGGTTCACTTACGTAATGCTTACAACCAGCATTGCCACTGAACCATACAGCCTGCCATAAACCATTTCTATTGTGGGTGATTCTGCACTGGAACTTTTGACTATTGTGTTTTGCTTATTTCTGTGTCTGTCTTTTTATTTTCTCTGTCATTTTAGAGTCTTTTGCAGCTTGACTCTTAGTCACAGTATTTTACAGCTTCTTACAAATCACTGGTTACTTATGCACTTGCATATTAGTTTTCTCTTGTATCTTTATTCCAAATGTTTGAGAGGTAGAATTAGTTTGATCCTATTAGTGAATGGGTTAATCCAGGTATAGCCTCACCCTGGCTCCACCTTTCTCAGATTATAGCCATTCCAAGAACTGATTGAATTATTTATAAGATGTTTATACATATAATAATAAAAAGTCTTTTGTGTTGTGAAAGGGTATCATAAGACTCTTTTTTCCTCAGTTATCAGGCATTTATTTTTTTCCTTGATTTGTGTGTGGCTCTTCTCTCAATGCATGGTTTTAAGCTGTTTTTCTGGTCAGTGGAATTTACAATTTTTCCTTTTGCTCCAATAAAACCATGTCTCACATGCAGCCTGTAAATCTCCTCTGGTCAAAGAATTACATAACTGTCAACACATAACATACAGGTACACACTCAAGCACTAAAATGTTGAAAATATATTCCCCCACAAAATATTAGGCAGTTCATCCTATCCTGCATCTCTTGAGGTTGTTCATTGTAGATTTTGAGAGATTCTAGTGTGAGTGGTAGGGGTGTGCTATATCATATCATACACGATAATATCGCCAACGTTTTTGAATATCGTAAACGATATTATACCCTGAAATATCGTGCCATATCACCCACCCCTAATAATAACATCAGGGTACGACTTTTTTGCTGTTTTTAGCAAAAGAAAAATTCACACTGTTCTCATTTCCCATTGTATATCTACTAGAGACAGATTATATCTGTCCAGTATCATTCATTTAACTGCAGTACTGGATATATGGAGATATATGAAATGCATTATTATTATTGTGCAGTGTTCTTGAACAAAAAAAAAAATCATTTTTTTGTCATATCGCCAAAAGTACCGTTTTCGCAAAAATACCATGAAATATCTTGATTTTATTTTAGGGCCATATCGCCCACCCCTAGTGAGTGGTTTGCTTCCAGAATTAGGTGCCATGAAATAAATGTTTCCATCTCTGAAATGGCACTGGCTGCAGTACAAGCCCAAAGCATAATCAATTACATTCAATTGGATTAAAAAGGTTAAGTAAGATAGTAAGTAAGTCTTGTTAAGTTAAGTAGGTCTAAAATGCATTTAAATTTTTTATCAATTTTATCTACATCAGTTCAGAAAATTAGTTTCCAAAATTAATGCAGGAAAGGTTTTCTGCTTATAATAATTCCATGAAGGATTTATTTGCGCTGGCATTGCTGCACAATAGAACTGTCTGGCAAAGGAAAAGGAGTTTTCTTGGGCTTTCAAAGCTCAACCTGACCTTCACAGTTCCTGTGAACTGCTCTTTCATAATTACACTACAAACCAATAAAAAGGCTGCCTGAAGATGCTCTACTTCTAATTGTCTTCTTCTGCTTTGTGGGAATCAATCGTTTTTAATTTTCCGAGCAGCATATGGCTGCTGATTGCCGGGAGAAGATTTTAAGAATCAGTACCCAGAGAGCAAAATGTTTTTGGTCTGGATCCAAATAGAAGTCGCTTGCTGTCAGGGTATTTACAAAGATTTAAAATTTGCATTATCTGGTCTTTTCTGATAAAAAGCTATAGCTTTAACAATCCATCTGTCTAGGAGCTTAAAATTATTGTGCCTAAACTTCCCCTTTTGCCCCAACTGTAAATCTGTGTCTTAAAAGATCAGCAAATCATCTGCTGCTCAGAAATTTGTATATATAAATGAGGGCTGGGTAAATTCTTATAAAAATGAATATTTCAATATGCTTAGGAGAAATGGGATATATGATGCGAAACGATATAAAAACAACATAACAACTTTAATAAAATCTTTTATAAAATAATTATTGTCTTAATCACAGTTTCCACCATATTTAAAGTAATTTGCACTCAAAATAAGCACAAAAGTTACAGTATCAAGTAATTGTTATTATTGTTATTATCATTAAAGCCAAAAAAATCTGTGATTTTTGCTTGATTTCAATCATACTTCACAAATATTGAGACTTTACGATTACTTACTTAAAGAAATCTAAGAAAATAATTTCTTACCCAATTTGCTTAATATAAGAATATAAGTAGGTCTCAATTTACATCAATTTTGTCTAGTTTTTTCCAATGGATTTTTTGCAGTGTATTCACAATATATTTTTCCAGCCCTAATATACAGGAAGACGGAGATGGTTATGGACTACCACAAATCATTTCCCATTACGAAGGAATTTTAATCCAACCTTTAAACCGCTCTCTTGTAATAGCAGAATGTAGTTATTATCTGCCTGTCAGATGAGATTCAGCGGCTGAGGACCGAACGTGTCAAAGTTCTCAATCTCAGTTCAGATTCGGCACAGATGCTCTTCTGTTCCCGTGGTGACAGCAAGAGTGTCCTTCACAATGTTTCACACTGATGGGTGTTAAGTTGCACCTCAGTGCCATCAGGGCTGTTAAATGAGGAGCTGGGAACAAGTGTTCACGGCCCCACTCAGCAATTTCACCAGATCAATACCACGCTATTAGCTGTTGGCTGCATTACACTTATTGACTTTTCCCTTTGTGACTACTCATGTTTTATTCATGGGATATCTATGGACCCACACACACACGTTCATTTTTATATCTAGTGAGAATGTGACTCATACATATATATATATATATATATATATATATATATATATATATATATATATATATATGTATACACCATATGCACTGCATATATGAAGCATTTTGAATCTATTTGCATAGATTCTTGTAAATGGTTTGTTGCACATAAATTATACTAAAAGCATGACTGGTCTGTACTATATTGCACAGATTCTACTTGACCGAGGGGGTTTCAGCATTACTAATACATGAGGTCAAATAAAAATATTTAAATAATATAGTCTTATTTATGTGAATAGACTAACTCACATGATGGCATGCATTTATGTGACAAACAGAGGAAAAATAAAGAAATATATATTCATATTATGTATAAAATTCCTCAGCAATTAACCCATCTCACTCAGAATCATCACCTTGTTCACATCTTGAGTGAAATTTCACACTTGATGTGCTGTTTTGATTATTACGTATTTTTTTTTGTCACCCTGGAAACCCTTTCTAATCTCTAAAGAGCTGTTTTGTGGCCCCAGACAGGAAAAGAAGAATAAACACAAGCATTGCCCTCTAGAACTAGTTAATAACGGTCTGCTCCTTATTGAAGTGTGGTTGTTTATAAAGCAGTAAGATAGACGTCTCCTACAGGACTGTGTTAAACCCAAAATCTTTATTAAGATTCTGTTGCGCTGACACTGTTCTGCTAGCTGTTAACAGTGTGATTAAACATAATTGGTTGATTATGCATGCCTTTAACCCTTAAACTCTCACATTGACACAAATACTGACAGGGAAAACTTAAAATAAATATCGGATATATATCTCCACAAGTCTTACAGTACCTTTAAGGTTTTTGGACTTTTGATGTTGGGACACCAAAGTTTTGGGGCGTTCTAACACCTGAAATCTCGGACCAGAGGGGAGTTGGATTTTGTTTTTTACAGCCTGCCTGGTAAAATTCATATTATTATAATTTATCATCAGATTATAAGGCGCACTGACAATTTCTGGGAAAATTTAAGGATTTTAAGTGCACCTTATTGTGCAAAAAATATAGTATGTAAGTTTAGGCAAGTTTTCTTTTTTTTTTCTTTTTTGCACAAATATAGTTAGTGGCACATCCATTACTTGTGTGCTTGTTTAGTGTGTTTTGGCCCAAGTCCATCCCCTCCTACGTTAGATCTTTCCCTCCAATATTTAACAGCTTGCTGCTGAGTGGCTTTATAATAAATCTGCACTGGTTTAGATATGTAAGGATGTCCAGTGTTTGGTCTGGCAGCAGGTCTAACTTACATATTTATTAACCCCCTACTTATGCTTTAAAAAGAAATGAGCTGCCAAATACTATAGTTATTAACATCCATAGCAAATAGAGCTTGTGAATAGACTCTGTTTTTTATAAGAACTGCAACAGAAAACCTGTGTAAGAGAAGCAATTGCAACAAAATCAGTCTCAATATGTAAAGCTGTGTGGAGTGAGAGTGGAGTGGGAATTGTGTCAGGAAAGAAATAATGACTATGTTGATAAGAAAGCTAATTAAGATCTCCATGTGGTTTTCCTCTTGGCAGGTGAGTCACTGTTTACTTGGCAGTGGCATCAGTTTCACACTGTGTTTCATAAAAGAACTGTTCATCACAGTTAAACAAAGAAGCCTCATTACTGATTTTAATTTAATCATGCAAAGTTTCAGGCTTTTGGTTGAGTTATGTCTTGGACTGTGTTTGTTTAATAAGAAACTGTGCTGACACTAACACACTAGCACTTTCTGTGCTGGTTTCCTATAAATTGACCAGTCTAATATTGGAGTGAATTTCAATGTGCATGGGGGAATTTAGTCTAGACTTAAGCTTAATATAGATCTGGGCACTCGGCCCTGTATGCTTAATGTATTATTCAGAATAAAAGCAGTATTGGCTTTCAGGTCTTTCTAACTTCAGGGTTTCCCACAGCAGTATGTAGGTAAGGAGGCCACCTTAACAACAAGTGACAATACTGTATACAGGTGCTGGTCAACGAATTAGAATAATTTGAAATAGTGCAATCATGAAATTCTTTGAATGCATTTTTTGTGCAGAAAGCAAATCAGGTGTTCACCGCACCTGTCCTACTCGTTAGACTAATCACAGAACTCGTTACCTGGAAAAAATTTGCTCAGCTGAGCTTTCCAAAAGGCCCATTTAGGCCATTTAACTGTGACACTGTTGTTTTATTGAATTAGAATAATGGAGAAACCGTTTCATTGAATTAGAATAATTTTTATTATAATTACAATCATCACTTTCTCAGTATTTTGTGGCTGCCCCCTTGGCTTGTATGACTGCCTGAAGTCTCCGCGGCATCGATTTGACCAGCTTGTCGCAAGTTTCCACACTCACAGCTTCCCAGGCAGTGGCGATGTTCTGCTTCAGTTGGTCCAGCGCAGTAGGCTTTCTGTCGCGAATTTTCCGCTTGACGATGGCCCAAAGGTTTTCAATGACATTGAGGTCAGGCGAGTTGGCCGGCCATGCCAAAACTTCAAGCTGTTTTTTAGTGAACCAATCTTTGGTCGACTTTGCCGCATGAGCCGGTGCAAGATCCTGTTGAAATATGAAGTCTTCTTCGCCGAACTGTTCCTCAACAGTCGGAATCAGGAACGTTTCCAGAACATCTTGATATACGGCAGCATTGACAGTCTTCTTGAGGAAGCAGAGTTTCCCTACACCTCGAGCGGACATGCATCCCCAGACCATAACGCTCTGGGGAAACTTGACGGATCTTTTCACGCACTCGTGGTTGTAGGTTTCGCCACCACGACGCCAGACACGAGGACCTTGGTCACCGAAGGAGAGGCAGAAGCGTGATTCGTCACTGAAGACCACTTTCTGCCAGTCTTCAGCAGTCCACTCGCCGTGTTCTTTGGCCCACTTCAGCCGTTTCTCCATTTGTTTCTTGTTCAGCATCGGTTTTACTGCTGGAACGCGAGATTTGAAGCCGAGTTCGCGCAGACGACGGTAAGTGGTTGATCTGGAGACGTCAGCGCCGGTCTGCTTGTTCCACAAGTCGGTGAGCTCGGAAGTGGACTTGAACCGGTTGCTGACTGCGATCTTTCTCAGCTGCTTGTTGTCGCGAGCAGAAGTTTTTCGGACGCCGGAACAGTTGGTGCGCTTGCTGCAGTTTTTCTTGAGAGCTTTGCAGATGGAAGACTGGCTGATGCCGAGCTGCTCAGTAATTTTAGTTTGGGTCAAGCCTTGTTGGCGAAGGGCTTGAATTTGAGCCACTATTCCGGTTGAGAGGTCGCGCTGCTTACCCATGATTGATTTTACAACTTAGAAATTCTACTCAACCCTGACTTTATACTGCACAGTGAACACTCTTCACAGAAAACAAAAATTCGAGCATTTATTCTAATTCAATGAAACGGTTTCTCCATTATTCTAATTCAATAAAACAACAGTGTCACAGTTAAATGGCCTAAATGGGCCTTTTGGAAAGCTCAGCTGAGCAAATTTTTTTCCAGGTAACGAGTTCTGTGATTAGTCTAACGAGTAGGACAGGTGCGGTGAACACCTGATTTGCTTTCTGCACAAAAAATGCATTCAAAGAATTTCATGATTGCACTATTTCAAATTATTCTAATTCGTTGACCAGCACCTGTATACTGTAAATAGAGATTTAAAATTCACTCTTAGTTTCGTAACAGAATATGTTTTTAAGGACGTCATTAATTTTGTACAACACTAACTGTTATATCTAAAAGACTCCTTACAAAAAGATTCTTTAATTGCACAATAATTAAACATAGTGTTAATACATAAATATGATATCACTAATCTAAATACGCCAAACAAAAACAGTTGTTTTAATAAAATGTGGTTGGCAAAACTCAAACCTTTCCCATTGGAACCATCACCATCTTTTTCAAACTTGACATCTTTTTCTCCCCTCTTGCACCATCAGTGTGTGATCATTCACTCAGTCTACCTTCTCTTGGGTGTACTTTTGTGTTTATATAATGGTTGCCTGGCCTCAATGTTGTAAGTAATAAGAGCAAGTTACCATTTTCGCTCCAAAAATGGAAATGGGCCGCAAATGGCCCACGGGCCGTAGTTTGGACACCAAAGGTTTTAAGTTAGTGAAACTTTTAGGTTTAAAGGGTCAGTTTTCCAGACAGGGAAGTGTTTAATATAATAAAATATAAGTGAATAGCATAGAATACAGTATTATATAGTATTCCATGATATAAAAGTAAGATTTAAGTACATTACATGCAATAATATTGTAATCAGTCATGGTATTGGAATAATCAATCCATGTTCTGTATACCAAATCACCATGGTAAACATCCTACCTGTAACAGAAAGTCGAACAGTGCCAGATGTGCCCACTCAGAATGGTGCACCCCTACACACCTAGACGAGTTGAGAGGTGCATGAATCCCACACCTGGTCTTCAGCAGTGCCTGGTACTGGGGCCAGGTGAGTGTGAATGAGTTCTGGTCATTATCACCATCAGATAGATGCTGAATATCTGGGTCCCACCACACTGCGGGCCTTGGAGCACCACTGGTATATTTATATGGAAGAATATTACTGTGAAAAGTCCTTAAAACTGCAGGAAGACTCCTTTTCAGACCCAGGACTCTGTCCAGGTGGAAGGCAAACACCTCAAACCAGTCATTGGGGCGCTTGATTAATGCACGGTTTCCTGTCTCGCTGAGTCTGCTATGCTCTCCAGCTGCTGCAGAAGAAGAAGTCATCTTATTGTAACCACCAAGTCCTATTTGAAGCACTTGCCCATGGCCTGGAATTCTGGATTTACTCAACACAGTGCCTGTTGCAAGCAGACGCATCCTCTCCACGTCTTCTTTACTAAACCAGGGGAGAGATTCTGCTTTTGTCCAATTCCAGTCTTCACTGAAAGCTTTATTATGAGAGCTTTTACACCAAGCAGTCATGTAGTCCGTTCTCTCAGTCCCTGCCTTAGAGATACGGCTGTGCCCCTTTTTTTCAGGAGGCTTTGCTTGTCTTTCATATGTTTTGGTTTTTCCTATGGTCTGTTTAAGTTTCACAGATGGCCCCATCAGCCTCTCTGGCTTGGGCCCATCTGGAGTGCATTTGTGCCTGCATGGTTTAATGTCTGGGTGGAGACTCCGCACGCTGGCAGGCCGAGGTATGGTTTGGCCAGGTCTGGGGTAAGGAAGATGGATGGCATACTTCGAGTCACTGCCATTGCCTGATTGGTTGGCGAGCTTTTCCTTTGTGTTGGTTGGAAACGTCTGGGAGGAATGCTTGCTTCTGCCTTGCTTTGGGTTTGTCATGTTTGTATTGTTTTTCAGCTTCTTTTTGGTTGCTTGCTGGACTCTGTCAGGAACCTTGCTGCTGCCTCTACGCTGGTGCTGGCCGACTACTAGTTGGTGCTTGGTTGAATCTTTACTTTTCAAAAGCTTCCAGGCTCCACTGTGGTCGTTTAGGGGTAACTGGTAGAACGGTGGCTTCCAGTCACTCCCTTCTAACCCAGAAGGCTGGTTGTGGTGGGGCCCTTGTGAGGGCAGGCTCCTCTGTTGAGAGGGGGAGGGAGAGCTGGTGTTGATCATCACTGCTGACAGGGCCAGGAGAGAGAGGGAGGCCACAATGTAGCGCCGCTTCACTCGAAACTTCAGCCCGGCCCTCAGAGCCTGCCAGAGAGAGCAGAGAAACAGCGCTGATTACCACTATTCAAATGGTCATACCTGTTACATCACACAGCCAACGGATAGATAGATAGACAGCTAGATGGAGAGCTAAATAAACAGAAAGCTAGATAGAGAGTATGAGAGCTAGAGTGGTGCTTCAAAGTTTGTGAAAACTTTAGAATTGTTTGTATTTCTGTTCTAAAACATATAAAATATATACAATAATTTAAACAATATCCATATAAGTGAATAAAAAATATGTCTGTAGAGTCTTCAGAATAAGGAGATCATTTAAAGGTGAAATCAGAGTCAGGTGTTTTTAATCAATAGGATGACAGGTGTGAGTGATTGCTCTGTTTTATTAAACTCTGACCTTCACGTCACATAAGAACTGTTGTGTTTGGAGAATAGAAAACACCGCATTCCAGCATAAAAACCCAATACCATCTGGGAAACATGGTGGTGGTAGTATCATGGTGTATGCTTATTTTGTGTTGCATCTAGGCCAGGCCAGCTTGTCATCATTGACATAATATGAATTCTGAACTATCCCAGCAAATTTGAAACGGAATTGTAATGATTGTCACTAACATCTGTCTGTGAGCTGAATCTGAAAAGAATGTGCATCATGCAGCAAAGCAATGACCCTAAGCACACACTTTGTTCAATGTTCTAAAGAATTAAAAAGGTTAAAGATAAAGAAGAAAGCTTATGTTTTGGAATGGAAAATTTGAAATACTGACCACAATCTAAAAGAAATGTGACCTGAAGGAAGCATTTAATGGAAAGGAAACTAATATAATAGTGTGGAAGCTATGCTTTTATTCAATAAGCAAATAAAAAAAGAGAAGTAGAGTGTAATCTGACCAAGGTCATCATACAGTGGGGTGTATTTTCTTTCTCTCTTTTAGAAAGGCATTTAACATTTAACTCTGTTTTAATGCAGTATATCTCTGCAGTCTCTGCAGTTCTCACTACCAGACTGAATAATATTTATTTAAGAGATATACTTGGTTCTATCTTATTTAAGCACACATTCTTCAGTGCAAAATGGAAAACAGAGCAAAGGTCTCCAAAACAGTCAGAATTGAATAGAACCCTACCCCAGAAACCACCGTCCAAAAACAGTACCAGTTTTGGTTGAGACAGGAATCTGAGGGGAAGTGGACTAAACCCATATTTAGCCTTTCTCTCTCAGCAGCTTTCTTTCATTATCCTACTGCAGAGTTGTAATTTAAGGCCACACAGGGCAGCCATTTCCTACAATGTATACCCTCACACAAAAAAAGAAAACACTCCAATAAGGTTTATTTTATTTTCCTGGTCTTGCTTATTTTACGTAAATGACAACAGAAGAATTTTAAGATTTTTTTTTACTTTTAAGTTTTAGTTGTTTATCATTTGGTTTACTAAAAATTCTCAGTATATAATGGAACCTGGACGTTGATATAATTTATGTAACTGTTATAAGAATCCTAAAATTATTTAAATGTGCCGCATTCAGTCCGACCTATGTTTTAAATCTTGCTGTGACAGTGAGAAGACAAAAAATATCAAATCAAAAGTAATATAAAGAATTACTGTGAGAGAGAGATTTTTAGGTTCTTGTTCACTTTTTATTTTTGCTTTTTTAACTTTGGAAAACTCTGGAGACCACTTCAGTTTATTCTATAAACTACAGATATTTCTCCTAAATTCCAAATAAAAACAGTGTCATTCAGAGCATTTATATGCATAAAATCAGAAATGGCTGAAATAACAAAAGATGCAGAGCTTTCAGACATCAAATAATTCATAGAAAAATAAGTTCATATTCATAAAGTTTCAAATCTTGGCATGTTCTCCTCCACCAGTCTTACACACTGCTTTTGGATAACTTTATGCCACTCCTGTTGCAACAATTCAAGCAGTTCAGCTTGGTTTGATGGCTTGTGATCATCCACCTTCCTCTTGATTATATTCCAGAGGTTTTCAATTTGGCAAAATCACAGAAACTCATCATTTTTAAGTGGTCTCTTTTTTCACAGCTGTATATTTCTTTTAATTCAAATTGTTTCACTGAGAGTAACAGTTAACATTTTGGTCAGTACTCCTTTAAAGGTCTAAATTCATTGCATTTACTTCTAAATTCATCATGTATTGCTTTGATTCTTTTTAATTTTTTGGATCCACATCATTTGTACCTCACACAAACTGCGCTATCTTCCTCATGGAGTCGTGCTTTCCTCTTTTAAGTGAAAAGGTGCATCTGCCATGCTGATGCTGCCTGCCTCTCTGTATCTGCATGCAGGGAAGGGAAGCCTGAGGCTAGAGAAATGTCTCGGCTCTGTAAGATCCCCTTCGCTGCGGCTGAAAGTTTTTATGACTTTTCCAGATAGCGCCCGTGAAAGGCTCCCATTATGTTGTGGGGTGAAGAATGTCATGCCTGCAGCAGCGCTGAGCTGAAGTTCATATGGTGCAGCTTCCCCTTCTAGTGAGAAAGCTAATACGCAGCCCTCAGTTCTGCAGGCTACGGCCTGCACCGTGTACGACAGTGCATGTTTTAGGCAGATTTTGTGTGAGGAGGGATGAATGACTGTTGAGGTAAGAGATGATGTAAACTGTTTAATGTTTGAGGAAGGTTGGGAGGCTGGCTTTGTGGTTAACCGTGCACTATTTAGAAAAAAAATCAAAGCCCCAAAGCTTCAGTTTAAGTGTGATTCATTGGTGAGAAATGATCACCTGGAGAACAGGGTAAAGGGTAAGTGAAGTCATGCAAGTGATAGAAGCGTCTTTCTACAGAAGAAAACAAAGAGCTCTTTACTGCTATTGATTATTTGTGAACTGTTGTTAATCGGTGAACAGTGTGATAAATACAGCTCTGGAAAAAAAATAAGAGACCTTTTAAAAATTATGAGTTTTTTTTTTATTTTACCAAATTGAAAACCTCTGGAATATAATCAAGAGGAAGATGGATGATCACAAGCCATCAAACCAAGCTGAACTGCTTGAATTTTTGCACCAGGGGTGGCAGAAATTTATCCAAAAGTAGTGTGTAAGACTGGTGGAGGACAACATGGCAAGATGCATAAAAATGTGAGGGTTATTTCACCAAATATTGATTTCTGAACTTTATAAATATGAACTTGTTTTCTTTGCATTATTTGAGGTCTGAAAGCTCTGCATCTTTTTTGTTATTTCAGCCATTTCTCATTTTCTGCAAATAAATGCTCTAAATGACAATTTTTAAATTGGGAATTTGGGAGAAATGTGGTCTGGATTTTATAGAATAAAACAATAATGTACATTTTACTCAAAGTATACCTATAAATAGCAAAATCAGAGAAACTGCTGTTGTCTCTTCATTTTTTCCAGAGCTGTATAACATCACGTTTTTATTATAAATTGAAAGAGAATATGATTAAACAGATCAATATTTACCTTTGTAAGGAAACAGGCTGTGGTTTAAGTGGTTTGTGTTGATAGCTGGTTGATATGGGGTTTCAAGGTGGTTGATATGGTATCCCAGGTAGTTGCTATGGTATCCCAGATGATTGCTTTGGTGTTGCTAGGTGGAAGCTAAAATGGCTAGAGTAGCTAGAGTGGTTTCTATAGTGTTACTAAAAGGCTGCTAAGTGGCTGCTATGGTATCCCAGGGGCTTGCTATGCTGTTGCTAAATAATTGCTAGGTGATTAAGCTGGTATCCCAGGTGCTTGCTATAGTTTTGCTAAGTGGTTGCTGTGGTTTTGCTAATAAATTTGTAGATTGTTACTATGTTAACTAAAATGGTTCCTATTCTGTTTCCAGGAGGTTGCCAAGATGTTCCTAAGTGGTTGATATGGTGCTCATGGGGTTGCAATGGTAAAGCTAAGTAAATGCAAGGTGGCATATATGGTGTTGGAATGACTAACCATGAATATTGTTGTATTGTCATTTTCTTTTTCCAAGGAAATGGACACATAAAACAAACAGATGACTAATTTCTCATCTAAATTAGTAAAACCAATGTGAAAAAAACATGATTAATAGATTTAAAGCAGGCAATAGAACATATAGAACAAGAAGTGTAAATATTTACACTTTTACAAATGCAAGTACAGGCAAAGTGCTTGTTTGGAGCCATGCATTTTGGCAATTTAAATAATCATATATAATCATATAGAGAGGCCCAGAACCATTTAGGGATGTAGAAATATTAAAGAAAAACAGCATTGCCTAGTATAACACTAGTATAAGGGTAATTGGTTAGAATAATTTTGTTTCTAAAGAGGGAAATTACATTTAAAGGCAACACCTTAAGCCAGTGCCTTGTTTTTATGCTCCTTTAAATGACCCCTCTTTAATTAACAGTCCAGTGTTTAGCACTTGGGTGTTCCTGTCATTCTGTCAACAGTCTAGCATGCTAGCTGCGCTGAACTGCTGTAACACTCTCCAAGTGCAAACAGCTTTAACAAGTGCAGCTAAAGGTATCACACTGTTCAACAAGGCAGCGGTCCAAGCACAACAGACACACTGACAGACTGGGGGAGAACAGCATTGACTAAATATATGTTACTTTTTTTACTCAAATAAAAATGTTTTAATAGATAAATATGCTACAACTGGCTGTAAAACATGCATTTATTGTATAAAACAGGTTGGAACTCAGAAAGCAATTTGAGAGAATAATACTTAAATAAACACACATACTGAAATGCCAGTGAAATATTAAATACTAATAAAACACAGGCTAGTATACTTGTTCTTTTACCTATATTTTATTGCACTCTTTCTGACTCTGTTTGCTCTCCCTGCTCAAAAATCCAGCTCAAGACTAGCCTTTGCTAGTGGCTAGTTTTGGATGATTTAAGGTGGTATCTGATAGTTAAAGAATTGGTCATCCATGTGAAAACATTCTGTCCTTTGACTTAAAGCTCACTGATTACCTAGCTCTTGATCAGCATAATGTATGTAGTATTTGATTTTGGCTAAAGTTGGTCATGGGCCAAGTCATGGTCTTCAACCAGCTTGGTCTTTTTCTTTGACCAGCTTGGTGATGCTTGTCATGTTTCTCAATGGGCTCAACCTTGCTGGTCATGCCAGTTGGCCAGCTTGGTCATGCTTGTCAACCAGACTGTAGAAGCTTGTCAAGATGGTCAGTCAGCTTGGTGTGCCAACTTGTGTAAGGTGTCAACTTGCACCACTAGGTGCCAACAAAGAGGGGGACCTTGGATACCAGGGTTCCTAGAGTCCGTAGACTAGTAGAGTATGTAGTGTCAACACATACTGATCCATATGTTTAAGACTGTGGTTTTTGCTTGTCTTTGTCAGACCTTTGATGAGAGATGACCATATGGTATGATGGAGCCAAGGCCAAGCCAAGTCAAGCACAAAAGGAAGGATGGTAGTTAACGTCTATAGACCTGCAGTGTTCAGCACCTGCCTTATAATCAGAGGGTGAATTTAAGTTGTTTTATTTTTGGGAAAATAATTCTTGGTTTGAGACACATCATAGTTTAGTTGTCTCCATTTTTCTGCCTTTTCTTTCCCCAATACCACTCTTCCAGTGCTCACTCCCCAGCTGGTTTCATCTTAACCTCCAGCTGTGGGTACTCACACATTTAAGCTCTTAATGAAACAGTGTCTTCACATGTACTTCGGATGAAAGCTCATTATTAATTATATCTCTGTCTACACTTTCTTTTTACCTGCCTAACTGAGGTAAAAATGTAAATTAGTTCATTATGTAGTGAAGTGTCTTTAAAGCTCTTTAAAGAATATTTTTTTGGGTGGTAAAAGAGGAATGGCTGTGAGAAAAACTCTGTTACAGCAATGCCCTTCCAGTAAAGAAAGAGATTCTGGCATAATATCTAAAAGGTCCTGGACATACCTTAGATCTTATGGAAATGCAGAATGCCACACTTCTCCTTCAAATTATTCCAGCAGAGACACACGAACATGAGATCATTTACTGCATTTTTAACTGGAAGAAGACTTCACAGGGGCTGATCTTTTAGCTTTAAGCACAGCAGATAATGAAGAGACAGCAGGGACAGATTACTGTAAAACAGCCCAAGGAGATGATTAAGATGAGGTCAGACTCAATTTCAACATTAATGATCGGGCCTTTTTGATGAACCGCCAGAGCTGCAGCACATTGCCTCCAGATTTAAAATAGAGCTTATAGTGAAGTCAGACGTGACTGTGATTACAGCACGTCCCTGAGCCGAGAGAACGATGGGGAAGGCAAACAAATACCCAGCAGCAGAATACTTGTTTGTGATAAGTGGAGCTGAGATCTGAAAGAGTGAGTGCTTATGACAACTGCGAACAAAGACTTGCTCAGTGTTTGGCAGTAATTGGACAAGAATAAGCTTTGAGGCCACTGTGGCTGTCAAGACAGGACTGTCAGTACAGAGACAAGAATACAATCATTTGTTTATTCCATGTTTGCTGAGGGGAAAGAGAGAGAGAGGAAAAAGAGGGAGCGGAGAGACAGAGAGGTGACCCTGAGCCACGCCAATCTACACCAAACCCTCACTCAAAGACTGAAGGACAAAACAAAACTCTAGTCAGTTAGAAGGTGATGGTGTGAAAGCTTCGGTCATGCAGTTTACAGTAATGGTGTTATGTCATAAAATGTTTAAAACGTTCAGTGCTTTAAAGCAGCATTATATGAGAATTTATCATTCATCACTTATACACCACTGCTGTGAATACAAATCACTCTATCAGCACCCCCTAATGGATGACTCTACACTGATGGTTTGTTCATAAACTGAGATATGCTGAATGTTCATGTTGACTTACAAGATCACAGGACTTTGCACAAAATTGATTGGGTTACTCAGTGTTCCTCTATTTTTGCTACAGGTCTTGGACACACTCCATCAAGTTCAATTAGTCTTGATAAGGAGTGTGTTTCTCTTAGCTACAGCTTTTACTCTCGTCCCAAAAAGCTTTAAATTAGAAATTTTGGATTTTGTTGTGGTGGATTTTAAGATTTTACAACATCAGTGACTATTTGGGTCACTACAGCTTGGTGGTTAGCATCTTTGCTTTTCACTCCTGGGGTCCAGGTTCACGTCCTCGGTGGAGTTTCCATACCCACTCGCCCCTACCATGTCTTCTCCAAGTGAACGAGTGTGTGTGTATGCCGACCCAGATTTGAATTGGCAGACTGTAGTGGGTAAAACCTCCCTAATGCAGACGTTTCTGTTGGTGTGTTGTCCGAGGGTTTTAGACAGGTGCCATATAAATGTTTTGTGGAGGCACCGAGTATGGGAGGGGCTTAAAAGCTCACAGGGTAGCTCCTCATAGCTACTTTTTTCTTCTTTAATGTGGTTATTGTGGCGTGGGTTGGGTGTTTCCACTGGTGGAGTGTTGTTCAGCCTTCTCTTGTTGGTGTGAAGGGTGGATAAGGTCTCCCCTGGTGTGCTCCCATTTAAAAAGAGAACCACTGCTCATAGTTCTCTTAGTTATTTCCCATTATTAAACAGGACAGCGGCCTGGCCTCCTTATTCTGTCGCACATGACGCCACAGTATCTTTCAGAGACACAGGGTGGAGTTTCCTTACAACTTAGAGTTGGCTGTGCTACATTGCCCCTAGGTGTCTGTGTTGAGCAAATGGAAGTGTGTGCACCAAATGATCCAGGTTAGATCCACCACAACAAGCCTGACAAAGAAAAAGCAGTCATGAAGATGGATTGCTGGACCTTAGGCTCTTGTGCAAGGTGCACCAGATTGTCCATCTCTATTAGCAAAGCTGCTCTGAGGAGATCATTTTGAAAACCTGTATCAGTAATGGTTTAGCTTATAGCCATCTGTTAGAAGGGGTGTCTTGGTGCTTCTGTTTGTGTATTAAGGACATTTCCTTGATGAGCACATCAGTATAAGACAATAGCAAGTAAGTAGTAAGAAGGAGAAGCGTGATCCCAGATCAGTGTCTCCTCTACATAAACGGAAACTTAATTCTAAGCCTAAATCGTGTCTAATTACATAGCAAAAGCACACTCATCTTGATCAGAATGTTTATTATGATTTGTTTTCTCATGAATGTCAATCTAAAGTTTTATGTTTGTTCAGGATGCTTAGAGAACATTAAATGGAAACATCTGAGATAGCCTGTCAGGACTTTTAGAGCAGTCTGGAAACTGCAGAGCTTCAACACTGATATTAATCATTCGGCCCTGGAAAGAACTGCCAGCTGATTTTGTGCACAAATCAGCACTGCTGTAAATCAGTATGGAAAAATATATCCACACATCAGTGTTTAGCTTTATTAGGAGAAGATGCCTCTTTCCTGAGCTACTCCACACATATATCTGTACTGTCATGAACAGTAGGAATAAAACACTTTTGGAATGTAACAGGCAGGATTCACTATTCCCAGCAGTGTGGGTCTGGGTTTGAATAAGCAGCTGTGACAGCCGTGGTACCTCCCCTCACAGACCTCCTGCTGAATAATGACTTGATAATGCTTACTTTCTGACAAGAGACGTGGAGGAATGATAGGGGGAGTGAAAGAGGAGGGGAAAGTATGTGTATGTATGCATGTGTGTGTGTTAGCACACACAGATATGAAGCGAGAGATAGAGAGAGAGAGAGAGATAGAGCAAGAGAGAGAGAGAGTAAGATATAAGGCATCTGCTGTTGTACCCTGTCCCACCTCATCAGTGCAGTG
This sequence comes from Astyanax mexicanus, assembly GCF_023375975.1. Lineage (NCBI taxonomy): Eukaryota > Metazoa > Chordata > Actinopteri > Characiformes > Acestrorhamphidae > Astyanax > Astyanax mexicanus. The sequence continues at coordinate 37,679,813 of NC_064413.1, read as the reverse complement.
TGTCATCACTGCTGTGTCTTTGGTATGGTCCAGATGTTTCTGACATCCGTCTACGTGTCCTTGTGTGTGTATAAATGTGTGTGTGTGTGTGTGTGTGTTTGAGAAAGAGAGAGTTTGTGTGTGAGTGTTCACAGTCTGCATTCTTTCTCTTTCTGAGCTGCACTGTGTACACAGACATAAAGACAGTTTTTCAGTTTTTCAGTCCTTTAATTAAACCTCTTTGAACAGACAGCAAAAGTCAGATAATGAAGTGCATTAATGCATTCTCAGTTCTTTATATAACGCTGCTAAATAGTGAAGAATTTCTGGATTAAACTGTTACTCTACTGAGCTAATCTAAAATGTTTTGGCTAACTGTTCAAAACAAAACTGGCCACTATGCAAAGAGTCAACCAAATCTTTCCTCAATTTGGATCTTTTTTTTATTGTTTTCCCTCAATGTATCATCATTGTTTTAATTATTTTTGACAAATGTATTATATATTTTTTACAGTGTTGCCTTATTAGTTTTATTTATTACAATCATTTAAAATACTATCATTTAAAATACATTTTCCCAATTTAGTTTTTTTTTTTTTTTTTAACAATTTCTTCCTCAATTTTAAACTACGTTTTTTCAATAGTGGTAGTATCCATTTCTTCACTTTCTCTGATTTAGTATCATTTTTAAGTACTTTTTTCCTTATTTTTTGCTTTTTTTAAATATATTTTCCCAGTTAAGCATACATTTTTATCATTTTCCCCAATTTTATATCATTTTTCTTTCCCATTTTCCTCAATTTATTATCATTATTAGTATATATTTTTTGATAATTTAATGTGTTTCTGTTGTACATTTTGTTGTACAGCTAGTTCTATTTTAAGCTGTTTTTCCCCCCAATTTTCCACAAAGTATTATAATATTTACTACACTGCTCAAAAAAATAAAGGGAACACTCAAATAACACATCCTAGATCTGAATGAATGAAATATTCTCATTGAATACTTTGTTCTGTACCTAGTTGAATGTGCTGACAACAAAATCACACAAAAATCATCAATGGAAATCAAATTTATTAACCAATGGAGGCCTGGATTTGGAGCCACACACAAAATTAAAGTGAAAAAACACACTACAGGCTGATCCAACTTTAATGTAATGTCCTTAAAACAAGTCAAAATGAGGCTCAGTATTGTGTGTGGCCTCCACGTGCCTGTATGACCTCCCTACAACGCCTGGGCATGCTCCTGATGAGGTGGCGGATGGTCTCCTGAGGGATCTCCTCCCAGACCTGGACTAAAGCATCCACCAACTCCTGGACAGTCTGTGGTGCAACGTGACGTTGGTGGATGGAGCGAGACATGATGTCCCAGATGTGCTCAATCGGATTCAGGTCTGGGGAACGGGCGGGCCAGTCCATAGCTTCAATGCCTTCATCTTGCAGGAACTGCTGACACACTCCAGCCACATGAGGTCTAGCATTGTCCTGCATTAGGAGGAACCCAGGGCCAACCGCACCAGCATATGGTCTCACAGGGGGTCTGAGGATCTCATCTCGGTACCTAATGGCAGTCAGGCTACCTCTGGTGAGCACATGGAGGACTGTGCGGCCCTCCAAAGAAATGCCACCCCACACCATTACTGACCCACTGCCAAACCGGTCATGCTGAAGGATGTTGCAGGCAGCAGACCGCTCTCCACGCTCAGTGTGAACCTGCTTTCATCTGTGAGGAGCACAAGGAGCCAGTGGCGAATTTGCCAATCCTGGTGTTCTCTGACAAATGCCAAGCGTCCTGTACGGTGTTGGGCTGTGAGCACAACCCCCATCTGTGGACGTCGGGCCCTCATACCATCCTCATGGAGTCGGTTTCTAACCGTTTGTGCAGACACATGCACATTTGTGGCCTGCTGGAGGTCATTTTGCAGGGCTCTGGCAGTGCTCCTCCTGTTCCTTCTTGCACAAAGGCGGAGGTAGCGGTCCTGCTGCTCGGTTGTTGCCCTCCTACGGCCTCCTCCACGTCTCCTGGTGTACTGGCCTGTCTCCTGGTAGCGCCTCCAGCCTCTAGACACTACGCTGACAGACACAGCAAACCTTCTTGCCACAGCTCGCATTGATGTGCCATCCTGGATGAGCTGCACTACCTGAGCCACTTGTGTGGGTTGTAGAGTCCGTCTCATGCTACCACGAGTGTGAAAGCACCACCAACATTCAAAACTGACCAAAACATCAGCCAGACAGTATAGGTTCTGAGAAGTGGTCTGTGGTCCCCACCTGCAGAACCACTCCTTTATTGAGTGTGTCTTGCTAATTGCCAATAATTTCCACCTGTTGTCTATTCTATTTGCACAACAGCAGGTGAAATTGATTGTCAATCAGTGTTGCTTCCTAAGTGGACAATTTAATTTCACAGAAGTTTGATTTACTTGGAGTTTTATTGTGTTATTTGAGTGTTCCCTTTATTTTTTTGAGCAGTGTATATTTTCTCCTAATTAAGTATCTTTTATTACCTTGTTCACCAAATTTTTCAGGCTTGCTAGCTAAGTCCCTAGCTAGCTAAAATAATCATCATATGTTTTGACAGAAGCTGAGTACTTTTTACTTTTAATTAGGTAAAAAAATCTGTTCTCTCAGTATTTGCATGATTAGGTCAGTTGTGTGGGATAATTGATGACATGTCTGCGTCTGAAAAACAATATGTATATGTACAAAATGTCCACATCTCTCTCCAGCAACATCCCACGTATCCGGCCATCATTACTGCTGCCATGCTGACAGAAACAACTGTAAGCACAGTGTAAATCAGAACATAATGACACTACTGATTCTCTGTCTGTGTTTATACAGCCAATCCCCTTACTCACAGCCTCTATCTCCCTATTCAGCCATGATAATCAGCAAAGTGTTCCAACATACACACACACACACACACACACTGGTTTTATCTTGCTGAAACAGCTTTCATTTATCCTGGGCCAGCGACACAGTAGTGGTACTGCTGGATCCTGCATGGTGTGTGTGTGTGTGTGTGGTTATGGAGCCTATGGGCTGTCTCTTTTCCTGCACAGAATACAGGTTCCATGCCAGCTAGACCACAGTAATAAATAACACCGGGCAATATTGTCTGTGTGTGTGTGTGTGTGTGTGTGTGTGTGTGGTTGTGTGTATGTGTCTGTACTGTTGCCAGTAGCTGGGATTTAAGATCTTAATCAACAGAAAATAGAAAGGGAAAATCTGTCCAGTATGTGCTTGTCTTAAATGATTTTTTGAGGATAAAGCTTAAATTAAACCTTTTTTGCATTTATTGAACCAAATATTCAGGCAATTATTATAAAAGGAAAATAACTTTATGTAGTTTATTATCCACAGACTTCAGCCTGCAGTGCATGTGAACTGGTTCATATTCTATTGCCTCTCTGCTTTGACTAAGGCATGTCTGCTCTTTTCCAATACACCCACAATTCCCTGCATTTCTAAATCCAGCAAAACATTTATCTTGATATCCATGACAAGAGAGGTAGGACCTTCCACAGGGAAGAATGCAGAATAGAGGCCTATCAAAACACAGACATAATGTGGTGGGTGTGGTTATTTGTGGGCCAGTGATTGCAAGGGAGTCTGGAACTTAATACAAAAAATATCTAAATTGATTTATAGTGTGAGTGCAGTTTTGGCCTTGTTTCTGCAAAGATTCAGTAATATATTCGTTCATTTTTGCAATATGTTTTTTTGCAATGGAGACAACAAAAAATATGGGGGTTTTAAACACACACACATACATGCAGGGCCAGATAACATGCAAGAACTGTTGTGTAAACCAATGCACACTCTACAAGCATCAAGTGTATGACTACAATATATAATTTCATAAGATGGGCAAAAAATTCCCAGATGCAATTGTACAAACCTATTTCCATATGGAAACCATATGTTGGTTATCAAAAAAAGAAGACACTGGGAACACATGCCAGTCATTTGTGTTTAGCATGTTGTGATGTTTTTGTATTTGTGGGATCGTGGGATCGCCAAGTTTGACGTTCCCTTTGTGGACACTGGCACAGGAAAAAAACACAGTCAAATAGTCTGATGATGTGCTGCTTTCCACTGTCAACAGCGCTATATACACCCATCCCACCCTGTTACGGTTTCTCCAGTAAATGTAAAAGTAAAGTGCTGCAGTACTGCAAAGTGATTTAATTCCAGGTAATTTGGTAAATAGAGCCTAATTTCTATTGATCCATTCATAATTAAAAGTTCACATAATGTAAAAAGTAGAAGTTGTGTTTAAATAATGTAAAAAAAAAAAATAAAAAGAGGAAAATGGAGATACATCAGTGTTATTTATTTTAAAATTTGCTATTCTAAACAAGCGTGTCCGGATGCACTAATTCTGTTCTTCAGAGAAGAGTGACATTCTTTGGCATCTCAGCCAATATGGCCTGGCAAACTGGTCTCCAACAGCAGATGGCTGGCAGCATTCTCATTCATATTCCTCTTTTCAGAAGTGAATTCAAGATGCCCCTCGCTAACTAACAACAAGAACAAGCTGCCAGTGGATTTCCTCACAAAACTGCACTGGCTGGATCTTGCCCTCTCACTACTCTGCTTAAGAAATTCTCCAGAAACCGAGCAGACCTGCACGATCATCATTCATTAAAATTTCATGTTTTTAGTTTCAGTTCTCTTGATCCATTCAGGTATCTGAATTGCTTAATTTTAGATATGAAACAGTATTCACTACAAAACGCAGAGTCAACACACTTCACCTGTCAGAATGCAGTCGAAAGATCCTTTTACAATAAATCACGTTTCCCAGTGTACATCGCTGGAGCTCGTGATTGACAGGTTTATGGTCAGAGAGGTTAGAAACACACAGATCATCCATAATGCATGACTTCTCAATAGAGCAGAACCAGGGCTTGTTTGGACTGCTCCACTCACGGATATGCGTGCAATCTGACACCAGTCTCAGTGGTAAAAGTGCACAAAGTATATCTGCTTTCAGAACTTACCGATGCATAGGGAAATACATAGCTTCCCTTATGGACACACACACACACACACACACCCACACACACTCACACACTCAAACTGTTAATTCTTAGTCTGTACTACCTCTGTGCCTAGGGAGCCCGTCTCCTTCCGGCTCCTGTATCCCTACTCACCCATGATTATCAGCTCTGTGTCCCAAGACACAAGACACAACATTGTAAAGTAATAGAATTTCAAATACACTCCTGGCCAAAAAAGAAATTGCTACAAAAAAATGTTGGACATTACCTGAAAATTTACAGTGGGTTACTTAGTTAACTTTAAGAAGCTAATAAAAATTAAATAAAATAAATTTTTTATTTCAGCATTTTGACTTGTAGGGCCCGATCTTACACCCTACACAAGGCATGCCCTGATGCTCAGTACTATCTTACACCCCACCAGAGGTCTTGCACATGCACTGCTAAAATAACTGCAAAACTTATGAATATATCTACGGCGATGGGTATTGTGGTCTCGAGGTGAGGTGTATTTCAGTACATTTTTGCGGTAAAAACACAGGTGCACCACACACTAACTAATACCCTGACAACAGTAAACAGTAAGCTAACCAATCCCATTCGTATTCGAAGGTGCAAAGCGTGCTCGGTACGAGTTTACGAGCTTGCTACGCACACATTTGCACATTTTGAGCAGTGCAAGGCATACTTTTTGCATCTTTGCGATACCAAACAAACACTGACACGCCCTAAATCAAGCTGCGTTGTGCACTTTTGATGGAAGACCTATAGATTGCTAAAATATGGCCCGTAGTTTAGAAGACTGTGGGTCCTATTTTAATAATCTATATTATAATCTACATTATATTGTGTCATACGTGCTCCAAACTCCTTAAGACTCAATCCCCCCATCACCAGGTTTGACTTTCTAAAGTTACTGTTTCATTACTCTTCGTGGTGGCACTAATCAAAAGAGTAGGGTGAGTGGTTGTGAAATTCTGTGAAACTGAACCCCAAAAATCCACAATTACTGGTATTTGCTTTTAAGGGGTGTTTTATCATCTTCACTAACACAGATGCTATGAGTTATTGTAGAGAATTGTCTTGCAATATATCATATATCGCAGAATCAGTTATCATCTTTATCAGGGGCAAGGTATCATGATAATATTGTATTGTGAGATGCCCACCAACAGCAATCACCACAGCACAAATGCTGAAAAACACATCAAATTTGATCTGGTAAAACCCTACATATACAAACCACATACAAACAGGACTTGAATCTGATTTGAGAGAGTCCGATTTCATGTGGCTTTTTGCCTTTTAAACCACAGATTTCTATAAATCTTAAATCAAATACGCCACAGAAAAAGAAAATCAGATCTAAGCTGCCTGTCAGAACAAATCAGAGCTGAGGAGTTTGTACTAACACGCTTAAGCTGCTGAAAATGTGCTGATTTAGTCACATCATGAACATTCATCTGAGCTCAGCAGAGTTACCAGAAATATACTGAGATAAATCCGTTTCACATTTACAAGCTTGTAGGTTGGTAGCTTTCACTTTTGTGGATTGTTTTCTTTAATGCTGAAGCTAAACTCTCTTTTGTCAGTTTGAAGTCATGGTTTTTGGATGCTTCAGAATTAAATAAAAAAGTTATGTCAATAGTCGTTATTGTGCAGCAATAACTTTTGGTTGTTGAATGTGTTTATGGGACATGAATGTGTTTAACACGTTGTTCTTTGTTTTGTTAACCTTTAATCCACCATCCTCCAAGCCTCATATTATAACTCAACATTCGCGCCTTTACAAACGGAGTGAACAGTCATGCGGAGAGGCAACACCTTGACATATCGCAGATGTAAAAACCATAAAGATTCGGTCATAGGTTGCCAAGTCTGTACAGAACCCTCAAGGGGGAAGGGACTCATGAGATCATACAGCAAAGAAGTTGTTGGGTTTATTATGAAACCAGCTGCAGTCATTGAATTTTGTACATCATTTAATATTGTATTGTATTGTGTATATATATATATATATATATATATATATATATATATATATATATATATATATATATATACACACACAAATATATTGCTATAATCTGGTCCAAATATTGTGTCTTGTCACGTGAGATGAGTATCTAATTACACCCCTAGTAAACAGGGTCTCGATGTTGCTGTTTCTATTGTTTGTGAGTGTACATATAATAGGTTAATAAATAGGAATAGATGTCCTCTATTTGTCATTGGTAATTTTCTCATGTTTTGTGTGTGTGTTTTTATCTCTGGCATGACCCAACCTGACCCCACCCTCAGTCATTAAAAGCACTACAAAAATAGCAGCACCTTGTTCCTGACATTGCAAATAAGTCTTATTGTAGATTTGTTATAAAATTAGCACACACCCTTTCTCACACTCAATACTGAAGCCCTGATTTGGCAACAAGCTGCTCTTTTAGATACACCCCCAATAATTAGGCCTAGAAGATAAAATAACAACACCTAGCTAACACCAAGCTAAATTTATCTTTTTACCCTCTTCATGCTCATACCAACCAGTCCGTCACAATATATAAATCCCCAGTAAACTGATACTGAATGAAGACTGGAATCAAGAATGACTGTGAAACTCCAAGCAGATCAGCACCTCACTGCAGAGCTTTTCTCTGAAGAGTGAAATATTCTGATGGGACCACTTATGCAGTACTACTGCTCCGACACTGCACACCACAGACTGAAGTGATTGTCTATGTTTGGATGTAGATCTGTGTGTGTGTGTGTTGTTTTTTAAAGGGGGGGTTGTGTGCAAGTGATGCAAGCATGTGTGTGAGTAAGGATGCATACAGGCTGAATGCACTGCAAAATCCTTAAATTTAGTTTTACACAGCAATAGTAACCCACTGAATTGAATGTATTTAACTGTGTTTAGGGGTAAACAGGGGTTCTGAAATCTGCTGCAGAGTTCAGAAATGTCCTGCAGAGTTCTACTGAGTTTGGCAGAGTTCTAAAATGCCCAGAAGTTTACATTCACTTTTGCAGAGTTCTGAAATCTGCTGCAGAGTTCTACTGTATTCTGCAGAGTTCTGAAATGTCATTTAGATTTAAATTCATTTTTACAGAGGGCTGAAATGTTCGGCAGATTTCTACTGAGTTCTACAGAGTTCTGAAAGGTCCTTCAGATATACTGAGTTCTGTAGAGTTCTAAAATGTCCTTCAGATTTAAATTCAATTTTTCAGAGTCCTGAAATGTCCTGTAGATTTCTACTGAGTTCTGAAATGCCCTGCAGATTTAAGTTTATTTTTGCAGAGTTCTGAATTGTCCTGTAGAGTTCTAAAATGCCCCGTAGAGTTCTACTGAGTTATGAAATGCCCTGCAGATTTAAGCTCATTTTTGCAGAGTTCTGCAACATTCTGCAGAGTTCTAGGGAGTTCTGAATTGTTCTGCAGAGTTCTACTGAGCTCTGAGTTCTGAAGTGCTCTGCAGAGTTCTGTAGACTTCTGCATTGTTCTTCAGGTGTTCAGGAGTTATGTAGGTTTCCACAATGTTCTGCATGGTTGGGCGTTCGGTTTATGTTACCTCTAGTAAAACGGCGCGAGCTTTACACTCACAGCGCTGCAAAAGCACTTTTTTTTTCTTCTGTGGAAGGGAACTGTCTGCTTCCCATAATCTACACACTGCACAGAGACAGTGCACAGACTTCTAAAACACATGAAAACACGAGCGGGCAGCCCGCAGTGTGATCTTACCATGGTGAGGGGAGAGCGTGTGCACCGGGTGCTCCTCCAAGCTGCTTAGGGTCCATGCAGGAGTTCCACTGTGAGAATAAACGCGCTCGCGCTGCCTCTTCATCGCCACATCATCTTCATTCCTCGTGCATGAATCAACAGCGGTGCCCCTCACTGCTCATCCATTCACTACAGCCTAGCATATCTCTTGTGTTCTCTCTCTCTCTCTCTCTCTCTCTCTCTCTCTCTCTCTCTCTCTCTCTCTCTCTCTCTCTCTCTCTCTCTCTCTCAGCCCTACAACTTCAGCTCCAACTTAGAATGTTTAAAAGCTGCCATAGGTTCACGCTCTCTCTCTCTCTCTCTCTCTCTCTCTCTCTCTCTCTCTCTTGCACTCTCTCTCACTTTACCTTTCTCTGTTTCTTTCTCCTTTCCTCCCTCCCTCTTATTTTACCTCTCTCTCTCTCTCTCTCTCTCTCTCTCTCTCTCTCTCTCTCTCTTCTGCACCTTCAGCTCCAACTTGGAATGTTTGAAAGCTTCCACAAGTTCACGTTCTCTCTCTGTCTCTCTCTCTCTCTTTCTGGAATGTGCTGAGGCAGGAGGAGAAGAGGAGAAGGTCTGGACGCCATAAGGGAGAGAGGGAGAGAAAGTCTGAATGTGCAAAGGGAGCAGAGCTGGGCTAAAAGTGATTGCATTGTAGTGTACTGGTTTGTAGAAACTAAAGTACACACACACACACACACACACACACACACACACACACACACACACACACACACACACACAATAGTAACTAGTGAGTAAATGCTTGCTAACACACAGACACAAATACACAGATGCAGTTGAAGAGGATCCTTGGTTTAAACCTTCTCTATTCTTCTTCTTTTAACCCCCACTATATCTACCTACCACTCATGCCTCACTATAATTATAATCCACAGTGTATGACACTGCTTCCCTCTACTGGCAGACTTGTGCATTTACGTTAGTGTTAGAACCATAGAGACCAGGGTACCGGGATGTCCAATCATATCTGCAAAGAGCTGGTGTGGCTATAGGTTTTCATTCTAAACATTTAATTCTAAGCATTTCACTTGTTTATTTAGTTGGAGTGACTCTTGTAAAATGTGCTTATTCTCAGGCATCTCTCAGCCAGTCTATGTAAGTGTTCTATAATCCTGGCCCTGGTGTCTCCCCTGCCCTGCAAATGTATGCATTTTTTCTTCTAATCAGCTTATTAACAAGTGTGTGCATTAAAGCAGGTCATCTGCTAAAATGTGCTAAGCAGAGTGTGTGTGTAAGAAGATTTGATATTAGCAGTGGTTGGAGCAGTATGGGTTGGAGAAGTGGCTTTGCAAATAAAAGGTCAACCATTTGACCCCTGAACCATCAGGACACGGCTAATATGACCTGGAGCATGGCATCTAACCTCCAAATTCTCTCAGGCACTGCGTATCACTGCTCTCTCTCCCCTAGTGTGTATGTGTTTGAAGAGGATAAATATGAAGGACACTTTTTATGTGTGTATCCCAAATGGTGATTGGGTGGTTCTTCGTCTTCTTCCTGAAATGATAAAACGTGATACGATCTGGAAATTGTGTTGTTTATTAACATTCATTACATTTACTGAGAATACAGTTGCACATATCATTTAAACAAAAGAGTGTTGCAAACAGTGACATGCAGTCAGACCCGTCTAGATCACATAATGCACACAAGTATAAAAAACAGACATAAAAAAACAGAAAGAAAATGTTGAAGGCCTTACTTGTGTTATCAGCATTAAAGCCCATCTGTCCAAAAATAATTCAATTATGGCCTGAAGAAACAAATACCATTTTATTTCTTCTTATATTCCACTTGCTTGCAAATGTTTTCATATAAAGGACCTGCGTACAGCCAGCTTTTAGCAAAATAAATGTACAAACTAAGTTTTTAAAAGGTTTGAACAGTTTAAACAGAATATAAAATTATAAATCACAAGCACTGATAAAAAAGGTCATTAGCATTGAGAACTAGACATCACATTACAGTGCCTTAAGGAGAAATAACTCGTTTTGACAAAATTAGTTGCAGCAATATATAAACATGAACCAAGACATTTGGTGAATTAAGAAGAAGTCCAGATGATATAAAAGAACACTATGAGCTACTTTGTCATGTGACTGTTGACTGTCATATAGTGTAATATATAGAAGCATGTCTATATAAGACTTCTGATCTGAACTGTTCTAACTCACCTGACACCAAAATAATACAATCTAGAGACAAAACAGGTCTTTCTTCTGTCCTTTTTAGCAGTGTTGGACTGTCTAACTTTATTAGTTCTGCATTCCAAAAATAAAAAAACAACACATCCCTCATTCACCTGCAATTATATATCAAAGGCTACATGTGCTATTGTGCAGTGGATCTCCGTGACCGAGACACTCGCACTACAGGCAGTGGAGACTTGTGGAGTTCCCTGATTAAAGCTCAGGTCAGGAACTGCTGAAGCAGCAGAACAGAGAGCTGCAATGGGTAAACATACAGAATCGTACATTACAGTACGTGTGTATACATGTCTGCTCTTCTGTTGCTGTTGCTTGAAGGCTGTGGGAGCTGTGTTCCTGAGCAGAGCTCGCAGGGGCATCAGAAACAGAAGCGCACCAGTGTGATGATGAGGAACATGAGGGTGATGATGGTCAGAGCGGAGAACACGAAGAGCAGGCCAGCGAATGCGCTGTTTGGTATGGGCAGCTTCAGGAGCTTTGCCTCTGCTGGAATCATGTTAGACTGGGCCAGCATGTAGCCCAGAGACCAGGCTATACTCGTCTGATTCACCTGTGAAACATTAAAAAAACATTACTACTAGTATGAACTGATGGTTACTAGCAGCAAATGCATAAATCTAATCCAAATGTGAGGTGTGTTCTTGTGGTGGGGCAGTAGAGTGTGTTGAGCAGTTTAGAGGGAGTCTACATTTAGAGGCTTGTCTTAAATAAAGGGCTTAATTAAAAATTCATACTGGATCTGTATCAGGTAAAGCATTATGTATTAGATTAAAGCTAATGTTGGCTATGCTTAAGGTAAAATCAAGCAAGCTACGCTGCATGGATAATGTAGTGTAGGAAAATCAGTGCATTAATTGTTTCTGAAATCAAGGTTATTCAAAACTGTTTCTATTAGACTTTGGATAATTGCTGTAAGGATTTATTTAATTTGACAACAAGGGTGTTAGTGAGGTCAGTGTGTGTTGGATAATCACCACCACATCTTTGATGGTTCTTATCTTATTGTTACTGATGGAAAAAACATATTTTCTTTAAAATGACTTTGCAGGATGAGTAAAAACCTTCTTAATTTTCAAGAGAGGTCAAAGTATAAAAGATCCTAGATAATTTTGGAGCATTTCTATTGGTCGGTTCATCATGCAGTTTTGACACAATGTAAAGTGCAAGATTAAATGTCAAAAAGTGAAAATTAACAAAAGTTTTTTTTGGTGTGTGAAAGCAATGGTATGTTTGTCTTTTTGTCTTTGAAAGGGACATAGTACAAATAAGATGATGTAGCTAGTAGGGGTGTGCCATATCGTATCATACGCAATAATATCACCAACTTTTTGAGTATCGTGAATGATATTATACCCTGAAATATCGTGCCATATCACCCACCCCTAATTATTATCAGGGTACGACTTTTTTGCTGTTTTTAGCAAAAGAATAATTCACACTATTCTCATTTCCCATTATATATCAACTAGAGGCAGAGTATATATGTCCAGTATAATTTTTTTTATTTTTATCCTGCATATATGGAGATATATGGAGTGCATTACTAGTATCATGACATTCTGGATCATTGACTTCTGTTACAAATCTGATAAAATTCTTGTATTTTTTTAATATCTCAGTTAGGGGTGTGCCATATCATATCATATATGCAATAATAAAATTTTATTTCTATTTTGTTGCAGTGTATTTGTGAAATACGTTTTTTAAATTCAGTGTTTTGTCGTATTGCCAAGAGTATCGTTATTGTGAAAATACTTATTTTAGGGTCATATCACCCACCCCTAGTAGCTAGCTAACTTAAATGTGTTTATTTGTAGTTGTGAGAAACTTTACACCTTTAAAGCATAGCTTAGAATGAAAGAACTCGCTCAACTGCTCTCACTCTCTGACTAGGCCTGTGTGTTTGTGTCTTGGGTTAGTGGCTTTGTAAGGAAGGCTTGGAGTGTGTTTTAACAATTAGCTTAGAATTATAATAATTTCAAGCATTTCAAAAAAGTTTATTTAAATATCATTTGTATCCAGTACATTACCTCTTTCTGAAAATTGAGTTTTTCCCAGTTGTCGTCATTGAACTTGTACCCATCTGCGAGGATCGTGTGGACGTAGTTTGCAGAGTAACAGTAAGATTTCAAGTGTTTCTCTGTTATTTCGTAGTTTTTCTTGAGCTACAAACAGAATAAAAAAGCATAAAATGGAGATATATGACTCAGCCTGGATCTTCATAAGGTTGAGAGAGGCACTCACCGTCGCCCAGGGCTTTGAACAGAAAGACAACATGGCAGTGTTGAACTGCTTCAGAGTGTTGGAGCCCTTCACATCCAGAGCCCATGCGGTGTAGTAGAATCCTGCGTAAGCCTTAACAGAAATAAAAAAATACATTTAGACCTTAAGGTCATATTTAAATATCATATTTAAAATATCATATATAAAACAAAGAGAGTAAATATGCAACAATCTATGTATCCCAGAGCCATATCTTACTAAGGAAGTAATCCACATGTTTTTCGACATTTTGTAGAAGTTGGCATAGATCGGAACATTGATTTACTTCACTGCCAGGTGTGCTAGCTATAATTTATCTTATGATAAGAGTTATACGAGTTATGATAAGTATCAAAGTGCATTTAAGATTATAGCTCGCCTGGGACTATTTTACTGCACCGCAGACATGTGAATAATGCAGACTGTGATCCATTTCTCTACAGTACAATATAGTTAGTAGCCAGGCAAAGGAATACAGCTACTGTAAGTGAAGCTAGTCCACATAGAACACCATCTATCAAGCTATTAGAGAGACAGTGGATAAAGCACCAGGTTATTGATGACCAGGATCTGGGTTCCATACCCAAGTACACCAAGCTTTTATGATTGGCTCCTAGGGGGGGCAGCGATTGGCATGTGTGCACTCTCTGTATCATGAGTATCTGTATACAGTTTGTGTGTGTTTACTCACTAGTGTGTATATGAGTGTTCAGTGCGTGAATGCGTGAACTGCGTGAAGTCACACAGTACAAAAATCACACAATAAGCTAAATGTAAATTTGTAAAGGGGTTTCTAAGGGTTTTGTTGTTCAAGAGCATTTTCAATCTGGATCAAAATTGAGGAGGTATTTATTTGTATTGTAGCAACTTGACATCACATAATAACACAAAATAATATGAAACAGATCAAATCCACATTTTTAAAACTCTCAATGCTGGAGAAAGTATCACCTAAAGCTCATTACTGAACTAAATTATACAGTTAGAGATCAATATTCATTGAATCAGAGTATTTAGAGTAGAAAGTGGGTCGCTCTATACATAAGCAACACTATTAACTTATACATTCAGTTCTTTGGAAGGGAAATTACAGAGCCAAATATATATATATATATATATATATATATATATATATATATATATATATATATATATATATATATATATATATATATATATATATACAGTCTAAGACTATACAGTATGGCCACTTTATACAAAATATTCCCAACTATTAAATTGTTATTCTTGGTCATCATCCCAGATTGACATGATAATTATACTGTTATATGATATGATACGGTACAATACGAGGACAGTTTATTAATTACTCAGGGGAATTTACAGGGTTACAGCAACTTTCATACAGATATACACAAGTACACTATGAAGTAAGAAAATACGAGTAAAAAATAATATAAAATTAAATAAGAAATATTAAATTCGAGAAAAGAATCCTGTACAGGTTCAACCCGACCCTCCCCATAAACTGTCATTATGAGACTGGGCCCGAATTAAACCCCAAAAAGAAGCATGGGCCTATTATTTAAGAAAACTGTTTATTCAAAATGGAACTCCATTGTAATGTGGACGAGTGGAATTGCTGACATGCAACTTTTTATGATTACATGTGTGATTTGTTACTTCGCTATATTGTGATTATCTCACCATAGCTTAATAAAAAAATAGCATTAAAAATGTAGGCCTACATCACAGACCATTTTTTTGAGCCCGACCTAACAGGGAGAGTTTGGGTCGGGCATTGGCTTGTACTCGGGCAGAAAATTTAAACTTTAACACAAATATACAGTGTTGTTGTGTTGTATTACAATAGTTTAATATGTAGAAATACCTACCATGAATTCTCCAGAGACTGGGGGTTGGTAAACTCCTTCAAAAGAGCAGTTCTCCTTCCCCTGGCAGGACTTAAAGTCAAAAATTCTCTTGACCAGGTCTTTGCACCTAACTGGGTCACTCCCACCAAAGAAAGTGATGTTTTTGGCTGGGCTGTAGGAAGCCGGTG
The DNA here is from genome assembly GCF_023375975.1 of Astyanax mexicanus. Lineage (NCBI taxonomy): Eukaryota > Metazoa > Chordata > Actinopteri > Characiformes > Acestrorhamphidae > Astyanax > Astyanax mexicanus. The sequence goes on along the minus strand of NC_064413.1, from coordinate 37,664,556 downwards.
TCGACTTCTTCGTACACTCACTGTCGAAGATTTCACTAGCAGCCATGGTGATGCTGTAATCAGCAGGGTAGCACGGGTGGTTTACGCGCGACCAGTCAGTGGAGCTCTGCGACATTAAAAAAAGATGATTAGGGTGGAGTGTCCTCTATATAAGTTTAATTATTCTACCCAGAGAATGCTTAATAATATATTTAGAAACATGGACTGTATCTGGACACATTATCTGAATGTATGCTGTATTTCACAGTTAAATGATCTAAAAGGAAAAAAGTAATGAACTGTAATATAATTTGGTCTGCCACTTCTCAACAACACATTACTGATGACAGGCAGAGTAGTCTGAGGAAGTACTGATGTAGTCAGGATAAGCTCAATCATCAGTCTTAAATGGACTGCTTAAATGGACCATGTATGAACATTAATGGATTTGTGAGAGAAATGATTTACAGGGATTTAGCATTTTTGCTATGCTCCAGTCTGCTTTGTACAATTAGCACGGGTATCAAAACAAGACAAATGGATTGATCAATACAGTAATGCACTTTTAACAGGCCTGAGATTGAATAACGAATAGAGAGAGCATCACGTTCAATTTCACCCCTGGAGACCAAGACTTTTCAAGTTTTGAAATATAGCCTACCAAAATAGGAGACCTTTCCCATCAAGTGTGATATTCTAAATCTGAAGGGTTTTGTTGCATTCAGGAATTGAAATGAGTTGCTTCTGTTCATGCATAATATTGTGCCTAAGAGAAAGTACTTTTTTTAAATAGTGTTAATTAATATTGACCATAAAACAATTTGTATACCTAAAGGAATTGCTTTGCAGATTTGTTGTGGGTTTGTTTTAACCCTTGTGTGGTGTTCATATTTTTGTTACTCGTTTACTTTGTTACTTGTATTTAATTCAGAAAAAATAAGCAATTTTACATTAAAATGCTTTACACATGCTTGCTTCACCTAAATTGCAAGCAATATAAACAGCTTACATGGTTAATATTTGCCCTTTACCTTTCTTATGTTACATTTCTTTCAAAAAGTGCTACACTTTTTTTATTAGTTTTTTAATAAAATGTAAAAGAAAATGAATTAAACTCAAGATATGAGTAGAAAATTTGTTTAGTTTCAAATTTACAAATGAAGCAATGTTTATTAGCCCTTGGCCAAACATACTGTATGTAATATAAATTTGTGTGTGTGTGTGTGGGGGGGGGGAGGGGGTGTACAGTGTATGTTTATCGAAAATGTGTTTTGATATATGTTTTTCACAAAAAATGAGCCAATGCCAATGAGTTTGAGTTAGAAAAAATATTTTTTTAGTATCATTTGATGAAAAATGAGAACGGGTCCCACAGACCCGAACACAAGGGGTAACAACATTTTTTGTAGTCTAGAGAACAGGACATCTGAAGCTAATGATGTAGTGTAGATTATGTCTAAATATTTGTAGACACTCCTTTTAATTAGGAGATTTAGCTACTTTACGTTGCACCCCCTCCTGACAAAGGTGTACAATTGCACACATAGCTTGTTTAGTCCCTGTAGAGAATTAATGATTAAAGATCATTAAGATAAAATACTATGTGGAGCAGATAGACATGTATGTTATTGGTACAATTCCTAACGCCGGCCATTGGCTAGAGGGTATTAATTACCCAGCATTGAGCTGTGGAGCAGTGGAACTGTGTTCTCTGGAATGATGGTGCTTCTTCCAGTGCTTAGGATTCAGAGTCTGGGAGTTGGGAATAAGTTGGGATGGTAATGATGCACCATCCTGACTACATGTCCAAAAGTATACTTTATTTAATAGTAAATTTAGATACATTCAAATGAATAGTCCACTGTAATATTTAGTTTCTAACTTTTCTCAAACTTCAAATGTAATGAGTTAACTAGGATGTTTTTTAACAATATGCTATGTACAAATGAATTGGTTTTACCATTTATCCATAATGCATTAAACTTATAAAATAAAATGTACACATTTCACTCATTTAACAAAGACGAACACTATATTAACATAACTAACTTTCTAATCCAACAGCTAACAGTGTCAGTCTTGTGACTACCATGATAGGCCAGTCTATGTGTTTGATATAAAGCCCCTAGCAGTATCACTACTGCCCACTTGTTGAAAACCACTGCTCTATATTAACGGAGCTCCATCTAATATAACTGAAATAAGCTGTTTGTGATCCATAATTAAACATTTAATATCAGTACCTGACCTTACTACTGTAGATAACTGTTACTACAGATTAAGGGGGGGCAATCTCCCTACTGAAATGTATTAATCGAGTTGTTTTTCTTAACAGACGTTATGTCTAGTATAAATTTTTTGAATGAAAATTCTACGTTAAAAAGTAAAATTATTCTAGAACTGTTTAAAACAGAACAGTTCTGTTACTTTTTACTGTTTTTACTGTTTTTGTGCATTTATTAACATGGTATAAAGTGTTATAGCATTCTAAAACAAACACACTTAGTGTGACAGTACATTTCTCTCTTTAAAATAAACTTAAATTGCAAGCAGGTGGATGGATCAGCAAGCCCTACCTTTACAAGTTCTGCCAGTACTTTTTTCTCTGCCTCATTTTTGCCGTAGCACAGGAAGCTGTGTGTATAGACATTGTATTCGTAACCGTAGAGTGACACCCTGATAAGATCCTCTCCTGTGGCATCATCAGGGGCTGTAAAGGCGATTTGAGTAGATGCTCCACCCAGATCCAGTGACCCTACTGTCTTGGCTCCATGAGGATGAACCCAAGCGTTCCACATGTTTTTCTGTGAAGTAGATTAAAATGAATCAATCTAAGATCTGTATACCTATAAACTTACTAGCCAAGACAGATAGAAATAACTTGATAAAGGCCTAACATGTTTAGTAATAAACAATAACAATAAACAGCCACTAATTCTGACCTCCAGGAAGTTTCCCATCAGGTAGTTGACCGTGATCCACCCATACAGACCCTCTTCCTGACCTGATATGATGGAAGCATTTTGGAAATTGAAGGGTAAAGAACGCAGATACTTCTGTATGTCCTGCAGGATAGTGTTAGATGCCTCTTCGTTTTTTATACTGCATAGAAAAACACAGTCTTAATCCATTTGATCACAAAACATTAAGGAGATTTAACATTTTTAAACAGTCTAATTTGTAATAAAATGTTCATAATATGCCTTTGATTTAAGGCTAATAAGCATTTACAAAAACATTTTAGCATCTTAATGATTATTCAAAAAATGAATTGTTATTAATTAAATGTTTGTTGCATGTTAAAATTGTGTAATTACCTTATTATGATATTTTTTAATTATTAACATATCAGTAGAATAAAATTATTTTAGAATGACAATCATATAATTTATCACATTAAATTCTGGAACAATATATTGTCCATAATATATATATATATAAAAATAATAAATTATTGTGACAGGCCTGGTGTATACTATATTAAAACATGAAAAGAAAAGGCATGTTTACACAGTTCTCAACAAGCTGCTTAGTATCAAACAGTAATTAAATAATAATAATAATAAGAAGAAAAATATAATATATAAAAAAAATAAAAATAAAAATAAATAATAAGAAGAAGGCTTACTGAAGTAATCTCATTCCAGCAGTTGCCCCCAGAAAGATGGGTGTTGAGGAGTGCTGGCTTGGGGGGACATGCTTTGTTATGTCATCCATGCATGTTTTAAGATATTTCCAGGAATCATCATTCATTTCTGAGATACCAGGACCTGCAGATCATTAAAATTCTTATGTTATCTGAAGCGATTTCTCATATTTTATAAATGATTAGACAACCTAACAGCCAACATTCCATAATTATCCATATAATCTAATGTATGTATTTGTTTAGAGTAATCTAGGATTTTTAAGAGTATGTTCAGAGGAGGCTTGTTTAAGAGTAGGCTCTGTTATGAGGAAAAATTGGCTTGAAATTTCCTTCATAATGCTTAAAAGGCAGCTATGGACCAATTTCTATTTAAATTAGCGTGAATTCAAATAGAATGTAAATTTTCCTGTATGCACAACTGTGCTTTTCTAATCCACAACTTTATTTTAATTCAATAAATTACTTAAATACTGTTTGTATGTGGGTAAAAAACACACTGGTAGGATTAATTGTTTTCTGGATAATGTGAATTTATTTATTTTTTGTTTGATTAACTAAAACAACATGGTTTATTTCAGTAGTGTAATGATTAAAACAAGAAAAAATAAATCAGTGTGATTTAATTGATTTACTTCTATCAGTGCCATAAAGAACCATTTTTGCTTCATTAAAAACATTAAAAAAAGATATATGGAGTGTTTTAAAGGATAAAAAGAATGGAACAAAAGTGCTTCCTCTATAGTTTTACGCAAAACCTTTTTATCAACTTGTTTCTTAAGACAGACAAAACTGAAGACAACTTCAATATTATCTCATTAGGTAAATAGAATTGACAGACAGGTCCGTCTCTGGTCATTAGTTGAACAGTTGGCATTTAATTTTAAGACACTGTAGTATTGTTTGATTGATATCCTCCTCTTGGAAATCCCCCTAGACCAGTTTTTAAAGTTTTACTTCAGGGATGGGCAGAAATCCACAGATCAGCATGTTCTGCCACTCCCTTACTTTTCCCTATGTCTCTCTCTCTGTGTTACGCCTGTGTGTGTTATAGACAAATGACTGTTAGTTCCTCCATTGATTCCATACCTTTAACCAAACACTTTGTGGTCTGACTGACGACCCCAGTGTTATTCTCCTTCTCTGCTGGCCACTGATAGAGATACACAGTCGTTCTGGAGGATCCAGCATCCAGCACAATGCCATACTGTACAGAGAGAGGGGAGGCTCTAGCAGACACTTACAAGAAGACAAAAATCCATTAATTTCAGCAATTACAGCTGGGACAATTTGTCACGGTAGGAGCCTGTGCTTTGTGGGGACTCATGAAGAGACATGTCATATTGCCTGAAGTCCTGCATCATCTCTGACATGAAAAGAGTGGTAAACATAGCCTCTTACTCCATTATGTTCTCATCCTGGACAAAATGTTCCTTTATAACAAGTACTTAATCTACAATAAAACCCACAGACAGTTTTAAATTACTCCAACATTTAATTGTTTAATTGTTGTTCGAGAATTCACATGATGAACTTTTGAATAATAGCAGCATGAATAATACATTAACCAGATAATAAGAAATTAATGGAAGATGTTTATTATTGTTCATTATTGATCTTCTGAAACTCTCATTTCATTTGTGCATTCAATAGTCAGGAATTTAAAAAGGGGATTCCACCAAAGAAATACATGTTTTGCTTCAGCATTCAATGGTTAGAATGTAAAAAAAAAGCCATTACGATAACAGGTCAGAATTGCTCAAAGTGTGAATGACAGTTTAAACTAAATATAATAACAGAAACAGCTGATGCCCGTGGTTTAATTTATCAGTACTTTACCAAAATTATCAACATTGCATAGCAAACTCAGAAGATATGTACACTGGGACAAGACTAGTATCATGTCTCCTGATGATTCTGTCACGTCCACTGCAGGATATGCATGTGCAGCTCTTGCATTGTATGTTAATGTGATTTCTGTGTCGCTCGTCTCTTTGCAAGGACAAATTTAACCAGACACTGCTGGCAACATCTTTACCTCCCACTGTGCTCTCTATTGTGGGTGGTAAAGTCTTTTATAATGTATTTCTGGTTCACACATGACACTGTGGTATGATAAATGCCCACACAAATGTATTTGTCATATATGTTACGGAAATAGGTCTCCTGCCAAGTAGGCCTCCCACTACGTGACCCTGATCAGAATTCACTGATAATTCACATCACCTTGCTGTGAGCATTCTGGCTGAGCACATGTTCAGTCTCACTCACAAGATAACACCTCATAGCTTATACTAGTGTGGACATTCCCAAGCTTCCCACTGAGGAAACATTTTGCCCTTACAATTTACATACTGCTGTCCCATGACTTGTCAGCATGTCAGACAATGTAAATTTACTGATTGCATAAACACAAAATATAAAAAAATGAGTCCATTTGCAATACAATATAAGGATTACAACATGAGCAATTTCAACTCAGACCTCTCTGAGTGACTAAGTCTCTCAATTATTGCATTATTTGGAATATTTTCTAATCCCACTGTAAGACTGTAATAATGTTTAATTTTGCAACAGCTTTCTTACAGCTTCTCAAAAGTTATGCAGAAAAAAAAAACATAATTCTCTTTGGTCATCACTACTGTTTGCACTCTTGCCCTGACTTATGACACATAGGTATAATAACAGGGAATACAGTGTTTGTAATCTTGAGTAAGTGTAGCTGTCAGAACTGGCTTTGTCCACTCAGCATTTGTAAGTTGTGTCTTGTCTCATTCAAGTAAACCTGGCTTGAGTGGACCTCTATAATTTCATGTTTTCATGCAATTAACCTCCGATTGTTTGGGTGTAATTTTATTATGTCACCCTGACGCATCCTGTCCAGTCTGTCTAAGTGGGATCATATTTTGGCATTCTATGGAACGTAAGACCCGTGAGCCAGACACCCTTATCCAGAGCAGCTCACAAAAGTTCATTATTCATTGTTTACTTCAGCTAGTTTGTAGAGACTACATTCAGAAAGATGCATCAAGCTTTAATAATGTTTAAACATCTAGGGGAAAGTTTTAGTTAGGGAACTCTTCCAAAAGATGATTCTTCACTCAGCATTTGAAGACCGCGAGAGACACTGCTGTTCTCACGCCCAGTAGACGTTCCAGGTGTTCCACCACCTTGGTTCGAGGACAGAGAAGAGTCAGGATGTCTTCCATGGAACTTAAATGATGGTGGGTCAAGTCGAGCCATACTGGAAAATCAAAGAGCTCTTGGTCCCAATCTGGCTTTGACAATTTCCATCAATTATGAAGGAGCTGGTTAGTTTTTGGTCAGGTATTTGAATCTGATGTGGACGGCGACAGGAAGCCAGCGTATGGAACACAGGAAATATTTATCATTGTGCAAATCAAGCAGTCATAAAAGAAGACTGCACATGCTCCCATTCTGCATTTTGCTCTGCTGTCTGTCTGCATTATGTAATTGAAACCATGATAACACAATATTTATACTATTATTTTCATTGTTTGAGTAATACATTTTAAAGGGGGTGCTTAAAGAACATTTCAACTTCTACTCAAGTCCCTTTTTAGATATGTCTGCATAAAACACAATTACTAGAGTCAAACAGTGTTGAACAGACATAGTAATAGTCATAGTAAATACAGACATGTATAAAGATCTAAAGACCCGAACTTGACAAAAAGTGCAAGTGCTATATGTGATGGAGATCCAAGTTGGTTTGTAGAAAAGGCGCAGTTTCAAAACCCTGATGCTGACCTACAAAGCCACAAACAGACCTGCTCCTTCATACTTGATGGCCAGTTAGTTAAAGCCAGATAGGTACCAAGAGCTCTTTGAGCTTTCAGTATGGCCGTAGTGTCTGAATGGTAAATGAGAGCCAGAGTTTATTATTTGTATATAGGCTGATTCAGAACATATCAGCACAAATCATCTTCAATCTTCTGAAAAGCCACCGTTTATCATTTTACACTAGGGCCACACTCACTCCCATGTTCCACAACAGCTGACTCAGACTCACAGTCCACTGTAGCTCATGAGAGCAGTGAATCTACCTATTTCAGGCTGACCTGAGCAACGACACAACAATATAAATGGTCTTACCTTAAGTCCTGGAGAAAGATAGGTCTTCTTTTGTGTCTGGACTGTGGCTATTGCTATAATAACTGCTATACTGGCCAGGAGAAAGAAAGCAGCCAAGGCTGTTGCCAGTTTAGTTGACATTATCTGTAAAGAGCATTTAAAAAAAACACTGAATTAATTACTTAGGCTTATAATTTTATATGTGCATGTAAGGTGTTTAAATAGACAAAGCAGAATGTGCCAAGGATCTTTACAGTGTACCTACATGCAACATGATAAACTGCTACACTTACCATGCTCTTAGTAAGCTGTTACAGTTGAATGAAAAAGTAAGTGAACCCTTGAGAACTCTTGAGTATGTCTGCATGGATTACTCATAAAATGTGGTCTGATTATCATCACATGTCACAATTATAGACAAACACAATCTGACAGCTTTAGGAAAGGTTTAGAAGATATGTTATACAGTCACGTAAAGCTATAAAAGCCTACTAAAACAAAGCCATAGCCCTGTCAATTCCTCAAATGCAAATGATTCAGAAGAATCTTTCAAAAGGACAAACCCAGAAAAAACAGCAAAACATTTAGAGACCCTAAAAAGTACAAACAGCTCTACTTATACATTCACTGCTGTCCAAAAAACGTTATAAATGTTCTGCTGAGAGAAAAGACCTTTAACTTTTTAACACAAATGCACAACTTTGTTATTTAGGGAACACCAACACCAACACTGAACACCAACACGTCATTCCAAACATTCCAAGCATGGTGGAGGGAGCATCACAGACCACATTTTATTAGTAATTAATGCAAAAAAATCAGGAAATTTCAAATATTCACTTGCAGCTTCTACTTTTTATAATTTGTAATAAAATGGCTCGAGCAATTTTATCAATATAGATACTGCCATATCAAAAGTTTTGACACCCTTTTGCAAAGATCATGCCTTTCTAAGAAAACAATCTAAGAAAAAGGTAACAAAGCATGTAAAGTAATACAGGTTTTATATGCCATCGTTTAGTGCAGAATAGGACAGCTCAGCAGTCTTTACTGAATGTCTTATTTTAATCACAGTATATTGAATTAAGCAAAAAAAACAGTATCCATGCATTAAAATGGGAAAAAGCAAGTCGATTAAATGTGCAGTTTGATGGGCATTGGCCAAACATTTGCATACAAATGTAACATTCATTTGAAAAAAAAAACAACAACACATTTTGGTATGATTTTCGTTTTTCTAACTAAAGTAAAATGGTCATTAAGCTTATTCCACTGAAACTTAATATCAAGATCATTGCATTTGTTAAAGCCACTTTCTGTAGTGCAGGTAAGGGTGAGGAAAAAGGCCAGGGAAGGATTTTAAAGGCTTTAGACAACTGAGACATGGATTAAAAGAAGGAGTAAGAGAAACAGATTGCAGTGCTTTAGAATAGGGTATGCAGCAGGTGCCAAAACAGTAACATGAGTCTGTCAAGACCTGCAGTGCTGCTGCCTTTTTCAAGTTCAGAATAGGTTTCAGGTTCAGATAAATGAAAAGTAACATATTCAGAATCTAATTTGAATACATGTATAAATATGAATTTATTTACACAGCCCACTGGAAAACTCTGCATATAATTCACACACTGCTCTGTTACTGGTTGGCAGTTTGATGTAATGAATAATTATTGTGTTAATATTTGCTTTAATTTGAATGACAGCGCCAGTGCTGATTTTATTAAATAAATTACTATCATTATTATTACAGAAGTATATTGTAGTAATAAGGCAATAATAATGCATGTCATATGCTTTTTGGCTTATTTAGCAAAATGGAACCGTATTAGATTTTACTTTATTAATACAAATATACTTCACCACTTCAACCAAACACACCATACTAAAATCTAACATAGACTAATAAATATGTTCTGTTAACAATGCATCACATCTCAATGGCAATTTCTATTAAGATATCTACTAAATTTGGACTGTAAAGTTTGTAGTTGTGCAATTTTCAGTTAATAAGGCATGGATAGATGTTGTGAGACCTATTTTAGGGGGCTAAAGTCAGGAAAAAAGAGGCGGGAAAGTCAAATGAAGGTCTTAATATAGTGGATATTGATTTGTTAAAATAGATAAGTTTGAATTAAAAATAAAGTAATAGACATTGTTCTTTTTCTGGTGTTAAACGCAGAAACATTTCATCTAGGTGTCGTCTGAATAAAAATGAGTGCAACACATTCTGATCTATACTCTCAGTATTTGAGTAGCGTATTTATGAGCTGCTGCTGCAAGTAACATTGTTTATATCCTTGCCTGATCTGTTTGTTAGTGAATGACTAGTAGTCAGGTCATTGTATTTGTACCTTATAAAACGTGCAGTGATTGGAGAAGTAATTTTGTTTTTAATTTAATAGAAAAATCAGAATTAAAAGAAAATACACTTTAATTTTTAGTTTTAGGCTTGTTCCTAGACCCCCCTAATCAAAGCTTAGCCTTCTTATTTACAAATCTCTCTAGGAAAACAGGCAATAACTTGCCAAAGTTAACAGTGATGCTAATCTTATCAGATGTGTGTTATTCAAAAGAGGTTATCAGTTCGATCAGTAACGGAATCACATAGTTTTACAGCTATACAAGCTTTAGCAGGAACTGCAGTGTTTGCAAAGAAGCTCTTCATTGTGTTCCTAATTACTCTGTTTGCTATAAGATAATCTCTGTGCTTATTTTACACTTGTGTGGTTGTGTTTTAGTAGGTTTTACAGATTTTAGTAGGAATGCAGATGCTGATGCTGAAGATGAATGTGTATTCTCAGTACTGGTATTCCGTTCCATCCCATCCTGCTCATCTTATTCTACAGCCCAGTGGACCGTCTGCGGTTATTGAACTGACAGCTCAAAAGCGGCACAATCCAATGCCAGGAAGGCCTCACTCTTTATAATTGTGCTCAAGATCATCTCAGATAACAAGTTCATAATGACTGCTGTAAATTAACATTGTCAATATATGCCAGCACAAACTTTCCACATGCTTTTATTATTTCATCTGAGCTGTAGTGAACTGTAATCACTGCATAATATTCTCGGATGGCCTTGTTCTCAGACTTATAATTATAATAGTTATAACATGAAAACAATGCAAAAGAATATCAAATCCAGTCATCTGTTAATACCAGAATATATATATATATATATATAATGCCAGATATTAGTAGTAGTTTTAGTATCTTTGTTGTGGAACTGATGGGTTGTAAAGTGTTCATTTAGTAAAGTGACTATTAGACATCAGACTAATGCAAACATTAATCCATGTTACTGTATCTGCAGTAAAGTTAAGCTGGCCAATCACATGCCTTACTTCTCAAACCCATCGTGTCACAGACAAACTGACAAACTGAAAATACCAAATGTCCAATTAACTGCTTGCCAGTGCATGTTCCATCCACCCTTTTAAACGGTGGAAATGAAAGTCTTTACATACCTTTCTGGATGATCCTCCAGTGAGGTGGTCTGAAGAGTGCGACTCCCTCTTCACCATCCTGTCCAGTCAAGTGTGTGGATAAATATGTGTGTGAGAGTGAGTGCAAGATCTTAGTGTACAGTATGCATGTGTGAAAGAGTGTTAGATTGGGAGGGGCCTGATGTGTTCTTCTTGAAAGAAAAGCCAATAGAGTACAAGATGAACTCCTCCCACTCTGGCAAGTTCAGTTCCCTCCTGGACACCCTGGAGGAGTGATTCTGAGGCATTCTGAGACTTTTTTTTTGGTGACAGTAAGCTGATTTTCTGTTTTAAGGAGCTCTTTTGCTCAAATTTCTATTTAGCTTGCATACGAACTCTATTTATAAAGTTCTGCTGTTAACTAGCTTTATCTGAGGTCAGATTTTTTTAAGGTTTTCAGTGATTTAAAATAAGATAATTGTAGTCTTTTTCCAAGATATATTTCTATACAACAAACCAGAACAGCCCCCATCACCTACCTCCAGGAGTCATTTACAAAGACTCCAATATTTGCAAATTGCCCACAACTCTGTGGCACTAGAATGGTGGTGCCCAGAAGTCCTAATGTTCATGTATGACTGTACAAATTGAAGCTAATTGAAGCCATAAGAAATGACCACCATATCCATTTCCTGACCTCACACCCCTCACGTATATGTATATGTGTATGTGTATGTGTATGTGGCTTTGTGAAGGAAGTACAAGACACATATACGTTTGCATGGTTAAAGTTGCATGGACGCTGTGTGCCTGCACACAGGCTACTGTAACAGACTAGCACTATAATGTTAATGCAAAATCATTTTAGTGGGTAGTTTTGCTTTCATGGTCAAATGAAGATGCAGATGCCTGCTTTTAAAGGACCACTTTAGGGCAACCTGAGAAGGAAGGGCTGGAGCCTGTGGTAAACAATGGCCTGTGGAGAACACTGGACACATTCAGAAACTCACTTCCATGCAAAACATATGCTTTTAGGTTGAAGAGCATTGGAGCAGGGTGTGGTATCTCAGGCTGTTTTTACACCTATAGTTTGGATCAGTTTGATTTGGAGAAGGAAGGCAAATGTGCAAAGAATGTACTAAAAGATCAGTTTTTTTGGGACTAGTGTGTATTTTCGTACAATTTAACACAGCACATCAGCAAATATGGTATTTGTTTCAAGCTGTAATTGCTGTTTTTTGACCGGTATACAAGTTTATTCCATACCCACAGAATGCAGTTGCTCAAACTGGTGTTTTACACCTGATACTTGTGTCTTTTTGACAATAGGGTCTGGCTTTTTGAGGCCAGATCACATTCTCTCACCACAAACAAACTGCTCCAAATTTTTTTGTGACCAGACCAAGACCATGTGCTTTCAAAGGTCTTGGTATTTCTGTTTTAGTCCACATCTGAGTATGATTAGTGTGTTCACACTTGCCCAAATTATTTTAGATTTGTGAGTCCAATTTAACTGCGTGTTTGAAAGCGACATTAATGTTAAAAAAGCAGGACCCAGAAATCAAATTACAGTGAACTGTTGTTAATCCAGAAAGATTATCCTAGCAGTAAAACCCAATCCTTGATAAAACTAGATAAAAATGAGGTATAAATGCACGGTTAGGGCACAAAAATGGTGTCTGAATGTTTCACAAAGATTCAACATTGGGATTCAATGTGAGTAGATGGTGCCTCTTCCCCTCATCACTCCTAGAGTGATATCAATCAGGCATCTAGGCTGGGTTGCTGCACTTTCCTCCAAGTGCACTGGCTACCTAGCATTTTGAAAAGAGGTCTTCATATGATGTACTGAAAGAGACATGTGCTAGTCTTCACTCTCCTACCGTTGAGGGCATTAGTAGTGACTAGGGAAGTCCTAATGAGTGAAGATTGGGTAATTGGCTTTCCAAATTGGGGAGAAAATGGGATAAAATTATAAAAATATTATTAAAAATTAAGCGTTCTTAAGCATCAGCTGGAGAAGCACCTGAAGCTGAACCAGAACAGCCATCCCATAGCCCATACTGACTGTAGAAAAGACAATGAAAGTGGATTAAGCTGTTCTTCTCACCACATGCTGGCTTCAACAGGAATATTTTTAGATGGGAGGGAGATTTGACACCACATTAGTCAATGGGAGCCGGAAAGTCAGTCCTCCACTATTAGATTGGGGGAGTGATGTGAGTGGGCAGCAGCCACATTAGCGCTCACTGGATTCTGAAGAGGACTACAGCTCTAGGCTTCACTGCAGTGCACAGACCTCGGGCCTATAAATACACAGTTCTGTCAACGCTGTTTAATACCAAAGACACGGTCCACAAGGCACAATTCTGCTTGCCTGAGAGAGTAGAAGATCAACATCACAGATAATTCAGATTTTCCTCCCTGTGGTTTCCTGCATTCATAACAGTTACATCATTCCTCTCATAGAAGGTGTTCGATTCTTTGTGGACAGATCAATTAACACAAAGTGCTCTTTGGGCTTTACACTAATATAAACCACAAAAAGCAACAGAGTCCATTTTGACAGATCTAATAGCCTAATAACAGTAAATTAAACACAGTAAAGCAGTAAAAGGATGTAACATCTCTCTGTCTCTCTCTTTCTTTCTCTCTCTCTCTCTCTCTCTGTCTGAAACACTATTGGTATTGGTTATGTCTTGTTATGTCTTGTACCCTAACATTACTCAAAGCACATTTCCTCTAAGCGATTAAGTGGCTAACAGTGGAGGAGTGTAGGAAATGGACTCCGCTGGGACATTATGGAGTCACTAAAAGTATTGTGCACCAGCAGTGTCCTGTAATGTTAGAGAATAATAAGGCACCGTGTAAACAAATATCAAATGGAAAGCCCATTCACGGGTGACTGTGCTATCAGTTTTCAGGAGGAGATGATGGAAAAAGTGATTGAAGGAGTGGGAGAAAGCTTTTTGAAAACGAGTAGCCGGAGGGCTTTCCTCTTCAGATTATGCCATTCCCCTTCATGCTTAAGGTCTGACATCAATTAGGCACAATTGAACAGTTGTTCTCAACTATTTTACTGTCTGAGCCAAATATCGCCGCTCTTTGTTCTGACATCCATGCACAGATTACTGACTTCAATCATCCATACTACACACAACTGAACTACAGTCCTTTAGAACTGACATCCAGACCACAGGCCTGTGTTGACCACCCAGTGTGGAAAAAGATGCGTGTGTGTGTTTGCTCTCTCTGGGATATATCTGTCTAATGGCTCAGTGTTTAACAGCACATGCAAAGCTGCAAAATCTTCAGATGTTAATCACATTGCAGATAAGAGAAAAGTGAGTACAATTTGGTGTTAGTTTAAATCAAACTGATTGTTTTATAAGTGTTGGCTTGACACATTGCCCACAGCATGTGAGTGCCCTATGCAGCAGGGTGTGTTTATACTTCTGCGTGAGTGTGTGTGTCCTCGTCTCTGCATCGCTCTGCAGTTTAAATTGCAAAGAAGAGAAGCTGCTGCTGTCTGCTTTGCACAACACGTAGTTACATTTCTAGGGAAGTGCACTTCAGCCTATGGCGTAGGTTTGACACCAATGTATAAAATGGCCTTAAGAAAAGAGGAAATTATTGAATTATTGAGCAAAAGTAGTTGCAAGTAATGTTTCTTAGTTACAAAAATATTTTGGCACAGATCGGGCTAACCTTGGGCAGACTGCACCAACTCCTTATTTCTGCATGTATTTCATATACACCATATGGACAAAAATATTGGGGCATGTTCTCATTTGATGTTTCTACTGAAATAAAGCGTATTAAAAAGTATTTAGTCTGCTTTCGCTGGAGTAAATGTCTCTACTGTCCAGAACAGGATTTCTGCTACACTTTGGAGCATTGCTGTGAGAAATTTACAGTTTTTCTTGGTCGTTTTGGAACGTTTTTCACATCAGAATTGAATTTCTCAAAACCAGTTGTTCAATCTGCACATCATCTAGTCACTTGTGCACACCACAGAAGCCATTTCTCATTTATCTTATACAAACAGAAAATGATTCTGTACAACTGTCCGCTGTTTCCCAAATTATCAATTGCTTTTGTTATGAGGGGCATGAACTAGGGATTTTAAGTAAAGTATGAGCATTAGCTGCTCATCTATTATGTGTTGCTGTTTGTACAAGCTGTATTGAGAAATGTCCACACTGTGGTGCAAATATTATTTCTGTTTCGAGAAATGCGTCTAAGTGACTGAGAAAAACTGTAATCAGAAATGAGTGCAACGTCTAGCAGCTGGAAGCATTTAACAGAGGGTTTTCACATTTGCACATCTGTTGTATTTTAATTTGTATGTCATGTACCTGAATTTTTTTTTAGATTTACCGATTTGTAACATTATCACAAAAATCTGTTTCTCACGAATACCTACCTAAAAATAGTACAGATTTTAGTATATAAGATTCGTCATTTGTGATGAGATACCATGATACCATGACCACAGTATCTATGATCATCACTGGGCAAGTTTATCTCTCTATTTACCTCTATTTAAATGTTAACATCTGATGTTTATGTAGATTTCTGCTTCAGCTTGTGCATGAGTTTAAAGAGCATGATAGCATGTTGTTTGTCCAGAATCCTCCTACATTTTTTGGACACTCCCGTCACTCAGGGATACCAATGTTATTTTATTTGCTCTGCTTCCTCCTCCAATTCTCAGTCTGATGATCCCTTGGACCTTCTTGCTCCTTGTGTTTGGCAGAATGTCTTCAGTTATATAATCAAACAGCAAACAGTAATAGACAATGAGTCTTTTTCATGTAGATTCTAATATCTACATTAACACAACCTTTCACATTTACAAAAAAAAAGCAAAAAAGTAGCCTACAGAAATCTTCAGATTTTTTTTTGACATATTTTAATTTTTGATATATTTTCAATAATGTGCAAAATATAATTAAAAGAAATAAAATCTTTTTTTTAGGAAAAGAAAAACTGTATAATGCTACCTAAAATTTGAAACATCAGCTGCAGAGGGTCAGAACATTTTAGAGGAGCCTGTCTTATTTAAACCACGAACATTCAGACTACATCCCAGTAGCTTACTCCATACTAGTACTATAATGTATATATTATATTCTAATTTAATCATGTGGGTTTGGCAGGTTAGTACACAAAATATTTGCATTATAACCTGTTCTTTACAAACATAAAGAGTTCTACAGCTATTTTTCTATTAATTATTTATTTATGCATTTATTTAATAACTCTAAATTGCACATTATTTTGGCACAAAAACCCGCCAAAAGAATTTTATCGTAAATGAGAAGTCCAATCATGTATTTTATTCTCCAAATATTTTTTTCCACCGCTCTACATTCTTTCTTGCTTCACAAAAAAGGAAAAGCTGAGCACATGTTTAACTTCCTAAAATTTTCTCTATTATTTCAGTAAATTTTAGGAGTTAAAGGTACTAGATCTATCCACAATGCAGTGCATTGCTGGTTTCTGTAAGACCTCCCTCAAAAATGAAGTCTGAGTCCTGAAGCAGCAGAGGGAGGCAGAGTGGTTCTGCCGGCTACAGAAAGAGAGAAAAGAGAAGGAGAGATAGCTGAAGCAGATGAACAAGGAGATAAAGACGGTTGAAAAGGAGGAGTAAAAGCTAAGGAAGAGGAGAAAGCAGTGAGTAGAGGAGAAAAAGAAGCAGGAGGAAGATGAAAGAGACTGGTGGAGGAGAAGGATGAAGCTTCAAACACTCAGAGAGCTAAGAGTTGTGAATGGAAAGAAGCAGGAGAGTGAGAGAGTGTTGAACAACGTCCTGAATAACCAGTTTTACATGGAGCGAGAGAGAGAGAGAGACTGCTCATCCTTCATCAGATCCAGAGAGGGAGATACAGGAAATGGAGAGAAGCCTGATAAAGAGAGAGAGAGAGAGAAGAAGACAGAAAGAAATAAAGGGGAAAATGCTGGAAGAAGAACAAGAGAAAATGAGAGAAGAAGTGATGAAGGAGCAGAATATGAAGCAGGTGGAATGAGAGTTAAGAGAGAAAAAAGAAGAAGTAGAGAGAGATAAGAAAGGGGTTGCAGAGAAATGGAAAGGAAATGGAGAGAAAGCTAGAGGAGATAAAGAAGAAGATAACAGGAGGAGAGATAGAAAGATATGGAGAGAGAAGATGAGAGAAAAAAAGAAATAGAAAGACAGCAGGAGGAGAGGATGAGAGTGATAGAGAGACAGCATGAGGAGTAACTTAGGGAAATACAGGGATTGAGAGAGAGCCGGAGAGAATGAAGAGAAAGCTAGAAGAGATAAAGAAACAAATAAAAAAGGGAAACCAAAAGGTGAGAAAGAAAGATATGGAGAGAGAATGGGAGAAGAGGAAAAGAGAAAAGAGAAAAGAAGAGGAAGGAGAAAATGAGAGCGATAAAGAAACAGAAGAACAAGACAGAAAGAAAGAGAGACGGAGGGAGGTAGCAAGAGAACAGAAGAAGAAGAGAGGAATTAACAGAAAGCAGGAGAGATAGAAAGAGGACAGAACAAAAGAGGAAAATGACTGACAGATGCAGGAGAAGAAGGAAGAGAAGGATGAGTGAAGGTCCAGAGGATACAGGAGGCCCGTCAGAAACACATGAACAGGGAGATGCAGAGAAAGAGATTCATTTCATTCTCCACCTGTTTAGGATGAAGGAAGAGGGGTCTCAGCGCAGCGGCTTCAGAGGCAACAGGAGAACTGCTGTAAAAAAATAAACAAATAGTATATTTTAAGTTTCCCTGACTAGAAGTTAATATATTTTTTAAATATGTTTTAGCCCTTTCCATTCACCAAGACTCACTTGTGTGCTCCTTCTAGCATTTTGCAGTAATTTTGTGATATAACATGGAGAATTTTTTTTTTATTAAAGCTATAAAAAACAACCATCTTGAAAACCAAAATAAAACATAAAAAAACAGCAACAAAAAACACACAAAATCTCAAAAGAAAGAAGCAAGTAAGAAAAATTGTGCCACAAAAATCCCAATAATATATATATATATATATATATATATATATATATATATATATATATATATATATATATATATATATATATATATATAACAAATATGCAACCATATTAACACGTGAAAACATAAGAACGACCCACCACAGCAATTTCTGAAAGGATTTTTTTTTTATTGAATTGTAATGTTTCAAACCCTTTAAGGATTTACTTTTTTTAATTCCAACACGGGCTCATTAACTTAAAATTGTTTCCAACTATATTTTAAGGGCATACTTTATGAATAATAAGTTTGATAGTAAAAGATTCCATAGATTGAAATAGAGAATTATTTCAAATATAATTAATATATATTGGCTTACCATTTTCCCTAAACTCCAAAATATATCTACCCAAAAGGAAAAGGTATAAACAAATTAAAAAATAAATTATTAAATGACTCTCTGGATTTTTTACAGAAGCTGCAACTATCAGAGTTAGTTAACAAATCCACTTACTTTGGCATTAACTGTTAATGTGTTATATGAGGGATATATTAATAGTATCATAATAACATCTCATAAAATATATTGTTACTAATGACAAATATATGCGGCCAGGCCCAAGTCAAAGGACTCCTTATGTTGAAACTGTAGGTGGGTAATAAGTGGGTAGGCTCGCACCGGTTATGGCCTCGTTGTTCAGATCACACGATCGTTACGCCCCGCGGACTGGCCTGCTTCTGTTACTGCAGCCTGCGTATGATTTATAGATCAGAGGGAATACATGCGGTCAGGGTGAATTCACACGCTTCGTGATTTACAGGTTAAGCGCTTAGAGCTCATAGACAGTTTCCTTTGAATACGGTATGATAAACTTCACTCTGTGCTACCATGGCTTTATTTTTTTATTATTAATTTCCAAAAACACATATTTATAGAGGGGCCAAGTATTATTTTACACCAACACCATGTTCACTTGAATGTAATTTTAAAAAGCACCTACACAGTAAAATGAGTGACTGGACGGGGCACATCAGAGGGCCAATCAGATTTCAGCTAGGGCCCCTGTGGCCCCTCCCCTTTGGAGCTGTTGACCTCCCACTCTCTGGAGGTGCTCCAGTCTGCAGCTATACATACATACAGAACATTCATCAACTAACAAATTTAACATTAATATACTTTATATATAAATTGTATAAACTTCATATACTTTACAGTAGACATAGCTTGTTTTTACTAAGAAGCTCCATAAATAAATTTAACTCTACACAAAAAAATTCAAACAGAGTGACCATAAACAAATTAGAATTTTTGCAGATTATATTTCCCAAAGATGATCATCAGAATCTCACAGCGCATGTGACAGTAGAGACATTACAATTAAACAAAAAAAATCTTTAGATTTTTGATCTACCCTGTAATTTGCTTTATTATTTTATTTATATCTAGCAAGATATTTCCAAAACATTTCTAAATAACATTTAAATAAATCAATGATAAAAATATTTTTTTTCTGGATGTTTGGAGCAGTGAAATGAACAGTTCTGATCTATATCTGTACATATAGTGAGATTATAATTTTATGGGTAGAAACTGTGCAAAATCTACTATTTTAAATGTACTTATCTGACTTTATCAGTGCAAAAGTTAATAGGAAGTGACCAGACTTTTCTCTACAATGTGATATCTCTTGTGGCCTAATTTCTTCTTTTGAAGTAGAATACTTCGTTATGCCATTATGCCAATATGTTTACTGTGTAGTGAATTGATGTTTGCTTTTGTTTTGAGTCGTTTCATGCTGATATTTCACAGCGTTTTACAGAAAAACAGACAGTACTAAAGAGACAAAATCACAGAGGCGAGTGAAGGCAGCACGAACGTCACTTACTGACGCCCTGAGCCGGGAGCCAATCAGCGAGCTGCTCCGTGTGAAAGCTTGAAACTCCGCCGAGCTCTGCGGAGAGTTAAAGGAAACAAAGACGCATGGAGGTATGGTTATTTTACTTATTTAGCGCTTTTTAGCGCTTTATTTAGAAGACTCCGCTGTATAGTTCGTGTGTGTGAGAGTTTATTCCACTTTCATTGAAGAAAAGTCCAGTTTTGTCTGGGAAAGGAGCCTATTTGTTCTGTTTTTTGATTGGCTGCAGGTCAGCATACCTGAGTTACTGTGAGACGGTGTGTGGTGTGGTGACACTTGTTGGTTATTAGAGTCTCTTTCACTCAAAAACATTAAACTTCATAAACATATAATAACTTTGTTGATAACAACAGAGGCAGAACTGTGTTAATAAACACTGCACGTAGTAAACTAGCGAATTAACCCACTAACCCTGACCTTGAACCACTGTTGTATTAGTTCACTAGCTTAGGTTAACCTAGCTAACCTATCTTACTAACTAACCTAAGTAGTCTGGGTACAGTAGTGTAAATTAATTAACAGTACATTCTAGATATTAATAATAATTAAAAATAAAAATATTGACACAAGTTAAGACTGTTAGTCATAACATTGTTAACAGCCCTATTTACTACTTACTTATTTCTTATTATGTTCAATAAAACTTTTGTTTATTACTGCTCTAGTGCTCTACTATGTGCAGCAGCTTAATTCAGTATGTGTAACATAATATGTTTACCAACAATGTGTGATATCAACACTTTTTTTGAACAATTTATTTGCTATTTCTTACTGTCAGCTTATGTGCAATAGGATTGGTCACTGCTTAATGTTAGATTTACGCACTGGGAAAGCATTAATACAAACTTAATGCATTTAAATGTATTAATGTTTAGTAATGTATTTACTAAGGTTAGTAGTTAAGGCAGTACTTAACCAAGTAACAATGTTTATTGCTGTCTAAGTATTGTTTTTTATTTATGTACCCTGATTTGTTTACAGTAGGAACGTTTTTTACATTTCTGTAAAGCACTTCTTCTACACAAGTTAATTTATATATTCACTGTTTAGTTTGCAGAAAAAGGTTCCTGTTCTGGCTAAACCGTTAAAACCAGATAGTTTGCATTTTCTTGACACAGGAATGAACATAAGATGAAAAACAGGTATAGCTTGTTGGCTAGATCACGTACATATATGGTATATTTGACATGGACTGTTGTGTTTACATTAACTTAATTTAACCCTTCTGTTACCTTCAAATTCACTAAAACCCTGTTTTAGCACGATGGATTTGATCCCAGCAGTTTAACCCCACAGAAAATGAAATAAAATGATTATATAAATAAACATGTTATAATTAAAGTTTATGTTTTAGGTATTGTGTCTTTGTTGAATTATTAGTGGTTCTGGCATTGCTGCAGGTATTGTGTTTGGCCCTAAAGCAGAAGACTCTCTAGTGTAGGCTTTTTTGTAGATTATAAAATTGGGTGCCATAGTGAGCTCAAAATTATCCAACACGTGTGTTAAATGTTAATATTTCTTTTGTTCTGTACAGCTAAACCATTTTTACGTGGGGATAAAATGGCCCATCATACAACAGCTGTGTATATAAAATCTGCACAGGAATAAAAAAATATATAATCATGTTAGATTTATTGTAGAATTGTATTGTGCAATTGATGTGGTTATAGTTGTTAAACATTGAATGAGGCCATTTAATTTATTGGGATAAACCTTTTTATCAGATCAACAATATACTTTTATCGTAGATATTATGGATAATGTCTGTGCTTACAGAAAACACTGACCCTGCTGTGTATCTCAGTACATAAGTCACTGTCCTAGGTATGGGAAAGTGTTTGAATTGTAGTTTTTAAGGATCTGTCACTGTTGCTTCCATTTTGACTGAGATCACATGTGTTACGATCAAAATTATGTATTGTGAAATTGTTTAATTATTGTAATATATAATTTTTTTAAAAACAAAAATCTCTTTAAGTTGACCTCCATTGAACTTTTTAAGAGTTTTACCTTCAACTATACAGTTGTTATTTTACAAGGTAAAAGAATTTTACATTTTGGTGAATATATACATCTCTTTTTGTCTCCTTTCTCAGACTTCATTAGGAGAATTCTACTCATAAAATAAAATAGCTATACAAAGCACATGTTTCCTTATCTTTATGTGCAGCTTGTGGAGGGACTGTGTAAGGGACTGATTACTTAACAGTTAACAAAGATCTGCCTGGCTGTTAGTTTCTGGTCTGTGTCTTTATATATCATATATGTATGTTACTCTACATATCTTACCAGTTGAAGTTTATTTATCATCAGTTAAACAATTCAACACGGTCAGTGTTCTTAAAGGGGCAGTTACTACACCTCTAGGCACAGTAGTAAAACAGTAAGTATAAAGCCCTTTCTCTGATGCTCTCTTTGTTTGTTTGTTTTTGTTTCAGCTTCTTCCAAAGCCTTGGACCCTCGTGGTCCTGTTTATTGTAATTTTGAGGTCTGTGGTTTGCTTCAGCAATGGGAAGGTATCCCAAGCTTGCGGGGACATGGTACCTATGCATGGTTATACTCCCAGCCCCGATCCTCCTCCTGGCAGTCTCACTGTGGATAAAACTACATTCAGACCTGGAGACCAAATTAAAGGTTAGACTGAATTACTGAATCATGTCTGCTCTGTTATGGAATATTAACTAATCAGTAATTGCCACCCAAGGAATTGTGTTAAACAATTTAATTGTCTATTTTGGTTTAAATTACCAACTGATTTGATTTACAACTTTAAATAGGGCTGCAACGATTAGTTGATATAATCGAAGATGACGATAGTTAAAATTTTTAACTAATTGTTAACTAATTGAGTCGACTAATTGTTAATTTGTTACTGTGTGCACATTGTGCATTGTATAAAGTGCTGGGGAAAGAAACACAACGAGGAGGGGTTATGGCTCCCTTACACAGTTTACACTTAACTTGGTTTCTGTCTCCAAAAGTGCCCAAACACAACAGATTTCATATTTACTCACTAAATATCATATCATAATATCAGACATCTTCTGAGCATGACATTTAAATGCCATGTTTCTTTTATTGTAAATACAGCTCTGGAAAAAATCACAAGCCATCAAACCAAGCTGAATTGCTTGAATTTTTGCACCAGGAGTGGCATAAAGATATCCAAAAGCAGTGTTTTTGTTATTTCAGCCATTTCTAATTTTCTGCAAATAAATGCTCTAAATGACAATATATTTATTTGGGAGAAATGTTGTCTGTAGTTTATAGAATAAAACAACAATGTTCATTTTATTCAAACATTTACCTATATATAGCAAAATCAGAGAAACTGATTCAGAAACTGAAGTGGTCTCTTTTTTTTCCCCAGAGCTGTATAGTCATAGTCATTGACTAATCAACTAAATGAAAACAACAAAAAAAACTTCAAAAAACATGAAGATTACATAATCATGAATTGCAGCCCTACTATTAAAATACAGGCCAATGGTGACTTAATTAGTTGACTAGCTAGGTTTATTTCTAGCTGTTAATTCTGAGTATTTTTTAGCCAAAGACAGGCACACTTTGAGCTTAATTAAACAAACATTATGTAAAGATGCCCTCTAAAGGTTACAACACTAAGCCACAAATGGAAAATGTGTCATTCCTGTTGCTTTATGCACTGCATGACACATCTTAATAAATGCATTTTTTGATTATTTTTTTAATTAACATGAATTGGCTTTCACCCAGCTGAAGAGCAACCAATTCACATTCTGTTTATTGCATAACATGAATTTTAAAAGCTAACAGCTGTGGGAAATAATTACAAGCAGCTCAAATAATTATTACCTGTAGTCTATTATGTAATATTATGATGGGCCTCTTTGGAACCAAGATAAAATGCTACAGATTTTGGTGACAGTCTGTTTTACTCTGCCTTCTGTGGAAAGTTCTTCTTCTGTAAGTGATAGGATTGTATCATCATCATCTTATGGAGAGACGTATTGGGACATTTGCTAATTCGTTGTTTCTACTGAGATCAAGGGTATTTAAAAGAGTTTATCTTGCTTTTGTTGGAGTAACTGCCTCTACTGTACAGGGAAGGCTTTCTGCTAGGTTTTAGAGCATTGCTGTGAGGATTTGAATACATTCAACGACTCATCTTAAAAATGTTCACAAAAATATATGTTTAGGGTAAAAAAGCTCTAGGTTTCTCCTAACACGAGGTAGTGTTCTTTTAAATTGCTCATCCAGTAACAGAGATGTACCGTATTTTTCGGACTATAAGGCGCACCGTATTATAAGACGCACTATCAAAGAACGCCTATTTTCTGGTATTTTTCCATACATAGGGCGCATCGCATTATAAGGCGCGTTAAGTGACACTAGAAAGGGTGCCTATATCAAAGTGAACAGGGGTGGCGCCATGTTTCCCTTCCCCCACGGGGGGGGGGGGGGGGGGTGTCTTGCCGGTGGAGCGTCTCAGTATACAAATCTCTTTCAAAGTCAAACGAGTGCTGGATATTAATCTACACAGATTCCTCTCCTGAAAACTGTTTATTTGGGTGAGTAACGTGCTTCAGTTTATTTACAGTAAGCTTAGATTTCCAGATGTCCACTAAGGCTTGCTGCACCAGCGTTAGCATAGCTATCCGCTAGCACGCTAGCTAGTCCCCTAAACTAGTAAAGTTAACCCAAACTTAAACGACAGCGTTACACTGAGTAATCCTGCGTGTTCTGGTAAGACAGTGAGATATTAGCTAGCGATTCGTCCCCCGTAGCTTGTTTTAACACGGTAAACAAGCAGATTACAGGCTGATAAAACTCACCTCTGAGAGAGTTAGCGCTTAGCATCTAGCTAATGCTAGCCAGGCAAAGCAGCACAGACTTACAGGCTGATAACTCACCTCTGAACGGTGAACGCTTAGCGATTAGCATCTAACTCTAATAATACTGCTCCAGCAGTATTAAAAGTACTAAATTTAGATAATACTGATCTCTGAACAGTGAAAAAGCTAGCTAGCTTAGCGGTTAGCATCTAGCTAATGCTATTGCTGCTCTGCACGGAGTGTGTGTTTACTGCTCCTTACACCTGACGGGTAAAATTTAGATAATACTGATCTCTGAACAGTGAAAAAGCTAGCTAGCTTAGCGGTTAGCATCTAGCTAATGCTATTGCTGCTCCAGCCACGGAGCTGCACGGCTCTGCACGGAGTGTGTGTTTACTTTAGATAATTTAGATAATACTGATCTCTGAACAGTGAATAAGCTAGCTAATGCTATTGCTGCTCCAGCCTCGGAGCTGCACGGCTCTGGACTCTGTATAGCACTGAAACTCTCTATAACGCTGCACCGAGTGTGTGTTTACTGCTCCTTACAACCTGACGGGTAAAATCCATACAAAAGGCGCACCGTATTATAAGACGCACTGTCAATTTTTGTGAAAATTAAAAGTTTTTAAGTGCGCCTTATAGTCCGAAAAATACGGTATGTGAAATAGATTTAATTTTTCTCTGATTGTCCAAATCACAGTGATGGACTGCAATTTATGTATTTATGCCTTTTTCTTATCTTTAACAGTTAGTTTTGAGCTTGAAGTTATGAAGTTGACCTTCAAGTTATCTCATTCTGTGGTTGGTGTTGTTCCCATATTAGCAGCTCTGGAACTTTAAAAGTTGTTTTTAAAGGAAAACAATGTCTCAAAACTTCAAATCTGTCACAAGACCCTTTGAATCATGAGGATGTTAAGGCGTTTAAATATAAATAATGCTACACCCACGCTAAATGATACTGCAAAACAGCAGGGTTTAGGAATATAACAATACTAGCTGCATAATTTGTATTTCCCTACTGCTAGAGACGAGAGACACGTGACTAAACTTATGTTGGGTATTTTGGTGAGGTTGCCAGTCTAATGACGTCACTTTGGTTCACCACAGTGTTAGTCTGCCTGTAGAGAAACTTGGTATTTTGAGTATTCAGCTTAAACCCACAGTTTGTAATAATAACACATGATGCTGACTACAGAATGACGCACAGCTTCAGTGCTCAAAAATGGCACTGACCAAATCTCTTTTAAGTACTAGCTTAAAGAAACAACCCTGCAGAAAATAATTACAACAAATAACACTTTTACTAATTACTAAATGAAGTCACGTGAACACCTATCAGTGACTAAAACTAAATAATACTAATAAAACAAAATTTTATATTAAAATAGATTATTAAACTGTAGGGCAATGTCATGTGATGTTGGGACTGGTGTACTGATGTAGGACCAAAGAACACCAGGGCAAATTTGTTACACTATTGCACTCACTCTAATGTGTGGTAGTGTAAGAGTTTTATTAACAAAGTGTACTCAACAAATAATATGAAGTGTAGAGTCGCATATCAATCCCATATTAAAAACGTGACTAAAGAAAAACACCATTCATCTGCTATCAAGACTCAACTGAGGTGCCGGATCCAAAAATACAAAGGAAATTAGTACATAAGAAGCATCTGCACACTTAAAGCCATGCAAAAACACTTTTGTGCAGTTATTCAGCAAACTTTCTTTTTTATCGTTAAATATGACTAAAGCTAAATAAATATTGCTGAGTAACTGCTCAAATGTTTTTTTTTCTGCTTGGAATTGCAACAATTGTATCAAGTCTTTGTCACTTTGAATTAGAGCTGGGCGATTAATCGATTGTTTCGATTAATTCGAATTTACAGTTAAGGACGATGTGTTTTTATGAAAATCTATTTTCCTCTGAGTTTTCATTTTCACCACCGACGCTCCCCTGTGGGCTCCTGTACTTCAGACTGAGCTTAGCCCTGCCCTCTGTTCTCTCTTATTAAGTCTTTACTTAATAGCATATTAAATTGTACTTGTTTTCTATTTTGTAAGTTTAAATAAAAAGGACACTATTTTATTTGTTTCTATTTGTTTTTTGAGGGTGGGTTTATTTATTTATTTTTTAAGTTTGAGGGTTCATTGTGTCAGTACCTAAACCTGTATCATTACTTGTTTCTGGTTGCACTTTAACCACAAAGGGGACATTTAAGTGAAAACTATATAAATAAAAACTAGTTTTTAACCATTTCCTTTTTAGCTTTAATTTGATTTTTAGTAGGGAAAAAAATCGATTTAAATTGAAAATATGATATATTTTTTTAAATCAAAGATTTTTTTTTTTGGGCCGTATCGCCCAGCTCTACTTTGAATGATATATTATGCATTATATAATGTATGTTTGACTATGTCAAAATGACTTGTAAAAACTTGTTTTAATGTCTTGTCCTTCCTTTATTTTAATGCTTTGTCTGACCAGGCTTTGATAAGAACTTGTTTTATATTTACAGTAACATTCTCATCAGTCCTCTCGGACAAAAAAGGACACTTCAAAGGCTTCCTTATAGAAGCTCGAAATGCAAGAGACCCTGATGCTGGAACTGTGGGATCTTTTACTCTGCTAAATCCTGCCATCTCACAGCTTCTTAACTGTGGTGATGGAGAGGTCCGTGAGTTTAACATGTAAAGTTCAGTTAAGTGTAGCCCAATTCTTTTTAACATGCTCTAACATCTGACTCTTTGAAAAGGGCTCTGCAGTGAGTCACACTAGTGACTCATCGAAGACGGAAGTTCAAGTTATGTGGACTGCACCCCCGGACCCCCCTCCTAACGTCCAGTTCCTGTGAGTATTTTTACAGTACGCTTTTTTTTCCCCCGCTACTAGCTCCTTGAATTGTCACCTTATTCTTGAGATTTTTTGTAAGACCTATTGTTTAGTAACAACACACACACACACACACACACACGTATATATAAACCTTAATGTCCAAGCATGTCTGAAAGCATTTGTAAATGTAAAGTATGTAAAGGTTTAAATTTTTTTTTTTTTTTTACCAGGTAAAGTCTATTTAATTCAATTTTCATCAGTGTCTAAATTTTTGCACAGTACTATAAACACATTGTCTTTCACCAACAATATAAGTGTATCTCCAAAATGATAACTTTACAAAACAAGGAAAACCCTTAACTTTTATATGTCATTGTTTTGAAGCATTACATCATAAAAGTGGGTATTAATATTATAACATGCATTTATTTCATATAAAGTTTTACAAGTTTTTTTTGTCCAAGACAATGACCATATACTATATAAATGTTTGCCCTGTCTTGTGCCTTAAGTTAAAAAAGGTCAAAGCTGTTTTATAATTTCAGGATACCTGGTTTGAACTATTGAATACTGCTGTAATCATGTTGATTCACCCCTGGCCAAATTAAATATTCAATTTCTAAGTTCACATCCTCTATAGTGAATGCATCTCTGCACATTTGAAGTCTAAACTACTGTGTTTTTGCTAAATTTAACACACAGCAAAAAAGCAAATGAAATAAATGTTGCTGTCAGTAACGGATGTGATGTGATTTGCTGTTTCAGGGTTACTGTGGTTCAGAAATACAAGCTGTACTGGGTCAGGGTCCCTGGGCCTGTAGTGACTCTCTATGGTGCATCTCCGCTTCCTCCGCTATCTACAGCTGGACAAGCAACATCTAAGACTACCACATCCTCAGGAACTATGCCCCGCCCTGTAAGTCCATGTACACAAAGAGTTTTTGTATGTTTTCTCTATAGCATCCATAATGACATAGTTAACTTTTTACCTAAACAATGCTTTTTCATACTAATGGCCTGTATTTATTTTAATTTTTAAGAGGTACATTATTATTGGCTGTACTGTGTGTGTATTAAGCAAGCAGGAACTAGCCCCCCACAACCTGAAATTAAAACCATTAGGCCTTTAGTTACACGCAAACAAAGCGTGAAACTTGGCTGAGTGACTGTTTTGAATCTGCAAATCCTCCTGTTTAAGCTGTCTCGAGCTGATGTATTAACTTTCCTGGATGGCTTATGTGTAAACCCTTTTTGAATCAGACCCAGTTTGGCATATGATATTATTACTGCTGTACTGCTGCTTCTCTCAAATCCAGCTCATGCCTCATCAACAGTAACAACCAAGTTATTTTTTATATAATTATTAGTTTTATTTTTACAATTTTATACAGTATTTTTTTATTTTATTCTCATAATACAAACAAATATGGTAGATGCATCCAGAGGTGTTAAGTATCAAAGTACAAATATGTCGTTACCTTGCTTAAGCAGAATTGTTGGTTATCTATACTTTACTGAAGTAATAATTTTACAGATAAGTTTTTACTTTTGGTCCTTACATTTCCACTCAATTGTTTGTACTTTCTGCTCCTACATTTAAAATAGCCTTGTTACTCCTATTTCATTCCAGCTTGTTTGCAAAAAAGCCTTTCCAGATAAATCTCTCCGTCCGGATAGAGTGAATTTAATTGCAGTTTAATGAGAACTATAAACATATACTATTCCGACACGCTATTGGTTTATACACTATCCGTTGCACTGCACGTCATGTCACACTCCATCAAAAACATAGCATGCTCTGTTAATTATTTAATGACCATTAGCAACATCTACTGCACTGCTCTGTTTACAGATAGATCTTTACGCTGTATAATATGTTTTTTTTTTATAGCCTTATATATTTTCTATTCTTCTGTGTTTTCATTTATGTTTAATATGTTTATTATTGTATTGTGCTGTTGCTGCTGGATGCCTAAATTTCCTTCGGGATAAATAAAGTATCTGTCTGTCTGTCTGTCTGTCTATCTAGCAGACGTATGTAGCCTAGTATGAAGATGGTCTGTGGTGAAGACTTTAATATATTTGCAATACACTAAAATGCATAAAATTTCAATCGACATATATGCAGCCTACAGTGCATCCCAAAAGTTTCAACATTAACATTTTAATATAACAATATAGTCATTGTGGCTTTTAGAAAAATGTGTTTTGGGGAGTGGGGTAATGCACTATAGACCCCGGTCAAACAGTCAAAGCTCCTTAATCACATTTTTCCCCTAACATTACTTTTACTTTTATACTTTAAATAGTAAATAATTAAAAGCAGTACTTTTACACTTGAGCAAAAACTTGAGTTAATAGTTCAATTTCTACAGAAGTATTTTAAACCCTACTACATCTGCTTCTACTTACAGAGTAATAAAGGTCAGTACTTTAGACACCTTTGGATATATTGCTTCTTTTTCCTTGTTTTCTCTTCTTCAGATCACCTCAGATGGCTGTGGAATTACAAAGTCCTGTCTGAGGGAGCCTGCAGCCTGTGATCCACAGAATGACGCCCTCTGTTACTTCTTGTCATTCGCAAAGGAGGACGATAGCGTGGTGTTTGAGCTCAGTGGTCCAGCACCAGGCTACGTCTCCTTTGCCTTATCCACTGATAAATGGATGGTAGAGTAACTCTTGTTTTTTGGGAGAAAATGTGGTGCTGTGGATGTGCATTGGTGTGATTTTAAGACAAGAGTCTGTGTCTGTTCTCAGGGTGAAGATGATGTTTATCTGTGCATTAATGAAGGCAGCCAGGTCAGCATTAATGCAGCTTATGTTCAGGGAAGAACACATCCAGTGATTGCTTCAGAGGTACATACCCATCTGCTGATAACAAAGAGTCTTGAAACTGTTGTCTGCATGTAAAAAATAATGTTGTTGATATGCAGTCAGAATCAGTCCTTTCTCTATAAGATTTTTGGCCTCTTCTTTTTGCTGTAGAATGTTTTGAGGGACACAGAGGGGAGGCTGGTGGACGGAGTCATCCAGTGCAGATTTCGCAGAGTTGTACGCATTCCAGCTCCAAATCAAAACAGATCAAATTTAGATGAAGCACACTACCTCTTCATGGCTCACGGTCGAGCAGAGAATGGTGAGTTAAAGTTTTCTTGTTTAGTCTAAAGCACCCTATTCAGTTATTTTAATTTAATATTAGGTTTATTAGTATATATCTTATTTTTATTTTCAAGCTATTATTTATCAGTCACACTTTCGTGCTTACAATAAAGCAACTCTTTTTGTTATTGTTCTTATACGACTGCCATATAAGATTTTAATATTTAGTAATTAAGAAAACTAATTATATTAATGTGTTGCAGAGCAAATGAATACCTACTGCTCTAGTAAGGAGCTCTTTGTTTCTAAACTTCACAGTTACTTAAAAAAATTGCACTGCACTATGATTTCTATTGTCACTTTTAATGGAAGTCAATGCAAAAAAAGTTATATTCCAAGTCATTTTTGATTCATCTATATGTTATATCAGCCTATTTGTCATGAATTTATTATGGAATATAAAGAAAGGAATATAAATTCAAATGATGTCAAAGTGAAAGAAACAGCAAAAATGTTAATACAAGGTTTTTTAGAGGACAGTGATCTGAGATTTAATATGTCAAGATGTTTAATAGGTGGTCAAATTATGTTTAGTTTAGTTGAGTTCACATTATTGAGTGCACTTTATTATTTACAACTTTTTGCTGATTTTAAATATGTAGGTTACAAAAAAAAGGAAAAAAAATATGTATATATATAAATATAAATATATATATAAGTATTTTATAAGTTAAAGTAATATTTTAGTCAGAACATAAATACAATGTAAAACAATTTTTTATTTGTAGTCTTTTTTACTTTTGTTTTATTAATCCTGGCATTTCCGTTTTAACCTATGTAGGGGACAAAAATGTAAAATAGGAGATATTGGTTCTCTTCTAATATTAACTATTTGTAATTATGATGTTTTTCCTGAATGAAAGCACTAAGTGAAATCAAGCTGCTTTTGCTGCACAGTTTCCTTGTGTGGACTGCATGAATTGTGGAGTCAGTTATAATGTTTAAAAACTTTTAACAGCGTGTCATCACTTTCTTTAAATTCATATAGTGGGTCCTTTTAAGTTTTCCTGTAATCTTTTTTCATTGATCAACCCTAGGGAGGACCCACAGACATAACCGGCAGCCTCTCATTTCATCAAATCCAGTGTTCATTACTGGCTCTCCAGAGGATCTAACTGGCTCTCGCTCGCCCTTACTCATCAAATTCCACGGTGAGATTAAACTGTAGAATCCTGCTCCTTATTCATGTAATCGATAATGTTGGACCATTATCTCTGAACTCATTTCTCTGTGGATGTAGCTGTCTTCATGCTCATTGCTTGGATGACGACCGTCAGCACTGGAGTCATTATCGCCCGATACTTCAAACCAAACTGGCCGGACACAACTCTGTGTGGACAGAGGGTTTGGTTTCAGGTAGGAAAATAGGAAGGAAGACATTATAATGAGTTCTAGTGTGTTATTAATGTTTTTATTATTTGAGCCCTTTTAAAAAAAAATATCATGTAACCATGTAATCAAGCTTGTCTGTTAAATAATTTGTTTTCTCGTGCTTCCTGTGAGCACAGCTTTTGTAATAAAACATGTTTTACCTTACCTGCTCAAGTTTGCACACCTGTGAATATCACCCTGTTATTCAGTTTCTGCCTTAAAAATACATTACAAAATTAAAAAATAATGACCTGTATTAATATGAAAAGTAAGCTTGATATTTTAATAAAATATGTTTATCACAGATGTTGTACTATGAGCCCTATTTTAGCGATCTATTAGCAAGTCATGAACCATTCAGCTTGATTTATGAGGTGTCCGTGTGTCTTTGCTATCGTAACAACAGGAAAAGTACGCCTTGCACAGATTAAAACAAGCAAAAAGTGTGTACCAACTCTTAAATAATCATGAGTGTTTTGGATGCAACATGAAAAAATAACAAAAAAACGGATTGGTATTTTAACAGCAATGAATGTCAATGAATGTTGACTGTTATCTGAAGTTGTATTCAGTCAGTGGGGCACCTGTATTTTCTGTTGCCAAGATAGCAATATGCTGGACCACCACATTCATCAACATGTGTATATATATATATTTACAAGCGTCTTTAAGAGCTATTGGTGGGGTGTAGGGTAGCAATGAGCATCGTGATGCGTCTTCTGCAGGGTGTAAGATAGAGCCCTATGGCTTTTAACTGGACATTTATCATGAAATTTTACCACCGTGTGACCAATGAGTGTGATACAGACTGGATTACTTGTGCAATGCAGTTACAAATTAACGATTAGGCTATTCATCATCTTTAATTCTTTCATTAATTTAGAAATCAGAGTATACATAAAGTGGATTCTAGTTTTTCAATGTAAAAAATCTATTTAAAAAGAAAGAATGAAGATTTTTTACAAAAAGGGAGAAATGGTTAAGAAATAGACGTTGGTTAAAAGGGCTCGTTTCTAATCAAGCCTTTTTTTTTTCTTTACAGTTCCATCGAGCTCTAATGCTCGTCACAGTCCTTCTGACAGGCATTGGCTTCATATTACCTTTCATATACAGGGGAGGCTGGAGCAAGGTAACACACACACACACACACACACACACACACACACACACACTCACACACACGGTCTGTTTGTGTGACTAATGCTCAACACTGTGTCATGTTCTCTCTCATCCCCCACTATCGAGCGCTTGCCCGTATGACTGTTCATCAGCATGTCTAAATGTGTCATACTCACATGCTGTCTGTCCAAGGAGAATAGAATCAAAATAGGAAAACAAAATAGAGAGACATCAAGTCAAGCTCTGTGTTATAATCACCGCTTAGTGGAGTCTCACATTTCACATGGTGCTGAGGGCTGAGTACAGTGCCATTAGGTCCAATCTTATGCATTTTCAATAGGCAAAAAAACCCCAATATATCTATATCTATAGTTATTACAGTGTGTTACCAACAGAGGTCACTCTTTCTTAGTATTTTATAGGATAATACAACAGTTCTTTCCTTTTGAAACTTTACAATTGCACTATAGCATGCTCTATGGCTGCTGTGCTTCTCTGTAATCACATACTGTGAGAAAATGCCTTGGGTATGTTTTTTGTTTTTTTTAAGCGTGCAGGCTCACACCCTTACCTGGGCTGTACTGTTATGGCTCTGGCTCTTATCCAGCCCATCATGGCTCTGTTTAGACCTGCTCCAGACTCCTCCAGGTAAAGCACCGTTATTCCTCACTGAAGTAATATATATCTGTATATATAGTATGACTGTTTGGTAAGGTGTTAAATTAAATGTGTACTGTATGTACTGTTTGTAAAATAATTAATTACAAGTATTTCTGTCAGTCTTATTGTCATTATCTTTTGACATAAAGTAAAGTAAAGCACAGTTGCCAGATTCAGATAAGAAAATCAGCAAAATTGATGTATAGAGGCAGTTTTTTCAGATAGGAATTAAGTCTTACACCGCATTTTGATTGGTGATTTTCTATTAAAAAAAATGTCTATGGCTAGACAAAATCCATAAGGGTTTTGCATGCCAGCAATGTTGGATCTCCAGGCACTTCAGCATATTCTATTTTTGTTTTTCCAAGTAAAAAAAGTTATTGCCTTCTGCACATTTCTAAAACATAATTAAGTTATGAAAATGGTTGAATATAGAACAGCTACAGTATATTTTGTCCTTGAGCTGGTTATTAATATTCTTTTTATTATTTTTTTTTAAGAAAAGCATGTAATCACCTCTTTATATAACCATTCTGGTCTGGGGTTGGTTCAAATGTATGAAATGTAAATAATATATACATTATTTTATTTGATATTATGCTACAGAATAAAAAATGGCTAATTAGCTTCACTTTAATCTCTTCTTTGAAAGATTATAACACAGGTATTCAGTTTATTAGGTTGCACGGGCAATGCTAATGAAACAAAGGAAACTCCTGGCAGAGTTTGTGTGGAATATAATTATCATTATAAATTATTGAATATTATTACATGCTAGCCTAGGTAGTTACATGGTAATTTTAATATTGGGGTAATCCAGGCTAATGGGTAAGACACATTTTAGTCCAGTTAAACAAACGAATGAAAACACAACCCTACCAAGACCTGTTGAGAGAAAGTGGACTTGGTCTAATCCCAAACTTCAATTGATTTGTTTGTAGTGAGAATGTGATCTGACCTTGATTTGACCTAACTGCTAAGTGAACCCCTGTAGCTGTAGCTATTATAATTACTACAGCCATACACAAATGCCATATCTGCCATTGCTTTATGTTAATCTGCAGTGAAATATACACATCAATAACACAGACGTATTTATTTTATTGCTCCCACCCCGAGAAATTTTAAACACAAATTTTTGGATTTTTAGCTGTGTGAAAACAAACCAAACCAATGGGAAAATGATCTAAGTTTTAGAAACTCATTAATGGATTTAGACTAGAACTAATGAAATATAGGTGTGTTCACACTTCTGCCTAAGTTTTTATTATGTAATGTAAATTTTATTTGTATCTTATGTCGTTCTGTTTGCAGGCGATACATTTTCAACTGGCTTCATTTGGGAACAGGCACGATAGCCCAGGTCATTGCTGGTAAGAAAAAAATAAATGTTTAACAGAATTTTATATATACTGTGCAAAATAAGTCACAACCCTGAAGACATGTTTCTCCCTTCTAATGTTTTTTTTTTCCAAATTAGTTAGTCAGTAGTTTTATTACTTATATTTAGGGTTACAAATGGTCTAGTGATAAATGCTAATGCAATGAAGAGAACATTTTCATCTACTGTAGTCGTCGGGTATTGCTAGTACTTTCTCCACTTACTGGATAATGGTGCCTGCATTATGGAGCTTCACACACTCTAATTATTGTGCATTTAGCTACTCTGCCACTTGGTCTGCATTCAAGTCACAATCCAAACAGCACCACGGAGTGCCTGAAGACAGGTGAAGAACATGCTGTTATCACTGCTCAAAGAGCATTGTGGACTTTTTTTTGTTGTTGCAAGAGCTCACTATTACTAAACTATACCGGTAGAATCTCACAAATATATGCATGTTCACAATAACAACAATCTTCTGTATAAAAAAGAACACGGTGCTCTATCACACACTGTCCAAGAGAAAGGTGCATTCAGTCCTGCTGCTGCATATATTTACTGATATGAAAGAGCCATTCTACAATATAACTGTAGAGATGTTTATATGAAAATATTAAATATTGAATACGATATTTATATGACTCTGTTATAAATATCTGCTAATGTACATCCAAAAATATTGTATAACATGAATTAAATATTAAACAAATCATGAATGACTCTGAGTAAAGTAAAAAATAAATAAATAAATAAAAAAGTGTAAATAAACATAAATTGTACCTCCTTGTTTTAGTTGTGGCCGTTTGTTTGGGCATCCATCAGCAGGCCCTCTTGCTGCCTGCCCCCTGGTCCACCGGAATCGTGGCTGGCTATGTAATCTGGTTTGTACTTGCAGACTTGATTCTCGAAGTACACAGGAGAGGTCTGTTCCCCATAGGTTAGTACACCTAATACATCAATTTACAATAAAACAGCTCTTTCTTCTACATGGCCATTAGTGCCCTTTCCATTCTCTGTAGACCTTACCTGTCCATACACAGCGTTTATTTGTGTCACAGTACTGATTTAAGTAGCTTCTCCTACAGAGAAGCAAATTAATTGTGCAGTCAGATTGCATTAGATTGTAAAAAGGCTTTTTCACGTAGTTTGTTACCAGCTGGTTGCCAGCTCTGAATACTAATCATTTTAAAAGCCGCCCTGCAGCTGGTTAGAAACACATTTGTGTTTTGTAGTAATATGAAGAATAACACCAAAATATGATGAAATAAAATACATTTCACAGTAAAATGAGTTTCATCATTTTCTGCTTTACTGCCGCTGGTGATTCGTTATTGGTTGACTCTGTGTGTTTTTTTGTTTTCTGTATTACAGGGCAATTTTTTAAGCATTTTGAAGTCCACACAGAAAATATACAAACTGAAGACAAAGAGGAGATTCTGTTTGTTCCGTCAGAAGGCCAGAGCTGCATTAAGGTAAGACAATGTTAATGCATTTCCTCGTTGTTGTAGCTAATTTTCCAGATTAATTAACCTATTGCAACTTCTCTTTCTTGTTTCAGGGACCTCGTTTTAAAGAGGTTGTTCTGGTAGTCTATCTGTGTGGAAATCTTGTGTTCCTGACTATTCTCCTTGGCACAATCAGAGGGGTATGACGTACATACAGTGCATAACAAACCATGTGCCTGACTACTGTCACCTGCTGCATTAGGAGCATCTGTTCAGACAGAAAGTGCCAAGAACTTATTTAAAGGGGAACAGTCATGTTGAGCCTTTATGTGTGTGTGCATGTGTGTGTGTGTGTGTGTAAGATGGTGCTATGTTACTTCATAACAGAGCTTTGAAAATACTCAAAGACCATTTCACAGAACAAAACGAGGAAAAACCTTTTTTAGTGAGGTCTTCAGGGAATTTTTAAAACAGAAGATTCATATCCCAAGACATATTGTTTTGGCATGCAGTGTGTATGGTCTACACATTGCTAATCATTAGCTCCACTCTTTCATAACGTCCACTAACCCGTTCCTTTTTTACCCTTCTCATTAACAGTCAATGCCTTTCTATGCACCTAAAATATAATGGAACTGAATTTAGATTCGCTGCTGTCTTACTATCCTTGCCGCAGAAAAGCCTTAAATATTTCTTACTTTGTAAAAACAACTACCAAAACCAAATAAATATAAAAATGTTTGTTTTAATAAAAAAAAACATTATTGATGAATCGACCAATTGTGTGTTCCAATAATGTTCTACTCAGAAAAAAAATATTTTTACATTGACTTTATTGAGATTTACAATGAATTTCTTCACCTGTAACATTTGGAGTTACAATGTTTTTGTGTGACACTGTTTATTTGTTGTAATTTCTGTACTGTTAGCTTCTGTAATATACACTTAATCAACTGATAAGCTTGTTGTTAAGCTGAAAGTGTCAGTCTTATTAACAAAAAAACTCTCTAGCTCCCTTCTCAGTCCAAACTACCTCTGCACTGTGCTTATTCTATATCCCAAACTCGAAACACTTAACAAGTGCACTTCTGGTCTTAGTACTTAGTAATATGGGAGTATATATACTATTTAGTGTGGAAGTGTGCAGTATGGGACGCAAGCTTTGTGTTTGTTGTAAGAACACATAGTTTTAAATGTGTTTCCTCAACTTTCCAAGCATCTACAAATTTTCATCTCTGAGAGATGTAGTATTCAAGTTTTATACATTCTAAAATATAACAGTATCAGTATCTCTTTGTGCCGCCAGATATTAGGAGTTTAGTGTGACTGTTCCCCTTTAAGGTAAAGAGACATCATCAGAAACTTTATTGGCAAATTGGTATGCAAATTACATCCCGGAACAATGTTTCAGGCTATTTTGAAATACATGCTCATAGAGCTTGGATGTATAAATGAATATGGAGTTACAGTACAGCTTGTAATACTTTCACATTTATATTGAGAATATTTTTTAATTATTGACTTGCTGTTTTCAGAAATGATTTGTCACCAAATATGTTTTAGAACTGTTGATTGTGCTCTGTGATTAATAGTTAATAGTGTCTTTTACATTTTACAGCTCTGATATTGTCATTCTTGTGATTATTTTTACACAAAATTAACTTTTTGTCTGTATTGTGTGTGGATGTATTGATGAATGTATGGATGTGTATATGCTCATACGTATATCACATAAACCTTTAAGAACTGACTTTTTACTTGCTGCCTATTATATACTGCGCATTGAAAGGTGCCTTTAAAAATAATTTTCCACATCACTGGTTTTAATATTATGTGTAATTGATTTGAATGTGTGTGTGTGCATACACAACTGAGCACTTTACTAGGGACACTGTATAAGTGCCATGTAGGGCCTCCATTTGCTCCTTCATGAATCCACAGATTCCACAATGTGTTTGGTTGTATTTTCTGTAGATTAATCAGGTGCACATTCATGCTGCAGCCTCAGCTTTCTGTTCTTGGCTGACAGAAGTGGAATTGATCTCTTGTGGGATTGGGTCAACTTCATGACAACATGTTCTTGATTACACCATTCTGAGGAATCTGTTTAGTCGGTTGTCATGACAATTCCTAGAAGAATAGCAGTTCTACACATTTACAAACCAATAGTTTGGTACCAAAATCCCACTACAATTATAATCACTCCTTTTTTGTTCTATTTAAATGTTTGATGTGAACATTAACTAGAGCTGTTGCCACTTAATTAAAGAAGGCAAAAAAGTGTAACAGTGTTCCTAATAAAGTGCTTAGTGTGTGTCTATTTGTAATGAAGAACTTTGCTCCGTCCAGATCATGTATTATATGACACCTTGAATGCCTTTATAAGACTTTAATCAAATCTTTAAAATCAATATTTGAATGAATATAAAGATGAATAAGAGAAACATATATGATTAGTAGCTGTTTATAAATTAAAAGTGACATTATTTGCTACTCATCTTCTTTGATGCTTTTGTTTTCTCTTCAGTTAATTTTTTGCTTACCTACTTTTTTGTTCTATTTTTGTGCTGCAACAGCAGAACTGAAATGAGTTTATTTATTTCAGGTGGAATAGGTTTAAATTGG
Organism: Astyanax mexicanus; assembly: GCF_023375975.1. Classification (NCBI taxonomy): domain Eukaryota; kingdom Metazoa; phylum Chordata; class Actinopteri; order Characiformes; family Acestrorhamphidae; genus Astyanax; species Astyanax mexicanus. The sequence goes on along the minus strand of NC_064413.1, from coordinate 37,625,108 downwards.
CCAGTATGGTCATTGACCAAATACTGGCAAAATTACTGAATTGAGTATTATATAATTTATAGGATCCATTTCCCTCCAACAATAGAAAGAAGTTATATTTATTATTGCACTAGTAATTGGGAAACTGGTATATAACAAAACAACAAACGATTCCCTCCTTTTTAAAATGTATTTATTTATTTGTTTATTTATTTACTTATTTATTTTCAGTAGAAAGCAATGCAAAAGTGTATGGCTTACATGGAATATAAGCAAGCAATACTCATGGTCCTTATAACCAAAATGGATTCACGTAAGCATACAAACATATCTGGACACATTACAAAGCAATGTAATTATAATACTTCTCCATTAACACAGTAATGCAGTTAATATCACTTAAATATTAAAGTTGCTCATCCTCATTTTAGGATGTATAATATGGGAATATTAAAGGATAAAGGTCATGTCAGCAAAGGACAATAATATATGATTCAATTGCCTCTAAAGTCAAATACTAACAATTTAAAATAAATTTACGTCTAAAAGAAAAGAGAAACCAACACGTTTAAAATGGTCTATGTCGAGTTGGTTTTCAGTGCAATGATATCGGAAAGAAAAAAATAATTTTTAAAGTTTAACATGTCTCATTTTATGCTATTCTGCTTTCAGTGTAAAGCAGGGTTATACAAACATACAATAAAATACAATATGAAAATACATTAAATATTCCTCTGCATTGTACTAGGACATTACAACAAAATATGCTTTACTCTTACATTGTATTTCTGGTGAGAAATAAGCGTAGATTAAACAACTAACATTCAGGCGTCTTGGCAAGCACTCAGATATTTTTGCAGAACATGAATGAAGAGCCAGAGAGACCACACAAGCAGCAACGGCGTGTGCCATGGCAGACTTTGCGTGAAATCAACATTACACAGCTAAAGCCTTTTACATGAAACAAAGAAACCTGGCCATTGATATTATATTGGTTGCTTTCTAGTCATTATTTGCAAACTCTCCTGCCTCCCACCGCAGAGCCATGGCACTTTTGCGGCGGCCTCCAGAATACGATTCCGGAAACTGTGGAGGGAAACCGTTGAAATGAATTTTGATGGGTTTAATGCCATTTAAACTGAGAAAGCAAACAAAAAATCAACTTTGAATGGACTCTGTGGTCTTTCATGTGCAGTTTTGATCTTACTTAAATCTGCTTTGTAAATAGCAGTCAAGCATGGTTCTTAAACACAGCAGGGATTCAAACCATAAATTCAGATAAACACTGAATTTAACTTTGCAATTACATAATTGTGATTATCTTAATTGGTGGAACTTACTCTGTGGTCACATGATAGGGCTGACCGGTCCATCTTGTAAGTCTTCATAGGGGATGAGGGAGATGATTTACACTTTATTGGGACGTCATCTGAAATTCAGCAAGCAATAAATTATTTTAAATGCTTTATGTAGCCTATTACTCTTGAAGTGCATTATATATTTTTGCTGCCACACAAACCAGCAACACGTCAAAGTTACATACACCATTTTTAGAAATTAATATTATGTTCTTGACCGTGGAGCTTCAGAGCGTGTTTTTATTTTATTTTTTTCAGACAGTGTTTTATGTCACAGATCTGTGTTGGTTTAGCCTTCAAATCTGCCCAATGTTATTACCCCCAGTCCCATTTCCATGCTCAGGGTTGCCAGGTATAGACAACAGCACACAAAAAATGGCTGTTTTTCTGCTGTGCAGGTAGTCACTGAGCTTCTGTAAGGTTGCTAAACAAAGCTGGGTAATTCAACACCACCACTAGCATAGTACAGATGGTCAGTTTTAGTATATCTGTATATATATTGTTTATGTATTCACTGATTAGCTAGTATTAGAGTAATAGTCGTCGTTGCTTGTAATGGTGTGTCAATTTGGGGATGTGTGTAATAAGTGTATGACAGTGATTCTCTACCAGATTTAGTCAAACTTGATCACCAACAGGACGTTAAAAAGCTTTTGCCCTGACAAGTTAAAAGCAGTTGGGAAATTTCAGCACCCCTTGTTGATGTGTATACATTAATGTGTATGATGAGTGTAAAACCAACCCCACCATATTTGTATTGTCAGTGGCAAAAATCTAAACAATTAATATTGGTCATATAATAATGTTTTATGTGAAAATTATGTTGGCCAGTCCATAGTCACATACCTTGTTTATCATATGAGCTGTCCAGGAGACCAGGGGATGCCAGAAACTTGTCTTTAGTATAAAGGTTGGCTCTTTGCTTTTTCAGTTCTTCCTCTCTCTGCTTTACCATCTTAATCTCTTCATCAACCAGGGACTGAGTGCTCCTGGATCGCAGCTTGAAAAACGGATTGTTGAGGAACGTTTTTTCTTGGGTCTCAACAGCAGAGTTCAAGTTAAACTCAGACGCACTTCGAATGATCAGGTTTGATGTTTCCAGTATGATGACATTGGGGGGATCCTCTGATCTCCAGTCAGCAGATTTAGATGACACCAGCTTCGCACCGTGGCATGGACTTTGATGGCTAGATTCGGGCTCAAGTATGATAACGTTGTTGGCTCCCATTTCTTGCTTCAGTGATCCTCTGGTTGGGGATGAGGTAATGATAAAAGATGGCATCTTGCTGCTGGAAGATAATCTGCAGTTGTCTTCCTGATGATCAAACATCTTTCTTTTCTCGTCCACTTCTTGGCATAAATTTCTCGGGTTCAGGATTACTGGTCTACCTTTACCCTGTACGCAATCGCTGGAGTACGACTTAGACATTCCCTTTTCACGCCTTACGTTTTCCTCTCGCTCCATGACGGAGCGGATCTCCTTCTCGATTGGGGTCTCTGGGTCATCGTACGGGGAGCGGTAACTAGAATCATCCAGGCCGGAATCCTCTGAGCATGGGCTGAACTGGTTATGAGAGAAATCTCTTCCAAGTGGCAAACTCTCGAGGTCATGATCCCTCTTAGGCCTGTCAATGTTGCGCACTGGTGTGTACATAAAGCTGTGGCTGCCCTGGCAGGTGCCGGTCTTCGTGACTGGCTGGTGCACAAGGTTCTTTGTTTGCTCCTCCATCTGCAGCCACTGATTGCGAGCAACTCGGAAATCCACATGCTCTGTACTGACATTTTCACTCTTCATCTCTTGAATCACACAGTAATCTTTTGGCATCTTCTTGCTCGGGTCTGACTTGATGCAACTGGATGGGTTGTCCTTGTTGTTTCCTGAATTTTTGCTGAGCTCTTCCTCGTCCTCAGATATCTTGGACAAGCCGTGGAACAGGGTTGAAGGGTTGTAGGAGATTTCCTTTACTGGCTGTGCGTAAAATGAGTCATTCTCCGGTTGCTCCAAAACATCTTCTGCAGGTATGATGTCTTGCTCATCTTCTTCTTTACTGTCGGAATGATTTTCAGTGTTCTTCACTTCAGGCTTCTGAATGAAGAGTTCTTGTGCACTCAGCTCGAGGCTGTCCAGGTAGGAGTCGTCATCTTCTTTGTTGATAGAAGAAGAAAATATACTTCTCCACTTCTCATCAGTATCACTGTCAGATGACGCAGCTGCGATTTCTACATGGACACACTCCTCCAAATCTTCTGGGTCGTGAACAGACTCTGTTGAGACGTCTGACATAACTTCCTCCCGAATGTACGACTCCAGCATGGATTCATCTACGTCATCGCCCAAGCCTAAGCCTTCTAGGAACGTCTCGTGGGGTTCAGCCTTCAGTGGCTCTGGTAGGCTTTCATCTTCAGTGCTCTGTATTATTGACACAGTATTTTTTAGCTGAGAGTCCTGCCTTTTTCTCAGAGACTCGTTCTCGTACACGCTCTCTGCACTAGATGGCGTATCGGAGGACGTAGTCGATTCGTTGCGATTAAGCTCGTCACGATTGTCCTCCAAAACTAATGCTTCTTTAGGGTATGGCTCATCTTCAAATTCATCAGCGATTGTCTCTGTGGGAGGCAACTCCGCTAAAATGTCAACCACTACTTGTGCACTCAGAGATTCTAATAGATCATCATCGTAACAAGCTGGTTCATCTTCAGCGCTCGTGTCCTTGTGCTCAGGTAACTCGGTGTCCTGGACTTCCATTTCACAGTCAATTATGTTTGCTGTGTTGGATTGCTCACTCGTCTCCATGGTTACTGTCTTGGAGAGGGACTCAGGCTCTGTTTCTGTCGGATTCGGAGAGGGATAGCAACCTTCGTTCACTTCTGTGCCATCCAGCTCTGGATTCCGTAAGGCTCCCTATAAACAAACAGTGAATGACAACATCAATACACAAACAGAAATCCAAGTCCGTGTCAGATTAGCGTTCCTGGGACTGGTGCTGTAGATACATCACGGTTTTATCTATTAATGACAGTGTAGTTTAACGTCTGGGTTTGTTTAGTGGTTACTTTGGGTTTAAATGATAACTTATGACAGGTAAGGGTCAGAAGTGAAAAGAACAGCAATAGCTCAGATTAAGTGCATTTACATTAACTCAGCAATCAATTTATAATAGGATTACTGCAGTTATTGTAATAGCCAACTTTCTAGGCCCTGTTTGACACCTGGCTTTAACATGCATCTTGGGTGATCCATCCACAAATGATTGTGAAAAGACTGCCAAAATGCATAGCCTTTCACACCTGATGTTGTCATGCATATTAGGCTTCCGTTTTTTTTTTGCATCCTAAATCTCGATGAAGCACCTAGATTACTTTGAGCACCAGTCACAAGCATTTAATGTAGGTTTCGTCAATTATGCCATTATTGTAGGTGGTGTTTTGCTGTCAGGGACACACTGAGATGATTTGGTGTTTACACTACAATAATAATATGGTGAGCTCTGTCTCTGATCACCTCTCATGTGTTTTGACTGATCAGATTATGATGCATCCTCAAAAAGCATTGCATCCCATTCACGCCTGTAGTTTTTGCTGAACACTTACATCTGAATCACCTAGGATGCGTCTGATTATTTGAAAATATTTATGCCCAAAAAAGAGAGAAGAAAGCAGACAGGGAGCAGAGAAGAAGAAATAGTGGATATGTAGAGAGCTATAGAATAAGCTATGGAAGATCAGCAAAAAACAAACAAAAAAACGAATGTGTCTGGCATGAATATACTGTAAGTCACAGAGCATTGAACAAGACTTAGCCACAGGCAAGCTTTTTGTTCAGACTGTTTTGTTCTGACTGAAATTCTACCTTGAACCGCTGCCACAGAAAGATCAGAACAAATGTTTTTTGTTGTTTTGATCAGCACTCAATTTACCTTCTCAAGCAAATAGTTCAATTAAAATGCGCCTTCGTTTTTCCCCTTTAAAACACGCCAACATTTATTCCCTGACTGCTATTATTTGAAGAGCTTCAGACAATACTGAATAGGAAAATCAAATGTTGTTTATTTAGTAATGCAGTGAATCATTTCACAAAGTGTTGTGCTCAGGAAGGGCTTGCTGGTGCCTGACGGAATTAAATGGATCCATTATGTAAGACTGCAGATTTGGGTTCCTCGCCCACATATGATGCACCAGTGTCCCTCCAGCTGATTAGCTGTTGCCCCTATTAAGGTCAGGAGAGGAAGTGCCTGGAGCAGAGCAGAATCCCATGAGGCAATGTACCTGTCTCCCCTGACAGCATACTGCCACGTAGCACTCGCAGTGCAGACAGCCTGAGCCACTGCAGATTTTAACACTTTTGCTGCATCAACTTTTGTTCAGAATCACACTAAGAGTGAGAGATATGAATTTCAGACTGGCTGTTAGTGTCACACTTTTTCCTGGTTTTGTCTGTTTCCTGTGTGTGTCTGTGTTGGTCATTTTTCACTTGTTTTCTTCACTGTGTGTTTTTAGCAAATGGCCCTGTTTAGTTATGTCTTGACTTCTCCCTTGTCTCCACTCTAGCCTCTCAGTCATTATTGTTCCCACCTGTGTCTCATTTGTAGCCCAGCCCTCTCGTTATCTTCCCCAGGTGTTTCTAGTGTGCCTTAGTGTAGAAGTAGCTCTTTTGTTGCAGTGTTTCTTGTCTAATATTGTAGATGTTTTACATCAGCTCATGGTTGTTCTTGACAATTTGTTTGAAAGTGTGTTTCCTGATTATTTTAATCTAGTTCTAGGGCTGGCTCTTACCCACCGCCACCTCCTGGTTGGCGAACAGCCTGCCAGTTCTGTGATACTCCTCAAACTATTAAACATCTTAGTAGACTGCCCTGCACTGTTAACCACCAGAAATAACTTTTATAGGGTTACAAATATGAAAGAACTGTTTGAAAAGACTCCACCAGCTAAAATACTTAATTTTCTGGAATTCCTTCATATGAAGACACTGATTTAAGTCTGTGATGCTCAAGTTATGAACATTGTTGATGCCATAAAATAGCCAACATGTTGCTAATATGGCACAAAACCCTAACAACAAAAAAAAAGTTCTAGGGCTGCAACAATTAGTTGACATAATCAACAAAGTTAGGTATAAACTAAGATACGTTTTAAAATCATCAGCGTCATTAGCATCATCAGTCATTACTTTCCCACCGCGCTCCGCAAACCTGCAAGCTGATTGGCTGTTTCTCCGGAGAGGAAATTTATTTGGGGCTTTGATTTGGCACCCCCTCTAGTGCAGCGCCCCTATGTGTCGCATAGGCTGCATACCCCCTTTTTGCGCCACTGCATTTCACATTTAAACTGGCATTTTCTAGGCTTTTGAAAGGCTTTTAACTCTAATTTTAAAACTAATTTTAGCTGTTTCTATCATTTTTAAGCGGTAGACAACACTACGAACAGAAGCCACACCCATAGAAAGCCTAGATATAGGACAAGGCTGAGAAACTAATTGATTAATTGACTAAATATAATCACCAGACAACCAAAATAATCATTTGTTCAAGCCCTATCTAGTTCTATCAGTTTGTTTTTCTCGTTTTGTGTTTCGTAACTGTTTGTACTTGTTTTGGCTTTATTTTTAATTTCATCTCTATCTCCGACCATGCTCATCCATGCGCTGCACCAGTGTCAGGTAGGTTTTTATTTTTCTCTTTCTGTTCTGGATGATGTAGTGTGTTGTGGTGAAAACCTCTGCTGAAGATCTTTCGGTTAGCCAAATTAGCATTGAGGTCATATGTGCCTGCTGCCAAGTGTCAAAATAATGTTCACTTTAATCCTGAAACTCTTTTACGCTTGGGAACACAGATCTACTGCTGAATACACCGTAATCCCTGTGGCTCTTAGAAAGCTCACTTCAGCAGAGTTTCAGTGCTTCACCATTATATTGTGCTTACTTCATCCAATATATACACAGCTAAAAATAGCAAAACCAAGGAGTGACATGCATTTTTAAAGGAAAGCCAGAATGATTGTGCAGCACAAAAAATAGTTTCACATTGCTAAAGCATGATTCTGCTATAATATGGTTGCTCGGGAATTCTAAGTAGTTGCTATGAATTTGCTAATCTTATCATATATGGTTTTAATTATACTAAGTGGTTGCTGTGGTATTGCTAGGATGTTGCTAAATATTTTCTGTAGTATCTCTGGTGGTTGTTATGGTATTGCTAGATTGTTATTTAGTTGTTTCTGTTGTGTCTCTGGTGGTTGTTATGGTATTGCTAGATTGTTGTTAAGTAGTTTCTGTGGTGTCTCTGGTGGTTGTTATGGTGTTGCTACGTAGTTTTAAATAGTTTTTGTGGTATCTCTGATGGTTATGGTGTTGCTAGGTTGTTGCTAAATAGTGTCTGTGGTATCTATGCTGGTTGTTATGGTATTGCTATGTTGTTGTTAAATTGTTTCTATAGTATCTCTGATGATTGTCATGGTGTTGCTAGGTTGTTGGTAAATAGTTTCTGTGGTATCTCTGGTGGTGTTTGTGGTATTGCAAGGTTGTTGCTAAGTTGTTTCTGTGGTATCCCTGGTGTTTATTATGGTGTTGCTAGGTTGTTGGTAAATAGTTTCTGTGGTGTCTCTGGTGGTGTTTGTGGTATTGCTAGGTTGTTGTTAAATAGTTTCCGTGGTATCTCTGGTTGTTGTTATGGTTTTGCTAGGTGGTTTTAAATAGTTTCTCTGGTGTATCTAATAGTTGTTATGGTGTTGCTAGGTTCTTGCTAAATTGTTTATGTGGTATCCCTGGTGGTTGTTATTGTTTTGCTATGTTGTTACTAAATAATCTAGGTGGTTGCAATGAACCTGCTAAGTGGTTGCTCATAGGATCACAACAGCAACCAACTGGGATGCCATAGCAACCACTTAACACCATAGAAAACACCTAGAATATGGCATCCAAGGTGGTTGCAATGGTGTTCAACACAATTTTGCCATAACCATCGACTCTCTCTCTCTCTCACCGACAAAGGTTGCTAGGAACCTGGGTGTCATGGTTGATGACCAGCTTCTCTTCACGCACCATGTGGCCTCAGTTGCTCGATCCTGCCGCTTTGCGCTTTACAACATCGGAAAAATTCGACCGTTTCTGACGCAACAGGCCACCCAACTCCTGGTACAAGCTGTGGTAATCTCACGCCTCGACTACTGCAATGCCGTACTAACTGGCCTCCCGGCCTGTGTAGTAAAACCACTACAGATGATTCAGAATGCAGCAGCACGTTTGGTCTTCAACCAACCAAAACGGGCACATGTCACTCCGCTGCTCATTGAGCTCCATTGGCTACCAGTTGATGCTCGCATCAAATTCAAAGTGCTTACAATCGCCTACAAGGTGATGACAGTACAGGCTCCTTCCTACCTGCACTCACTCCTGAAGGCTTACGCTACCTCCCGGCCACTGCGCTCCTCCAATGAACGTCGCCTCGCTTTGCCAAACACTCACACAAAGCAATGTTCTCATACAGAGTTCCCCAATGGTGAAACAAACTACCTTCCACTACCAGATCAGGAGAATCTCTCGCTATCTTTAAGAAACTCCTGAAGACAGAGCTCTTCAAAGAGCACTTACTCTCTTAACACCTCTAACAAACTAACTAATTCTAACCTCATCTCCTTCTTCCTCTTCTCTACTCCTCTATCCCATTATTTCCCTCAGACCTCCTTAAGGCCCTATCTATAGAAGTTTTATTTTTAACTTCTATTATTTTTGTACTTAACCTCTTCTATTATTTGCACTTCAATATTGTAAGTCGCTTTGGACAAAAGCGCCTGCCAAATGTAATGTAATGTAATGTGTTGCTAAGTGCATGCCTAATGGGCGCTACAGTGTGGCAGAAGTGAGCGATATTGAATTGTATTGTATTGTTCTGTATTTTAGTTCCCATGATGCTGCTTAATGGTTGCACCAGTCTTGCTGGGTGTATGCTAGGCAGGTGCTATGGCATACCAAATGGTTGCTATGGTGTCTTAGGTAAGTGATAGCTGCATTTTACAAGTTTGTCGTCGTTTTGTCAAACTTTGCACCCTATTATTTCATATTGGAACAAATTTAGCAAAAATCCATTGCGGCAAAAATGTAGCAAAAAATGTGGTAGAAAAATAGTACGAAGAAAAAGCAAGAAGAATAGAATGAACCGGAAGTTTTACAATGCACAACTACTAAAATACAATGAATCTGAATTTGCTTCGAGACACATTATTATAGTTTATTTTCTGCAACATATATGCAGTGCATGCAGGTTCCCAACAATAGTGCAGATCTAAAATCACTCAAACCCCCTTTTGATCTAAACAACAGAAAAGATTAAATTGCCTCTCCACTTCAACTTGTAATTTTCACCCTAATCAAGGCAGACAAAAGGCATAAAGCTTGATAAAAAAAACAACAGACTGCAAAAGTGTTGAAATGCCATGGCAACAGCCCAGTAGGTATAACAGCTCAGCTGGTGAGCAAGCGTCCATGCCGGCAGCCTACCAGTCCCAGCATTTGTGTCATAAAAATCGCTATGCAATAAATAATTCAGTGACATCAGATTAGCATTGAAGACAGGCAGAGAGAAACGGAGGTATTACTGAGCAGCGTGCACCTACCGGCAGCTTCAGCCAGAACAGCCAGAAGGAGATCATTCTGTCCTGTTCCTGAATAAGTCACTGTTCCCTCAGCAAATCCTGCCTGCGCTGTGAACTACCGACTCTGAGCTTTAGGAGAAATCTGCATAAAACTATTGATTAGTGACTGGCGACTGAATAAAGCTTGGCATGACAGGAACTTTATTGACAGATCTGTCATTGTGATCAGGAAACGCTCAGTGAGGTCTGTTGTAAGTGGTGCCTTCAGCAATGGTCCTGTTCCAAACATCCATTTGCATCCAAGAGCTTTAATACAGTGAGTAACTGATTGTGCAACACTGCTTTCACAGTTTTCACTGTGGTCCTCATGTTCACTTTGCACTTTTAGCTTGTTGTCAATAGTTAATATTCCATGTTATTTACAAAACATAGACATGGCTTAGAAGCAGACATGGGTGGTTGTCCCTGCAAATGACCTTAAACAACTCTTTCTTTGGTCAGACTTCAACAGAAGTAAAGGTATAACAAAGGGTTCTTTGGGTGATGCTATAGTATTAGCACTTTTAGTCAAATATAAATGTGTGAAGACCTTTTTGAATTTTTAAAAGAATTAAAGTTGATATAAATGTTCTTCACATCCTCTCTTTACAAGAAGAAAATGCTTAATTACACTATCTATGAATAATTAACTCTATGAACACATTGTAATGCTTTCCTAAGGCATTATAAACTTGGCTGTAAATATGTATATACGAATGCTTAAGACATTATAGGCATGTTTACTATGCATTATGAACTGAGTTTCTTCGCACTGACATATAATTACTTGTAAACACAGCTTATGATGCTGATGCATTATGAACACAGTGCATTATGAATTGAATTCATAATAAAAGCATCATAAGCTGTGCTTAGAATTTGTTATAGGTCAGTGCCATGAAACTCAATCCAGTGCAATTTGACTAAAATATCTGTCTGTTTATAAAGATACATGGGGCAGTATTATAATTACTTTTAACAACTTTTAAATGACACTTTTCTCAAATAATAATAATAATAATAACAATATATTATTATTATTAAGCCAAATGTGGCAAAAGTCATTGTCTGAAGAATCTTGATTTATATATAAAGAGAGGATGAGCTTCTCCAGATGTCTGAAGTCTTCTGTTCTATATGCTGCTATTCAATAATCTTGACAGTGCATCTTTTTTTTCTTCAGTGCATCTTCCTCTTCAGACATATTCATCTTGTTCTGTCACTAGTTGATTACATTAAGCCTCAAAGCTAAATCTGCACCACTGTTATCTACATAAAGTGGCGAAGGTAACATGCTGTCAATTTCAAGGATCTTTCTTCTTTCACAAAGACACAATAACCTGTGAATCATAAGAAGGGCTGAAGTGAAAGAGGCTTGGCGGTGCGTGGGCTGCCCATTCAGACCTCCAGCCAGCCACGTTTTTCAAAAGCTCTGAGCCTTAAGAGACAGCATGATTAGCCTCCCCTGTGACAAAAGTCAACACGCAGCAGGAGAACGGGCAAGTTTCTCAGGAGAACAGGGAATAGCTGTTACGAGGCAAAGCACACAGCATCTCTAAAATTCTCTGTATTTCAGACCTGGTGTGCCAATCACAACAGCTGACGCTGAATCTTAACACTTCTGATTGCTGTTAGAAATCACACTAGAAAAATGACGACAGGTGCAGTTCTATCTAGCTGTAAATGAGGATGTTTGAATTTGAGAAACGGTCGTGTTTAGTGGCAGGAGAGTGTAAAACATTTCACATTCCTGTGGAGCTTAGAGGGCTGGTCCTCTAGTGCACCCCTGTCTGCCAGTTTCATACAGGAGCAGAGCTCTTCATCAGTAATCAGTAGCCGTGAGTGCCCATCCACTCTGACTGCTCTCCCCCAGACGCATGCTGAAGAGCTGGGATGTGCGGCTGCTCTTCTGTCGGCATAGCAGATCTGCTGTTATATCTACAGTTTTTGCTGTTTTTCCATTAGAGATTTGAAGCAAAAATGATTTAAAGTGTCTTAAATCACTTCTTTTAATCCACCTTTTTAAAAAACATTTAACTTCACTTCTGTACTATAATTGAAAAGTAAGTAATCATTCATTCATTCTAATTATTATTAGGCTGTTCGATGCAAAATAACCAATAGTAGGATCTCAAATACAATCAAAACAAGATTTTTGTTCTCAAATTTAACATTTTTCTCATAGTTTAACAGATATAGAGAAAGCACAATTGGATTGTTTGAACTTATAATGCAAGAGTATAAAATTACCCTTTTAATATTTTGTTTAACAAACTTTTCAGAGATCCCCTGTTTTTTTTCTTTTAAATAAGTTAATTAAGTTTATGTTCTTACCTGAATGAAATTTTACCATTTTTATATATTTTTAAATTAATATGAACAACTTAATACTTGAATAAAATGTCTTATGATAATGCTTTCTTATGATAATCTCACATCAAAAGAGCAAACATCATGCACTGTCAAAGCTGTCATAACTGTTTATCAACACATACTGAAGTATTATATAACAGCCTTCATCACAAATCACCCGTAGTGGCGCAACAACAGCTCTATAGGTTAAAAGTCAATATCAGAGCCCTAATTGCCGTCACAACCATCAGTCCCCACCAACAGCAGCCAGCCCTGTAACACATTTACCAGCATGTCCCCAAAATGTCCCCTGGTCAATCCATCAGTTACCTTTAGTTGTGAAGTGAGACGTGCGCAGGCTGTGAGCTCTGTGAGCTGTGAGTGGAGCTGTGTCTGTCCTACCTTGTGCTGTGGCAGCAGCAGAGTGCAGAGTGCTAGGCTGGTGCTCTTCCCTGTAGCCACAGAGACTGCAACTCTCACTGAACGTGCGAGAAGCAGCCAATAGCTGATCATTCTCTCTCTACTGCTCTGCTACACACTCACACACACGAGTACTCTCACAGGATGTCTTTAAAAACTGTCAGCGTTGGTTGCAGATATGTCGCCTACTTCTGATTGCCACCATCACAGTCTTGGTCAATAGTTTGGTCTATTAAAATGGATCACAGTTTAGCACTGTAAGTTTTACAATACATGTAAGAAAGTAGTGGTAGAAGGAGAATATCATCTGACAGTATACTTTATAACACATGGCTGATTTATAGGAGCTTGTGCCTTAAAAGATGGGGTCAATTACGTAGACAAATATTATTATGGATGCTTGTCCTCTCTTTTTATATATAATTTTAGCATATTCCAGGTTTTTAGACGTAAACAAAGTCATTACCAAGAGTATTGTATGAAGAAAAGTTATAGAAATTATATAATCTTTATAGTGGGTCTAATTAAGATTAAAACAGTGGTAAAAATATCTACAGCACCGCAATGTCCAAAATAACAGTTGAATCTACAATTTTATTTTTTTCAAGTTTAATTTATACACAATATTGCCAAAAGTATCTGCTCACATGCATTGCATTTAGTGATTTAATGTTTGGATGGTGCTGCTCAGCCATGGAAACCCATTCTGTGATGCTCTCCATGGACTAATCTGACTACATGAAGACTTCATGAAGTTTGAAGGTCTGTAGTGTTTAAATTTGGCAATCTCTGCGCACTATATGTTTCTTTGTGTCATTTTACATGGTTTACCACTTTATTGCTGAGTTGCTTTCATCCCCAGTCGCTTCCACTGTGTTATAATGTAACTGACAGTTGGCTGTGGAATATTTAGTAGTAAGACATTTTCACAACTGGACTTTGTAGAAACAGTCTGCATGCCTCGAAGCTTTAATGATTTAAACGTTTAAATGATTTGTATATGTGAGCAAATACTTTCAGCAATATAGTGTTTTTATATTGTTCATATGCACATGCCTGTCCCTCTGGCTTAAAAGTTTTAGTCTAAGGCCTAATCCACAAAGCATAATTACTAAGCATTTAGAATGACTAGATTTCTATGATGACAGGAAGTCCTATGCATGATTAAATACAATTAAACACAATTCCAAACTCCATTAGTCTCCAAAACAGACTAATTAATGAACTATTAGAGATAATTAATAGAAAAAACACAATACATTTGCATAAAGGCATGTTGCACTCATCACACTTCAGCAACAACACAGCAGACTCTGTAGCCTTTTATAAAGATGATCTGAGGCTCAAGAGACTCGAGAGACCTTAACGAAATGTCCCAACTGAACTTCTTTAATATATTTTCAATGGGCATATATGCAGCTGAAACAGGCAGCCTAGTGCATCCAAAATTCATCAATATTTACATTTTACTATAAAATTATAGTCATTATGGTTTTAGAAAAAAGTGTTTTAGGGAAGAGGGTAGTGGACTATAGGACCCTGTGGAGTGGCCTAAGCTTTTTTTTTTCTTCTTTTCCATTTTGTCCCTTACATTACTTCTACTTTATATTTTAAATAGTATTGAAACCAGTACTTTTAAACTTTTACTTAAGGAAAAAAACTTGCGTTTATACTTCAGCTTCTACAAAAATTATTTTTTATCCATACTTCTATCCAGAGTAATGAATATCAGTACCTTTTTTACATCTTTGATTGCATTCAACAACACAAGCATTAGTGATGTCAGCCTGATGGATGATCACCACCTGATAGCCCACTCATCCCAACTCAACCCAAATCACCCCAGAAATACTGGATGGAGCACCACAGCTCAATGCTTGCCCCTCTATATACAGCCCACTTCTGGAAATCTGCTAATACAGCTCTGGAAAAAAATAAGATAAAAAAAATGTTTTTTTTTTACCAAATTGAAAACCTCTGGAATGTAATTAAGAGTAAGATGGATGATCATAAGCCATCAAACCAAACTGAGCTCTTGAATATTTGCACCAGGAGTGGCATAAAGTTATCCTAAAGCAGTGTGTAAGACTGGTGGAGGAGAACATAGCAAGATACATGAAAACTGTGATTGAAAACCAGGGTTATTCCACCTAATATTGATTTCTGAACTCTTAAAACTTTTTGAATATGAACTTGTTTTCTTTGCATTATTTGAGGTCTGAAAGCTCTGCATCTTTACTGTTATTTCAGCCATTTCTCATTTTCTGCGAATAAATGCTCTAAATTACAATATTTTTATTTGGAATTTGGGAGACATGTTGTCCTTAGTTTATAGAATAAAACAACAATGTTCATTTAACCCAAACATATACATATACATAGCAAAATTTGAGAAACTGATTCAGTAACTAAGTGGTCTCTTATTTTTTTCCAGAGCTGTATTTGCTGCTATTGAGGACTAGAACAGAAAAAACACAGTCTATGAAGAATATAGTTTAAAGCTTTGTTGATTTGTTTATGAATTTATTGTTTCTAAATATGAAATGTAAAGCAGTTGCCTATTTGGTTTATAATTGATTGATCATCTAAGAGAACGTACTGGTAGATATTACAAACTGAATGCATATAAAAGACTTTACAGACACTCGCCTGGAGAAAAACACTGGGCTTTTTCTGCATCGCCCTGTATGCTTTGTTTGATGTATCAGAATTAATCCAGTAACTAGCAGAGCACAGAAGTGCATACAGTGCAGATCCAGCAGCTGACGTGTGGGAGAAAGCTGCTCATTTGCCTGAATTTAGTAGTTTCAGTGAGGAAGCTTACTCTCTCGGGAATACTGTCAGCACTGCTGTTTTTTTTGGGGGCTATAAGCAATAAAATGAGTTATTCTTTTCCTAAAAACAACAGCATTCGGCACTTCAGATTACAAAAAAACATTCAAATGTTGCACAGAATTTCAAAATACTTCAAAAAGTTATGCTGTACACTCTACATCAGTTTTGCATCACATAATCATAATATTACTGAAGCCTTTTCTTCTTGTTCTGCTCTCGTTTCTGAGTTTTCTCATTAAATCTTTTTTTTTATTAAGTCCCAGTTCTAGTATAGTGGTCTAGTGAGGATGCCACATTTACTTCCATCCTTTTTTTTTTCTTTCTCTGATGTCTTCATCAAATATGTGAGCTCGGGATCTTGCTGCGTGGAAGAGGCACATGTTTTTCTAGCTGGGGGACTTTTCTTCTCCAGACTGTGGAGACAAGGGAGAAGATTTCAGTATAGCCTCGGTACTGATGTACAGAATCATCATATCATTCTTTGTCGTGCTGTTAATGGGTGCATTATTCCACACACACACACACACACACACATATTCTTATAAATTGAAATTGATTGTGGGGTCTTGGAAAAACAATGGCTATGAGGGGCCTCGTAAGTTCCTGCAGACATTTTGCTTACATAATGCAAGGCTATGATTATATAACTACTTCTCAAGCAGATGTTATGAAACGCCTCTCCAACAGCCACTGTGACTTGAAAGCCACCAAGGACATGCTGTTCAATTACGGCTGACGGACAGCAAAGGCCACCGCCATATCCGCCATTATTCTTTAGCACAGGAAACAGACTTAGACTCCGCCACACACTGGAGGACAGCAGGTCTATAGGAGGGAAACGTCACAACAAGCCAAGATAATGACTAAAGTGCTGAGACCCTGAAATATAAATAGACAACGATGGATCAATCTGTCCGAAAAACCAATAAAGATCACGATTTGTACAGGTTTTAAAACATTGAAAATTTTTGGTAATTAAAAATCAGGATTATTTGTTTAGTAAAATCTTAATTATCTTAATTGTTCCAGTTACAAAGAGGAAAATTATACAAAAATGCAGGGTACATTTTTTAAAACTGGGATTTATTGGTTATGTAAAAACAGTTTCAACAAACACATATTTACAGAAAAACATGCAGTCTTATTTGTTCTGAAACATTTGTATTCTATGTGTGAATGCAAGGCTAGGGCATTTGAGGCACTCTGACATGCGCACCACACATTCAACTGATGTGATCATTTTGTCCACTGAGTGGGGCTAAAGCTCCTATCAGGATTCACCAGGTTTTAACCCTTAAAAATCCAAAAGAAAAAATTTAAATGTACTTTATTTCATATTTACTTTGAGCTTGCCTGAGGACAAACCTGAAAGGACATTAACCTAATCAAATGACATGACTGAAAGTGAGTCTTCAGTCTCTTTATTTATCATATTAAACTCAAATATTTTGAGATGGGAGACGTTTATTTAATATCATAAAGTCTAAAACTAAATTGCCCTAGTGAAAAAAAAGTAGATTAAAGTATAACAAGCATTATTATGCTATAGTGCAATAAAGTGTATTTGTAGCCACATTATTAATCAGTATAGTTAAAGAGTGCTAACTCTAATTGTATAAAAATAGTACAAAAGTCCTACTTAATTTGTGCTAAGTGTACTTAACTGTAGTAAAATGGAACTATTTTAAATATACTTAAGTAACATTTAAACATACTACTTCATGTATGTATAAATGTGTTTAAAGTAAAATTATAATACATTTAATTTATTACAACTGTTTATTTACTGTTTATTATACACCAGGTATATTAGAAATGTACTAAGAATTGATGTTAAATATATTTACATTAGAGTACAAATATGCTTTTTGTTCCTGTCTTTTGTAAGTAGCATTTGTTCCTGTCTTTTGTAAGTATCTAGTATACTTTGTTGGGTCTAAAAATATTTTTTTAATATACTGTACTACAATTTTTAGCATGTTAAAAATGTACTTTAAATTTTAGAAAAGTAATCATTTAATTTACTTTCCAAAGAGTTACATGATACATTGTACTATAGTCACGAGTCATGTCCCTTGTAAAAAAATGTATTTAAGAATATTTTTTTAAAGTATACTTAACCTGGAAAAGTACATACTTTTAAATATTAGAATATGTACTTAAAAACATACTAAATGTACTATTTTGTACTTACTTATGGCAACTTAAGTATAGTCCAGTAGTAATTAAACTATATTAAAACATAAAAGCTTTAAATTGTGCTTTTGAGTACTTTTTAAGTATGTGTTTTTTAAACACCATTTTAATACACTTGAAATATATTGTAAAAGTACTACTTTGTGTATTGATGCACATATTGTGTATACCTTAACGGTTCTGAAAAAAAGCACTTTAAGCAGTATTTATTTGCCACTATATATATATATATATATATATATATATATATATATATATATATATAATCAACACAACATATAATTTAAAGCATATTCCTTAAAAATATATTTTATGGATATACAGAGAATGTATATTTAATGTGTATTTTTATATTTTCATAAAGTGTATTAAATTGAAAAGGCACTTTAGTATTCTTTACCTGATTTGAATTTTTAAACTGCTTTTAATGCTCTTAAGTATACTTTCTTTTTCACAAGGGGTAGAAAAGCAATTCTACTCTTATATTCAAACAAATGCAAAAAAAGTAAAAAAAAAAAAAGTAAGAGAAGAGATAAAAATGCTGTTAGATGTTGTGTTTTCTTATTTTATTTTTTTATTATTCCTCTGATGATACCTGGAATACTGGGGTCTTCCTTCCTGTATGTCATTATGTGTTCTCCTGGGCTGTGGTTTCTGAACACACTAGGCCTGATCTCTGAGCGATGGACGTTATCACTCCTGGGCTGGAAGATCTTGCTGTAGTAGCCGCGTGGATGATAGGACAGTGCTGGTTCTGTGTCTTTATCTTCTTCATCACTGCTGATGACCACCAGCTCAGCCTGCATTTTCCCATCTTCCTCGTCTGACTCTGCGTTCTGATAACCCATGAAAATCATAGTGATTGGCTGAGTGCAGTTCAGCTCAGATGGGATGGAGTTCACTATATTTAACACTAGATCTTCCTTCTGAGAAAGAGGAGAGTTTCTGTCAAATTCCAGCTCTAAATCAGACTCTGGAGTGAACCGGTGCTGTTCTTCTTCAGGCTCCAGGATGAGCTTGTCTTTGCTCCAGTGATCATCATCACCACATACATTGGTGAGATCATCCTCCTGTCCATTCAAACAGCTTTGGGATGCAGGCTGGTGAGTGTGAGAGTTTTGATTGGTTTCAGGATCTGGAATGTGAGAAGTTGAATCTTTAGCATCTTCTTGACCTGCTTGATCATCGTCAGGTTGTAATGGGCTGGGGGTCTTGCTAGGCATGTGGAAACCGTTGGGTCCTGGGCTTACCACCCCTCGCTCCCCTTTGCTAGGAGTGCAAGGCTGGCTGTATGGGCTGGAGAAAACAGGCTCGTGGTACTCTACATCACTGTTAGTCTTCTTCTCTGTGGCTTTTCTCAGAAGCTCCTCCACTTCCAAAGTACTCAGTTCATCAAACTCATCATCCGAAGCCTTTCCGTCAGACTGTACAGCATATACAGACTTCCTGCCGTCATCATACACTTTGATGCCTTTCTGCAGGAACTCCTGAGGAGTGACCGTGGCGGAGGAGAGAACCTGACTCTTTCCTGTGCGCAGGTCTTTCTCCACACTGATCTCCATAGCATACATTGCTGAAGAATACAGAGCAAGAAGCGAGCATAAGCCACAATCTCTTAACCTGCAGTTTTCTTTATCAATCGTACAGTGTATTTCTCATATAAAGAGTTTATTAAAGAATGTCAAAAAGAAGATTGGCATTGGAGAAATGCCTCAATAAATAGTAACTTTTTGTAGGCAACTGAGTTTAATGGAGCTAAATTGGTGTCTTTTTGGTAACACTTTATATAGTGAGATATTAGAACATGTTTGTAACGCCCTGTAAAGTTTGTTTGTAAAGTACTGCTTATTATTTACTACATTTAAGAAACAGTAACTACAATGAATGTAGTGTTTTGCAGAGTACTCTTATTTTGCCTTGTACATCATAATCTGAAATATAGTTTCTATCATGAAAGTGTATTTTATAAATGAACTATAGTTATGGCACTAGGCCTGTCACAATAAGAATTTTAAGACTATAAAATGCCACTGATATAATGATAATAGAATACCATAACAAAGCTTTTTTACCCTTTTAGAGATAAAAACATTTTAATTAATCATAGTTTGTGAAATATATAATTTTTTCTTCATGTACTGCAGTCCACACTGTGTGTATGGAGTGGCAGATATTGAAGACCAGGTCTTCAATAACTGCCACTCCATACACACTAGTGCATCTCAAAAATAGAATTTGGCTGAAAAATTACTTTATATGAAACTCATATATTTTCTAGATGTATTAATCACAGAGCGATCTATTTTAAATGTTTGTTTTTTTTTATTTCAGATTAGGGTTTACAGCCAATGAAAACCCAAACATCAGTATCTCAGAAAATTATAGAATTAAATATATTATAATATATATAGAAAATTATAATTATTATATAAGTACAATTATTATATTATATTATTATTTTAATATATTAATATATTATTATAATTAATATATTATATTATTATTATATTAGTACTTTTGGCAGTGTGCCAAGTCCTGCTGGAAAATGAAATGCGTATCTTCATAAAAGTTGTCAGCAGAGGGAAGCATGAAGTGCTGTAAGATTTTCTGTGAAAACACTGCACTGACTTTAGACTTGATAAAACACAGTGGACCAACAGCAGCAGATGACATGACTCTCCAAACCATCACTAATCATCAGTAAATTTTACATTTCATTTGGAAATCAAGGGAGCAGAGTCTGGAGGAAGAGTGGAGAGACACACAGTCCAAGCTGCTTGAGGTCTAGTGTAAAGTTTCCTCAATCAGTGATGGTTTGTAGAGACATGTTATCTGCTGGTACTATATAATATAGTATTCAAAATTTTTTGAGACACTGATTTTTGGGTTTTCATTAGTCACAACGATCAACAATTAAAAAAGAATTGCTTAAAATAGATCACTCTGTGAACATAATGAACAGTACCTTGATTATCAATTATTCATTTATTGTACAATATATATTGTATAAATGTAATTATCATTACAGACCTAGAAGGCACTAATGTCAAATATTTTTCATTTTATTTTTTCTATTGCTTTATAAATATAGTGTTGCTGCTTTGTTAGGGATGGTGTTATTGTCTTGTAAGGGCTGGAGTTGTTGCTTGCTTATACAGTATGTGTATGTGGTAGACTAATGCTTAAAGAGCTTTGGTCAGAGTGCCATTATTGTGCAATAATGGCAGTCCTAGAATGTTAGTTGGATGTACAGAATTCCCTGAAATTCACTCATACCCATTTTCTCTGGTTCAGCGTCAGGCTCCTGTACTGGAGTGTTAATTCTTCTCGCAAGTGTTGGGGTGTAGGATTTAGGGATATCAGGTATTGCAGAGTAGATGTACTGAATTGGCTCTGTAGATTCAAAGAGATTTGGTTTGAAACAGATATTATTCCCAAAAAAAGACATACTGTACTGTTAGAGATTGATGTTATAAGGTTGTAGTATGTGACACACCCAGAAAAAGAGGTAGGGTTTTTACCTGGCTGGAAATCGCCATTTATTTCCTGTATAGAAATACAGTGGGACGAGGTCAAAACACAGAATTTAAAGATACACAACAAACCGCTCTGGCCGATTCACACCTCATTATGCGTTCACCATTCTGTTAGTTATAAGAGCCAAAACACTGCAAAGGGTTATGATGACAAAACAAAACTCAAGCCTTGTTTTTCATGAATTCATGTCATGCTTATGACTCAGAACTCTGTTGACCCATCAGCTGTTGGAGAATGTTAATCCACAAAGCTGCAATAACTAGTGTGCCCACACGCGGCCAAACGATTAACCCAGCAATACCTTTATAATGTCCTCTGCAGTCTTCTCCACCTTCCTCAGCCGCTCCAAAATCAGCTCCTCGTTCTCTGAGATATTCATCTCCTGGGTCTCCAGAGCGCTGATCTCGCTCTCTATTCTGCAGAGCAGATAAAGGGAAATGCAGAATTAAGTGGCGGCACACTCTGGAGACCACATCCAACAGCTTTTCAAACACCCACTCAAACCTGATCTCAGGAGGATTTGCATGAACGTGCTGTGTGTTGTAGAAATCATTACTGTGAAAGATCTTGTGAAGATCTAGTTCTACATTTGTGTGGAATTATTTGTCATTGGCATTTGAATATGTTTCATTGTATTTTTAGCCACGTTATTACTAATATTGCTGTTTGTGGTTCTGTATTTCTGCTTCTTACAGTTTTATCTCCATGTTACTGTAGTTATTGCTGGTTTTCATCTGCTCTCTTGCTGCATCTTACAATAATTACCAACCTAAGAGTGAGAGATGTGTTTTCTTTCACACACATGTGTAGCCAATCAACACATGATTTTTCTCATTGAAGGATGCATAAGGAG
Source organism: Astyanax mexicanus (assembly GCF_023375975.1). Taxonomy (NCBI): domain Eukaryota; kingdom Metazoa; phylum Chordata; class Actinopteri; order Characiformes; family Acestrorhamphidae; genus Astyanax; species Astyanax mexicanus. Next base: position 37,602,950 of record NC_064413.1, on the reverse strand, counting down.
TTCTAACTACATGAATTTCAACATAACAGTTATGCCCCAATTTTAGCCTCAATTCTAATTGCTTTTTAGTTTCCTTTTTGTCAGTCTGAATCGACAGGTGGAGAGAGAATCATGTGGTGCAGGGGTTTTTAACTTTGGCGTCGCAACCTTACAGAGTTCCTCTTGGACTCTTGGTTCTGTGATTCAGGTTCTCGTATGTGTTTTGTGGGTCACTATATATTTTAAACCCTAAAACTTGGTTTTGGGGTTGTACAGCCAAAAGCAGCCAATGGAAATTGAGCAGGAAAAGTACACTTTTAATGCAGTTTCAATTGATTTTTATTTCAAATTCCACCTTAAATGAAGCCACAGCTGCATTCTGGAATAAGTACATGTCCCATACCTCAGCATCATTTAAGGTGGAAGGGAAACATATGTGGAGATGTGTAAATTGAGCAAAAGTACAAGTGCTTGATCAAAAAAGTGACTTGAGTAGAAGTTGAAGAGTTCTTAATGCACCACATTTAAGTGGAAGTACTAAAGTATTCAGCAAATGTTGTACTTAAGTATTGTGTGTAGTTTATATGTAGTTATTACCAGTGTTGGGAAGTAACGGATTACATGTAACGGCGTTACGTAATCAGATTACAAATTATAGGTAACTGTAATCCGTTACAGTTACTGCTTCAGTAAATGGTAATCAGATTACAGTTACTCTGCTAAAATAAAAGGGTTACATTGCGGTACTTTCCTATTTTTGCTCTTCCAATCCAACACTGACAAAACGCAAATAACATTTTGCGGTGAAATCGCTCTGATATGACAGGGAACTGTCTGCCCCTCCTCCCGTCTCGCTGCACACACACACAGGGAGGAGGGGCAGACAGCGGCTCCGCACACACAACGAGACGAAATTAACTGACATTTTGGTCAACGAATAAAAACGAGACGAAAATATTTGGCAGGAACGAAATCCAATCAGAACTGATTTAGTTCTGTGAAAGGAAGGGACCAGTTAAGAAGAGAACCAATCACTGCTACTTTAGCGAAGGTGGCGCCGCGCGCTCAGTTACAAACCCGGGAATTAACCTGTCGATACTTACGGAGCTCGACTGGAAGTTAACTCGTTCAGCAGGGAGAGAGAGAGGGGAGAGGCGACGTCGCGAAAAACAAGATAACGTGTAAACCGCGTGGAGCGACTCAATCTCCGGTAAAAACACCACAATTCAGCTTCTGCAGACCAGAGTCACACAGATCTCCATGCAGAGATCAGCGTTTTAATGCTGATGTTATTTCATGAGCTGATGGTGTGTTTAACTCAGCAGTGCACTAAAACACAGAACTGTTACAGAACCCTAACTCATTAAGATCAGATCATCTGCTTAGTCTCACAGTGGGAAAGATATAGCTAATGTTAAAGCAGGAACAGGTCAGAAAGAAACTCAATAATATAACCAAAATAAAACAATAAAATAAGTGAATCTATGAACCCAAAAGTCTGTGTAAATTCCTTACAGCACTTTCTCATAAGTTTCTCACTTTAACTCATGAAGTCTCTCAGTACATCCTGAGAGCATCTCTACAGCACAGTGTGTGAATGTGTGTTTCTAGATCATTTAAAAGCTGTTTTTGCATCTACAACGCTGTTCAAACTATAATTTAACTATTCAGATTTTTAATGACTTGATTTCTAGAGCAAAATGCTTTAAATGTAAAATATATATAGTCACACACCTACAATAATAATAATATACATTAAATCATATAAAAAATATATTTCACTTTCAAACATTAACAATATTACTCAATTGGTTATTAAACGTTTCATTTCGTATAAGTGTATAGTTAATAATTCAAGGGAACTGATGAAAAAGCATTTACATTTACACCCTTTTACAGTTTAGTCGACTAAATTTACTGTAATTTTAGTCGACTATATTCTTATGACATTAAGTCGACTAAAACTAAAAACATTTCAGATGACTAAATTGTGACTAAAACTAAATACTATTTTCGTCACAAGACTATGACTAAGACTAAATCAAAATTTGTTGTCAAAATTAACACTGGTGGCAAACCTGCAAATAGATAACTTACAGTTGTTGTTACATTGTTTGGTTTTAAATGGTTTTATTATCAATTTATATTAGTGTTAAAATTGTTTGATGAAATGGTTTCATAAGTATTTTTATAGAGTGATTGAAAAGGCTGTTTTATTTGTTTATCTATTTGTTAACTGGAAAGAAAAATAAAATAATAATATGCAATATGTGGTTGCTACATTCATTCAGGCTTAAAAAAATGACAATATTTAAAGTAATCCAAAGCACGAGCTCAGAATCCTCAGCGCAGCCAATGGCCTTTCTAACATAATCAGATTACGTTACTCACTTGAAGTAATGTAACTGATTACGTTACAAATTACATTTTGAGTGATGTAATCAGTAATCTGTAAGGGATTACATTTTAAAAGTAACCTTCCCAACACTGGTTATTACAGACAGCAGTGAAAAGTTCTTCATATAAAGAGTGAAAGCCTTCATATAAAATCAGCTTGATCTCTTGATTCACTCAATGATATTAAACGCGGTGACAGTACAGAGCATCTTTAGTGATAATTAATGATAATCTGGGTTTGGAAACATTCAGAACATTTTTGATCTTTGTACTGAGTAACAATACAGGACATAAACAATTTATTTGAGTTACATTTCATTTTGAGTTACATTTCATTACAGTAGTGAAGTACGTGTAGTTTGTTATTTTACATCTCTAACTACAGACATCCCAAGTTGCAAAAATTGATTTTAGGGAGGTACCCCCGAACCTGGACTTTAACCCCCCCAAACCCCCCCCCCCCCCAAAAAAAAAAAAAAAAAAAATTAACACACCATCCAAAGGTTACCAAAGCAAAACAGAACTTTTTGCTAATATATATATTATATATACATATATAGATCAAATCACCTCAACATGATTTTTGCAAATCATTTAGTCTTTAGACTCACAGACTCTTTGTGGAGAACAGGCCAATCAGAACCCTCTCTGTTTTGCATACACTTCATGAATATGCACACGAGGAGAGTGCCTTTCTCTCCCTCTCTTTCCCTCACATGATTGGGTAAAAAAACGTCCACATGCTAGATTCCGGGAGATTTTATCTGATCTGCGGGCGTCAGGGAGCCGTTATTGATATGCGGAAGACTCCCGCAACTTCCAGGAGACCTGGGACTTCTGTGACTATGTGAATATAAGAACATTAAACATCTGCTTTGTACACAGTATCTCCTTAAATATGTGTCCTGCTACTCAGCCCCAGCTCTAGATATGTACAGACAATTCTCACCCCACCTTTCCACTCATTACCTTATCCCAAAAGAATTTCTCTCATTTCTTTTTTTGTTCTTTTGGTCAAAGCTAATAGCGGTGCAAGAGATGATAGCAGCTAGTTTTATGCTTCCACGTTCACTCAGTCTAGTTTATCTGTCTTTTCTGTAACAGGGTACACATCCACATATCCACAGATAAGCTAGAATCTCCACTCAGAACTCATAGATACACAGATACAACAGCTGTCCACTGTCTGTGAAGAAAAGACTTTCTAATGCCTGGTGATTCCCCATTCCATAAAAAGACACACCATCCACAGAGCTGATCACAGACAGCTTAACAAAGCTGTGAAAACATAAAAAATGGGTTTTGTCACATTGTGATTGAGGTCACGACCTTAAACTTTTGTGTCAGGAACATCTGAGAAAGCTGATGAGTAGCGTTTTTCCAGAGATTGCTTTTCATCATCCACTCCGTTTAAACTGCAGTCATCAGAACTCCGGCTTTTAACATTTCAGTTCACTCTCCCATCAGTGCGGGAAGAGCCAAGAAATCCTCCTGTCTTAATCTGCTGTGATCTACTGCACTCTTAAAATTAAAGGTGCTTCAAATCAGAGCAATGCCAAAGAAAAAACACTTATTTGTTCCTATTAAAGCAGCATTATACTAAAGAGTAGAGAACTGGCATCTGTGAAAGATGCATACAGCATGTACTGAGGCAGTAGGGCACTATTACAGGATTTCTCACCAGTATAAATTTTAAAAGTTACTCAGTGTCACCTAAGCGCATCGTTTTGCAAACTTCTCCAAAGTTACACTGGATCAGTGTACTGATCCAACAGTAGCAATGATATATCATACAGAACGTTGCTTTAAGAACCATGTTTGCAGTGAAGATGAAGTGTGAAGTGTGAATGTAAAGAACCTTCAGTTGATGTAAAAAAAGAAGTTTCTCTAGCCACACATCTCAATAACAAACAAGGGTTTTTTGTTTTTTGGAAGCAAAAGTGTTTCTTTTAAGGTCACTCACTGGGTCCAGAGCCAGATGCTGTCAGTTTCAGACCTGGATCTATTTAGTCTTTATCTTGAGGAAATGCACTGTGACTCATGTAAGAAAAGCGAGGAGAAACAGTGAGTCAGAGGAAAGTAAATTGACACTGTCTGATTTAAAACAAGAAAAGTGAAGTGTGAAAAGCAAACTTTTAATCAAGACTGCAAACACTCAAACCAGTGCCGATGCACCGCCCACACAGATCACACACTGTGCATAGGGCACCAAGTGCCGGGAGAGGGCAGCGAAAATCAAGCTAGTGACAAATGATCATAATGATAGTAATCACAATAAAAATATGTAAAGCAAATTAATAGATATAAGAAATACAAAAGTAACATATTAGCTCAAGCAAAAGATAAAGCTCCTGTGCTACGTTTTCATGCAGTGACTGAAAACAGAACAGTAATGAGTTTAACAGCTCAATAAACAGAATTTAACCAGTCTTATCAACAAATATACACCAGAAACACAACTACCTATCTGTAGAACAGTGGACAGTTTTGGATATGCATTCTGTTATGTATAGGCCACATTTTAAAGTGTAATTAAAAAAAGGAAAATCAAAGTTTCATAAAATGAAGACACTGATGTCTTGAAAAAGAGTTATTAGTATTAGTCATGTTAAATCACATTACTGTATGAATTTAATGTAATTGGATGGCAAAATTAGATAAAGCGCCTATTTTGTCATATATAGACTAGAATTTAGACTCTTATAAAATGAGAAAATGAAGGTCTTGAAAAGCACTTTCATTATAGTAATAGTATTCATTATGTATGTTTCATGTAGGAACATTGACTATTTTTTTTTCAATATACCAAAGTTTAGAGTCCTATAAACAAAAATGTTTAGGGTTTTTTCAAAAATAACGCACCTCTAAATTCATAAACATCTCCTTCTCATTTATTCAATATATATGTAATATTACTGTAGCAATTTGAAATAATGGGAATTCAAATCTAGGAAAAAGTCTATTCAGTTATGCATAAAACCAGCGAATCAAATGTTTATCAAATGACACCATTACATCTGTGAACAGCCCTTTACATATAATCAATGGTGTATAAAATATAAAGTGATCTTACTTTAGCATGTTGGAGTAATGGGATATTTGGTTTTGCATAGAGTTGCACAAGAGTTTGACATCCTGAATTATTGTAAACTTTTTTTAAAGTATTCTGTTTAAATTAAAATGGGAAAAATTGTGTATTTAGGGTGTTTGTTATTTATAATTCCAGATTAGTATGAACACTGGCAATAAATATTTAAAAATATATTAAACGGTATTTGTAATTTGATTTGAAATCCCACTGTTAACTCCACTGATCCTGTTTACTGACTAACTCCAGTAAACAGGATATGAATCATATCATAAGTTAGACTATGATAATTCATACTGTCTGCACTCAGAATCTTTATGGGAAAACTGCATTCAAACCTACTAACCTGGTGAACCTAACTTTTAAATACTTTTAAACTCTTGTTGCGGTAACACACCCACTCCTAACGGAAGTGTGCTCAAACCTGAACACAATTAACTTCATTAATCTGTTCTTTATTAGTATCAGTCATTCGTCAGTTGGAAGCCATTTTGCGTAACCGATTTGTTTGTCCAGACAGAGGTAGGGGTAAGTAGAGTGAGTAGACGCATTACGTAACACTGAGCCGGCTGGCTCGGTAACCACTGTTTGATACCCAAAGCTAATCACATAGGTTAAATGGGAGTAATCCTTCCAATCGGCTTCCTCTCACGGCTCTAAGCGAGAGCGGTGAGTCTGTAGGATACGTGCTGTGAAGTCTGTACACGTTGAAAATAGCAGTAAAACTAAAACAGAGACATTGATTCAGTTGTTTAGAGTACCTGTCGATATCGCTCTGCAGGAGCTCAGTCTGGTGTTGCTCCTCCTGAGCTCTCATAGCTTCTTCCTCCTCACCATTCTGCCCACTCAAACCGTCCATCAGCCATTGTTCCCGCAGAGCTTTTTTCTGTTCAGAGATCACACAAAGTACTTCACTCTCTTTCTTTCACTTTCTAAAAGTCGTTCAAAAAGTCAAAATCCAACAAACTTTTTAGATATGATGAACAACAACTTACCTTCAGATACTGGAGTTTTAATTTCACTTCTTCAATTTCTCTCCTTTTCTTTGCAATGTCCTCTCGTATTCTTCTTTTATCCTGTTTTTATTTGACAAAAGATGAAAATGCCTTAATCATCCAAATTCCAACAACAATTAAGCCTAAAAATGTCCCATGTAATTATTTTCACTGCAATGGAAAACATAATGCCAAATTATGTTTAAAACATTTTAATGCATTAGCACAATGTGTATTGATGTGGAAATGTATTTAATCTAGCTTAATGTAACATTTTTATTTGTGGCATTACTTTTAGTGGACACGGTCACAAACACACATTACGTTATGCTGTTATAGCTCTTGGTTACAGCTATTACATCACTGCTGTCAAGACAAATCGATAAATTAACAACCTTACAGAATAAGAAAATAACTTCATATTGTGAATAACACAATGTAAAGAACTGCAAAAAGGAAAAACATAAAAAAAATGTTGTTTTTTTTGGGGTGGAGGAGTGACAAACCTGAAGCCCCTCCCCTTTCTAATCAAACATCCCATAAATCCCCTGGACTTCTCTTACGTGTCATGATGAGTTTTTGTTAACTATATTATCTCTCCTTCCTGACTGTACTTATAGGAGAGAGGGAACATGTTTCCAACTACAAGCTAAAGCTGCTCGAACTCCAGCCCAAAATTTAGAGTTTTCTCCCCTCGCATGTTTTAAACTAGCAAATGGAATTTACATGTTCTAATTGTTTAAACTAGTTATAAGTGTAAATGTAATGAAAGTATTGGAATAAGATAGTAAAGACAGTCACTGTGAAACGATAGGCTTGTACATGTTACCTTATGTTACCTTACAGATGTTGCTGCAGTTCTCTTCATAGAAACATTTACAAAGATATGTTATAAAACTATATTAAAAAAATAATGAATGTTAGAATGTTTAATGTTATAAAAGTAATAGTCCTCTTTAAAAGATGAAAGCAGTGCTGTGAGTCGTCTCACAGTGTGATCCTGGGCAGACTAGAATGTTGAATCATGGGTACACACCTCTCTCAGACTGAAATATGTGACATGTAATACTACATAACTTGCACTTACAGTCCTACATCTGTAAATGTGTTAAATTCAAGACCAGACATTTATTACATTGAACAAACTATTAGTATTTGCAATGATCACTAGACATAGACATACTGTGACACATAAATGTCCCCATATAACCCAAACGAGCCCATGGTGACATGCTATATGTGTCACAGTGTCTAGTAATGATTTGCAAATTGTACTAGTTTGTTCCAGCTGACATTTCAGCTAGATCTGATTGGTCATGAATGATTTTTGAATGATTGTCAGTCATTTTGATGGAATACAAGTTGGATACATTGATGCAATCTGCTGATAAAGGAAAACTGTATGCATACAGGTATGCTTATTTTTTTACAAGGTAAGGTAGAGAATTAAATAAGCCTATTAGGGCCCTATTTTAGCGATCTATAGTGCATAGGTAAATTGTCAAAATGAATCATGAAGGTGTTTTGGGTGTAACGGGAAATAAACCAATCAGTGTGCCAGTTGTCATTCACTTTAAAAGGCAGGTGTGCTCTGACTTTGGGAACAGCAAATTCTTTACTCTGGTTATTGTTGAGTGAAAAGTAGCGTTTGCGCTCTGCAGCATGCTCAGCGCACCTATAGGAATGGACTCTGATGATTGTCTGTTGTCTAGGTTTATTTCAGTCAGTGGTGCACCTGTGTTTTTCAACACCAAAATAGCAACACGCCAGAACTTTACCTGAACACACCTCACTTCCAGACCATCACGCCCACCAGTGAAGATTCATTCCTAAACTCTAATATTTTAACAGCGCCGGCGCAAGGGCCCTTCGTGTTAAAAGTTGTGCAGAAAAGAGCTTATAACTTTTAAACCTGTTATTAACCGTATAGGGCAGTTTTTAAATCCAGACAATCCAGTCTAAATCAAGAGATTTTAATAGGATGATATTTTTACTGTAATGGAAACACACACGGCACTGTGCATCACTAAAATAACTGTTACCAAATGGTGCTTTGCCTGAACAGATGGCTCTAGCTAAAACTTTAATTGTAAAATGAGTAACATTCTTGAGACTTTGAACAAGTCTCAACATTTTATATAGAAATACTACCAGAGATGTCAACTTTTATCTTACTGAAGTAGAAATTTATCTATACTTTATACTATACTTAGAGTACATTTGATTGTGGGTGGTTAAGAAGTATAAACATATACTATTCCGACACCCTATGGGTTTATATATTTACATAGTTTTGAACGCAGTACTTTTACACTTTTACTTGAGTAAAAAGCTTGAGTTGATACTTCAACTTATACAGAAGTATTTAAAATCCTAGTATCTGTACTTCTACCTGAGTAATGTAAACTATTAGTGAGTACTTTTGACACCTTTAAATACTTCTATAAAGAATCATCATGAAAACAAATTTCTCTATGGTTCTTCTATTACATTGCAGCAAGGAACACTAATCCACAGTATACATGAAACCAGTTATTTAAATCCAAACTAGTGCTCTACTTGTCTGTGTACAATGATATTATGATGTTACTACAATGTTATAACACTGTATTAGCTTCTGTATCGTACTCACTGTGATGGCCTGCAGTCTCTCCCGCAGTAGGTCAGCCTCCTCCATTCTGGCTCTATGAAAAAGAGAGGAAAAAGAATCTCCTCAGAGCGATGGATTAAAAAAAAAATGTGAAGGAAGTCGGCAGAGAGCAGGACAGAGAGATAGAGAGAAAGAGAGGGAGCACGAGAGAGAGAGAGAGAGAGAGAGACAAAAACAGACCGTGGGTGGGCGGATGGTAGGTAAGGGGGGGAGCGCTCTCTGTTGTTGGGCAATGCTGGAGGATAGATGGGGGGGTATAAGAGCAAAAGAGAGTGGGTGGTAAGGGAGTGGTTTTGTGTAATCATTTTAGTTTTTTGTCTTTTCTGGGGGATAGATGAGAGAGGGTGCTGGTGAAGTATGCTGTATGTGAGTGTGTGGGTGTGTGTGGGTGTGTGAGTTTACTGCAGTGTGCTTTGGTCCAGTAGTAATAGGAAGCATAGCTGTAATGATCACATGTCAGATTTTATCCAGGTGAGATCTAGGAAACCTAAGACCTCCACCTTTTAATGGACAGCAATAAATAACAGATAAAAGGTGCAGCAGCTTCCCTGCCACAGGACAGCATTCGTCAGATAGGTGAGTGATGGCTAGCTGTGTTCTGCAATAAAATTAAGACCTGGCAACCCATAAATTGTGACAGATGTCAAAAAGTCCTTTTAGGAAGGTCTATTATAGTGTCAAAGGATCAAAATGTCTACCCATGGAAAATAGCTCCACAGTATCCTCTCTTAATAGATTCAAGTCTTTCTAATCTTCTGAAATTTCCAGCACACACTCTGTAAGTGTCTGCTCTTAATACATATTTCTAATCAGTAATTCAATAAGTATTTCATTCAAGACCAGCTGGTGGTAGTTTGAGTCTGCAGAGTCAAAGGTGTGGTAATAATAGTCTGCAGAAGCCAACCCTCACTTCCGTCACGCACACGTCAACCCATGACCAGCGAGACATATAACTCTGCTGTCAGGAATGGACAGCAAGATCAGAGGGCATCCAAATAACAACGTGCAGTTATGAAACATGCCTGGACCTGAACAGTCCTGAACAGTGACATGCATGAATACCAGCTACTAATAGAACTGGCATGTGAATTTGCACGTGAGCTACGTCAAGTACAAAAAGTGCAAAAAGCTTTCAAAGCAATGAACTGTTGCTCAATGATAACTGATGTCTTCTTTACATAGTGGGAAAATAGCCCGTGACCTTTTTGGGGCTTTTTTTTACCTCTTGAGGGAATTCTTTTTGTGATATTGGAGTAAACTCAATTCTATAGATAACAGTTCTAAATGTTCTCAATTTGTGCACAGCCAGTGTTGGGAAGTAACGGATTACATGTAACGGCGTTACGTAATCAGATTACAAATTATGAGTAACTGTAATCCGTTACAGTTACTGCTTCAGTAAGTGGTAATCAGATTACAGTTACTCTGCTAAAATAAAAGGATTACATTGCGGTACTTTCCTATTTTTGCTCTTCCAATCCAACACTGACAAAACGCAAATAACATTTTGCGGTGAAATCGCTCTGATAGGACAGGGAACTGTCTGCCCCTCCTCCCGTCTCGCTGCACACACACACACAGGGAGGAGAGGCAGACAGCGGCTCCGCACACACAACGACACGAAATTAACTGACATTTTGGTCAACGAATAAAAACGAGACGAAAATGTTTGGCAGGGACGAAATCCAATCAGAACTGATTTAGTTCTGTGAAAGGTAGGGACCAGTTAGGAAGAGATCCAATCACTGCTACTTTAGCGCCGCGCGCTCAGTTACAAACCCGGGAATTAACCTGTCGTTACGGAGCTCGACTGGAAGTTAACTCGACAGAGTTCAGCAGGGAGAGAGAGAGAGAGGGCCGATATATTTCTCCTTTGACGTCGCAAAAAACAAGATAACGTGTAAACCGCATGGAGCGACTTCATCTCCGGTAAAAACACCACTAATCTTTCAGCTTCTGCAGACTAGAGTCACACAGATCTCCATGCAGAGATCCGCGTTTTAATACTGATGTTATTTCATGAGCTGATGGTGTGTTTAACTCGGCAGTGCACTAAAACACAGAACTGATACAGAACCCTAACTCATTAAGATCATCTGTTTAGTCTCACAGTGGGAAAGATATAGCTAGTGTTAAATCAGGAACAAGTCAGAAAGGAACTCAATAATATATCCAAAATAAGTTTCTCACCTTAACTCATGAAGTCTCTCAATACTGTACATCCTGAGAGCATCTCTACAGGACAGTGTGTGAATGTGTGGTTTTGATCTCATTTATAGACTGTAGCTCCAGTAGGTGTGCTGGGTTAGTGCTGGAGATAAAACTAGATCCTTTAAAGGCTGTTTTTGCATCTACAGCTCTGTTTAAACTTTAATTTAACTATTCAGATGTTTTATGACCTGATTTCTAGAGCAAAATTTTAAATGTAAAATATGTATAGTCACACACCTACAATAATAATAATATACATTAAATCATATATAAATATATTTCACTTTCAAACATTAACAATATTACTTAAGTGGTTATTAAACGTTTCATTTCGTATAAGTGTATAGTTAATAATTCAAGGGAACTGATGAACAAGCATTTACATTTACACCCTTTACATTTTAGTCGACTAAATTTACTGTAATTTTAGTAGACTATATTCTTATAACATTAAGTTGACAAAAAACATTTCAGATGACTAAATTGTGACTAAAACTAAATGCTATTTTCGTCATAAGACTATGACTAAAACTAAATCAAAATTTGTTGTCAAAATTAACACTGGTGGCAAACCTGCAAATAGATAGCTTACAGTTGTTGTTACATTGTTTGGTTTTAAATGGTTTTATTATCAATTTATAGAAGTGTTTCATAAAATTGTTTGATGAAATAAGTATTTCATAAGTATTTTTATAGGGTGATTGAAAAGGCTGTTTTATTTGTTTATCTATTTGTTAACTGGAAAGAAAAATAAAAGAATAATATGCAATATGTGGTTGCTACATTCATTCAGGCTTAAAAAAATGACAATATTTAAAGTAATCCAAAGTAATCAGATTACGTTACTCACTTGAAGTAATGTAACTGATTACGTTACAAATTACATTTTGAGTAATGTAATCAGTAATCTGTAAGGGATTACATTTTAAAAGTAACCTTCCCAACACTGTGCACAGCTTATCTAATGCTAAACTGATGCAGACCCAGGTCTTCAACAATCCTTTATTAGTATTTTCAGCTTTATGCATCTCTACCACATCAAATCAGTTCAAATGTATTTATATAGTGCTTTATACAACTTATGTCACAAAGCAGTTTTTTCGAAATCTAGTTGCCCAGATGGGGTTTTTAGAAGTGTGCTAGACAAAATATATGAGATTGTGTTAGTTAGATTGTGTTTGTTTTGAAATCTGATCAGCTCAGAGCACATTTTATTAGTACTTAATGCAGAAATCCAAGTGATTCCAAACAGTATACTTCTGGACATGTCTGGACATTCCATGATGAATAGGCCTAGAGAAAAGCCTGCAGACAGTTTCCATCCTCCACACTGAGAGCTGCAAGAGAGGTCAGGCTTGTCTAATAGTGAAGTGTTAAGAGTCCATGGCTGGGCTTTTTCCAACACGTGGTGAAAAAAAGAGATGCCTCCTCACAGCAGTGTTCTTTTGACACCAGCATGGCATATTATAGATTTGTGCTCAGTTATAGCAGGGAATTATAGAACTATAGCTGAGTTAGATCTAAACGTGTCCAGTCTGGATATGTGGAGTTGAATGGGTCACTCTGGTATGAGTCTGGCTGTACTAATAGTGATCATGTTGAACAGGATGACATTTCAGACACTTTAATCAGCATACAGAACAGACTATAGATAGCTCTAATTAAGAAGTGTTGATATGAAGAATACTTTTAGGCCTGCTTATTTTTCATGTGGCTAAATTGTTGGAGAATGTGGGATTTTCTTGTAGGAATCTATTATTTTTCTTTGACCTCAAAACTAGGGGTGGGCGATATGGCGCTAAAATAATATCACAATATTTCATGGTATTTGTGTGATAATAATAATTTTGGCAATACGACAAAAGAGTATAAACATACTTATAATGCATTATGATGCGTTCATAAAGCATTAAAACATGGTTATACATATTTATACCTAGGTTTATTAGGCAATATAAAGTGTGATTATAATTCATCATAAGTTTATCGTCAGTAAGTGCTTAAAATATAATTTTTCTGTCTATACATTATTTATACATTCCCATGATGGATATCTTTCCCTTTTTTAGAGTGTATAACAACACATTATAATGCATTATAAATTAATATAAGCTATTATAATATTTAATATAAGAATACTGTAAATTTATGACCTGTTTAAAAGAATTATTGCATGTTTTGTTCTTACTATTTACATATAATATCTTATAAACACAACTGATGAGGCATTATAATTACAATGTATAATGTGTAATAAACATGACTATAGTGTTTTATAAGGTTTATAAATATTTTATCATGTTTTTAATGCTTTATGGATGCATTAAAGTGTGTTATAAGTATGTTTATAGAATCTAATAGACACAGCACTCATAGAAAGTGTTGCCAAATATTGTTTTAATTTCAAGATTATAGACATTCAACAAAATAAATATTACTGTTTTATTTAGTGCAAGTTTTATCTTTTGTCTATTATGTAAATCAATTACAATTAGCCAAGACTAAAATAATGTAAAAACTCGAAATGATAAATTAAAAAAAAAACCTAACACACATTTAAGTGTAGAATATTGAGGGCATGAATATAAACTGCAAATTTAAAACAATCATACCAATAATACTCTTAAAGCACCACAGTAAATAGTAAAACAGTTACAAAATATCAACAAAATCACACTATTATCAGGATTTCTTATTGTTTTAAAAATGATAACAATGTTATCATGCATTATACAACATTATACAACATCTAAACAGAACAGCATACTGAAATCATGTAATAACAAGCATGATACACAGCTTTCTGTATTCCTAATCAGAAAAGAGAAAGTAAGAAAAAGCGAAAAATATCACCTGACAAACAAGGATCAGGTGTGTATGAAGGTGCTGTTGCGTGTGTTTGAGTGGTGGCAGGTAGGTGGAACGATTAGCATTTGACTGTGAATGCAGAGTGGGGATTACTCTACTGCGTGGGTGAAAGCACACTATCCATGCCTCTCTTAAATTATATATGCGTGGATAGAGTGTGTAGGAGGATGTTTGCAAGCCTCAGTAAACCTCAGCACGGATGTTCAGCATGTACCTTGTAGCTATAGGACATTCTGTATCAGCGCTACGTCACATTAACGCTGAACTCACTTCTGGATGGACAACTTTGAGGGACTTTTCAATGATCTTATGAGTCAATAATGAAGTAGAGAGAAATACATTGATCAAGCATAACATTATGACCTGGTTTCTTCACACATTATTTATTTTTCAGCTTCACTCAGACATATAGGAAAACTTCTATAATCGTAGTTCTACAATTACAAAGTGTAGTGCCTCTGTTTGTCTGCCTACTTAATTTTTATCTTTAGGATCACCCAGTTCTTTAATGCTCACAAGCCCAGAGGACCACCACAAAATATATATATATATATTATTTGTGTGGTGTGTCATTGTCAGTGCTGGTACAGACATGGTGGGTCGGACACAGCAGTGCTGCTGGAGTTTTTAAACACCTCAATCTCACAGCTGGACTTAGAACAGTCCACCATCAGTGTTCTGTGGGCAGCATCCTGTAATGTGACCATTGATGAGAAAGGAAGCTCTAGAGGAAGGACCAACACAAACTGTGCAGCAACAGATGAGCTACTGTCACGTTCTCGTCCTATTCTGTGTCTCTCTTGTCTGTCTCTGTGTTTTTTTCTGCCCTCCTGTTTGTTTATTTAACTTTTCTAAGCACATGGCCCTCTCTGTGTTCTCCTTGTCTCTGTCCATGTCTTCAGTGCCCCCACCTGTTTATTTGTAGCTCCGCCCCCTCATTACATGTCCCCAGGTGTTCCCTGTTTCCTGTTCCCTCCATGTAGATTTAAGCCCCAAGTGTGTAATTTCTATGTTTAATCATATACTTGTATTTGCGTTATGCATGCACCCTGACAGCTACTGTCTCTGGTTTCACATCTGTAATGTGGAGCAGCTTGATAGTGAACACAGTGTTTAAAAACTCCAGCAGCACTGCTGCATCAGCACAACCCTCATAACACCTCATACACCACCACCACCAAGTCAATCCGTGCCACTGCAGTGCTAAGAATAATGATCCAACACCCAAATAATACCTGAGCTGTGGTGTTCTATCCTGAACGGTCCTGACTAATAAAAAAACAGGGTGAAAGAAGGATAACAAGTATGCACAGAAACAGAAGAACTACAGTGGTTCAGAGAAAAACAGATAATGGATATAGAAACACGGAGTTGGTTATAATGTTATGCTTGATCAGTGTAGGACGATCTTTATATGTTAAAACTTCTCTTCCCAGATCAGTAACTGTCACTCCCTGAACTCTGTTCAAAATAAATGACCTCAATCAAATCAGTCTGTACATGGAGTCCCTAGAACACCATGTACTGTCCTCCTACATGAGAGCACACTGATGTGCAACCATCCAGTAGTAGCTACATAAAAAAAACTCTTTTACTTTCATTTAAAGTTTTATATAAGTTTTTTTAATGACATTTGAATTGAATTCACAGTAAAATGCTTCTCTAATGCTGTGATGTATGGTATACAATTATATATATTCTTATATTTTGGGTGTTATTTTAAAGTAAAATACACCCACCAATCAGCATTAAAAAGGGGCTTTTTAAAACGGTTAATAAATCATTAAAAGACACAAATAAATCTAATGATCAGAGTCATAATCAAACCCCCTGGGCTTGTGTGGCCAAACACAACATAATTACAAAATTGTTTTTACATATATGAAAGTCAAACTGACTTGCTTGTCTGTTTTTGACATCATACAATATTCCAGAATAAAAAATGAATATAAAAACACAGATAAATAGAGCAAATTTACTTATACAATAAGTAGATATGTATTGGTCAAATTGGGGCCAATGCAAAATTGTTAAAATTCCAATCTGTATTGTTTTTAGATATATCAGGCAAAATTGTTTATATGTTATGTTCATTACTAATATTGGTAGTGAGTTTTGTCTCTGAAGTATAAAACAAATTACATAATTAATTGGTTCTTTGTTTATGATCCCACTTCAACTTATGTCTGAAGGTCATCTCTATAAAACTATTGTTTCATAATTGGAAGGGGTAAAAAAAAAAAAAACTTGCACATATTCAGCAACTAAATTAAGCACAATGTAAATGATAACATTATGCTGTAGTATACTGAAGTATCAAGCAAGGTAACCTATTTTTTAAATTAAAAAGAATATGCCCAGTTTTGGGGAATACTCTTTTTAAAGTACTTATGTACCCATTTTATGCATTTAATTCTCATCCTTTCACAAAGATGTTAGAATTTTCTAATAGTAGATTATGTTTGATAATTAAAGTAATAAATCTCATTTAAAAACAACTTAAAATGTCTTCTGAGATTATATAATCACTGTCAAATTAAAAACAAGTATCTCAGTTTTTGTTGATTATTAGTTTACTACATAATTTAAAGACACAAGCTGTCCCTTACACTGTCGCAACTTGAAGAATGGACTAATAGAAATTGTCCAAAATGATCTGAAATAAACTTTTTTTACCTTAACTTCCACTGAAGGTTAAGAAGTTTTTTTCTCTCTCCTGTAAAGTTGCTGTTTTGGAGATACGTGGTATTAATTGGACAGGGACAATATGGACCAAAAGAAAAATACATTTTCAGTTATGAATGATTTAATTCTGAAAACTAACAGCCTCAAAACGTAAGTTTTATATTAGCTTGAACCTGCTGTATCTGTAATTATATCTACGATACTCTTTTTTAGATTTATAGATTTATTAAAACATACTATGATTAGTTTATTAACAATAAAGGAACAGAAGATACACTGTAAATAACAATGTAACTACAACAAATTAAGGGCTAAATAAAGAGAGGTTACAATAAATGGTTCAAAATATGTAAATAAGACCTGTTAAATTATGTGATCACATTTGTGAAGTTGCATAGCACATTTACACAACCTGTTACAATTTTAGTGTATTTACTGATCAGAGTTCTACACTTGTTATTCAGGATACCTTTATGTTTACCACCTTTACATCAACATTAACTTACAATGCAACTATTATTAATAAATTATTATTATTGATAAATCAGCAGTTTATTAGTAAATTAGTACATTATTGTATTTTAGAAGTGGTGCAGTAAGATACAATGACAGTATTATTGCTTATATTGTGCTTGTAGTTTCAGCATGTATTACCTAAGAGGAAGATATCCACTGCACTGAATTTATGGCTGACATATGTTTACCAATTGTCTGACTTCAATAATAGATTTACATATAAACCCTTCAGAACATTAAGCAAAAACATAATGATTGACAGCTACTTATATATCTTTCTGTGCCTTAAGCAACACCTTTATAATGATTTTGACCATTTTTGACATTTTATAACATGAATTACATGAATGACACAATGAAAACAATCAGTTTTTAACATATTTCTTGGATACCTATTGTAGTACACTCTCATAGTGCTGAAATCTTTCACTAAGTCTCACAATTCCTTGATGACCATCATAATTGCTCAAACAGAGACAAACTGCACTGCGTCCAAAAGTAGCGTGCTAGTAGCATTCCCCAACACTGGCATCGGCAGGTGTCACAACCACAGGAGCTCGTGCCTGGTAGTGCTTTAATGTGTGAACACTGATAACGATTCGTTTGTAGTGAGGATAGATAAAGCTTCTCAGGGAGCAGGATGAGAACTCGCAGCAAGAACTCATAGATTTTGGTCTGCAGTATTTATTATAGAGTCCCACACCATCTGCTTAGTCTCGATGCGAAAATGAACAAAGCTAGGCTATGTGCAGCTTCTGTCCGTATATACAGTAAATACAGTAAATGCCAGTCAGTGATTGCACACCACTTTGTGTGTGTTCTCACCAGATACCAAGCAATCACAAAACCTGCCAATTAAATGCCAGCCCCAGCGAAGGTCAACATTCATTAAAGTCCTCGTTTTCTGAATTATACCTTTCAGTGTTATATAAAGCAAATAACCTCAGACACACCTATGAAGTAACAGTACAGGGATATTTACAATCAACCTCAGATGACTGGAACACAGCAGTGTCAGTCTTTAATCTGCTGCCTACAAGCCTGGCACCTAAAGATAAAGCTAAAGATACTGTAGCTATAAACAGAAAATCACGGTGGACAAAAATCTAATTTTTGGGGTTGTATAATGTGTGTGGTTTTCTAAATAGTTATATTTATTTGTTTGTGCCGCTGCCACTACTCATTACTGTGTAATCAGGAGAAAACTACACATATTGTGTAAAAATGGTAAAAAAAAATAAAATAAAATTAGGCTTTGTGTAGAAGATACCTGATAAATTTTTTGATCATTTTTGGTTGGAATTTTGATTTGGACAATAATGCAGTAAGCAGCAACAACATTTAAATGTCTTCTACAACAAAAAGCTTCTTCTGTAACACTTTACAATAAGGGTACATTAATTAACAGAACATCTTTAATTGACTATTACAAAATTATTTATCTAATGTCTACAATTTATTTATTTATTTTTTTAACATTATTAAGCATTCAAATTTAGCAATGTTAAATAATGTCCTAACTAGTATAAATGTTTAATCCATTAACACATTTCTTAATCATTTAACAATGCTTTATTACTGTGATAAGTACTGTTATTTGTGACTCTTATAGTAAAGTGTTATTGCTTCTTCTACCAAGCTTAACCTATTGGCACCAGAGAAAAGGCAGAACTAGAGAAAAGCAGAACACTACAGAAAGGACCTATTAAGAAATATGTTGTAGAAGCTACAATAATGTAGCTTGTCCAGACAATCTGTTAATCAAAATAAACCACTAAAATATGCTTTCAAAGTTTCTCATGGTCATAGCTGTAAACATGCATTTCTTGACAAGCTGAGGGTTACAAAACCTGCATCTAACCTGAAAGAAACATGCAGACTGAAACAGTAGTTATTAGTTTTAATATTACATGATTTTACACAATATGAATAGAGTTACACAGTGTCAAACAGTTCACACAACAGGTCTAGTGCATGCTTCACTAAAGTTACAAAGTGCAGTATCAGCTTACCTAGCCCAGAGTGGGAATGACGTAGATGCCATTCTTTCTATTACAGTGGAGCATCAAAGTGATTTACTTTCACACAATCCTTTTTATATATAAAACAAGCTAGTTTGAAAGTTGTTCCAGACCAAAGGACCAAAATATGGTCTGTTCAAGAGCTGTTTTCTTAGTCTGGATCACCTAGATTATGTTTTTGGTTTGTTTGCAGTGTGAAAGCATGTTTTTTTATGGTT
Organism: Astyanax mexicanus; assembly: GCF_023375975.1. Classification (NCBI taxonomy): domain Eukaryota; kingdom Metazoa; phylum Chordata; class Actinopteri; order Characiformes; family Acestrorhamphidae; genus Astyanax; species Astyanax mexicanus. Next base: position 37,583,322 of record NC_064413.1, on the reverse strand, counting down.
GTACTTTTAAACCAATCAATGTCAAATATAAAGAGATGCAGCCCACCTAGGTGATGTAAAGGTGTCCAAGTTTTAATGAGTCCTCTAAAAATAAAGCTCTTAAAACCAATACAGTTGATGGCTTTTATGAAATACCATGCAAATGCTCTAGGCACCCTGCTAATAATCTCTTTGCCTGTTTGGCTGTGAGTGATGGAAAGGTATTAATCACACTGAGGACTGAGAGGACTGAGAGCAGTAGTGGGTGGAAAGGCTGACATATTAATATAGAACTACTGGGAGTGCTCTAAACACACACACACACACATATAGTGAGAGGGCAACAGCAAGTCCTTTCCTCATTATAACATGTCGGTAACCCTTATAATGACCTGATACATAGTGGTATGCTGTAAGGTAGTCCACCGAAAGCTGCATTGGTCAGCCATGTCCACAGCTGATGACATGCAGGAGCTCAGGATGACCTGAGAGTGGATCCACTGGCAGCTGAAAATAGCCTTTCTAGCCAGCTGTGCTGAGCGACGGGACACAGTCATTGTCCTGTGAGCTCCTGCGGCCTGTCAGCAGGTGACAGTACCTTTAAAACTCCAGGCAGGAATTACTGTCACTGGCAGGCCACAGAGGCTTTCGAAGAACAGCAGCACTGCTACTGACTTTTAAAATATATCGTTTATAGCTCTCTTCTCAGAATTTCTCAGATAGTTAGGCCCGTCGCAATAAATATGTTATTGGTTTACGGTACAATATATAGACAAGAACTCAAAAATTATACATAATCAGTCCAATACCATAAATGAGCCGGTCTGTTAACTTAGACTTTTTATATTTTAATATTCCCCATTGAATGTCTCAATATTATCCTTTTAAGACTAAATTGTACCTTAAAATTAATGTAAATACATTTTATTGCTGTTGCGTTGTCATCATATCAGTGACCTAATACGATCTTTATAATTTTTTATTTAAATTTTTTTTTTTCCATTTTCCCCCCAATTTACACAGCTAATTACCCAACCCACTCATTAGGACTCCCCCTATCACTAGTGATGCCCCAACAGCAGGAGGGTGAAGACTAACACATGCCTCATTGGTTACATGTGAAGTCAGCCACTGCCTCTTTTTGAACTGCTGCTAATGCTGCATTGCTGAGTAGCATCACAACACGCTTGGAGGAAAGCGCAGCGACTCGCTTCTGATACATCAGCTCACAGACGCCTTGTGCTGAATGACATCACCCTTTGGAGTGATGTGGGAAAAGAGCGCCATCTACCCACCCAACCAGAGAGAGCAAGACCAATTGTGCTCCCTCAGGGCCCCGGTAGCCGATGGCAAGCTACATGAACAGGATTCGAACCGGCAAACTCCTGATCATAGTGGCAGTGCTTAGCCTGCTCTAAAACGATCTTAATGTTTTATTGTTATACAATTATTAAGCAATTATTTCTGGCACAAGTAATCATACTATATATATATATATATATATATATATATATATATATATATATATATATATATATATATATATATATTGTTACAGGCCTAAGGCTCATTAGTGAAGTCTTTTAATGATCAAAAGTCCATCTACAGTGAACGAGTACAGATATCCACACCCTTTAAGCCATATTATTCCAAATTTATAACTAAGTGTTAAAGAAGAAGCATGGACCCACAAGTCTTTTTAATGCAGATAATAAATCCTTTTCTTCCTCTCTCTCTCTTTTTCTGTGTTTTATTACTTTCATGTGCAAAACCCAAAACGGAACACATAATTAAACATTTACAAAACATTGTGAGAATAAATCTTAATCCCACCATAATCACTGCAAACAATCATCCAAGCACAGTTCAGACGGGTTGCTTTGTGTGACAGATGCACAACAATCCTGTAGGATAAAAGCAGACAATCTGCTCCCATGGAAAAGAGTTCCAAACTGCTCATTCATTCATCCTTCCTTTTCCGAATCAGAACCACTGTGTTCACATAAATGTAATTAAATGAAATAAAATAGCTGCTATCAGTTTACTACCTCTTCACAAACTGGCTTTTTTCCAGCTGAAAAATATGAAAGAGCTTTACAGGGCTAGGATAGCAGCATTAGCTAAAGTAGCTTAGCCATAGCATTTGATTGTTTACCAAAAGAACGTCTTACTTTCTTTTTGTGTAAATGACAAACAATTAAGTCACATGTGATCTCTTGTTGCTTTCTGGTGTCTCAATATGGCCTTAATCTAATGTAGTATTTCAAAATGCTTTGCGGCGGCGTATTGGGGAACGCTGGGGAATGGAACAGTGCTCAGAGTCATGAAGTGCCTGAATGCATTGAAGTGTTCTGTGTTAAATGGGCTTCTACATTACAACGCAAATGTTTTTTGCGGCTGTAAAACATATCCAATCCACCTTTCTCTCTTCTCTCCTCTCCCTGTCTTCCTTGTTTCTCCTTCGCTTCTGTTGCTCTTAAAAGCACCTTTATCTGTGTCATTTCAAATTAAAAGTCCTCTGCAAAGGATTTGTGGTTGCGATTACATGGAATTTCATACAATTCTGATTCGTGCAGCGATGCAACAAAATATATGCAGCGTATACACACACACGCACTGACCCATGGGGTGGGTGTGTGTGGAGGAGTTTGAGTTTAAAGACAGAGAGAGAGAGGAGACACCCGGTAATCTGCAGCCCTTAATCTTTGTGCTAATGGTTTAACAGACAAATCCCAGAGGACAATTGTTGGGTAGTGTACAGAGTACAGAGTTTGCCAATCACTTAAGGTAAGAAAAAAGTATCCTCGTGGTTTTTAGCATGCTAACGAGCTAACTTATGAGTTTAATGATGTGTGGGTGTTAAGGAATGCAAAGAAAAGAGGGATGCTGTCATTAAAAAGCATTAAAAGTCAGTCAATTAGTCAGTCAGTTAGTCTCTCTCTCTCGCTCTCCCTCTGTTTGCAATGATTCCTGGTACATCCCACTGAGTGGTCAGTAGAAGCAGGGGGATAAGCTGAGTAGGGGGATCTCCCCGGCCATGCTGCTGCCGTCACTGAGACTCTGTAAGCCTCTTGAGGCTATCAGAACAGCGACAGCCTGTAGTGTTTTTCGACCAAAAGACAGACCCAGTTTAAATCTCTTGATAAAGGCATTAGAGGCTCCCCACTGGGACATTTGGTCAGGGTGGAAAAAAGCATCCAGCTTAGAGGAATTAGAAGATTACTGAATCAAAGACCCCCATTTCCTTTTTAGACTGGTCAAAACAATGGCACAATGTGTCATTTTACTAGCGTACTAGTGTACTTTTACTTCAATCAAACAATACTGATCAAATATGGTCAGTAAAGATGGTCAGAGATCAGACATGTTGCCTACTGTATCTTCTTCATATGACTGTCATATGTACTGTCATATAAAGTTGGAAAGAGTAAACAAATAGATAGACATAAAAAACACAGAAAAAATGCACATACACATCATTTACATACATATACACCATATACATACAGTTCACATACATCAGGGTAGGAGAAAGGATATAACAAACAAATGAATCATAGACTTCTCTTACCAGTAGTGTGTGTGGCTGTTAGCAGATCTTTGGTTGGTTGAGCCCAAGCTGGAGGGAAGTCTCTTCACTTTGCTGTGGTCTGACCACAGTCCATCCTGGATGAGTGTAAGTGTGTGTGTGTGAGCGTGTGCATGCGGGCGGCTGTATGAATGTGTGTGTGTGTGTGTGTGAGTTTGAGAGTGTGTAGAAGCGTAGGTACTGTAGGCTTGAGGGTTGAGCTAGGGTTACCACTCTCTGGCGGACTGCCCCCGCTCTCACTGTCTCTTTCTCTCTCTCTCTTTTCCTCTCCCTCTTTCTCTCTCGCATACACTCACACAACTACTTTCTCCTCTTCTGTTGGATAATTCTCTCTCTCTCTCTCTCTCTCTCTCTCTCTCTCTTCCTCTCTCCCTCTCTCTCTCTTTTTCCAAGCTCCTCCTGAGCCACAGTCAGAGCTGGGTTGCCTGGCCATGGATAAGCCAACTCCTGCCAAACAACAGAGCCATCACATTGAACACCCCTTCAGCTCACACACACACACACACACACACACATGCGTCAATCATCTGTCCGTTCCCTCTAAACAACATGCGCAGGCATCAGCCCTGACACACAATTAGCAAATTACCCTTTCCCAAAATTAGCTTCAAAGCAATGGGGGTCTGGCATCCAGCCACTTTAGTGTTGCCTGCAGTGAAACTATATACTGTAAAGGGACCTGTATGTACTGTGTCGTGTTTATTGAAGAACCAGCTCAGAGCAGGGTTATTAAAACCCTGTATTCTCAGAGGAAACATCACAACTGTAATAAAGCAAGCCGATTCACAAAATTCATTAAATTCTTATTGCCCTCTCTTCCCTCTGTGTAGACCACTTATTGCCGGTGGGAGCTGACTGCACAGTAATGAAGAAATACAGCGTGCGCTGAGCAGATATGCCCTCACATTGCAAAAAACGTGCACAATCGGCTTAATCTTTTTGGATTTGAGCGTTCATTTATTAAAGTGCGCACATAAATAGATGCCTAAACTGAGGTTTTGATAGCGGATCATGCAGCATCGTTCCAGAGCAGCTGCTTCCTGCATACTGTATCTGAACACGTGCCTCTTCCACACTCTCCTCCCATCATTCATACCACTGTCGGCAGCCTCAGGCAGGTACAAAAGTCGCCATGGCAACGGGCTGAACCAGCGCCGAGTTCTCCGCTCCTCGCTGCCTAAAGATAGGCCCACGCAGCACATGGGCTCTACGAGCTATAGACTCAGAGAACTGACAAGGAGATCTCCTATTTTAACCGGTTATGAGACTTCTGCAGAATTCTGCAAAGGTTTCTTTTTAGTTGTAATCAATCTACCATGTTTGTCTTTGAACACTGACATCACATGTCAATCAATATTTGGATCAGTAGATATTTCATGCTATTCAGTACTACTGAAGCTACTTATTATACTTCTGTCTGCAGAATTATAATAAGTGGCCCTATAACAAGAAGCAAAACAATCCATCAAAAGTTTAAAATCCCATCTTTTTCTGTGAAACTATATATAGTGCAGTAAACTATATATGTTGATATGTTCATAAACAGAGATACTAAAAAGCTGGATCCATTGTTACTATGCTACCTCAAATAAACAAAACTAATAGAAAAAAGGAAAGCACACTCCATCAATATAATTCACCCTCCCCATTTATCTCAATAATTGCAATGCACACGCACACACACACACACACACACACACGTGCACACACAAACACACACACACACTAGTAACTAGGGCAGTGAGCACATGATTATACAGTCACCTCAGTTATGGAGTGATATGGTGTATACTGTACATTTTTTCAGTGTAATAGGTGAATATAGATAAATACTAAGTGGTGAGCACCAGATACTACTTCAGCAACCTAGCTGCCGGTTAACTAGTTAACTTTAGTGCATCATATGTCTTCATAAAGAGGGCAGGTGGTGCAGCAACTAATTATTATTATCTATTCCTTAATTCCACTGTGATGGGCAGCTAAAATTCGCTTTTATTACATTTTATCTTCTTTTATTTTTTTTCTTCCACCATAAATGCTGCAGCCTCAGGCATCTTTTGCACCATTTAAGGTGGAATGGGAAAGTTAGCTAACAAGAAAACTACTGAGCCAAACTACAAGTGATTTTTTTATGCTTGTTATGAAGAAAAGGGCCATAAAACATTAAAACTACACATTAAATGATGGTAATATAATGGTTATCATAATTTTTTAAAGGTAAATACTCACAACCCTCAGTTTGGAGAGTGCCTCTGAACTATATATCCCTAACATGTCCCAACTACCCCTCGAACATAACAAGGTGGTTGAAATGGGATTGGGCCTAAGTGTATTGCTATTAGTATCAAGTGCTTTTTTGGTAGTAACTGGTGCTTTTTATTTTAAGAAACTACACCATGTCTCTTCAGTGGCTCTGTGGAATGTTGATTCGTGAAAACACTTGTAGTACAAGAATCGAGTCGTGTTCACCACGACCACATCCTGCAGTTGATTGATGGTTGACTGACAGTGTTATGTGTAATAAGGAGTTGTTGAGAGTGGAATGACTCTGTTCTAAGCAGCCAGAAGCAGAATGAGCTCAGAGGGACAGAATGCACAAAGAGGTGGACACACACTCTCACTCCCGGCAATTAGAGCAGGGACAGCTTGCAGTCTGAGCGTGCCAGTGTAGGACATTCCTGCAGGCTGCGCCTCGCCTGCCACCCTCACCAACCTGCCACATTCCCCGCTGGGTCTCTAATGAACGGAAACGCAGGCAAAAATCTGCCAGCAGAACCGGGCCCTGGCTTTGAGTTTACCAAGGAATATTCAGCTCCACTGCCCACTCACAGGCTGTCACAGCGAGCACGGCACAGCAATCACCACGTATAGCAGTCAATCAGCCTTCCTAGCACTCCATTTCAACAGGCTCCCGAGACGCTGGAAGAAATCTAGAAGTTTCTATTAACCAATTCTATTGAGGCCACGCTCAGAGCCGGTGGGGAGGTCACTGGGAGGATTTGTCTCAGTCCGGCGGTTTGGATTGTTCCGTTCACTGCTCTCTAAGCTTCCCTATAGAAGTCTTTTATGGTTCAGACATTTACCCAGTGCCACGCTGTTGTGCTGCTTTCAAGGACACTGACATGAGCTGACCAAAATAGCTCCAGTAAGCCATGATTACCATGAAAGCCCACAGCCTTGTGGAGGAATGTGGTTGGCGTCATGCACATAGAGCTAAATGTGCTCAACTGGCTCAAAACACAGGTGCTTTAGACAGTTAAATATTATCATGCAGTTGCTGCTGGAAAAATACAACCGCAGACATCAACAACCGAGCATCACGGATAGGCAGTTGATGTTGCAGACAGCACTGGAGACCTTGATGATAACAATAAATATAATCATTCTTTTTTTTTTATTAATACATTTTATGACATCTTCAAAACATTGCTAGCAGAAACTGTTAATAAATGCAGTTGACTGGATTTTCTGTAAAATATTTTAATTGCATTCTTTTTAAAGAATATGTTCAAACAGATTCAACATATTTTTCATAGCATCTTTCGGCCAGTTCAAATTCGAACAATAATCACATATTTGAAGAACATTTTCTTATCCTCACCCTCAGACCAACACCTTGTATCTCCAAAATGACAACTTTGCTGGAGAAGAAAAAAAAACTTCTTAATTTTCGATGGAATTTACTGCAAAATATTTTTTTGGACTATTCTGCAGGACATCTTGTGTACATCCAGTGTACTGAACCACAGACATACTCGATTTGTCAAAGAGCAAACCTGCACACACAAAACTCAAGTTAATACTAAGTGCTATGGCCAAGGGGTGAAATGGGATTGGGCCCTTGTGTTACTCAACCGATACTAAGTGGTGAGCATCAGATAGTGTGGACACCAGGTACTATGTGGTGCTCACAAGATACCAAGTGTTGAGCATCAGATACTAAATGGTTCTCACCAGATGCTAAGAATTTGTTGGTCTGTTCTGCAAGACATCTTCCAGTATACTAAACCACTGGCATACTCAAATTGTCGAAGAGCAAAAATGGAGATACAAGGTTTTTTGTACAGTTTTTGCTCATTTGGCTGTATCCAGTGCTTCCACTGCTTTCTCTCATATATGCTTGTGCTGTTTGCCTGCCAGTCCATTAGGGGGTTCTGAGAAAAAGAGATTCTGAAACTGTGAGCATAGTTGCTGAATATTTTATACCAAACCAGATTTATTACAAAGTGTTGAATCAAAGAGTCAGTATGACAGTTTCTGATGCAACAGAACTTCATCAGTTCTTAAACCCATCCAGTTAACATACTCAGTTGTATTTTGTACATTTCTGATGTACTGCACTGGAAAAAAATTTAATACCACCAAACTCTAGCATAAAATAAAGTGAGTGATCTAAAAGTCTGTTTATTTAATGTGTGAAGGAGATATAGACACAAATCTGCCTTTTTCCTTTACAAATTCCATTCAACCTTACTTATTTAGATTGCTTAAGCCCTATCCGGACAGGATTAGTTTCTCGAGGTCCTGGGGTAATTTTCTCTGTGATTTTAGTCTTATCCAGATGTATGTGTTTCTTTTAGACGTCCTCTGAGAAAATTACAGGTTGAATTACCTACAGTTTTTGCTGAACTCTGTGGTCATCCGGTAATTTTAGTCCCGTCCAGCATCACATCTTTGAGTTTCGTCACCTCGCATTTAATACAATAGCTATTTGTCCACTGTTACACACGTAATGACACTCTTGGCAGGCGTTTCCACAAAGATTGACACAAACACAACAGCAAATGGAAATGGAGGAGCTACTGAACCAATTCTTCACGTGACAATGTGATGTCAGGTGACAGAGAAAGCCAAAAAACTCACTGGGCCTGTATTTTCAACTGCAGTTCAATTGCAGATGTTCCCCTGAGAAACTAATCCCATCCGGATAGGGCTTTAGTCTTTATTTATCTATATGACGTTTCACATTCACATTCCATATAAAATTATTTATTATTATTTTTTTATGTTTTGTAGAGTTCTGTATCCAATCTGTTTGTAGTTAGTAGTAAATAATTTTTAAGAGAGCACACATAATACTATCTTCCCACACTTAATTCCATCTTTTCCATCTCCACATCAAAGATAAAGAGCATTGCTCTGTATAATATTCATTTTACACTTGCGTTTAGATCACACCTCAATCAAATTATCCTTATTTTCATTTGAGATCATTATCCAGTAAGCAAATCAGTGACCCAAAAAACAGTGAAACAGAGGGGGGCTATAGTAACACAGCATTAGAGATCATCTCAGGGATGGGGAATTGAGGAATAGTAAAGAACAAGAGAGGGAAAGTGAAAGAAAGAACGAGTGAGAGGGAGCAGGAAGAGTGACTGGTGGGTAATCTTCCACCCAGTCTGTTCTGGGGTCTGTCATCTCAGCGGAAATACACAGCACACATGGTAGTGTGACAGCTGAAGACAGCAGCCACCCCGACCCAAACGGCCAACTCACACCCCTCTCACACACACACTGCCAGGACGTGACGTCAGCGGCACAGGCCCATTCCTTTCAACACTTACTGTACGTTACTACTCTCTATACATTTACTGTACAGCATTTACGTTTTATATGTTTGATGTTTTTTTTTTGGAAAATTCATATTTGAAGTTTTCAGTCATTACATTTGCATGTTTTCATTAGAAGAGCACAATTCATTATTATTTTTATCATTTAAATAGAAAAAATGGCCAGCTATTTCTTATTAGTATTATGTCTTATTTGTCCAGAAACCAGTAAGACCTGCCAAAATCCCCACAGCTCTCAAAATCAGAGAATTTCAAATGGATATAAAGGTTCCCTAACTGTACTTACGCTTTACCACAGTTAGTTCCTGCAATGTGATTGGCTGAGAGGCGTTCTATTAGTGCTGTTATCAGCCTGTAATGCACTGTAACCAGTGTTGAGCACGTTACTGTGAAAAAGTAATTAGTTATAGTTACTAGTTACATCTCCAAAAAAGTAACTGAGTTACTAACTGAGTTACTCCAAAAAAAAGCAACTATTGCCTTACTTTTCTGTTACTCGCCCCTGTTAAAGCCAGATAAATAGAGTGCACGACATCCTCCCCTCCCTAGTGACTCACACACACAATGCACACACACAAACACTTGCACCTTTGTCTGTATGCGCGAGTTCATTGAGCTGCTAAAGTAACATGCAGTATTGGGGTGTCGGAAATGGTAACGGCGTTATAGTGACAGTGAGATTAATTAGTTAGATTACTCTAAACTGAAAATAGTAACCGCGCTAGTAACACCGTTTATTTCAACGCCCTTATTCCCATCACTGACTGTAACCAAAGCTCTCTATGTATTACTCCGCCACATACAGGTAACTTAGCAACGATGCAGCACCAAACAGTGCATCTACAAACAGAGCAGCAATTAAACTATTTTAGTTTTTAAAACCAAACAGATGTTTTTTTTGTCCTCTTTAACTCAAAATCTTTGAATAAACAGTGATAATGGAACTGTAGTATAATTGCAATAATACCCTCGAGTTACATGCTATAACATGTAGTATTGGCACTGCTGTGCTGATCTACAACTGCATCACAGCCGTGCCAATATTACACATTATAGCATGAACCTCGAGTGTATTATTGCTTTAATGTAGCACAACCACAAAGTAAATGTATTTATTTGAGATGTAATGAAAATTATGAAAAAAAGTCTGAAAACTGTAAAAGACTGTAAAAAAGTGTGCAAAAGTATTAAGCCTCCTTTACCCTGAAAAACCTAAATAAACCCATTGCCTTCAGAATATTTGAAAATGTATGAAAATCGCTATAATTACACAAACATGCGAACACACAGTGACAATATAAATGAGGTGATGCTTGTTACACTTTCTCTTTTCAAAGCTGTGAAGTTGAGGTGTTGAGTGGGAAGATCAAGTGCTCTCTGTAGCCCCGTTAGAGCATGTTTTTAACATCATCTGGAACAAAGAGCTGTCAAATTTATTTTACAATCAATAAACAACCTGTTTCAAGTGAGCTTTTACTTTGTCCAGCCACAGAATAAAACGCAGTACAACATTATCACCAAGCAATTTCAAAGTTAATTCAATCAGATTTTTAATAATCAATAATATATATATTTTTTATTAGAATATTCAGATCAGATTAATGAATCCAAAAAACACTTGTGAGTCTCCTGTTCTGTATTTTAGTGATTTTGCCATGCTAACTCCTTTAAGATGCTGTGTACCTTAAATATCTTATAAATTCTTGAATTTGTACATATGTATTTTGCCCAGAGCGATGAAGGATCTCATTCCGAGTCCTCCTACTCCCACAGCTTGTGGAGTTATCAGTAGACACACTTGACCTAGTTAAACCAGGCATCATAGAGTCTCTGCTATTGCTCCTCTGCCTCGAGTGAAACCATCACATCTCGAAGGGCTCATCCACGTCTATCTGCTCAGTCCTGCTGGGAGGGTAATGCCTCCAGCTGTGGATTTGTGGCTACACTGGATGAATTGCAATGAACCTGCTTGAAGTGTTCAACCATCAACCTGCTCATGAGTCACCTACCAATGAGTTGTTTAGTGGCAAGTGATGCAAGTTCCAACAAGCATTACATCAATAAAACTGGCAAAAAATCTGCTAAATCTGGTGAGAATTTTTAAACTCTTTTTTTAGAAGGTCTTTCATGTTGATCTGAAAGTTTAAAAAAGCTCCAACACTAATCTGAACTCTGCCGTATCTCTAAAGGGTTGTAGACGCTTGTTTGTTCAGTGTTTCTTCTGAAATCATGGGTATTAATTAAGAGTTAGTGCTGCAATAACAACCTCTACTTGTCTTAGAAGGTTTTACACAAGAGATTGTCAGATATATTTTTGTAAAAAAAAAAAAACATTGAGTGTATTAATTCACTAGAGCATAGAGTTCATATCCCAGCAAAAAAAAAATAAAATAAAATAAAATATTGGCAAAATGTTTTCTGAACTTGAACATGACTTTTGGTTCTCAGAATGTTCAATCTGTCAGGATTTCTGTATATTTGTAGAAAAGAGGCAGTGTTATATTGAGAGATATTGGCCCTGGTGAACTGTGGTTGTAGATCGATACACTAGTGCCAATATATAAATAAATATATAAGTGTATTACACCACAGCCCATTATTGAATTTTCTGCCTGATTTAATTTTGTGTGTAAAACAACACAATGTAACCCACCTATATGAGCTACAGTGTGTCTTTGCTAGCATAACGTCAGGAAAAGTAATCCTTGCGCAGCTCTAAATGTGTCAAAGACGTGTACTAACTTTCTTAATTAATCATGGGAGTGTTTTATGCATGACAGGAAATAGGCAAATCAGCGTGACATCTGATCAAATTCCTTTAAGAGCCACTTGACGTCTGTCTAGGTTGTTTTCAGACAGTGGCGCACCTGTGTTTTCCATTGCCAAGATAGGCCGTATACACCATCGGCGTAGATATATTCACAAACACCTTATCTCTTTAAACCAAGCAGGTGTAAAATGTGTAAGATAGCAGTGAGCATGGTGTCGCACCTTGTACAGGGTTTAAGAGAGCCCAGGGTGTTAGAAGATCTGTGCAGAGCTGTGGCCTGGAAGAAACCCAGTTTCTCTTTACAAAAGTAAAAGTTATATTAATAGGCTGAAGCTGGATAAAGACCTATTGAAATTACCATTGTTTGCTCCTGCAAGGTCCTTTAGATTTTAAAATAAATGGTCTTATTAATACTCTTTTTTTCATGCTCAGTACCTCTTTCAGCTATGGCTCCTTTTATGAGATGCACGTTAAAGACATCTTTGCGTAGGCTGGATTCTCTCAATCGGTTATAGACAGCGTGTAGACCATGGCCTTCATTAAAAGCCTCCGCAGCAACCAGCGGATGATGGTAAGAGTATGTTAATGGCTGTGGCACTGCTGCCCTCCTGCTGTACGGCTGTAATTGGGAGCCTTTAAGAGCTCTTCTAAAGATGAAATGCTGCAGAGAGGTAACCATCAGCCAACACAAGGTGAATCCTCAGTTGTGATTGCCATGGTAGCCGTATGACACCTTTGTGAGGAAAAAAAAAACAAGGGAGTCGTTCCTCTTTCCCCAAAAAACAGCCATTAGTGAGCTCTCAACAGGATGCAAATTAAAGCTTTTAACAACAAAGTTCATTTTTACTGGTACACTTAGTTTCTAATTTTACCCAGTTGTTCCTAATCACAGAGTGTTCTTGTCTATTTGCGTGCAGTAAATTAGCAGTGCTGCGTGGGGACGCTGAGTTTATCAGCCTTATTCATGGAGACAGAAGACAAGCAAGAAACCAGATAGCAAACTAGTGTTGATATTCTATTGGTTTAAAAAAAAAAAACGCACAAGCTGGTCAGTCTGGTTAAATTGTTGACCAGTTTAGTGTTGACCAGTATAGGGTGTTCGTTTGAGGTTTAGCTGGTCTACAAGCATGATTGACCTGACCAAGCTAGATAACCAGAATGTCCAAGCCTAATAGCAAGCTAGTCGATTAGCATGTCTAAGCTGCTTGACCAGCAAGACCAAGCTAGTAGAACCACTTAAACATCATGTTTAAAATAATCAAATTAAACATACATTATGCTGGTCAACAGCTATTTACCCATCTAGTATACCAGTCTAGGGCAAAAGCTAGTCCTTAACTGAAATTTTCAGCAGTACAATCTTCTATCAATGGTAAAATATTACTGAAAGATTTTGATTCCTAGTTCTGGCAACAAAAAATAAACAGTAGATTGAGCGTATAGTGGTCTTTCCTTATTGCATACTAATTACTTCAACTACTTAATTTTATGTATAAAGCATGTAGTGAAGATACATGTTTAAAAGTTGAATATATCGTTGCTGTCCAATGAAAAACAAGTATCTCCATTTTTGTCGATTTTTAATTACTACGTATTTTCAACAAATCAACTGTTCTTTTCACTGTGTCAAAAATTCTTGATGAACGGACCAATAGAATTTCTTCAAAATTACCTAAAACAAACAGTTTTTTTTTTTACATTGACTTCCATTGAAGGTTAAGAAGGTTTTTTCTTTCCTGTAAAGTTGCTGTTTTGGAGATATTTGTTTTTTATTGGGCAGAACAAAATATGCTCAAATATCTATGATACATACTCAGAAACATACAGTTTTTATCTTTGTTCCAGTGTAGTGTAGTAGGCTGTAGTGGAGGTAGGGTGAGTTTGTTACACTGAGGCATGAAACTTGTGTGCTTTTTTATTTCTTCCCAGAAACATTTAAAAAGACAACTCTGCACCATACTCTTCTGTTTTAATTTTTCCTCTTCTTAAAAGAGCATAGTGAATTGTGGGAAACCAAGAGTTGTGAAGGATACATCAGTTGCGTCCTTCAAACCTTCCCAAACGGCTGTATACAAAGGATTCTTCACTTTGTAGCAGCCTTCAATGAGAGAAAGTAACGAGAGAAATGCAGCTGAGAAATGCAGCCTAGACAAAGGGAAGTAACTTTTTAGTGTGGTTATGAATTAACAGTATTCTCCCACAATCCAGTGCAAAATTGAAAAAGAGGAGCTCTATATTTCAAGAAATTTTAAATCCTCAAGTGCAGTCGCAGCAATCATTAAAAAAAGTTTTGATGAAACTGGTTCTCATGTGTTCTTTCATAGTTCATTCTAACTTCAGTTATAATTTACTGTATGTAGGAAAAACAAAGAAAACTTTTGACTGGTTGATTTAACATGATTTACAGCAGGAGTAAAATGTTAATAGGTTGAAGATGATTAAAGTAGTGTTGGTTTTCTGCTTGATTTAACATGTTTCACTGCAGTAATAGAATTTGAATAGGTTTCAAGATGATTGAAGCAGTATTGGTTTTCTATTCAATATTAAATCAGGGTTCAAAAGTGATTATGAATCATCAGAAGGGAGCGTTGATTCCTTGAAGTCAATGTTCACAGTTCAATGTTAATTTAAGATTAGTCAGTGACTGACTGCTCTCTGGGAATGGCCTGAGCAGCGTCAGTGTGGTGATGTGTTAAGTACTGTGCTGTTGTGTGGATTGGAAAGAGCTTAGCAGTGCTTCACATATGAAGTAATTCTCATTACTAGAAATGGGCAATACGCTGTGCAGAGGCGAGGCAGCTTTAACAACTTTAATGATTATGAGCCTGGTAATGATCATGGTGACTGTACTGGGCTTTGGATTGTAATGACTCTGCATTCCGCCTCCTATTATTGGCTAATCAGTGTCAGTCTGGTCGTAGAGAGGCCGCAGAGAGGAGGTGAGCCTCTGGCAGCTGCTCTAAAGCATTCCTCCTGCCTTATATCAGCTCTGACCTGGTCACTCTGCTGACCAAACACTGTTCCCAGCATAAACAGTCCAGCCATTCTATTTCTTTATCTTTTATCTATCTAAAACATATCCTCCATTCAGTTTCTTTTTTTTCCCACACATATTGGCCTATCTATCCTCAGGGGATGGCTAATATTCATCATTCCGCTCTAATTTTAGCTCTTTGGTTTCATGCAATTTCATAGATTTCATGGTGTCTCAACTTCATCAAGTAAGATTAGTGATCTCAATAAAGTGATAAAAAGGCCAAGATTTAATCATATCCTTCTTATCTGAAATATTACCCTCCTTTTATCATTATGTAAAACGAAAGGACGGCTTCATCTTTGATTATCTTGGGATGGTTATCACATCAATTTAGCATATTAATTTAGGACAATCTTGAGAAAAACTCTCTAATAATAATTTGCCTGAATGGCAAGCACTGTTCTTGACTAGTAATTGTGAAGAAGTGAATCTATACAGAGGCCTTGTTGCCAGCAGATGGCTCTGTAGCCTAACTAATGTGATGAAGAGCTCTGATGAAGAGTAGCACTGAAAATGCCAGCGTGTGAGTGTGAAGAGTCAAGTGATAACGAGTCATCAGGAAATGTTCACTGAGATCTCAAGCCCTAAAAATAGTAAGTGGCCATAGAAATAGTGTTTCCTGTGTATAACACTGAATATACACTAAATACATGCCGATAGTCATAGTCATGCAGTGTGCAAGTTGATAATGAAATGATTATTGTATTACCTGTTTACATTATGAGCTGTTATCTTATGAATGAGGTTAACCAGTGTGTGCTTAAGGAAAGGCATTGTGCCTTTTTAAGTTAGACTGAGGTCTAATAGTGGTTGCCAGATAGATGGGACATTTTATTCCTGATTTTTTGAGGGCAGTTAACATTTCTCAATCCACAGTTTCACATGTGTACCACTGAATTTATCCTAGAAGATATTACCACCCACAGTAGACAGCGCATTGTGACTGGTGAAGTTGTCAGTAAGTGAACAGACAAGCGCAGTGGTCTTTATCTTCCATGAGGCATGGGCAAAAGTCACGGGACATGAGCCACGACAAGCATAATTGCAAGTATAGTATGGTTTACCAATGTAAATGGAGGAAACCCATTTTCTATAGTTTTACCCTAGAAATTACAATAAATTTAAGGACATGTGAAACACTGTACAACATTTAAGATTAACTGCAACTTAAATCTGAGTCTGCTCAAATACTTAAAAAAAATTAAATGGTAAACCATCCAACATAATCATCTGGGATTCACATGGGTAAAGTTTTGTACTAAATGTGTTGTTTCTGGAACCCAGTTGGGCCTTCCAAATGGGCCACATCTTTAAAACCCACCTTAATCTCAAATGGGTCCCATGTTTAACCCCTACTTGTCCCATCACTGAGTCTCATGGACATCCAAATGGAATCTTTAGGAAAAATATGTAGATTGATTTTTAAATTGAAAACTTTGTGAATTTTTGTATTCAAAACTATATTTTTTAACTCGAAAACACATAATTTATAGCTACAATTACACAGAGAACTTTGTAATATCTGTTTGAAAAGCTCTCCAGGAAGTTTCCTAATAAGCTGGTTATAAGAAATCAGAGAGATAATCAAGAAGGAACAAGAAGGAGAAGGAAAAAAAATGGAAGTTTAAACAATGTAAAACACATTAATACAATATTGAATATTGAATAATTGCATAATTGAATTCATTATATTTCACAGTTCTATGGAAAATAGTGAAAATAAGCAAATCTTTCACTTTCCTTTTTAGTGTTCTTTTTTTCATTTTGGAATTTAGTTGAGAACTTTCTTTTAACCTAAAAGAGGTTGGTCCATGCCACTGTGCACCAGTAGGGGGCCTGGGAGGTGTAGTAAAAGAATACATGGGAGCAGCTCCCAGAACTCCAGTTCCCAGAAGCCCTAGCGCTGATAACTGCTGATCAGAAAGAAAAGTAGTAAATTTTCAGAACCTCAACCTTATGTTTAAACACATAGACTTTATTAGAGTAAACCATAGAGGTTCAGATCACAGTGTTTAAATTTATTAACTTATGTAAGCACAAGCATTCTAGTTAAAAGAGTTTTCAGCCCTGATTGTGAGGGTGTATTTATGTTTGTCCACTCAAATAAAGTCCTCCGACAGAACACCAAGCGATTTACAGAGTCAGAATAAAATCATGAGAGTCTTGCTAGAGTTGAGTTGTGTCATCTCAATCGTTCAGTGTAAGATGGTTGGAATTGAAGGTTTAAGTCAGTCTTTTTCTATTCCTGGTGTTCAGATGAAATCTACTGTGTTTAATACTGTGGCATGGAAGAGGAAGGAGGACTCGGGAGACTCATTGCAAGTACTCAACAGCTCTTTATTAACAGGCTTGCCACTCACTTATAGCCTTTAACAAGGCTAGGAGAGCGAAACCCAACTGCCACCACAGCTCAAACAGCCCTGAGGCCACCAACCCAGCTATCCAACACAAAGTTGGTAGGTCCCCTTAACCCACCCAAAACATACCCCCATAATGCCCCGCTGGCCCCAGATTACCATACCCCGCCCCCACAGGCACACTAAAAGCTGGCACACACACACACACACAGACGCCACAATATTATCGTAAATCTTGAGACTTGGCTCAAGCAATAGTGATGTAAACAATGTCAACAACCAATAGGCGAGCTACAGGTAGCTGCAGTGAAAGTGCAGGAACGTTTCTGTTCGTTCAACCTGGGTCGTGTCCACATTCTGCGGTGTCTTGTTTCATACTTTTAGGCTGTTTTTCCTGAAAAAAATTCACTGAACACAGAAAAAGCCAACTGTGGCCAAAAGGTGCTTCTCTTCTGCTCTGTTGTTAAACAGCTTCTCTTCCTGTTAAACTCCACCTGAAGCATGATGGGAAAGAATCTCAGGAAGACTCTAGTTGCGGTCTTGCAAGTAGTGACCCTGCAAGATACCAAAAAGTCTGTGTCTTGTCTTTAGATGTGAGAGGGCGTCAGATTTTAGTATTTTCAGAGTCTTTTCAAGGTCGTCTAGCGTATGATTAGCATTAGTTTGATAATGCCATATTTGCTGACTTCTTTGTTTGCTGTTTCTGCCTTTTTTTTACTTGAAGTGATTTATCTCTTTCTGTTTTTCTGATAACAGTAAAGATACTTATGATTACAAACATAGTTTTTTTTAATACATCATTCAATACACCCCCCCCCCCCACACACACACACACACACAAGACAACCAAAACACCAGCAATAGTTGGCCCACAATCAGTGAATTGGCATATCGCATATTTCCATGTTTGCAATCGGATTTCACTGCATTTTATTGCCAAGTGTAAATGTACGATGGTAAAAATCTATCAGGATCAAATTCAGATCTTAGTCACATGAAGATATCTAATGATTGGATGATCATATCTTTAGCCAGGAAGATATGCTGAAGGTTTTCCCCCATGGACTTCACAAAGCTCTTCACATGTTTTGTGTTTCTCAGTTTATGTGGTGGAAGATCTCAAGCCTGTCAGGTTCAATCACAGTCATTTGAACACACTTACACACACACACACACACACACACACACACAAATAAATACACTGAATATACCATCCCTTCCTAAGGTCACTTTATGACACCATTAAGATTTACCCTCAATCCCTATAACAGAATGACTGGTGCCCTTTCACACATGACCTCTCTTCATATACAGTATATCCCTGTGATGATGTACGAGTGAGGTAAGAGCAGTTAACGCTCTGCGGTTTTCCTCACTACCATCTCAACGCTGACATTTACAGCTGAGACTGTAGACAGTTATTTCCTCTCTCTCTCTCTCTCTCTCTCTCTCTGTCTAAATTAATTGCCATTTACAGTAATTCACTGATCGTGTGCTGTTCTGTATACGTACTCTGTTAAACAGAGTGCTAAATGGACAGGTGAGGTCAGAGATGAGTCTCTCCTTCTCGCTCTTCTGCTCTCTCATCTGCAATGCAACTGCTCTCCACTGCCCTTGTAAATATTCACCATGGCAACCCTGCTGGTGAAAACGTGCCATTAAGTGGTGCTAACTGCAGCTGTCATCTCCTTTCTTCCTGTAGTATCCCGCTCTCTGTGTCTCTACCAGCCCTCCTCAAGCACACTGAGAACAATTCCCTAGACAAGACTTTATTTGATGTGTGTCAACACACACTCATAAGATACACGGGCATGCCAGAAGTCATGGGACAACAATATGTTAATCGTGCGATCACGCGATCATGTTATCATGAAGTACTAGTGCAGGATATGGGTTGGCAACACCCATACCTGTAAAAGTGGTGAGGTGCTATCTTGTGAGTGACATTCGGGTGAGGCCTGATTGTACATTACATTATCAAAATTGTAGTAAAGGCATTTAACATTTCTCAATCCACAGTGTTAAATCCACTGAATGTGTGTACTAGGAATAAAATGATAATATCACATTTAATGCATCACATTTAATATAATGCAGCTTTATGCTAGAATTGGCATTTCTTGCTCCCAGGCACTACTTAAACTCTAGAAACATTCTAGAAAAGTTTGCTTGTTGCAGCAGACCTTAAAGAAGAGAAGATTTACATATGCATTCCTGGACAAGTTGAGAGATACAGAACCTTAATTGAAAGTGAAAGAGGCATGTGAGAGTGTAGTAATATGACAGGATATTGCAAATGTATTTTCTGTATTATATTTTCTATATTTATATATTTTCTATATTATATATATTATGTACCCAGTCCTCGCAAGTTTCATAGTACAGTTTTTGGCATACACAGTCCAGATTGGCAACAACACGGACACTATTCCCCTTATTACAGGTCAGAAGAGCTAACTGATTTTGAAACTGTTTTTTTTTTAGGTTCAAATGCAAAATTAAGCTGTTAAACATAGTTTTCATTACTCATGATGTTAAGTAATAGTTTAAGGGACATTTCTTACAGTGAAGATGTGGATAAAAATAGTGTTTATGTAAGACGTTAGGGTTATTTTGTGTAGCTACCATTCATATAAAATTGTTATTGACCAGATACACATCAGGTCAATAGGTCTGCCAGTCTATACCCCATTAATTAATGGAAGGTGTTTATACTTAATAATAAAATCCATCTCTGCTGTATAGAATAGTCATCACCTGCATACTGCGTAGCTTGATTTAGAGTGTGTCAGTGTGTCTTTTGCTATCATAACGATAAAAAAGTACACCTTGCACAGCCCAAAACATGCAAAATGCGTGGTGTAATGTGATTTTGGCGTATTGCTATTTTAACGGCACAGTGCTTCTGCACCTCTCACCAGAGGAAACTGACCTGCTTGTTCACAATGTGAAGGTGCATGAGCAGGTCATTTACAGGAACAGCAAAGTTATTTTATTTTGTATTCTGTTTACTGTAGATTTAAATGTTGGGTTTATGCACTGCTGCATGTCCTTGTGTGTGAGTGTATGTCTGACTGTTGACTAGGCTTTTTACATTCAGTGGCACAACTGTGTTTTCTGTTGTCGAGATAGCAATCAGCCATCAGCATATATAAATTTGTGAGCTCCTTCGCTATTTAAGCGATGAAGGCGCAAGGCATGAAAATGGACTGTTTGTGGGTTGTATTATAGGAATGAGCATCAAAACGCGCCTTGCACAGAATGTAAGATGAGTCCCTTTTTGTGGCACTGACATGGTGGTGTGTGTTAGTGTGTGTTGCTTAAGTTTTTAAACATCGTTACATCAGTGCTGGACTAAATAGTTCACCAACCAGAAATATCCAGCCAACAGCGTCCTGTTTTTCTTATTTATCATTTGTTCTGTTTTATAAATTACCATTTTAAAATGATTGTCTTGAACTTAGTCATAATATCACGTTTTTTTAAACACAGCATGAAGTAACAGCATTAAAGTATTAGAGGCTAAATTATGCTAAGAATTAAAATTTTATTTGATCTTACTTGGCCCAGTTCTGAGATGATGTATAGTCCTATTCCTATTGAGACAGTACTATATCTGAACAAAGCCATCATTTTCTATTTTAAGAGCCTTTGATTTTATCTGGGCTAATTTCACCTGACACAACACATTCCTCAACCTTTTCCCCAACCTTCTCATTACAGTTTTATAGACTGCAGAAGGAGCTGCTACAGCTGAGATGTTGCAGCTACAACAGTGCAGACATGGAGAATGTTTGTAATAATGCTGCTACTGATGCAAAATGAGACTTGAGAGTTCTGTGATTCTCGGTGAACACGTTTTCATGTCATTTATTAGGTTATTGCGATTCTCAGTGTAAAAGTGGCTCATCAAAGCATCGTCAGCTCCCTTGAGCCCCTTGTGTTGTTGTATATTTCATTCACAACATGCATCTTCCTCTGCTCTAACCTACTTTTGGAGGGATGTGAATGACGGGCTGCATCCCTGTGGACTGCTCCTCTGCACCAGCAGTGCCAGCTTTTCATTAACGAAAAAAAAAAAAAAACTGTGTGCCCATGCCACACCAAAGGCCATTCATGAAAGATTTATTTGGGAGGACATGTCCCGTAATGCACACCTCACCAAGCAGCGTTATGGCTGTAACCTCTTACTGCCTGCTCATGTGGCCTCAATGGAGAGGAGACAATGTCATTTCTGTCATTTCTAATTCCACATATAGTAGATGTAATGCTTAATGTAACATTTTCCAACTATTACATTATAATGTAATTAAGAGGAAGATAGATGATCACAAGCCATCAAACCAAGCTGAACTGCTTGAATTTTTGCACCAGGAGTGGAATAAAGTTATTCAAAAGCAGTGTGCAAGATTGACAGTGTGAAAGAAAACTGTAATTAAAAACCGGTTTGATTTCTGAACACTTAAAACTTTATAAATATGAACTTGTTTTCTTTGCATTACTTGAGGTCTGAAATATCTGATGTATTCCTTATGAACAAGACACTGTGGCTGGAGTAAATATGTGCAATTTTAAACTTTGGAAATGTAATGTTCCATCCATCAGGGACTCGCTCTTAGGCCTTGCCATGAGCACACAGGCCAGTATTTAGCTTCACTCACACCAAGATAACACCTCCCAACCTGTAGAGGTGTACAAGCATGCATGTCCTACATAATTCAGCAACTGCCTAATGTCCTCTATATTCTCTGTGAGCCTCCATTCAGGGAAACATGCCAAAGTAATAGCCTGGGGTTATTGACCATTTAATATGGGTGCAGCACATAGAGAATAAGTTGTAAACAATAGTCACAAACCCAAGCTACATCTATAGGCATGTGAGCAGCACAGTCCCAGTTAGAAAAAATTCTATTGACTGCTCAAGTTGGACATTTAAATTCTGATATTACACTGCATTCTGTTTTATAAAGGTTATTAAAAATTAAGGATATTATCTGTGCTATTATAAACGGTGTTAATGGTAAGGACAATAGCACTATACTGTAGATTAATAAAAGAAGCAAACCTGGCTAACAGAGAAAGTTATAGGAATGTTTAGCAAAAATTAAAAGGTTAAAAAAGTTCCAAGAATGTTAACCTGTAACATTACTGAAACAATGTTTCATAATAATGAAATAATGTGACATAATAATGAAATAATTAATGTGACATAATAATGAAATAATGTGACATAATAATGAAATAATGTGACATAATAATGAAATAAAGTGACATAATAATGGTTTGCATCACAATGTTATCAGAACATTTCTTACATGATGTGTGTATACTACATGTATACTAACATTATGGAAATGTTAAAAGTAAGATTCCCAGGGGCTCCGAGTGGTCCAGCAAGCTAAGGTCAGGAGATCGCCGGTTTGAATCCTGTTCATGTAGCTTGCCATTGGCTACCAGAGCTTCGAGAGAGCACAGTTGGTCACTCCTAAGGGTGATGACGCTCAGCACAAGGCATCTGTGAGCTGATGTATCGGAACCGTGTCGCCGCACTTTCCTCCGAGCGCACTGTCATGCTACTTGGCAATGCTGCATCAGTAGCAGCAGTTGGAAAACAGGCGGTGGCTGACTTCACATGTAACCGCTGAGGCATGTGTTAGTCTTCACCTTCCTGGTGTTGGGGCATCACTAGTGTTAGGGGAAGTCCTAATGAATGGATTTTGGGTTATTGGCGGTGTAAATTGAGAGAAAATTAGGGAAAAATAAATAAATGAGTGATGTTGCAGCGATGTTACCAAAAGTTTAAAAAGGTTAAATAAATATATTCTTTGAGCATATTGAACGTTCTAAGAATGTTAACTGTAACATTCAGAAAATGTTCTACTAACCAAAAACTGTTAGCTGGGAAGTCAAACCTAGATGAGATATTATTTCTATATATATAAAACTGCTCACTCTATGAACTAAGCCTGTCCTTCCATGTTAATCCTGGGGTTTCTCAAGCTTTAGGAGGCTCTATAGCAGAAGGTCCAAAAGCAAAT
The DNA here is from genome assembly GCF_023375975.1 of Astyanax mexicanus. Lineage (NCBI taxonomy): Eukaryota > Metazoa > Chordata > Actinopteri > Characiformes > Acestrorhamphidae > Astyanax > Astyanax mexicanus. The sequence continues at coordinate 37,559,982 of NC_064413.1, read as the reverse complement.
GGAATTACTTTCTTTCTCTCTTTTTTTCTCTGAGACTGAGCCAGTGGATAAGTTTCACAATAGCTCACCCCTTGTTGCCATAGCAACATGGTAGGATTTTTTTAGAAAACTCAATCTGAGGTGATTTTAGCTGTGATTAAAAGACTGCCCTCTATACTGCAATAATGAACTTCTCACAACTAAGTTCTATGAATCCTGAGGTGCTGCCTGCTCATTGCTATTCTCCTCCACCGAAAGCTAGACCTATTTAAAGAAACAAACATATGAGGAGGAATTATCCTCCAGCCCACTCCAGAGATACAGTATAACAGAGGCAGTAAAGCACAGAGAATATGCCACAGTTTGTGTGTGTCAGTTGTGTTGCTAATATAAGAATGAAATGGACTTGCAGTAGAAACACTCAAACCCTTGGCGATTTACATGAATGAACCTGTGTCGTGTTCTGTGAGGCGTGGCACATTCACTGGGCATCATTCAGTGTGGCAGGTGTAAAAATAAGTCCCTCCCCACATTTCCCTTCCGTTTCTGTTTTATTTAGCACCTGCTTCCTGTTATTTACTATCATCTGTGTGAAAAATACCATTTAGTCCAGACGTGCTTGAGCTTCTTGTCTTCGGAGGCCAAGGGTTTTGTATCTGTGATTGGCCAGGAAGACAAAACTGTGTATAAATAACCAGGCTGGTTACAAATAAATTTATTGAAAATGTATTTTCAACCTGACATTTTCAACCTGTTTTTCTGTTTTCCTAATCTCGTACATTACATTTGGCAGAGGCTTTTATCCAAAGCAACTTACAAGTAATGATGTACATCTAGCAATAGAAGAAATAGAAGTTCAAAGCAAAAACATTTTAGGCAGGACTTAAAGGAGCCCAAAGGAAAATAGTGGATAGAGAAGGAAAGAAGGGGGAGCAGGAAATAAGGTTAGAAAACTGTGAAAAGCGAGAAAACTTAAAATGTCAAGGCAACTTACTCAAACTTTTTAGTTTTGATGTAAACCCCTACAAGTTGTGCCAACTAGTTGAGATAATTCATTTTTCATATGTATAAAAACTTCAAATATTAAGTCTCACCAAAATCGAGACTTAATGTTTTTAGTTGTCCTAATTTAAATTTTGTGAAGTGTGTATTGTAAGTTCTGCTGACCTTCCTTTAGGATCAACAAAAAATGAAGTTGTGTAAATTAAAATTGTACGATAATTAAATCATGCAGTAGGTGCAACAGTATGTTTTGTTAATTTAAGTTAGCAGCTGGGAACTGAGAATTTGTGAGTCATGTAAGCTTGCAGTAATGCAAATGTGACCAGCTGGACCCAGCCAGTATATAGTCATACTCAGCATTACAAAACATAGCAACTTTCTCTAATAGTCTTCAACACTGCGGCCAGGAGAGAATGAGAGTGGAGGAATTATTGTACCACTTTAAAATAAGACTACCTTTATAAAGGGTTTATAAATGGCTTACAATTAATGTATTAATGGTTACTAATTAGGTTCTAAATGCCTTAAAATCATTAATAATCAGTTATAACACATACGTAGAAAGGGCAACGATATAGATGGCTGTAGGTTCACTATTTGGCAAATAACAGGTCATTGTTGCCCTTTCTACGTATATATGTTATAACTGATAATTAATGATTTTTAAGGCATTTGCAACCTAATTAGTAACCCTTAATAAACTGATTGTAAACCATTTATAAACCTTTTATAAAGGTAGTCTTATTTTAAAGTGGTACCGTAATTATCATAAAATCATCTGATTTGTCTGGATTGTGCATAAAAGATCTAAGGAAGATAAAGATATAGATATGCTCAATAAAAAAACAAAATACAATCTTACATTTTGGATATTAATTAAATAATGTTACACATATTTTTAACACCATTCTAGAACTCAAGGATGTTTACACTTTTACATTTACATACAGCAGTCCATCTGGAGGACTGGATCGAAGATCTAGGGGTATTCATCCAGGATAAAGTGCTGATACACTTCTGGTAGTGTAAAGATATATGCTTTTACACCCAAACGTACACCCTCAGAACACATACACAATCATCATACGAATTTTAGATTAATACAGCATATAACAAGTTCACCTGAGTTGTAACTGTGGAAGGAAACTAGATATGTAGACAATCCATGTGGACATGACTTAATAATTAAAAAAGAAGATAAAAAAAAAGTTCACCCTCATAGGGATTTGAACCGAAGACTCCAGGGCTGAGAGGCAAAATTTCTACTAATCACCAAGCCATCCACCATGATTCCCAAATCCCAGTGATATCCCAGTGATTAATGCTAGATAAACTGTAAGAAAATGGAAGCAACTTCATACCACATGGGCACTGCCCATGACAAGGCCTTCACTAAAATGCAGCATCAGAGGAAAATAGAGATTAATCCAGGGTTATTTTGATTACTTTTATGCGTGTTTATTGTAAAATACGGGTGCTATTTCTATACCCTTTATTTTAGACAGCCCTGTTGTAGATTCTGCAGGTTCTGCAGGTGCTTCTCTGGCCTTACCGACGCTGTTCTCGTCTCAAGGCCAGGCACCCAGAGTGCTTCCACCTGTTCAAGACACACACAGATGGAGAAAGCTCCCACAGCACTGCAGCTCATAATCATGTCAGCTAACGGCTACACTGGAGCATGGCGCTGCTAATGCACTGTTGCTCAGCGGCTGCATTTTGGGAGAACGTCGTTTCTGTGGAAACTTTCGGCCCTTGTGAAATTGTCCTGCACTGATTTGAACATGCACATAAAGACCTTGTGTCCACCTGAGTGTGAAGAAGCCATCTGCAGCACTGCAGCCAGACCTCTCCATCCGTAACAAACAGGGCAGGCAGCTGGTACTGGATGAGCTGCTCGCTGCCCCCACAGATCTTTCTCTGCTGCTCTCCAGTTAACATTCATGCGCCCCCATTTAGGATGAAATGGAGCTTTAACCTTTCATTAATGACGGGAGCTATGGTACTGCTAGAGAGAAATAATGCCTAACAAGATAACATTACAATACAGTATAGTGTGGCTCCGTGTTATGAACACTACCACTATTACTCTGATGCCTTTACTGCTTAAAATATTATGGCATTTATTTTATTTTACTTCTTTATGGCTTAAGTTTTGGTTTCACAGATTAGGTTTTTTTTTTTTGTTTAAATTGTGGGAATTCACTGTAAGACAGTTTTTTTTATACATACTTACAGAACGTTTTGAAATTATTGGTACAATCAGTATGATAAGAAAAGTGTCTTTGTGTTTATAAGTTTTATTTTCTTAAATGTGACAGATATTAAACTTTCATTGTTGTAGAATTATTTAAAGATATTAATATGTATTTTAAAAATGAACAGCACTATATTCTTGCTGGATAAAGTAGGAGCAATGCCTGTACATTTTGAAATGAAAATTAAGCCGAAAATTAAAATCTTAGGTTAACGAATTTATCTTCAAGCACTGTATGTCTTCAGAAAGTGGGCAGGTGGTGCAGCTATTAATTATTATTGTCCATTCCTCAATTCATTTGTGATGGGCAACTGAAATTAGCTTTTATTAAGTTTTATTAGCTTTTATTTTAAATGATAATGCCTTTGCTGTCCGTTGCACCATTTGAAATAGGAAAGTTAGCTAGTTAGCTAGCAAGCTTCTGAGACAAACTACTAGTTATGAATGTTATGTGGTGAACTCTGAATAAAACTACACATTAAACTATAGTAATATTGTGCTTATCATACTTTTTAACAAGGAAAATACTTTGTTTTTTTGGGTTTCTTTGGTCTCTCGTGCCACCATCTTGCCAGTGATTCTCAGTCCTCTGTTTTAGGTGTTCATCTGAAATTCTCAGTTTGAAGGGCTATGTTGCCCTAACACCTCCCCCTCCATCTCCAGCCTAACAAGAATGAGGACCCTTTACCCCTAGGTGTGCATACACAGAAACAAGGGTGGGATAAGTGGTAGGACCAAGGGGTGAAATGGAATTTGGCTATACATCGTCTTACAATGGTAGTCACATTCTGATCTGAAAATACCATGTATCTGATTTTGAGTTCGTAATGCCGTAAAAGCTGTAGAGTTAAAGTGTTGCAGTTTTTTCATTCTGCATTAGCACACAAACATAACCTGATAGAACAGGTGTTTATTCATGAAAATGCTTGTGTATGTATCTGCCTTTGCAGCAATATTGAGGAAGGGCAGCACTGCATCCTATTAAAAACTAGTTTAAAAATGGAAGATGCATATTTGCATAAATGAATCCCTCCCTGTTTGCCCTCTCTTTCTGTTATATTCCGCACCTGGTTCCTGTGTAAAAAAAATATCAGTTAGTTCAGATGTGTTTGAGCTTCTTGTTTTGTATTTGAGACGGGCAAAGAGCCAGAAAGACAAATAAAGTTATTAAAAATGTATTTTATGACATTATACACAGATTTTCTAAAGTATTGAGTAGCTCAAAATTAACATATTTTTCTGTTTTCCTAATCTAGTACAACTGATTCAACTGATTAACTTATTAACAAATCCCTGGTGTGTGGGGTCAGGTGCATCCAAGTTGGAGTCACAAAATCATGCATTCCTACAGAATAACTTTGCATTATAACATGTTCTGTTGCTGAAAGTACTTTAAAAACTGGAGAACACTTAATAACAACTACAAAATTAAATCTTAAAGTTTGCATCTTAATGAAATAATGTTACACTAGAACCCAAGGAAAGCGGTAAAAAGTACATACGTACAAGCCATGGCAGGATGTTTAAAGTTTATGCCACATGCATTTGTGCCATAACTGGCTGAAGTAATAATCAGATTTTTGTCTAACACATTTATACCCAGAGTTATCCCCATTATCTGTTACCCAGAAGCCAGTGCAGATGCAGTGATTGAACCTGATTTTCTGCAGTTATTTTTTTCATCAATTACCTAAAAATAAACTTACCTTGATTAAAGGATTCAAATGTTTCATTAACTTAATTAATTATGCTTTCTGAAGGTCATCTCATGTTGTACTGGCTTAACAATTGACAGTAATAGACATTTTGCATGCAACTCTGTTCTAGGAAAACTCTGCATTCTGATGTCTGCACATGCAAGATACTGAATTTAATTCATAGGATTTAATGAAAGTAGGCAGTTTGCTGTTGGGAGTTTTTAATTGCTTCCACAAGAGGTAAATTATAGCTTTCATGAACTGGAGCTGCAACTTTATCAAAAATGAGACATCTCAAGAAGCACAGCACTGTGGCACTCAGACACACACAACTGTGCATTTGAACAAGCATATGATTTACGTCTGTCAAATATGGAAATTTGCTTTCCTGGAGGGGGAATAAACAACTTTTGTGTGGTTTACTTACATGTAAAACGCTCAATGAATTATTCATTAATTTAGTGTGTCATTTAGATACACAAATACAAGATGCTTTTGTCATCCAAAGAGCATTACACTTGTATAAAGGTGCATTTAGATGATGTATTGACTGCCCTGGATAATTTTTTGCTAGTGAACTTCAAAGGCTGGTCTGATCAGTTTCACCATTAGGTCATTATCCTCTCTGAGCACTGTCTGTTGTAAATTACAGTAGTGTAGGAGACCCATCTGGTTTCATGTTTCATGATACCGTACCACAATACGTCAGACAGGTGTCCACTTGCAGCTCAAGTTACCAGCTATCTCACTCTAAAGAAAGAGCATCTCAAACATGGGATACTATTAACCTTAACAGTAATAAAATCTAGCCTAATCTAAAACATACTGCAATACTGGGAAAGGGCCATGGTCCATCTTTCACTTATTGATCTAGCAGGCCACCAAATAATTAACTTTTTATTATTCAGTTCCATCCAAGTGATAGTAAACATATTTAATAGATTTGAGGTGTAGACTCTGTGTCAGTCAGTGCATTGTCTTTTAAAGAACAATAACTTAGTGAGAGCCTCTTGTTTGGAAATTGGTCACATCCAACATTGAGTTGTTTTCACACAGAGGAAAGATGGATAAAAACACCAGTCTGATCTTATGTTTTTAAATCCAGTGAATAAAGTGGTCCAGTATCCTTAAGTAGTCCTTAATCTCATTGGAAGTTTGTTCAGTTGGTGGTCATTTTGTAACTGCACTGGCCTGTTTTTTTGTAGGCTCACAAGTTCAGACATCCACTGATCTCTATGAGTAGGGAGACCCAAATGATTTGCTCTCCACATTAAGCGGCCCAGAGACATTACAAATGAAACAAAAGTCCTTAGATTGAAATATGAAAAAAATATTGTAAACACTCAATGGAAAAAGTGTCGCCCATCTTTAAAAAGAGCCAATCAGCTTGCAGAGTAGGGTCAGCAATATTTTGGCACCTGGAAGGAACCCATCCTATTGATCTAAAGAGCTGTGCAAGCAAAGTAGCCAGAACAAGCCAAGGAAATCTCCATTTATTAGGTTTTTACTAAATTTTAACAGGAATTTGTTTCTAGTATTCTGGGTCCCCCATTTATAAAAATAGGAGGCTAGAATTATGTGACTAAAGAGAACTAACTGTATTGGAACTTTATCTGCAAAAAATGCCATGCTGAGCATTATAAGATTTTCCATTCATGTTTCAACCAGTGACTGGTTTCCTGATTAAAAAAAAAAGTCTCTGGCAGAGCATACCAGTACCACGTCAAGCACTATTCAAATCTGATGTGAAAATGGACGTTGAGTTTTTACTCTTTCTAAAAGATAATATTTAATAGTGCTGATTACCTGACAGAAACTGGTGGTCTACCAGGTGTTGCACTGTTGTTAACTGTGGTTCCTACAAAGTTTTATTCCTTTTTTTTGTCATTGCTTCTGTCAAACATTCATTCATTCATTCATTGTAAAGAGTGTTTTAGTAAAGTTGAATTGAATTGAAGTTCTTCTGAATCTTTTAATTTGTTGTTTTTAACGTTGTTTAAAAAAAAAACTTCTGTTCTGTTTTTTTTATATTCCAGTTTTTCCACTTATTTCATTTTGACTTTGCCTTCAGTCTTCTCAGAAATAGCTTCTGAAAAATGAATGACTTGTTCAAGTCTTTTTTCTGGAAAAATGAATAAGTAAAGGGTGGTCTCTTTTCCACAGTTTTGCATGTACACTGACCGTCATGTCATTTGAAACATTCATGAAATAATGTATGAATTAAATGTATTTCATGTTACTGTATTGTAATGTGTTAGCCAGTGTTTTATCTGTCAGTGTGTGTGTGTATGTGTGTACAGTACAAGCTGGAATATCAGTGTTGGAAGTTCTTTCCTGCCTTTTTTTATTCAAGTTCATTGCGTTTGCTCCTCGGAGAGACACCGAGAGTACTGTAGCTTGAAGTGCTCTCTTTCAATTTAGGTCAATTCACTGACCTACTTTGGACCCACTATGGTAATTACACATGGCAATGCTAACACGACCGGCTTTCCTCACTCATTGGGTGCTTTGTGAGCGTTTGTGCCGTATTCTGCACACTTCAGCGCATTTATATATCCATGCTCAAATTAGTGTGAAATCAACATTTCTTGGAAAAATGCTCATGCTCATCCAATTGACAGATTTATAGCTGTGAATAGTGCAGTAGAGTGCTAGTGTGTTTTGAAAGCTGTGGCTTCCTGATGCTGGAAGGGAAATGAGTTATCTGACAAGGCTAATTTACCAACAGGCCACACTTCATTATGGATAAAACACACAGTGTGGCATTAGGTACAGAAAAGCTAAACACAGGAATCGAACTACACCAAGTTTTCTATCTAGAATCAGGTCTGGAAATGATCCAGAGTTGTCCATTCACACATGCAGTGTGAGATCTTCCATATCAGATGCATTCTCACTACATGAAATGTTCTGCGTGATTTAAACAACGGGGTTGCACCTGTGTAGTGAATGCAGGAGGCAGGGCAATGCACTTTGTGAATTCTCTGGAAAATGACTTGCTCACTTCATATAAGAGCTCATTCGGACTTTGCCCAGACATTATACTACAGCGTAAAATCAAATATCTTTACTTAAATAAATGAGCAAATTATACTTAGTTACCAACAAAATACGCTTTTTACTTGCTGTTTAAGTCTAAATAGAATCAGTAAAACTCACACCTTTGCTGTTGGCTCCAGGCACCATCTGTTTGCATGTCCTCCTGTCACTTAGACTCTCTGTCAGTGTGTAGCCCTTTCCCCTGGCATGTCTTAGGTAGTAATTAAAGGCTGTAATAAGAGCAAACCCTTTATTTGCTGCTAAGAGTGGATTTATTTTGACTAAAGGCTACATTGGCCACTAATGCTCAACAGTACCTATAGTTACGGCCATAGACTGTATAGCTGGACAGAGCATCGTCTCTCAAAAGTGAAGCTACCACAGGTCGGGCGCCCCCTGCTGTTCGGTTGCAGAAAGCTGTGTAACCCTACCCATCCCCATAGGTTTTAATGGCAAAACAGACAACTTTCAATCACGTTTTTTTCTAATATACTGTAATTCTACCTCCATTATTTAAATGCAACAGCTAGTGTAACCTCTGCTTATATTGTCAAAATTTTATATCCCCACAGAATTTGTTTTTAAAAACGTTATTCAGCTCTATTCAAAAAAGGTGTGGTTATTGTAAAAGGGCTGGTTATGGGCGGGACCAATAACAGACCGTCAGCTCCGCTCCGCCCCGCTCTGCAGCCTGTGACCTCGAGGCAGCCCTCAGGGGCAGAGTTATTTAAATGAGTAGGCTGTCTCTACACAGTCTTTCTCCCTCCTCTGGTCTCTACTGCACAGACTCAGGTTTCAGGATCGCCAACATGGCGGAAGATTTTGGCATTTTTTTTTAAGTGAATGGGAACGGTGACACGGCGTCCATCTTTTTTTACAGTCTCTGGTCACGGCATTGAAAAAGGTGGCATCTGTCAATGTTTCAGTTATGAAAAGTATAAGAGGTTAGCTGGAACTCGCAGTGTTAAGTACAAGAATGATTCTGAGCAGTCTATGCTAAGTCAGAAGTACATCTAAAGTAAATTATCAAGTAGTCTATAGACTGCTTCTCTTTGAATACTGGGCATATCCTCCTGTCATTTACACTCACTGTCAATGTGTAGTCGTTTCCCCTGGAATATGTTGTCTTATTATACGTACACTGTATATCTTTAACATTTTACAGTCTGCCTTCAATATGAACCCTTTGAACCTGTGTTTTTTCTCTGTTTTTGTCAGTCCCCCTTTTACTTGTTATAACACAGTTATGTTAGGAAGAAGCCACATGCTATTATTTTTTTTGCCTAATACCAGAAGTCATTAAGCTGCTCAAAAATGTCATCATTGGAGATATAAATGCTTCCAGAATTTGTAAATCTTCATGGAATTGATCGTGTTTTGATCAAAATTTTACCCAGCGCCTGTTTTTTTTTTTTTTTTTTTAATATACAGACTTCAAATCAATGAACACATTTTTTTTCAGTAATAGTTAGATTAGAGTGTGTATAAGTTGAAAGTGTAAGGAATTTGATGATAGTTGATTGCAGGGCTTAATTACTGTGATAGAATACATGAGCAGATCCAGGCGGAATTATTTTTCTGGATATTCCCACCTCTAAGTTCTGTTTGTGGGCTGGCAGTTTCTAAGCTGTTTCTCTGGACACTACTGGGTTTATTTAAATGTTATTTGATTTCATACTTCATATAAATGTTTTGGAAGCAGTAGAAGTAACTATTATTGGCTGAAAAAAATTTTTTTTAAGAATTTTTAATTCAAGAGTATGGATGGAAATATGAAGGTAAACCTATTCTTTAGGTGTATTTCACAATAGATTTATGAAAAACACCTCAGTTCTGCTTGAGGTTAGTGCTATTTTTTAGAAACAATAGGGTTCCTTGTTTTGTGACAATATATGAATTATTTTGGCCCATTCCTGACTAATTAAGCTGCGTATACAATGCACGATTTTTTTCATAATTTTATTTCTAATTTTTCCCATTTTCTCCCCAATTTACACAGCCAATTATCCAACCCACTCATTAGGACTCCCCCTATCACTAGTGATGCCCCAACACACCAGGAGGGTGAAGACTAACACATGCCTCCTCCGATACATGTGAAGTCAGCCACCGCTTCTTTTCGAGCTGCTGCTGATGCAGCATTGCCGAGCAGCATCACAGCACGCTTGGAGGAAAGCGCAGCGGCTCGGCTCTGGTACATCAGCTCACAGACGCCCTGTGCTGCAGACATCACCATAGGAGTGATGTGGGGAGAGAACGCCATCTACCCACCCAGAGGGAGCAGGGCCAATTTTTGCTCCCTCTGACGCCGGCAGCTTGATGGCAAAGCTGCATGAGCTGAGGTTCGAACCTGCGACCTCCCGGTCATAGTGGCAGCGCTTTAGACTGCTGGACCACTTGGGCCCACAATGCACGATTTTTGACGCTATTTGCGTCAATGGGGTTCTAAGGCATGGATTTATGTTGACTAAAGGCAACTTTGGCCACTCATATCTGAAGTACATTTAAAAATAATAATCAAGTACTCTATACACCATGTAAACTATTTTTGGTTAGTACCTAATACAATACATATTCCATGTAGTTTTTTGGCGACCAGATTGCTTGTTTTTTTAAGTAAGATTACATAGTTACATGTTTGCAGTTAACAGGGATGGATATGGGGAGGGGGCTTAAGACTCTGCAGTTTGCTCAGCATGATCTTCAATCTACTCCACAGTCAGACTCTCAGATATTGTCTGAGAACACTGGCTGCTTTCCACGGACAAGACACACACTGCCAGACACTCTGACAGCAGAACGACACTGCGGCAGCAGAGGGACCCTCTTACCTCTACCGCAAATAAGAGAACAAATCAATCAGGTCAGAAAAGGAGGAACACTTCATTCTGGAGAACATAACAAACATTTATTTATTTTTAAAACACTGAAACATCACACCGTTCTTCTCCATCAATCCCGAAGTTGTAAGAAGACCTGGCACAATGATGCAGAAGAAGAGCTCTCGAAGGCATTAACCTTGAGCCAGATCAGTGGAATGGGCTTGGCTGGGTTTGTTTCCCGTACACAGCTAACCTAACAACACAGTATTTCAGGGCAGCGTCCCACAGCTGTCTCAGAACACAGCATGCTTGATGCATTCCTTAAAAAACAAATGCACACACACAGACAATTCAAATGCCTATCCATTGTGTCGAGAGGCTGCTACTCTAATTAACAGAGATCTGCTGTAAAGGAACACACCCACAAAGATTGTCAACCAATAGTTCATTAGAATTCATGTCCAGTAGAAATAATTAGCCTACATATCCTGCAGCTACGGTAGTATACTGTTTACAAAAAAGAGGACAAAGTAAAAGTGCGGATTATCAAATCATCGTCATGCAGATGCTATAGCTGTGCTGACACAGTATATGTGGTACAGAAGAATACAGGCTGATATAGAAATACTATAGGAAAACACAGACTATTCCCTTGTAAAATACCCTTTGGCACATTTATATACACTTTATAAAAAGTCACACAGGAAAAATCAGTGTCAAATAAATTAATAATCTTTGTGTCTATTAAAATAAACAGATTCTATTTCATCGTCGATATGATACCACGTTTGATAGGCAAATCTAAAAATAGGTCATTCGTTTTATTTTCTTTAATACTCCTTTTTTTTTTTTTTTTTACTAAAATTGACCATGTGTATATATCCATTAAAATTAACATAAACACGCTTTAAATAAAGAAATGGACATTTAAACCTACAGTGTAGTGCAGTAAGAATCAACAACAGACAGGGACTGAATGGTTAACTAGGCCCACAAGAACTGAAATAAAAGTGTGTTAGAGGAAATATTAACAGCATATATTAAGACTGTAACACACGGAAGGAGCCGACACCTAACATTTACACTCCCTCCATTACTCTGCCTCACTTTGTTCACTCAAGTGCAAAATGCACAAGTAGTAAACAGAGCAGCTGGAGACCCATGCTGTGACTGAGCTTACAGTAGCAGTGGAGTGGTGTGTCACTGACCGCCCTGTTCCATCATACATGCTAAAGGAAGACGGTGACCCATTTACCTTCATTTACCGTCATTTACCACGGAACATAACATACTGAACACACGCTGCCCTTTTCACTCGCGTGAGAGACAGAAAGTGTTCCCTAAATCATTTAAAACAGCAAAGTCAAGCAAATCTGTGCTGTTAAAAGCAAGAGACACAAGTTGAGTTAATTCGGAAGTCCTGATAACATAACATACACCCCGTTTACTTCTACGTAGACTCGGTCACTTAATGTGTCTTTGAGCATCAGGATTGTATCTGGCGCCGTCACTATGATTTGAGGATTGCTGGTTTGCAGCCAGTGTAATGTTGGTCAGCACAGACTTCTGTTAGCTGTTGTATTGAAGCTGGGGTGCTGCGCTTTCCTCAGAGCGTTTCTCTGGCTACCCATTGAAAAGAGGCAATGATTGACATCACATGTGTCGGAGGAGGCATGTGCTAGTCTTTACCCTCCCAGTGTTTGGGGAATTACTACTCATTGGGGAGGTGAGTAGGGTAAATGGCCTTTGGTAAATTTTGAAAATAAAGTATTAAAAAAAAGATTGTATCATGACACAGCCAAGCCACATTAAATTGGAAGTTTAAACACACCCAAAATACATTTAAAATAGAAACAAATTCAACACATCATCCCTCCAAAGAGCATTTAACAGCTCAAAACTCCTCCCTATACAACAAAACTTCTCCCCAAGCAGCTAGGCATGTCATGATAATTATGTTAGCAATTTATATTAGAATATATGGACATGATCTTGATCATGGCGCGAATATGCATTACTCCTCTCTAATACTCCCTTTTTTTAAATTACAGTCAGTGTATGCTAACTTTGCTTAAAAAATATATATATTATTTAATATATTAATTCCAATTAATAAATATTCTTAATAGTTAAATACTCAGTGCTCTATAAAATGTTATATTTTTTATGTTTTTATATTATTAATTTATCAGTAGCATGGAATGGGCTTATACTGACAATATATTATTTATCTTAATTATGTCTGGGAATATATCATCCAAAAATAGTTATTGTGGTAGGGAGAGCATAGGCAGGCCGAAGTCAACATAGCCTACTGTAGCTGTTCGCCTCCCTTAGTCTAAAGAAATGAGACAGAGACACATTTGATTAAGCGTAAATGCATTTGCCCAAGAATACAATCCAGATACTAGTGACATAAAGTGAACAGGTGTAAACGGGGTCATAGTTTTAAGAAAAGAAAAAAAAAACCAGAAGAAATCCTTTGTATTGCAAGTAGGAGGATATAGTGCATGGTTCTTCAAGACTATATCATCATTAGCTACAGCGTATGTTCTAAGCACTTATGGTCATTAAAAAGCTTCTCAAAACACAGGTTTCTCAAGAGTGCACAGCTAGGAGTATGATGTCATTTTTCTTGGTTTTCAAGATCCAGCTTGGAAAGGTTGCTTTTTTTTCTTACTGACATACAGCATTTCACATGGTTTGTGGTTTAGATGGGGCAGCACCAATTTTCAGGGAATATTTACATTACAAAAGATAGGGGCTAGTATAATCAATGAAAAATGACTTTTATAAAGGTGAAACATATGCGATGCTTTACAGTGTTTCAAAGACTTGGCACTAGTTCTTTTTCACAGTGTGTCACATAGAATAATTGTCTGATATGCTACAATATATCTCTTTGTTTACAGAAGGGCCATTAGCCTCCAAACAGTTCTAGGTTTGTGCTTGCTTTTGTGTCACTGTGGCTACTTCATAACAATCCAGTGAAACCAGTGATCTCATGCATGGTTTGAGATGGTTGGAGTCATCAAAATAAATGTAGACTATTCAAAATAGAGTGCAAAAAAGAACAATAAAACAAACTGTTCTGGATAGAGACAGTAAATACCACAGTGTGATGAATGTGAGGCCTGATGACCAGACCACACATTTCTTTTTTTTTTTTTTTTTTTTTTTTTTACTTTTCATTAATAAACAGTGACAAGGCCTTTAATGGCTGGCTACTCTTTAAAAGCTGGGGTGGTGGAAGTGCCCTTGTAGAAAATGTTCCTGGTGTTGTCGGGGCTGTTCCCTCTTTCGGGGATCAGGATCATATTGCTTTTGCTTTTCCTGTTCAGAGTGGAGTCCCGGCTCTCTGGGCCGCTCTCGGTGCTCTCCATGGGGGTGACCCGGATGGTGGAGATGGCCTGATGAGGGTGCTGGTCCCCTACCGAGTTGGGTACAGTGGAAACAGCGGAGATGGTGGGGACCGTTGGCACTGTGACAGGGATTGGAGCACTTGAGTTGCTTCTTTTTCTGTCTGTTGAACTGAAGCCGTCCCTAAAAGACTCAGAGCTTTCAGAGTCTCGGTTTAGGTCATTAAGCTCAAAGGACTGCCTGAAGCTGCTCTGAGACTTCCAGGCCCAGGAGCTGCTGCCATCGGTGGAATGGGCATGCACCAATGGACGCCCGTTCTCTGGGTGAGCCTCTACTCTCACTATCGCCCCTGTAGAGCCTTGACTGGCAGCCCCTGACGCAGACTCCTCTGTCAGGCTCTTGTATCGATGCAGAGGAGCAGTAGAGCTGGTGTGGCTGCTCTCAGAACTGGGTGATCCTGTGGGCAGCAGACCCTGCTGTTTGGACATGGCGATGACTTGCATGATTCGTGGCTGTCCATTGACGTTAGTCCTTACAGGTGCTGCCGCTGCATTCTTCTCCATGCTCTTCAGCCACTTGTCTCGTACGTTGCCTCCCGGTGAGGTGCCGATGCCCTCCTGGGTCTCCTCTGGGATGTGCACCAGCTGGGAAGAACCTGGCCTGGACTGAAGGGATATCCTAGCACCTCCAGCAATACCGCTGGCATTGCTAGGTAATGTAGTACTTCCAGTGGCCAGTTTGTAACATGGAGCTCCAGGACCCTGGAGTTCCTCGTTGATACCGACGGCAGACGGCTCTGAGCTGGAGCGAGTCTCCATGCTGCTGGAGGGGGACGGGCCTGGCCCGTTTTCTGTGGCCTGTAGGGAGAGTTTTCTGTTTTCATTCTTACTCTTCCACTGCGACAGTAGCTGTTTGGAGCGGCTGGAGTCCATGGTGGCGTGGATGGTGGCGGCACGGCGGACATCATCCAGGGCCGGAGAGTACATCCTGGGCAGAGTATTGCTGAAGGTCACCATGCTCTCCCTGCCCACAGGGATCTGGGGGGTGATTACTTCCACGTCTGCGCTGGATCTCTTCAGGTTGGTGAGGGAGTTGGTCTGTCGGGCCTGCGGGTTGCGGTGCAAGATGCCCTCTGAATGGGACGAGGAGAGGCCGTCGCTACTGCTGCAGCTTTTTGCAGGCAGGTGGTGGCCAGCCCGCTGGCCCAGATCCGTCAGGGCCCGGACAGGAACCAGAACCTGAGGTTCACTGGTGTGCTTCTCCTCACTGGGCTGGAAATTCCCCACAGCATACAGACCCTGTAATGGTCAGGGAGGTGAGGATATAATGTCACATTTTATACCACATAATTAGGTTAATGATAAAACTGAACCGCACCATGCCAGATGATTCTACTAACTTCCAATCAAACACCCTATACAGTACATTTCCAAATTCACACCTCACCACTACTCCATCTTTTCTGTGCTACCCAGTCTAATATACCCAGTCTTATAATTTCACAAATAACTCACCAAATAAACAGCAATGCCACCTCCAAGGAGGAATCCCAGGTAGACATCCATGGCATGGTTCTTGTGCTGGATGATGCGTGTCAGGCCACATATGATGGCGCTGATGATGAAGGAGAAGACTAGCAGAGGCTTCAGCAGTTTAGAGGAGTCTGTCAGAGTACTGTTGAAATACATCTGTGCAGAAACAAATACATTCTCATGTCTTAAACTATCAAAAGTGGTGCAACACAATAGTGGCTAATGTGTGTCTGGAAAATAAGGTGCGCAAGAAAATGTAAAATAGATCTAGGTTTTGTAAAACTGTAGCGGTTCTCAAAAACACAGTATTGCTTCATACACTGCCTGGCCAAAAAAGGTCACACACACACACACAGCTTTTATTGCAGTACGCATTCTTTCTGGAATTGTTTCGATAAGCTTCTGCATTGTCACAAAATTTATTTCAATCCAATGTTGCATTAATTTTTTATCAAGATCTTGCAGGTGGTGACTTTTTTTAGTCCAGGCAGTGTAAACAAGCAACAAATAACTACATATAACTTACCGTATCGCAATATATTTCAATATATTGAATTGTAACCTCTATATTGTGATGTGTATCAAATCTGATGACAGTGTTTCATATTGACTGTTCTGAGCCCATCACAGCCCAGTGACTTTAACTCTGAGACTGCTTTAGGATGCATGAGTCACTGCCCTACTCAAAGAGCCACTTCATAAAAACTGCAGTTTTATCACAAGCATCCTAAGCATGAAACACATACACACACACACACACACACATACACACACACACACACCACACACACACACACACTACTCAAGGATGCCAGTGCTTTCAGGGCATTGACTAGATGATTTCGGTAAATAACCTAATTTTTGCTCAGTGACATGAGTGACTCATATTAAAGCCTCCCCAAACTTAGTGCATTATAAAACTACGAGGCTGAGTGCTAAATACTCTTTATATTTACACACTTTAATTATGAGCATGGCTTCGGTGAAGTGTATTCAAGTTGACATAAAAATCTTTAGTGTGAAAAGAGGCTGGATATCATAATTAGCTGATACTGCAGGGCAGACACTGTACACAATGTGTATGTGATACATCACTTACTGAGATGTAGACTGCAGCAAAGGAGGCCAGTGTTGCATGCTGGGAAGGGAAGGATTTTCTGAAAAATAAGTAGAACTGAAATTAGATTGGACAGAACTATATTTATTTTATAAATGAGAAAAATGTTTCTCTATTGTCAAAACATTGGGCTTTGAATTATTTTATTATATGGGAAAAAATGTACATATTATGCAGTCATTCAATGTGGTTTATATTTATAGAGAATTTACATACATATTACTATACATATTGTCACAACACAGCATTTAAGACCTAATACGGAAACCCATCTTCCTCTGATTGATACCGGTTACACAGCAGTCCTGAGCAATTTGTCTACGAATTGTTTTACCTAATTTTACATTAGAATAAACATGGATTTTTCTTTGGTAAAAGCTGCTTCAGTTAAACAGTTGTTTGGCTCATTGCTTGTGTTCTCTTCTCTCTTGCTTGCTTGTCACAGTAAGGACAGGATCAAGTAACTACATATACAGAAGCTGATTAAGACTAATTAAGATCATTATTCCTAAAATAAGGAAATAATCTTACACATACACAATGCTTAGTAAGACAAAAATTCTTATCACTTGCTAAGATTTATTTCCATTAAAGTGAGGTAATCCACAAAGCAGTAATTCACTCTAATAGAGTACTAAACTACTGCAGCATCTATTCTGTGATTAATAATCTCACTCATACGTGACAGTGAAAGAGGGGCACTGCATTTGCCTACAGCTACTGTCATTTCAGGCATTTCCCGTGTCAGCTTGAATTTAACGGTCCGTTTCCTTGATCTGGTTGGAGGATAAATAAAAGCTGCTCATTATGTGCTTCATGAGTTGGACACCACTGCAGTCCCACTCAAGACAGAGTAGATCCAGTACATCTCTCATAAATGCTCTCACTCTACCTGCAAGTGTTCTGTTGAAAGAGGAATTCTGGGACTTGCACTGTCTAAACCTGGTGCTTAATGAAGGAGAAAGTTGTGCTTATTTTAGATCATTGTTCTGAGGGTGCACAGGCAGGACTGCTGGGAGTAATGGCAGGCTGAATACTAGCAGGTCCCAGACATTGTATCAATTCCAACCAGTGCTAATGCAGTCTAATTGGACAGCTTAACATGCTTGGTGGAGAACACTAACTACTAATTCTGCTACATCAGCTAAAAGGCGCCTGGACTGGACTGGATATCACTACATAGTAATGGGGAAAGAAAGGGTTGATTAATGGCTATATAAGGAAAAACAACTATTACACAAATGAACCAAAATGGCACATAGAGCAGAGTATCTGCAGGAATAGAGAAAGTCAGTAAAAAAACTTTTAATACCACTTAATGACAAAATTTAGACCAATTTAGCAATAACAAAATGTCAAAAAAGAACACATCACCAATATAAGGTTTACAGACTTAAAACTATGCATGTTCACCCAATATTGTGCATGGAAATTAAAAATGCACAAAAAATTAAACACTTTGAATTAAATGTATAAAAAAATAAAATAAATCAAATATATTGAAAAAAGGTTCATTGCAAAACCTGTGTACCCCAACCAGTTTTCATTGATTTAACAGTCCCCCATGCAAGATAAAAGCAAGTAAAGACTATACCTGACTATATGTAGCACACATAGCCATAAACGATACTAGAGATTTCACTCAGTTAAGTCTGCTGTTAAATGAGTATTCTAAAATACAAACTCAGTTTGGAAATTACAAAATGCAATGTGTGAAAATAAAAACAAACTGTATTTAATGTCTGTGAGCTTCAGGAGATGGATGTAAGACATTGTAAGACTCTTTTTTTATATAGAATGTGGACACCCTGAAATGAAACTGCAATGGAACTTTCATTGGAAACCAATGTAAAAAGAGATGGTCCCACTTTATAATAAGTGTCCCTAAGTACTATGTAGTTACACAGTAACAATCTATGTAACTACAGTGTTACTACTAATGAAGTACACATTGTTACAGATTAACTACAGAGGAACAGGTTATGTAATTACACATGTGTATTAAGGTTAATTTTGACATGTGTAAGTACACATGTGTAATAAAATAAGGCGTGTTCAATGATTTGATTTATAAGATGGAAACATGTAGGTGTTTGTGTAGAATGAAGGGAAATAAGTGGAGTCTTCAGGTGAGCTAACAAAGTAAGGTAATGTGCTGGATATCAATGAGCACTTTCCTCCTCAGGGGATGACATGCTGACATCCTTTTCTTCCCATGATAAAATCTAAATAATGATTTTTAGTTTTCAAAACACTCAATCAGCCCTAATTACATACTTGACAGTAGCTGTTGGATAAGTTTACACTCAACTTATCAGACACACTATTAAATATGTGTAAGTACACACACATTGTTACCCATGTGTAAGTACACTTGCTCTATTACATGTGTATATACATGTGTAATAATTACATAACCTGTACCTCTGTAGTTAATCTGTAACAATGTGTACTTCATCAGTAGTTACACTGTAGTTACATAGATTGTTACTGTGTTACATAGTACTTAGGGACACGTATTATAAAGTGGGACCAAAGAGATTATTTCAAATCCTTTTGGATGATTTCTACTCGTCCTTTCATCAATAAATTTTGAAAAAGTGTCAGGGACAGTCTGTGTGTTTAAATAATGTTCTAAACTTTAAATCGACAAAATTTGTTTTGCGCCGGACATGCAGTATAAAGGTGAACAGACAGGAACTCATCCCCACTAGGTCTATCTGTGCACATTCCTGTGTAGCAGGATGCCATCTAGCTCACTCTGCAAAAATATCCACTCAGTCATTTTCATAAAAGGTCTGTTGAAGTGGCTGATTCAGAGGCTTCGCCTGCTTTGTCAGCGTGTAGTATCCGCACCGAGTTCTCCGTTCCAAGTGTAGATACATTTCCCTCTGTTTCATTATTTACCGAATCCACGCAGCAGCTGGAGGACGATGCACAGCGCCATCGCTTCCACAGAAACTGGCCTCATTAAAAGAAACATCAAAAGCCTCTCTCTTAATCTACAACTGCTATTCTTAGACTCCAGAATAGCCCCACTGCTGTCTGTGTGGGCCCTTGAACTGCTCAGCTCTCTGATATAAAAGCAACACTGGAAATTCTTGTGTTCAAACATACAGACTGTGGAAAAGCTCCAGCACATCTTAACTCTGTCAGCTCCAGTGAGGAAATATTTAGGTCACTGTCATACCCGATTCTACATGCTTTCACAGCCGACATTCTGACGCACTGCTCCTCCCTCAGTTCACAAGTGCTCTCTCTAGCAGCAGTACAGTACAGCTAATTATTCACATTAAAACAGGAACAGCAGAAATCTGCTAAGAAATACAGCTCTGGAAAAAAATTAAGAGACCACTTTAGTTTCTGAATTTGTTTCTCTGATTCTTTGTTATTTATAGGTAGATGTTTGAGTAAAATAAACATTGTTATTTTATTCTATAAACTATGGACAACATTTATCCCAAATTCAATCATAAAAATATAGTCATTTAAAGCATTTATTTGCAGTACATGAGAAATGACTGAAATAACAAAAAAGATTTAGAGCTTTCAGACCTCAAATAATGCAAAGAAAACAAGTTTATATTCATAAAGTTGTAAGGGTTCAGAAATCAATATTTGGAGGAATAAACCTGGTTTGTAATCAAAGTTTTCATGCATGTTTTCATGTTCTCCTTCACCGGTCTTACACACTACTTTTGGATAACTTCATGCCACTCCTGGTTTGATGACTGTGAGGTTTTCAATTTGGTAAAATCAAGAAAACTCGTAATTTTTAAGTGGTCTTTAATTTTTTCCAGAGCTGTATGTGCCCAAGTCATTATTTGAGTTGAGTTAACCCTTATTAAGGAAATAAGGAAAAGCTGGAACGGAACTGAAGTATCTCCAAAACAGCAACTTTACAGGAGAGAGAAAAAACGTCTAAACTTTCAAAAAAAGTCAATGTAAAAATAATTTATTTCAGGTCATTTTGAAGTATTTCTATTAGTCTGTTCATCAAGACATTTTGCCAAAGTGTAAGGAACAGTTTGTCTGTTCGAAATATGTTATAAACTGAAAATCAACAAAAATAGGGATATTTGTTTTTTATTGCACAGCGATGATATGTATTAGTGTTGTTATGAAATAACTAAGTTTTGGGAGGAGGAACATGCCAGAAGCTCCTCACCTTTCCTATCTAGCATCCTATAAATTCCCTAGCTCTAACATGTCATGATTTTTAAGAGTTTTCACAACCCTCCACCACCCTATCTCTTTCCTTTAACTCCGTTCTCTCCTTCCTGACTGAAGTTCTCTGAGTTTTTCCTTCTTGTGTTTCTCCTCCCATATCGCCATAAGCTGATGGAATGTTTTTAACCAGCAAAGCATTGGTATAGCATCACTAAATGTGTACATGAAATATAGCGAATATTGCTATGGGCCCAAAATCCTGTAATGGTGTGTCCCTAGTCTTGATTTTAAACAGGACTACAATTTCTCAGTAAACTTCAAGTCAAGGTGCTCCACTCAGGACCTAGCCTAACCGCTTTCATTTAGCATTATAATCTCATGCCAGTCCTACCTCCCAGCGTTGATGACGGCAGTGTCAGCCCCAGAGCAGATATCCTCCAGGATGAAGGAGTTCTCAGTGCAGGAGGAATTCAGATGGGTGTAGTTGGGTTTGCAGACCGTGAGGAAGTAGGGTGCTGGGTAACCCGTTGACAGCTGGATGATGTTTGTTATCAGAGCAGTGGCACAGAGGCCAAACACATGAACCCCTATTAGAAAAAAAGAGAAATAAAAACTGAATAGCAGGACAGAAAGACATCAAAGCCAATAGGAATCAGGATTTTTGGTTTCAGTAATTCCAAACTCAGCCACAACAGAGTTTAAGTAACCTACCCACAAACCTGACGGCACGGCGGACGTATGAGTTGAAGTTGCAGCCGGCTGCATTGATGTCTGCTTCAGCTCCAGGGCCGCTCTGGGTTCTGGACAGACAGCAGAACAGAATGCCTTCTCCGATCATTATCTGCAGACAGAGGAGACTCAGAGTCAGAGGTGCAGAAACCAGCAGAGAACACTGACAAAGATCAAACGTCCCTCTGTGGATATCTCCTCTTAGCTCCTCTCTCTTTCTGTTCTGTAACGTTCCTGCCGGAGCTTCCTTTATTCCACACTTGTTCCACAGAATAGACTAGAGACAAGCTCTACTCTGTTACACAGAATCTTCAATGTTCACTTAAAATTGGCAGCACTTGACAGAACGGTGCTTTTTATTAACCATTTTTGCGGTTTTGTCCAATTTTTAAATCAACATCAGAAATAATGGCTTTACACACAGTACCAGTGAAAAGACTGGACACACCTCCTCTCATTCAATGTGTTTTCTTTCTATTTATGAGGTTTACATCGTAAATGTGAGGACAGTTCTGAAAACTCTTGGACTTTTCTCAGTGTATTCATGAGGTAGGGTCTTAAAGGAGTTCCTGGGGGTGCTGAACAATAGTTGCTGCTTTTTCTTTATGCTGTGAAGCTCCAGCTCATCCCAAATCACCATCACATTGGGTTTAGGTCAAGGTATTGTGGGAGCCAAACACTTTTTTTTGTTCACTACATAATTTCACATTTGTCCCTTAATTCTTTTCATGTCTTCAATATTAATCTACAATGTAGAAAATACATCAATTAAAGTCAAAAATGAAGAAAAACACTAAAATACAAACATATGTTTAAAAATTTGAAATGGTACTGCAAATACTCCAATAAATATATCACTCTACTGTTACCCAATATTTAACATCCAGTCATGAAGAATCACAGAACTTCCCTTTATGTTTAAAGAGATCTGACTTGATCACAACTAAAAAGCACTGGAGCAATATTCAAACAGATGAAAATAATTAAAATGAGAATGATCAATTCACACTTGAGCAATAACAGCTTGTTACTGTATATCTGAGACACATCATCCTACTGCCCTAGCTCTGCTCCTGCCAAATTATATCTAGTGGTGTTGAGACACAGTGATGGACAGTACTGCACACTTCTACATGGTATCAGCAATAGCTTTACTTAGTCTACGTTAACACAGCAGGTAAAATGGAGCAAATCAGATTTTTTTTTACCAAATCTGAAAAATTATATAAATTATATTTTATATAAAAAATAACACTATCTTTTTAATGCGACTCATATCTAACATTTGTCTGAACAGTTTATGTTTAACTGAAGCATATGGGCTTTCAGTTTCATCTTTACCAACAACACTGGAGCTATCAATGAGTTCCAGTGGCTAAGAGCTGAGCTTATCACTGAGCATGTGTTTAAGCTTGCTGTAATTAGGGCACATTATTTAAATGTGTGTTCTGTTGGGTATAAGTCAGGACTCTGTGCAGGCCAGTCAAGTTCTTTCACACCAAATTTACTATGGACTGCTTTGTGCACTGGTGTGTAGTTATGTTGGAACAGGAAGGGAACAGAAAGCAATCCATTCTTTCACAAAACTGGTTGGTAAACCCTTGAATTTAGTGATTTGGATTGGTGAGTGAATACTAAGTATATCTAAATGGGAGACAAATAGATTTAAACAGTGTCTTACTGACAGGATTGTGAAGTATACCTGCTCTCACAGAAATAGATACACAATAAATCCTTTTCAGTAATCTTAAAAATCAGCAAAAACATAACATTAAAAGAGAAAATGAACACAAACTCACTATAATGATCTCAATCTGGATTTCATGTCTTCAATTTAAAAGCTACCTTACAAAAAACAGCTTAACCCTTACCAGTCTGTGTGTGTGGCAGTGATGTTATGTCATTATTAGAAGTGAAGCCCACAATGCATAGCATAAATTTAAGAACTGCATTTCTGCTAATATCATACCATATAGCATAAATATTTTTAAATATTGACCTACATTTCTGACACTTTCCTCACCTCTAATGGCACCCTATGTAACTTTTTTTCTGTTTAATTTGTATCCCTTTTTATTCCAACTTACACGGCCCACTCATTAGGACTCCCCCCATCACTAGTCATGCCCCAACACACCAGAAAGGTGAAGACTAACACATGCTTCCTCCGATACATGTGAAGTCAGACTCTTGCCTCTTTTTGAGCCGAGTAGCATCACAGTGTGCTCGAAGGAAAGCGCAGCGACTCGGCTCTGATACAACAGCTCACAGATGCCTTGTGCTGATCAACATCACCCTTTGGAGTGATGTGGGGAGAGAGCGCCATCTACCCACCCAGAAAGAGCAAGGCCAATTGTGCTCTCTCAGAGCTCTGGTAACCGATGGCAAGCTACATGAACAGGATTCGAACCGGCGATCTCCTGATCACAGTGGCATTGTTTCAGTCCACTTGACCACTCGGAGCCCCCTCCCTATGTAACATTAAAATAAATATAATCAGATACTAATAAATCCTTGTTACTGATCTATTTATTGGCAAAATAAATAGGAAATGTTATAGATCCATCTGCCCATCTATCAAATTACCCACAAATGTGATGCTCAGCCCTCAGTCTGGCAATAGTTGCACTGTTCTCTCTGTAGACCATACAGACATGACGTCCAGCACTTCTATCTCCACATATAGGCGAGACTGCCTTGGTACCCAGGTTAGGAGTTTAAATCCCGGCAGGGCAGTGTGTTTGATGTGAGCGTCGCTCCACACGCTGGCCTGGCAGATGAAGTGCTAAGGATATAGACTGAGCGTTGGCTTGATGACGTGCCATGCTGTGAGTTGAATATGGGCCCAGAGAGCATGCAGATCACAGCACACAGCTCCATCTGACTGACTCCAGCCCTCCAATTACAGCCACACAGCCGCTCCTCTACACCGTGACAATTGGCAAAACCACAGGAGTCCCCAGAGCCTGCAGTCACTTCCTCCCTGACACTAAATCTGGCCTGTTAGGTAAACAGATTTCAGAAAAGGATGAGCTGAGGTAAAGCCGAGAGGAGAGCTTGTCATGGAAAATAATTCATGACAAAAGGCGTTTTTATTCCTCTCCCTACACAGCTAATATGTGATTTTTCTCAGGTTTTCTCAGACAAAATCTGTCAACAGTTGCACATTTTTTACAGCATATGACGACAACAGATGGGGATGCTTTCACAAAGCTGCATTTTATAATTACTGGAAGAAATAGCAGCCTACTGCAGTATTCTCAGTGCAGCCAGCTGTTGAGATTGGCGGCAGTGCTCTTCGTTACAATCACTGCTGTGTTTCAGAGAAGAATATAGTTAATATAGTTTATATCTATCGTTAATAATCCAGTCCTGCAATGAAAAAGTATGTCACTTTACTTAAAGCGCACAAAGACCTGTTATAATACATTATAATTGACTATAACTAATATTATATTCAAGACAAGTATAATTCATGAGTGGTTAAAAATATATTTATAGGGTTATAGAGGGTGTGTTTATAAGTTGAAAGCTGTTTTAGTCATGATACAAGTCTGCAAGCTGGGACTGAGTTTCTTGGTTTTGAGGTATAACATGTTATAAACACAGCTATTAATGCGTTATAATCACAGTTCATGATGCATAATAAACATGGCTATGATGAATAATAGAGTTTTATAAATATGCATAGCCATGTTTATAATGCCTTATGAATGCATTATAATGTGTTATGAATACGTTTATAGAGTCTTATAGAGATGACATTCATGGAAAGTGTTACTAAAACTTTCAGTAACACTTTCTATGAATATCATCAGTATTAGACTCTATAACCGCATTCATAACATATTATAATGCAATCATAAGGCATTATAAACATGGCTATAAATATTTATAAAAATGCATAACCCATTATAGCCATGTTTATAAAGCGTTATGACTTGCGATCATAATACATTATAAGCTGTGCTTATAATATATATGTTAAAATTATATATATATATATATATATATATATATATATATATATATATATATATATATATATATATATATATATATATATTTATATATATATATATATCATTAATGATGTAGTCCCACAATGAAAGTCTGGCACTTTACTTAGAGCACACAAAGACCTGTTATAATACATTATAATTGACTATAATTAATATTATGTTCAAGGCAAGAATAATTTATCAGTGGTTGAAAATATATTTATAGGATTATCGAGGGGGTGTTTATAAGTTGGAAGCTTTTTTAGTCATAATACAGTCTGCAAGCTGGGACTGAGTTTCTTGGTATTGATGTATAACATGTTATAAACACAGCTATTAATGCATTATAATCACAGTTCATGATGCATAATAAACATGGCTATGATGAATAATAGATTTTTATAAATATGTATAGCCATGTTTATAATGCCTTATGAATGCATTATAATGTGTTATGAGTATGTTTATAGAGTCTTATAGAGAATATGGGGAGAAATATTGAGAAATAGAAATAAAACAAAATGCAATCGAATCACACTATATGACCAAGATAATAAAATAATATAAATGACATATACATGAAATAATCTGCATTCAGTAGATATGCTGTTGACAATGAAAAGTTTCCTTTTTTCTGCAGACATTTTTTTTGCTTGACTTAATATATCTTTTGTACATGGTGTTGCACATCCTGCCATGTGACAATGCTGAAACCATATATTGTGCAGTATAGTGTAGAGACATATATAGACAGCAATGTATGCAGCTGTATGCACAGCAGATTTACACACAGCTCCATACTGCGCTCTTCAGAAGAGCAGCCAACTGAGCCACACTGATGTTTCAGGCCTGAAATCACTGATGAGCTGTGCTGTGTGAATTTTAAAGTGTGTTTTCTGAGAATAATGTTATGTAAAATTCATCAAGCAGGGGCTTCATTATAGTTGGTTGATCCAAGTGAATAATAACGGAATCTGTTTGGTTTAATACAGGAAACATGTATAAAAATAAGGGCTGCACAATATATTGTTTCAGCATTGTCAAGCTTTTTTTTGCAAGATATGTTTCAAAAAACATATATACATATATATATATATATAAATATATATCAGCAAAACGTGTATGTCCGTTTTTTGCAACATATCTTGCAGCCCTAATAAAATGTTTCTGTCTGGTGGTACTAGAGTTTAAGCAAATAAGCTGTAACTTGTTGTATTTGCATGGTATTGTGGGAGCTGTAGTTGGTTAATGAGTATTGTAATATAACTTTTTGTCCTTCTGCCCCTCTTATGCCTTCTTTTCTATCTCTTCCATATAGTGGATTTAAAAGTATTTCACCAATATTTCATCTACTCTTTGAATAATAGAGAATAAGACGAGGAGTGTAGGAGTTCTTGTGTGGGTGTAAACACACTAAATATGCAAATTTTTATGCAAATCTACTGCTTAATTAAGACACTACAAGCTGTATTCACTTCCTCGGTGCTATAAAACTGTCTGTTCAAAACTTAATGGAAAGAAACCTGTGTTAGTCTTCTGTTTTTATGCCTGTCGTACTGTACTGATGACAACATGCGATAGGAACCGAATCAGGGTCTATGCGTACTGTTACACCGCTAGTTATTAGTCAATGGGATACGTTTAGAGTAAACATTTATTACAATTTGTTATAAATACTCATCTGTGTACAGAGTGAATGGACAGAGAGACAAACGCTGCAATAATAATTAATAGATAATACATTATGCAGCAGCCCTACCCACAAGACTATTAAAGCAGAAGCACTGCTGACAGGTCTGATGACCAGTCGCCCTTATTATATCCAGAATAATATGTAGTCCAGTGTTGATTTCTGAGCGATGCACTGTAATTGACCGCTAAAATGCAATCAAACCTCTGCTTGGCAAGGACAGACTTTTTCTTCAAAGTCAAATTGCTTTCCAGGAGATGACAGCATGCAAATCACAGACTCTTAAAATGACTCAAACCCTCCCCCAGTTTCCATTAGGCCAGAATACAGCCAATACAGACATCTTCACTCAAAAAGTACTTTTTTCTCCTTCTAAGTGTATTGCACTGCATATTACACTGATCAAAAGGTAGCTATTCATTCAAGCTGGAACAGTAAAGCATGCAGTTGAGTTTCTCTCTGAATCAGACAGAAATACACTTCCTATGGATTCACAATGCGAAAAATCTTTTTGAAGTCTTGTAAGAATATGGTCTGCTAGCCTGTTTGCATCTGGGGCCATTCAATGTGTTCAATGTGTTCCACAAACGAAGAATGAATAGATGCTATAGATGCTGCTGTTGGCACAGAATTAACAATTTGAATAAGACCATTAATCATCAGGCTATTCATTTTTTAATAGACTCCAGAGCAAATAAAAGAGAACAGCACAGAGCATTTTTGTCCAAGGCTAGGCTATTTGTCCCAATTTTAAACTTCCTATAATGAGCACTGCTCTGGGCAACAATTCTACTCAGCTGAACCGACGCACTGACGCCAGCATCAGTGAGTTTTATAGTAGCAGTTAAACAGCAGATGCGACTGCCTGATAATGATGCATACATGTAGACTCAGCAGAAGACAAGGTGAAGCTCTGATAAAGAACAATACCTACATGCATGCATGTGTGTGTGTGTGTGGGTGTGTGTGTGTGTGTGTGTGGGTGGGTGTTATCCACTGACCGTGATGGCAGGTGCAGCGAATGCCAGGCTGAGGAGCATGAGGAAGGGAATGACCTCATGCGTGGGCTCGATGTATGGTAAACTCAGACTTCGGTCATGACAGGCGAATCCCCAGCGCACCGGTTTAAAAATATCCGTCCACTCCAGAAAGTAAAGGCTCACTACAGACGACACCAGGATAGGAAGCTGAAATAAAACAGTGAAGAAAATATAATGAGAGATAATGACAGAAACAAAACAACTTTTCAAACATAAAACGTACTAATTTATCCTCTTTTTTAGTCAGGTCCCAAGATCCAGAATCAATGTGTGCATAGTAAGAATCCCCAAATGAACAAGGTGCCAATCCCTTGTGGGGTACTTTACACATTCATTTACTCACACAGGACAATTAAGCACAGCCAATTCACAGACATCTATGTTTTTATAAGATGCGAGGACACTAGGGTAACTGGAGGATTCATGGACCCAAAGTGAACACAGAAAACTGAAAAGACTAAACCACAACCCCTGGGCCCTGGAGTATGCACCCTCACAAAATTAAAAAATATAAATTAATTAAATACTAAAAATACTAAAACTAGTATTTGAGTGTTAAAAAGCTTCTATATGGAGCTGTGTATTCAAAAAAACATGACAGGGCTCACAATATTCACAATAGACTCAGAACAGTGGGATGTAGTGCCAGAGTAAAACACTGCTGTCTAGTGGGTGTTTTTAAACACAACATAGAATGTCACATCACAGAAGTGTGAATTCATTTATCAGATGTCGTTTATTGGATATCGGGTGGACAGGGTTGATCCACTTACCATATACCTGCCACAGCCTGGAACACATTATGCAAAAATATCCTAGCAGCATCAATGGTACCCATCGAGCATTGCAACCATCTGAAATACTACAGCAACAACCTAGCAACTCCCTGGAAGTGGACCTACACCATAACAACCACCTAGCAATACTGTATCAACTTCCTGGGATTCCACAGCACCACTTAGCAAGCCCACAGCAAACAACTAGCAACATAATAGCAACTACCTGTGACACCAAAGCAACCGTCAAGAAACACCATAGCAGCCACCTAACAACAGATTCGTGAGACCATTGCTACCAGGTAACAACACAAAACTTGGTGCCAGGAATTACAGGCATCTATAAGCAGTTTGGATGGCTGTCATTATCAGTACAGTGATGGCAGCACATCACTAGTTTTTAATAAGCTTCTTGTGCACTTTTAAAGTTATTAACGCCTCATTTTAAACGCCAGGGCACTGCGGATTCTACCAGTGAGGTGTGGAGCTACTTTGAGTCTGGAGAACGGTGTAAAAAGCTTTATCTGCAGGGGCAAAATATGCCCCGAAGCAGCCTTTGTATCAAAAAGCACAAAATTACTGGATCTCAGAAAGCTGAGGGAGAATGGAGGTGTGCTATTCAACAAAGCTTAGTACTTTTTAATCATGTTTTACTAGATCTAAACCGGCGTTCTCCTTTAAATGGCTCATTCTGAAAGGGACTGAAACTTGCAAGAATAGAGCTAATGAAATCCCTTTATATAAGAGTGATTCTGAGCATTTTTGTATGGCACATAATAATATATACCTATACCTATTCTAACTTGTGTAAAAAGAGTTAAGTAACTTTAAGAAGCGCAACAATTCTTCATTTTTTTCTGGAAATGCAGTTTTCAGGAGCTTTTACTGGCACTAGGAAGAGGGTACATTATCATAATACAAGGATACAAAGACTCTGTGTCTGCCACAACACTAAAAGGCAGACCTACAGACAGTTTATCCCGGCTGCTCTCAAGGAAACAATAAGATGCACACTCATTAGAAGAGACTCTGAAAGGATTTGCCTGTTCTGCTCTGGTTTATCTATGAAAGAATGCATCACTGCACTGATCTCTTACTGCTATACACAGCTAATCACTAGCTCCCATACACAGCTTAGCAATTAGCCTTAAGTGATTACAGAGCCTGTTCTCTGAGGAACTCACACTTCACAGGACACTTCTCTTTGCACACACACACACTTTTATTATACCCAAACAGTGATTTTCAATCAAATCAATATTCACATAAAGAACACCTGGCGACACAAACAATGGAACTGTGAATTAAGGTCATAGGGTACGCTGAATCAAAAAAAGGCTGAAAGTGCACAGTAGTGACTAACAGTGACAGGATTAACTGAGAGGACTTCATGGCTAAAATAAGACAGCTGAGTAGAGAGCTTTTAAACCCACCTCATGTATTATGAACCCATATGCACTACAACATGCGAGCAGTTAGAGCAGTTCAGAAATATCGCATGGTAAAGGAAAAGTGCAGGCAGAGCTAAACACACTGAAGCATGCTGCATTTGGCCACTGGCATCCTCACGTGGCATTATTTCATATTCAGGTATAAACGGGCAGCCCTGAAAAGAGAAAGTGGAACCCCACTGCTAGCGGAACAGAAGGACGTCTCTTGATGTCGGAGCAATGAAGTGACTCCTGCTGAGCGGAGGAAGGTTTTCAGATCTGCTGCAGAATTCAAACACACACCCAAACCAAATGAGAACACTATTTACTGTGCATTTCAACAGTCAAAAATAACAACACTGCCGGATATGTTCAAGAATTCTGGTTATTCCATTTACAAGAACGCTGAATCCAATGGAGGACAACCACTGAAGTCAATGAAGAGGTATGGAATGGTAATTCAGAATTATCTAATATGAGTGGGCAACATAATATCACAATACTTGAAGACTTATTTATATAGCACTTTTTACAGCTTATGTTGTCGCCAAGCAGCTTAACTGAAATGTAACAGCAGGACAGAGAATCAGCCAAAAAAATGTAACATACAAAACTCCCATTAAGTGACAGAGGCAAAGGAAAACTCCCTGGTAGACATGGCAAGGCTCTCATGTAACTTTTACTATCACATGTACAATCAAATGTAATATCAAAGGGGGGACCCATCCTCCTCTGGTGATCTTCTTATCCACACCTTTCTGATCAGGGTTGTGATAGTGGTAACCCCAGGACAGTTCATGGACAGTTTTCTTTCCCAAAATTCCATTTTCCATTGTTTTTCATTTAAGGAAATTAAACAAACATTTATAAAAGAAGATGTGGTTATTTAAGTGCTGTATTTTAGGAGCATGACAATAACCCATCATCAAATATCAGTTTGTAACTTTATTGAAAACAAAATGCCTGAACAAACTCTATACGTTTTTAAAACATTTTTTTGTGGATATCAATATGCATCCAATATTATAGTGCTCTACTATTAGTTATGCTATTATATATTTTCATGAAACATAATGTTGATGTTATGTAAGTACTGACAATACCCATGATAAGCCTCCAAATACATACTGTGACAAAGTTTCAGAATAATTAAGAAACATCCTCATATTGTCACCCAGAACTTCATAAGAGAAAAAAAAAGAATTAAAGAATAAAAGAGTTTTTTTGTGATGGTCAACGTAAAAAATATATTATTTCAAGTTATTTTGGAGCATTTCTATTGGTCTCGTTGGCATGACATTTTAATTCAACAAAAAGAACAACTGCCAGATTCATGTTATGCCAAAAGTTAAGACTGTCAAAATAAAGAAGTTTTCTGTGCAACAAAAACGAAACACAAATGTAAGATGTGTGATGTAATGCTGTTTTGTTGACCCAGCTGATGATCTCGTTCCTGAACCTCTCTCACTCTTGTGCACTCGCTTTGAGGAGGAAATATAGGTCAGTGGAACCACCTTGACTACAGTAAAAACTGTCAGAGGCAGCTGCTGGCTGTAGCATTGTGCATATCAAGCATTACTGAACCACAAGGTCTCTCTCAACTGCATAATGTACGCTCCGGGCCATCCTGCATTAGCTGATTAAGGCAGAAATACGTCACAAAAATCACTCTACAGCAAGACAAGCCATTTAATACTTGGGCATAAATGATACCTGCTTGGATACCAAAATGTAATTCAAACACAGAGTTGTTCTTAATGCCATATTAGATCTGACTCTGACTCAAGCACTGTTAGGGTTAAGCACGAATGCAATTTCAACCACACAAAGTCCAATCTGGAGAGGCAGATTAGAATTCCTCTCATGCCTGGAAATGGCTTCCTAAGCTTATTCAAGTGTATCACACATTAAATGATCAACATCAAGAACTGGGAAAAGAAAGGTGATTCTGAGGTGTAAATAATGAATGCATCCAAATGGAGGTGGGATCAGTTTTTGTTTTTTTTTGGAGCACAAGGCACTGGTAATAGTCCTATCATAGCAAGTGCTTTAGGTTTCCTACTGAAAAGGAAGACCTACTAACTTGACCAACACTTTCATTCATTAAAACAATTTAAATTATTATTTTTTGCATAGTGTCTTGAGAAGGTGATAGGGCCACAGACTGTCCATTGCAACTTGAGCCGAGGGTTCCACCAAACGCAGAGGGTTGTGATGGAGTTACACAGCTGTTACAACCTAACCTAACCTTTACTATTCAGTGTTGTCTCAATTTGTTTATGCAATTTTCTCTCTATTCTAGCAACGGCAATTATCCCACCCACTCAATAGGACTTCCCATCACTTGCAAAACTCCGAACACTAAGGCTCCCTATTTACGTTTTAGGGCACTATTGTGTAGGTCAGCCATTTTTCTCTGACTGTTTGAAACGTATATATTATATTAAGTTATATTAACACTATTAAGAGGGTTTATTACCTCATGGTCCTAAATCAAAAAGTTTTATCTTAAATATGGACAGATAAATAATTACTGTAAATGACATTTAAATGATTTTATCTGCTTGTTTTTTTATGTGTTTAGTGCATGGTATAATAGGACATGTGACCCTATATGCAATCAGAAAAGAATCTATATGAAAATAAACTTGCAAGCAATGAAATAGGTCTTTACACACACATAATAACTTACCACAACTGCTTGTCATACTGTCATAGTGTCTTGGCACTTGGTAGTTTTGTCCACTGGCCAAAGCACAGTGTTTCCTTCAGAAAAAAAAAAATCTTATTAAAATGCCCAATCTGGCAACATTGTGAGCTGCTGGATGCTGTAATTTTCACACATTTTCCATGTAGTTTATTATTGTAAGTCCTGTTTTCTATTTCTATCTCCAAACAGCGTTGCAAGGTAATAAGGAAGTAGGGAACCATTTCGGTCACACACAGCCTAGGAGTGTGAAGACAAGTGCATACGTCCTCTGATACGTGTGAAGTCAGCCACCACCTCTTTTACAACAACCACCAGTGTAGCATGACTAGGCAGCCAATGCGCTCAGAGGAAAGCACCAGATTCCCAGCTCTGATGCACTAATCCAACAGCAGGTGATGCATGTGAAGAGCACTAACTCTTCAGTTAACACTCACAATGAGAGTGAAGAAAGTGCCATCTACCCATCCAAAGTGAGGATGGCAAATTCTGCTCTCTCAGGCTCCAGCTACGGTGAAGCAGCATGACCTGGGATACAAGCACACAATCCTCCGGCCATATTTTGAGTCTCTGCATTTACTGATTCATGTTAACATGTTATTCAACTCAACAATTTAACCCAACACACACAATGTACATATCAGTTGTTACTAAACTTTCCTGGTGAAGCCTGTGTTTGTGTATGACAACAATAAATACTGTACAAATACTGTACATTTTTTTATATTCATATGGATTTCATAATTACATATAGCTGTATGTAATACAAAAGCACTGGTTCAGGCCACTGACTTTAATGTGTTTAATATTCACCCTGCCTCCATTCTGTATGTCCCACTGCACCATAGCCTATATGCTCTAGTTCCTTACTAGGTCAGATGGATGGATGGATTGAGACTGTATACATGAAGGCTGCATCTGCAGCAAAGCGCTGTCTAATACACCCACGAGGAACAAGTGTTACTACTACACAGAGAGTCAGCCTATTGGTCTTATTATAGAGTAGGCAGTGACAGTGCTTTGTCTTGGAGCATGACATCACATGGCCTTCACTGACCACTGTCTTTTTCTTCTTTGTCAAAGTGTTCATTATTTTCTAGTTAATATAGGCAACATAGTGCAATACACAAAATACAAAAAGATCATTTTTACAATAACCTCATTAGACAGCCTCAGGACTCACCAACCCAGCATCTAGGCAAACATGAGGTTTTGGTTGGGGTGCAGTATAAAGACTCACTCTGACCTGTTTTAATTAAAAACGAGAAACCTCATTACTTTTTTATCCATTTTATCTGGAGCCCTTGAGGCATCACAGCTTTTTTGATGCCAAAGTTGACTTATTTGAGTCAGCCAGCCCCCCCCCCCCCCAAAACACACTCATGAAAAAATAACCATACATCAAGCTTGTCCATGAGTAACTTTTGTTCCCAAACTGTCTGTCTGGCTGTAATGCAAGGTGAATACTAATGTATGTGACTCATTTTGTCTCCAGGACTTTCAAAGCGCCAAACTCTGCATGGAGCCTAGCTCAACAACACACAGTCCACAGCAGCCAGACAGACAGACAGACATGCTCTGTCTCTCATTTGAAAGCAGAACAAAAAAAAAAAAAAGATGAAAAAATGAATCATTGCAGATTGCTGAGCAGCAGGCGTTCAGTATTGCCTACAGATAGATCTTCTATCTACAATAACCAACAAAAACCTTATGCTGCTGCAACTGGAACAGCTGGAGGCTTGTGATAAATGATCCATACCAGCATCAGCTGCACATGTGTAGATAGACAAGATAAGACAATAAGAGGGATGTAACTGAAAAAAAAAATCAGGCTTTTTATTGAAACATGCAGCCTCCACTATAACACAGCAGTCAAAACAGATACTAGTGATGGAAAGCAGACATGCCATGCAGGGCATTTCTCCCTCCTCAAGGAGAAGCCAGTCAAAACACCAATCCTACAGGAACCCACCTCCACGAAATAGAAGCAGGGCAGCAGTGTAACGCTGTCCTTAGTCATCCTCGCCTTCAGCCGTTCTCGCGCAGACATGGCTCTAGGTCTTCCTCCTTCACCCCAGTCTAAGAATAAACCCGGCTAACTTGTTGTAGCCGTTTAATGCACCGCGAGCGCCTTCACCAGCAGCGCGAGACTCAAGGCAGCAGCTCCCGTTCGCTCCATAAGGATGAATGGAGGGACCTAAACGACAGCATCCTCTACAAAGTCTCCACCTTCAGCGACTCATTCGCTCCGGCATCGCCGCACAGCTCGCACTACGCTCGCATTTAAACAATATCGCCGCCAAAATGCCGGCGGAGAAAAAAATGATTTAGGGGGGAAAACGGAGCAGCTCGCGCGTGCGGATGCGCAAGCGCACACGAGCGCACCGACCCCCGGTTCCCCTGACCTCACCGTGTTAATAACAGCAGCATTAAAACAGCAACTTTTACACGTCTTGTTTCAGCAATGTGCAATATAATGTCAATTCTTTATAAATTAAAACGCCATGCATAATAATAAAGAGAATTTGCTAAATAATGTATAGCCTATGAGTCTAATATACAATACAAAGCAATATTGTATTCTTATCATAGACTATGCACTTTACCGTTATTATACGTTTTCATATTACTATTCTATACACTATACGTTATATTATATAATATTATATAATATTAATTATTCTGGAATGCAGCATGTGCGTTATATAAAACATAGCACAAAAAGAAAATATCACAATGGGATTTTAATAAGGAAAATTGGGTTTGATAAGATTATTTATTTTTTGTAACAATGTTACAAACAACAAGTGGTTGGTGTGGTGAGGTGGATAACACCACCACATGCCAGTGAGCTAGCATGTGGAAGACTGGGGTTCAATTCCATTGCTGTGTTACACCAATAAGAGTCCATGGACAAGACTCCTAACACTACATTGGCCCACCTTGTAAAATGCTCTGGATAAGTGCATAATCTAAATGCTGTAAATCTAAGTGTAGCAATGTTTTTTGCTTATAAATCTTATACAGTTGGAACGCCTGTTCATTTCCCTTTTAAATGGTGATACATTTCCAAGGAACATGCATTTGTGGGATGAGGAGCAGAGCTGAGTATGTACAATTTCTTATTCTCTGCCAATGCCAAACAGCTTATTTTTTTGTTGCTATTGACACTTGTTTTGAGCTTTTCAGCATGACACGTTTAATTGAACTGGATAGAGCCAATGCAATAGGGCAACTTCAAGCTGGTTCCACAAAACCTCAAAAAAAGTTGTGGTATTATTTGGCGTGAGCCCTCACATCATCTTCAATTTGAAGGCCAAGTTCTATATAATGGGTACGTCAGAGACAGGAAGGAAAGTGGAAATCCCAAAAATACAACACCCCAAGAAGATTGTTGAATGCCAAAAGTGTTTCTGGCAAAGCTCTTTGGCAATGGTTCATTTTCATGGCCGCAACCCAAATACTCAGCTCTCCTGCTCATCTGACAAATGCATTTATTTTACAAATAGAATAGTTCTGCTTCATTACTATACATATCTGCTTTCTTGGAATGATGCTGCTCAAAAGCAGTATTTGAGACGACGTTTGATTTGTGACATTCTAAAAGTAGCCATTAGATAGGTAAATATGACTGATATAATGTCAGGACTGATCAATACACATGATACTATTTGTCAGGTTATATGGCTGCTCTGACTTATCAAAGGAACATCTGCAAGAAACCAATGGGCTCACATGACACAAGTTAAAGGTCAGAAATAATCATGAGGAAAACCAGAAGCCTATAGCAGAGATTAATAATGTGAAAGTGACTAACAGCCACCACTGGCTTCTTTAAAAGTGTTGCAGCACAATGATGAGTTGTAAAAGGTCGGGTGAGCATCACACTGGACATGTTTTTGAGAAACTGGACACACCAATCAGCCCAAGAGCCAAGAAGGTGAAAATCAATAGAATGTATCTTTTGTGTCTAGTTGTTTACATTTTATACAAACAAAGTATTTAAAAATGTTATTAATTTAGGTATTTCAATTATTAATTTAACTAATTTCATAAAACTTTCAAGCTATTTAAATATGTCCAAGAAATTTTTTGTTCACCCTACCATCCTGGGATAAACACCGCTTTAAGAAACTTACCAATGACATTTGCGACATCACAACACTCATACTGTTTTATTCACAAGAGATGGAAGATACTTGCTGAATGTTCAGCAATTAATCATATACATTTAACTTAATATTACTCATATTGTCTCTTTTATCTCTAAGATAAACGTTTGAGCGGCCACCTTGTCATGGTAGAATATCAAGGTAATAAAAATAATTTAATATTTTAGAAAATCAAAATGAGAGAAAAAAGAGAACAAGGTCATAATTAATAATTCAACATGTTTAAAAGGTCAACTATGTTTTCATCAAATGCCAATTTTTTTATTAATTTGTCCACTCTGTCATTGTCCACCATGTTGTACAGCTTGCTGTGGAAGGGTGGACACATGCATGATAGGAAATAAAAAAGGGTGAATAAGCTGGAAAGTAGGATTTCTGTGTTGTCTGAAGTTTAATAAGTATGATAAAAAGCATTTTTTGAGGGGCCACAGTTTTGAGAGCCACAAGACGTGGTATTTTGGTAAAGGCCAAACCCAGTTGTATTGGAAAAAATGAAGTCACAGTAAAAACATTCATTTTTTAAACCCAGAGCACAAAGCACATTAATTAACATGCAGGCTGAGCTAGTCCACACCTGAAACCCTGTGACCGCGTTCTATGGTTAACAGGAAAGGCTCTTATTCTGAAATCCACTCGCTTTACAGATTGAGTTGCTGAGTGAAACCACAGGATCGTGGAAACCCGTCAGATGAGGTGTGGATGTCCTGTAAACAGATCCATCACTGAGAGAAGCAGACAGGACTCTCAGTGCAGGGAGCATTTCATTCCCACCCGTTTTCTGAGACACGCGCTCCTCCTGTAATAAAACCGATTTATAAATAACTCCTCAATACAGAGTGACTGATAGTGAAATACTACAGATAAATACACCTGTTAGCCAGCTGAAGCGCGCGCTGACGGAGATACATACAGGCTAACCTTACTGTCTATGGCGCTGGTTACCATAGCAATGGAGGGGGCGCTTCTGCGCGTGGATTACCTGTCAATCGGAGCACAGGAGGCGGGGCTTGTCGGAATAGAGGTGGGAGAAAATATGAATCGCCAAATAGAGCAAAATTCTTCTTCTTCTTCTTCTTCTTCTTCTTCTTCTTCTTCTTCTTCTTCTTAATACTATTACTACTATTAATAATTATAACAACAATAAATGTCACAAGAATTCTTTTTTTAATTGATCATACAATATATAGACACTAGACATTACTCATACTAGTTTTTGCTTACTTCAACAATGACCATTGTGTTAACTTAGTAAGGATCAATTAACGTGAATGAGCGGGTATGTCAGTATTAATAAAACAGTGTTTTTATTTAATGTATATTTTATTTAATTTGGATGTGTAAACACTTTTGAGTTCCAATATCTGAATATATTTAAATAATTAAAAGCTCACTACTCTTTAAAAGGAGTGTAATTGCATTATTATGCTATTACGTCTTTATTTGATCAATAATATTTTATGGCAATTATTTCTGAGATTATATACCGTCCAAAATAATTGGGTATTGTGAAAGGTGTTAGCCTTGTGTTAGCCTATAAATGCTTTAGTGGGAAAAACTTTCTATAATGTGTTTTCATGCTGTGAGACTATGACAGTTGTTTCGCTACTAATTGCACCTGGTTGTGTACACCTGGTTGTTTAAGCATGCAGATTTAAAAAACATATATGTGGAAAAAGAGAAAATCTTTATAGTAGAACAAAAGTAGTATGTGTAAATTACCATTTGAACATAAAGCATACAAATAGTAAAAAAAAAAAAAAAACGCAAAAGGGAATAAAAGTTTTGAACATTAAACTGTGGCCAAAAAGCTCTTATTAAAAGATTAGATATATAACTAGTTATATGGCAATAAAACATTCAGGTATTGGCTGGAAGGACATTTGTTTGCTTTCAAAATTAGAAACCCAAAGAAAAAGAAGAAAGAAAGAGAAAGAAAGAAAAAAAATAACAATAAAACAACACAAAAAAACTAAAATAAAAAAACACTAATATATAAAAATATAAAATATAAAAAAATATTAAACATTAAAATAAAAAAACACTAATACTACTAAATTGTACAGTTAAATATTAACGTTGTGAACTGCTATACAGGTAATGATGCGTGTTGTTATTCTGTATTGTTGTGGGGCTTTTGGCTCTTCAAACAGCAGCATCTTGCACTCTTGTGTCCGGGTGACTC
Organism: Astyanax mexicanus; assembly: GCF_023375975.1. NCBI lineage: Eukaryota > Metazoa > Chordata > Actinopteri > Characiformes > Acestrorhamphidae > Astyanax > Astyanax mexicanus. Next base: position 37,520,283 of record NC_064413.1, on the reverse strand, counting down.
ACGGTGGCGCATGCGCAGTAGTGGTCTAGCAGTATGCAGTGTAGTAAATAAGTAACGCTGGTTTTTCCAAAGTCTCGACAAATGTGTGTCACCAGAGATGAAGCTGGTATTTAAAGTTTGATATTAGTTGTAAAGTGAGCCCGGACACAGTGGAGAGGTACAGACAGAGAGACAGAGACTGACAGAGAGAGAGAAACTCGTCTGTTTACTTCTCTAATCCTCTCCCCCTATCCTCCTCCTCCTCCTGCTGCTGTTCTCCTGCTCTCCTGCTCCAGGTACCTCTGATGCTGCTGATGCAGAGCTTAAACTCGAGCTAGCTATAATAAGGTAGGACTCTCTCATCCGCCTCGTGACTTTAGCTAACTCAGATAACTCAGATATCCTCGGGGTGTTATTTTCTCCAGCACTTGGTCTGAGTCCATGCAGTTCCTCTGGGGAGAGAGAGAATTACAGCATTGCACCAGAGGCTCCAGGCACTCCAGCCCTGAACAACCAGTCTCTGAGCCTCATCTCAACATTTAAAAAAGCTGGAGAGGAGAGTAGACTACTAAACACACGCCAGGTCAGTTTTATTCTCTTCTTATGAGAAAGAAAACAGCCAAGAGACTCCTAAACTTACTGTAAACAACAACCAGCGTTATACAGCTCTGGAACAAATTAAGAGACCACTTAAGTTTCTGAATCAGTTTCTCTGATTTTGCTATTTACAGCTTTGAGTAAAATTAACACTGTTTTTTTTATTCTATAAACTACAGACAGCATTTCTTCCAAATTCCAAATTGTTAAGCATGGTGATGGTAGCATCACACTACATCATGTGGACATGCCCCCAACAAAAAAACACAAAACAATAATAATAATAAAAAAAACATCTGTGCTGTAAATTCTATCAAATATGTTTTATACTCGTTCCAACCCCAAAAATGACCCAGTAGGTTCATGTGTATCTGCCCTTTGCAATTGGAAATACTTCTCTTGAGGGTCTAAAAAAACCTGTGTGTTTTTTTGTTTGCCCATCTTTGTCAACACCTGGTGCAACTTAGAGTAGCTGAATGAATTCTTTTCACAGGGGTGTCCACAAACAATCATATAGTGCATAGAAAATCACATTTTGCATGTGTTTTTGCACAAATCTTAATAATCTTAATCTTAATAAAAGTATATATTTTGTATTATGAGAACTAGTATGAAAACACAAATATAAAACACAGTTTCCCTCAGCACTTTAGGGCTATAAAATATGGGGCATTGGGCCTGGGAGGTTGGCTGTTTGAGATTGTTAAGATGTTGTCCTGTTAAAAAAGTACCAGATCATCCCACTGAGGGTTTAAATTGTAAATAAGATTGCCCTATTTAGTTTATAAACATTTAGTTTGGTCACAAGTACAAAATCTGTTGTTTACTATTTTAATATTTTATTAAAATGTTAGTTTTTTGTTGCACATCAGTAGCTATCGAAATGTACTTTTATCTTAAGGTTAGTTTATAACCTTCTGCACCCCAATCCTGCTGCGGGATCTTGTGTTTTGATGTAATAGTGCCTTCAAATCAGACAGAGGTCCGTGATCTGTAGTTTTTCTTTCGTATGAAAGAAGTGTTGAAGTCTTCTAATGTGTTTGTGTTCACATTGACAACTGGGATGTGTCCTAGTGTGTGCTGTGATGAAATGCGTGGTGATATTAATTCTTGAGGGATCTGCTGATGCTGAATCTAAACAATAGGCAAAAGTGGAGATGATGTGAAATAATGTAATTTTAGTGTCAAGCTTTAAATTGTCTGTACATGCTAATGTGCACTATAATTGTGTTCAGGGTAAATTCACATTCACTAGATAATTGTGGGATAATGAATAATAATAATGATTTTTGTACTGACACATTACTGATTGGTAACAGTGCTTCAGGGAGCAACAATATGTACTGTCAGAGACCTGAGACTGGTTGAACTATGAATGGGAGTTCTTTTAACTCTCATGAATGATACAAATGAATGTTTGGTTTATTTTGGTGCAACATTGGTGCAAATGTGGCCTATGTGTATGCGTCCCTGACTTATGCCTCATTACATGGAGCTAACTGGTGCTTGTTGAAAAAAACTAACAAACAAACAAACAACAAAAAAACGATGAGACAGCATGCACAGTTTTTTTTATGCTGGATCATTTATACAGTGATTTAAATGTATAAAGTAATATACAAAAAAAATATGCTATATATTTTGTTATTTAATCCATTTCTTACTTTCTGCAAATACATGCTCTAGATTACAATATTTTTATTTAGAATTTTGGTAGAACTGCTGTTTATAGAATAAAACAACAATGTTTATTTTATATATATAAATTTATTTTATATATATAAATAGCAAAGTAAGAGAAACTGATTCAGAAACAGAAGTGGTCTCTTAATTTTTTCCAGACCTGTATGTGTGAACAATGTAGTCTACCAGCTTTTGAGTTTTTAATAATGGGTTTTTACTTATAAAAAATGTATATAAATTATAATTATATTAGTGGTGTCAGTCTCTTAAAATGTATTGTTTTAATCATCACATCACAATCATGATTCATATTTTTTTAAATGCTGGTAGTTACCTTTATAGTTGGTAGGGAGAAATCACATGATGGAATCGGGAACATCCCTAGGAAAAAACATGAACAAATAATAAAATATTCATATTGAATAGCCGAATCTGATCCGACTGACAAAATTCAGGTACAGTCCTTATCAATATTATTCATGAATAAGATGTTATTTGTTTGGAAATCACCAGACAGTTATTTTTAGGCACAAAGAAATCATAAAATTTAAATAATAAGCCAGAATTGAATTTAAGCAAATCTAGTACCCATCACTAACATCCCTGTTTTAATAGAAAATAAAAAAATGAACAATGAAAATGAGCATAAGTTATAACTCCCAGCTCCCTTACTAAAATGTACTGCAGCTGGAATTAAAGAGACTTCAGTATTTCATCAAGATGGTATTCAAGTTATTTGTGTGGTGAGGAACCTCTGGGGGATAACAATGATCTTTTGTAAAAACTAAACATGTTTTGAGAAAATCTAGATTTCAGAAAAAATAAAAATTCTCTATGGGGTTTATTTCCTATGTGGGGCATAACCCAAGTCTTGGATTGCATTTTCAAATGTTCATGTTCCATTTAAAGGAAAATATATTCTAGGACTAGGTTTAAACTAACTCTTATGTTCCTGAATGCCTTACAATATATTTTCTTGGAAAGAAGGCCATCTGGTGGGTGTTTGTTGCCTGCACCTCCAAAATACACTGTGATCGGTATACTGTGTATTGTAAAAAAGAAAAGTAATGTACAGTTACAATGTTATTGTATAAATATTGGACATATCAATAAATATTACAAGCAAAACAATTAAATTTTAATAATGTTGACAGTATAGAATAATTAAAGAGAGTAACTGCAGTGTTGAGAATCACTATTGTTGATTTGTGGTAACAGGCTCCATCTTGTGGCTGATCTGGATAAAAAATCTTTTTTTTTTTCAGGTGTCCGAAAAATGCCACCTAAAAGATCTCGCCAAGAATTCTACACATATTTAGCTGTGGAGGTAAGGCACATCAGTATCATTTTACTTTGTTGGAAATCACTGTAATTCTGATGGCTGAAAAGTCACACTTTTTGAATTGGCCTCTAGCAAAACACACATACTTTCACCTTAAACTGTTTAATTCACCAGAGAAATAGTCTACACAGTTCCCTTTATGCATTTTAAAGCTGAGATAAAAAAAAACTAGAATTTAGCAAAATATCACAGTAGATTAAGCAAGCTGGGGCAGGAGTTATTAAGATGTGATTTTCACCTGAAAGGTGAGGAGGCTGTTTAATCAGCGAGTCATTATCACTAAAGAGCACTGCAATAATGTTGTAATTGGCCTCATCTGAGCTAGGCGGCTCATCACCCTGGAATAAGTGTGAAATGATCTTCCTCCTCTCCTTCCAATTGCGGAGAAAATTTAGCACTTCTCATTTAAAGCAGGCTGAGAGTTTGCTTTAGATCAGAACATTATACGAGGAGTGAATTTGAAGTGAGATAAGATTATGTGATATAGTCTGTGGATATTAGGGGCTGAAGTTTTATTGGATTCTCTCTTATATTTGAGTGTATTTGTTCCAAAAAGAATCAAAAAGCCTCATGTATTGTTTAAGCTGCTTGTGTGTGTTTGGAATTGCCTTGACATTCTATAAAGACTCACAAATGAAAATCGTAAATTGAACTTTGCACATACTCTGAATGGACAAAAGTATTGGGACACCTGCTCATTTATTGTTTCTTTCATAATCAAGAGTATTAACGTTTATTAGAGTTTATCTTGCTTTTATTCAGTAACTGTCTCTTCTGTGCAGGAAAGGCTTTCTACTAGATTTTGAAGAATTGCTGTGAGGATTTGACTGCATTTAGTTTGCACAAGAACATTAACGAATGAACATAGGTATTGGGTGATAACTCATGCCAAAATTATTGGATGGAGCTCCATCATTCTAGAGAACACTGGGGGCTTTTTACCCCTCTAACCCATATCTGACATAGGGGTGGGCGATATGGCCCTAAAATAATATCACGATATTTCATGGTATTTTCGCGATAACAATACTCTTGGCGATATGACAAAACACTTAATAAAACAAAAAATAAAAATACAATATACATTGCAAGAAAAAAAACAAAAAAAAAAACAAATATATATAAATTATATATATATAATATAATATATATTATTACATACAATATAATACTGCACACCCCTGAGTGAGAAAATACAAGAATTTTATCAGATTTGTGACAGATGCAGAATGCCATGATGCTAATCATAATGCACTCCAAATATCTCCATATATCCAGGATTAAAGTAAAATAAATGATACTCGACAGATATATTCAGTCTCTAGTAGATATCAAATGATTGGGTGATGTGGCACGATATTTTAAGGTATAATATCATTCACTATATTGAAAAATGTTGACGATATTATCGTGTACGATATGATATGGCACACCCCTAATCTGACATTAAGCATACAGCTAATTAGTTCATGTTTTTATGCTCCAGAGGGTTCTGTTCTATCGGCAGTACTTCTTTACAGGGTCTAGACAAGCTGTGTTCATGTGAGCGTGTGGGTATGTGCATCTGTCAGCCGTAGATGCAAGATAAATAACTAAATGTGTGCATTAGAAGGAATGTCCACAAACATTTGGACAAATATGTAGTGTGTTATGTGTGTTAGGGGCGTAACAAAGTATCGATTTAAATTTTTTTTTAATGATTGCAAGGTTTAGTTATACTTTATTTATTAAATATGAAAAAGGAGCATTGTATGTGATAAGTATTGATGTTTTAGTGCCCGAGTTCCCTAAAGCAAGTAACGTAATATTAAAGGGTTTTACACAAATATGACGAAGCTTGACATATTTTATGCAAGTGGTTATGTTTACAATAGTTATATAGTGCAGTGGGTGATGTTACTGGAACAGAGTGGCAAAGATGGTGATGCCATTCTCCCTTTTTTAAGTCATATTGTGTCAAATAGATTTTGAAGCTGTTATTTTATTGTACCATTGCTACATTTTGTTAAATGTTTTTAAAAGAATCTACAAATCTCTGATTCACAAATTCAGATTGGATTAGATTCATAAAGTATAGATACTCTCCTGTTGTTTGCCATATAACCCTGCAACAACAGTGTTCTTAACTGAAATAGCTTTATTTTTTATTTTTGATAATTAATAGGTATAGAGGCAACTAACTTTAAATGGACAGAAGATAGACAAACATCCACATGGCAAAGTGTTACATATACTTGGCATTAATCTGTTAGCCAGTAGAGTAAAGCTCTATAGGACTCAAAGCAACATCAGGCCAAAAAGAGACCACTGATAAGCTAGGCACATTCAAACTGCATTAGCAATTAGAAACGTTTACCAACAGGGATAAACTCACTCTTAGCAAGAATACCCCATCTCCAAATCAGCAGCCTCAAAGACCAAAACAGAACTGAGTCTGTACTGTCTTTAAAATCACAGAACTAATACTTAACATTTAAAAATGTAAAGTAATCTAAGTAGTTGTCTTTCACCATTTTTACCACATCCCACTATACACTTTAGAACTAATGCGGCGATCCTACACAGACCTGTTCTGGATGTCAAAGGTTTTCATTATTAGGTAACTGACATATTTTGTTAAGTGTTTCCATTTTCTTTATCCACCTTCTACTAAATAAAGGATCCCCTTAGATCTAATAAGCTGCCAGTTTGACTTTGCCAGGTCTTACATCACAAGCTTCAGGCTTTCCTCATGGTCATTTACATATTGTCCCTAGACTGACTCAACAAATTCATGGAGAAAAGATGTTTCTTGCCATATTAGTGCATGAATGTGTGCCGTTATATCAGTAAAGGACTCATTTTGTGTTTATTATCTTATTTTATCTACTAATTTAAAAATAGTCAAGATTGAAAGAGTTCACATCATGAAAAAAATGATTCTTGTATAATAAAAATGATTTATGTAATATATACAGCTCTGGAAAAAAAATTAAGAGACCACTTAAATTTCTGAATCAGTTTCTCTGATTTTGCTTTTTATAGGTATATTTTTGTTCATTAAAATGAACATTGTTGTTTTATTCTATAAACTACAGACAACATTTCTCCCAAATTCCAAATAAAAATATTGTAATTTAAAGCACTTATTTGCAGAAAATAAGAAATGATGCAGAGCTTTCAGCCCTCAAATAATGCAAAGAAAACAAATTAAAATTCATAAAGTTGTAAGAGTTCAGAAATCAATGTTTGGTGGAATAACCCTGGTTTTTAATCACAGTTTTCATGCATCTTGGCATGTTCTCCTCCACCAGTCTTACACACTGCTTTTGGTTAACTTTATGCCACTCCTGGTGCAACAGTTCAAGCAGTTCATTTTGGTTCAATGGCTTGTGATCATCCATCTTCCAGCTGATTATATTCCAGAGGTTTTCAGTGTGGTAAAATCAAAGAAAATTATCATTTTTAAGTGGTCTCTTGTTTTTTTCCAGAGCTGTATAAAATGGATTTCAATTAGCAATAATAGTTTACTTTAATTTCCTTATTTAGATATGTTGCGAAAACCAGTGAAATCACATCTACTGTACATCTGTCTATTTAGCCTACAGCAGTTTAGCTTCAGCCATTCACATTAAAGTTATAAGGAGTGTTTCCGTCTGGACTAGAGTGGTTGGAAAATAGTAACGTGACATTAATTGTGACTGTTTTGTGCAAAAAACCCAAATTGCTTACATTTAATAAATAATAATAAATAATATTTTTGAGCCTTTAAATTCATGAATTGCATTGGGATAATATTCCCAACCCTGCTCATGGAATACCTGCACATTTTCTGCATTTTTATGCGCCCACTGCAAGTCAGGAGGAGCTTGTTTATGAGCAAAACTGGATCTCCCTAAAGAACGATAGCACAAAGGTGATTAATAAATGGTCAAGCAGGAATCACACTGAATACTCACACTCTTTCTCCACCAGTTAAAATGATGTTTACCCTCAGATGCATTGGTGAAACGTGGCTCTGTCTAGTTTAACAGGTGTATTGGGGTCTGGGAAACACTCAAAACATGCAGGGCATGGGACAAGGGTTGGAAAGCACTATAAAATATTTATTTATATGTCAAGATAGTTCAGCTGTACAGACTAGAAGAACTGAATAAATCCCCCTGTGGTGTTTGTGTGGAGTGGGTTGTGGTAGAGAAAAGCCCACGCAGTGGTGCAGTGGTGCAGTGCAGCTGTGCTCAGGCTCAGTGAGTGGGCTTCGAGTGTCTACAGAGGCCTAAATCAAGGACGCATCTTCCCTAGCTTACTCTATCATACGGGCCTGTGCGTTCAGCCTGTGTGTAGGAACCTACATTAGTACCTTCCTGGAATAGCTGGAGTCTTTTCCGTTGTCTGCGTGGGCGGACAGTAGAGATTTGAGCGTTGTTCTAGTCCTGCTTAACCTAGATTTGTATAAAATGTATTTATCAGTGTAATGCATGATAATAGTCCTATTTTTACCCTATACTCCAAATGACCAAAACCATGTTCATATAAACTCTCCTATCACTAGAAATCCCCTCAAACCCTAGAATGCTGGTGCAAGATGAACACCAGCATTCTGAAACGAAACATGTGGAGTTTAGACTACATCTCTTTTTGAACTGCTGCTGTATCGCAGCATCACTGAAAAGCTGGTCAGCATGCTTGGAGGAAAGTGAAGCGACCCAGCTCTAATATGTCAGCTAACGAAAGCCGGTGCTGCCCAAGATTACACTAGAAGTACAAGGAGGAGAGAGTAGCATCTACCCAACCCTGAGAGAGAAAGGCCAATTGTGCTCTCTCAGACTCTGCTGATGCCAAGCAGCATGATCTGGGATTTAAACCTGCAATCTTTGGATCATAGTGATGCATAGTGGTGCATTAGTCTGTTGGACCACTCAGGACCAGGCAAAATACTTTAAATATTAAAACTCTGCCAAAATATAACCTGAGAAGCCATTTAAGCTCCTTTCATGAATGCTTACATGACCACCTCTATGAGCCAAATCGCCAAGGACTCCTCCGAATACACCAAAGACTGAGTTGTAAATCACTGTAGAAAAGGCCTCTGGGCAAAGGGAGCCAGACCCGGCATTCCTTCATCGTACACTGTATGCATCTCCATCGATTTAAAGGCTCCCCTGATGCACACAACATATTCACTCCATCTGTCAGCAGCACCTGTGAGCCAGGGGCCGGTCTCAGTGCTTTCAATCACTCTGCTCTCACTCCTCTCCTAATGCTCTGTGGAGGGGAGGCTACACTGCATGAGACATGAACTGATTTCTTATCATGCTCTGTTCTCTTCTCTCAAGCCGGCACACTCCTACAAGTCACACATACCTTCTTCTTCTTTTGCTGCCCTTCCATGACTTTCCCCATCCAACAGGAGGATATAGTTTAAACTTAAATTCATCATCAAATTAATTCATCATCATTCAGCATCTTTATTGCAATGTGGGCATACACAATATTCACAGGATGGCAGGATGTACAATGTCAGGTAATAAAAAATGTTTTTTGCTATTTGATACAAAAGGATCATAGGGAGATTATCTGTGCGTTATTTTTTTACATTTTGATCTTGGATACACATAGTGCATTATTAATTATGATGTTGGCTCACTGATTTCAAATTCCTGTATTTTAAACTGCTTAACAAAGTACAAATAATACAAAACCCTTATTCTCTGCTGTTAAATAAGTTATTTACATTCTAAAATCTTTGAGCTCTTTGAGACTCCTACAGGACACTTGGAGAAGCTGTCTGTTCACTCTTTACTCCACTTAATAATATCCGATCAGTAACAGGAATCAACCCAAAATGTATGTTTGAAAATAGACATAAATCTATGACCATGTGATAATGCTGCTGGATATCTCAATATTGATGTAAAACATGATTAATAAAAAAAATGAAATTAAGTTCCTCAAAGTATTTTGACAGTTTTTGCTGCACTTATTTTTCCATGATTAAGAAATAGTTTGGTTAGTGTGTAACTTTGCTGTGGACCTCTATGTCTACATCTACTCTGCCTCACTCTGCCTCCAACCTAGTTATGTCCCGTGAGCTGTCTGCAGTCTGCAGCATAAAAAGAGCTCCCTCTGTTGGTGCAGAAGAGTAATACAGATTGAGTTGGCTGCTATTTACATTTTTATTGCAGCTCATGTATTGTGTTTGTTCACATTGTTCAAAATCATATTGCGATAACAATAAAAATGTTAAAATAAAAATATTTTGAATACATTTTTTATCTCATTTGCTTCATATACTTGGCTGTATTTCTGCATGCATCACATGCTTTAGATGGTGCAGCTGAGTTGTAGACACATAGCCAGAGGCCAGGTCAGACATACTCCCCATGCAGCACCTGGAGCAGATGGAGGTTAAATGCAGTGCTCAAAGGTACTTTAAGCACTAGATGTTTATGCAGCTCTATCATTTATGACGAATAAGAACTGGGCTGAATCTGTGAATCAGTGTGTGCTTGCTGTCAGATTTAATATTTGTTTCTGTTGTTTTTGAGGGTTTATACTGTAGGCATTCAGCGTAAAAATACTCAAAAACTACACTTACATGTCAAAACTCATTGAGCTGGAGCTAGTATCATGTCCCATGACTTTTGCCATGTCCAATGGTAGCTAAACAATGCTGCATTTACCAGCACAATAAGCATGTAGGGCCTTGTGGACTGAATATTGATGTTATTTCTGGAAGAGTTGCTTGTCTATTTGCGTGGACAATTCTCTAACCATAGAGTTCCAGTGCATGCACTGTTTTTGGAATTGAATGTGCCATCTTTCATTTGAGACCCAATATAAATAAGATGTTATGATGATGTAGAGTGTTTTCTTTTTTTATATACATTTTATTTCTCATTTTTATCCCATTTTCTTCTCAATTTACACGGCCAGTTACCCAACCCACTCATTAGGACTCTCCCTATCACTAGTGATGCCCCAACATCAGTAGGGTGAAGACTAACACATGCCTGATCGGTTACATGTGAAGTCAGCCACCACCTCTTTTTGAACTGCTGCTGATGCAGCATTGCTGAGTAGCATCTCAGTGCACTCGGAGGAAAATGCATATTATCGACTTGGTTCCGATACATCAGCTCACAGATGCCTTGTGTTGAGTAACATCACCCTTTGATTGATTGATATGGGAAGAGAGCGCCGTCCACCCACCCAGAGAGGGCAAGCCAATTGTGCTCTTTCAGGGCAAGCTATCCAGTGTCCGATGGCAAGCTACATGGACTGGATTCGAACCAGCGATCTTTTGATCATAGTGGAAGCACTTAGCCTGCTGGACCACTCATAGCCCGTGTGAGGTGTTTTAAGGCAGTATAAGAGAGGTCAGGTGTTTAAAATCAGATTCCATTACTTTTTACTTAAATAAAATGAGATAAAACAGTACAGATTAGTAAAAGACAGTGCAAGTAACAGGTTTTTAACTTGAAGGCCTAAGTAGCCATGTGGGCACCAAGTATATTAATTAAGAAGAGGACCGTTGGAGGCATTCCTTGTCTACAGCAGTGCGGTTGTCTCTGCCTATCCAAATAGAGCGGGGATATGTGGCAGTGCTGAATGTGCTTTTGTTGTTAGCCTGTAATGAAATGCTTGGTCATCGCTCCCTCTTAGCTCAGGCTCATTAATCTGAGAAGCCGAGGCTGGCACAGGCCTGCTGGAATGAGGCGGCTGTTTGCCATGCCAGAGCAATCAGCGCTCCGCTGCCCTGTAAATATTTGCAATTAGCTGAGATGCCTGGTTCTGCTCTGCTGGGGGATGACCATTATTGAGCAGCTTTGCGCTTGATACTTTTGAGCAAATATTACTTCTTCCCTGAGAGGCTGTGAAAACTATCCCTTAGAGGGACCTGCGTGAATGTGATATACCTTGAGTTTTGATTGAGATTTGCTGTATTATTGTAGCACAATGTACGATTAGTAATGAAATGCCTATAGGTTTTACCATTACTGGCTGGAAATTAAATAACTTATTTTAAGGTATGTCTAATAATGTGGCATCTGGCTGAATATTTTTTACTTCATAACTGATTCATTTTGTGAAAAACTCACAAAGCTCAAAGCTCATCTCCTTGTGGACCACCAGATGGCACTTACATATATAAAATATGTAGTCTCCATTGCTGCACTCCTATAGGAGCAGTGTGAAGGGACTTGGAAGTAGTTCTGTTGGCATATTGTCTATACTGGTTCTTCAGTGAATGCAATGGTTCAACCCAAAGATCCTTAAAAAACTATTTGGATTTTTTGGATGTTTATTAGTGGGAAAACCTTTTGTACCAAATATACAAAATAGTGCTCTACTCTTAGAATGTAATCAAGAGAAAGATGGATGATCACAAGCCATCAAACCAAGCTGAACTGCTTGAATTTTTGCACCAGGAGTGGCATAAAGTTATCCAAAAGCAGTGTGTAAGACCGGTGGAGAACATGCCAAGATGCATAAAAACTGTGATTAAAACCAGGGTTATTCCACCAAATATTGATTTTTGAACTCTTAATACTTTACAAATATGAACTTGTTTTCTTTGCATTATTTGAGGTTTATATTATTTATATTATTTCTCATTTTCTGTGAATAAATGCTCTGAATGACTATATTTGTATTTGGATTTTGGGAGACATGTCTGTAGCTTATAGAACAAAACAATAATTACTCAAACATATACCTATAAATAGCAAAATCAGAGAAACCGATTCAGATTGACTTTGCCAAATTTTAAGAAAAGCAGAAAAAAGTTATATAAATACATTATAGACAATTTGTATGTACCAGGGTTGAGCAATTCTGAGCTTGGAGGGTTGAATTTTTTTTTTTTTTTGCTGTTTAATCACACCTGATTCACCTTACTTTTTAATTGGAAAATTTAATACTATAGGTCTGTCTGAGAAGGTAAATCAGCAAAGTGTTTTCGTCTCTGTCCTCACCTGCTCATCCTTGGTTTATACAAAACAGGACATCACTAAAATATCGTCTTATATGCCTCTCTTATTTGGAAAATATTGTAATGCAGCTACTTTTGAACATGGGACACGTGTTTGAAAAACTGTAATATGTGTTATTTTTTTGAGATGTGTATTACATACACATTAAAATAGACATTATGGGACAGTTTCCAGTTCCAGACAGGGATTAAACCTAGTCTTGGACTACACTGCATTTTGTTTAGATATAATTTTAACATAACAGCTGGTCTTTATCCCTGTCTGAGAAATTGCCCCTATATGAGCAGTGTGACATAGCTCTTTTCACACATCAACTTTTGACTATTGAGGCTAAGACCCAGTTAGTGCGGTTGTGGAATTTGGGTCATTTTAATGCATCACAGCATCAAATTAGACACATAAATTCAGTACTGGGGGACAGCTGCAGGACTGACAGTTTTAGATATTGACTTTCAAGTTCCTGCTGATACCAACCACCATCACTATTTACCTTTCTGACAATAATATAAGGCTTTATGCAGACGCACTGTGCTTTGTTTATTCGGTATCAAACAGTACAAAACAGCTGTGATAGTTACATCATGTGCAGTACCTTACCCGTACCAGCTATCAGCCATGTCTGACACAGCAGCTAATGGATAAAAAGATCTGTAGATAGTTACTGATACTGTACTTTATTTTTTTATTAAAGATGTTCAGTGTCTCTCAGCTCCGGCACAGATAAGAATCAGTTCAATATATTGCAGTAATAATGTAAAGCATATCATTTATACTGTTTATTAGACTTTCAGTCAGCTAGAGTTTTTTTTTTTATCTTATCTTGAGGGTGAAGCTGCTGACACAGTAACATTTCAGAATTATCTGTGTGTGTTTGTGTTTGTTTGTGTGTGTATGTTTGTGTGTGTGTCTAAGAGCTCATATCTCATTTGTTTACTTATTATAGATTTGTTGTACAGAAAAGCCAGAACTCTCACATAATGGGGGTTACCGCTGTTGCTCTCTCTGGATTTGTAGATTCATATCTGTCATTTTTAATAGTTGTTTTTTTGCACGTTCAAAAGAATGTAAGACTCTGATGCGCTGGCTCAGAATGGTTTTACATTTATAGTTTGATTTTAACTGGCAGAGGCTCATTAGAGGCTCTCTGGCTGCAGACAGAATTTAAAATGCGGTGGAAGGCTGCATTAACGTTCTCTTATATGCCCAAATGCTTTCCCACCATGTAAACACAAACTTCAATTGAATCACGGACGAGCAGTGCAGTGATTCCAAACTGAATGAAGTTTAATGATTCATGGGTGGAGGTGAAAACTCGATGCCGCAAAACAAGCCAAATAATATATAGCGAGGAAGATGCCAGACGATTGAAATGGGTTCAGCCTAAGGAAACTGCAGAGACGGCAGAAGTTTGTGCTCAGGATGCTCGGTTTAGGGACTTTGATTTGCAGCTCTGCTGAAGCAGGTGTGGTGGAAAATGTGAAAACATACAGCACACTATACACTGGACTAAAATATTGGGACATCTGCCTTTTTTCGTAGTAAAAAAATAGTTTATCCTGCTTTTGTTGGAGTAACTGTCTCTACTAGTCACTCCTGAAGGCTTACGCTACCTCCTGGCCGCTGCGCTCCACGTCGCATCGCTTTGCCAAACATTCACACAAAGCAATCCAGACTGTTCTCATACAGAGTTCCCCAATGGTGGAACAAACTACCTTCCACTACCAGATCAGGAGAATCTCTCGCTACCTTTAAGAAAATCCTGAAGACAGAGCTCTTCAAAGAGCACTTACTCTCCTAACACCTCTAACACACTAACTACTTCTAACCTCATTTTCTTCTTCCCCTCCTTCACTCCTCTGTCCTATTATTTCCCTTTGACCTCCTTTAGGCCCTATCTAAATATGTTTATACTTCTATTACTTTTGTACTTCACTATTGTCGCTTTGGACAAAAGCATCTGCCAAATGTAATGTAATCTAATGTAGTTAGGGAAGACATTATACTAGATTTTGGAGCACTACTGCAAGAATTGGATCTCACTATTACGTTTTGGATTTTGAATGATCACCCCCCACCTCAGCACTGAGTCTTTCAACACTAAGTCATACCCCACGGGCTTTACACCAATCTAACCCATACCTGTCTTAAGGCTTGGTGCCCTAAGGTTCATATTTGTTATTTATCTGCCCTTGAGAGTCCTATTATACACTGTAAACCCACAATTAATGTGGGTTTACAGTGTATAATATGTAAAATATGTAAAATTGGATATTTCCAAACATTACTCAACTATGTTCAATTTGTGGGCACATATAAATCCAAACTGAGATCTTTGAGTTGAATCAGCTTATAATAAATAAGTTTAGTCTGTTGCCATTAGCAGCTTCTTTTTCATTGGCTTCTGGCACAATCTATTTGCATTCTGGTTGTGTCTTCCAGGCTCTGACACTTAATATCAGTGTGTAGTGATTCTGAATTTTATCTATTTTATTTACCTGACCATAACATTCAAGGTAGAATTATAATGCAAAACAATTGATCTAACTTAATCTAATCAATGAAATGTACAATGGCTTACAGTGTAATAGATATACTTCTCTACAGGGACCAGAGAAGCTGTGTATGTGCATTTGTTACATGTATTCAAAGAGTGGGTGCATCTTAAACTAGCTGGATGCATTCATTAGTAAGGAGTCCCTCAATATTTGGACCTATATATGGTGTCTGGAGAATTGTGACTTCCATAAAGAAAAGCTTCCATAATCTTAACTGAAGAGGACGATTTGTTTTATTGCCCTGTGAGGTGGTGAATCTATTTATTTTTTGTTAACTGCTTCTATTCTTTGTGACAGACAGATAAAAAAGACCAAAGTGGATCACTGAGGGGAGAAAAAGCAACTCTGCATTATCCACAGTATAATAGCACTGCTTCAAGTGGCTTTTTACTCCATTAATCCTCAGTTACCTCTAGCTATGTTTTGCCACAGTATGACTGCGCCCCATTTTAATGTTGTAATTAAGCTCAAGTCTTTTAGAAAAATAAAGCTCATGATTAAAGCCATCAAGTGGCGCATCTCTTTTAAACAAGGCCTAAGAGTGCTGTAAATGAATCATGAGCAGGGATTAATAAATGATGGAACAAGCGGCTGGATGAGCCTCAAACTTTCGGAGGAACGGAGCAGGCCTGTTTCCTTTTTTACTGCATTATAGAGTCTAGTGCAGTACAGTATGTGCTGGCCTTTGAAGCCAATTTCACTCATAGCCATCTCTAATACTTTGTAGGCATTTCTCAAAAGATGAGTTATTAAGAGAAGACGTATCCCTCAGAGGGGCAGGGAGATCTCAAGGCTGGAGGCTGTTGCACACAGCAGACTTTAAATGACTGTCACAGCTGAAGAGAATTGCTTCCTTCTGTCATTCTCTTAAACTGGATCGTTGGACTGAGCACATGTATAGCTTATAACTCTTAAACCCTCTTTTTAGGCTTACATTTGCGATTCACCGAAATAAAAGTGTTTGGCCAAAACCAGAACTGTATCCCAAAAAAAAAAGTTACATTTTTAATACTAAATACAGAATATGTTTTTCAGGTTTTCACAGGTTGTTATTCATTTTGATGCTTTTACTCATAATTGCATGAATTAAATAGCCTATATGTATTTGTCTTTTTTTGCAAGAAAATGTAATTCTAAATAAATTCATTTTTTGGGGGTATTCACAAACACTGCTATTATTGTTATGCCTTTTGTGAGCCATATTTCAGTTCTTAACTCTCATAAATACATTACTTCTGCATGATGTAGCATCAGCTTTAGCACAAAATGTGCTAACTGAACTAATCAGTTACTAAATAAATAATTTCATAACTACATAATTAAGCAATCACACACTCAAGGTTTGTGCTATAATGTGTAATATTGGCACTGCTGTGCTGCTGTTGTAGTGCCAATATTACACAATATAGCACAAACCTATTATATCACAGTTCCATTATAACTGTTTATTGAAATAGAAGAGGAGAAGAGGAGAAAATACAATCTGTTTGGTTATAAACACTCCGCGAGTTAAAATAGTTCCACTGCTGCTCTGTTTGTAGCTGTGATGTTTGGCTTGTAAGCGCTGCATCATTGCTAGTTTACCTGTATGTGGAGGAGTAATACATGGAGAGCTTCGGTTACAGTGCATTACTGGCTGATAATGGCGCTCAAAGAACGGCTCTCAGCCAATCATGGTATAATAACTAACAACTGCATAATAATGCAATCAGGGACCATAGTAGAAATTCCACATTCATCATAGCCTGTGCGATTTTATCAACCACTGCTTGTATCTAATCATCAGTTATGGACCACTTAGCTTAACCCGGAGCATAAGAGGTTAAATTTTGCTCCTCTGAGTCTTGTTTTTAATCAGCTAAAACATATCGATCGGGCAGATTTGTTTCAGCATTTTATGAGCAGAACAGTAGGCAGTGTGAACATTTTTGGCAGTGCTCTACAAAAGCAGGGCCCGGTTTGTGCCAGTAACAAGACACAAAGCTTAGGTAAACAAGAAGGGCTCTGCTTGAAGCATTCGACATATTTGCATGTATTATTAATTAAAACGATAATGACCCAGGGGAGTCTTGATGAGCTTGATCTACTTTTATCTTATCTTATCTTATCGTCATTCACTAGGAAACACGCTTGCTTGCAGAGGATACAAAGATCTAGGCACAGCCAATCAAACCTATTTTTTTTCTTATGTAGCACTTGGACATATGAGCATTATGGGAAGGTTTATCTACAAATCTTTGTTTCTCACAAATGTTTGGCCATTATTTCTTCTGGACACTTTTCCAACAAAAATGTGTATTTGTAGATTCCTTCTTTTTTTGTGTAAACCATTTTTCCCCTTGTATTCTTATCGTCAACTGCCATTATGCTATGCAATAGGGCTGAACGATTAATTGCATTTGCGATTATCTCGCAATATTTTAAAATGAGATTCTCTAACCGCACAGGCTGCGATTTGATTATGCCTATGTGAAACCAGACCGAACAGAGCGAGAAAGCGCTCCAAGTAAACAAACTCATTAACTGATTCAGACCAGAGAAATGAACTACAGGTGTGAAAACGCCCCCAAAAAAACATCACAAAGCCTCGTATGGTATAACGAAAATAACGAGTTGGTTAAAGCAGATTCTCTTTATGTTTTTTGCACTTTATTTTTTTTACGATGTTACTAGCTGGAGAGCAGTAAGTTTAATTTTTTTATATCTATTTTTTCTATAAAAAAAATGGTGAAAAGGAAAAGCTATTTATATATTTATTTTTCTATTAAAAAAAAAATGGTGAAAAGGAAAAGCATAGATTTGTTTGCTTTATTGTTATCTGTGCTTTAAATAAATCTGACATTGTTTATTATTAAACAAATTGATTTATTGCTTCTGTTTGTTGAAAAATACTTGAGAAGGCATTAAAAAATCGCATTTTAAATCGCAATCGCAATTTATAGATAAAAAATTGCAATTTGATTATTTTCCAAAATCGTTCAGCCCTACTATGCAACATTCAGTGGCAAATGAGACAACAGAAATTGTCTCTGAAAGGTAATGGAAAGAGACTGACAAACATTTTACAGTGCACAACATGTTGAACCTTGAAGAACCTTGAACCTTGAGCTGCACCAACAGAAGACTATGACATATTCTATTTTTGTCTCCTCAGCTTTCAGCCAAGAACAGAAAGCTGAGGCTGCAATAGGCACAGGCTGGTAAAAGCCAGGTCAGTTTGGTCTAATGAATCTCAATTTTGAATGCCAGAATTTTGTGCCAACAGCATGAATTCATAAGCCAAACCTTTTGTATGCCAAGTCCAGGCTGGTTTAGGGGGTGTAATGAAATGTAATGCATTTTTTAATGTATTCTTAATACCATTACCAATCCTTCATCACTTTAATGCTAGTTCATTATTGTTGCTAAAACATGTGCATCCCTTCCTGGTCACAATTTATCATAATCCAATATGTATTGCAGCATTTTAATGCACTGTATTACAAATTAAAGGTAATCTTAAACTGTTTGAAGAATATTCAGTTCAGTTCAGAGTTCCTCTGTGGTCTTCCCAGTCACTGGTTCTGAATCCAGTACTACACATTGTGATGTGGTAGCAGAAGAGATTTAGAAAAAAGTCAGCAGGAAGTATTGTGACATAATCATGTCAACATGGAGAAGAATCTCAAAGAACAGTTTTCAAAATCTTGTGGAATCTCTGCCACAGACCCTTGAAACTGTAAATGAAGAGTAAAAGAAGGCCCTACCCAGTATTACTGTAGTCTTCCTAATACATTCCTCACATGGGTGCATCTTTTGTTCTTTTGTTCTGACAGTGATGGTATATAGATAGTAGAAAGGAAGACGTATTCAGCACTTGAGTAGACTGCTTGCTGGAGAAAGGTGTAAACAAAACAATTCTTCAGCTTTAAAGCATTAAGTATATTGATGATGTGTGTGCCACACCAGTGTCATTGTTCTTCTTTTAAACTGCATTGAAAAAGCACTGAAGACTGCAGCTGTTACTCAGCTAGTCATACAACATCCTTGTAATCTGGCAGTGTTTTTTTTTTTACATTGTGTCAGAATCTTATAAAGAGTTAACGGTAGAATAAATAAAGAAATGCTCAAAAACTTGGATTAAAATATTTTCACATTAGCTTTTTCATTCATTTTGTTTAAATATGTCATTTTGGAGATACAGATGTTTTTGTGTGAGGCTATGAGGTGGACAGCTGCCTCAACACTTCTCAGACTTTCAGTGCTTCAATACGTCTTTGTATTTGAATTCAAAAAAGCAATACTTTCATTCATGAAAAAAAGTAAAAAAGGAAATAAATACAGCATCCCCTCAAATCTTCCTGAAGACAGGCCATGAATTTCTTATGAAGTGTGGCACCCAGGATAAGCTGCTGCAGCTGGAAGCTCACCGCTTTTAAGTTTCCCTCAGTTTTCTCGCCTTTTAATAAGTGCTGTTTATTTAGTTGTGGTGAAAGATGATGAAAGGTGTACAGAAAGAGTGCTGCCTTTAAAGGATCAACACCAATGATCTCCTCGTTTAGAAGATGATTGCTTTCAGCTCGGATGATTTTTTTTTTTCGTGGTGCCGTTACTGTACTTGGCGGTTTTGTTATGATCGTTTTTTGTCTGTATGTGAGTAGCTGAAGGGTTTGTGGTTACTCAATGTAGGTCAGCCTGTTCCTCCGGGTACTCCTGCTCAGTGAAAGTATAAAGTAAGCTTTTTATGCTAGGTAATATTATGTATAGTAGTCAGTTGGAGCATGCTTTTACTAATTTAAAATGTTAGTAGCTTAAATTATAAACACACTATAATATAAATCTCAAATGATAAAGCGTATTCTAGAGACAATTTTGAATTTTACATTATTTGTCTTTGAAAATTAGACTTGGACATTTGACCAAAATGATTTCAAAATCCAGAAGGTATTTTTTTTTTTTTTTACCTTTAGGCTACTATCAAGCCTACAGTGGACCAACAGTATTTCTGACTGCACAGTGTACATGTGTAGATGCACCTACTAAATGTTTTCATTCAAGAAATGAGAAGAAATACACAAAACAGCCTATTTTTTAAATGGTTAAACAAAATACAGTTCTGCCATTTGCCTGAAGTTTTTATCTGGAGTGAATTACTTTTGAATTATATTACAGAGTTGAGCCAAAGTAGAGTTAGTTTAAATCAAATCAAATCAAATTTATTTGTATAGCGCTTTTTACAACTGGTGTTGGCACAAAGCAGCTTTACAGAAACGTGATCACAGGATAAAGCGTCAGGCAAAAGATTAAACATATTAAATACATAATACAGAACCCCCAGTGAGCGCGGAGGCAAGGAAAAACTCCCTCAGAGCTGCAGGAGGAGGAAGAAACCTTGGGAGAACCAAGACTCACATTTAAGGGGGGACCATCCTACCACTGGTCAAATGGCTTTTAAATTAATTTTAAAAAATGTCATACATCCACATAGGTTTTATATATTCAGGAGTATAGCAGCGCCACTAATAGCTTAAATAGTAAATTGCTTAAAGAGTAAGTTAGAGTAAGTAAGAGATAGTTGTACTAAAAGACTCTAGAGGCAAGCGTTAAATTGAATAAATTGTTAATTAGACAAAAACTTTATATCTGAAGTAAAACAATATTTTGCGGGCGCCGAGTGGTCCAGCGGTCTAAAGCGCAGCCACTATGAGCAGGAGGTCGCAGGTTCGAACACCCGCTCATGCAGCTTTGCCATCAAGCTTCCGCCGTTAGAGGGAGCAAAATTGGCCCTGCTCCCTCTGGGTGGGTAGATGGCGCTCTCTCCCCACATCACTCCTATAGTGATGTCTGCAGCACAGGGCGTCTGTGAGCTGATGTACCGGAGCCGAGTCGCTGCGCTGTCCTCCAAGCGCGCTGTGATGCTGCTCAGCAATGCTGCATCAGCAGCAGCTCAAAAAGAAGCGGTGGCTGACTTCACATGTATCGGAGGAAGCATGTGTTAGTCTTCACCCTCCTAGTGTGTTGGGGCATCACTAGTGATAGGGGGAGTCCTAATGAGTGGGTTGGGTAATTGGCCGTGTAAATTGTGGAGAAAATGGGAAAAATTAGAAATAAATTTATAAAAAAAATAAATAAAAAAAAACAATATCAATACTCAAGTTAAAGTCTATGATTTGATGTAAAGGTCTTTGCTGTAGGCCCCGTCGTTAGCCTAGGTCTTGTAGCATCTGGACCCTTGCAGACCCTGTCGTGTATAGAAGACAGGGGGAAATGTGTGATAAGCAGTAGAGATATGTATGTGTATCTTGACTGTGAAAAAATTGTCAAATCCTCTCTTACATTGCAAAACAGATTATTGTGCCGTTAACTTGTTTGATGGTGGACAATTGTGACAATTAAAAAGGAAGATAACAGGCTTTCCAGCTGTATACGATTTATCACTAAAAATCATTGTTATAGCAAAGAAATGATCTACCAAACACAAATTTCCTTCTTTCCTTAAGTCTCCACATGCTTTCGGATTCATTTAGTTTGTAATCGAGTTCAATAATGTCTCAAAAATTAAACATTTGATTAAATATTCTATAAAAAAATGTGATTTTCTCTGTCATACACATTATGGAATCATGCGCCTTGGGGTCACTGACATCCCTGTGGGTCTAAGGATAATGTAAAAACAAGCATTTCAACTGGTTTATTCAATGCAGTTAAATACTTAAGATATTGGGATAGAATGTAAATCAAAATCAGTTAAATTCACACTTCAAAAACACTTCAAATCAACTGCTGCTTTGTTCACATTTGTAACAAAATTTAGTTTGTGCAGCTTCTCATTTTTCACTCTTTTTTGTTTTGGAACTTACACATAATTCACAAATTCTTTCACAGTTGACGTTTCCCTCTTTGCACTCACACTGAGACAAATGCTGACAGGCATGCTGATGTAAATAACAGCTGCCCAATTACCATGATTAGTTCTCTGAGCACAGCAGATGTGAAACTCCATGCATAGTGTACACCAAATCATCAGCCCATCATGCATATGCCAGCTCTGTAAGTGCATCTCTACTAGGTTAATGCGAACATCTGGGGGTATGCGAGCGGGAGACGGCTCCCTCCCCCGAGCTCCCTTAAGTTTTCTGAATGATTCTGAGACGTCATTAACCCCCCATAATTTTTTAGTGCAGCCACATGCTCCCATTACAACTCTCCACTCCACTTCTTGTTTTTCTTCATTTTATTATGGATGTCAACTATAAACTGTGTGTCACTGAAATAAAACAAGGAGGCGGCCAGGCTAAGGATTACAAAGATAAACTGTATACATGTTATTTAGAGGTGATAAAGCCTGCTGCATGGTTTGATCTCTGACACAGACATTATGCTGCCTCTGTCTGCCTCTGCAATGTGGCCTCCAGCCTTTAAAATATTTGAAGTATTGTGATATCTGTAATGGCACAGCAGCAAGGTCAGCCTTTAAGCCACTTTGTTGAGATATTCAGCAGACGACTACAGAACTGACTGAAACTCTAATGTCATTCTTTCTAAATTCCAGCTCTCTTAGTGTCAGTCATCTGCTATGGAAGCCCATTCCCGCCACCTAAAAAAAATAAATAATCCAGCAAAATGTTTTTTTTATTATTATTAAGTAAACTGCTATCTCAATATTTTGAGATACTAAGTCAATATTTTGAGATACTAAGTCAATATTTTGAGATACTAAGTCAATATTTTGAGATACTATCTCAATATTTTGAGATACTATCTCAATATTTTGAGATACTAAGTCAATATTTTGAGATACTAAGTCAATATTTTGAGATACTATCTCAATATTTTGAGATACTAGTAGGCTGTACAGAGACAGAAGCAGGTGAGACAAAGATGCAAAATGGATACCATCATTGAGGACTACTTCAGACGTGGATTCACAAATCATGAAATATTGGAACTTTTAGAGGAATCACACAATATCAAAATAAGCCTCCGGATCTTGGACGAGGCTGAAGTTAGCTTCTTATTCGCCAGTGTCTTATTCAGATTTCCGTTCCACCTTAAATGCTGGCTGAACATTCATGCGGCCGCCTGTAGATGTCGCATTTTAACAGTAAAAAACAGCATGTAAGCAAAGTGCTGTGAAAACGCTCTGAATAAAGGGGAGAACACAATGCGAGGGACAGAGTTTAACTCTGAGTGAAATATAATGTAAATAAAATTAAATATGAATTAAAACGTTATTGCTCTCACTTTTGGCCTAATTCCCAGGTCATTATCTACAGGTGGCCGCATGTATATTCAGCCAGCATTTAAGGTATCTCAAAATATTGACTTAGTATCTCAAAATATTGACTTAGTATCTCAAAATATTGAGATAGTATCTCAAAATATTGACTTAGTATCTCAAAATATTGACTTAGTATCTCAAAATATTGAGATAGTATCTCAAAATATTGACTTAGTATCTCAAAATATTGACTTAGTATCTCAAAATATTGAGATAGCAATTTACTTAATAATAATAAAAAAAAATTGCTGGAGTATTTTTATTTTTTAGGTGGCGGGAATGGGCTTCCATAATCTGCACCATATGCCATATTTTTGTTTAGATACATTATTTTAAGTTTATTGGTTTGCTAGAGGGGTATAAAGCACCCAGCATTAAGCTGTGGAGCAGTGACAGTGTGTTCTCTGGAATGATGGTGTCTCAATCAAGTACTTTGGGGATGAGTAAGGGAGTTGGGGATGAGGTGAGGTGGTGATCATCCAACATCTTGACCAAATGAATGCTTTTGTCCCTGAATGCAATCAAATTCTCACAGCAATACTCTAAAAATCTAAAGCAAAATCTAAATCTAAATACTTCCCTAGAACTGTAGGGACAGTTACTACAGTAAATGTAGGAAAAACTCTTATTTAACACCATTTGATTTTCAGAAGAAACAATATATGAGCTGGTGTTCCACTACATTTTCCCATATAGTGTATTGTCATTGTCAAATTAAAAACATGTATCTCCAAAACAGCAACTTTACATGAAAAAGACCTTCTTGACTTTTAGTGGAAGTCAATGTAAAAGGAGTTTATTTAATATTTGTTAAGTTAAGAGAATTTCTATTGGTCCATTCATCAAAAAAAATTGACACAGTGTAAAGGAGAGTTTGTGCGTTCAAATTATGTAGTAAACCAAATAACAAAAATGGAGATACTTGTTTTTGTTTGGACAGAGACAGTATGCAGATGCTCTCTATATTGACAGAAGATTGTTATGTAATCAATTGTGCCTTAGACATTTAAAAGCAGGTGGTCTTAGTCTGGTTCAAAATGAAATCTGCAGCATGATGTTAACAACTATCAGGTGTACTTCTCATATTTGAACAAAGTCTTTGCAGGTGTAGTTTAAGCTGGTATATTACTCTCAAATTATTAGAGCTCTGAACTTATGCCATCTCTGCTGTTGCTCCATTTTAATCCCAAGAATAAACACATGTCCAGAACACAGAACCTTCTTCCTGTATTTACTTTCTAGCTCCTGCCCCAGAAAGATCTGACCAATAAGCAGAGAAAGTGTCTCATGTGGTTTATTGTGATGAATTTTGGTTCACTTATATCTTCCATGTTTTTCTTCAGTGTAGCTATTCACCACTTTTCCTCAAGTCAATTCTGGGACCTTTATACTGCTCAAGCCAGCATTTGACAGTGTCAAATGCGGAAATGCATTTGTATAAATAGCCATTATAAATTAACCTCAGCAGTCAGAGTCAGAGAGAGCATAACTGGCCTTGCTCTCTTATGGGTGGATTGATTTAGGGGTGACATTTCCTTCCAGCATCACTCCTAAGCTGTCACTAAAATGGATCCCCACTAAAAGACTTTATATCTTACAAGGTAGAAGTAGAAACACAAGTAAATTCGGACACCTATTCACCATTAAAGGAGAAATCTTTGGTGCCCCTATTTCTAGCATTATAAGCTGAATGCTGGGGGCGAATAAAGGTGGGTTATTTTACAGAAGTTCATACTCATTTTTATGTTTCACTACACCTTACGTCCTTTTCACACCAGATTTCTCCTTTAACACTCGTCAGTACTGATAAACATGCATAAACAACATCAAAAACATACAAGTTAAAAGTGTGTTGAGGGACTTTTAGGGTTCTTAAATCATGTTCCGATTCTACTTTGTATATGTATGTTTTGGGCTTGGAAGAATAGTTCCCTAAAATATAATTAAGGATCCTTTGTGGTGACATCCCTAGTGTGATGTTGGTCAATACAGATGTCTGGAGAAGGCTTTGTGCAGTGGTCAGACTCAGATCTTGGTGAAAAATGAATGCAACACTGGATTGAAATAAATCTTGTGACATTGCAGAAGCTTATCAAAACAATGCCACAGGGGATGCATGCAGCAATCAAAAGCTAAAGGCGGTCCAAACTAATATTAGAGTGACCTTTTTTTGGCCAGGCAGTGTATGATTAGTTAATGCTGACTCTGTAAGAGGAAACCCATGGTGAAATGCATGGTACAGGCCGGGTTTAGTGGTTTGTGATGTGGCTGCTTGGTCCCTGTAGGCGCGTGCTGTAGCAGTCAGATGCTGAAGCTGACGAAAGGCAGCAGCCTGGCTCTTACAGGTTGCTCATTTGCGTCAGTCCCCATCATCAACTGCTCGGGGCGAGGGAGAGCGGGGCGGCCGTGGCTTTTTTCTGCACCTGTATTCCGGCAGATCCCGGTTCCTGCGCTGTGATTGGTTATTAGCGTAACACATCGCTGTTTGGATTGGCTGATACAGTCACTCCCCTGCCCTTGAATTGGCTGATAGTTGAAGCTCGCTGTCAGACCGCTATACAGCGACCCCGGCCCGTGTCAGTGGGAGGGGGGCGTGTCGTGTCGGAATACAGGTGCGGTAAGAAGCGCTCAGCGCGCTCATTGGCGCTGGCGCGGTGGAGCGGGCAGGTGCAGAGCGGGAGCGGGTGCGGGAGCAGCGCGAGGAGGCTGTGAGCGGGGAGGAGATGAAGACGGCCGGGCTGCTCTGGGTCCAGCAGGAAGAAGCAGATCGTTAAATGCGCGCCCCCCAACCTTTCTCCACCATGCTCTATTTCCAGCTGGTGATCATGGCGGGGACGGTCATGCTGGCCTACTACTTCGAGTACACGGACACGTTCAACGTGCACGTGCAGGGATTTTTCTGCTACGACAGCGCGTACACCAAGCCCTACCTCGGACCCGAGGAGACCAGCGCCATCCCACCCGCCGTGCTGTACGCCGTGGTCTCAGGGGTCCCAACACTGGTGGTGAGTGTCATCTGCTCGAGTGATGCTGGTCTGAGTGTGTATGAGTGTACGAGTGTATGAGTGTGTTAATGTATGAGTATGTGTTAGTGTATGAGTGTTTTGGTGTATGAGTGTGTGAGTGTGTTGGTGTATGTGTGTGTGAGTGAATGAGTGTGTGTGTGTGTGTGTGTGTGTGTGTGTGTGTGTATGAGTGTGTGTTAGTGTGTAAGTGTATGAGTATAAGTGTGTTAGTGTATGAGTGTTGGTGTATGAGTGTGTGTGAGTGTGTATAAGTATGAGTGTGTTAGAGTATAAGTGTGTTAGTGTATGAGTGTGTGTTAGTGTATGAGTGTGTGTTAGTGTATGAGTGTGTGTGAGTGTGTTGGTGTATGAGTGTGTGTGAGTGAATGAGTGTGTGTGTGTGTGAGTGTATGAGTGTGTGTTAGTGTGTGAGTGTATGAGTATGAGTGTGTTAGAGTATAAGTGTGTTAGTGTATGAGTGTGTGTTAGTGTATGAGTGTGTTAGTGTATGTGTGTGAGTGTGTTGGTGTATGAGTGTGTGTGAGTGTGTGTGTGAGTGTGTGTTAGTGTGTAAGTGTATGAGTATAAGTGTGTTAGTGTATGAGTGTTGGTGTATGAGTGTGTGTTAGTGTGTGAGTGTATGAGTATGAGTGTGTTAGAGTATAAGTGTGTTAGTGTATGAGTGTGTGAATGTGAGTGTGTTAATGTATGCGTGTATTAGTGTGTTATTGTATGAGTGTGTTAGTGTATGAGTGTGATTGTGTAAGTGTGTGAGTGTATAATTGTGAGTTTATGTGTGTGTATGCTTGTGAGTGTATGAGTGTGAGTGTATGAGTATAAATGTGAAAGTGTGTGTGTGTGTGAGAGAGTGTGTGAATAGGGGTGAGATTGTGAGGCCCTGTATATAATATTAGAACTCACAACTCACCCTGTTAATGGTAATTATGGTAGTTAATGGTAAATAAGTCTCTTAGATCTGTAGTAGACTAGGTAGTCTGTAGTTAAAAGGTTAATATATAACATGTGTTATATGGTATCTTCAGTCTGATCATCAGCCATGTCTTTCACTATGATTTATTTGTATGAACAAATATCAGTGACTAGATACTATGTTTTGCAGCACATCATATGGTATGAAAATGGCTAGATTCTTTTAAGATATTACACTAAATACAGTACATTTGTTACATTCAATATTAGACAAAAAAGTTTGAACACACCTTCTCATTTTACATTGTAGATTAATATTAAAGACATTTAAACAATTAAGGGGCACATATGGAGTAAACCTAAACCCAACTGAGATGGTGATTTGAGATGAGCTGGAGCTTCACAGCGTGAAGGAAAAGCAGCACCTATTGTTCAGCACTTCCAGGAACTCCTTCAAGACACTATTCACTATACACTATGAGAAAACTATTCCAGGTGACTCTACCTCATAAAGACACAGAGTCTTTTGACGGGTACCACATATATGATGTACATAAGCAGTCAAGGCCATAAGTATTTCAGCAGTAACATAAAAAAAGCCACTTTAATTTAAGGAGGTTAGGAAAAAGCCATTTACAATATAGCCAGGTCAGCACACCTCAGCAAGGTAGACATGTCACTATCAAAGTCTTCTTTATGAACATAATTAACGAGGGTTCGCTTGAAGATATGGACGGCTGGTAACGCTCACTTTAAGAAAAAGCCCAGATTAGATTAGATGAAATGAGAGAAACTTATAAAAATTAACAAAACATTTTCAGTTATTCCGGTTTCTAGCTTTTTCAGTTTAAGAACAAGATTATTAGGACAGATAAAACCAAGAATAATTTGGTTGTGGAGCAGGAAGGTAAAGGTTTACGAGCTGAGACACACCACACTATCTGTCAGGATAGTGTCAAGCATGATGCAGGGACTGGTTGCTATTATTTTATGAAATTTAATGTGCATAGAGTTATGCTTTTTGCTCATAAGCTGAGATGCTGCAATAGTTAAAGGAATATATTTATACATGGCACTACATCTTTATATATATATATATATATATATATATATATATATATATATATATAGGACTGAACTTAACTGACCAGCATTTGTATCACATTATCTATATTTTGTTAATTATATCTATTATTTTTAATATCTATGTGAATAGTACACAAATTGCCACAATGAATCTGAACAATTAATTTGGCAGTTTGTGTAATGCCCCTATAATGAACATTAGTCAATTAAATCTTTATTGAAATATTGGAAATGTGTTTACGATCACATCACTGTTATTGAAACATATTCTATAGTGAAATATATTGATATATAATTGCTTTCCAGTCTGTCCCACCCAAAAAAACCTGGTGTAAACTCATCATATGTTAAGTGGTTTAAGGGGACATCTTTGACCTTTTTTCATCATCTTTATCTTCTTTACCATCATGCAGGAAGGCTTAATGAGATGCCACACTCTGTATGTGCTAAGTGAAGTGGATATATGGTGAAAGCGTGGTCCTTTCATATCAATGGTTTCTTTGATGCAAGCCGCCATAGTGATGCAATATATTCTCTGTTTGATGTTGTAATTAACTCGCCCTCGTTTCAGATGCTAAATGACACCATGCATCCACGACAGCACACTGTGGAACATCTCTGTAATAATGAGACTGTATGCATGTCACATTCTGCTAGGCCTGCCTGTAATCACAGAAGATCTCTTCCATTACCATCATCACTGCAGCCAGTGTCTTAGATGTAGAGGTTTTATTATTGGGAATGCTGCTATCTGCCTCTGTCCTCAGCCTGATTTCAGCAGATGTTAACTGAATGAGACTGAATACCGGGGTATATATATATAGTATGTTTAGCTATAAAGCCCTAAAAAGGGAGTTCTTACTGTTGATGTACCAGCCTAATGGAAAATCCCTGTATTAGTCATCTGTCTTTGCCAGGCTGAGATGATGTCATATGGTTGCACTGGTGGTTATTTCATATAGATCATAGATAACATTTAACCTCTATGCTTATAGTTAATATATGATCCCTTTTTCATAATTTTTTGTTATCATGATCATCGTGATAATAACATTAATAATATCACATACAACTTATTGTGCAATATAAGGACATATGGACATGACCTCAGCAAATTTAGCTAACTTTAATATTGCCCATTATGTTCTCTTAGTTCAGGCTTGTTGATGTAAATTTATTTAGAGTATATGTCTGAACATTTTTAATAATTAAAGGTTCATTGCACTTTATTTGCAATGATGTAATTTGCAATCTTATGCTATTATTTTAGAATAAAGTCAATAGACATACATTAAGTGTTACATACAAAGGACATACAGTTTAAAAGACACATACAGAGGATGTGAGTACGCTCTGGCTCTCATCTCCTTTACAACCATCTTTATATGTCTTTCTGCTTGGGACAGAACATTCTAAATGATAAAAATAATAGTAAGAAGAAGGACATGAAGGGATCTTCTTTTCTACGGTTTTCAGAGTTTGTTCGGTTCTTTTCTTGGTAGTAAAACTCACAAGCATAAGGAATATATTTAAAACAATACATTCTGTGATCACACAGGATGTTACAAATTGGAGGAAGAATCTAAAAAAAATACTCATGTTGTCAGACATACATACATTGGTTTGAACACCGTTCAGTGTATCAATCTTACAACACAGTGTAAATGGAATTAATTGATTTAAATGGGATTAATTGTCTCAATCTCCCTCACGTTTATCATTATATCAGTAAAATGCAATGATCTTTATACAACATTAACAGTGTTTATTCCAATTATTTTGTAGGACAATTTATTGTATAACACAAATATAAATATATAGTTATCGCGACAGACCTAATTAGTTTTATTTGCTTCACATTCCAAGCTGATGTATATACAGCTTTGGAAAAAAATAAATAACAATAAGAATATGTACAAAAATAAGAGACCACTTAAAAATGATGAGTTTCTTTGATTTTACCAAATTGAAAACTTCTGGAATATAATCAAGAGGAAGATGGATGCTCAAAAGCCACCAAACCAAGCTGAACCTTTTGAATTTTTGCACCTGGAGCGGCATAAAGTTATTCAAAAGCAGTGTGTAAGACTGGTGGAGGAGAACATGCCAAGATGCATGAAAACTGTGATTAAAAACCAGGGTTATTCCACCAAATTTTGATTTCTGAACACTTAAAACAATATGAATATGAACTTATTTTCTTTGAATTATTTGATGTCTTTCAGCCATTTCTCATTTTCTGCAAATAAATACTCTGCATAACAAAATTTTTATTTGGAATTTGGGAGAAATGCTATCCATAGTTTATAGAATAAAACAACACTGTTCATTTTACTCAAACATTTACCTGTAAATAGCAAAATCAGAGAAACTGATTCAGAAACTGAACTTTTTTCCAGCTGTATGTGTGTTTGTTTGTGTGTGTGTGTGTGTGTGTGTGCATGTATTAAATTAGCATAATTCAGCACATCTCATGTGTTCTTTACGCCACTCAAACAGGCAAAAGGCTTAGTGCACTGGATGCTGTATCTATTTGTTGTGACACAAACATATGATTGATATCTAGTAACCGTGACTGCGGTCAGCTTAAATAATCACGATCAGCTCAGATATCTGTGGTCGGACTATCATGTTATAATCGCAACAGACTGTCCTTTCACATGAGATTTATCATGTGTGCATCATCCACAGTGGAGTCTACCGCTCTCTCGCTCCCTCTCTCTCTTGCTCCCTCGCTCCCTCTCTCTTTGTGTGTGTTGCTCATCATGGTTCCCTCTGTTTCTGTCCTTCAGCGTGTAATCAGCAGTGGAGCATGTTTCATAGTGCACAGTGTATTGCTTCTTTATCCAAGTGTGTCTGCAGATACGGCCAGACGTTTCGTATACTTCGTGTCATTACTTTCAAGGAAATTGGCTGTGCTGACAGAGACAAAAATCATCTGTCTGTCTGATCCCAGTGGTATTGGTAGACTATGCATGTACAGGTAAAATTCCCCCCAGAGCGAGGCGCCAGGCCATATACTGCTCACAAGAGCCCTTCAATAAGCCATTCTGCAGGCCGCATGGCTTATAAAAACATTGCTAGAGATGAGTGATAATGCAGTCGGCTCACGTTCACCTTGATACGGGACTGAAAGAAAATCATCTCGCTTCTGTATAACAGTGCTGTGACACTGTCTGAGCTCGCTGATATCCTCGCCACACACTTTCCCTCTTCTCTCTGCTCTGATTTGTAGACAGCACTGCCAGCAAGGCAGAGAAACACAACAGTGAACAACGACCAGACTGAGGCCGAGTTCTACTAAAGTTGATAGAGTTCACACTCACAATGATGCATGTGGTGACGGATGCCAAGGCAGACTAAAATACAAATCAAAAGTGTATTGACTGTGTTTAAAGAGTATCTACACTCTAAATAGCATCATTTTATCTCTAAATATTACCGTTTTGTACCATATTACCAGGATGAAAAATACATCATTCTCTGTTTATGTGACTCTTATGCTATCTTGTCCTGCATTACTGCAATACTGAAAAACAGTCCAATAGATACGTTAGATAGCAGCAGGTTAAACACCACTGCACCACCCTCACGTGGGACATGACTCTGTGCACAGTTCGATAAGCTAACAATCTAATAAGCTAACTGGTATTTGGGGCTGTTTGTTTTCACACCTGTGAGTCATTGAGCTCCTACAGTGCTCCCACTCCTTTTAGGGAGTGAGATTATTTATTGTTCTAGACAAAGTTGTCAAAAGTATTGACATTTATTATGCAATTAGAAGATAGATATAGATACTAGGGTTTAAAATACTTCTGTATAAGAAGAATGAGCAACTCAAGCTTTTTACTCTCTAAGTAAAAGTGTAAAAGTACTGGTTTGAAAACTACTTTAAGTATGAAAGTAAAAAAAATGACATTAAGAACAAAATCTTAGGTTGCGCCACAGGATCCTATAGTGCACTACCCCCCCACCCCCCCGTTGGGATAAATTCACCATTAAAATGCTTAATTTGGACATTTTGCTTCTCAGTCATACTAGGCGACATATGTCTGCTATGTTCTTTCTGGAGTGTGGGCGTGATGAGATGTGCAGGTGTGACGGATTGTGTATAAACCAACAGTATGTGGGAATCTCCTACAACCACAATTATA
Source organism: Astyanax mexicanus (assembly GCF_023375975.1). NCBI lineage: Eukaryota > Metazoa > Chordata > Actinopteri > Characiformes > Acestrorhamphidae > Astyanax > Astyanax mexicanus. The sequence continues at coordinate 37,487,717 of NC_064413.1, read as the reverse complement.
CTCACTTTATCTGGATGAAGAGTGATTTAGTGATTTATTAACAATATAAAGGGCCAGAATGAAAAAAGCTGGACTAAAATAGGAGCAACAAGGCTTTTTTTAATGTAAGAAAGTACGACGTACAGAGTAGAAAGTACAAATAATTGGGTACCACTTTAAAAAAAGACTACTTTCATAAAGGGTTTATAAATGGTTTACAATAAATTTATTAATGGTTACTAATTAGGTTGTAAATGCTATAAAAATCATTAATAATCAGTTATAACACATACGTAGAAAGGGCAACAGTGACCTGTTGTTTGCCGAATACTGAACCCACAGCCTTCTATATTGTTGCCCTTTTTATGTATGTGTCATAGCTGATTATCAATGATTTTTATAGCATTTACAACCTAATTAGTAACCATTAATAAACTAATTGTAAACCATTTATAAACCCTTTATAAAGGTAGTCTTATTTTAAAGTGGTACTGATAATTGTGTGAAAATGTAGGGAGTAGAGGTAAAAAGTGGTCTAAAAATAATTACTCCAGTAAAGTATAGATAACCAACATTTCAACTGAAGTGAGGTAACAAAGTATTTGTACTTTGTTATTTGACACCTCTAAATAGACACATTTGACACATCAGGCACTTTGTCATTTTGTACTGTCCTTCTTTGAAAAAAACAAATGTTCTAGTTTTTTTAAATAGTGTAGAGTAATGTATAACCATTATTTACATACAACACTAATAGTTACTGATATATCTAATCATCTTTGTAAATAGGTCTATGTATAGTATTCTACTGCAGTGTGTTAAGAACAGGTAAAGGTAGATAAAGAATCTTTATCTTCTGTGAATGTATCTGCCTGGTTATACAGAAACTAGATTAATGGTAAAGCACAGCCAACAGAGACCAGGATCTGCACATCTACAGTATTTCAGCTCTGTGTATTTAAATATAACAAGCTGCATGTCAAGAAAACACCAGCTGGAGGTCATGTAATGTTAGGGGTTGGAGACCTAGCATAAAATCAAATTATTTAGTTCCAGTTTCAGTGGGCAGAAAAGGTGTAATGTTACAAACAATATATGACTCATCTTCAAAATGTTACAAAAACAGTGTAGTGAGTAATTCATTCTTGGGAAAAATGAAAAAAAACAGAAGTCTTCTGTTCATTCTGGTTTGATTATATGCATGCATGTATTAGCAGGACTCTCAGACATCTGTGTGATTGTGTAGGCATGACATTGTGTAGCAGTACATTTCTGCCTTAAGGAGCATACACTAGTTTAGTGTGTGTACGCATTAATGTAGTTTAAAAACTGAAAAATAACTCATTTTTGGGTTTAAAAGATTGTTAAGTTGTTCTGCTGTAAACAGAATGCTTTGTAACATGATATCGTTTGACGATTATTATGTTACCACAACCAAACTTGAAGTGTCTGTGAAATTTAGCTGTTTTTTTTCTGATTGCCTAAATAAGTGTAATCACATTTCTGTTTCTGTTGGTGTTTGTCAAAACTGCATGTTACGGACCCACTGAATATTGAGAATCATGTTTCCATGATTCTTCTTCTTCTGGTGATATTCACAGTTTTGTAGTTCTTAAAAGTTCCACAGAATCTATTAATTCATTATTTTCTGTTGATCTTTGGTGTAAAAAAAAAAAAGAATTATGTAGGTGAATTCGTTTGGGACCAAAATGCTTTAAAGCACAAGATAAACCCTGCTTTTATTGATTGGTTTATATCACTGTGTGTGTGATGGCTCTCTGAAGCAACTTCATATTGCATAGTTAATATCACAGGAGCAAGAACTTTTTTTTTGTCTTGCCAGATAGTAGGGTTGTCTTCTCCACGTGTCTCCTCAGTGTGATGTGCTGTTAGCAAACTAAATATATAATAGCTGGTTAGCTTAAGGCCTTGCCCCTCTCATTTTCTCAGGCTTAATGTTCTCAGGTATTTCCAGTAAAAATATCTGCTGCCTTTAAAACGGTGATGGTAAATGCTACTCGACTGGTGTTATATTTGGGTTTGGTCTTCTCTAGTACTCTACTACTCTAGTTCTGTAGTAGAATGTTCTCCTGAAGTTGTTGTTGTTCATTAAGGCATTTGGATGTGGTGCATGTAAATATAATCAAGAAGAATCAAGTGTGGGGAAACAGTTTTGAGGTTTTGGTCATGCTGGATTTTTTAAAAAGGAGAGCACCATAGTGATTGAAGTATGGTGTTTGGTTATCCAGTTCTGCATGTCAAATACTTACAATTGAGCTTTGCCAACGATTAAGTTTATTCACGCCATTTATTTACAGTAATGTGGAGACTGAATCATTTGGCTCTGTTCTGCATTATATTGCTTTAAGTGCTGTTTTATTTATTTAATATAGGATTGTGTTATGAAATCTTGAATGAAGGAAATCTTGTATGATTAAATGAGAAGAGGAGGGAATGATAAAACGGGTCCTTAAATCCCATTGGATTGTAGAAGATACTGTAACCCATTGTCAGTTCCCACTGTAGAGTGAATAAAGATGTAATGTCTGTGTTAATGTATAATATTTCCTTTTATATTTTTTATCCAAATTTGAAGAAAAAATGAAATATCAAGTGGTTAAAGTGGCAGTCTGTATTATTTTGTTCCTAAACTGAAAGCAGAAACATTTTTTAAGTGGAAAAGGCACAAAATATTGTGTTTAATGTTACAAGTGTGCTGGAAAGACCATCCGTGCTAAGCCTAATATATTCATTCTAAGTACTGGGGTGTTGGATCGGAGTTCTACTGGCCACGTTACACTAAGTTTTACTGAACATGAGCGGCTGGTGGAGCAATGGAGACTTCAGAAGTGGAACTTCAGAGCTTAGTAGCTCATTCTCTCATATTAAAAACACAGAAGCAAAGCAGTGAAGTTTCTGACTGAGCGCACTCTCTCTCTCTCTCTCTCTCTCTCTCTCTCTCTCTCTCTGACTGAACATAACCTGGAATCGGATTCATTCCGACTGCCCAGTTTAAAATGATTCTTCCACATGCTCAAAGAAGTTTATGAGGGAACTGGCGTTAAATATATTTAGATGTAGACGTAGTTTTTAGATTTTTCTATGCATATTTAAGCTGGGATGTATTTATATATAATTTACAATAATATGAAGTGTTTCAGATTCAAATTAAGATAAGGCAAACAGTTTTGCTAAACATGCATTAGATGCTTCTTAAAGTTGCTTGTCTCAGCATGGTAGTGTTCCATTTAGTAGAACACATTTTTCCTGGAGATGTTCTGCAACAGACAAGACACTTCTACACATGATGCTATCAGTGTAGCTTTGCATTACAGTGTAATTGTGTAATTAAAGTCTTTTAATTAAAGAATTGTCACTGCCAAAAAATATGGAGGACAAGATAATTCTGCCGTAGTTTTTAAGCTTTAGAGAAAATCTGTTTTTGCATTTATTTGCCTAGTCTAAAGGCTGCTGTAGTTAGGTGGTTTTCTGTGTGACATGCATCACTGGCTAATGTCTGTTGCCCTGGAAAGCACTGCTCTCATGACTGTTAGCGCTGTAAGAAGGGCATCCATCCATTGATCCATTGTTGCTCTAATTGTTTGGAAATATGCTTCCCAAAAGGGCAGTTTGTCCTTTCAGCCATACCTGAACACTGTAGTTTGTAGAGCTTTAATCTTGAGTCCATGTGTCCTTCAAGGATCTTTGGGTACTGGAAAAATACTTTGCAATAAAATGTAGAGGGATTTGATTGTTTTTTTTTTATGATTCACAATGCTTATTAAACTTTACACATCGCTAAATCCCTATGCGGATGGGATTTGATTTTTAACTGAGGAGGAGGGATCAAGTCATTCCCACCTTGTAAAGATAAGATAAAACGAGCTGTGAAAATACATCAGGTTTTATTAATCTCACATGAATCAACAAACATATGTAAATATTCAGTTAAATACTGTGAAAGAGGAGTTAATTACAGCTTTAATTTCACTTTCAAACAGCACAGCTGCTTTAGGTAGTTCTAGTCTGTGGTAAGTTTCAGGTGTTGTATGTCGTATATCATTCAAATCCAGAAAAAAAGCTAAGGGACGCCTATAGCCAGTGTTGCAATAATTACGTTTTAGACTTATCACATGATAAAGGAGCATGATGTAATTTTTTTCACACTTTTGATATTGCCCAATGCACTCATTTGCAATTACTTTTAGCCAGTTGACTTCTTTATAGCAGTAGTGTTAGTTACAGTACTGTTTTAATGACACACTACAGTTTTACTGCTTCTGTAGTCTTTCACACAGTTTAGTCAATCGATACATAGACACCTGTACCTTCTGTTTCAACCCGAGACAAACCAAAATCTTATTTGCTTTCCTGTCCTGTTTAAAGCCTGGGATATAACAGTGGTCATTCATGCATACCTTATCTGACTCAAACTCAACTAAAGATTCCACAGGCTTAATGCCTCAATCTGATTCACCTGCCCTACCTTTATATGATGAAAATAATCTGATTTGAGTTTAAATATGTTAGTGCCATACAATTAGAATAAAATCATTAATCGCCCTGAACCCTGTGACAATATATTGTCCAAATAATAATTTCTCATGACATTCCCGCCAGTGCGTAAATCAAGTAGACATCTCAGTCATTTTTTGCAAGATTTATTGTACTGTAATAATGCATTGCAATATTATGTTTTGCATACTGTTTTGATTCTTAAAAAAAACAGTATTGTTTCTCCCAGAGACTGTAAAAAAGATAAATAAACCCGCCCCTGAGGGCTATCTCGACAGAGCTCACACAGTCTATGGTCCCACCCATACAGTCATTGGTCCCACCCCGGCTAGGTGTAACCCAGCCCTTTTACAATAACCACACCCTTTTGAATAGAGCTGAATAACGTTTTAAAAAACGAATTCTGTGTGGATCTAAAAATTTGACAATATAAGCAGAGGTTACACTAGCTGTTGCCTTTAAATAATCGAGGTAGAATTACAATATATTGGGAAAAAAACGTGATTGAAAGTTATCTGTTTTGCCATTGAAACCTATGGGGATGGGTGGGGTTACACAGATTTCTGCAACCGAACAGCAGGGCGACCTGAGAGACGATGCTCTGTCCAGCTATACACAGGTTTCCCCAATTAAAAGTTGGCGGCAGACAGTGGTTCATTTTGTGTTTAATCACTGATAAATAGACAGCATGTTTTTCTTTGGATCCCTCTGTTCTGATGCATAAAGTCAACTTTTTTCTCAAGTGACGTTCTTTTCCAATCAAGGTGCACTTCAGTGCTTCATCTATCAGGCATGGGCTGCACTGTGGTTGTGTTAAGTCCAGCTATTTTTTTCATCAGAGAGCCATTTGCACAAACCCACAGTCCCTGTTAGAGTCTCCACCTCATTTGTTCACACTCATTAAAGGTGTGATTTGCTAGATAAGAACACACAAGCTCCTTCCAGAAGGAGTAGTGATTCCACAGCCAAGACCAGTTGACCTGAAATTCAAAGCTGTTAGGAACCAAACCAAGCCTCCTGTATTGCCAGCTAACGAGCTCTAGTGTGCTCACTTCTGACACATTTGCTCATGTTCACGTTTAGCAAGTATAGCACAGTTTATTGCTTTTAATGAAGTAAGACTTGTTCTGCTTTAGGGCTGTGTGTTGGTGAATTGTGATATACTCTAGGCAAAACTATATAATGTGTTTTGTGTATATGACAAAATAAAAAAAACATAGTCATATGCATAAAATCTAAATAAAAGAAGACTGTACTTATTGTGCTATCAGTACTGCTATCTTATAATTAGGACCCTATTGTACACCCTGCGCACTGCGCACTGTTCAGGTAAATTTCTGGCATGTTCCTATTTCGACATTAGAATACACAGGTGCACAACTCAAAGAAATGAACCTAGACAACAATCAGATGTCTGATGTCAGATGTCTAGGTTCGCGACTTTTAACTAAACAATAAACAGAATAAAGAATTAAAATAAAATTTCTGTTCCTTTAAATGAGCTGCTGGCGTACCTTCACCTTCAGTATCCTCTTGTGGGACAAGCAAAAGCACCGTACTGTTAAGATACCAACGCATCAGGAGGCTCAGAGTGGTCCAATGGACTAAGGCCACTATGATCAGGAGATCGCCAGTTCGAATCCTGTTCATGTAGCTTGCCATCAGTGCAGAGCCCTGAGAGAGCACAATTGGCCTTGCTCTCTCTGGGTGGGTAGATGGCGCTCTCTCCCCACATCCCTCCAAAGGGTGATGTCCGAATGCACAAGGTGTCTGGGATGATGTATCAGAACCGAGTTCCTGCACGTTCCTAGTGTTTTACTACTGATAGCGGAGTCCTAATGAGTGGGTTGGGTAATTGGCCATGTAAATTGGGAGAAAAGTGGAAAAAGATTCCAAGTTAAAGTGCACCTGTCTTTTAAAGGAAATAACAACTGGCACACTGATTGGTTTATTTCACGTTACACCCAAAACATACCCATGATTAATTAAGAGTTCATACCTTCATGCCTTTTGTGTGTTTCAAGCTGCACAAGGCATTTTTTTTGCGCCCTCACGATACAAAAGACACAACGACGCCCCCATAATCCACCTGCACCATACACAGTTGACTAGTGCACAATAGATCACTAAAAAAGGCCCTTAGAGTTTAAACCTGCTACTAATCTTTGTATTCAAACTATTATTTAAAAACATATACTGTATTTTTGATAATTGATAAGTTATTACAAAGCATAATGACACAGTACTTCAACATATCAATATTTTCATTCCTCCCTATTCTGTATTTAGACTAACCTTTCGTCAGATAAAAACTTGTGAGTGTATATGATATGTCTGTGCTTTGCCTGTGGCCAAATTGTTCAGTAATGCACTCTTATCTCAGGAGAGACCGAACTTGATAGATAGAAGGAGCAGCTTCTCCAGAGAGTTGATTAAAGGCTACACACTCCAAGCTGTGTTAAGAGTAGCTAGATCACAGATTGATTTACTACAAGTATAAAAACAAGATAATACTGCACTACTACAACACACTACCAGTGGCAAGAAGATTGCACATACTTATACATTGAGCACATGTGGTCCAAAAACATGTTTTTTATCTTTAAATATGAATCACAGCTTGCATATTAAATACAAAATAAATAAGTATGTTTTTAGCCCTAATGCAGTCTAATGTAGTAATCTTTTACAAGCAGAGTATACTGAAAGGGACTGCATTTTTTTTTACAAGGTCTTAGACCCGGATTAGCAAGTCAGATCTGATGCATGTCAGCAGTTACAATTAGGAGCTGTCAGCTGAATCAGACTTTCACGCTTTTTAAATTGTCAAACCTTGTGCCAACACTCATTAAAGATGGGCTCCTCCAAACAACTGTCTAAATATCTGAAAAGTAATAAAGTAAAAAAGATTTTTGAGAACGCTCTATGTTGTACAACTGTGAAATACAAAAAAAAATAAACATTCAAACTACTGGGCATTTTTTAAAAGAAATTATTATATAAACATTAATTCTTAATTAATAACTTAGCACTTACTTATTATTAACTTATAACCACTGCTGTATAAATAATCTGTAAGCACTTAATAGCATCTAAAGGGCATGCTACTGTGTGTCTTAAGCTCTAAAAAGGTAAAAACAAATGATTTTGGTATCATTTTACAATAGGGGTCAAAGATAACAGTAATTAAGACAGTAATAAACATTGTTAAATGGTTCGGTAATGTCTCAACTGAATCTTAATTGACACTAATTAAGATATCATTAAACATTACTAAATTTTAATGCTTTGAAATATTGTAAATAATAATGTATTAAGACATTGGTTAAAGAAACTTGTAATGATAAAAAATGAACTTGTATAAATTAATAACTAGTTGAGTTATTCTGTCTTGAGTTATGTTAATTAATGTTTTATGTTTGTTTTTTTTATATTCACAGGCTGTTTACTTCTTATAGAAAAAAATAGATAAAGTGTGACATTTGGCAGAGATTGTGCCAAACGTTTGCATTTGACTGTAACTGTCGCTACTATCTGGTGCTCAATCACTGCACACTGATGCCTGATTAATCCATAAGTGACCTACTTTTCTTGTTTATTTGGAACACAAGTGGGACTGCAATACATAGTATATATAATACAGACAGTCTAAAAGTCTGCAGTCTAGAAGCCCTGTAAGAGCAGAGAATAGAAGATGGTCAATTTACTGTTGTAATACTTGTAGTTATTATAATAAAGGAGATTTAGCTGGTCAGATCCTAAGATACATTGATATTTTTTTTAACTACATAACATTCAGAAAGTTCAATTCCTGTCACTTTTATTAAACAATCAGTAAATTCTTCATTGTCATTTTTGTTGAAAATTATTTATATGGAAACAAAAATAATGCACCCAACATACCACATGTCCTGCGACATGAGAGTGGTGTCATGTCCCATGATTTTTGCCGTGTCTGATTGAAGCTAAAGAACAGTGCACTGGTCTACAACTTTAGAAATGTAAAGTACAAAATCTGGCACCCACTATCATGCCTTGCTCAAACAAGTTGTGAGATGTTATCTTGTGAGAGAGGTTGAACATTGGCCACTGTGCTCATGGCAAGGCAACGTGAATTATTGGAGGCTTAGTATTGGATATGGCCAGATGGATGGGACAGTCCAATTTCACATTCCTCAGTCCACAGTCTTATCTGTGTTCCTGGAATACATCATAGAAGGCATTTTCACACACAGTGGGCGGTGCAGCGAGTGGTAATGATTGTGATTGGCGGCATCTGGTTTGAATTGTCCATGCAAAATGCCAAACAAGTCTGACCTGTACACATATTTCAGGTCACAGAATGTTTTTTTTTTTGTTGTTTAAATATTTAAGTAATTAATTCAGAGTATACATATTGTGCCCTTCCCATCTTTTTCATGTGTTTTTTATGTTAAATGTGACATCATGTGTGCTGCTCATAAATAAAAAATTATGCCAGCTGAAAATAAGCCATTTCAAAACATGAAAGAGGACGATGCCATGTGAACGATAAATATTAATCACACACTTGGCACTTCTCCAAACCCTGTGGCAAAACCCTTTATTTCTTCGTTTAAAAACATTTTTTGAGAAGAACCTACAAATCATGATCATCAAAATGTCAAATATATGATGGTTTATCAAGACCTTCAGTTTTTATTAGTGAGTGTGAAGCTTTGCTTGAAACCAAGGCTTAAACCAAATTATGCTAGATTGTAGATTGTATAACTTAATTCTCAGAGATTATGCTGCAGTTCTCCCATCTTCTGGTTGTGCTTAAATCCCTGACCGTTTCATTTCAGTGCTTCTAATTTATTTATGACCTTATGCAAATCACCCTCTTTTTGAACATCCCACTTCCAGTGATTAGTATTTCAGGGCACTCGGAGGTTTGAGGGCGACTGAAATATTATCCTATGGTCCCCTGAAAAAGTAATGAGGGAGAAATTGCCCCGAGCGACAAGAACCTTGGCGCCCAGAGTTGGCTTAATTTTTAAAGAATTGCGGTCCCTCCCCGTCCAGCATGCTTATGAAGGACCTCAGTGACCTCAGATTTTAAGTGGCCCGTTTATATGGAACAAAGTGGAAGAGCAGCTATACTACATGTCCAAAAGTTTGTGGACACCTCGTCATATGAAAGCTACAGATATTCAGCTACATTTCTGTTGCGTACATTGCTGTTACACAACACTTGTCCTGTAGAGAAACATTGCTAATCAAATAAAACTCTCTATAGAGTAGGGTTGTGTATTGGAAAAACATGGCAATATGATTCTTATCACAATACAAGGAATACAGGGAATAAACACACAAATTTCATGCAATCAAAAGAGCGTTTTCTAATTATGACAGAGTACAACGTTGTCATCTAACATTCAGGGTTTAAACCCAGCACAAAATGAAACACTGTCTTGCACTATCTTACACTAAAGTACATAAATAAATATAAACCTAGCGCCATTCCTAATGTCAGTTCTGAGCTAAAGGGGATTTAGCAAAGTGTAATTTTAACTCTTTCAGATTTAAATGGTGTTCAGTGTTGGAGTTATTTGACAGAGTTGAATATGAGATATGAGATTTTATTAAACTCCGCACAGTTAAACACGTTATTTGCATAATAGGTGTGTCCCCCAGATCCTAACTTACCATCAGTGTGAAATCTTGCCCACCAGGGCTACCTTCCATTTGGCATTGTGTTATATTTTGTTTAATGGTTGTTTGTCTAGCCAATATATTGTAGGCGATAAGAGCAAGTTACCATCCTTTGTACAGTAAATTGTGATAAAATGTTGATAATGCACTTAGAAATAAAATGGAAAATTACACACTAACCTTTCCTGAATAATAATTAAATAATAAAAAGTCATATCAATTGACTAATCTTCTTTTCATTTATATTTTTTTAACTCTTTTCAGTGTTAGTGTAACAATTTAGGAAGTTAAAGAAATACAAATGTGAGTTAAAAAGGAACTCTGGCAAGGTGTTAAATGTTTACCTATTTTGAAAGTGTTGATTAAAGTCCAAAGAGAGTAGACCTATATAAACCCTGAAAAAGAGTTAAAATCAACTCTGTGGGCGTTAATTTAACACTTGCCTTTTTGCTGTGTAGTATTACTTCCACCTTCCTCAACAGGCCCACCAGTTTTTACCCAGTGCTTTACTGATCTCTATACATTGCAAAAAGCTGAATATCTGCTCACAGCCAGAATAGCTGATAGTAGTGAAACATGAGTATTCTGCATAAGGTAATGAAAAATTTACCAAAGTAAGAATTTATTGCCATTGCAAATATTCTTTTTTGACAGTATATATTGTGATATTAAACAATGCAGGGCCCATGATGTCACCAGCCCCACCCCCACCCGAGCGCTGTCTCACACTGTCTGTCTGGACTGATCAAGAGCTGAGTCAGTGGGAGCACTCAAACCCTGAGGAAAACAGCAAAACAACAGTAATCTGCCCTTTAATCAGGCATTTAAATGGCTTTTTAAAAAGTAAATATGAGCGTTTTTCTGGGATTAAAAGCGTGAATTCAGCTGTAACTGGAAATATCTCCCCCTTGTGCTTCTCAGGCAGCAGTAGCCTGTCATTTACACAGACACAGAGACAACACTGTGTATCTGCTTCTTGTGTCAAGAATCAAAACATTGTGTAGACTCAGAACATTTCAGTAACCAGCAGAGTTTGTAGAACATGCTCAGTGTTCTGATTCAGAAGTTCTCTCCATATCCTAAATACACAATCCCAGTGTTGCAGCTGGCTACCATGGCTGTGTATTGGCAAGGGCCTGGCAGTATGATGTGTATAATGGTATACAGGGGTACAGGATTGTTATAGAAATATACTGTATTGACAGAAGTATATATCTCATATTACACCTGCAAAAACTAGATCCATTGGCATAAATGCAGAGTTGGTCCCCCCTTTACAGTTATATTAGCAGGTTTGGAACTCTGCAGAGTCAGCAATGGATTGAGAACTTGAGTCATTGTAAGATAGTCACTCAACATGGCATATGGGACATTCCAGGATTTTGGTACATTTCAGGGGTGGTCACTTCTGAAAATTTGATCTTCAATTTGATCATTTTTAGTCATATATTTATTAAATACAGGTAATAGACTATCAAAAAATTAGATTCGTCAAGCTCAGGTATCAAAGCAGTTTTTTTTATTAGATTATGCAATATATTTGGTAACTTACAGTAACAGGGTTGCGAGTAACAGGGTTCCAAATCTAGGCTAAGTTGTGGTTTACCCCAGGAACAGATGCTAACTGTAAAATTTAGCTATGTATACAAGATCAAGAACAAACATGGTTATATAAGTATATAAAGTAAATTTTGACTCTACTCATTATTAGTCTTACAATATGAGTAACAGGGTTGCGTTCACTGAGTGACACACACATATTTGGGAAAAAAAAATAAAATTGTTAGAGCACTTACTCTTGGTCTTGCCATGTGGGTAGAAAATGTCCTTGTGATGTAACTTCCTTTGTGCCAGTAGACAAATATTTTTAACTCTTTCTCTGCCAGGTGAAATTCCTTATGGTAACAGGGTTGCGCTCATGTTGTGGGACACAACTTAATAGCATAAAAACTGTAACATGCAAAACAATGTAGACCAAAGAAGTTGTTTTCATAAGTAAAGAAGATGCATATCAACAATATACAAGAGGAAGTCATTTATTTAGAGCTTATTTTAATTGTTAAATTTGCCAAAGGAGTTGGTCACCCAATGTGTGGGACAAGAGAAAACGGCCATTTTTTGAGGCGGTCCAAAGGTATTGGGTCTTTTGAATAATATCTAAGGATATTATTCACCATATTTTACAGTTTCATTTTTCACAAAAAATAGTAATTTAGATATTTTGGATACGTACATTTGAAATGTAAGTGGTGGGACAGGAAATCCTGGAATGTCCCATATGTTTATAGATTATATCCTATCTTTCAATTAAAATAGCCAATTAACTATATCATTATATATAATTTGCTGCCAAAGGAGGACTTTACATTGTGTCATTTCATCATGGCTAAGTTACTGTGGTTCAGACAATGACAGACACTGGATTATACTTCAGAATGCAGGTTTGTGACTGAAAACTGAGAAAAAAAAGTAAATGTCTCAAAAGGTTACTGTGAAAGAAAGTTTGAAGGAGCATTTATTACTGTTTTCACAATTAATTACAAATCCTCATTGGAGAGTGTTGACGCAGCAGTTTTTTTTTTTTTAATGGAAGGATTTCTTTCTAAATATATGCTTTTGTTTCACAAATGCTGGAACAGGTTTGTTTTGGTGGCAACCAACTTTCAACATGGTCTACATATATTTTATTGTTTTGTTCAACTTCTAACTTCTCAAACCGTACTAATTCCATACCACTAAAGTGACATTTTCACTTTTTTTAGAGTATAAGTTTCATCCTAGGTAAAGTGTTGGCTGCATGCATTTTGGCTTGTTGCTTTGTTTATAAAATATGCCCGCGTTGGTCTGTGGAAGGCGCTGATAACCAAGGTAAGATGGATAAACACTTCAGAAATGAGTAGCGTTTTGGAATATTTTAGATAAAACAGATAAAATGTCTGTATAAAAAAATTTAAAATCTCGATTACACCATTAAAAAAAAGTTGCATTAAAACTGATAAATTTGAATTAACCAAATTAATCAGGAAAATCTCCCAGCCCTGTATTTCATCCCTATATCATTTTTTTTAGGAAAACTAGAAGCAAGCAAAAATAAGAACAATAAAATATGCATTCTTTGCATTGCTCGCAGCCTCTGTAACATCCTACATCATAGCAGTAATTTTGTACAGATATTAACATTTCTGCAGTGTTAAAAAATTAAATATTGTAATATTGTTTAGGTAAACAAATTACCTAAATAAAAAAGTCTTTAACCTTCATATACAACCTGTACACAGTAGTGTTGTGATGTGTTGTCAGAAGGGTGTGGTGTAACAAGGCTCTTTATTCTCTACGACACTGAGAGGACACGTATCTTTTCAGATTGAATATCGTATCTTTTCAAGTATTGACTGGGTTATTTTTGTCACGTCAATATGTGAACTTGTTGTTGCAGTGTGAGCTGAGAGGGGTTCACTTATTTAACCGTAGCTGCTTGCTGTTATGCTAGCTGTACGATGGTGTCTTGCTATGCGTGCTCTCAGCTTCGTTGTGTTCCCGTTGACTATTTGATTTTGGCATGGCTTATTCTGCAAACAGGGTGTTTTTGGCATGTTGATCTCCTTAGTGCCTTCTTTATTGTGAAAGCCAAAATGGGCCCACACTTCAGCTCTTCAAAGCCGTGTGACTGCCCTGTCCCAGTCTTAGGGGCAAACAATTATGCTTGTCCATATACTAGGAGCACAAACAACAAATGAACTTTCATTTAATCAGAAATGATAGTACATTATCATCACACAGTCACTGTTAATTTCTTTTTTTTTTTTTTGCTTTTTAGTACACCAGTATGCTGATTACTGTCTTGAAATACCTGTTTGTTTACAAAATCAGACAGCCTGTATTGCCTTTCTGTCTACTTGCCCAGCTGTCAATCACTTAATCACCACACCCCTTTAAATATCACCAAATAACTAATAAACAATCTAATTGTGGAGAAAACTTTGAGCAATATTAAAGTGAGGGGAGCTTGCAGAATTCATAAAAGTTTTCTTTCTGCTCCATTTACTTACATGGGATTGGATGGGGTTATAATTTGCTCTAGATGTCATGAGAGACATTTTCGTCAGTGCAGTTACTATTCAGCTAGTTTGCTAATGCTAATGTTCAGCAGAGCATCTTAACGCTTAACATTTCTGGACCAAAAATGTTAAAAAAAAAAAAAGGTTCTTTAGAGCACTAAAGAGCATGTCTATGCATTGTTACCTTTAGCCCTTTGAACCCTTGGCTGTTTTGGTGGGGTTTTTTTCTTCGTTTTTATCAGTTTCTTTTTCAGGTCTTATAACACAGTAATTATACCAGACAGTCACATGCCATGAGCTCTTTTACTCCAGAAGCCATTCGGCTGCTCAAAAATGTAATCGTTTAAATCTAAAAGAAGGAAGAATTGTTATATTGTGAGTTCGGAGATATTTTTCTTGATAAATACCCCTCGGATACATGTAGATTACTAAAAACCTGACACTCAGAGCAGCCTATGCATTTCAGTATTTTGATCAGGACACACAAAGAGAACTATATACAAAAATGAAAACTTTTTAGTCTAAATAAATTAAAATGTTTAGTGCAAAATAACTACTTAGTAAAAATGTGCAAGTAAAATAAAAACTATATAAAGTAGTGCGCAGCATACCTAGCTTTAGTTTAAACGCACGTAGTTTCACACTTTTTCTGTGGAAACTTTCGAGTCATTTACTGATATTATTTGGTTTGAAACATCATATAAATATTTTTGAAGCACTAAAGGTAAATAATATTGGTTGGGAAGGTAGAGCTCATATTTTTAGGTGTTTTTCTTATAGGTGCTTTACCGCACTGGGATGTCATCACTATTTTTAGAAAGAGTAAGTTCCGCCCTTTCTAACCATGTATGGTTTATGTTGATGTGTAAAGGGATTCCTGAGTAATTAAGCTGAGAACACACGGTGCGATTTTGGATGGAAAATCCATCCGTAGGGTTCTAGGGTTAACCTTCTACACGTAATAGGATGGCTGGCAGTTACAGACCTTCCAAGTAGGCAGTTCCTTACTCTTAAATCTGAAAATGTCTTTTTTTTTGGTTTAGTTAGCTTTTATTTCCTAAATAATAATCCAGTTAATCGATACATATCATTGGGAAGTGGTAAAGTTATGGTGTTTAATACTGTTTCAGTAAAAGAGATGTGTGAAGACTGAGCAGCACTTTTTTCCAAAGTGTAAAGTACTAAAGTTTTTTTTTTTCTGAGAGTTGTACATCCAAGCTGAGAACCTTCATACTCAGAAAGTGTACGTTAGGTTAAAGAACTAAATGCAACTATGGCAACAGCAGAAATGACTGTCCCAGCAGACCTGGTCCCCTGCAGCAAGCACTGAGGAGTCTCTGAAATGTGCTGTATTCTCCAGGCGTGAAAGCATAGGCTTTGGCAGAGCAACGTTCCCCTCTCTGCTCCTCAAGCTTCGTCATGGCATGTGACTGCAGCGGAGGTGACAGGCTGCTAAGACTGTGCAGTGCTCTAGTAGAGGCTGCCATTGCGGGGGATGGTGGAGCCTCGTTCTCAAAGCTTAGGACTGAGGCTTAGCTTTGGTTTGCTCTGGTGCAGATTAGCTCTTTCTGTGTGTGCTGGTATGGTGTCAGTTCCGTCTGTGCGCGCTTGTTCTGGTTTATACAGTTTAAGCCTGTAAACGTTAGCGCTGCATAATACACCTATCAGCTTCAGCGTACAAATGACTCAAGACATAATAACATTGATTATCCTGTTACAATGAAATGTATTTTATAGGCAAGTCTTTTTACTCAGGGGCCATGTTGGCAACGCTGACGGTCAGTTATCTCCACTCATTCAAGACCAGCTGCACATCTCTTTCAATGGGAAGAGACCAAAATACTGGATACTATAGGTCAGGGGTGTCCAAACTTTTTTTTGTTGGGGGCCAGAAGGAGAAATATATTTGAAGTCATGGGCCACAGACTCTATAATTAAACAAATAATGAAATATACCAATTTAAATAATACATTTTCCTGATTACTTTTATTTACACACCATTTTACTCGACTTACTATCTTTATCTTTGACAGTGTTGTGTAAACTAAGAATTTTCAAATAGATTTTTAATTTCATGATGTCTATTAATATAAAACTCCTTAATTACGGCAACTTTTAGACTCTTTGGCCCATTTTTCTGCACTTGAAATGCGCTCTCTCTCCGCTTTTAGACTCTTTGGCCCGTTTTTCTGCACTTGAAATGCGCACCCTCTCTGCTTTTAGACTCTTTGGCCCTTTTTTTTCTGCGCTAGAAATGCGCACCCTCTCCGCTTTTAGACTCTTTGGCCCTTTTTTTTCTGCGCTAGAAATGCGCACCCTCTCCGCTTTTAGACTCTTTGTCCCATTTCTGACACCTAGTTTTCAAACTTTGAATCTCACATTATAAAAATCTGCTGAACAGCGGGCCAACTTTCATTCTATTTCTAAAATACCTCGCGGGACCCTCCAAAAAAAAGAAACGGGCCGCAAGTGGCCCGCGGGCCGTAGTTTGGACTCAAATATCAAATACACTTTCAGAAATATATTTTAAATCATTGATGGAGTGTAATATATAATCTTGAACAGTTTGTACACTATAACTAGTAAAGTACTGTTCCTGTCAAATACAGAACATTTCTGTTAATACAGTGCCCATGTGTGCAAGAGTTTTGCAAATAGGGGATGTTGAGGGATGAGCTGCTTAATGAGTATTAATGAGTATTAATATGTAATGGTAGAGTTTCTGAGCTTATTTTTCTTAGTACAGCTCATATTCACCACCAGTGTGCAGTCTTGCCTACCGAAGCTACCTTTTCTTGGGTATTTAGGTTTTTTTTTTATATGCAGTAATTGCCTGCCTGTCCACAGTGTTGTAGACCATAAGAGCAAGTCACCATTTTTGGGGGGATTTTCTTGGATTAAATGTTCAATTTCAAGTTTATTATATAAAATAAATTTCCTCACAATATTGGGTGAACTCTATTAAAATACAGTGAATGTAAATGGTTGTTTTAAATGTTTTATTAGATTGTATAGGTTGTTTTGTTACAGCTTGTACTTAAAAACAGCCATCCCTACAAACAGTAAATTGCAGTAAATTATACAGTAGAGGCACTGTGAAATAATGGCAATAGCAAAATGATGTTATTCAGTATACAATAAACTGCTTTTAAAATAAATGACAGTAGATGCACTGTTAATAACGGCATAATTCACAGTGTAGTGTTTAGCTCAATAATGTAAAAATTAGTGTGGTAAGACTACTTCGATTGCAAAGATCTCCACATCGACCCTCCTCTGCTCTCAGCACAAGCAGCAAGCTGATTGGCTCTTTCTGTTTATCCATAAACAGGCATCAAGATTTAACATTATGAGACCTCTCATTTATATTTTAGTCAGTGGCTGATCTCCTCAATAATAACGTTTCTGATTCTGTGCAGAAGGTGAACAGTCAGTCCTTAAAGCAGATGTGTTGAAAGCAGCAACACTGGGCAAGCGTCAAAGTCTGAGAAACTTGGACCGGGGACAAACTGTGATGGATAGACCGCTGGGTCAGAAAATCTCCTAAAGTACAGGTCTTATGTGATGTCTTCAGAATGGAATAGTTATTATCTGAAAAGGTGGTTTAAGTAAGGACAGCTGGTGAATGGAGGACAGGGTCATGAGGACCCAGGGCTTATAGTTGTGCCGGAGGAGCAAAAGCTAGCCTGTCTGCTCAAATCCCACACAAGAGCTATTGCAGCACAAAGTGGCTTTTTCTGTCTGCCTCCCCATCACCTTAGCTTTTCCTGTGCTCCAAGTCAGGAAAGAGGTAGTTCAATTTAAAATATTGATATTGTTGACCAGCTTTATAAAATGTGTATATAAGTCAGGAAATACATAGTAAATAGTCACTTACAGTCACAAATAGACAGTAGACATCTTTTTATATTTTTCTGTATCAAAGGATACAGACATACAATTCATGTAACTATATACTTTTGAACAATACACTAAAAAATCTTTCATTTAACACAGCGGTTATCAGAGAATAGCAGTATTAAGGAGACATAGCTTCAGTAATTTCCTTAGTGCAGATATTTGTATCATCTTATATTTACAGCTCTGGAAAAAAAGAGACCATTTTTTGTTCAGAAAAAAAGATTATTATTATTTTTTTATTTTACCAAATTGAAACCCTGTGGAATATAATCAAGAGGAAGATGGATGATCACAAGCCACCAAACCAAGCTGAACTGTTTGATTTTTTGCAGCAGGGGTAGCATAAAGTTATCAAAAAGCAGTGTGTAAGACTGGTGGAGGAGAACATGCCAAGATGCATGAAAATTATTAAAAACCAGGGTTATTCCACCAAATATTGATTTCCTAACTCGTAAAACCTTATAAATATGAACTTGGTCTTTGCATCATTTGAGGTCTGAAAGCCCTGTGTCTTTTTTGTTATTTCAGCCAGTTCTCATTTTCTGTATATAAATGCTCTAAATTACAATATTTTTATTTTGTAATTTGGGAGAACTGTTGTCTGTAGTTTATAGAATAAAGCAACAACGTTCATTTAACCCAAACATATACATATAAATAGCAAAATCAGAGAAACTGATTCAGAAAGTAAAGTGGTCTCCTAATTTTGGAAAATATTGTAATTATTGTGTCCTTTTTTAAAACCACTGTCGTTAATGTATATGATAAAGGATGATTAGTGTGACTGATTTGATATTTAACAGAAGAAAAATAGAATACTGTTATTTTATCAAGCTAATAATGCAATACTTTCATTAGAGCTGTTTTTAAATACAGTATATTCTCAATCAATTAACATACTAGTTCATCAAGCAATGTATTTTTGTTTCTTAAATTAACATTAAAGCACAAATATCATTTCTTATCATACAAATTATTTCACTGAAAGAAATTGAACAAAATTAAACTTGTGGATAAAAAGGTAAGAATGCATAAATGCATAACAATAAGAGTGTCCACATCAGCTCTATTTTATACTTTCAGAAAGAAAGTAAGAAAAGAAAGGGAATTTAACCTATATTATTAATTTTTTTTTGTGTAGTGCATGCGTACTGCAAATTTATTTAGAAATAAGAGCATCATTTTATTTTTAAAAATAATTATCATGACCTAGTTTCCTTACACTTTCAGTTGTACACAAATGCAAATATTGGGCATGTCATTGAGTCTGCCATTGCACCAGGGTTGCACTAACACAAAGATATGCAAAGCGAGCAGTTGAACTGAAGAAGCTAGGTTGCTTTGCTTTCTTTCCTCAGGACGCACATAACCCAGATTTGCTGTGCGGTGAGGCTTTGGGCGGTTGTGAGAAGGCGGGGTTTAGTGGCAGAAACTCTCACTCGTTTGTATCATGTAATTTGTACATTTCAGAGTGTGAGTGTGTATAGGTTTCCTAATTTGGAAAAGAGAATGTGTCTAATACGTGGAGTCTCTGAGAGCTCATTCATGGGTGAGCAGAGTGAAGATGAGCTACATGCTCTCATAAATCACCCTGGCAGTGCTGGAGTGCCCCAGGGCTGCTCCTGTGTGTTCCTGTGTGTGAGAATCAGGCCTAAGCTCTACCGAGCAGGGCGAGAGATGAGACAAGGTCTAGTGCTCTGGGACCAGCAAAGCTCACAAGTTAACAAGTAGAGGGACTCTTTCCATGCTTGTGCCATCTATCTTCCTCCTTTAATCTGCAGCATCTCTGCGGAGATATTCAGCATCTCTGAAAGTTAGCAACATTTTCTGGATTCAAATAATGCTTATACATACAGCGCAATAGAGATTTTTAATTGAAAGGAAAATGTAGACTACAGCTAGGTTTATTCATGTCTGGGGAACTAACCTTCAGTTCTATTATGTATTTTTATTTTTTCGAAGAGAGATAAAAGTACTATATATGTTGCAGAAATACAGCTCTGGAAAAAAATTAAAGACCACTTAAAAACAATGAGTTTCTTTGATGTTACCAAATTGAAAACCTCTGGAATGTAATCAAGAGGAAGACAGATGATCACAAGCCATTGAATCAAGCTGAACTGCTTGAATTTTGGCATGAAGTTATCCAAAAGCAGTGTGTAAGACTGGTGAAGGAGAACATGGCAAGATGAATGAAAACTGTGGTTAAAAACCAGGGTTATTCCACCAAATATTGATTTCTGAACTCTTAAGACTTAATGAATATGAACTTGTTTTCTTTGCATTATTAGTCTGAAAGCTCTGCATCTTTTTGTTATTTCAGCCATTTCTCATTTTCTACAAATAAATGCTCTGAATGTCAATATTTTTATTTGGAACTCTGGAGAAATGTTGTCTGTAGTTTATAGAATAAAACAACAATGTTCGTTTTACTCAAACATAAACCTATAAATATCAAAATCAGAGAAACTGATTCAGAAACTGAAGTGGTCTCTTAATTTTTTTCTAACCCTAATCTTTATTAATGGTCAGTGGAGCATTTGCATGATTTTGAAGCTGGTATTTCAAGGTAAAATGATACATAATTTTGCATTAACTGACCTTTTACTAACAGTACACAAAACATGTTAGATTCTGTCATTTGCATAGACTTCACATGAACAACAGAAAAAAGATATGTCATTTTTTCGAATGGCCATTTCAGTATTTAGGTCAAACTCTAAACAGGTCTAGTTTTGAAGCAGGCTATCTGTGGACTCCTGCAATGCCGGGTGACTCTAATTGAAACTGTGAAAAACACCTCTCCTATTTTACGGCCCCATTCTTTTTCTGGTCTCCATTGGCAACGGCAGACATGTTTTTTTCAATTATAGCATTTCACACGCTGGTGACTGCTCCAGTCCCTGGTCTGCTGGACCACTGTACCTATTGTCTAACAACCCTGCCTGTTGGCACCCCTTAGGCCTTTCAGATAAAGGATAAAGGGGGAGTGTGTTGCATTTAAAACTGTGAGTAAAGCTCAGACTCTCGCTCATCTGCGGATTTACCTGCGAGCTCTAGACACTGTCTTCTTCTGTCAGTGTCTCAGTAATAGAACCTGACTCCTAAGCCAAGCTAATCTATCCCAACAATATGGTGCTGTGATGGAGATTGTTTTAGTGGCTGGCCATTTACTTTCGTTGTACTTGGTTATCTTTTATTTGGGTCTGGGTGGAGGTATCCGTGTATTTTTTAAGCCT
Source organism: Astyanax mexicanus (assembly GCF_023375975.1). Lineage (NCBI taxonomy): Eukaryota > Metazoa > Chordata > Actinopteri > Characiformes > Acestrorhamphidae > Astyanax > Astyanax mexicanus. Next base: position 37,466,352 of record NC_064413.1, on the reverse strand, counting down.
GGTGGTGGGTTGTATAAGTTATTAATTCTCAGTTTTCTCTTTTTGCTTTGTGATTTTAATCATGTTTTAGATAACAGTGACAGAAGCAGTGCTGTTCTTGATGCAGTACACGTCAAAAGATCCGGACACCAGGAAGAAGACCATTGTAACCGGAGACTGCTGTTACCTCAATCCTCTGGTGCGCAGGACTTTCCGCTTTTTAGGTGAGTTTTCGTTTTTTACAATTTTTTTATCTAACATAATTTTGTTATTATGCTCATCATTTGTCCTCACCTTGTTCTCACATCGGACGTAGCCCTTTGTTTCTAATGCCATTGTAGTGGTGGATTCAATCACGTTCCTCTAGCTGATTAAAAAGAGAAGAGAAAGGATGGGAGAGAGGCTACGTACAGCTCGCTCTCATGCTTTCTGGTGTCGCTATGAGATAAGAATACAGAAGTGAAGGGGATTATTAGCCTGATCCTCAGAGGAAATCCACTCCCATCTTTTGTTAAGCCCTGCATTTACACACTCAAATAGGCTCATTTTTTCACTCACTCCGCATTTCCCCTCCAAATGACTTACTACACTGCCAGAACAGCAATGCATGTTAAATTTCAATATTCTATTCATTGTATGCCGCTTCCTTTATATAGAACCTTGATAGACATCTTAATTGTAAGACACTTAGTTATTATACTGGTTAACTGTGATTAGGCTCCCACTACAGGCTGCAGTTTCTGGTTTGGACTGGGTTTTGCTTTAAAGTATCCGTGCAGAGTAGAGTGCAGCACTGCAGACTACAGCACAGTAGTGTTGCTATCTGATGGCATTAGCTGACACAGATCAGATGAAGAGGTTCTCCTAAGCCCCCCTCACAGTGCCAAGAGAATCATCTTAACCCACTAAAAGCATCTGGCACGATTAGCAGCAGTGGCTGGAGCTCTTCTTCCGCCATGATTCCTCTGACATTTTCTTATTATAGCCAGTTTGAGCTTCCACTATCCATTACATTAGCCATCAAGTCCTTTGCAGATTGTTTTGAAAATCAAGTTATTAAAGTAAAAAAAAAAAAGGTCAAACAGTAAGTGAATAGCAATGTCCAAACTTCTGTAGAGAACAATGAGTACATATACACGCACTTCATAACCTGATTAAAATGGATTACTTCTGTAACTCTCATTGTTCGATTAGTCATGTAAAAGGCTAACTTTAATTATATATTAAAAGGTCTAGAAATCTGATTAAGAAATGTGATAAAGAGAGCTGTGTTTTAGCTTAGTCCTTAAGTCATTAATTCTAAGTCTGCGCATTCTCAGAAATAAAAGACATAAAGCAAGCAGTGCTCAACAAAGCACCCATGTCCAGTGTCTAAAGCACTGCCACTATGATCGGGAGATAGCTGGTTCGAATCCTGGTCATGAAGCTTGCCATCAGCTGCTGGAGCCCTGAAAGAGTATAATTGGCTTTGCTCTGTCTCAGGGTGGGTAGATGGTGCTGAATCCCGTCATCACTCCAAAGGGTGATGTCGATCAGCACAAGACATCTATGAGCTGATGTATCAGAACTGAATCGCTGCACTTTCCTCAGAGCGTTCAGTGATACTATTCGGCAATGCTGCATCAGCAGCAGCAGTTTGAAAAGAGGCGGAGTCTGACTTCACATATATCTGAGGAGGCATATGCTATAGTCTTCACCCTCCTGGTGTTGAGGCATCACTAGTGATGGGGGATATACCGCTGAGTAGCACAATTGGCCTAGCTCCATTGGGGAGAAAAGATGAAAGAAAATAAAATAAATCTTTAAAAAGAAAAATAAATCTTTAAAAAACAAAGCATCCACAAGATGACAACCAAACCCTTTGTAGCGACACTAAGACTGAAGAATTTAAATAATGCCGCTAAAAACACTGTGAAATTTGGGTTTAATGTAAATCATCAAGTCTTTTTCTTTGAATGTATTGGCTGGTTGCAAAGCAATGAGTTTTATGGGAATATTTTCAGAAGTACGGTAAACAGTATTTAAGTATCCCTTTTCAATTATATCCACCCACACCATCCCATCTTGCCCCTATCTACCCTTCACCACCCAACCACCAGCAAAAAAATAATCTGATTATGGTCATCTGATTCATGTAAATTCTGAGCTGTATATGGATTATTGACAGGATCTGATGTTCTGCAGTAATCAGATTATAAGTGCAGGTAAACTTAATAATAATCAGAGAAGCATTTAAACAATCTTTTTGGGATTAAAAATTTTAAATGTTTTTTATAGTTCACAGTTAACTAATATTCAGCTAAATATCTGTTCATTTCACCTTAGTTTTGCATAAACCAAACCCAGGCCCTGGTCCGGACCCTCACCATAAGGCTAGAGAGATATACTTGCTGTTTGGCCATATGGTAGTGTAGACAACCAGCTGCATAGTGATTGTAACTTTTAACATCATTGTCTGAGCTAAGCATGTGGAGGCTTCCACTAAAAGGCAGAGCAGAGAATACTGAGCAGGTTTCCCTCTAAAGATCACCTTCTAAAATAATGCAGATCTCTCACCAGCTGTTCTGATGAGCATATTTGTCACTATACAGCAACAAGGGTAAATCATACAGATGGTGATTATTGTGGACTGGATCACACAGTATTTTTTCCTAAACATTTTCGCCAGCTTTCCGAGTGGCAGCACAGCCCCTACAGTTTTTGTGGGCAATTCATCCTGTGGCAAAATAATACATACTAAATTACTAAAACATACTAAAGTTGAAAACTAAATCTAGACCTAATCCCTTATCATCTGTTAAAAATCAACAATTTGTCAACAGTTTGAACTATTTGCATAACCCCATATAATTTGCATACAAATTACTTTATAGAGTCATATCTACATATGGTGAGACCTAAAAAATACACAAAAAAATGAGAGCAGGCATTTGGGTGTAAACAAATCCAGTCATGGTTCCTGCTCTAAATTTAAAATTAAAATTAAAATTGCTCTAAATTAAAATAAACTAGTGGGCACCATGCCTAAAGTAATATAATGATAAAATAATAATAGTAAATAATTTAAAAAGTAGATTACAAAATGTGTTACTTCCCCAAAAGAGCAAAAAAACAGCAAACGAAGAAGTCTGTCATTTGTGCTGAGAGTACGGAAATGATACATTTTCTGCAATTTTCTTTGGGATCAATAAAGTTCTTCTATCCAAAAAAACCCAAAAACACACAACTGTGGCACTGGGTCAGTCAATACTCATATATCTCCAACAAGCATTTAATCACAGGAAAGTTAATAATGTAAATGATGTTAGTCAACAATTAGAATTCTAAGAGTAGTTTAAAGAATTCTAAAAGTAGTCTAAGCAGTCAATATTTAATGCTAGAATTACATAATATAATAGAGTTTAAAGGGAACACACAGTTTACTTCTAACCTGAAACAAAAGGGTTAAATTAGCTGACTTTTTAATTTAAAAAGGCACCAAGTAAACCACTTGAACTCCCTGAAGTGTTTTCTTTTTTATCTTATGATTAAAACAATATAATACAAAAGTTTGAAGTGAACAGAAGTGTGTCTAAAAGCATCATTGATGCCATTGTGATAAAACAATAAGAAAATTTAATTTTCATGGATTAAACTAATTTATTAGGCTCACTTTTAAACTCTGTGCCAGACCAGACAGACTGGCTCTGGGGTTTAGGCTACTAACAGCTTGAGTTCAGTAGGGTTTTCCTTTTTTCAATGCTGTTAAATTGTCAGATATTTCTTACTGTAAGAAGGAAGGATTATTTAAAAATATTATTATCATGCAACCTGCAAAATACTGGTTGATCAAATACATTTATATACTTTAGAACTATTTAATAATTTATAGATATAAGAAATAAAACATAAAACATAAAATGTACGTAGTTTTGATTTTTTTTTTTTAATATAACTATAATAGTCAAATAATTAAAATACTTCAGAGCTCAATTCTAGTGAATTGCTTCACCATTTCTCCAGTGTAAAATAAGAAGAATGAGATGTGTGTGTGTGTTCACTATTGGTAATTATTTCTATTGTCTAAGACAGTAAGCTGGTTTGGAATACTGTACACCTTCGACTTTGTTACTGTATGGTAAAGAAAAGCTAATGTAATTTAATTTAGCATTTAGCTGCCATTTGCCATGCCGCTAATTTGAGCTCTTTGTTTGTCAATCAAGTGAGTTTAACTACAGTAATTTGATTCATGACCTGAAGTCATCGCTTCCTATTATTTGCATAATGACTCACATGGCGCTGTTCTTTGGGAGAGATTAAATTTAGAAAAATGGCTGTGGGTCATGGCACGCTCATGTCTCGCTCAGAAATGCTCTATTGCTTCTCTTTCGCTCTTTATCTCCACTGTTTCCTGCCACCTCGGACTGAGAGAGGCTCCTTGTTAGGTTTGCTCCCAATGTGACAACAGGGAGTTGGGAAGAATGAGCATTTGAAGACGACTTCAAAGACTGTTTGTGCTGCAGTGTGTCACGCGTCCCTGTGAACTCTCTACTGAAACTAACTTACTGCAGAACTCCTGAGAACTCAAAGTGTCAAGTGCATTTTCAAGGAACGAATAAATGTACTGTGTGGCCTCCTCTTTAGGAAGTAAATGAGAGAGATTTATTCTCTTTGATATTGGCCACGATTGATTCTGTAAATACTGAAGAGACTAATTGCTGCATAATCTTTTGAAGACAGCGTCTGTATTGCCAGAATATGCACGTATACTGATCCAGCGTAACATTATGATGACCTCCTTGTTTCTACACCAATTATCTTTAGTTTTTCAGCTCTACTGAGCATATAAGAGCACTTTATAGTTGTATATAGGGCTGCACGATATTGGAAAAAAAATTGGCATTGCAATGTTTTTTTTGTCGATATATATATATCGCGATAATAAACAATACAAGACCAGTGACATCACGCTGTCTCGTGTCGGAGATCCGTTTACAAGCACGTGCCCAGCCATGTGGAGGCCATGCTGTTTCTAAATCAGTTTCTCTGATTTCGCTATTTATAGGTATATGTTTGAGTAAAATGAACATTGTTGTTTTATTCTATAAACTACAGACAACATTTCTCCCAAATTCCAAATAAAAATATGGTTATTTAAAGCATTTATTTGCAGAAAATAAGAAATGGTCAAATTAATAAAAAAAGACGCAGAGCTTTCAGACATCAAATAATACAAAGAAAACAGTTTCATATTAACAAAGATTTATGAGTTCAGACATCAATATTTGGTTTTTGATCACATTTTTTTCATGCATCTTGGCATGTTCTCTTCCACCAGTCTTACACACTGCTTTTGGATGACCTTATGCCAGATCAGCTTGGTTTGATGGCTTGTGATCATCCATCTTCCTTTTAATTATATTCCAGAGGTCGTTTTTATAATTTATCATCATTTTTAAATGGTCTCTTATTTATCTGTGGAGGTCCTAGGGGGTCCTGACTATTGAAGATGAGGTTGAAAGCAGGATAATAAACAAGATACAGGTCTACAGTGCTTCTACATGATCAATTCCACTGAAATCAGGATAAAAGCAGTAGAAACAAGAAGAGTGATCCTAATGTCTTTCTTGGTCAGTGTATACAGTATATAAAGGTATACAAATATATAAAAATGTCGATACAAAGTCTTTTAAAGGATTCTGGTTAGCATGTGTAGGTTTTTCTCCTAGACGAGACAGTCTATAAACAGCTGATGAACGAAATATATAATAGGGTCCATTTAGACTCCCACGCTGTCTACATGCTTCATCCATTTGTGGACTGTGCTGAGCGTAGCACCTGCAGCTTTGATCTGAAGCCAGGTCCCAGCACTGCAGTCTGTTGCAGTGAACCCCAGTCTGCATCAAAGTTATCAAGGCCACCCAGGCACTTTTAACAACACTGCCTACATGACAGGGAGCGGGATCAATGTGGTGCCAGCCGAAGACCTTTTAAAGCCCCTGGCAGGAGTCACTGCAGCTGCCAGGCAACAAACAACAGAAGCTTTCAACTTAAAATAATGCCATTAGGCCACACAAATAAAAATACATAATCTTTAGAGTTTCAGTAGCGCATTTAGTCACCCTCAGATCTTGTTTCAGGCCATCGTACTGCTGTTCCTGTGGTTCTTGACTAATACTTTAAATTTTAGCCTGCCTTTTTATACTATTGTGCAAAGCAGTGGGGTGCTAATTAGGCATATCAGAATCAGCCTAGTAAGACAAGAGCTGTGCATGTTCTGTGTGTTGGTGCCAGTGTTGCAGTTTAACCTGTGTCTTAAGTCCAGAAATATTAATCCTTTGATTCACTCTCTTTACAAGCATAAGCAAGTGTTAATTGGTGATTGGTTAATCTTGTCTAAATGCATTTTATTGATGCTTTTGAAATGACTCATTGTTGACTCCTCTGCCTGTAATAATGGCTCTGTCATCTTAGCTTTTTGAGCTCATTTGAGGTGGGAAAATGGAAACCTGGCAACAAGTATGTGACATTTCAGAACAGAGGAAAGAAACAAGGCGTTCTTCGCTGGTGACAGTGACGACTTGACATAGTTACGTCTGACAGCGAAATGCTCTTCAAAGAAGAAAAAGCCTTTTTACGATGCATGGGCACAAACAGATGACAGGCTGGAAGCCTACATAAAGCTTTGGCCAATTATGTTTTGTTTGTGGCTATTTGTTACTGCTAAAGGCTATAATCCTGAAGCTCCAGCTGGCTTTTATCATGCCGGTCATGAACAGTTGTTTAAATTCTAAAGGTTCTTTCTTTACATGCAGCAAATTCATACTAAGATTATGTATTTCTAGACATGAATTCAAATCACAGTGAAAGAGAGTACTGTCTGTTTTGTGTTTCATCTCTTTGAGATGTCTGCACTGATGTTTTAAAAATCATTTGGTCATGAACGTTTGCCTTGAAGGCATGGAAAAGTCATTAAACATCCATGGACATGTATTGGTTCAGAGTTTTTCCTTGACTTCTTGCTCACTGGGGTTTTTTGTTTTCTGTGTTTTTATGTTTAAATGTTTTGCCTGATTTTTTGTCCTGTGATCACATTTCTGTAAAGCTGCTTTGTGACAACATCAGCTGTAAAAAGCGCTACACAAATAAATATGATTTGATTTGATTTGCCTTTCTTTTTAAACGAAGCCATAAAGAATTGTGTTATCTCAAGCTCTGAATGTGCAACGTTTACATGCGTTTTTTTTTTTTTCTTCTTTTTTTTCTGTTGTTCCCACAGGTGTGTACATGTTCGGCCTCTTCACCACGGACATCTTCGTGAATGCAGGGCAGGTTGTAACGGGGAATTTGGCCCCTCACTTCCTGACCGTGTGTAAACCCAACTACACAGCGCTGGGCTGCCAGCAGGCCTTGCGCTACATCAGCCATCAGGAGGCCTGCACTGGTAATGAGGAGGTCATCCTGCGAGCCCGCAAAACCTTCCCCTCCAAAGAGGCAGCCCTCAGCGTCTACTCTGCGCTCTATCTGGCTGTGAGTAGCTCATTAAGTGTCACCTACATTAAAAAAAATACGTATCATCAACAAATAAGTTTTTTTTTTTTTTTTTTACATTTTAAAAGCAAGAATGTTCTCCTCACCCCCATCTTGAATTAAGTGTTTTTAGGTGTGGGAGATGCATTCTCCATTCCCTCAGTTCAGTGGTAGCCTAGTTATCCTTCGCTCCGCTGCATCCCTGCTGTGCACTGTCGTAAACAAAGCACAGAGAACCGCACACCTCAGTGTCTTAGAGCAATCTTCGTCAAGCGCTCTAATCTGCCATGCAAGCAGGCGAGATGACATCACCCTCGGCTGCTTTGGAAATGCAGATGTGCAGTCGCAGGAGGTGAATTAGCATTCTGTTCATCAGCCCGAGAGAGCACGGAGATGGAAGACACTATGCAATATGCCGTGATGATGGCTGTGTTTGCCGTCTTTTTTTCTTTTTTTTGGTTTATTAATAAGTGCCAGCAGAATGTGGGAGCTTTCTTTCTGGCTATAACCCCCATCTTTGCCTGTGCAATCTGTCGTTTTGATGTATTGCTGAAGGAAAATATATCATGAGACTTCCCTATCCTCCTTATATCCAAAAGCTCTGATGTGAAGTATTTATGTATATGTCATGGCTGTCATGCAGAATTGTTGCATCCTCTTAAATGGAGACAGTGCAGGGGATCTTGGGAGTATTTCTGTTGGTTCATTCACTATGACATCTTGATACAGTCTAAAAGAACACATTCACATTATGCAAACATGAAGATAGAATATTTGCATGACAACGCTGATATACTGTTTGTGTAGTGCAATTTTCTAAACATCTTTAGTGTTACAGACTGCACTGAAGACAAATACTGGGACAAATATAAATGCAGAGTCTCTTTAATAGTTTTTTTTTAAATGTGCATAAAAACCTAAATAGAAAAAGCCTAAAATCTAAAAAAAAAAACCACCCAAAAATCAGTCCAGCACGTATAAAGCAACTGCCATTCTCTTATCTACAAGGGTGGCCACTGACTATAAACAACTGGCCCTATATATGGGTTTAATTATAGCACAAAGTTTTTCAGTGCTTGCTTTTGAGATTTTAAAATGCAGAATCCAAATCATGTCAGAAAACAGCAGAACTGTCTGGTGTGTTTGTACTCCCAGATGCATGGTATATGTATTTAGGGAGGCCAGAGATTTTAGCCCTTATAAAGTGGGTCCCTGCTTGTCCTGTCTGGCTGTAAAGATGATTCCGCTAAAAGCATGCTTAGTTAAATCTCTCCATTTTGCTTGTTATAATGTTTGAAATGGATGGAAACATGACCTATGTACCATTTTTATCTGCCAACATTTAAAAGTTTGAATGGAAACCTAGCTAGAGACAAGCAGACTGGAAATGAGAGACGACCAAGGACAGGAGAGACATTGTGGCAGAACCTGACATAACAATACTTTTTTAACCCAAAAACTAATAATGATTGAAATATGTTTAAATGTTCTATGAATTATTCCCCTGTCAAAGTCAGTCTTCTTAAATTGTTGAGCCAAATGACTCCCCCTGCAGCCATGATACATAGATAGATACAATATGTCCCTATCTTCCAGTATTCAATCTTTCCATTTCAATCCTTCCTATTCCTCCAGTGGTTGTAGAAAATGAATACTCTTAGGTCTGATTTATTCTTCAATTCACTCTCCGATTGTGCTTTAATAAAAAGGTAGGATTAGAGACAGCCTGTGCTTATGAATGGGAGGAGAAAAGAGATAGAGGATCCAAAATCAGTAGTTAATGAGCATCCGAGTCCGGACTCGTTTCTGATTCAGCTCCAGGTGTGTGTGTGTGTGTGTGTGTGAGTGACACACAGTGAGCAGTATGAAGAAAGGACATATCACTCTGGGCTTCTTACATTAGACCAGAGCTGGCAGGATGAGGGCTAATGGCTTGCCATCTGAAAGAATTCTAATGCGCTAGAAGCGTAGCGCGCGAAGAGAGGAGAAGACGTCTCCAGATTAAGAGCTTCAGGATTTTTGCTCTGTGTCTATAAAGGTCTTAAGAAGCAGGGATTTTAACATAGGTGCCTGGAGGCCTATTTGCATGGACGATTTGATCCTATCAGTTGAGTAGATCGAGCCCTATGTAGGCCAGCTAGTGTGGGAGTCGCATTGTTTTCTGCTGATGTCTAAAAAACATGCTTTTTTTCCCTCCAATATTCATATCGGCCATTAAGAGGCTGCTTTTGGGATCAAACGCTGCTCAGGAAAAACATGCTGAGATGCGTGTTGAGTAGGAGGATCATGTTTTATCTACATAATGGCAAATTAGCCACAGACATGTACGGCTCACACGTATATATGTACATTACAGAGATGTTGACCTGTGTTATACAGTATGTGCTAAATTATATATGTGCAAAAATAGCACACCATATGTAATAGCGTAACATGGCGATACGATACAGGGGTTACGATTAAATATCTTATCATAATATATTGTGATACTCTTAAGTTAGTGCTGGGCGATATAGGAAAATTCATATATCACGATATGGAATTTTTTATATCACGATAACGATATATATCATGATATACCACATTTGAGTATGTTTTCAGTTATTCTTCAAAAAATATGACAAAATAATATCATTGCTTACTTTTTTCCAACTTTATTTCAAAGTGACAATAAACCAAACTTTCACAAATGAGAATTACTTCCTTTTAGTGCAGAAATATATATGTATCAAAAGAAAACAGATGATGTAGATGCAGTAGCTATTTTTTTTTTCAAAATTATTCAGGTATTTCAATTGAGTTTCAAAATATACTCAATTAACAATTTTTAAAGTGTCCGTCAAATAACATAAAGCAGCGTCACGTCGCAAAACCACATTATGAAGCTTTTTTTGAGAAGATTACTTTATTATCACTTATATAAACCAAGTTTATGCAAAGTGACCACGGCAAAACATTTCATCGTAGCCTACTTTATATATTTGCATGAATAATTGATAAAATTACTGTAGAAACGTTATTTAACATCATATCGCACAGCACTACTGTAAGTGCGGTGGAATATTGTGATGAATATTGTTTACATTTGAATGTAACTCTTATAGTATAAAATAAAATAAAGTAAAATAAAGTTTATTTTTTTTATCCAATTAGAACAGTGGGATCTAAAAACAGTACAACACTGCCATCTAGCGCTTGGAGTTTAAACACAATGCTAAATGGCTGTCTGTCTGTCAACTGTCTTTACATGTAAACTAGTAATTAAATTATAAATTATATGGTGTTTTTGAAAGTCGATACAGTATTGCAACAAAAAATCTAAATACTTTGATATATAATTTTTTTCGTACACCACCAAACATGGCGAATTAATATAGTGATTTAAAAAGCAATATTCAATTAGGACTGAACGATATTGAAGAAAAAAATACATTGCAGTATGTGTTTGATCTGCGATATACAATATTATAATTCGATATTTACATTTTTTTTTTAAGTTTCACAAGATTTTTCCAGAAGTAACCAAAAGTCAATCCTACATAGTATCATTGTATCAGTAATGGACTCCATTATCCAAAATAAGAGTGAAATAAATGATATTGACCGATATTATTATCTGTGGTAGAAATGCCATAAACAATAAGATGAACATGTTTTTTTTTTTTTTATCAAACATGTAACACAGCATGTTACACAACATGGAATAATTGGACATTGACCCTGACATACATTGCATATCCTGTGATGTATCTGTTGTTCTTACACACATTACAATGCCAATACTGAAACGATATACTGTGCAGCCCTAGTCTGAATGTTAAGATCCTCATTAGAGTTTTAAATCTAGTCAAAAGAACTAGATTTACCCATTTAAAACCACGTATCTGAATGTCTTTAACCAAGCTGTACTATGATCAACCATGTCACATTTCCAGCTCAGAGTTCTTCAAAGAGGCTTGAGTGTATTGAAAAATGTCCTTTTTAGACCATTATGTGATGTAAATCAGGTTGATATAGCAGCCTATGGCAGGCTGAAAGGAAGGTCCTCTCTGGGTGAGAGAGTGCTGCTGTGCAGTAGTGTGTAAAATTGATATTTCTGACAGCTTACACGCTCCAGCCTTTAGTATGTCCACAAGCACTGCCCTTGACCTGAAAGGCAAAGTTTTGCTGCACACAGAGATGACATGATATTTGATGGCGCTCCAGGGGACTGGTGACTCAGGCCTGAGCTAAACATGAGCACTGTTTCAGAGGCTGAGGTTAATGTGTTGGAAGAGCCGGGCCGGACTGTTTGTGGTGCAGTAGCAGGTTTGCAGGTTGAAGGTTGTAGGACAGGAGAGGATACTGCAGGGTGAAAAAGGCTTTTGTTGTTATATGAACTTCTGTCTGCTTCAGTCAAGAACCCCAGTGTGTTATATAAGGTATTTTATTTTAGTCCTTTTAGTTCTTTTATATATATATGCTTTCATTTTCAAATTAAAAGTAAATTTGATCTTAAGACACACAAATCTGTTCCTTCTCTGAACACAGAGATTGTTTTGGCACCATTTGTTAATTGGAAAGTAGTAAAGACAGTAAAATAACAATAGTAATATTATTATTTAGCAAATCCTAATCAACAGTTACCATGCCTATAAAAAAAAATTCTCCCTGGATGTTTTATTGTGTTTTATTTCCTTTTATTGGTTTTATAAGTGTAATCATGTTCAATTCAATTTGTTTTTTTTTACAAGAACTTACTAAAAAAAACTCAATTAAATTAAATCAAGTCAAATTTATTACAATTTCTTACAGCCGATCTTAAGCAGCTTTACAGATATCCAGTAATCCAGTAATGGCAAGAAAGACTAGGCAAATATGACAGTGGCAAGGACACTGTCTGAAAAGAGGCAATCTCTAATTAGAGCTGTAAGAAGAAAGTTTAGGTGCAGACAAGACTCACAGACTGGACCACCCCTACTGGTCAGTTATCCATTATAAATTTCCATATTGTTAAAAAGGCACTGTACCAGCATGTTAGTATATTGTTACGCTTAGGTATACTGATATAATCATGGTGGTGCTAAGATTTATAGAAGCAGTAGTGGTGGTTACATTTACATTTAGTGTATTTAGTGGACGCTTTTATCCAGAGCAACATACAAAAGTGCGTTGTTGATTACTTTACAAATATTCAGAGCTAGTTTGTATAAAACAGTATCATATTTACAAAATCTGAGTGAAAGAAATGTTTACTTTTTACCCAATTAGAACAGTGGCATTAAAAAAAACACTGGATGTGGGAGAACAACACTGTTTTTTGGCGGATGGATGGGTAGATGGATGGATGGATGGATGGATGGATGGATGGATGGGTGGATGGATGGATGGGTAGATGGATGGATGGATGGATGGATGGGTAGATGGATGGATGGGTGGGTGGATGGATGGATGGATGGATAAATGAATGGATGGGTGGGTGGATGGATGGATGGATGGATGGATGGATGGATGGATGGATGGATGGATGGGTAGATGGATGGATGGATGGATGGATGGATGGGTAGATGGATGGATGGATGGATGGATGCTTTATTTATCCCGAAGGAAATTTAGGCATCCAGCAGCAACAACACCATACACAAAAAAAACATATTCAGGCTATAAAAAACTTACTATACAAGGTAAAGATATATCTGTAAACGGAGCAGTGCAGTAGATGTTGCTAATGGTCATTGAATAATTAAATAATTAACAGAGCAAAGTGCAATGTGCAATGGCATTGATTATGAAAGTGACTGATGTGACACAGAAATATAATATAAATATGCATCTGTAACAAATATAGTTCTAAAAAGAGAATGTGAAAATGTGAATACCCAATCATGAGTAAAGTGTACTTTATGTAAGTGAGTAACAATTCTTTAATAAATCAATATTTCCTTACACACCTAACACATATGGTTCAAGTTTGTAGAGACTAGATTTAGAAAGATACTGTGCATCAAGATTAGCTACAGAGTCTTATAATTAAAAAAATAAACAGTGTGTCATTTGTTGAAAGGTGCCAAGGCTTTGCATCTGACTGTATATCAAACCTGGAGGACATAATAAAACCATGCCCCCTCTCGTGCCTCTCGATGTTCTCTGAAACTGCGTCACAGCCTCCTGACCTTTGAGTCCCAAGCAAGTCCAAGTCCCAAGTTATCAAACAAACAAGGGGAGATGGCGCCAGATGACGGCTCAGACACCCATAGGATCACAGTTACCGCCTTTGTGACTCGTGTCCTCAGGAGCGATTGTTGATTACAAACAACCTTCAGCATAGCTGTGCTCTTAGAATATGAAAACATCACAAGTTAAGTTTGATCAAAGGGCCGAAGCTCTCAGCTCTCTGTTTCAGTGTGGGTCAGCTGTTCCACTGAGAGGGCTGCCCTTGGCACTGCGTCTGCTTCTGCCTCAGCCAGACAGATTTAGCTGAGACTGTTAGGCAGCTGCATACTTTCCTCACCTCCTTCTGGGCAAACACACACACACACACACAAATTATATCTGTTTTTATAGTCTCAAGTCTTTGGCACCCATGCACGCAAGTTTAATATCATGTATTTAAACAGTAAGTATGTTGAGATCAGTTATAGAAAATTAATGCAGTAAACGGTTTTATTAATGTTATGGTTTATGATCATTGGTAGAACAAAGATGAGGATTCAGTATGGTGCCAATCAGATATTATTTTGTAACTACAGTTAGTAATGGGCTTCCTTAAGGACAAGTTTGGGTTATGGTTTTACAAACAGATTGACACACCGGTACATACAAACTGTTTATATTGAGGTAATAAAATATATTTTATTATATATTATGTATTAATTGTTAATAAAAATAAAAGAAGATTTATGTGTATATGGTTGTAACTAGTGTCTGAAACATTTGCACTACTATTTTGTTTGTACTTTGTTTTCCAAATGCTTCCCTAACTTGCAGCTTAGTTTTACCCATTAAAAAAGTTTTGATTGATTCAAAACTCAATTCAAAATTCAAAGAGTTGATTCTGTTTTTATGGAGATAACAGTCTCTACTGTCCAGGAAAGACTTCTTATACTTCTAAATTTTGCATTCAATGTTGAGAGTTACAGGGTTCTCACGGTCATGAAAAACCTGGAAAAGTCATGGAATTTAAAAAATAGCAGGGCCTGGATAAGTTTTGGAAAAATAAAAATGCCCAGAATGTTTTGGAAAAGTCATGAAACTTTGGTCTACAAATCTTTGTGTTTTCGTTTTTCGATGGAGAAAATCTATTGAAGCTAGAGCTCAGAGTTAATTAGCTAAGTAATTTAGCCCTACACAATGGAGCTCTTAGGGTCTGACACACATTTTGTTCACTAAAGATTGTGTGTCAGATTCATTTTAGGCCTACTATAATCCATTCTGATTGTAGTTTTAGTTGATTTTTGGTTTTATTGTCCATGTCTGCAATGATGTTTATTTTAAATCGTATGGTCATAGAAATTTGTCTTGAAGGCATGGAAAAGTCATGAAAAAAACATGGAAATTTATTGGTTTAAAGTGTATGAACCCTGGAGTCAGTGAAGTCCAGATGCTGGGCAATTAACACCTTTTCTACCCCTAGCCCACTTCTGGCGTTAAGCATGGTGCCAATAGATACTATAGTTTCTAGTAGTCATATTCTTTTAGCAGTACTTCTCTACAGGGATGAAATAAGCTGTCTGTTTATTTGCACATTTGCCCATTTGTGTCAACAATGAGTGTTACTTGACAAAGAAGCTGAATACATTCATAAAAAAGGGGCTTCCACAAATATTAGGAAACACTAAAATGTATCCACAACCTCCTATGATCCCAGGATTCCACAGGCATTTTGAGACACAGCTGGATTTGAGCCTTTTTCTAATGCATATTGTCAGCAGTGACAGCAAAGCATGAGCAGCCCCAGTGCGCTTGTAGTTTTGCTCACGGCCGCCGTGTTGCTTTGCTCCCTGCCGCTGAATTGGCACTGTGTTCCTCCCTCAGGAGAAGTAAAGCTGCAGTAATCCAGGTTAACACTGTACACAGTAATTATTTATCCACAGGAGAAGAGGAAAGTTTCTGTCTGATCGAGGTGACGTGAACTCAGACCCCTTTTTCTTTCCCCTCTCGTCTCAGATGTACATCACATGCACTGTGAAAGCCAAAGGAACTAGGCTGGCAAAGCCGGTCATGTCGCTCGGGCTGATGTGCCTGGCCTTCCTCACGGGCATCAACAGGGTGGCGGAGTACCGCAACCACTGGTCGGACGTAATCGCCGGCTTTATCATCGGAGTGGCCATCGCCACTTTTCTGGTAAGAAGCTTTTAGCTGTGCTGTGGTCGTTCATTTCCCGCTCTTTGTGTAATGGGCGCGGCAAGTGGGCTGAGCGCTGTGATTGCCTTTTGACTTTGCATGAGTCGACAGGCATTATGTAAGTGTCAATCAGCCACAGCTGAGTGAAAGGAGTGATACGCAAATTACACCCAGAGTAAAAAATCAGGTACGCCACCATGCTGTGAGCTGACACTATACACGCCTTTATTCCTAGTAACCAATCTGCACACTCTTCTCAGACACTCAGACTACAATTGAGCACTGCTGTGAGTCACATTTTCTGTGTTTGTGCTCTTTTGCGAATACCAAGTGTGATGGGTGTATTGTAGGTAACACAAAAGTGCGTCTGTATAGTATAGTATTGTAGTATATACAGCTCTGGAAAAACTTTAGTTTCTGAATCAGTTTCACGGATTTTGCTATTTATAGGTTTATGTTTGAGTGAAATGAACGTTGTTGTTTTATTCTATAAACCACAGAGAACATTTCTCCCAAATTCCTAATATAAATATTGTCATTAAGAGCATTTATTTGCAGAAAATGAGAAATGGCTGAAATAACAAAAACACAAGTCCATATTCATAAGGTTTTAAGAGTTTAGAAATCAATATTTGGTGGAATTCCTCCACCAGTCTTACACACTGCTTTTGGATAACTTTATGCCATTCCTGGTGCAAAAATGAAAGTAGTTCAGCTTGGTTTGATGCTTGTGATCATCCATCTTCCTCTTGATTATATTCCAAAGGTTTTCAAGTTGGTAAAATCAAAGAAACTCACTCTTTTTAAGAGGTTTCATATTTTTTTCAGAGCTGTATATATACTCTATTGTGTTGGGTTCTAAATAGAACACAGCAGAGTGTTACAATGAATTACATAAACCTAACCTAATACATAAACCTAAATAAACTTTTGTTTAAGGAGGTGGAAGATCCTTTTAAAGAACCAAAACATATTAAGTGATTAAATGATCAAGATAAATGATAAACAATTATCATTCATCATAATATTTAAGGTGAAGTAAACTTTGTCCTAGATTGATGACCCCGAATCTATATCATGATTAATTAAACTTAAATGTTAGCCTTAATATCAATGAATGAGCTGCTTAAGTTGCTCGGTTGGTTCTGTGTTTAAGTTCCATGTAGCAAATTGGATGAAGAGCATATTAGAAATCACATGACTTCACACATAGTAGTATGTTTTTTATGGGGGCAGTTCATGAACACACACAGTGGAGAAAGTTTTAACAGTATTAGATGAATAAAATCAAATAAAATAAATGACACACAATATTTGTGTGTCAGAATATCTTCCAGCATACAGTAGTCGCTCACGACTCATTAAGTGAAAACTCTAAAAGTACACGGCTAACCAGAATGGCTGTTTATTGTCTGTCAGTATTGCATAAATCCAATTAGCAGAATAAATAGACAGCCAGCTGTTTCTTGCTTTAAATAAACCAATCCAGTAATTTGTAACTTAGCAACAGTTTGTAATAATTCAGTAATAATACATATTTAAAATGATGCATAATGCATGGTGATCACACAATGGTTGAAAACTGCCCATTACACAAAGAACAGGAGAGCAGCAAATATCTGTTAGTTACTAGGCATGTTTACTCAATTACATTACTTTAAGTGAAAATATTTTACTGACTGTTTTTAATGATAATACTTTCTGTACATCACTGCTATTAGGATTGCCCTGTATGATTAATAAAGCCTTTAGTATTACTATAGTTTGTTTGTATGTAAGGTAATCTAGTTACGTAGTTCCACATTAGTCATTTACTGTAAGTTAATTTTATTTTGATTTGATTTTATATATCAACAACGAAAACCCAAAGTTATTAGGGGTGTCACGATTCTCTAAATCCTCGATTCGATTTTATTTCCGATTTTAGGGTCACAATTCGATTCTCGATTTTCTTTTTTTTTTACAGCAGAGAGGCCTATGCCAGTTTTAGATTAGTCTATGGTCAGTCATTGGTTTGATTCATCAAATTTACAATATCTTATTTCAAAAGGTGGGCTTGATATAAGTGATGCAAAGTGAAATAAGTGATCTGTAATACACCGCATTAGGCACTAATGGTCAAATTTAAATAATTTAATTAAGATATATTTGTTTTTCTAGTGGCTTTTTTGGTTGCAGCAGTGTGCACAAAACAAAATAAATAATAAAAAAAATGCTGAAACAGTCATGTACAAAATAATAGAACAATTAGAGCCTTAACAAACTGAACTCTATCCTACTGTAACAGTTAAACATGAAAAATAAGACTTTAAGACTTTTTCGGTCCCTGAGAATGACAAGTTTTTCTCTTTAACAAAGATATATTATTAACTTTATCTGAGAGAAAGATGCTCCCTAGGGTACCAAAACTATTAACATATTTGAGGCTAGACAAAACAACTGTTATTTTTATATTTTCAAGTTTTTCTTTAAGAAGATGAGAGTGTCCACATTCTCTGGAGAAAGGGCTGCTCTTTGAGCTACAGTGTGCTGCGCCATTTGCGGGAGGGATCGTCGATCCTCTTTTTGACTTCGATGCTCGAGACCATGACATAATTTCGATCGATTTCGATGAAATATCGAAATCTTGACACCCCTAATAGTTATACAATTTTTTAGGCCCCATCCAAATTCCTGTATTTAAAAAAACACAATATTTGTGAATTTATTAGTTTGTTCGGTTTATTGTGATGTTCGGTTCTACCTTTTAATAACCTTGAACAAATCTTCTAGCAGAGGTGAGACACTGAAAAAGATAGTAAGCTGGATGGTAAGGGTCTCTGATGAAGGGTCTCCCTGGTTACTCATGAAATTGTATCCAGTGTAGGCTGATCTTTGCAGCCTGTAAGATATATATATTTTTTTTTTCATTTTTCATTTTCATGTTCTTAGATGTATTTCCAAACCAAAAATTGATGAAAGTTGCAAAATACTCTAAATAATTTCTCTGTAAAAGAATCAATCTAATTGAACCAAATAAGGCCATGGTGCAGAAAAACAACCTTCTTTAATATGTGGATGAATCCTTGGTACCCATGTAGTTTGTTCAGTTCTGATTAAATCAGTATTTTATAGAGATTACTTTTCTTAAGCATGAGGTGAAGTCCATGTTTTTTAAAGAGGCACTAAACTCCACCCTCAGCTCAAAATAAAAAAAGGCAAAAAAGTAGTAGTTTGTAGTTTGGGAGGGGTACTGGGTGATGTATGGGTTTAGTTCAAAATTAGTAGTCAATACAATATAAAGTTTGATATACACCAAATAATCCTGATATAAAATAGGCAACAACAACAACACTCAGTAAACTAATTTCAAAATCAGTGAGCTACAGTTTTAGTGAGAACTGTGACAGTAATCCATCTCAATTCAAACAAGGCCAATGAAGCTTGCCAAGACTGTAACAAAGCATTCTGATTAGATCAGCAGAACAAAAACATTTTTCAAGTTTTCTGTACACTGTCAGTAATTCAGCAGACTGCTGAAAGCAACACATCACTAGAGAAAAGCTTGTGTCCTGATTAGGCAAATTTAAAGATGTCTCTTATTTATTTTACTCTTCATGCATCATTTAAATTGTTTCATTGTATTTATTAAATAAATCTCTGGTGGTCCATTCATTTTTCTTTATACAGGAAAGATTCATTTATTTGAAAAATGTTTAAAAGCCCCTGGATTAAGCTACTGAAACAACCTATGTAAGGCAGTGGATGTGAAGCAGAGAGCTACTGCCTGACTGCTCACATAGCCAAGCACTTGTCTTCCGTGCCTAGGAGCCGTTTTCTGTCCTCACGAACATCCAAGCTCCCCCTTAAAGCCAGTTGTGCTGTTTGGAGCTAGCATGCACAGGGTGATGCTTTAGCCTCTTCATTCCAGCAGCTTCTTTTCCAGCTCTGGGTGTGTTATTGTGCAGAAAGCAGCCAGTAAAAGCTCTCTCAGAGCTCACGGAGCTTTGCTGCAAATAGCATTGTGGCGGAGGAGATAAACACAGTAGCAGCCGTGACTGCAGATCTCCATGCCTGTGTGTCACTCGTTGCACGGAGGCACTGGACAGCAGGGCTCTGCAGTGAGACTCTCTGTGGGCACGCTGTCCTTCCCGTCACCTTTTATAACTGAATTGCAGGGAAGAACGGAGGCGTTCTCCAAGCAGATGCTGAGGTCTCGTCTGTGGAGGCTCTGGGCTGTAGCCATATGACCATATGAATTACAGTTATTATTTCCTAATTGAGTATATTACTGTGTATGTACTATGCATGGTGACTTAATCATTCTTACTCCATTATGTATTGGCCAGCCACGCTGAGTTACTTATTCCCTTTTTGTGTCTGATTTAATTGCATTCTGTTGGTTAAAGCTTCTGCTTTAACTTCTTTGCAGTTGTTCAGACCTTTTACTTTTCAGCGCAAGCCTTTTTTCTTTTTTTTTCTTTTTTTTTTAGATCAAACATTACATACCACATGTACTAGTCATCAGTCATACATGGTCAATTCCAAAACAAAGTCCTCAGTTTTGACTTAAGTTAATAAATGACATTAACAGAGATGGCATATCAGTATAGACGAGAGGTGGCAAATAACTAAGTACAAAAAGTAGACATGTTGCTTACCTCTACTTTACTGGAGCAATTTTTTGGACAACTTTTTACTCTTTTTTTTTTTTTTTTTACTTATTTTTCTTTTTACTCCTTACATTTTTGCACAATTATCTGTTCTTTCTATTCCTTGCATTTTAAAAATGGCATCATTACTCATATTTCATTTCAGCTTGTTTTCATTTTGGCTTCTCACAGTAAAAAAAAAAAAAAAGTCATTAAGATGATCTGTGGCAGAGACTCAAGAGCAACTGAGATCTCGAAATGTATTCCTTACTTCAATTTCTACAGAAGTATTTTTTAAACTTGAGTAATGAATGTGAATACTTTTAATACCTCTGGTATATACAGGTATCAGGCTTCTGTTAGTACCAAAATGCTGGATTGAAAAAGTAAATTAATTGATGAGATCCTGTTGTGTAATATGTCAGCTGACTGCTAACATCGCAAACAAAGCTTCTTTTTTGGCTGTGCAATTATTTAAGAAACTAAGAAAATAATTTAAGCAACTGTTTAATTGAGTTTAGCTGATTATTAAAAGAAGTCCACTATTCCTAAACTACTCTGACAACTGACCTGTAGCCACAAGGGAGGGAGAAAGAGTGAGACAAGCTTCACTGCAGGACAAATTAGAATTTCTATTTTAGCTAATGGGACAAGACAAGAGGCATCAAAGTCATCGGTAGAACCAAGCAGGATCTTTATTTCAGGGAGGAACAGGACACAGTTCTGATTTAGCAAGAAAACTGCTGCAGCTGGTGTACAAACTAATATTAAAACACTTGGTCACAGTTTGTATTGCACACTTTGTGGAATTTAACAAATGTCATGCTAGTTTCTTCCTTATGTGAGATTGATAACCACAAACCTCGGTTGTTGCTCAGAACAGCTGATTTTATGGCTTAGTCATTTGTAAAGATGAACTATCGAAAGTGGTACTTAAGATCTCGTAAGTATATTATTACCATAAAAAGTGGAATCGTTCCATCTCTAAGGGAAAACAGCAAAGATGCAAAAATAAGTTTCTTCCTTCAAAACTAGACTTACATAATTATCATCCCAAGAAAGTACCTTTTTTTCTACATACAGCTCTAGAAAAAAATAAAGAGACCATTTCAGTTTCTGAATCAGTTTATCTGACTTTGCTATTTATAGATATATGTTTGAGTAAATTAACATTGTTGTTTTATTATATAAACTACGGACAACATTTCTCCCAAATTCCAAATAAAAATATTGTCATTTACAGCATTTATTTGCAGAAAATAAGAAATGGCTGAAAAAAAAAAAGATGCAGAGCTTTCAGACTTCAAGTAATGCAAAGGAATCAAGTTCATATTCAAGTTCAGAAATTAAGATTTGGTGGAAAAACCCATCAAAAGTCATCGGATGTCATGCATCTTGGCATGTTCTCCTCCATCAGTCTTACACACTGCTTTTGGATAACTTTATGCCACTGGTGGTGCAAAAATTCAAGCAGTTCAGTTTGGTTTGATGGCTTGTGATCATCCGTCTTCCTCTTGATTATATTCCAGAGGTTTTCGATTAGGTAAAATCAAAACACTTATAATTTTAAGTGGTCTCTTATTTTTTTCCAGAGCTGTGTAAGCATATGATGCAGTGATGTATTCAACATTTATTGTCTGCATGCTTAAAAGCATATTTCAGCTCTTTCTATGTTGCCAAAAATTTCAGATTGTAAGCTGTAAAGTATTTCAGGTTGAAACCTGCCTTTTCTACGGTGAGGAGGTTATCATTCTTAGTTTCAGGGTTGAACTGTATGCAGCATCTGAAGTGTATGAACTACCTTTGCAGACATCTCACACTTAGACAGCAGGGCTCTGGCTCTATATGCCATGTTGACAGAAGAGGCCAGCTGAAACTGCGGAAGGTGAAAGTTGACTTTAGGTGTTGAATTTGTGAGGAACAGGATGCACTGAATGCTGCATAAAGCACCTTTTTAACAATTGTGTGTGTCTGCATGTGCGAATGTGTTGCTTTTTTTATTTTATGACTGACTTTACTTAATAAGGCCTATTAAAAGGGTAATAGCTGCTTGGTCCAGTGAGATACAGAGATGAAGAGAACAGGCTGTGAAAGAGTCCGAGAGCCAAGAAAACTAGAGGACTGAGATACACTGTGTCAGTACAGAGGAGCTGCTTAGTCACCCTGGCAGCCATCAATTTACTGCGCAGCCTTCAGGGAAGTACAGTTTCAAATGGGTATCATTTGGTTGGCAGATTATATAAATCTTTCTCATGTTCCTTTTATTGTGTCCGGTGAAATGATTTTACTGCACATGATTTTACTAAGAAGTAGAATATATTAAATGACACAATTCCCTTTCCAGTCCATCTTGTTCTGTAGTGGGCAGAAAGAATATTGACCGGCCCAAGTACAGCCCTGATATCTGTTTTAATGACCTGCCAGGCACAGAAACCTACAATTAATATTTGATTGACTTCAGAAATGAATTTGTCAGAGGCCAGGGTGTGTTGTAATTCATCAGAGAGTGGTCTAGTCTTTCTTTCAGCAGTGTCTAAGTGAGTGTGATGTGAAAATGTGAAAGCATAACTATCTCATTAAACCTTCATTGTAACTGCCATCCACCTAAAAGCATGATGGCAGATGATGGATCAGATGTACAGTACTTTTAGAAGATCTTAAGGAGAAGTAAGTTTCAATACTCCTATCTTACTCTTCTCTACTTCTTTATTGTTGCTTTATTGTTACTTCATCACACAAAAATACTTGCATTTCTATATATACCACGTGTTTTCATAAATATGTATTTAAAAAATGCTTAAAAATGACTTGGTATGAAATATTTTTTCATTGAATTTCATTGACAGTTAAGAAGACTCTTTTCCTTCCCCTGAAAAGCTGCTATTTTAGAGATTTTAGAGGCAAAGTTTTTGCCTGACAGCAACGATATGTTTCAATGTTTTGTTCTTTGTTTTGCTAGAATTCCACTTTTCCACCCATCTAGTTCCTATATAACCACAGTTATACAAATATATAGTGTGGACAAAAGTATTGGGACACACCTCTTAGACTTCAAGTGCTTTATTCAGACACATTGCTACAAGTGTATATATTCAAGCATCTAGCCATACGGTCTCGATATATAAACATTAGTGAAAGCTAGAAGTTTCATAGAAGTTTTCAGTGCATAAAGTTCCAAACCTCCTCTGGCATTAACATCAGCATCATGGCATTGGTTTCCATTATTAAGTAGATTACATTTTTTTACATACTTTTATACCAGTTTTTTTTCCCTAATGTACACGGTCAATTGCCCAACTCACTCTTTAGGAGGGTGAAGACTAGCACATGCCTCCTCCAACATATGTGAAGTCAGCCACCGCCTCTTTTTGAACTGCTGCTGATATAGCATTGCCGAGTAGCATCACAGCGCATTCGGAGGAAAGTGCAGCGACTCGCTTCTGATACATCAGCTCACAGACGCATTGTGCTGAGCGACATCACCCTTTGGAGTGATGTGGGGAGAGCGCCATCTACCCACCCAGAAAGAGCAAGGTCAATTTTGCTCTCTCAGGGCTCCGGGAGCCGATGGCAAGATACATAAATAGGATTCAAACCAGCGATCTCCTGATCGTAGTGGCAGTTCTTAGCCTGCTGGACCACTCGGAGCTCCATGCAGCTTTATATTGCCATGAACAATGTCTGAACTCTGGAGCAGTGTTCACATGTTTTATGCTTTTCTATCTGGCAGTCTGATTGATGAGTGTGATTTTGGCTGGCTGCAAAATGCCTGACTGTGTGGTACCAACTGTAAGGTTTGGTAGTGGAGGGATTATGCTTTTGAGATGTTTTTTTAGAGGCTATCATAGGTCTCTTTTTCTACCCCTTTTCCACCAACAAAGTGCTGGTGCTGGTTCCTGCAAACTTTTTAAGAACCGGACCATGTTTCCACTACTTTAAGGAATCATTCACTACGTGTGTGAAAGTGGGTGTGTTCCACAAACTAGAAACAGAAATCAGGGGATGATTTGAGCCGCTCTTTTTTTTTCGTGACGCTTAAACTGCCCGCCCTTTGGTTGTTCATGTCACAGGTTCATCACAGATTGTGGGGCCAGAACGCATCGACTTTTCTGGCCAATAACCTGTGATTTTGCGATGGGAAATCACAGAACTGTTCATGAACTTGGCTCCAGCCCTGGCACCATGCCGTTGGAAAAACACCCTTAGTAAAGGGAGCATACCAAAATGATTGGACAATTATACACGTCTAGGATTGAGGAAGGTCCTTTTCTGTTCCAGACTGAGGCCTGTTGTACAAAAAAAGGTCAATAAAATGCTAATTTATCCAAATACTGTAGCTAGAATTGCTGCACTGAAGACTTCAGTTCCACCACAACAGCTTTGCATTTATCTTGATGAAGAGTTCGGTTCCGTTCCGGCTTCAGATGATGAGAATCTATTACGGTAATCATTGGAGTATTTTAGTGCAATGATGTATGTTCTGCTTTGTTTTGTGTGGGTATAGAAGCTGCATGGAAGATAAATGGAAATAGCTTGGCACCCCATCAGCCGTAATGTGACCTACTTTCCTTGTGCTTTGTAAAAATGCATTTTTATGGCATTAATTATCAACACCTCATGCACACAAGTCAGATAATGCATTGCTCGCAATAAGCATGGCATTAGGCATCTTTAATAGCTCAGGGTGGAGGGAAGTGCAGGATGAAGGGAGTGTGTTATGTTGGGAGAGATATGTGAGGGTGCTACAGTGAACTAATGCAGAGGAACAAGGGCCTCACATATTCATGAATTCTAGCTCGCACTGCAGGGCAGCAGTCTGTTAGCTAATGAATGGTAGAATATTAAAACATTTCATGTCGTACGCTCATGTTCGCTTCTTCGGTTTTGCATCATATAGCGCAGAGCCATGTGCTCCTCCCTTAAGCTGTTATTGTCTATTCAAGAGATGCATACATTCCCTCCAAGGAGACACTAGCTTAAAACAGAGTAGTGTAGGGGCATTGAGGTTTTAGGTTCACAGTTAGAATTTGGCGTAAACTGTTGGCATAAAAATATAGTTTTAATAAACTGTGGGAGATATGGTCATAGGTAAATCAGTATTTCTTATTTTATAACTTTTACACAGAGTATTTTTAACAGGAGACATTTTTACTGGAATTAAATATTAAACAGATTATTTTATACTGTTTTATTTAGGAAAAAGTTCTGTTAAAAATGACTAAATTAAAATGCTGTTCCTGCCGATGACACAGTTAGCTTACAATTGGTCTCTATTTGAGAATTATTAAACAGTTTGATCTTTTCTTCATGTGGGTACAGTTGGTCAGACATGCCAAAAAAAGCGCAAAACAAAATTTAGTTAGCAACATTAGGGTAGGATACGCACATACTGCCCAAGGACATTGGGCAGTTTGAGGTCCAATATTAGATTGAGATTCCAATATTAGAGAAGAGAGAGACAGTAAAGGGAGGTGTCTTCAGGCACATCTCCGTTCATCACAAGCGGAGCTCTTCTAACTCTTACTCACTCTGTGTTCATGTCTTTCTGTGTGTCCACTCTCTGTTCACATTTCTCTCTCTCTCTCTGGTCATATTTTTTTCTTTCTAGCTCACTCTCTGCTCACATCTCTCTCTGTACTGTTTTTTTTAGAAGTTTAATTTACTGGTCAGTGAATATTTGCTTGTACCACTATCCTAAAATGTGTTTTTCTTATTTACTATGATATCCATTTCACAGCAGAAACTATTTACATTCTGCAGTTGTTTTATGTACACTGATTCATTTATATATTGTTTTATTTTGTTGGGCTAAGCATACACTGTAGCCTTCATTACCCTTCATAACCCTTTATGGCAGGATGTTGCCCTCAGGCAGCAAACCATATTTTGGTTATTACACCATTTCATACCATACTTTATTTATTTTGTGTTTATTTATTTATTTTATTTTACAAAGCATATGACCATCTATGACCAATAAAATAAGGTGTACAAGAACCTTATTTTAGTGCATTTCTGATGTAACTCCCCCACTTTACCTCAATAACAGGCTGATAATCAGCTGATCATTTAGAAGCTGAGCAAGTTTAATGGGAGCTGGGAAAACACTTTAGAGTGCAGTTTAGTGGCCTTCTATGGTTCTTAACCAGGGTTAAGAAGTACTGGTCTATTCAGTAGGTGACTTAAAAATGTCTTCAAATACAAATGTGGGCCAAACAGAACATTTTCAACTTTTGTGACAATGCTCATGAATATAGTAAGCAATTAATTTAGTCCTTGCCATCAGGCTTATTGTGTAAAAGGACTGTGACCATGTATACTGAGAGAAGAGCTAAATTCAGAAAAACAAACCGAAAATTATCAATACACTATCAATACATGCCACACATTTCCAGTGTAATATATTGTGCCAGGGTGTGCAAGCTGGATAAGCCTAGGATGGATAAGTTAGGCTTATGTAAAGCATTGTGTGCACCGAGACAGAATTCAATGAGCTTGGCTCCTCTCTCTATGAGGCCACTGGAATGAGAGGATTTGACAAGGCAGCTTGAAAAATGACCCTCATTTCTGTCTTATTTTTAGAGTGATATAGCCTGAGATTCTCGCCACCACCCCACCTCCTCCGTGCACTGTATACGGGGTTGCATTAGCCTCTTTTTATATCTGTTTTCTCTTTTGTGGTGTCTGAAGCACACCAGTAGGCCAAACTGGGTTTTTGTTTGTTTGTTTTATACTGTTGCCGTCGTTCCCCATCGAGATGGAGACGGTTTATTTCAGCCTTCAGTCATTCCTGTTTTCAAGGGTGTATATTTGCTTTTCTTCTCCAGCTTTTGAAGACCCTGCTCTTTAAAAAAAAAATTGCATGATGCCACGATTTGCTGCCATTGCTTTGCCTATTGTGTTCACAGGCTGCATAAGTGCTGTTTTCTGCTGTGTGTACTTTCAGGTCGTTTGCGTGGTCCATAATTTCAAAGGCAAGCTGCTGTTGAGTGAAGACCCCCAGCAGGAGAGCATGAGCAGTGCGCCCATGATGAGCATGCCCAGGGTAGAGAGCCCCCTGGAGAAATACATCGCCTCCCAGGTAGAGCATAAAGGCCTATTTAGATCACTGTCAGCGGCATTACTACCATACTGTGTGTGTGTGTGTGTACTGTATTGTGTTCAGCATGACAGGTCTGATTCAGCTGATGCACTGTATTGTATGGTTGTTTGTTGATGCCTCATGAAAGCTATGTATGAATGGGTCAAGCGTCCGCATGACTGACACGACTGTCTCTGATTGTCTCTAAACGTGTGTCTACGTGTGTGTGTGTGTATATATATATATATATATGTGTGTCTTTGCGCATACGGCCGTCCTTCAGATGGCCGAACTGAGAGAGGAACAGGAAAACACGGCCCCCCGCTCTCTGAAAGCTCGCCTCCTGGGGTTCTTTGACTGGATCACAGGGAAAAGCAGCAGCTTCCGCCACCTGCAGAACACAAGGCAATAAACGTATGAACACCTGTGTGAAGAGCTGCACCTGCCAAGCCTCTGGAGTACACAGCCAGGCCATTAAATTCCTGTTAAAACCCAATCGCATTCATTTGCTCCAAACAAACCAATTACCTCTCATAATCAGCCTGTATCCAGAGTGTTTGGCTCTGCGAGCTGAGTGATCCTGTCCTTTGAAGCTTGTTTTCTACTGTCCTCCCTTCATTTGAAGCAATCAGGCTGCCTTTAATTGCCTTGAACTTGCTTTATACTGTTGCTATTCTTGTATGTTGGTGGGGCTACAGTCTACGTTTGATTGGCCTAATTTTTTGCAGATCATTGTGCACGCCAAAAACCTGTAGAGCTAATGAGGGCTGATTGGCTGTGTCCCACTTGCTGGATTCAGAATTGTTTGTTGCGTATCTTAAGTTGTTGAATCTCTCGAAACACCTCAAATGATTAGGTGATTCTTCAATTAAAGAAAAGTGTGCATTCCCAGGTTACAAATGAATGTGTTACACCTTTTAAAAATGATTCACCAAAAATAGATTTAAACGTAGGGCTGTCAACATTACTAAGTTTACATGTTATTTTTTACCGCAGTTAATTATGCCACCAAGTTTAAAAATAAAAATAAGTTTCCTCTATTCAATTTCAGTAGCCCATGTTGCATGTAATAGTATTTTTATAAATATACATAATTGCATTTTTTACATTCATTTTTTTTATTTACATTTAAATATACACTATAAAAGTTTGCGCCTTAAGAAAAACAAGTGTGACCAAGTGTCATCGCAGTTAATCACAGAATATTGTTGTGATTAATCGCATTTAAATTTTTAAGCGATTGACACCACAAGTTCAAACATTTAAGACTTGTTAATGTCATAAACATGGAAACAAAACTATCAGCCATGCTAAGTAATTAAGTAATTGAATTGTGTTTTTTCTCTTGACTATGGCATAGGTACAAAGTATTTGTAGCATATCACTGTCACTGTCCAATGAAAAACAAGTATCTCCAAAACATCTACTTTACACGCGAGAAATAAAACCTTCTTAACTTTTAATGGAAGTTAATGTAAACCTAGTTTATTTTAGGTCATTTATTAAGAAATTTTGAATGAGAGTAAGGGACAGTTTTTGTGTGTTCAAATTCTGTAGTAAACTAAGAAAATACTCAAAATGGAGATACTTGTTTTTCATTGCACAGCGACAATATACTAACTGTTGAAAAGCCTATTTGAAGATGGAGTAGTGTAATATTACTACTAGCCACCTGTGAAATTAAGGATTGATTCGCACAGGATAAGAAATCTCAGCCTAAATTACTAACAAGTCCGCACTGCCATCTCCTCAAAAACAACCACGAGCTGCACCCTGTGACCACTGATAAAGAGGATGAGTATGAATAAAAAACAGTAATCAATCTTATAACCCACTTCATCTAATAATGAGATTTAATAGTATCAATTAGCACATGATTAATAATTTAAGTAATTTTTACAGAAGATAAAAGGCCCTGGAATCTTTGATTATGCAGGAACGTGTAACCCATAAATAATACATACATGCTGCATTTGGACAGGAATAAAATCCCTGATTTAAAAACATAATAATCACATCCCCCCCACTTTTCCATGTACACATGTAAAACTAATCCTGTACAGATAGTTCTGAACAGTGTTTAAAACAAATCCATGCCCTAGGATCTTAGGATTTTTTTAAATTTGTCATTAAGGCGACATGTCATTACATTTAGAAAATTAAGTTTATACATGTTACTTCTTTAAAACTAATGTTGGTACCACTTTAAAATAAGACTACCTATATAAAGGGTTTATAAATGGTTTACAATTAGTTTATTAAGGGTTACTAATTAGGTTGTAAATGCCTTAAAAATCATTAATAATCAGTTATAACACATACGTAGAAAGGGCAACAATATAGATGACTGTGGGTTCATTATTTGGCAACAACAGGTCATTGTTGCCCTTTCTACGTATGTGTTATAACTGATTATTAAGGATTTTTAAGGCATTTACAACCTAATTAGTAACCATTAATAAACTAATTTTAAGCCATTTATAAACCCTTTATAAAGGTAGCCTTATTTTAAAGTGGTACCCTAATGTTTACTCTTGTTCAGTCATTGTCTTCCAATGTTAAAATGGTAAAAAGAGCCTTCAATTAAAGAATGACCCCTATATATCAGTGTCATTGAACAGATAAGTATGAAAATGAAGCTTAATTCTATTTCACTGCACCTCTGCTGGAAATCTGCACCCTCGTGATTCACCCCAGCAGGCCCAAGGAGACCGTGATAAAATAGATGTGAAAATACTCTTCTTCCTCAGGCCACTTATTCTGTATTTAGCTCTTCAGTTACAGCTGCCCTCCATAGCAGAGCCGAGTACTGATTTAGACCAGACATTCAGCTATTAATTAAGCCACATGCTGCACTCCTGCTGCTGAGCTCCCAGTCAGAGGGTAATTACAGCATAAGTATGACTCTTTTAAATAATTAATAATAGTTACGGGATGAACAAACATGCAAGCAAACAAATCAGCGATTTAATCCCTGATTGCTGTGTTGTTGCTTTGTTTAATACGCGGGATTAAATGCTTTACTTGTCTGCTTGTTGCTCCTGGTAAATGAAGAAAGGGGAAGGCTGCAACTGGTTTGGTAAAAATGCATGGAGTGTATTATTGAGAATGAGAGTGATATTTCCACTAATAAAAATGCTAATGGCCTGTTTCTTTGTTCTCTCAGACCTGCTGAATTGTGGGAGCAGGAGATGCTTATCAGTGATATTTGTCTTTGGTGACAAAGCACACGTAGATGAATAGCATGTGTGAGAGGAGGTTGGAGGACAGTTGCATGCTGTGTTCCGCTCGGCTGCCTACGAAAAAGCGTCCCCTACATCAGGCCACTGTCACAACATATAATTAATTTGAAAGCTCTGCTAGTGGGTAAGAGTGAGGAGAAAGGACACACAGAAATGCTTCCTCTCTTCAAATTACTGGAATGTTTTGTCTCTGAAAGCAAATATCACTGAAATAAGGGTGAACCCCTCTCTGACTCTGTTGTTTTGGAGTCATGTTACGTTCCAGTGATGTGACCTGTGATGATTATCTTAATAATCTCTGTTTTTTTCTGATGTATTAAACTCTAACATGTATTAAACTCTAACCTTCTCTCAGTTTACAGCTCAAAGAAACACGTTTTCATGTTTTAAAATATACTTTAATTGCTGGTGTTTATGTCTTTGATTATTGCTGTTCATGTAAGTGCAGAAGCCAAGCTAACAACGTTCTTGAAAGCTTCAAACTCTTAAACAAAAAAGGTGCCACAAAAAGAAAGGTTCTTTAAGTGATGCCATAGAATAACCACTTTGGGTTTTCTGTGATGGAGATGTGTCAACTGAGTGTGATTTACCTATAAATGATTAAATAACGTTCTCTTTGTGTACACACACACACATCAGTGTTACAAAAATGCAATTAAATGGAATTAACACAAATAACCTTTTGTAACACACTTACTTTTAAAAGTGTTCACTCTAAAAATAAAAAAAAAACAGAAAGGTGCCAAAATTGTCCTTGAAACAATCTTTACAAAGGATGATTCTTGAGGAGATTTTCACACCTGCACTTTTTAGTCCACTTAATTCTAACCCTGGTTCATTTTTTATCCTTGGTGCCATTCATTTGGACAGGTGTGAATACAGTATTGCTCTGAGCCCCTCGAGGGGAGGTGGTGTCAGTCCAGTCCCAAACTAACTCTAGTGAGGTTCATTTGTGATGAGATTGTGATCTGACCTTGAACCGACCCAACTGTCAGATATACTCTGGAAGTTTTAGATAAATGGCTCTTTTAGCCGGTTTAACCTGGTATATTGCCAGATAACTACTACAGCTATGAATGGACTGAATGGCATCTCTGCTGTGGCTCCATGTTAAACTGCACAGAAATTTGAACTAGGAACTTCTTTCTGTATTAAATTTTGGTTCCCACCCCAGACAGATCTGACCAATGAACAGAGAGAACATAAACATGGTTTGTTTTTATAAGTTTTGCTTACATTTTCAGAATAATTATGTTTTTATCACTGTATAAAAGTTGAATTTAAGCAGTTATTGAAAGACACGTTTTTGCATCTGTAGGCCTCTCACAATCATTATATTATTACTGTGTTCTACAGTATATTAACATGACCTCAATTATTATTACGCATTGTATCCACTTTCCAGAAAGAGCGTGATTGAGCGTGAATGTGATTGAGCTGGTATGTTGACTTTTATTTTCTTTATGTTAAAAATTTTAAATATTTAAAATATATTGTCAAACGTATCCGCTCACCTGCCTTGTGTTTTTTGACGTAAGCTGAGCTTAGGTCTGTTTGGAGGTCTGTAATGATCGTAATGAATTTGTTTACTGTTGGCTTACTTCATTTTGTTCTAAAAATTCAGTCAGAACTAGTTACATGGAATGTAAAACATTAATTTAAGCACTGAAATGGTTAAATGGTTGAAACAGATCTGTAGAAGAAAATAATACCCTTCTAAAATGAGCTAGTTGTATCTACAGAACTAACAGAACAAACAGAACAGAACAAACACAGATTCACAGATTACACTGTCCTGTAATGATGCTCTCAGGATGTTCAGTAGATGTCACTTAGGAACTTCACCATGGGTTTCTCCGCATTAAAATGACAGAAATATCATATATCAAAATTAATTTATAAAATGGGTTATTGTGACAGGCATATAAAGAGCTTTACATATTTACTTTACTGAATCATCCAATAACAGACCAGTAAGGGTTCCAAATGGTTATTATACGTCCAAAGAACACTTTTGGCACCTTTATTAAAGCAGCACTAGGTAGGATTTTCTTGATTTTTGATCTTTTTAAAGAAGTAAAATTACAGCTTGAAACTCACTGCAGCGCTCCATTGAGGTATAATAGGAGGAATAGCGGTGCTCTCGTGTCTGTGCTGGCGCTCCTCTGAGCTCAAACCAGACTCTGTAAGTTTTCCGAGGCGACCGCGACCAACGCTCGCGAGAACTGCGACCTGCTTTCCGACCTTTAGTTCTAACAGTATTACAAGGACTATTGGTTCATTCTTTACAAACTAACATACAGACACTCTGACAGAAGCTGGAAAGAGACCGAATATGTCTGTGAAAGCCAGAAAACGAGAAAGAGAAACTAATCCGCCTGAAACATTTATTACACTCTGCAACTGTAGGGGGAGCCCACGAGCACAAAATCTCAATCCTACCTAGTGGAGCTTTAACATCTAAGTAACACCCAAATATTGTTTAGAGTGAAGACTCTTTTATGACTGTGTGCAAATGACTGCATCTGACAAGGACTCCTTTGCTTTCAGATTTGGCCTGCAGACAGGGGTTATATGGCAGTTGAACAAGATTATTAAGGTAGCACAAAGCCAATAGCGGCGGCGCTGCATGGTTGCATCCCCTGCTTTAGAAGCGTGCTCTTCCCTGACACCTGCATCAGTCTCGTCCGGGTGGCGGGTTTGGCTGCTTTGAAGGCACAAAGCTGGAATGGCTGCCCAAAATAAACCCCCCTCTCCTTCCTTTCATCACCAAACCGGCTTCAGAAAAGCTGCCCGAAGTCATTCGATGCAAATGCAAGATCCCAGCCAAGAAATGCGAGGAGTTTCTGGCCTAATGCATTACCATCTCCCGACAGTTTACTAAAGTGACATGTTGTAGCCTGTATCTGCATGAAGGGTAAACATGCTCGTTTTTGGTTTGAGAAAAAAAGGACATGTGATTAGTAGTGTACCCTTGTGGAAGATCCAAATGATGTAAACTCTTACATTATATTGTAAAGTGTTTCCCACATTCATGCTTTATCTCTCCCATCTCTCTCTCTCTCTTTTTTTTTAATTTCCCACAGAATCACATCGCCTTCGATGAAGTCACATGACGTTGAGTCGGCGGTGTGGCAGACACATTGGACATCCACGCTCTTTACCGTGCAGTCATCATAGTCAAGGTGCAATGCTAACCGCATCCAGTCCACATATCCTCCTCTATGATGTTGTTTTGGATCACTCTCTCTCTCCCTTCGTGTACGTGTGTGTAAACATGTCGGCCCTGTCCACCAATACCGGTGTGCTGCTGCTGGCACGCCCCGCTCCGCCCTCACACTTTCTGTTCTGTTGTTTCTGACCCCTCCAAACTGGAGCTCAACTGAAGATTCACTGTGTGCTTCTGGAGAGACTGGAGAGTGTCTGTGTACGAAACCTTCAATGGTGACAGTCAATGGAGTCGACCACTTCTCGCATTCAGAGTGAACTGAACTTGTTGCTGTAGATAAGTGTATTTATTTATTTCTTCCTTTATTTTCCACCCCTGTATCATATGTATGATAATACTTTTGTGGCATCATTTTGTAATGCATTTATTTTAAAAAGAAAAAAAAAACAAAAACGCCACCAACTGGAGTTGCCCACCCAATAAATGCAAATCATCAGACACTTCTGACACTCTGTTTTTAGAAGTGCACTTCAGTAAACAATGTTGAGCAATCCCACGTCCCAAGACAGTAATTACAGGAATCTACCATCACAAAATATTTAGTTGAGTATAAATATAGTTTTGTATAAATATATATCTATATGTATCTGTAATACTAGTTATATTGATTATATTGATTGATATTCTATTCTATTATATGAACCACTGCTCAAAAAGGGATGGTGGTAACACAGTAAATTACCACATAGTGAAGCTTTAAGGCACCCAACATGAGCATAGCATTTACCTACACTCTTCAAACAAATAAAGGTGCTTCAAATGGTTCTGTGAGTGAAGCATGGGGAAGACCCACATTTGGTCCCATATAGAACCCTTTTTTGCTGTTATAAGGATTTTGTGTTGTTTTAAAGTTTCATCAAACCTCCCCGAAAGGACATGATGAGGAGATATTTTCATGGGTTTTTATCTCGCGATAAATAACCTGATTTTCTAGGTAATAATCGGGAAAACCTAAGGATTTTACCCACCAGTATCAGTCTATATTATCTCTCTAAGCTTATTGTCCATTGTTTTGTTGTCATTTTTATATTATAGCCTCTTTCCCAAGCCTATACTGCAGTCGAGGTAGGGCAGGTCTTTGTTATAACTTTTGGTGACACGTATACAACAGCTTAACACGGCTTTGTTTTGACCTCACAAGAAAGGTCCTGCCTTTTGCAGCTGTAGCATGAATCCTATGTGCTTTTTAATTTCTTCACATAAGTGAAATACCCATAAACGTTTTTATAAAATTCATATAAAAGTCATAACAACTTTTTACCATTATAGCCCAGTTATAATGGTACTGTATATATGTGCACAGAGAATCTGTCACTTGTGTTCTAGAGATCGCTTTTCAAATGTAGGCTGCTTTTCTCAGCTGTATATGAAGGGTCCTTCAATTTGGAACAGCATTTTTTGATGTAGCATCAGAGAAAGGCAGCCCACCTCGACTGCAGCCTAGGCTTTGGCTTTCACTGCGTTCACACCGGCAGACAAAGAGTCTCTTACTACTGTGGGTGTGTTTGTGGCTGCTTGCCGTGTCGCATGTGGGCGTGTATTGGCGTGGCCAGTTAGCAGTTAGAGGCTAATCTAGCAAGCTGCCTGTTGGACCATCTTCTACTTTATTTCATATATATATTAACTGCCCATGTATTTGTGCAAATTTGCATCATATAAGACACGAAAGGAAAAATCAGCAGTTATAATCCTCTCTGTCATGTTCAGAACCACATTGCTAAGGATATGAACCAATAACAATGGGAATCAAAAGTTCACAAGGCAGAAGGAGGGGATTTTAGACCCCCCCCCCTGAATGTTATTGGTCTAAAGGAATTGTTTGGCCAATCGGTGTAGAATGTTGCTTCCCAGCATCATAATTCATTTGCATTTGTAAAAAAATCTCTGTCACTTTGTCCCCTGCCACCGTGTAACGGCACAAAACGCTCCTTTTCATACAAAATGAATGGCCGCTTGTTGCTCTGTCGAATGCCAGTGTGAATGCAGGGTAAGTCACATGACTGTAGCGGTTTGCAAATTTCAGACGAACTCTTAGAGCCCTGTTTTAGTGATGTATAGGTAAGCTATCAACCGTGCACTGTGCAGTTTAGTTTAGGGTGTGTCAGTGTGTGTTCTGTTTCACAGGGACACCAAGAATTTTACCTAGAGCGTCTCTTAATTAATTATTGGTGTGTTTTGGGCGTAAGGTGCAATAAAACAGACATAAATCAGACACAGGCGCAAGGCTTGAACAAAATTAGACTGTTTACGGGTTGTAAGATAGCAATGAGCATCACACAGGGTGTAAGACAGGGCCCATAGTCCTGCGAGTGTACAACTCTAAACTCTAAACCTCAACTAGTTAACTGATTTGATGCCTTGCAGTGATGAAGGTCACCGACTCACAAAAGCAACAATACATCCTGATTGTTGCTATTGTATTAACAACAATTGCTAGATATGAGCCATTACCATTATCCATTACCATGCCTGAATAGCATTTTTCATATTTCAGGCACATCCAATGTTTTTGCATCTAATAAATTATCCTGATATCATTCATTTTGGGAAATTAAAGTCATTGAATTTTTCCCCTTTATAGAAAAACACATGCATGTTTTTCCCCTCATGTCTTTTTCGGAGGGCTCCCTATATCACAGACATTAAAAGTAGTTTCTCTGTAGTTCTGCTTAAAGAACCATTTGAAGCAGCAGCAGCTTAATTTTGAGAGTGTGCTGTGCGTCCTCCTCCCTCTCAGTCTGTGAAGAATGGATCCGCCGTACAGACAATCACAAGCGCTCTC
Source organism: Astyanax mexicanus (assembly GCF_023375975.1). Lineage (NCBI taxonomy): Eukaryota > Metazoa > Chordata > Actinopteri > Characiformes > Acestrorhamphidae > Astyanax > Astyanax mexicanus. Next base: position 37,429,577 of record NC_064413.1, on the reverse strand, counting down.
TCAGCGAAGCATTCTGGGCAATTTTCCTCAATAGAAGTCTAACTAATGTTCAATTTGGAGCAATGATTAAATCAGTCATAGCAGTGATACGTCACTTGAACCAGTCATTTGGGCGAAGACCACTTTGCTGGAAGCTGATTCCAATTCTCTCAGGCCCCCAGACTTTAGCAGGTTATTTTTAGACTGTCTTTTTCTTTTGTTTGTTCTCATTTTCTATAATCTTTAAACTAATGTTGAGATCTAACCTAATGGTCATCATTTAATGGGTTATGTTTCATTCAGGTTCATCTGTAAAGCCAGGAGAGATCAGGTCAGGATGTCGAAAAAAGCCCCCATTCATCTGTATCATAAATTAACCAAACTAAGATACCTCAGACTCAGAGAATAACTTAGGAGAACCTAATCTTAAGAACCGAGTTTTGAGAGTGGAAGAGTAGCACGTTCCTTTGCAATAGTGTATTAAAGCTGTACGTCAGATCCAACATAGTGCCCTGTGGAAGATTAGCAGTCAGTTTGAGGTGCTGTATATATATTATATACACCTTCACTACTTAAAAAAATAACTATTTGCTATTTAGAGCTGCAGTTTCCTGCTGATGTGACCAATTCATAGTTGAGCAATAACATTTGAAGCTTTCTCCTTCATGAGTATCAGTGAGGAAGAACCCATCGACATGGACCCATTTGGCTGTGTCCCATGATATACGGTATATTTTTATAATTCTTGCTGATGCACTTCACACAGAGATCATATAGGTTAATCAACACTAGAAATCAATTCACTAGAAAGCACTTTAATAAAAAGATAACACAATGTTGAAAAACATCAACTGCAGAGAGAAATATGAGAGCATTCATTATATAAAAAACTGCTGCTTTAAGAAGAATAAAAAGAAGAAGAAGAAGTCTAGTAATAATCACTCTGTAAGTCATGAGTCAGGTAAATGTGGACTAAAGCTACTGCAGTGCTTGTAACAGTATTATAGCAGAAGTATAATGAGGCATGTACAGAGAGAGAACATGCACATATAGCGTAAATTGTCAGGGTTGATTTTTATTTTCTTTTTGTGTGAGTGTGTGAGTATGTGTGTGTTTGTGTGTGTGTGTGTGTGTGTGTGTGTGTGTGTGTGTGTGTGTGTGTGTGTGTGTGTATAAAATCAAAGAAAGTACATATGTATGTACCATGTGTACTTCATCCTTAAGCTACTTTAAATCAGAAAAAGAAAAGACAAGATAAAAAAAAAACTAAAGGAAATGAGAAAATGTTATGTTCAGACTGGATGGCTGGATTCCTTTCTCATTTTGAAATAATGAAATTTGTTTATAGTGTTTATATTTTGCATATTTATTTCATATTTATGTTCACAACTTCTATTTCCTATTTGTTTTATAGTTTGTACAGACTCGATGGTTGTAAAAGGTATATTCTTGCAACCGAACCGAACTTCTTTTTTTTTATTATTGCTGATTTCTATCTATGTTGTTCACCTGTAACATTACCACCCGTGTAGACGTTGGTTCCTGTATGGATGTTGTAGGTTGGTCCTGTTTGTTTGACATGATTCCAGCTCACTGCGTCCTCTGAAGACTTTCATCAGATTATGACCTTTTACACTGTAGAGGAAATGAAATTTAAAGGCTTTGAATAAAAAATCATATTCTGACCTTGCTGGCTTTTTACGTTTGTCAGAGCGGCTTCATCTTTATGACCTGATCTGAGTACAGAGCTCATTCCTGAGCGACGGAATTTCAGAGCTTCAGACACTAAAGAACCTCGAGACGTCTCTGACCCCCGACTTGTGGGAAATGGACTGGTTTGCTCTGTAGAATTTGGAGAACGTGGAATAAGGTGACGTCCCGGAATCCGGTGGAGGACTTGCTGTTTCCTTGGTATCCAGACTGACACAGCACATCCTGACATAAACACACACACACACACACAAACACACACAAACAAGCAATCAGAGGAGATTAAGTGGATCAGTGGCCTCAGATCTGAGCCTGTCATTCAGGAGCCTAGAGCTCAGTCTGTCTGCTTCTCCGCCCACAGTCATTCATTTCTTACAAGCTTTTAGAAGCAGACAGAGATCCTCCTGCTCTACCATAGTTACCAATCACACACTTCAACACTAGATCTGTTGGGGATATGACAATATCTATTTGACTCTGACTGTGCCAAAAGTCTTGGGATAACAGTATGTAAATTTATTATGTGTTATCATGATGGCTTGGGAACAGCCACACCTCTTTAAGCAAATTCTAAAATTCATTTCTAAAGTTGTGCAGGTGCAGCACATTACCTCCCACAGTGGACAGCAGCATGGGCAGTAGGTGATAAATTGTGACCGGCAGCATCTGGCTGGAATTGTCCATGTAAACATACAGGAGGCCCCACATGTGTCTCTCGCAGGTCAGTGCAATGTTCTCTAGCTTCCATGGGCCATGGCAAAAGTCATGGGACACGTTACACGTGTTATATCTTGTTACCTTATTGGCATGTCAGTGTTTATGAACCACTACTGTCAATAAGATTGTGGTAACACACTAAATGACCACTGTGAAGATTTAAAGCACCTTAAAATTGCATTTATACTTTTTTTTTAATTGAGACAAAATGGGTTCTTTGAACAATGCAAAAAAAAAAAACAATTGTTGTCTGTTCCATAAAGAACTATGTTTAGAATAAAAATAGAATATGTATTTCTAGCAGTATACAGGCTTCACCACAAACTGTATTACTTCCAACATCCATAGACTTGTTCAAAACATGGATAGCATCTTTATTTTAAGAGCACTTAAGAGATATTTAAAAGAATGACAAGACTAAAAGTTTGTCATGATTCTTTGGAAGATACTGTATATGGTCCCAGAAATAATTGTGATTAAACAGTATTATTGTCAGTCATAATTATGCAATAAATCATTGCTGATGTTCATTTTCTTATGTACACAGACTCTAAAGTTAGCATATTGGGCAATATCAAGGTCAACAAAATGATTAAGGACATTTCCATATTTTGCATGATATATCAGTAATGTAGTTATTGTAACTGGTCTAGTCTTGGTGCTTGCTTTTAAGGACCACTATCAAACTTAGTCTGTAGTGAGTTGTTTACAGCCTTGGAGGGACAAAATAGTGCATGAAGAGCTCACGACTCCCTTAATTACGCCTTAATTATGCATCTGTGCAGCCCGTGATGGAAGACTGGCTTTTCATTTCTAGCGTAATATTGCCATTTCCAGCCAATTCATCCTCAAATGAAACTTAATAGCAGTTTCAGCTGCACCACTTCATATCTTTCTGATATCTTTTTGAAAGACAAAAAAATCAGAAAAACATGATTCTGTTGCTTTTCAGAAATGACTTCCATGCAATCAGCACACAGATCTTCTCCTGCAGTTAAAAGAGTCTTTTTGATAAAACGTCTGTCTGTCCTCTGTTAGGAATTATAATCGTATTGTGCAGTGCGTCTGTGCTGTGCCAGGTTTTTCCAGAATGGTATTGTTTCACACTGTGCCACACGCCTGGTTGCCATGGATGCTAATTGCCGGTTACCAGTGGCTCGAACAGAATCACAAAACACATTGTGTGTGAGAACGAAGTGTAAGGATATTTTGAAATGATATTGCACCCATTCTTTATCCTTGTACCTTTAGCAGTCTAAAAATAGCCACCTGTAAATATGTTTCTTTTGTTTTTGTTTTTTTCTTAGCAATGGATCCATAAGGAAGTGTGTGTGTTTGTGTGTGTTTGTGTTGGGTGGTGTGCTGTATATGTTTGGAGAACACTATTTTCACTCGACCCTGAAACAGTTCAATACATTTATGGAAGAATCCATCAGTGCCACAACAAGGACTAGCAGACCCATTGTGTCCTATAAAGATATGTTGGAAGAAATGGCTTTTTAATGGCAATTTTGTTTGAAATTGACGCTTGCTTTAAAGAAAGAGCAGAGACTGGCTTACCCAGTGGGAAAAGCACAAAAAAAGCTATCTATCCTAAGCCTAAAATGCCCTTTGAGGGTTGAGGAGGAGGGAAGTATGGCAATAAATATGGCATTAAACTCTTTTCAATGAACAGTGTCACATGTGTACAGAAAAAGTCATTACCAGCCACAGTCGAAAAAACAGTGGGTGGAAATGATAGTGACCTAGAATTGTCCATGCGAACAGACAAGCAAATCTGGCAGAATCTATACAATCTAATTAATTCATATTTAGTGCAAGTCTCAAAGGTCAGAGCAGTTTCTTCAGCTTCTGTGGGACACAATACTAGTCCCTATGACATTTGGCAACTCATTGTATAAAAAACACTATTCTCAGGATGAAACGGAGAAAGAATGCATCAGTGCCACAAGACATTGCAGCAATATTGCAGCAGCATTGTGCCACATAAAGATATGCTGGAAGAAATGGCTTTTTAATGGTCATTTTGTTCGGAACTGAGGCAGTTTTGTGAAGAAACAACAGAGACTGACTCACTCAGTGGGAAAATTACAAAAAGAACTGTATATCCTAGGCCTAAAATGCTTTTTGAGGCTTGAAGAATGTATTATTGCATTAAGTTTGGTATTAAACCTTTTTTTTCAATCGACAATGTCACGAAGAGTATGTCATAAATTATTTATTATCATTATCATCCACGATGGGTGGAAATGTGGGTGGAAATGATCGTGACTGGCAGCATCTGGCCAGAAGCCTCACATATATCTCATAGGTGAGTGCAGAGTTTTTAGCTTCTTTGGGACATGGCAGAAGACATGGGACACAATACTAGTTTGGAATTGAGGCTGGTTTGCTAATAAATGACAGAAACTAATTCAGTCAAAACTCATTCACTGGAAATATTACAAAAAACTGTCTAGTCTAATTCTAAGCCTAAGGGTTTGAGGGTTGAGGAGGAAGGAAGTATGGCATTAAATATGGTATTAAAATTTTTCATCCACAATGTCACAAGTGTACCGAGAATATGACATAACATACAGTATGTCATTATCACTCACAGTGGGCAGTGCAGTGGTTGAAAATGATCATGATTGGCAACATCTGGCCAGAATTGTCCATGCGATCAGACAAACATCTGTGGCAGAACTCACATGCAATTCGAAGCAGGAGGCTCATAGGCCAGTACATTGTTTTTAGCTTCCATTGGACAAAAGTCTTGGAAGATATGAAAAGATATGTTTGAAGAAATGTTTTTTTTTTAATGGCAGTTTTGATTGGAATTGAGGTTTGGTTTTGAAGAAAGAACAGAAACTGACTCTGATTCTGTGTCCAACTTAGCCTAAAATGATGTTTAGGTTAAGGTGGAAGGAAGTACGACAACATGCAACTTCTTACCCTTACCATCCACTGACTCACATCGGAGCAGGCCGTGGAGATGCCTCCTTGTTGTACCAGTTGTGCTGAGCTGAGTCCTGCCTCTGCTTGTGTTGGGCTCCAAAGATCCAAAGAGTTATAAAGTGCTTGTTTGTTCGTTGGTACTCCTGAGGCTGACCCATCGCTGTCGTGTGGCAGGTCTCTATGTTTAGTCTCTGCTGCTTTTTGACTGAAGTTCTGTTCCACATGACTGTCCTGCACCTGTACCCCTCCGTGACCCGCAGTTAGCCTGGCCTCTCTCTGGATCACGGGCCTTTTTCTGGCCACAGACGGGCCGTTTTTGGGTGACTGCACCGGCAGATGTGCCAGCCTGGCCGGCCGCCCATGGCCCCATTCCAGCTTCTTGCCAGATGCCCTTTTCCAGAGCTGTGAAGGTTCAGCAGGCCTTGCTTCACGGTTCACTGTAGCCAATCCTTTACATCGCCAGGCCACGGGCTCCTCCAGCATCAGCACCCGAGATGCAGCAGGAGCCCATCGTATCAAGGGCAGGCTATGCTTCTTCACTTCTAAGCTGCTTGTTCCCATCGGGCTGAGACCATAAATGATACTTTGTTTATGGATCATCGGGTTAACGAGTGCATTGTTATTTGCTGGGAAACAGTCAGTGTCAGAAGGGCTTTGTCTCAAAGGGCTCGGATCTGCCGGAAGGACCACAGGAGATGTAGTGGAGAGAGTATTATCTTGAGATGCGTCCAATCCCGGGGGTATTTTTTCTGCCACATCACTCCGCTCTGAGCCAGAGGACCAGGGACACCTTCGTAAATGATCCGCCACCACGACGTTCTTCTCATCCAGATATCTGCATTTGTGCTTAATCTGCTGTTTAGCCTTCCAGCATCCATAAAGCACATTATCATCTGTAATAAAATAAAATAAGAGTGTTCACAATTACTGACAGCGAAAGGAATTGCTTTAATCTTGGTGTGGAGCCTGACTGGGGGTGTCTGTCAAAGCACTTGAATTGTAATAAGTTGATTGAACCTCCGAGGGTGCCATTGGGAAAAGCACAGCCAAATGAATCCATTTACATTCGGTAATTAAAAGCATAATATGGGAGTTGCTACTGTTGCTTGTTGGCAAACAATTAACAGTCTCTCAGCGCAGCCTGGTCATTTACCTCACTCATGTCTCTCAAATTTATTAGCAAACAAATATTTTCTGGGAAAGCACAAATATCAACCTGCTGAAAAAAATTACAGGTTTTGTTGTGAGCTGGTTTTGGATGGTCTAAGCTGGTCTTTGATTGTTGGTGGTTAAAAATCTGGTCATTTGGTTGAATTTCAGTCTTGGTAATCAACCAGCTTGATGATGCTGGGCAGCCAGCATGGTTATCCCATGATCAAGCTAGACAAGGTCAACCTCAACTTGGTCATGTTGGTCAAAAAGCTTGGTGATGGCTGGTTATTCTGATCAACTAGCTTGGTGATGCCAGTCAACCACACTGGTTATGCTGGTCAACTAGCTTGGTCACCCACATTAACCAGTGTGGTTATACCCTGACCAAGCTTGAAATGTCCACACAGCATGACAAAGCTAGTCGATCGGCATGACCAGCCATCACCAAGCTTTTTGACCAGCCTGACTAAGCTGGTTGACCTTGTCTAGCCTGATCAGGACATTACCATGCATGGTTGGTCAACATGACCATCATTAGCAAGCTGGCCAATTAACATGACCAGCAAGACCAAAATGCAACCAAATGCAACACACTCTATGCTGATCAAGGATCACCTGGATGACCAGCTCTTCAATCAAATCAAAGACCAGCTTAGACCAGCCAAAACCAGCTTAGTCATTCTGGTCAACCATTTTGGCTATATCCTGACCAAGCTATTTTATGATGGCCAAACAGTGTGATCTTGCTTGTTATGCTAGTTGTCCCTATTGGTCATTTTGCTACTGGTTGACCAGCAAGGTCAAGCTTGTTCATTCTGCTGAGTAGCTTTGGTCAGGTTGGTCATGGTTGTAGAGCAACTAAACCATTAACCTTGAACAAAGACAAACAAACCAGGTGCTTGTTGGTCAAGAGCTAAGCTTGTTAAGCCAGTTTAACCAGCCAGAGATGGCCTTTTTTTTTTTTTTCCAAAGTTTCGGGACCGGTCTTAATTAAGGGTCTCTCTCTCTCTCTCTCTCTCTCAGGCTTTGTCAGTGTGTGTTGGAGCAGCTACATTAGGGATGCTGAGAGGCCCATGCCTTGTTAGCTGATGATTAATCACAGGCTCCGACCATAAATGTCAGACCTAAAGCTGGCGTAGCCTGCCTCTGATCGATGACTTAGCTACTCTCCATCTCTCTTCCACAACGCTGGCCCTGTGTGACACTCTGGGGACAGGACACCACTCCCCACCATTACTCCCAAACGTCATAGAGATGGCTGAGGCATGCCTTCATGCAGTTCATATGTGAGCATTTCTAGGCTAATATAGATGAAACTACCTGTGTGTGTGTGTGTGTGTGTGTTAGTGTAATGAAAGATTGAATAGAGGAGTAAAATATTGGATTGTCTCAAGGTTAACTTACGGATGTCTGAAGCTGAAGTTCAGGAGGACGTTCTATTGTAAATCTAATGCATGATATGATACTTTATTGTTTACCAGCTTAAGTTATTCTAGGTACTGCAGAACAACCTGCAGGTGGCTTGTCAGGCAGTAACAATAGCAACAATTTTAAAAAGCCAGTAAAAGAAAAACATTGGTGGATTGGAAACATGTTCACATGGTGTACCAGGCACTACTCACATGGACCCTGCGCATAATTGCTGCCTCCTGATTCCAGTGTGAAATTCAGGTAAATGCTGTGTGATTAGACAGAAGGTACACAGCATTGTGTGAACAAAATGTAAGAACAAAACATCATGTGAACGAATCCTCGAACTAAACCAGGTTTGAGAGTGGCTTAAAGAAAGTGGCGCTCAGAATCTGTTGATCCATTCAGGTTGATTGCAGAATGAGGCTCTGCTTTTAGCCTTCTCACTATTACAAGTCTCATTGGCGAGGTGCTGAATGAGTTTGATTGCTTACCATTTGTTCTGTTGTCTGCCTCGAAACCCTCCCAGGCACTGCAGAGGTTTTTCTTTTCATCTTTTCTGTTGACACATCAGCAACAAACACATAAAGAGTCTGGCATTCTCTGAATGCATCTATTAGAGCTCTTCAAGCCTTTGAACACACCGCGCAAGACTCCCACAAAATGCACAGCATAATCTAAAGGCTGCATGATATTCATGTGATCAAAGTACATTAAGATTATTGAAAGCAGCTTCGTCTGTGGATCATTATGTACAAATGGTCAGTCTCAGACAAAGCTAGCTGTAACTGTGGTTCTATGAATAGCACCGCAGATGGCTGCCAGATTCGGAAGGAATGACCATTGGTGCTTCTCATATACCAGCTGGGAAATGGAGTAGCATTTTTCATTGCTTTTTTTTGTATCATACTTACATCAGATTTATAAGATAACCTAAGCAAAGTAAATATGAAAGGGTTTAAATGAATATTTAATTTATTAAGGAATATAAATCTTTATAAGCCAATCTGGCCCTATGTAAAAAAAAAAAGGCTTTGCCCCTAAGCTCAATAACTTGGTTGTTCTAACGTTGGTTGCAACAACTGCAATCAAGCTTTACTGATAACTGGCAATGAGTCTTTCACATCTCTAAGGAGGGATTTTGGCACACTCTTCTTAACAGAATTGGTTTAATTCAGCCACATTAAAGGGTTTTTTAAGCATGTTAATGTTAATGCCACAGCATCTTTTTTTCTGCCATTTAGAGGTGGTCTTGTTTGTGTGCTTCGGATCATTGTCCTGCTGCAGAACCCAAGTACACCTGAGCTTAAGGTCATAAACTGGTGGCCGGACATTCTCCTGCTTCAGGATTTTCTGGTAGAGAGCACAATTCATGGATACAACAATTATACAGCAGGTTCTCCAGGTCCTAAAGCAGCAAAGCAGCCCCAGACCATCACACTACCACCACCATGTTTAACTTTCAGTATGATGATCTTTTTCTGAAACCTTGTGTTAGTTTTACATCAGATGTAACAGGACACACACCTTTCAAAAAGTTTCACTTTTGTCACATCAGTCCACAGAATATTTTCCCTGGGACAATTACTTTTTTTTTGCATGCGACCAGGTTGTTTTGGGTCGTTTTCTTTCCCTTAATAAATTAAATTATCATTTAAGAACTTCTTTTGTATATGCTGAAGTTATCATTGTCTGATAACACACAGCCCAGTCTGAATATCAACTCCTTGTTACTAGCTCCACTATCCATTCAGGAGCAATTTGTAGTTTTATAATTACAGACACAGCTGTGCTGCTGGAGTTTTTAAAAACCACAGTCCACCAACCAAAACCATTTAGCAAAAGTTTTCTGTGAGCTACATCCTGCCTGTGTTACCCAGCACTGAGAATGATCCAACACCCAAAAAACAGGGTAAAATGAGGATAATAATTAATAAAATAAACTGATAGACTACATGCAGTAATTACAGAACTAGAAAGTGCTCCTGTATGTTCTATAGAGCTTCATATGAACTTTATAACTTATCTGTGTATCAGGAGAGAGTTGCAACTTAGCAATCTTGATGTGAGCCATTTGGTAGACCTCTGTACAGGCTTCAGCGACTATTGTGAAAGGCTCTGCTTGGACACAGTATCCTCTTAAAGCTCTACTGAGCATCTGTCTGACAAAATCCATCAACTAAGTCAATAAAATGCCTCCAGGCCTGGACTGGGCCGAACAGGAAATGACGAGTGTGCAGCTTGAAAGGCAGCTCAGTACAGTGATTCACAGCACACTGAGGGATACAATCTGACAGAGATGCACTGAAATGGGGCATACGTGTGACGTCAGAACCATCTAGACACCATTTAAGCTCACCATTTTGCTCCAGAGACGGTGGGTGTAGCCTGTAGCGAGCACCAACAATCGGCAGATGATTTCGGACCACACAAACAGTGTAAAACCGAGGATAAATAACTTGGCAGACTTAAGGAAAGGTGGTAGACTTGTGCAACCTTAAGAAGAGCACTTGTGTAATTGCAATTGGCAATTGGTGTAAAAAATACAGAAGGAACCATCCTTAAATGTAAGCCACAGAGAGGAAACATAGATCTAATGAAACTGAATGAACCCTGGTGTTTTGTTGCAGAGTTTCTTTATGTTTGGTGGCTTAGAATAAAGTGTAGCACAGAAAAATAAGAAGAACAGAATCACATCTGTTGAGCTGCAGGATACTATTGGTTTGGAAGTGTTCCAACATCTGCTCAGAATGATGCAGATGGATGGATGGATGGATGGATGCCTCCTGCTCACAAACCTGCAGTTTAAACCAGTGAGCCACACCATCTACTAGCAACATGATATTTTTATTTATTTATTATGATATATATTTTTTACATTTTATCCTGCTGACACAACACGCACAGCTCATCTAGTCCCTGTAAAGATGTATTTCCAACAGAATAGGTCTCTCTAAAACATATAAACATATAAATAATGGGCAGTGGGGCAGTGGAACTGTGTTCTCCTGAATGAGGGGGCTCTATTTTGTACTTTTGGGATAAGTTAGGGGATTTTGGGAATGATGTGGGGTGTAATATTTACAGCAATGTTCCAAAACCCAGCAGAAATATTCTCTGGACACTAGAGACAGTTACTCCAACAAAAGCAAGATATACTCTTTTTTAATACTCTTGATTTCAGAGGAAGCAATACATGAACAGATGCCTTATTACTATCACTGTCCATATAATGTATCTCTGGATGTTCCTGCAGGTCTCAGGAAGGTGGTACTGATCCAGCTGATTGGGGCACACACTTTAGAGCATGTAACAAATAAGAAATGGGTTATCACACACACCACTGGGCATACTGTTTCCCCCGTGGTTAAAATAAAGCATTACTAAAGCATCAAAATGCTCAAAAATGCACATTAACATAATGCTACAGTCTTACATATTACATATATTATTTGACTGCTTTCACATCTACCTTGCTTAAATCAGTGTTGCGCCAAAAAAAGCCTGCCCTTCTTGTGGTAAAAAAAAAAAGCAATAAATTATGATGATGTGTCACCTAGATCAAGACTTTTTGATGATGTGTCTTAATAAGTGCCCATCTATGGGTGCTCATCTGCCCTTTTAGTAGAAAGGGTGTCGTTATAATAATAAAAAATATATATATAAATTATCTCTGCCCTTCAAACAGCCTGAGTTGACCGCTGGTGTTACTAACTAAAACTGTCGTGTGCACACATACATGCTCTTCTACTTTTTCTCTGTTAGATTAAATATTATATTTAGCCATAGACTTTATGTGGTTTTAACATTTGTTCAGCTTATCAGAAACCGAGAAGACTTTTTTTTTTTTTACATTTTATTTTTAGGGGTGTTTGAGCACCTTTTAAAAGATGGGCTAGACATGCCAATGGTGTAACTCTAGGAATAATAAGCAATACAAAGCCTGCATTGCATTTCATTGCCTATTCAAGCAAAAAAAAAAAAACTGTTAAAATTAGCATCTAGTCATGATTTATGTACTTCCTTAAAGTGCAACACTGCTACATTAATGCTATGTGTGAAAAGTTTCCAACTGGGAAGTTAATATAAAAACACCCTGTTAAATTGTTATTTCTGGTGTGAAACTTAGAGGGAGAGAATGATGATCAGGTGGCCATGTCTAAAAAGATTCAGTATTGAATCAGCATTCAGAATCAGTATTGGATGGTACATAATTGCAGAAGAGAAGAGGATTGTTTGAATAGAGGGTCTGGATCAGAACACATGGCTTCTTATCTTAACAGTAAAGCCCTAAAAAAGACTGTAGAATGTCTCTGCTGCTGATGTAAAGGTGTCTTATATGCAGAAGGTTGTGGGATCAAATCCTTTAGGTGTAGGATTGGTTGTGCTGGTACTGGTAAGGCAGGAGGTGTTAACTCTGGTTATTCAGTGTTTCCTTTCTGTTTGTAAGTGAGTGGAATTGGACTGCTGTAGACTGTTATAATTCAGCAGTGGATGGCAATTTGGAGAAAGCTATTAAAAACAAATTATATTACTGAAGCAATTTACAATTGGTGTTCTTAAATCATTACAGCTACGGTACATCTGATTCTTAATGTTTGAATGTTTCAATCCCATAATTTAATGATGACAAAGTTGCGTTCTCACAACATTTAATCTGTAAAAGTACATAATAATGGATTTTCCACCAATTACTGTAAGTTATGCCATTTCTGTACCAATAAAAATCTGTTTCCTTTGAAAATGTAGAATTTATTTGCCACACTTTTATTTTCCACACTTTTAATATGGCTTTATTTATTTACAAATTAAAGCAAGTCAAAAATGCACATGAACTCAAGTCTTACATATTATGATGCAACAATGCAAAAACAATCTTTAGATTTATTTAAGATGTTCTATATTTCAGTGAACTGTCCTAAGACAATTCTCTATAGTTTAATGGAACAGAAAACTGTGCATCAGTGAAAATGTAATCAGTGATTAATCCAGGCTGGCAGTAATGAGAGCTGTAATATTCAGTTGCTTTCACACCTACCTTGTTTGAACCAGTGTTGTGCCAAAATTTGAATACAGCTAAACGGATAAAGCTGTATAAAGTTTGAGGCTTAACTATTGACTTTATGCAGATGTGCAGACATGTTTAACCCAAAATAAATGCTTACTACTTTCATTTGATATCTGGAAATAATTTAAATGTTCCTAAATTAGGGGAAAAACCAAACCAAAAAAGGTAAAAAAAAAAAATAATAATAATAAAAAAATAAATAATAATAATAATAATAATAAATTTCATGTTGCTGGTAGTTGGTGTGGCTCAGTGGATTAACTTCAGGTTTGTGAGCAGGAGGCTCACAGAGTTTAAATCCTGTATTAATTATCAAGTGTAAAATCTAAGATATAAATGTTCAAAAACACAAAAAACAACTGTGGTATCCTGTGGCTCACTGCTAACTGCTCTGCTGATTGAGTAAGAGGTCATGGGTTCAAATACTAATCTTGATCTCCACTCTATTTTGGTCCAGTGTTTTCAAATAACAGCAAAATCAAAACAAAAGCTCACAAAAAAGCTCAGACTTATGTGAGATTCTGTGGCTTGGTGGTTAAAACCATGCATCTGTGATCAAGAAGTTTAGGGTTCAAATCCTGCAAGGAGTTTTTTGGTATGTATTCATTGTCAACATCACAGAAAAGACACAAAACACACAAATAAGCTGTGAAATCTTATGGATCACTGGTAGATACTGTGCCTTTAAAGTATGAGGTCTTGGGATCAAGTATCACACAATATTTCTAAAGTTGGTCTTTTGACTTTTCAAAATAACAGCAAAAGTGACTTTTTCCTACAGGGATTCTGTGGTTCAGTGGTTTAGACAGAGGATCTGAGATCTGAAGGTCAATGGTTTAAGTCCTGCAAAATATTTTTTTGCATGTGCTCTCTAAGAAGTGTGCTATATCTGACATATACATGTTTATAAACAGGAGTACAAAGTGTGCTGTTCATTGGCTTGCTGGTATGTTCTCTGCCTCTTAACTGAGAGAGAATGGGTTCAAGTCCCACTGGGTGTTTTTAAATGTTTCAAGGATCAGTAAAAAAAAAAAAACATGCATTTTGTTACATGTTAAATGTAATGCTACAAATCTACAAAATAAGTGTTCACAAAACACATTCTCATCTCATGGGATCCTGTGGCTCAATGGTTAAATGCAATGTCTCATGTTTAAGAGATTGTGAGTTCAAATCCAGGTCAGTATCTCCAGGACAAATATAACAGCACATTTTAATAGTTTCTTGATTTAGATAAAACCAAACCAAATAGATAAATTAGAGATGCTGCTACTAGCAAGATGTGGTGGTTCATTGGTTTAGAGTGCAGAGGTTCGTGACCAAGATGTTTAAAGTTCAAATCCTGAAAGAGACGTTTTATCACATCATTGTAATTGTCATTGTTCATTGTAAAGCTACAAACCACATGAACCACATGAACCATCTGTGGGTTATTGTGGCTCACTGATAGACTTTTTGCCTTGTGATTAAGAGGGTGTGAGTTCAAATACTGGTCTGTATCACCAGAGCAAACAAGACACTAAGTTATAAATGTGTCTCAATATGAGTAAAACCAAACCAAATAGATACAAAAGAGGGCATAATTGTGTCTTGTGGTGGCTCAGTGGTTTAGAGCACTGCAGTTTATGAATAGAAAGTTCTTGGTTCAACTCTTGGAGGAGGCATTTTTGGCACAGGGTCATTGTAAAGCTACAAATCTGAGAAATAAGTGTTGAAAAAACACAGTCCAACCCATGGGATCCTGTGGCTCACTGGTAGATGCTGTGCCTCATGATTAAGAGGTTGTGAGTTCAAATACTGCAGAGGTTTATGACCCTGAGGTTTATAGTTCAAGTCCTAAAAGAGACATTTTGTCACATGTTCTTTGTTTAATTTCAAATCTGAGAAATAAGTGTTCAAAAAACACTTGCTTGTTCTATGGGGTTCTGTGGCTCACTGGTAGATGCTCTGCCTCCTGATCAGGAGGTTGTGAGTTCAAATACTACTCAGTATCTTCAGGGCAAATTTGACAGTACATTTTAAAAGTTTCTTGATATGGATAAAACCAAACCAAATAGATCAATTAGAGAAGCTGTTGCCAGCCAGATGCAAAGGCTCAGTGGTTTAGACTGCAGAAGTTAATGGTCCATATGTCTATGGTTCAAGTCCTGTAAGAGACATCTTATCACATATTATCGATAACTACAAATCTGATAAATAAATGTTCAAAAAACACATGCCCATGTGTGGGACCCTGTGGCTCACTGGTAGATGCTCTGCCTCATGATTAAGAGGTTGCTGGTTCAAGACCGGCCGGTGACGGGCGGACAAGGCCCGACCAAACCCACAAAGGGGGAGAGGAACTACCTGGCCCTCTCCCCCTGGGGCTTCCAGAGAGATAACCAGCAGTGGTTATGGAGCCCAGGGCCAATTTTTTTGATAGACTTAACCCTGAAAAGGAACTGCACAATTCTACCTTTACTACCCACTTTTAAAGAAAAATTTTGCAACTCTTTCTTTCTTTCTTTCTTTCCCCCCTCCACCTTGCCCTCCTCTTCCTGCCAGCCAGCCTCTTCCTTCTAATCCAACCAGTCACTCCAGCTTCACCACTAACACCACAGTCAGACCAGCACCACACTGGATTTGATCCCACAACCCCCTGCTTATGAGGTAAAGCCCTTTACCTCTCAGCCACCTGAGTTCACACACTGCAACTCCCCACAACACGTATTCTGATCAGAATCATCTACTCAATCAGCCTCCATTTCTCAAACAGTTCTGGCTTATGCCAAACACTGTGCTTCCTGAGGGATGCTGTGGCTCAGTGGTTTAAACTGTGGCTCTGTGATCAGGAGTTTCAAGGTTTGAGTCCTGTTAGAGGCATTTTGGCTTGTGTTGCAAAGTGTAGAATGTGAGATATCAGTGTTTCAAAAGCACATACAGTAACCGTGGAATTGTGTGGCTTACTGGTATATTCTACACCTAACAATCAGCTGATTGTCAGTTCAAAACTCCTCAGGTTTTTCATTTCATGTAAACAACAGGACTTAAACTTTACTAAATATGAGTCAAAGCAAACACTTCCCCCACTCTTTTTTATCACCTTCTCCACCAGCCAAGCCTTGTTCTTCTCACATCTCGCCAGTGCTACCAGTGACAAGCCTGCACCACACTGGATTTGAACCCACAATCTCCAGCATATTAGACAAAGCCCTTTACCTCTCAACAGGTCATGTGGACTTTACAAACATCCCATCACTTTCTTTTCTTTTCTGAGAAGGACAGTAGAAAGGGCTCTCTGTCTTTTCTCTGTCACTCTAGAGGGCACTTTAGTAATGCTTTTTCAACCATGGGGCACTAAAGTGGACGGTTGCCCCCGCCCAGTCCAGCAGTGGCAAGCTGAATTAAACAATTAAACAAAAAAATCATACTGGAAACAGACTTTTGACTTTTATTGATAAAGAAATGTTATGACTTATGGTCATTAGTAAAATTCACAAAATATATAAATTGCTAAAACACTTCATTCAAGACTTGAACCCAGAACCACCAGGCTCCCGAGCCATTACTTACACCACTACACTACTACAGCAGAACATCATATATGAAGTTACTTTTCAATATTATTAGTTTAAGACATTGTTATTTAGAAACAAATTAAAGGTCCAAGACACTCTGGAGATCCTGACTAAGACTTGAACCCATGATTCCTTTGCTCAAGTGGCACAGCACTTACCACTGAGCCACAGGATCCCACTGTGGCTTGACTGATATTAAGTCACAGTTTGGCACAACATTGATTCAATCAAGGTAGGTGGGAAAGCAGCCTAATACTACAGCTCACTTTACTCAGTGTTTCACTGCCAACACTCCTGAACCCACTAATCAGTTCATTTGAGTGTGTTAAAGCATGGAAATCTCTGAAACACTGCCTGGTTGTGGGCCTCAAAAATACACAACAGAAATTTATAAGCCAACAAATTACTATAGGCACAGAGTGATGTTATATTTTACTTACAAAAGTGTGTATGTACTATATAGTTTTTTTTATTGTATGTATGTGTTTGTATGTGGATAAGCTGTTTTTGGTTTTTGAAGCTGTTAAAAACATTTTTTTAATATATGTTTTATATTGATGTTTGTGATTTTTTAAAACCCTTTAGATATTTCATTTTTTAATTTCTGAAAAATAGCTAAATAAAAACTATTTAACTTGTCCACCCTGTCATCTCAAGAAAAATCCACTCCTGTAAGTAAACAACTCTTAAAATAAGTGACATTACAACTTTCATACTATTTAATTTTCAATTGACTAAAGACATGCTGTTCATCAATTAATCATATTAGTGTCAATTAATATTTCTCATATTGTCAAGGTCTAAGCTTAAAGGCAGATGTTAAATGCAACTAAAAATGTATTAAATTAGAAGAAAATCAGGGCAACATGTAGAAACCAGATACGCAGAAGCTGGACAGAAAGACAAACTAAACCAAACATTTAAAAATAAACAAACAAAACTAAGAGACAAAATACAAACAAAACTAATTTACATTAAACACAAACATAAAAACATGCACAAGAACAGAAAAGGAACACAAAAAAAGGGTTATAAATACACTGAGATGGACAAGAAACACCTGGGGAAGATAACGAAAGTGATACACAAAAAAGTGAGACACAGGTGGGGACAATAATGACTAGTCAAGACAGAAACTAAACAGAGCCATGTGCTTAAGAACCCACAGTGAAGAAAACAAGCAAAACAATCACAAACACAGGAAGCAGACAAAAGCAGCTGAAGTAATGCTTAAACTGTCCATCATTTTGTGGTCAAATATCACGGTAATTAAAACGATTTTAGAACATCTCGAAAAGAGAATGAGATAACTAAAAACAGCTGTCAATGTCAATAACAGGAAAATAATTATTTGAGTTTATATGATTTTTTTTGTGTAGTCTGATAATTATAATTTTTAGTAAAATAAAAATCTTCAGTTCTTGTTTTAACATTTTAAGATGCTATAAAGGGACAGTGTGGGATTTCGCTTATACTGCAAACATCAGCTGAGTTTCCTGACGGACTCAAAAGTGGGCAACTGATTTCTTATCTCTTACTGTAGACCCCTGCATGGCATTGGGTGCTTCTTTTATTCAGGCTTGTCCTAATTAGGGTGACCATATGTCCTTGTTTTCTAGGACATGTCCTCTTTTTGGGACCTACATATGAGGGATTTCAAAACAGGCCAGACTTTCTAAATTGCCTAAAATATCTAAGATTTGGCGTTTAGTTCATGTAGATATTTACATTTTACAGCCCGCACTGTTCCACCCTCCTGTGTAAACCAAAAATCTGGCCACTCTAGCCATAATAATGAGGGTAATAATGAGGGCTGTACTGGAATCTAGGCCAGTGGGGCGCAGAATCTGATGAACATTCTGGGTCTGCATGATCTGTATACACTGTCAGCCAGTAGAAATTAATTAATACTTAAAAATATATATATTATCTGATTTAACCAATTCAGACCCAGTTCTAAATATTTATACTAAATATATATATATAATTATTTAAATTTATTGGGCAGCTAATTAATGTTTTTTTTCTTATACTGATAAAAAGGGGAATTGACTAAATATTTACAGGAAAAATCTTGATGTAAAGAAAACTTCATAATGTTAACATGTTCCTTAAGTAATCAAGACCAAACTAGTCAGATGTAATATTTAATTTAATTTGTTAAATGGTTGGAAAAGATCTGTAGAAGCAAAAAAAATACACTTTTAAAATGAGCTACTTTTATTTATTTATTTATTTAAGGTTACATGATCACACTTTCCCACACTGTCCTGTGATGATCTCAGGATGTTCAGTAAAGTGCTGTAAGAATGTTTTTTTTTTTTCACCAGCACTGTTTGGTCCGGATAAAACTGCTTCGCTTGAACTTGAACGGTTCGTTTGGGCAGGTGTGAAAACAGTATGAGTTATCACACTCAAGTGTGGACCAAAACAACCACACCAAGACCTGTGAAAGAAAGTGGTCTCGGTCCAGTTCCAAACACACTCCGGAGTGGTTAATTTGTGTTAAGAACATGATCCAACTTCAATTTGAACCAGCTATTAAACATACCCCTCATTGTTTAGCTTTAACAGCTGTTCAGGTGCCGTTTAACCTGATTTATTATTCCAATAATTACTACAGATATTAACTAATGCAATATCCGTTGCTGCTCCTTGCTACTTTGTTTTACACTGAATATGGTATATGCGACATGGACTTATCGCTGACATGTAGGCTTTGTTCACAACTGCCATTAAAATGCATCCTGGATGATCGGATTACAAATAAGTGCCAAAACACATAACACCGGTTCTGCTAAGAATCTTCCATAGTTTTTTTTTTTTTCTTATCCTAAATCGAGATAAGGCATCAAGTAAGGCATGAAGTATCGTCTTTATATTTTGCTGTGGATCGTGTGGTTTTGTGATTATCGTATGTAGGAAATGATTCAACAATGACGTGGTTAATGTGGACAGTGCTTTGCTTTTAGAGATGTGTTGAGACATTTTTGCTATGTTCACACTACAGTAATAATAATGATTAATGAAGTGATGAAACCATGAAGACATGTTAAAATAAAATAGGTTTTGAGTGGCCAGAGCACCCAAACTGAGACAAATCTGATTGTAATTATATTTCAGACCACCTTCAAATGTAATTTTTGGCAACTTCTAAAAATATTTTGATCTAGATTTGCAAAAATCGGATTTGGGCTGGCAGTCTGAACATAGTCTTTGACTAATGGCTAATAGAGTTTAAGTTAATGGATTATCCTGTTCACACCTCTCTGGCAATCATTTGCGATTGGATGCATTTTAATGCCAGATATTAGGGGTGTGACGAGACACTAATATCACGATACTGGGTTCACGAGAACGAGACGAGAAATTTTATAGAAAACGTCAAAAATGAAAAAAACTTAAAAACTAGAGTTTTATTTGACAAAATCATATAACGCAAACTTAACAGACTGTTAAGTGCAAACCACAACCAGTCATATTAAGACTATGGTTTGTGTTTTTACCTCCAACATTGCTTGTAATTTAACTATGCATAACCATAACCAGTCATTTTAAGACTATGCTGGAAGTGCAAACAGAGACAGAACATTTTATTAAATAACAGTACAGAGCTAAGGGATTAGTACAACTGCCTATGAAACAGTGACGTGTACGATTTACTTACAGTATTTACTAGGGCTGTGAATCTTTAACTGTGCCACGGAGCTCACCTACTGTCACGCAGAGATCTTTTAACTGTACCGCGGAGGTTTTTAACTGCCTCGTGGAGCTCACATACGGTCACGCGGAGCTTTTTAACTGTACCGCGGAGCTCATACTGTCACGCTGAGCTTTTTAACTGTACCGCGGAGCTCATACTGTCTCGCGGAGCTTTTTAACTGTACCGCGGAGCTCATACTGTCTCGCGGAGCTTTTTAACTGTACCGCGGAGCTCATACTGTCTCGCGGAGCTTTTTAACTGTACCGCGGAGCTCACCTACTGTTTTTTTTCGCGAGACATGTTCAAGCTTGACGAGAAATATCGTCACGTTTTAATCTCACGAGATCTTGTCACACCCCTACCAGATATGCACTGAGAGCTTTTTAGTATTTGAAAAATAACACCCTCTTTGTGTTCAGTGGAGTCGTTAATGTCAGCTATCTATATTGGTAACAACCAGCATTAGAAAAGTACTGCAGACTGCAACAGAACTGCAGCTCCTGAAGTCCTTAATGTTTATGTGAGCTGTGAAAGCAGTGGATGTCCGTTTTTTCACAGCTCATCAAACCTCTCATTTGAGAGCGACTGCAGTCTGCACTTCATGTGCAATGACTCCTGAAATGTCTGTAATTATTTCAGTCTCTCTGTGCCTCTGATCAGATCAGCCCTCTGGATGAGTCACTGGCACCATCTCACAGAATGGCTTTACTTAAGACAGCCATGGCAACAAGCCTTGCCCAAAGCAGTGGGAATTTTTCTTTTGCTTTCAGTTCTGTATATTACTGAAATACAGTAGTCATCATGCTGAGCCTGTGGTGCTTTTGCCCTTTATTCTCTGATGACATGGAGGCAGCATCACTAGACGGTGGGAGAGGAGGGCAGAGCCAGACTCTGAATGCAGAGAAAGCTTGTGAATGCATGTAGAAAATGAGTCTGCAGAGCACAAAACAGAAAGTCTCCTGCATGATGAGCTCTTATTATTCCCCCTTATTTTCTCCACCCTCTCTCGACCCATGCTCTTCTGTGTTTTCCTCACTGCTGATTAGAAGTTGAAATAGGAACCACAACTTTTCAACACTACAGTGAAAAGAAGAAGCTGCATGTATAAAATATTACACTCGGGTAGTTGGGTAGTAACATAATGTATATCTAACAGCATTAAAAACAAGGTGATTACTGGCAAGGATAACATTACAGCCTAAACAGGATCACTAATCTTACCATGTAGGTTTCTAATAGAGATACGATGCATAAAAGTCATACAATACAATAACAATTTTATTTATTTATTTTATTTTATTATTGTTTAGAAAGTCAGATAAAAAAAAAGATTGAAAAATCTTTCTAGCAATGATTTGATGGTTCAGGCTTTACAGGGTTAAACAAATGCTTCCCTCGAATTTAGGAAACATTTAAAAGTAAGAAAATTGCCAGTGTTTAATTATGTGATTAGCTGACTGCATGTTGTGCTGCTGTTCATACGTCCCATTATTTTTGCTGCCAAACAAGTGTACAGGATGCTGAAACAGGAGAGAACTAGCTGATTTAATGCTCGTCAGCAGTGTAGTGATTTATTTATCTTTATTCTGTATTAAAATCTTACTGTGACAGGCCTAGGTGCTATACAGAATTGTGACAATGTGAACACCCAACTAAATGTTTAAGAGGTATACTGCTTTGTTATACACTCTTCAATTTCTAAATCAGTTTCTTTGATGAGTAAAATGAACATTGTTGTTTTTTTTATTCTATAAACTCAGGACAGCATTTTTCCCAAATTCCAAATACAAATATTGTCATTTAGAGCATTTATTTGCAGAAAATGGCTGAAATAACAAAAAAGATGCAGAGCTTTTAGACCTAATACAATGCAAAAAAACAAGTTCTTATTCATAAAGTTTTAAGAGTTCAGAAATCAATATTTGGTGGAATAACCCTGATTTTTAATCACAGTTTTCATGCATCTTGGCATGTTCCCCTCCACCAGTCTTACACACTGCTTTTGGATAACTTTATGCCACTCCTGGTGCAAAAATTTAAGCAGTTCAGTTTGGTTTGATGGATTGTGATCATCCATCTTCCTCTTGATTATATTCCAGAGGTTTTCAATTTGGAAAAATCAAAGAAGCTCTTTAACTTTAATTTTAAGTGCTCTCTTTTTTTTTCTTCCAGAGCTTTATAAATAAATATAACAGTTTAAGTCTATTTGGTAAACCATGACCAAACCAAGACTCTGATTCAATGACTTTGTGTAGTATAATAATAGTGTAACAAAATCTAACAAAGTAATGTACAAACAGGAATATACCACAAAACTAAAGTGGAGTATATTTTAGTGCATGAGTATATTGTTTAAATTGTTTAAACAATTAATTACATGTGAATAACAAGTATATCTGTATTTTCACAATATATCTTGCATACGATACAATATCGCTCAGCTCTACTACTAACAGGATTACTCCTTTAAATTATATTACATTTTTATTTCAAATATTTTTTTCAAATATTAAATAAGTATATATACTATAAATAGTGCAATGTGAAGTACTTCTGAAGTACGTAAGTTCTGAAAAACAAAAAATTGAATGTTTATAAAAAAAAAAACTCACCCTTTCTTCTTGGGTTTATTTTCAGCAGAAACCATATCCCACCATAGTCCCCAGATGAGTCTTTTAAATGCTTTGAAGATTTGCTGCAGATAAGCAGTGAGTCACGTTCACACACTGATATCACACTCAGTGACACATCACCACTGAGACGTACAACATTCTGAGGGAACTTGGTAACAGTTCACTACATGCATGAGGTCACCATGATCAGCGAGAAGCACGCAAAGCAGGTTCTACCTGTCAACAGAAAACACAAAGGAGGGATTTCTTTATAGCTTTGTAAGCTTATACACGCAGCTTTAGAGACCTTAGAGATCTGCAGGCTTCAAACTACACCTGCACCCTGTCAATCCTAACCTTTTTTTTTTTTTTTTTTTTAAGAAGAAACCTGAACATTTTATGCTGTAGATTTACTTTGTGCAAACATATCTATTGGGTCGACACGCATCTCAGAGTGTTTTACAGCTTGTCGTAAACTAGCGAGAATTAATGGCTGGCAGCCTGAATCGTTTTTTAGGCCTTATAGTCAAACTGTCAGCTTCTCAGGGTTGTCAGGCTTTGGATTCTGGGAGTAAAGGTCTCCACCTGAGCACGAAGACACGCTCACATTTCACCTGACACCAACATAACTCTCAGTGATAAGGAACTCTCTAAAAGCCTGCCATGTGCCAAGTGCAGATTCCTCATCCAAGCGCCAGCTGCTGGGAATGACAGCATGAAAATGAACTTTCCACTGCTTTACAGGTCTTTTATATCACAAGTCAGTCATTCGCTATGGAGAATCTGGAGGATCTGGCAAATTGAACTTTTTTTACTAGCTGACCAAGCAGATTTATCAGAGAGGTTTTTTAAAACTCAGGCAGCATAGGCTTCTGCAAGTCCTCATTTAGACCGGGATGAAGTTGGTTATCTCCTGCTGCATAGAATAATCTACATTTCTTCACCAGGATGGAAGCATTAGCTACAGAAATATGGTTGCCTATTGATATGAATTATCATAATTATCTTCCTCAGTGCTATAATTACTCAAGTGCAAGAAAGACTATTATACAATATATCAGTTCACAGCATAGAGGCATTACATTTACATGCAAAATGATCTGGCCTAGTTATTTTACTCTTTATAAAGGAGGTTCTTTATTAAGGTAATGGTTCTATGAAAGAATTGTGACAAACTGAATGTTTAAGAGGTTCTTTGCTTGGTTAAAAACATTGTTTCTTTTAAAATCAAGGGTATTAAAAAGAGTGTATCCTGCCTTTGGTGGAGTAACTGTCTCTACTGTTCAAGATTTCTGAGCATAGCTCAGAAGGAGGATTTGATTGCATTCTGTGAGAAGAACATTAGTAAAGTTAAGGGTTTGGATGGTCACTCCTCAACTCATCTTCAAAATATTGGATGGAGATCACAAGAGTTTTATTTGAGTAATGTTCTAATCCATATTAAGAACTACTAAACTAAGAAAATAAAAAATGAATGAGAAATAAGGGTCAGTCAACCCAGAAAATTTAAGAACTTTGAAAGTATTCTAGAATGCAGCCGCAAAGACCACCAAAATGTTATGAAACTGGCTCTCATCAGGAGAAAAAGAACAGGGGTTACCTTTACCTTGCACAGGATAAATTCACCAGAGTTACCACCTAAATTCACACATTAACACCTAAATGCTTCACAGAGTATTTTGTATTTGATTAATTTTAATATATGATTTCCTATGTGTTCCTTCATCGCCTGAATGACTTCAGTATCCCTTTACAATGTAGGAAAAAAAAAAAATGAAACATTGAATTTTCTATAGTTGAGGACAAGCATGACTCAATATTCAGACTGGCAGTGGCACAGATTGAATAATCAGTCAGTAATTGAGTACATACTTGAGATAGCTCCTAGGTTTTTGGGAAACGAAGACATGGCGACATTAGGGCTGTGTTTGACACTGGTGGTTTTGTGAAGTAAACATCATTAAATAAAAGTAATTGTAGAGGCATTCCTGGATTCGTTTATCCATTTACATATTAGCTCTGCTCTGCATTTTCCTAAACAACAATTCCACATGGGCCTAATAAAAAAAAAATGTTACAAAGTCATAGATACAAATCACCAAAGCTAATAATGTGAGTGGGTCACAGTCCATGTCCATGGAGACCTGGACTCTTTACATAAAATCAAAACTTCTGGTATCTAGTCCTCTTGTTTAAATGTACAGCTCTGGAAAAAGAATAAGAGACCACTTTCTTTGATTTTACCAAATTAAAAACCTCTGGAATATAATCAAGAGGAAGATGGATGATGACAAGCCATCAAACCAAGCTGAACTGCTTGAATGTTTTCACCAGGAGTGACATAAAGATATCCAAAAGCAGTATGTATGACTGGTGGAGGAGAACATGGCAAACTTTATGAATATGAACTTGTTTTCTTTGCATTATTTGAGGTCTAAAACCTCTGGATCTTTTTTGTTATTTCAGACATTTCTCATTTTCTGCAAATAAATGCTCTAAATGACAATATTTTTATTTGAAATTTGGGAGAAATGTCCATAGTTTATAGAATAAAACAACAATGTTCATTGTACTCAAACATATATCTATAAATAAGAAAAGTCAGAGAAACTGATTCAGAAACTTAAGTTGTCTCTTATTTTTTTTACAGAGCTGTATGTTCTACATCTTAAGACTCTAAAGGAAAGGCTTAAGTCTTTAATAAGGTAGGGTCACATCAAGTTACAGATTAAACATGATGGAGGTCATATTATGTGCCACAGCAAACTTTTGCATATTTGTTCTGGCCTCAAACTCCCTGTGATTGAAATGCCATTGACAATTCTTTGCAGACAGTGATGGTACAGCAAAACTAGACTTCTGTGTTTTTTCTTGTTCCTCTGAAAGCATGATGTGGTAGAAAACAAGAAATCACAAGTACTCAAGTACAAGCACTGGCAGTAATGACAGGACAGGTTTGTGAAGGAAAAAGCAATTGACTGGGAAAATATAGTTCTTGGCGCCTAAACAATAAGCTGACCTTCTGATAGTGATGGATTTTATAATAATAACACAAGGGTTCCAGTCTCACAAATTAAGTAGAGTGTCTAGGCCACAACTCTGAGCCAACCTGTAAATCAAACGTCAAACACTCTGGAATATTTCTGCCTGTTCTCCAAAAGAGACAGAGAGTGAGAGAGCAAGCAAGCAGAGTACCTATTGCTCTCTCTCTCTCTCTCTCTCTCTCTCTCTCTCAATTCCACATCAAATAAACTGCTGATAAAAGCATTCATTTCAGGGCATGGTGTTATTTAAAGTTAAATGTTTAATGTGATTAGACCAAGTGGGTAACCTACTTCAGCATCTAACGTGCAGCTCAGCGGCCTGTGCTTTCACACCCAGCGTGAGGAGTAAATCCCATCACAAAGAAACCAAAAATCCACACAGAGCAATCCCAAAGTGTACCACGAAGAGGAGGATTTTCAATTACAGGTTCACATTCTGTTTATAGCTGTGCATCTAAAATAGCAAAAATTAAATGAAATAAACAAACAAAAACAGTACACAAAAAGAATGTAGTCATGCATTATAACTACTCTATACACTAAGTACTGTATTAGAAACACTATACTGAAAATAAGCAATACCTATTTAGATTTAATTGGTCATTGAAAACCACTAAACTCATTGTCAGGTTCATTAAATCAGTTTGAGACTACTTGTACTTAATGACACACGTGTATTATTATGCAGGAACAGCAGTTAGAAGTTGTGGACATGAAGGGATGCACATGGTCAACACCATGTGGTTGAGTAATGATTAAAAATTGATTAAAATTCCTCACAACACCAACATCACCAACACCAGCCTGAACAGTCTGTTGACATAAATCAGTTGGGTCTATTGGTTCTGTAGGTGCCAATGTCTGACCATGCAACTGGGTCAATTGCCAATGCAGCTTAAACTTTAAACTTTACAACATTACTTTATCTTACTTAATTTTATAATCTGGGCAAATATTTTACTTTCATATTAGCAGTGGGCTTCACAACTAAAGACGTATCAAGAAGGTCAAATACTTTTATTTATACCAAATAATTTTATAGATAAAACCTAATAAAGTCAAACGTCTGGAAATATTTTCTTAATAATATTTGTTCTTTATTTGTATTATTTACTATATTGTAGCTTAATATCAAATACTTAAAAAACGACTGAGAGAGTTATAACGGGAGTGTGAAAAGTCGGAATCATAGCAAAAGAATCTAAAGTATAAAACATATTTTGGCTTGTTAAACACTTTTTTATGATGCATATGCATTCCTTTATGGTTTTAATGTACAACAGTAATCTACTTTCATCTAATAATGTAGAAAATTATTAAAATAAATAAAGAAAAAAAAAATAACATTACATAAGAAGGTGTGTCCAAACTTTTGACTGGCACTGTAGATCAATACAAGCTTATGGCATCAAAAAGATCATAAAACCAAGAAAGAGTTTATATTCAGTTGAAAAATCTTTTTATTTTCAAATCTAAAAACCCAATAGTGCATCTGATGCTTATAATAAACCAAAAAAAAAGTATTGATATAAAATATTTGTATTTTTGTTTTCATATTGTCAACAAATTGTTGCAAGAAAAAAAATATCAGGCATTCTTCAGGTAAACTCATGGTATTAGAGGATGGGAGAACCATAATGAGTCCATTACTAATCTCCACACCCATGGTCAGCTGAAGATAAGGTACAGTTGAGTTCATACTGAGATATCTCCAGCAGTGGTGGTAATATTGCTGCACAGTTTGGACTCGTAAAAAAAAAAAACTTGTCTTTGGTCATCACGGTTTGGCTAAATGCATCATGGGAGATTAAGAATCGTCTCTGTCTCCGTCGTCTCCTTCATTGGCCTCGGTCCTCTGAGACAGCAGGAATGACTCCCACACTGCCAGGCACTGCAAGAGAACACACATTTACAATGATGACTGCATTAAATCTCCATCTCAGTCTTTCTCAAATCTGCACCTATACACACCTATGACTCACATCTAGGTGTGTCACCATCCCTTTCCCCACCTCCACCTCCATCAATAAAGCCCCCCTGACTCCAAAGTAATGGGGGACCATTTTGAAGGCTGCCACGAGGGCTGACACACGGCAGCTTTCAATTTAGCACCCAATTTCATTCACAAGCTGTGGCCGGACGTGGGCTTGTGCGCCATTTATGTGTCACTTGCCAGGCTTTAGATTAATGTCCTTCTCGCTCTCAGGCACAACCCCTGCCCCCCTCCTCTTCCTCCTCCCCAACCCTCACACAGCAGCCCACACAACTTGCCTGGCACTTGAGAGTCTGTGTCATGGTTGGCACACCAGAGGCATGCTCACGGTGGCTGAGTGTCTGTCAAAAGCACTTCATCAGCACAGCACAGCACATCGTCACAGGCCAAAGACAAAGCTCTGACCTTCTGAAGTGCTTCAGATGAGAGCATGAGGAATGGTGCTGCACGACTGTCCCAATCAGCTGTGCAATTATACGTACACTGCAGTGCCAAAAGTGATACATTTAGTTTGTAAATTCATTACAGCTGAATATGAGCTTGGGAATGCTCACACTCGTGGGAAGTTGGCTGAAATTGAACCAAACAAGGCTGAAAACCAAAAAGCAAGCAATTTTTATTCAATTGTTGTAAAAAAGGCTGTTTTTTGTACTGAACATTCTTTACATCGCAGCAGAAATATCTACAAAGCACAAAATAATAAAAGTACTTTTTTCCCCATTTCTTTTTGACAAAACATTTTGATTACTGAATATCTGGTACATCGCTACTGTCGTGTGAGTGAGGTTGAACACTGGCCTGTGTGCTCATGCCAAGGTGAAACATTGTCAAAAGTCTTTTGTCAAGTTTAAGTGAGGCCTAATTTTGACTGTGAGTGTCAGATGAATAGGACAGTCAATTTCTGAAGCTGTGTGAATATTTAACATTCCTCAATCCACAATGTCACGTGTGTACTGGGAATAAACTGTAGATGGCTAAAATGATCACCCTCTGTGAACAGTGCAGGGGGCGGTAATGATCATGACCGGTGGCATGTGGCCAGATTTGTCCATGTGAACAGACAAGCAACTCTCAATGCGGAATTCATATCCACATTCTTTAACTTGAATGGGACTTGGTACTTGATCACAGTTCCTGATGCTTGACTCGTCATTGTCAATTCTCAGATTATCAGACGTGTCAAGTTACAAAGTACAAATATTGGTTATACTTTACTGGAGTAATCATTTTTTCAGACGACTTCTAATCCTTACATTTTAACACAATTATCTGTACTTTCTACTCCTTAAATTAAAAAAAGCCTTAATGTTATCATTATTAAACATATACAATTCCGACACCCTATTGGTTTATATGATCCATTACACCAGCAAGAAAATAGCAGACATACGTAGCCTAGTATGAAGATGATCTGTGCAGAGATTTAAGAGAACTTGAGTGAAATGGCCCAACTAAGCTTATTTATTATATTTGCATTGTACTAAAATGCATTCATTTACAATAAGCATATATAAAACAGGCAGCCTAGTGCATGCTAAAGTTTTTAACATTAAGTTTTTGTTCTTTGCATTTTGTCCCTCGCATTACTTTTTCTTTTATACTTCAAGTAGTTCAAGTGAAACCAGCAGTTTAACACTTTTACTTGATTAGAAAATTTTAATTTATACTTCTGGGTTGAACTTCTGCAGAAGTATTTTTAAACCCTAGTATCTATATCTATCTTCTAGCTGAGTAATGCATGTAAATACTTTAGACACATTTGTTGATTATTGGGGAAAAACGACTAGCTGTAATGTAAGGGCTACATAGAAACAAAGAAACCTGAAGGGAAAACAGTATAAACGGTTCATTAGTATGACAGACAAGAGGCGAGGCATGAATGGCAGCGCTACTAGAGCTAAGGAAGCGTATAAAAAGGTAGAGTAACTCTACAAGCTCCTCCCTGCTCTGAGCTGTCTCTGTGGACATCTGACTCAGCAAGACTAGAATATTAATGTGTGGAAAGGAGAGACAGCTCAGTCGACCTGCCAGAAAAGACCACATCAGAGATAGCAAGTTGGCCGACCTCTCCAACACCCCCAACATAATTCACACCCAATCAGACGACGAACAGGAAATAGTCAGGGAGTAAGTCATTGAGTTTAACAACACTTGTTCCAAATTGTTCTGCAGAAATGGGAGGACGGAAGGGGAATGCATACTAAAACGTCTACAAGTGATTGGCCCATTTGTCTTGGAGAACTTGTTCCAACTGAGAGAATTAGAACTGAATGCACCGCATAAAAAATTCAAACGTGAATGAAAACTTCCTGTGTCCCCCCTCTCGAAACAGACTGGAACAAAACCCACTTTTTCCACAGCCGGCACCACAGACAGCATACAAAAAAGACTCCAAGGAACACTCAAGGACAAAACGTGTTTGATTCCTTATCTTGAGGGCAGAAGCACATTATGGAGCTGGGGGAGAGAGGAAGGAGGTGGGTGGAGTAGCAGACTGTCCTTTCACTTTTTCATTTTCTTGAGACAAGTGCTCAACCCTGGCTGGCCCTGGCTTTGGGCAGTGGGGTCACAGACACCCTCGGGCTGGAGAAGAGCACGACTGACGGCTGACGGAAGCCACGGTTTGCTCGCAGCTTGCACTGATCTCACCGCGCTTTGATGGGTGACGTGTGCAGACATCAAAAAGGAAAACTTGACTAAGGTTTTATGAGCCTGGCGAGAGAAGTCAAAGTGAAAGGCAAGTTAGGGCTGCAGTAGAACTGTGCAGCCGACGCTGTTGATGCAACTAATAAACCTCATGAGTATCACTTTAACTTCAGCAATACATATTTTACAGTGCACTGCACTGAGGGGAGCCACACATGCAATACTGCTGCAACCATAAGAATACACACACACACAAAAAAAAGACAACAAAAACAACACTGCTGAGATTATAGAGCTGGCTCCATCACTGAGTGACGTGGTTTGACGCTGGTTTGTCTGCAGAGGGAAAAAATAAATAAATTAATAAATTAAAAATTGGCTGAAGCATCTAAGCTGAGTGATGTGAACTGGGGACACTGACAGTACTCCCTGATGTGGTGAGTTGATATTATAATAATTTATTTTTTCAGCAGTATTTATTGCCTTTGGGGTGAAATGAAAGTAGGACATGGTTTGTATGTCTGGCCGGACATTGTAATAAACACCCCATTGCTGCCCAATGTCGGCTCATGGCTTCATGAGGAGAAAGCTCAGCTGAAATGAGCAGGCTCATTAGCAGGTCGAGGGTCTGGCCCCATTAACCAGCACTGCCCCACTCTGCTCAGCACCAGCTGTTAGGACGGGATGTGCAGGTAAACAGACCTAATCAGGGAACAACACAGGCAGCAGCAGAAACACAGTGCAAATAATCTGTCAGCCTGAGAGCAAGCAGGCAGGCTTATGAGGTGTTATCTTGTGAGTAAGGTTGAATACTATTCAGCTTGACAAGAGTTAGATCAAGGCTTAATTATAGGTGTCAAATGGATGGAACATTCCATTTACGAAGTTTTGGAACATTAATGGTATTTAATGTTCAAGACTTTGATCAGGAGATCAGCTTGGCATCGGCTACCAGAGTCCTGAGAGAGCACAACTGGCCTTGCTCTCCCTAAGTGGGTAGATGGCGCTCTCTTTTCACACATCACTCCTAGGAGGAATGTTGGTCGGCACAAGGCATTTGTGAGCTGATGTATCAGAATCGAGTTGCTGCGGTTTCCTCCGAGTGCGCTGAGATGCTACTCGCAAATGCTACATCAGCAGCAGTTGGAAAAGAGGAGGTGGCTGACTTCACATTTCTAAAGAGGGGGTTGGGAAATTGGCATTGTAAACTGGAGAGAAAGCGAGATAAAAATTTATCTGGCTAGCAGTGCAGCTACACCTATGCATGTTTTGAAGTGTTATCTTGTGAGTGAGACTTAACACTGTCAAGCATTTCATATTCCTCGAACCACACGGTCACATGTATCAGAATCAGGATATGTTATAGAAGGTAATAGCACCCAGGGTGGACAGCGCAGTGGACAGTAATGATTGTGACTGGCAGCATCTGCCTAGAATTGTCCATACAAAGAGGCGAGTGGGATGTTCAAGTAAACGGAGGAACAACACAGGCAGCAGCAGCGCAGTGTGAATAATCAACCAGTCTGAAGGCAGGCAGACATACTTTCAAATGCACACACAGGCTACACAGAACATAAGGAAAGACTCAAGTTCAACTTCAGCTGTTTCAAAGTGCATACAGAGAGGGGGAACAAAAATAAAACGCAACAAACTTCTCCGCAGTGCACTGTTAACAACGCCACTGCGGTTAAAAAAAACAGCGAGAAGTGTCACAGGGGAAACATCTACTGTAAGGGGGCTCTTAGAATGCATAATTGAAAGCCTAGCATGGCCCCCTGCTGCCCCAGTGCCCCACAAAACACGTTTCTAAGGCGGTGTTAAGAAACCTCGAAAACACTCAGTCCTCTCTAATTTAAGTCGTACATTTAATGACGAGATCCTTGTCTTTCCTATCTTTGAGCAACATCCTTGTTGCTATGGCGTCTCCATGGCAATCCTCTGAACTTGCCATCTTACAGTGTACAGCTGCTGTGCCCACAGTGTTGTATAGGCTACCATGCAAATGCCTCTAAAATCTCCCATATCAACCCACGCACGCAGACAGGGTTAGACTGGGGAGCTTCGCTCTGTGTATACATTTATATTTAAAGACGCATACCTTCCTGACTGTATGATGCATTCAGATATGAATCTCATGAGCTGGGAATTAGAGCTAGATCGTAAAGCAGGATCTATAAGGTTAGTGTCCAAATAGAATTTCTGTGCCAGATGAGGAGACTCCAAGAAAGGGGTCTGATGTCATTAAACTGAGATCTTTTACACATCAATATGTGAACAGATCGATATAATTTATGTTAAAAGTATATAATTGTCTAATTATGTATATTGAAATGACATATAAAATGTATGTTTTAATGTTTTTTATCTGCATTTCCTTAATTTTTCATTCACACATACACAATTTCACGAAACGATTCAGACTAATGATAATATAAAAACATAATAGGGTAATTACATGCTTACACACAGAGCAATTAATTATTTTTTTTTAAATCGCAGTTGTGTGTGGAAAAAAAAAGACATATCATGAGCCAAAAGCAGTTTCTGTTTGTTTTGAGTTGAAATACAAGCTACAGATCACTGTATCACTTACACAGAACTGTGTAGAAGACTACAGCAGCAGTAAAACTGTAATATGAATATATTTGTCAATTAATGTGTGGTTTATGTGCATTCCAATCTGTCCTTGTCGCTGTACACTCTGTGTGTATGGAGAACATACACTCTATAGCACCAATGTGCAATTTGTTTTATTTTATTTTTTTTATATATAAATTGTAAATTGCCATTGGGAAAACTGCCTATATTATTATTTTTGTGTTCAATTTAAAGACTATCCCTTATTTTTGTTTCTGTAATTTTTGCCTTTTAATTTGTGCCTTATTTTGTTTGTAAAGCGTCTTTGAGAATCTTGAAAAGCGCTATATAAATAAAATGTATTATTATTATTATTATTATTATTATTATTATTATTATTATTATTAATGCATTGGTCACTGCACACACTGCACTCTTTTTCTCCCTGATAGATGCTGTTGTCTGCTATTACATTAAGCAAAAATTATTAAGATCATATCCATATACTGTACTATTATTGTGACAGGCCTACTCCCTGGATGCATCACAGGACAGTTTGCAAATGTGCAAAAATTTAAATACTGGTGTGCTTGGTTAGTGCTTGAGTTCATTTTGTTTTTTGGTCTAAATGCTTTGTTCCACACATTTAATAATGTAAATGTTTTAACAAAATGTTAAACATTACATATAATAGAGTCCTGACCCCATTTCAGGAACAACATGATGGAATTACAAGCTATAAAATTGTTATTGTGATGTATATTACTACTTTGTGATTTTAGGCTCACATTATTTACAAGAGAAAATGTGACATTTTTTCACAATAACAGAAAAAAACATACTGAGCTGCTCAATTAATTTGCAGTAAATATTTTAAACACATTTTCAAACTTAGGTTAGGGATCCTATGGGTTAATCTGCAACACCTCATTATTTCTTTTTGTGTGTGCAGTACTGCAGGGTGTTCTCCACCATAGCCGGGGCAGAGTGGAGCACTCTCCCTCAGGTCCTGTCAGTACCTGTGGCCCTCAGACCTCAGTCTCAGAGGGATTTTCATCCCCTTGCCTCACCTTATTGAGGTCATTCTGATGTGCATTAATCATTCAGAGGGCCTGGGACCGCCACAGGCACACAACCCTCCCCCAGCGCCACCTGCATACCAAACTCTAAAGCCAGAGCTCTAATGCACACTTCATATCCTCACAAGCTTCCTTCACCACTTATCACTACCACACTGCTTCCTAATGCTTCCTCTCATCATGGGTTCACTTCCCTCACTACTGTGAAGTAGCTCCACTTAATCCTGCAGGAGCGTCTATTAGGGGTTTCTTATTTCGATATTTAATCGAAAACGATCGAAATTATGTCATGGTCTCGAGCCTCGAAGTCAAAAAGCATCTTTCTCTCAGATAAAGTTAATAATATATCTTTGTTAAAGGAAAAAAATATTTTTCAGAGTCTTATTTTTATAGTAGGATAGAGTTTTGTTTGTTAAGGCTCTAATTGTTCTATTATTTTGTACATGACTGTTCCTGTATTTTTTTTTATTATTTATTATGTTATGTTGCAATTTGCTGTTTTAATAGTGCACAATGCTGCTACCCAAAAAAGTCACTAGATGGCATTACATAGATATCTTAATTAAATTATTTAAATTTGACCATTAGTGCCCAATGCGGTGTATTACAGATCACTTGTATCACTTTGCATCACTTATATCAAGCCCACCTTTTGAAATAAGATATTGTAAATTTGATAAATCAAACCAATGACTGACCATAGACTAATCTAAAACTGGCATAGGCCTCTCTGCTGTAAAAAAAAAAAAGAAAATCGAGAATCGAATCGAATCGTGACCCTAAAATCGAAAATAAAATCGAATCGAGGATTTAGAGAATCGCGACACTCCTAGCGTCTATATGTCTGCCATCTTTTGTGGTGTCTCTTGCTTCACCTTGCTTACATATATATATTTTTTTTTTCTGTTTTCCCTCACCCACTATTTCATTCACCTGTTTGATGCGTATTTTTTCTCCTTGATATTAAACAAACCAAAAAAAGCCTTAGGCTTACAACAAAAACAATAAACTCTATATGAGGAATAGGCTTGTCCTGATTCAAATCTCACCTGGGCTGTCTTTGATAGGAACTTGCAATAATGCATGAATGACCCAGAGCTGTTTGATTTAAAGCATGTGTGCGTTCTTGTTTTTCTCCATAAATTATACAATACCATAACAACAACAATATAGCAGCCTAAAGTAAACTGATGCCTCCCAAGAAACCAGGCAGAGAGGGTGTTAAAAGTGTATAAACTAGACTATGGTTCTCTTGTATCATTTTAATTATCTAATTTCCTCATGCGACAGATATTAGATATAGTATTGTGTCCCATGGAAGCCAAAAAATGCTGTATAATGAGTATACTCATGCAGTAAATACACTTATAACTCATGCAGGAAGTATAATTCATCATTATACATACTGGATACAAAATGACACTGAGAAGTAGTAAAGACAGCTTCTGTTGTAGCCAATTAAACAAGAAAATCATTTTTTTGGCTAAATCCTACTGCACAGTTACTCATAAACATACTTATTAAAACTAAATAAAAACTAATAAAAATCATCAATATGGCCGGTGCCTCTCACAGAAATCATAGTTTACAAACACCTTCTGTAGCAGATACAGCTGGTATATTGTACATATCAGTGTATTTAAAACTATTTTATACAAGATACAAAGAATGGCCATGTTGTAAAATCGTGTGTGGGGGAAACTGTTTGGTTTTACTAGCCAAGTCAAATACAACAAAGTGTCCATGACAGTCTTATGTTTATAATTAAAATACATATATTACTCACAAATGTGAGTACATCCCTCACAGTTTTGTAAATTTATGTCACTTAACAGGGCAATGCTGAAGATATGACACTTTGATATATTAAATATAGTAAAGTAGTGAATGTACAGCATGTATAACTGTGTAAATTTGCTGACGCCTACCAAGAAAACAGGCTGTTTAGAGACAGTGGTAAAAATGTGGATGGCTATGGTTCTCATTGTATCGTTTTAATTTTCCAATTTCCTTATAGGACAGGGAGAGTATTAAGTCCTATGACTTTTGCCATGTCCCATAGAAGGCAAAGAATGCTGCACTGACCTGCAGCCTCTTGCATTGAATGTATTTGTGATCTCTGCCAAAGTGGCTTATCTGTTGGCGTGAACATTTCCAGCCAGACACGGTCAGCCACATTAACATCCTTAACATCCACTACGCTGTGCACTGTGGCCTTCTATGGTACATTGTCGGTGCATGTTACACTGTGGATCGAGGAATGTTATAATACCTGCACAACTTCCAAAATGGAATGTCCTGTCCGTCTGCTACCCAATATTGGTCCTTGCTCAAACTACACTTTGTCACACTGGTAAATATTCAGCCTCACTCACAAGATAACACCTCACAACATATACATTGTGAGGGCATTCCAAAACAGTCCCATGACATTACACTTAATCGTCCATTTAACTACTGCTATCCCTTTACCTGCTGGTGTATTCGGATATGTCATTTTCGTTCTGAAATTAAACCATGTCTTGTGATTTTTGACTCACCCTCTTCATATATTTAGCCATAACATGAGCACCACCTGCCTAATACTGAGGATGCCACCCCTTGTGCTTCCAAAATCTCTGAAGGCATCTGGTGGTATCTGGCAATAAGAAGCAGTAGTTTTTTCTGTATTTCTTGTGTAAGTTTTTCCTGCTTTTAACACGTCACATTTAAGAACTGACTGTTCCCTTACTGCCTACTGCCTCTTAAACCCTTGAGAGATACCACTGTAGATAAAGATAATCAATGTTTTTTACCTTACCTGTCAGTGGTGCTAATGTTATGGCTGAACAGTGTGTCGATTATTTGAGAGTCTCAAGCTTTAGCCCAGCTTGAACGTGTGATATTCACACTAGCTATAATTACACTGTCTTCCTATAGCTCTATGGAAGCACAGGTTGGCCTCAGGGGGCCTCCGGATTCAGCGAGACTGATGATGGATCACAAACTCTATAAACATCTGACATCTCTCTCACCAGAGTCCCTGAACGGCTCTCCCTCGTTCACTGAGGCCAATTCCACTTTCCAGGCTGTATTGCACCATCAGTGCTTGGGTCACGATTTCTGATTCAACTCTGTGTGAAGGAGGGAGCTACAGGGAGCAAATAAAAAGAGAGTGTACCCGTCTAATGACATCCATCATAATACCTCAGCCCTGCAAACCTTTTCAACTGGAAATATCAGCCTATCTTTATAGCCTCGGAGACCCATTACTTATGGTAAAGTGTCAGTGAGTATACAATGAAATACTACCACCCTCTGCTGGCAAATACCCAAAGCCAATGCAAATGAGTGCAGAGAGAAAACCACAAGCATCCATCAGATACTCCTTAGAACTGATCCAAAACTTCAACCTACTGGCAAAAGTGAGTATAATTCACTAAAAGAATATTCCAATATATGCAGGCTTGGGCAAAAAAAATGACACTGAGAAGTAGTAAATACAGTCTCTGTTGTAGCTAATTAAACACAAAATAATAGTATTTTACTACTCTGTCTATTAAAACATAAAAACTAAGAAAAATCATCAATGTGGCCTGAGTCAAACTTTGGACATATTATACAGTCAGGACTCTGTTATTCAACTGTTATCAAAGAGTCAATGCGTGTTTTATGCCTATTATTAAAATGCATATGCTACTTAAAAACACAGTTCAGAATTTACTATTTAAATAACCACATTTTTGTGTTTTTGGTTTGGCAAAATAAATGCTGATACTTTATCATTATACCTTATTTATCTTAAGCATTTTTCTTGAGCATTTTTTATTCATATCAGCCCGTTATACTGGCACTGTTCTCCCACTTTCCTATTTATTTAGACAGGGTTGGGCACTATGATACTTCACTTCTTGTCTCTTCAGATTGTACATTACATTGAGGTATATTTATGATCAATACCTAATTGTAAAAGCTTTTCTCAGATTCCTCTTTTTCATAAATGATCTATTATTTGCATTTAGGTTTGCTGGTATTTATTAGAAATCATTCTTTAGTTACATTTTTAAATTGTTTTCTCTGCTGATTCAGTCTACACCACCTGTTTTTTTTTAAACTCATGTAGTTTGATTCAAACATTGACTTCTGTGATAAGGTTGCATGTACAGAATGTTTTCTTCAAATCTCCTATGAAGTTCAGGTTTTTGCAAGCAATGCTGCACAGCAGAAGGCTGCACTGACTTCTTGAGCAAACAAGCAGTTCTCTCTTGAATTGTCTTCCGGTGTGGTGCCCAATCTCATATCCTCATCCTGATTTTACGTCTCTTGCATTCCCCCAGTGATATGTGCAACATATCGGATAATTGATGAGTATCAAAGTGTCAATCAACAATTCTGGGACGAAATCCAAAAGCCATAGGTAAGATATATATGTGCCTGACTGGGTGTAGCATTTTTATGACCCTATTTATATTGCATCAAATCCAGTACACACTTGAATTTAGTATTAATGACACGTTTTTTAGATAAATGTGTCTTGAATAGTAACAAAAACCAACCAAGCTAGCTTACTCTAAACAGGAAACAAAAAAAGAAGATACAAATGCTTTTTGATAGTGTTTTGATAGTGTTAAGTTGTGTGGTTCTTAATTAAGTTAATTAATTACTATTAATGAATAGGTTATGAATCCTGAAGCTAACAAATGATTGGAATATGGAATATTTATAATATATCTGGCACCTAGCAAAACACTGTAATGCAGCTGTGGACACAATCATTCATGATAACTGGGAGCATGCCTGATTTGCTAATCAAGGTCTAGGGGGAAAAATAAAAATCGGAGCCTGGCACACTGGCACAGACCACACTGATGATTGTGATTTTTTTATGTTATAAAAGGCAGATTAAATGCAATACAAATATTTGCTACAAATATTATTATATAGTTGATTAGATACAAAGGCTGTGGTTACTACTTCTTATCTTCTCATCCATCATGATGTTTATGGTTATTCTTGTTTATTTTGTATTTATACAGATCTAAGTTGTGTTAGTAATTAATTAATTAAACTTATGAATTAAACAAGCAATTACTTTATAATTAACTATTGAAATTAGTAATATTTAAAATGTCAAGAAAATGTATCTGAACCCTTTTGTATTTCAAAGTTTTCTGTATAAATATGTCACATATGTGATCTGATCTTCATCAAAATTAAGTGTATAGACAAATATATTGTGCCTAAAATAATTACACAAAAAGTTATGATAATTCATGTCTTCACTATATAATAAAACTGATAACTGGAGTGTTCTTAAGAAAATGATTATGGAAGAGTAAACCTAGATAATTTGACTGATGAAAACCATTCACTCTTTTTGAATGTGAACTACACAAGAAAGATACGTGTATATAAGCCATGCCAAAAGAGCTTTCTATGCTCAAAAATAGTTGATCTACATAAAGCTGGAAAGGGTTACAATAAAGTGATTTAAAGACTTTTGAAACACACCAGTGTACAGTAAGGCAAACAATCTACAAATGGAGATGATTTGAGATTGTGGCTACCCTGCCAAGAAGTGAGCACCCAGTCAAAATTACCCCAGTAGCACAACAATAAACATTACATTACATTAAATTACATTACATTAAAGGAGGTCAAAAGGAAATAATGAGATAGAGAAGTAGAGGAGGGGAAGAAGGGAATGAGGTTAGAAGTATTTAGTTTGTTATTAGAGGTGTTAAGAGATTACGTGCTCTTTGAAGAGCTCTGTCTTCAGGAGTTTCTTAAAGATAGTGGGAGAGTCTTCTTCTGATCTGGTAGTGAAAGGAAGTGAGGAACTCTGTATGAGAACAGTCTGGATTGCTTTGTGTGAATGTTTGGGAAAGCGAGGCGACGTTCGTTGGAGGAGTGCAGCGGCCGGGAGGTAGAGTAAGCCTTCAGGAGTGAGTGCAGGTAGGAAGGAGCCTGTGCAGTCTTCACCTTGTAGGCAATTGTAAGAGCTTTGAATTTGATACGATTTGATAGTCTGGGTGGTAAAAAAAAAAAAAAAGCAG
This sequence comes from Astyanax mexicanus, assembly GCF_023375975.1. Taxonomy (NCBI): domain Eukaryota; kingdom Metazoa; phylum Chordata; class Actinopteri; order Characiformes; family Acestrorhamphidae; genus Astyanax; species Astyanax mexicanus. The sequence continues at coordinate 37,389,358 of NC_064413.1, read as the reverse complement.
CCCCAATCAAGTTCCAAATAACTCCAAGCTGTCCTGCAGGCTCAGGGTGCATCAGTGTCAGCGAGAACTATCCATTGATATTTCAATTAAATTTAACACTATGGCAGGAGACCCACAAGGAACACACTTCTGACAAAGAGATATAAAAAGCTAGACTGCAGTACGTGAGTAGTCCTAAATACCTCTGGGTAAAAATGTTGTGTAGAGAGATGAGACCAAGATAGAGCTTTTTGGCAAAGCACATTGTATTGTTTACCGAAAACTGAATGAGGCCTACAAAGAAAAGAACTTGAAGGTGGCACTGCATACCTTGTCTGTGTGCAAGGCGTCATTAAATCTGAAGATAACCAAAGGATTTTGAGTTGCAATGTAGGGCCCAGTTTCAGAAAGCTGGGTTTCTTATCCTAGGTCATGGGTCTTCCAGCAGGACAATGACCCCAGACATAACACAAGGGTCATGGTCCTGCAATGAGTCTCGATCTAAATCTCATTGAACACCTGTGAAGAGATCTTAAAATTGATGTTGGGAGAAGGCACAGTTCAAATACGAGAGATATGGAGCAGTTGCAACCTGAAGTTGAGAAGTGTAAGAAGTTTTGCTACTTGTGTAACACCAAATATTAAGTTGAGGGTGACAATTTTGTCTAGCATATTTTTGGAGTTTTTCTTGAAATTATGTGAAAATTGCCCAAATTGGCTTTTTTTCCCTCTGTTATATATGTAATTTCTAAAAATTACCAGGGGATTAAACATGTATAACAAAACATTTGCAAATGCAATAATTTTCTGGGAAAAATAGCAAAATTTCAGGGGTACCAACACTTTCAGCAATGACTGTATACTACTGCTTTCAATTTAAAAAGAAAAAATCTTTTTTAATCTTTAAAAGCTTTAAGAAGCTAAACCTGCAGCCACACCAGTGCTTTATGGGTACAATTGGACTCCCCTGGACTAGTAATGGACACTGCTCACCTTTTCATAGTGTTCCACGTTCTTCTCCGCTGTGTTAATGAAGGCTGCTCTCAGATCGGCCCGCATGCTCTTCTTCCAGCGGCCCCAGTCCCCTTTTAGTGTGTTGTTGGCAAACTCCAGCTTGTCCTCCAGCTTATCAATCTCCTCCTTCATCTGCCCATGCACACAATCACACCCAGATAACATCCGATAACATCAGATAAACACACATACACACACACACACACACACAGTTCCAAACCCACAATCCTTATGTCCAAAAGCCAGCCAAGTCACAAGAGCATCAGCTGGCAGAATCATCTTTCCTGATGTAAAACTTCTGCTTAGTCCTTCATTCACAAATGAGCCGGATGAAGGAGGGACTTTTTTTGGAGCCTCTTAAAATCCTTTCATTGCTATTAAATTTTGTTCAATTTTAATTTGGAATGATGCACACAGGCAGTTCTGTTGAACTTGTAGAGACAGTTTGACTCACTGTAATTAGGATAATTTGTTCCTTGGCACATTCTCGGTTCTGTATTCAAGTAAGGCTCCTTCAGTCATTCGTCCAGTGACAGGCTTCAGACTTCATCTCGACAGTGTTAACTCTTTACACACTAGGTTGCACCAGTTTTCATTATTATTTTTCATTACTAATGATCAATCACAATCGGATGTGATATTTGTGTTTCAATAAATAATACAATCCTATAACGTAAGTAAGATAAGCTGTTGATTAACACTAGTAAAATCTATTTGGTGAACAATAAGTATATTAAGACCATTCAGCTCCCAGTTCCTGCACTAGCCTCATACTCTGGGGTCAGAATGTGCTGTTCAATACTGATTTACATAAAAAAAAAGGAGCATGATTCTGTTGCTGGAAGAGCAGAGCATTTTTGCAATAGTTAATTTTCTATTGAGGCGTTATTCAAAGTGAAGAAGATCTTTGACGTAAATACACACATTCGTGCCTGTTTGGAAGCATTTCAAAGCCCAGCAGTACAGTCTCCAGGTACCTTATAAGCCCACTCAATCTGAGGACCCTACAGTACAATTGGCCTCTTGTTACTGCACCACTATTGATCCTAACACCTCATCAAGGTGGTTCCTAACGACTTATCCCAATCAAACGACTTGCTTTCTGAACAAGTGTTCTCCTGGGTCCAATTGGCTTTCAATAGCACACAAAAAGTATCACTTTGCACTGGAGCACGAAGCGAAATGATTAGTCAACACACTAATCGACGGCTGGGATGCCTGGGGACTGCGAGGAGGAGAGCGTGTCAAATTAGTAAGCTGAGATGAGGGGAAGAGCTTTAGAGAACCAACCGCCTTATTGACAGCTGAGCTGATGAAGGTCGAGCACTAGGTTTTTGCTGCCACTTCTGCCCTGGTTCCTTCTGGATAGGCGCATGTGTGAGCGTGGATATGTGTGTGCGTGTATCCATGTGAGCGCGTGTGTGTGTGTGGGTATAAAGACTCTGATTACGTGGGGCTGTCTTGTGGAACGAGAGATGGTTTGGGTTGAATGGGGCCGATGCACAGGGGGGAGGGATGCACTGCTGGTGTGTTCAGTAAATGTCTGGAGCCACATCTCCCCTGTGACAACTAGGACAGATCATTAGTTACGCTGATTTGCCCTCACTGTCATTACAAAACACACAGCAGGAACAAACTACCAACAAACACACTAGTTTGCAGATGCACATTTTAGTTGTTCAGTCATTAGGATCAAAAGGAGAGGTCCACGTTTCATCATTAAAATGCACTCAAGCCTATTAGACATAATGAGTCAGAGATTTATCAGACAATGCAAAAAACTCATTATAATGCTTCACATCACTCTTTTATGACAGAGTTCACATATATAAACCCCCTTAAGCACTGCTGCCATCTGACACCAGGGACCTGAGCAGACTGGATGAATGGGTTTTCCATATGCTTCCTCTGACCTTTACTGACATCTGCTGGATACAACATTACATCACACATTATATTCAACAGCCCACAGCAGTTCATTCAGCGTTATAGCACAGCCACAATCAACCACTGTTTCCTAATGCTAGTATTGCTCAGATAGCTGGAAAATATTAATTCTGCTTCTGCATGCAATGGCAAATCATTTGACATGATTTGAGGAAGGCCAGCAACAATACAGATGATGCAGAAGGAAGGAACACATTTATTAACCGCATGCATAATAACCCTTATAAACTGTTCTCAACCAGAACAGAAATGGACCATCATTCTGGTAGAGGAAAGAGACACACTTAGATGAAACATGCTGCATTTTGCCAGCACAGCCAAACTTAACATGCAGCCACACAAGTCAAAGCAAGGCCAGTCAGAATCAAAGAGGCTGGGGAATCTACACAAGGCTGACACATCAGAGCATTTTAGAAAAACAGACATTTGTTAGCCAGAAACCGTATTCAATCCTAGTCATTAAGGGCTGGAGTCCAGCACAGTTTAGTGGTTTTCCAGCTCAAATCATCTAGAGAAGCATCTCATGAATAAACTGAACGTGTTGTTTCTAGAGATGTCCTGATCAGGTTATGTTGCCACCTGATCTGATTCAAGCCTCTTAATGTTTAGTTTTACTCAATATAGATTGAATCCAATCTTTGTGTTTGTTTAAGTAATGCAGCCACACAGTTTAAACAAGACGCACTGTTGATTATTAAATACTGAAGCAGAATCACAGTTAATATATTATATAATATAAGGTATTCTAGGCAGATATATATTTAGCTTAGTAGTGACTTTATCTTTAAATTAATGTTTTATAGTGTGTTCAATATGCTATAATCCAGTCTGACTCTCCTCCCTGAACAGTATGTGTGTGTATAGTGGTATTCAATCTGTTATTGTCTGTTTACTATTGATGTAAAATAACTGTTTTCATAATGAGGCAAAAGTGCTATAATTTGGTTTCTCTAGTCTGTTTATGTATAAACATTGCAGTTAGCCTCCTCTCAGCAGCTTTAAAGTACAAGCTGACACTCTGAACACTGGTTAAAACAAGAACTTAGAAGTGTTTGGGATTACAATAGTCAATACCCCATCCTTTAAAACATGCCTGGATATGCCTGATCTGATCTATCGTCACTGGATGAGATCAGAAAATCCAACCAAACTGTGTAGGACACTTTGTAGGCCTTTAGAACCAAAACATTTTTAAAACTATGACCAGAAATGAATTTGTAAAAAAAATGTTCAGCTCTTAAGATAACGCAGTTCAGCCGTGTGTAAACGATATAACAGCCCCCTTAGACATTGTCTGTAGCCTCTTAAAATGCCTGTCCTGTATACAAACCAAATAAAAACAATGATAGTTATACAAGAACTGCAAACAATTGCAAGCTAGTGCTAGTAAAGCCATGCTCCACTGCTGTTATAAACGCAGTACCTCTTTAATCTCTCCTTTAAGCTTCTGATGTTTCTGCTGTTTGGCCTCCTCTGGGTCTTTGCCCACCAGACTTTCCCATGCTAAACTCAGCACCTTAGGATCCTTTATGAACACAACCAATACAGGAGGATACATTAGTTAAAACAGGTTAACAAATGTGTGTATTTATATGTACTGAACGACTAGGACATTTCTAAAAAATCTAACCGTTCATTTTGCATTTTCAGGAACATACTGGACATACTTCAGCATTTTACTTACTTCCCATTTGTGGTTACGTAACTCAGAGTGACAATTTGCAGACAAGGCTAGATAACTGTGTTTGCATAGGGAAGTATTTACTTTACAGGGTTGTATGGTGATTGTCACACTATCTGGCTGTGGTATTTGATGCACTTTAGTCAAAGTACAGTTTATTTTAACAAAAGAGTCACATTATAAACAGGATAGAGACAACAACCTTAAAAATGTATGAAAAAAAGTATTGGGACATCTAAATATTTATTCTTTCATCTAAATTTTTTACGAGAGTTAAAAAATAGTTTACTCCGCTTTTGTTGGAGCAACTGGCTCTACTGCTCAGGGAAGGCTTTCTACTAGCCTCTGGAGCATTGCTGTAAGGGTTTGACTGCATTTAGGGACAAAAGCAGAGTTAATGAGGTCAGAATGTTGGATTATCACCCCCTCACCTTATGCTCAACAACCCAGTTCGACCCATTGGAAGTATTGGATGGAGCACCATCATTAAAACGAATACAGTTTCACTGCTTCACAGCTCTGCTGCTGATGGGTCAATGGGTTCAGGTTTATCTGCTCCAAAGAGTTTTAATCTATTGCAAATACGGACTAATCGAGTTATGTGCATGATGTGAGTTTTTGAACGTCCAAGTCCCAGTAATGGGTGAAACTTCAATTACTTGAATGCATTTATTTAAAGTGCGTTCTACAAATGTTCCACAAAACCAAACACAGTGTATATGACTGTAGATCAGGCACAGAGAGCAAATCAATCTAAAAACAGACCATAAAATAAAGAATCCTTCCATCTCACAGCCGTACAACCCAGAGGAAGTCATCAAGAAGTGTGCGCTGTCTGTAATTAAATTCTCCAAAGAAAGGTTATAGCTAAGCTGCAGGGCACCTCTGCAACCTTCAAGCACTTCTCCTACAGGGCCCTGCCCAATAATGCCCCTTTCCCCTCTCCGAAGGCTGATCTTTCTCTGTACCCGTGACATTTGATGGAATTGATGCAAAAAGTCAAAAGCCTAGGAGATTTAAGAATGACATGATTAGCACAGGCTATATTCAACCATATTTACAGTGTTCTAGTTGAAGTGCGTTCAGGCTCAGTGGGACTTCCTCAGCTTTCTTGAGATATTTATATAATCTCACCATATTCCTCTTTAGGCTTAAAACGGATTGCTTTCAAATGAAAGCAGACATGGCTGCTGAAGCGAGGCTTTATTACTAATAATCCCTTGGAAATTGCAAGAGAGTGTTGGTTGGCTTAAATGGAAAAAAGGAAAGAGTCAATACTGCACTCACTGCTTCCGTGTCTGTCCTCTTAGTGGCAAGAGCCTCATTTTTAGCCTCAAACTCCGCTTGGATGTTGTCTCGTCTCCGAAGAACTGCCTGTGTATTACACATACCATGATCAATACACTTTAATGAAATATAGGACTGGATGAAATACATAATAAGCCTTGGTAAAACATAATGCACATTATATTGATCACAGTATTGAACCATGGTTCATGCCTCCAGTTACCACACAAATAAGATGAAATGTGAGCACTGTCAAAACACAAATTAAACATGGCCTTTTAAATAAACTAACAACAGAACACGGTACTGTTTGTTTAAGAGAGAGAAATCCTGAAATCATATCGAGTCAAGAAGAGGGCGAAACAAAAACAAGCAATATTTCTGCCTTCAGAATTTTATATACTATTTATATAAATATAGCTATTTTGATTTATACACGTATACAGTAACAGTACCAGTCAGTTTTTTACCCTATAAATGAAGTCGTCAAGGCTATGAAGGAACACATAAGGGATCACGTAGTACATTTAAAAGTGTTAACAAACCAAAATACTGTGTAAATAATTTAGGTTTAGGCTTTCTTATCTTGATTGCTGTTAACTTGTGGTTTCTGAAGCTGGTAACTCTGACTAACATATCCTGAGCAACAGAGGAAACTGTCTTCCTTTCTGGGGGCAGTCATGATGTGAGCCAGTTTTATCATAACATTTTTGTTTACAAAATAATTCAAAATTTTCTTCATGTTAAATAAATATATACAGTTATACAAGAATATAGTATCGCTGAAAATTGTTTTCTTCATTAGTGTCTGCATTGAAGATTAATACCAAAATCTACATAATCCCATAAGCATTAGTAAAGCTTAGGTGCCAGTACCCTGATGCCATTTTAACGGTTGTCCTAGACTACTTTTGGAAGGTATTAAACAGTGCATCCCAGGAATATCTTACAAGCATGATGTGTTAGAGATTCTTTTTTCTCTCTATTTGACCCTTGTTAATGTGGCCCAGATTCTTACACCTGTTGTTAATTCATGTTTTTATTCTGTCATGTTATGGCTGATTGGCATATAATATAAAACTACTGTGTCAAAATTAAAATCTTAAAATAAAACTATTTTACTTTGACTTACAATGAACATTATTTTCCTTTGCCTGTAAAGTTGTCATTTTAATGATACACATTTAGTTTTGGTGAGACACCATTGATTTATCAATTTATGCTATATATATGTATTTACACCTTTATGTAAACAACACAAAACATCTCCCTACACCAGTACCTTGAGTGTCTCTGTGCAGAGCACATACTCATGCAGGATTGGAAGCAGGTTGTTGCCGAGCTGCTGGACCTGCTCTTCAGTCTCTCTGCAGCACCTGTCCAAGCAACCTGCCATCTGCTTCAGAGGCTCCACCAGCTCCTCCTCTGAGCCCGACCACAGAGTGTAGGTGGGTCCACACTCCCTCAGCTCCTCAAGATACTCTGGAGACAGAGGAGATCATTCAGACTATAATCATCACAATGCTTTCTCATCAGCCAGGACTGGACTATGATCCAAAATATTAACATTAACATTAACTAATAACAATGAGAATTTTTAGCAACAAGAATTATAATGTAATTAAGTATCCCAGCGAGAAGACCATTACTTAAAACTTAAACGGTTTAAAAATAATTTACTAAGTGTGATGACTTTTTAGAGCTGTTCTGTACCTGATACAGGGGTTGGACACTGAAACTGAAACACCTGGTTTTAGACCACAATAATTATTTGCCCCAACGGACAGTTATGGTGGAAACAGGAGAGTTGAGGTGCACATCGAATTCTATCGTGATTTGGGCAGCCGTGGTTTTATGTTTTTTGGATACAATTCGGGTTAGCACCCGAACATCCCTTTCAGACAGCTTTTTCTTGCGTCCACAGTTAATCCTGTTGGATGGGGTTTGTCCTTCTTGGTGGTATGCTGACATTACCCTGGATACCGTGGCTCTTGAAACATCACCAAGACTTGCTGTCTTGGTCACAGATGCGCCAGCAAGACATGCACCAACAGTTTGTCCTCTTTTGAACTCTGGTATGTCACCCATTATGTTGTGTTCATTGCAATATTTTGAGTAAAACTGTGTTCTTACCCTTCATTGTGCTTTATTGTCCAACCCCTGTAAGGGATTTACATGGCATTTCACTTAACATGAAATGGAAAATTATCTTATCTGCAAGTTGGAATTTCTCTGATCACATGATGTCTCAGGACTCTTTTATAATGGAGCACAGAGCCCTTGTGGGCATTTAAACTTAGTACTTACAGCAACAGAGTGTCAAAACCATCCAATAGCCTGTTTGAATCAAATCAGGTTTAGGTCCAAAATTAATCAATACTACAATACAACAGCCCATAATAATGAGGAGTTTGAAAATAGGACTAGAAAGCCCTCCTCCATGTGATAGAGGATGTTCTTACTTGCTGATGGGAATACAAGGTAAACAATTTGAGGGTGATATACACAAACTAAAAATCATACACATGCTTAAAGGAGAAATCTGATGTCAAATTAATTTTTGGTGTAATGAAACATGATGACGAGTACAGGGCTATTTTACCATCATTAAAAAGCTTAAAATATCTTCACACTACATATTGGTAGCTTTCAGAAGGCCATGACATTTAAATCGAGGAAAAAACAGAGTGTGTTTTTCTTTTATTCTGATTGTGAGAGGCAGAATTGAGAAAGTATGAAATTTTAAAAAGTAGGGGGAAAAAACAGTTCTTGACTATGCCAAACAGACAAACTGAAATAAAGTTTTCCACACAATATTTTATTTTCAGATTTTGCCTCAACTGGTAAAAAAATGATAAATGATACACTCTTTAATATGACTGGTATATAACAACTCAAGTTGTCTGTAACTTTGGCAGTGCCAGGAAGTATTTAAAATATATATTTTAAAGAAGAAATCCAGTGTGTAATTGGCTTGGATGTATAAACAGTCCTTTTTAATAAACTAATAAAATTCACTACACTGAGGTGCAAACCTGCAAAAATATGATTTGTATGTGTTATGAGTATGTGTTTCTTTTTATTAAAATATTTCTAAAAAAATAATACAGATATTTGTATATTTTAATATCAGTCTCATTCTTATAATGGTAGATTTAAAACATACCTTTTTTTTCTCTGATGATCCTTTGGGTGATTTTGTCCAGTGAGGTCATTTTCTGACTGAATGACTCCACATAGTCCTGAATGGCATTGAACTCCTCTGGCCGGTTTCTGACACCTCTGACTGATGCAGCAACTGCTCGTACCGTATCTCCCATTCTGCTCAACAAACCAGGTCCTTGTTTCTTGTGAGAGGCCAGCTCCTGTAGATGACAGGAGCAGGATGGAAACACTGACAGTATCATCATTGCATTCCAGTGCAGGAAAAAGAAAGAATTTCTTATTACACGAAATAGCGTTTTGACTTTCAGCAACAGATATTCATGGGTTATATCAAACTGTGATGGAATCATGCAGGTTTTCACATTATAGTCTTAACACATCCCTCAGTGCACCTCCTGCAGTCAAAGCCTGATCCTAAGAGAGGAACTGCAAGAGTGCATAGGTGAACATGAATAGGAAAAAGGTGCATATGTTGAAGAAATAATCAGATTAGGATTGACAGGATGTTTATATTGCACTTGTATTGAGTTTCTGAAATGTATAAGTATATAAAATGAAAATATCTGCTATATATCTTGTAACAGAGCTGGTTTATTAAACCCTGACCAGCCCATCTCTAACGTGTAAAATCATATCATCTGTTTTGGTTCTGTCTGAAAACCCACTACTGAGCAGGCATGGCTCCAGGGGTTTGCGACTGTAACTGTGTGTGTTGTGTGTGTGTTCGTGTGTGTGTGTGTTTGTGCTTTACCCAGGCTTGTGCTGTGAGAAATATCTTGAAATCCTCACTGCAGGAGAGAATAGGATGCTCAGCTATTCTGTTGAGAAACTTGTGCAGCGCTCTCTTTCTGGTCTCAATGAAGTCGTTATTGAATCTCTCCACCATTCCCTTCATCACAAACTTCTCTGGCAGTGGCTGAAGCAGCACAAACAAGCCATTGTTCAGCATGACAGCAGAGAACAAAGGACATAACAAGGTTAGATTGAGTCGAAGCCTTGTATTTTTTGTTCAATGTTCAGTGTTACCCTTTTCCGATTAAATCCCTTTTTTTCTGTTTCTAAATACAAATTAATATGAATTTACATACAATAGATTAAGGAATATTTTTGTATTGTTTAGCAGGTGATGATAGTTCATTTGACCTGACTTCTTTTGATTCGATCAAATGAAAATATCATATATATTAATAAACATGAAAAAAGTTACAAATATTTAACCATCTCATGTAAAGTTCCTGTTTTGGAAATATGTTTTTAATATATTGTTTTTTGAAAGTGACAGTATATAAAGCACATAAAAAACAAGTTCTATTTAAATAGAACTTAGCACCTCTTAAATCAGTTAAATCACATTTTAACATATCTAGATAGAAGCCTGAAATGCGAATACATACATACAATGGCTGCATTTGCAAATGAGAGGAAAGATTGCATGCCTTCATCTCTAGATCACTTACATGAACAATAAGCGTGGGATGAGCCTCCTCCAGCTTGCTTTTTAACCAAAAGAAGTCTTGGTAGCGCCTGCGGACTTCATACTCACTGGAGTCAAACTCACTACGGGTGGTCTAATATCAGAGAGAGAAAAACATTTTAAGCATTTAGATGGTAAATGAAGTTGAATCCTTTTTTCAAGCACTAATCTGCAGAGTGTGGTTTGTGATGTACCTTGGTCAAAACCCTGTATGTAATAAAAGTCTCAATGGCAGTCACATGGCTTTCAGGGTTATCGACTGTGACGAAAATGTCTTTAGTGTCAGGCTGCTCTTCCTCCTCCTCAAACTTGTACTGATTGACCATTGAGCCAGGGGAGGTTTGCATGGAGGCATTCAAAGAGCCTCCGTCCGTGAAGGTTGAATCCTACAACAAGACAAGAAAAACAGACAAAATTGGGTTTGAGAGACAAAACTGGGCTCTAAAAAAATCACTCTATAGCTCACATGGACATCAGAACACTGACATTGATTTTACATTGCAGCATTTGTACTCTTCCTGCACTTATTAACTAAGTGACAAGCTATTACTATTTTGGATTTGGTCATAAGCTGTGCATCTCTTTATTGCAGAACACTTCTTAATTAAGCATTTATTGCGCTCTTTGACTGCAAAAGCAGTTTGTGAAGACTCAGTCAAAAAATTAAAATCATTCATGCTGTAGTAGTGCCAGTGTGTTTTGTCTGTGTATCCTGATCAGAGTTTCCCAGCAAAGCCTACTGCCTTATCACCATTCAATCAGAGACTCATGCAAATATTTCTCATTTTATCCAAACTCTCAGATAGATAGGTCAGATCTGTGAGGAAAAGCAGAGGCCTGCATAGTAGGGGTGGGAATCGTTTACTATCTCACGATTCGATTCGATTCCGATTTTGGGGGCCACGATTCGATTCAAAATCGATTTTTGATTCAAAACGATTTGAATTATAAAAATTTCTGCTTCTGGCTTATGAATCTTATTGAAAAAAAACCCTCCATAATATACACTGGTCCTGGAGCAGGTAATGTGTTACAAAAACAATAAAATGTGCAGGAATGTGGGTCCTCAGTGACAGAGGAATCACTGGGATATCACAATGACGTTAATGAACAATAAATAAATAATAAATAACACTGCTTTATTACCAGGCTACTAGCGGTGGTGTGTAGGTGACGCTGCTGGGCTGATGTGATGATAGCAGTGGAGCGCTAAAGTTCAGGAGCAGCTGCTGATTAACTAGTTAATTTAAGGTCGTTGTATTTCTTCAGAAAGGGGGCAGGAGGTGGAGAAATTAATTCATATGGTCCATTCCTTAATTCCTCTGTGATGAGGAGCTGAAATTAGCTCTGATTAGCTTATTGTATTTTTCCGTTCCGCCTTAAATGCTGCAGCCCGCTGCCACCTGTAGCGTTATTTAAGGTGGAACTGGAAAGTTAGCTAGTTAGCTAGCTAACAGTTACTGAAACTAACTACTAGCGATCTTTTTTATGCTTGTTATGAAGCATTCTGCCATAAAACATTGAAACTACACGTTAATCTAATGTAATATAGTGCTTGTTCTGCCATCTTACCGGTGATTCTCAAACACCTACGCTCTGTGTGTGTCTGGAAGATCTCCGTTTGAAAGGACAAGCGCTATCCCCAGGGTTGCCAGGTCCAACAAAAATACCCAGCCCAAAATCAGTCTAAAACCCGCCCCTCAGAATCGATTTTGGGACATTTTAAATCGATTCTGAATCGTAGTAAATGAGAATCAAGATTCTTATGTGAATCGATTTTTTGGCACACCTCTACTGCATAGCCTCACTGCTCCTCCTATCATGGAAGCTTCCTGTCAAAACAAACTCCACTGCTGTCAGCAGATTTCAGGAGGTCCTAAAACAAGGAATTATTAAACAAACTGCTCAGCAATGTCCAAGGTTTTCTGAAGGTTAGGAGAAAACACTCCTCCCCCCAAAAAAAGATAAATAAAATACCAAAAAAATTTAGGTTACCTAACCTTGCATTTTGCATGTTACAATAATAACCTATTTAGCAAATGTTACTCTTAAATATTACTCTAAAATGTAACTCTTCTAAACATTTGCCAGCATTAGGAAAAACATTGTTACAACAATTATATTAATGAAATATTCTAAAAGCATTAAGGTCCCTGACCCTGACAAATGAATGTTAAAGGAGCACTCTAAACATGTTAAACATTACACAAACGTTCTGAAAACAAAATTCAGTTATCTAGGTCAGCTATGTCACTGTAACACTTATCAGATTTATTTTCTGACCTTTCGAGGCTACATTTGAAAATAAAATATTGAGGGTAACATTTATTATTTATTTTTTTATGTTTGACATAACAAAGAAGAAAAATATATATATTTTTTCCATTTTTCAAGTTTCCAAATTCTGCACCCTCACAGTCTGAAATATTGAAAAACATTTTTTTCATTTTTGCACTTTGTAACAAAAATATGATGTTTTAAACCTAGCTACATACATTTGTTCCAAGATAAGTAACGTTAAATGGAAAACAGAACAAAATCATATTACAGAGTTTACTTTTTTTGTGTTGGGCAGAAATGAAAAATGGATGAAAAACAGTTTTTGACTATGCCAAATTGACAAAATCATATAATTAAGTTGTACACACAATATTTTATTTCAATATTTTGCCTCAAATTGATCATTCCTAAGCTATAAAAATGGAACTGACCTAAGCTAGCTAGCTTAGCTAACTAACTTACTAGCTTAGGTTAATCTTTTATTTGATTGGGCTGAAATGCTAATGGCTAATAGCAACAGAAATAACACTCATATCTAGCTGTGACCGGTCTGTAACCCTAGCAACGCTGGGACGTATTTATATATAGTTAGGTAGCAGCTATTTTAATCCGGTTACAGAGACTTAAATCATTACTACACTCCCTCATAGCTAACGTTAACTAGGTTAACTAACGCTGAGTGAGACAGGTTAGGGTAATTGACAGGTTAAGTCAGCATTTCTTGTGTTTCAGACACAGATAAACGGTGTAGAGAATTAGCTAAAGCTGTAAGTTAGTTAGGGTTTGGTATAATAACAATAACCTCAGCTGATTTCTGACCTTTGGACCCCAACACTAAACGTAAACACGGAAAACAACGCGGCGGCGACAAACATTAACAATGATAATAAGGTATTTTCCTTTATTTTTTATTATCTAAACTGTGTATTAGTATTAGATAGCATGTATTTGTTTGTATAGAGAGAGCTCTCATTTGTTATAGTTAGGCTACAGACTGAACTGACTGGATGCTGGGAGTGTCCACTTTTGCACACTCACTCCAACTAACTTAGTTTGAGCTTAGTTTGAAGTTAGATAGAATTAGCTAAGCTAGCTCAAACTCAACCGCTTCAAACACAATTTTACACAATTCAGTTTATCTGCTATAACGTTATATAAGTTACACATACACATGAACACACAGACAGACAGACCACGTAGCGGCAGCCATCATCACACTATTTATCTCTGTGGTCTCAGTGAGGCTAGCTCCTCTCCTGCTCCACAAGCTCTGAGACAGCGAGTTTTTTTACCTTACAGAAAACCTCAAAATCCTCGTCCTCGTCCAGTATTTGTCCTGAGAGTTCATCCGGGACTGCAGCAGTGGGACTGCCGCTGTCGACCACCGTCCCGCTCATCATGGCTCAAATCTCTCCTTTCTCTCAGATCAGCAGATCACTTCACTGATCATGATGCAAACTTTTCCGCCAGAGTGAAACTCTGAAACTCGGGCTGGCAGGCAGGCAGGCAGGCGGGCAGACAGGCAGGGGCAGCAGAGTGCGCAGAATCGGAAATACCATTTCAGGAAAGAAGAGCTGAATCTGCAGTGGAGAGGAAGGCCTGGCTGAGTGAGTAGATAGATAGAGCTATACACACAGAGAGAGAGAAAAAGTTCAGGTGGACAAACTGGAAAAGTAGCCCGGCCTGCTGGGGTAGACCCGGGTTCGCCCTGTGTGTTTCTAATAAAAATAACTAGTTAGTAAACCCACATTCACATAATGCACCGTCCGTAGCCTGTTGTTGATACTTCAGTTGAAAGCTTTCCAAAACATTCTAGAGCTTAAGGAAAATTAAACCCACTAAACAAAAACATGCTCCCTTCACTGTAGAACAACAGTGAGAGGTAACTTAGTAGTACAGAGTACAGTAAATGCAGCACAGCAATCACCAACATTCTACAGCTCTGAAAAAAAGAAAGCACTTAAATATTATGAGTTTCTTTGATTTTACCAAATAAAAAAAATGGATGATCCCAAAAGATGGATGATCACAAGCCATCAAACCAAGCTGAACTGCTTACATTTTTGCACCAGGAGCGTCATAAAGTTACCCAAAATCAGTGTGTAAGACCGGTGGAGGAGAACAAGCCAAGATGCATGAAAATTATGATTAAAAACCATTGTTGTTCCACCAAATATTGATTTCTAAACCATTCTGAACCAAAACTTTATGATTATGAACTTGTTTTCTTTGCATTATTTGAGGTCTAAAAGCTCTGCATCATTTTGATATTTCTGCCATTTCTTATTGTCTGCAAATAAATGCTCTAAATGACAATATTTTTATTTGGAATTTGGGAGAAACTTTGTCCGTAGTTTATAGAATAAACAACAATGTCAGTTTTATTTAAACATATACCAAAAAAGAGCAAAATCAAATAAACTAATTCAGAGACTGAAGTGGTCTCTTATTTTTTTCCAGAGCTGTATGTTTAAACTACATGTCAATGACAAAAGTGATAATACAAAAATTACTATAGAGTAAAAGTACCCGAATAAAAACATGTAAAAGTAGTATTTTTGTATAAACATGAAAAAAAGGTGCAGAAAAACTGATCTTAAATGAAAACCTACGCAGAATGAAACATATGTAAAATGTTTAAAATATATTAAGTACATTTGAAAAAAATGGCCTAAAATGTATTTGCTTTCCTGGGGAGAGCCAGAAAGATTCATCACATTTTGTTGGTCTTTACGACTGCACTCGAGGATACTTCCAAAGTTCTTGACTTTTATTTCTTAAAGTAGTTTTTTTCTTTACTTTGTAGAGTAGTTCTTGCTATAATATGGATTAAAACGTTATTCAACAGTATTCACTGTTAACCAGCTCTACCTCTTCACAACTTTACAACTGATGCTCAAACACATTAAGAGGCAAGAAATTCAAGTAATTAACTCTTGACAAGGCACAGCTGTTAATTGAAAGCCACAACAGGTGACTCAGCCTCATAAAGCTGACTGAGAAAATTCCAAGATCTGCAAAGCTGTTATCTCAGCAATGGGTGTCTACTTTGAAGTATCTACATTATTAGAATATAACCAGAATATAACCATATTCTGTTTTGTTTAGCACTTTTTAATTACTAAATTACTCCATATGTTTTTCTGCATGACCTGCAGAACTTTTGAAAATAATGGGAAACACTAAATTTTGACTGGTACTGTACATATTAGTAACTTGTCAAAACTGGTTTAATGTGTAAAATCAAGAGCTCTACTTACAACAACAGCACAAATTATATCACCAAAATATACGTGAAGGTAAAACCTAAATGTCTTAGAAAGAAAACTTTATCAGAGTTTAAGTATTTAAATGTAGAATGCTCATTTATAAACAGGTGGAAAAGTACAGAGAGCCTAATGGAAATTGAGCTGCATATAAAAAATCATACTCCGTTAAAAGTGGAAGTATGGAGCCAAACAGCATCTATATTTCAAAATCATGAAAACGTAACTAATTTAAAATGTAACATAATGAGTCACAATATGCTTTCCTGTGCTGTGGAGGTGTGTGTTGCGAAGGCTAATGGACTTCTGGAAGTTATGGGCAGTTTCATTTACATTGACATAAAGTTGATTGTATTTTTAATTGAAATGAAAAAGGTTTAGAGAAGTAAGAAACTTTCATGACCTTTAGGAATGTAAATGAGGTCTAAATGAATGTATCCCTTTTGGAAATATAATTGAGTTAGAGTTCAAGTAATTTGAATGAGGTCTGCGCAATATATTGTTTTAGCATCACCATTACAACGTGTATATTTTCAGTAGTCACATTGCTAGATGTATAATGTTACATGAGGTTTTGTTAGCCTATATGTCAAAAGTTTTTTGCTGTTTGATGCAAAAGGGAAATTCTCAATGTTCTCTTATTTTCCATGATATATTATACTATATCTGTTCAGTGTTGTATATTTTACTCCATTGTTTTAAAAAAATGGATTGAATCTTTAATATTATCACGTGTTGGATTGCTGACTTCTGGTGAAAAATACAATGTGTATAGAGGGCTGGGCAAGTAATTAAAAATCAATCACAATTTACATTCACAAACTGTAATTGACGCAGTCTTTCCCTTATCGTTAATTTTTATTTTCCTTTAATTCTGTAATATTTTTCACATTGTGTGTGGGCATGTACTGTCTTGTCAAACATAAAGCCATATTTGTATTTACATAACTACTCCCTATCCAGTGTATAACAAGGAAGCAATGTGGAGGAGAACTCAAACCCTGATTCAACTGAGCAGCTTAAGCAGCTTGTACCAAAATAAATTGCTGTACACTTGTACATTAAAGTACATTAACTATTTTTTCATTAATCATGATTAATATCAAATGTGAAAATAATTGTCATACTTTTTCCAATATTATGCAGCCTTTATTTTATTAGCTTCAAAGAAGTGCAACTCTTTTAAAGACAGAAACAAAGAACAATTAACTATGTAGAGTACAGATCCACTAAATGTTGAATTTATAATATTGAGTTGATTTGTCTTTATAATAAAGTCTGCTTTGATGGAAACTGCCTTATATCCTGTAAACAATTTTATTTACTAGTGCATCTAAAAAAATAGAATATCAATGAAAAGTTGCTTTATTTCAGGAATTCAGTTCAAAATGCAAAACTCATATTATATGGATGTATTAATACAGAGTGATCTATTTTAAGCATTTGTTTATTTTATCGTTGATCCTTATGGCTTACAGCCATTGAAACCCCAAAAATGAGGGTCTCAGAAAATTTGAATATTATATATTATAAGACCAATTGGTACTTTTGGCAGTGTGGGCAGTGTGTCAAGTCCTGCTGGAAAATGAAATCTGCGTTTCCATAAATGTTGTGAGCAGAGGGAAGCATGAAGTGCTGTAAGATTTTCCAGGAAAACACTGCACTGACTTTGGACTTGATATAACACCGTGGACCAACACCAGCAGCATTTCATTTGAAAATCAAGAGACCAGAGTCTGGAGGAAGAGTGGAGAGACACACAATCCAAACTGCTTAGGGTCTAGTGTGAAGTTTCCTCAATCAGTGATGGTTCAAATTTTGGGGTTTCTTTGGCTGTAAGACATAATCACCAACAATAAAAGACATGAATGATTAGATAGATCATTCTGTGTGTAATACATCTGTATACTATACACGTTTCACATTTTGAACTGAATTACTGAAATAAAGCAACTTTTCACTGATATTCTACTTTTTTTTTTTTTTTGCCGCACTAGTATATTACTTTTAACCTCATATTTACATGAGGTCTGTTACCTGTTTTGGTCATGCAGTTGATCTGCATCACCAAAAGATGTCACTGTAGCACAGCCAACTGCACAGCAGAGCCATCTGGCATGAAAAGTTTTCATGTGGCAGGTCTGTGTGTCTGTCTGGTTTTGTCTAGTGGTCTGTGCATGTCTGTGTTTTTGTATAAGTTTCTCGATGTAGCTTCATAATGAAACTCATGGCATTAGATACAGAAAACAATGTATTAAGAGTGAGAGAAGTGGTGCTTGGTTCTGCTTAAAGTTTGATCAAAGCTGGGAATGATACCTGTTCAGATTTATGTGAAGGCATGTATAGACTATGTACAATCATCAGTCAATGAATTCAGTAATCTGTTCAATTAGTTGTAATTGATGATGCTGTAATGAGTTAGAGCAAATCCAGGTTTCTATATGAATGAAGAAGACCTAAATTAAGATGTTATCTGGGAAGTTCTGAAGTAGCGACTGTAGTGTTTAATAGATCTATCTCATTGGTCTTTATCACAGTGACTTGAATGAATGTAGAGGGAAGGCAATCAGAGGTACTCTAATTAGAAAGTGTGGTGTAATATCTTGCTGGTACACACTGTTGATACCTGCAGAAGCTCCAACAAATAAGAAGTCCTTGGAATGATGCCACAACCATACAGATTGTGTAACCTTTTGCACAAAGCGTGAGTAGCATATCCTTCAACAATTCAGATTAGGCAGTATTAGAATAATTCTACAAAGGTCAGTCCTTTACTGTGCTCAACCCAGACTGGTAGAGCACCGAATGCAGAAAAGGTCACAGGCGCCACAATCGTATTGTCTTGCTGCCGTTTGATATCGTTTGTCTGTGAGATTGATATAAACCTGATGTTAGGATCACTTTTTCCCTGTATTTTTCTCCTTTTCCTCTCTTTTTTGTTTTATGTCGACCATCTGAGTGCAGCACTTCAGATATGTGTTCTTGATGATGGTTTTAAAGTGAGAGCTCAATGTGCTGGGCTTTGATGGAGTGCCAGCATTAGTGAGAGCCGTTCAATACAGGGCATTAATTGCTCCTTAATTGTACAAAATGTGAGTGATAAATGGCACCTCAGAAAAGGCAAAGTCTGCTTTTAAAAAGAGGTCTGGAACAGCTTACTCTCTGATAGTCTCTAAACCTGATTGGGATCTTGTTACTTGTTCTTCATGCATCTTAGAAGTCGAGATGTCACTTCCAGCACCTTTGAATGATGGGACACATGGTTCTAAACCCAAAGCAATTGCTCAAAACCCAAACATCTGTCAGTAAAAGTCTAAGCCCATAGTTATATTACCCTGCTTAACAAATTAAACAGCTTTTCTCTTTATCAAGCAGGTTTGGAGTTAGTGTTTTTCACATGATTTTCATGTTACATGTCAGAGATGTGATGCATAAAATAATGCAAAAAAACAAAAAAATTAACATTGAGGTTGAACAAGGATTTGTAGCCAGCATTGTATTTTACATCTCCACTTCTGACTCCTCTAATTCATGATGTTGGTTTGCAGTTGGGGTATAGAGGGACTAGTGGCAATGGGGCAGAAGCAAAGTCATGGCCCTAACCTCCAGAGATTCAAAGCAGCTCTAGCTGTAGCAGGCTGGCACCCAACACCGATCCAATGGCATCATCCCAAATCTGCCCCGGCGAAAATCCACACAGCACTGTTCCTCCATCAGTGGTGGTTAATAATTAGATCAGCATTATGCCACAACAATGGCTTACATAGATCAGCTCCTTTCAAATTGCATTTCCTTCCTGTCAGGGCCATTAGAGTGGCCGAGCAGACCGTCTTTCGAAAATCCCTTATTGCTGCTGTTTCAGAGCGCAGACTCTGGCTAGAGGAGGCATTTCAGACAATTATGTCTAAATACCCCCAAATATCCCCAAATATCCCTGAAACGTGGAATCTGTGCGATTTGGTGCAACAAATAGCTGGCAGGTCTTCACCATCTTGTGTAGTGGGGTGTTTTTATACCCTGCATCAAGCGCGTAAAACAGCAAATGAAGATGATTCCGAGCCACCTGGAGTGAGTGCAGAAGTGAACAATTAAAAATCAATTTGCTGTCAAAAAGCTTTGCTTTCTAATTAAAACCACATGCAGACTAGCATCTCTCACCACTGGCGGATGCGCAGTTGCAAAGCACACATTTATTTATTTCCTTTCCCCCCAGACGTGTGCTCTGGTTATTATCTCTCTTTTTTTTACGATTTTTCATCCTTTTTGCTCCTGGAGATTTCCTGAATTCAGATGGGAACCATTACATAGGATTTCATATGGATGCAATCATGCACCTAAATGCATTTTAAATGTGACTGCTGCTGAATTCCTACCAGGTGTCCAATCCAACAACTGTGGCTTGATTATAACCATCATTAGAAGCTTGTACACGTCATATTAATGATCACTCATTACACCATGCTTCTGCTGCTTTCTGCTTTCCTTTTTTTGTTCCGTTACCAAGCTACTAGTACCTACTTCTGACCTGCTTTCTCTTCATTTTTGAAGGAACGCTGTACCACATCTTGTACAAAGACCTGGCATCTGCCATCAGTTAGCCTGCTTCGGCCATTATGTGTTACAATGGCTTCTGAAGAAGGTCTAAAGGTTGGCTAATAACCAAGCCTCTCCTCAAGTCATCTGCTCGCTGGCACTAATGGGCAAATATGGGCCTGAACTAGTGATGAAAGATCTGCTCTCATTCTGCTCTCATGCATGCATGAAAAAAGAATATCGGAAATCTCTAATTGAGTTCTGAGAAATTCACAATTTTTCTACACACTAAAGAAAGAATTCCCGCCTTAGGTTAAGAGGAAGCAGTGATTCATAGCATTTAAAGCAATCAAGGCCGGATGCAGAAATTTCAGCTTTCAGGGAGACGTATTCAGACATACTGTTTTTCAACTCACAGTGCTGACATTTTTCAAATGTCCATGTCCTTTTTTCAAAAACGCAGCACTTTGTGTCCTTTTTTATTACTGCAATGCTGTGTGTGGCTCAACATATTGTGTTGTGCCTTTTTTCTCTCTCTTGTTTCTATGCAGACCCAGCCACTACAAGAGTCCTACTACAAGACTGTACAGCGGTCTTAATGACACTGACAGCAGTGCCACACGCCAGTGCCCCGCTCGCCTTCCAAATGTCCCACAACAACCTGCTTTAATGGCATCCTCTAATTAGAATAATAATGATTATCTTGAACTTTCAGTATGTGGACCTCTAACCTGTGAAATCTAATTAAGTCTCCTCCGCAAACAAATAAAAAAAAGCATTACTAATCAATCAGCCAGAAATAAGATAAATTGGAATAGAGAGGCGAGTGATTGCAGGCTGAGCCGAGGAGATAAGGAAAGTAGAGAACATGCACAAGTGCGTTCAGCGGAATTCCAAATCACCGTGTCGCACGCATGCCAAGCATCAGGTGTGGCTGCTGCTGTTTCTGAGTTCATTGTTCATTTCTTCCTTTATTTTAAACACGATGCCGTGAACGTTTGGTGGGGCAAATCAATCATTTTTTCCTTCCTTCCTTCCAAAAAAAAAAAAAAACGAAATGCAAAAAACAAACCTCAGTTACTCTTTTATTATTTTATTAAATTTCAATTACATTTAATTACATGCTCATTTAAATACGCATATATAAAACAACCCACAGAGCACCATGTTTCCGAGATACGTGACGCTCATCCACAGAGCCAGTGTGTTCTGTAGTTTACTCTCCAAACTTGAGAGTCTGACAGAAGGCTGGGTTCAGGAAGCGAGGGGACAGGCAAGCAGGGAACAGAAGGAGGAGGGTGCTGGATGAATGTAGCCCAGGCACACGGCACAGCTGACTTGATTTCAGTAATTAGGCTTATGGCTGCTACACCGTCATTTCCTAGACCTTATGCCCACACCTCCTCCTCACACGCCGCTCATTTCACTTCACTTCGCTTTCAGGAGTTTTATTAATAACAGCAGTGGTCGTTTTTAGATTCTCAGGACAGTCCCTGTTTGCAGGTTTTAAAGATTTATTTTAACACAGACTTTAAAATAAAGGACCACAAGTGCCTGTAAGATGCACACAGTGTAAAAGTCCTCTATTGAGAAATTGAATCATATCTGCATTTTTATTTATTTATTTAGTATTCACCAACTCCTGAGTTTTACTTGTGTTTACATATTATATAGAGCTACCAATAACAGTTTACACCATTTGATATTTCACAGTTTTTTTTTACTTTAAAGACGAACAGTTTCCCCTGATCATGCAGTGTCACCAAGTATCCCAGCTAGAAAAGTTGGATTAGTAAAATGTTAATTGAACACTTTGTACATTAATTTATTGTTGTCCTAATTAAATGTGAGCTCTTTATGTTTGCTAGGCATACTTTTTAGAAAGTAAATAGAAGTCCAGCATTTAACCTTTTTTATTTTCAGTGTAAATTCAAAAAATATTATATTCTATGTTTAAACAAATGCTCCAAATGTTACATTATTTATATATATATACAGTACAGGCCAAAAGTTTGGACACACCTTCTCATTCAATGCGTTTTCTTTATTTTCATGTCTATTTACATTGTAGATTCTTACTGAAGGCATCAAAACTATAAATAAACACATGTGGAGTTTTATGTACTTAACAAAAAAAGACCTGGCCTCCACAGTCACCAGACCGAACCCAATCGAGATGGTTTGGGAGCTGGACCTGTGTGAAGGCAAAGGGGCCAACAAGTGCTAAACACCTCTGGGAACTCCTTCAAGACTGTTGGAAAACCATTTCAGGTGACCACCTCTTGAAGCTTATTGAGAGAATGCCAAGAGTGTGCAAAACAGTAATCAGAGTGGCTATTTTGAAAAAAAAAATTAATATAAAACATGTTTTCAGTTATTTCACCTTTTTTTGTTAAGTACATAACTCCACATGTGTTCATTCATAGTTTTAATGCGTTCAGTGAGAATCTACAATGTAAATAGTCATGAAAATAAAGAAAACGCATTGAAAAAAAGAAGGTGTGTCCAAACTTGTGGCCTGTACTTTACATATAGTGGAATATCATTTTGTAGGGCCTGAAAGTTCCTAATTACATAAACAAAAAAACAGTAACTTTAGTTTGATTCATAAAATAGGAATTTGTAACCATGAACAGAAGTCACATATAAGTGTGTTATCTAGCAGCAAGACATTAGCAGTACATCTTTAAGTACTATAATTTGAACTAAATTGAGCAGACTGTTCACTTGCTGCCCAATATTTCTAGCTCTAAGATAATCAATGTTTATCACTCCATTTTCCATCGATTGGTGTTATACAATATATCACAATACAGTACGTTTGATATTAAGCTTTTAGAAAAGCCTCTGCCTTAGTAGCTGTAAAGTAGTTGGAAAGAAGTTTCTTACTTTGGCCTGCTTACAACCAGGCAGATTATTTGCATAGTTTAGAGCAAAAGCTTCACAAATGACCAACAGATAAATGCCCTCGCCTTCTCCTGCATAGTAACTTCAGTATGTAGTTCAGGTTGTTACTACACAAACTGTGATGATTTAGTTGACTTTATTAAGTTATCAGCATGTGACCTAGTTATGCGTGTGTGAAAGTAAAAAGCTAACCGTAAGACTGTATTCTGTAAGTTCTGCCTTTTACGTTATAATGAAAAAATGTGATGGGTTAAAATGAATATTTCTAGTGTCAATTAAGATACTGTACACTGTTAATGTCAATGTAATTATACTCATTAATTAATGAAAATGTTTCCTTTCATTATTTGTATTGACCTTTATTTGTACTGTTTGTACTTTATTTGCCACACTGTGTTATATAGTACTTTGATTATTTCTATATTTAATGCATTTCGTCTGAAAAATCTTTTTCTATTCCTTCATCCCTCTTGTACCTCATGTAGACTCTTTCTGTGTGCTTTCTTCTATTCCATCATTCTCAGTCCTACCTCGGTCTGTCTCATTATCTCACTTCTCTCTCTCTCTCTCTCTCTCTCTCTCTCTCTCTCTCTACACTCTCAACCCCCATCCCACTCCTCAGCTCTCGGCCTCCAGATACATTATGTAGATTAAACATTGCACAGCCGCACAGCAGAGTATCTATGACTGCAGCACTTTGTTTTCCTAAATAATTAACAAGGCTGGTGTTGATTTACCATCTAATGTAATACTTCCACATCCTTCTAGAGAAGAGATGGACATCTGGCTCCTGCTTCTGCCTTGATGGGCCCCCTGAAGCCTCCAGTGTGAACGCAGAGCATTAAAATTTAAAGCAGTGCATAGGCACCGACCACAGCAGAGCCTTTTCAGCAAACAGAGCAATTTGGGTGGCATTAGACACAGAGCGAGAAGCTTCAGGAGCACAACGATAACACTGTCTCTTTCTAATGAGGTGTTTGTAAAAAAAAAAAAAAAAAAATGGCCGAGTGTAATTTGGGTATGCATTTTTCTTCCCCCCCTTTTCTTTTGTAACCGCATTCCCTCTGAGGTATTGATTTAAACTCTGGCTCCGTAATTAGCGTCCCTTGGAACAGCCCAAAGTTGGCATGTCATTTTAGTTATGTTAATCTGCTGCAGATAGTAGGACCCCGGCACATCCACTGGGGCCTCCCTGCAGGGCCTCCATCGCTAAAGATGCTACCTGCTACCCAATTATACACCGGCCATTTGAGGTGCTAGCATGCTGCTCGGCTCCTCAGCCTCTATCTCATAATGGGGAGCTGCTTTTTATGGGAGCTAAATAAACAAGCAGACTGGAAAAGGTCCCATTTAATCAGCTTACCCTTTGCTTTGGTGCGGGGTGACAGGATGTCTCTGGGAAGAAGCCGGCCCTGCCACGGTTCATTTTCTAGAGCCCTCATTGACGGCTGTAATGACTAACCATCACCTTCCATTCCTCACATTATCCCCACAGTCACATCCAATAGTGGAGGCTGGCTCTGCCTTCATCCAAAAGCCTACATTTTAGCGACAGTGGAATGTGGCAAACCCAGTGTTTGCTTAAATGTGGGCTATTCTAATAAGAAAACATCAAATTAGGTTTAATCTGACTGACATTTGCACATTTTTAATCAGAAATGGGGGGGGAAAAAGTTGCTAATTACATGTTTCACTGCTGGCTTAGACAGCTCATCAGCCTGGACCAGTAGGCTACCTGTCTATTTCTATTTCTTTTAGTGCTGTTAGATATCTACCACGTATGACACCCACACAGGAATATTTGTTACAGCGGAATTGGGAGAAAAGAAAATGCCCAAGGCCATTTTTGCCCCTCCTGTTTTTGCTTTGGTCTTGTGGTAGTGCCTGAGTGGCCTGAGGAGTGTTGTCTGGAAGGATATGAAGTTTTGAAGTGGCACATTGATTCTGCAGCTTCAAAGACATCCGTTGTAGAGCCACAAAGCCATTACCCAGACTACCTGGTTGCTCTTAATGCAAATAAGGGCCAGCATTGTTAGACCACATCATAGCGGCCCGCTCTTTCAATTCCCTCTCATCAAAAAGCAATGAGAGTGGATCCAACATCATTATTGAGCATTTGTTTGTGTATGAGTGTGCGTGTGTGTGCTCACGCCTCTGCTGTGTTTGAGCCAATGTGTGTGATCGTGCGTGTGTGTGCCCGTGACTGAGCGTATCCCATCCCGTGAGTTTGTGTGTATGTCTATGTCGATGTCCATGTGGCTCTGTGTCTGTCTATGTGTGTGTGAGTGTGTGTGAAGGTGATAAAACATCAGCGGCTCTTTCATGACAAGGACAGGAAGGTCTTGTCGGTGCTGCTGGTGGCGCATGGTGCAGTAGATCAATAGCGGAGCGGCTCACTTTGAGATGCGCTCACGGGTCCGACTGAACGGATGATGATCAGAGCGCTTGGTGTGACCCCCCTCCCCCCTCTGATGAATAGAGAAGCCTCCGCCGCACCCGCTGTCACATCACCACCACTCCCTAATTAGTCCTGTTTTCCCTATTAAAGAGCTCGCGCACACTAAACACCACTCCTGTTTATTGCAATTAGTTTACCCATTAACTTGCACTTCATAACATTGGGGCTGTCTTGGGTGGAAATGAGTTGCGCACCATGTGCATTATGTATGAGGCAGGGGTGAGCGGGGGTACGGGTGGAGTGGGGGGTCTGGAAAAGTGTTTGGCAGCCCCTTAGAGAGCTTCGCCTGCCTAACTGCCACGTCCAGAGCTGACCCCTTTCTCTTGGGGTTATCTCCCCACAGACCCCTAAATGGTCCAGAACACAGCGCAAGTGCAAACAAAAGAGCACATCTGCATTCAGTGTTCGTGATATATCGTAGGGGTGACCCCATAAACGGTCAGTACCTGTACCTTCTGGTGAAAATTAGATCATTGGGCCATGCCGGTCTCGGTATTGGTTCACTGTTTGACCCATATAGAAGAAAGCCAATGGCTCAATATGTCTCTGCTAACATTTACTAGCCTCATAATGTGCTGATGAGGTGTAATGAGCCTGGTGAGTTGTAGTGCAGAGCCTGTGTGAGGTAATGTTTGGGTCAGTGTGTCTCTTAAGACTTGAGATCATGGTGCAGTGAATCATTTTCAGGTCAGTGGGGCATCACAAGTCACTACACTATATCTCAGCCATGATATCATTTCATTTCCACTAACTGGAGCCCAATGAGCTGTATTATAGCCCAGAGATGTCTCTGCGGATATGAAAACTGTCCGAAAACGAACTCCTTCTCTCCTTCTCCTTCTCCCTCCATCACTCCTTGCACAAAGTTCTCGAGCTTTTACATACTTTAGAAAATCATGGTTAAGATCAGATAGATACAAATAAGGTAGCCGTTAGAGTGCATGTACACTTATATGCTGGAAGAAAGAAAACTCCTACTATATGAGGGTTGGGGCCTGCCATGATGCCTCTAGTATCTGCTCACATGCTCTTCAGCTGCCCTGTCCAAACCATTTATAGTCCATCCTAGTAGCTGCAGACATTTCCCTCTCTATCACCAGTCCCATCACATTTCCATCAGCTGCTGTGATAGGGCCCCTCTCCCTCTCTTTCTCTGGGGATGCTTGGTCCACTACCACCACGGCTGCTTCCCAGTTACCTGTGCCTTCAAAAAAAATGTGTGGGGAAAAAAACATAATGCATGAATACAAATTGAAGGACTGGCCTGAAAGTTGGACTTTTTGATATGGCCTCTCTCTCTCTCTCTCTCTGCCTCTCTCTCTCTGCCTCTCTCTCTCTCTCTCTCTCTCTCTCTCTCTCTCTCTCTTCCTCTCACTCTCTCGCTCTCTCTGCCACTGCTCCATTGGCTTTATCAGTTCTCTTGCAGCTTCTGTGTTCCAGGCCAGTGTGTTCAGGAAGAGCCGGCTGGAGCACTGGAGCATTTAGGCAGCTGTAATGACTCCACGCGTGCAGGAGAGGCTCGGATACCCTGACACCTGGAGGGGTGCAAGTGGTCCTTTAAAAAAGCCCCTTTCCCCCTAATGACCCGTCCCATTCTGGCACCGAGGCCCCCCCATCACCCCGTGCGACATCCCTTTCTAATCAACAATGTAGCGCATGCAGTGGTCTCTCGCTAAAAGGCTTCCCTATTCCTCTAAATTAGATTTGCGCCACAGCACTAATTATTTTCTTTTCACATTCCTGCTGTAATGCAACCCTTTTATTCTAATCATTTCCTGAAAAATGAGCAATTACAGTTTGGGCTAAAATGCACGCTGGAGTAAAGGAAATACTCTCATGGCCGACAGATATTAATGACAGCGGGCCTGTTCACTGTTCAATTTGTCTAATGATTAAAAATACATTGAGGCACCTGCATAAATAATTCATGCTTAATGCTGAGAATGAGCGGAAGGGGGGAAAAATGTTTTTCCCCAAATTACAGGGGTGTCCTGCATTGAAAAGTGTTCTGTCTATCATTGGCTTTGCACTCTCCAGAGTCCCTGGTGTAATTGCAAATAACTACACTCCCGCTGTTTCTTTCCACTTGTCCAGATCCATCTTCTCCACGAGCGAAGTCTAAATCAGCTCTCTAGCATTAGCCTAACAAACACCTCTACTCAGTTAACTCGGTGTAAAATGTACACAGTGAGACCTCATTTAGTGCTAGGGGCTGATGTGTGGATGCATCAGAAAACTGTTTAGAAGCTCTCTCATATGCTGTACGTATGTATGACAGCCAATTCCAGCACTCATCTATGATACAGGATACTAGTACTATTTTGTTTGTTTCTTAGTATTATATATTGAACTGAATACTGGGCTCAACTAGTCCCTGTAGAGAAGTACTTCCAATAGGTAAGGATGACCTGGTGCAGAACCATTTGTATGTTGGCACCAGAGCAGGATGGGTTTCCTTTTTGAGTCATAGTTCCTGCCAATATTTCTTCTTCTTGATCTGATGGAGTTTTTATATGTTTATATGTTATATGCTCAAAATAGGTTTTGACCTGGATCTTTGTGAAGCCTCCAGCATTGACCTGTAGAACAATAGAACTGTGTTCTATGATATCTCTTCTTATCCAATAATTTTGGGATGAGTTGTGGAGTTATGGTTGATTTAGGGTAGTGATCATCCAACACCCTGACCTCAATGATGCTCTTGTTGCTGAATGTGATTCAAATCTTGTCAGTTACTCCAATACAAGCTCTTTGCAAGATAAGACTATAACTCTTTTATAAGAATTGGTAAATGAGCATTATAAGTGTCCTAATATATTTGTCCACATAAAGTGCCATGAAAAAGTACTTTTTTGCCATACTGCCATTTTTCAGATTATTAAACAAACTTTAATATCAGATAAAGAGTAAATACAAAAAGCAGATGAATTTTTTTTTCTATTTTTCTAGCCACGCTTAGGCCAGATAGCAGATAGCCAGAATCAAGGAATCATTTAAAAAGAAGCAGGATAAAATATCTCAAAAGGCAACACATTATGCCCCAATCTAAAGCCATTAAGCAAAAAAGAAAACATCATTAACTAAAACATAATTTCTAAAGCTTTGGGACTCCAGAAAACCACAGTGAGGGTTTTTATTCACAAATTGAGTATAAATAATGTGGAATTCTGTGGATTGACTAGAAAAAAGTCGAACTTTTGGAAAGTGTATGTCCTATTACATTGGTAAAATGAAGACAGCATTTCAGAAAAGAGGATGGTGGTAGTGTGATGATCTGTCACTGTTTTGTTGCTTCAGGACCTTGAAAACTTGCTGTAACTGATAGAACCATGAATTCTTCTCTCTACCAGAAAATCCTGAAGGAGAAAATCCGGCCATCAGTTTGTGACTTTAAGCTCAGGCATATGTAGGTTCTTTAGCAGGACAATGATCCGATGCAGACCAGCAAGTCCATCTCTGAATGCCAAAAAAACAAAATGGTTTTGGAGTGGCTTAGTCAAAGTCTGACTTAAGATGCTGTGGCATGATCTTAAACAGGCTGTTCTTGCTCGAAAAGCCTCCAATGTGTCTGAATTAAAACAATTCTGCAAATAAGCGTTGGCCAAAATTCCTCCACAGAGATGTGGAAGATTATTGCCAATGCTTGATTGCAGTTTTTGCCACCAAGGGTGCCACAACCAGGTTTAGGGGGCAAATACTTTTTCACACAGGGCCAGGTTGTTGTAAATGTTCCCATAGTAAATAAAATGATCCCATAAAAACTCTTTTTATATTAACTCAGGTGATATTTGTCTGATATAAAAATGTGTTGTTAATCTGAAAAATATGATAAAGAAAAGCAAAAAAAAGAAAATTTGCAGGGGGCAAATACTTTTTAAGGCACTATATATATACATATATATATATATTCATGCCAAACGATATACATTGTTGTTTATGTTGCTTTTGTTTTTTCCCCACATTGGCATTTTGTTCACTCTCTCTTGACAAAAAAAAAAAAACACTAACCCTCAGTGGGATACAGCCCACCAACTGAAATAAGATTCAAATCAAATGTATAGACGTTCTGTTCCCGGAGATTTGAGGTGAAATGTTATGCCGGAGCAAGAGATAAACAGTGGTGCTATGCAAAGCAGGATCCGTGCACTACCCAGCAGTAAAGTGACTGCAGGCCTAATCTCCACAAGAGTTCTTTAATGAATGCAATGAACGCATAACCTCGGGGAAAACACACACATACACACCTTCTGGGAAAGTTAAAGCATTTGGTGAGACGCGTCCAGGCTCTGCGGTGTGCTTGTGCCGGCGTGTGTGTGTGGGAGGAGGATGGGTAGGTGGGGGAGGATGTAGCCACCTGGATCACTACAATATCAGACTGTTAGGAAAGGCATATTAGCCCCCTGCAGAGCAAACATCATTCTGAATCCATCGGTGAGGTTTTAATTGTAATGGAAATGAGGTTTGTGCACGCGAGGAGTGCGCAGAGCACTGGCCGGGAGCTGGTACGGTAGCATTGTGCTACTGTCACATCTCCTGACGAGTTAATGCACATGTCTCCACAGAGCACAGGCCTGTGATGGGCTGCAGCAGCCAACAATGCCTTCGTAGCCCCACTACAGCCACACATACACACACACTGCCACATAGGGGCTACCACTGACTCTCTTGCTCTTTCTCTCTCTCTCTCTCTCTCTCTCTCTTACTAACTGGATATTACACTCAATACAGAACATGTGCACCTTATACCCCAGTGGTCTTTCTGTTATTGTTAGCAGAGCAGTATTGCACCAGCTCACCCCATTTGCTTACACTTACTGTGTGTCTAACCTATTTAGATACAACAATAAGTATAATGTCTGTGTATTATAGGCTCCTCATTCATTATTCATTCTGTTTTTTTATTCCCCTGTGAAGTTTTGCTTTAATGACAATGCGAATGGCTAAATAGGCAGATACACTGACATGTCAAAAGTCATGGGACAGCAGTATGTACTGTATATTGATCATGGATTGAAAATGCACACCTGTAAAAGTTGTGAGGTGTTACATTGTGAGTGAAATTTGAAACTTTTTTCAGTATGTTCATGGGAAGATGGAAATGTGAATTATTAAAGTTTAGGCAAGGACTGATAGTGGGTGCCAGATGAATGAAATATTATATTTCTGAATTTAACATTGATGTTAAATCCAAATTGCTGTCAATCCACATTGTCATGTGTATACTGGGATATGTCATAAGAGGCATTCCCACTAGGGGTGGGCGATATGGCTCTAAAATAATAGCACGATATTTCAGGGTATTTTTGCGATAACGATATAATTGGCGATATAGGAAAACTAAAATAATTAATTC
The DNA here is from genome assembly GCF_023375975.1 of Astyanax mexicanus. Classification (NCBI taxonomy): domain Eukaryota; kingdom Metazoa; phylum Chordata; class Actinopteri; order Characiformes; family Acestrorhamphidae; genus Astyanax; species Astyanax mexicanus. The sequence goes on along the minus strand of NC_064413.1, from coordinate 37,358,014 downwards.
ATTTCAGGAATATAGTATAATAGTAAAACAGAATAATCATAATGTGGCATAATAATTCATGTAGAATAAAATAATATAATGCAGCAAACAATATTGCAGAATATTTAGTGCATGCATATAAACTGCAAACTAAAACAATTATACAATAAATACAACTAAAGCTTCACAGTAAATAATAGACTACTTTTAAGACAGAACAGCCCTGTTATTACGATATGGATTTTTATTATCATGATATTTCTGTGTCACGATATATTGTGTACGATATAATATTGCCCACCCCTAATTGCCACCCACAGTTTACAGTGCAGTGGGTGGTATTGATATCATAACCAGCTGCATTGGACTAGAATTCTCCATTTGATTAGATGAGTGACTCTGACAGAAATCACATCCATATTATATGAAGGAGAACCCAAATGCTAAATACTAAGGAGGAAATGATACTTTACATCATAAACAGTATTCATATACTGAAGTCAGGTTAGTTAAATGTAGGGAAATAGAGTTTACATGATACACAACATGGACAATACCTTCTCCTTCATAGTTTCTTTCAAAATAAAGGGTATAAGAGTTTATTCTGCTTTTGTTGTAGTATCTGTCTTTACTGTTCAGGTAAAGCTTTCTAATATATTCTGGAGCATAATTACTGGTATTCATGAGGACAGTGTGTTGGATGATTCTCACCTTACCTCATCTGTTTTCAACTCCCCAACTCACCCAAGAAGTATTGGATGAAGCATCATCATTCCAGAGAACACAGTTACACTGTTCCACAGCTAAATGCTGGGGTGCTTTTTAACCCTCTAGTCCATGCTGGACATTTATACATGCTTATTTACTCTAGAGAGCCACACAGGGGCTAGACAAGCTGTGTGTGTCTGTGCACATTTGTATACCTGAGTGTGCAGCTGAAAATATTCATTAGAAGGGGTGTCCACAAAGATTTGGACATATATAGTGTACTATATGTGTCCTTTAAAGTAGTAAAATTGGACTGTAGTATTTCACCAAGCAAGATCTTATGCCAGTTTATTTTATTTTTAATCAATTTTTAATGGTCCATTTATCAGGAAATGTTCACACAGTATAAAAGGCTGCTGACTAATCTGGCTGATATGAAAGTGATGATATAACCTTACCTAACCTAATAGTTTTGTGTATTTGTAACGATAAATGTCTGTTCTTAAAAAAGCTCTCCATAGGTTCAGCACAAGATACTGTAGTCCTGTGATATCGACAATGTATTTTCTACCCTAATTTTAATTGTCTCTCTCTTGGTGATCTATCTTTTCCCCAGTGATTCCCTTGGTGTTGACAAATAGCAGCATTAATGCAGTGATTAATCCAGTTCTGCCCTACACTGTTGTTTCACCTGCTATTTACTGTATTGTGTACCTAATGCTGGCATGTGGGCCGAACAATTATATTAGGCATTATAGTGAGAGCAAAAGGCTAAAAATAATCAATGCAGGACACAGAGGAGAGCTGAGATATCGCTCATTATAAACTACTCAGGGCCGTGCTGTGTCACAGCCTCCCCAGAGACCGCCAATGATCAAACAGCGAGCGGACGTGCGTCCACCCTGCACAGCTAACCGCTCTCCTGCTTCTAAATTGGGACATTAATTTTAAATTGTATGACTTTTTTTCCCCATCATTATTATTAATCTGTGTAATCTTTAAATAAAGTGCATGCCTTACTCATATTGTTTACATATCAGAATGCAATGCAAACCTTAGCCACATAAACAGAAAATACAACATAACAAACAATTTACTAGCATTATTTACTCATTTTTATTGCATTCTTTTCTTCTTTGATAGAAGTACAGTGTCATTTCGTCAGGGTGCATTTCATCAACTGTGCAGCGTGCAGTATGTTGCTGCATTAATCTTTAAATAGTACTGAATGAATATGCAGTGCGTAATGTTTCAGCTGAACTCCCCTCTCACCCCATCCACCCACTCACATACACACACACACACACACCTCACAGACAAATCGCAGATGGAGGAGACCAGACAATCACATGGCATTAGAATTTCAATGAATAAATACTCAGAAATGCAGTTATTGCAGTATAATAGCATTGTATGTAGTAATGGTAGTATTAGTAGTGGTAGCAGCAGTTGTAGTAGTGTTTGTAATAGTTTTATTGACAGTAATATTAGTATTTGTTGGAATAGTAATATTTATTGTATTTGTAGTATGAGTATTAATAGTTATAGTAGTAGAGGTAGTAAAAATAATAAATATATTATACATCTATAAGTATATGTATCTAGTAGCAGCATAAATAGTATTAGTAGTGTTAAAAGTACCTATAGTTTTAGTAGTATTAGTGTTTGTAGTAGTTTTAAAAGTAAAAAAGTTAGTATTACTAACGTTATTAGGAGTATTAGTATTTGCAGTAATATTAATAGTGCTTTTTGTATTTCTTGTGGTGATAGTAGTAGCAATTAAAGTGATGGTAGTAGTAGCATTAGTAGTAGTATTAGCATTTGTAGTAGCCATAGTAGTATTAGTAATAGGATATATAGAATGTGTTTTATAGTAGCATTGATTGTATAAGTATTTGTAGCATTAGTATTAGTAATAGTAATAATAGTAGTAGTATTTGCTGATGGAATGTTAGTAATAGGATTGATATTATTTGTTGTTATAGTAGAATTGATTGTACAAGTATTTATAGCATTGGTATTGGTAATAGTATTAGTAGTAGTAATAGGGTTGACAGTGTTTTTGTTATAATAGAATTGGTTTGTATAAGTATTTGGAGAATTAGTATTAATGGTAGTAGTATTAATAGTAGTATTTGCTGCAGTGGTATTAGTAATTGACAGTATTTATTGTTATAAGTAAAATGATATATAAGTATTTGTAGTAGATTTAGTAATAGCATTAGTAGTGGTAGGAATTGTAGTGGTAAAACTGTAGGATGGTAGGATTGTAGATGAGAGCAATGATTTTAGTATTTGAGCAAGATTAATAGTTTGCAAACATTCATCCTGCACACATCTGATGCATATGAACACATAAATGTTGAACCACACATAAATTCAAATTAGCACATAAAGGTTGGACCACACATAAATTAACACATAAATGTTGTCCAGGAGCTTCTCTTCATGACCAATTAATCCAGAAGTGTCAGGGGGGCAAACGTTATAATTTAGACCATAGATGAAGTTAATTGTAACAGGCTAAGGAGCTATTTGTTGCTATTAAGGTCTGGTAAAATGATGCAAAACACAATTATTTCAGTACGGTTTTTATATTGCTTAACCAGACAGTCTCTCCAACCTATATCCATCAAAATAAATATGATTAGCCAGGGACTGTGGCAAACATAACAAATGTACTTTTTAACCAGAAAGTAGAAGAGTAAATATTAGCCTCATAAAACAGAGAAACATATACATGATGCCTGTAGCGTATTTCTGATTAATGTTTACATACAATTTAATATATTTAAAATTGTATATAGTACACATGGAGTGATAGCATTGCGTAACCCCACCATGTGGAGGCTGCACTTTAGCTTGACTAGCTCTTACTGTGAGTTTTAGCCTTTAAGAATCATAATTCTCCACCACGTATGATGATAAATTACTTGTATGTTCGATTGTATGTACACAATTAGTGTTCAGTGTGTATCTGGAGAAAATATTGTTCGAATAGTATGTATGCATATAAATGCATAATATAAACATGCATGACTTAAAGACAGTGCTAGATTAGAATATGATGATTTTATATAATTGTGTAATTTGTTTATTTAATTTTTTGGTAAGTGCAAATTGACCAGTTTTGTTATGCCACGATGTAGGATGATCAGAATTTCATCAGCTGTGTAATTGGCAGCATGCTGCACGTGTTAATCTTTAAATAGTACAGAATGAATATGTACTACCTAATGTTTTCAGCATACTAACCACCCACACACCCCCTGCCTCTCCCCTCCACACGCACACACACACTCCCTCTCATTGCATGGAAGTGGAGGAGACCAGACAATATCAGGGGATTAGCATTGACCTTTGTAGTTCTGACATTCACCAGTTTTACTTAATTAACGCCAAGCAGCCTGCCTCTGACCTTTTGTCATGCGAGCTGTCACTGGAAACCTTTCTGTTGACTTGAATGGGAATGCTATTTGTTAAAATAATCAGGGCCGGACTGGCCTATGCAACTTCACAGGCCTGGCCCACACAATGGGCTGTGACGATTATGAGGAGGCTCATTCACACGGCACCGCGGGGAACCGCACTGCTGACAAATATCATCTCCCTTCATTAACCATCACACTCATCTGACTGGAGAGATGGCAGGAATATTTACCTATGGATTCACATCTCCATGATGACTGAAGAGAGAGCGCTGACGTGATTGGTGAAGACGGTCCGTGTGTGCCTAAGTGTGCATGTGTATGTGCATGTGAGTCCATGTGTGAGACGATCATCACCGATCGCGGGATGCAATTCTTCTCCTGATTGACTTCACTGCGTGCGCCGCTACGCCGAAAATAGGGCAGCTCGTAGCCGAATACATCCAGCATGCTCTGCAGCAGGATTTCAATTAAGTCTCTGTTAAATACAGTTTGAAATCGCCAATCACACCGCCATTGTTCACAGAGCTGTAAGATTGTGGAGGGATGTTTCGGGTTTTAGTGGGGAAAGGCGGTGAGGAACCGAGCTTTGCTGGGTAATGTACTGTGTAAGCAAGGGAAATGGCATTGTTGAGGAGAGCTCATGTAACGGTAATATCCTGTCTAAATTGAATTTGGAGAACAATCAGAGCCATTAGGCCCCACACTGAGAGAGATAGAGACAGATAGTGCCATGTGCTTCTTAAAAGAGTAATGCTTTCCCTGCACTGAAGCATCAGATTGACTTTAATGTTGTTAATACATGAGCACGGAGGGGACACGAAAGGTCCTTCTGTTTGGAGACTTGTGGACATGTGCAACTGCTGCAGACATATGCATTTCATAACACACGGTCACTGTAGAGATCACAGGTCAGCAGGTCAAAAATTGCATATGGTATTGTGGAAACCCACACACATTTTGCAGAACATATTGGAAACCAGGTATGGAAACTAAATATGGATTGTTTTTCTCATTAGGCAGTTATTTAGAAAATAAGTTATAACAAAATCTCAAAGGGCAGCTATATTTTGTATAATAGCAGTAGTCATGCTTAGGTCTGTCCCAATAATTACATTATTGAATTATCGTACAATAAATTGAGATTACCTTAATAATATTTGGATAATGGTGTTATTGTCTATTGTATTTATTCTTATGTGTGTTCACATGTATGACAGTGAACAGTATTTTAGTGCAATGGCCAATGCTTCAATAACTGTGACTCCATACACACAGAGTGAACTGCAGTAGGTGAAAAAAAGTATATATTTTTCAAACTACGATTTAATTAAATAGTGTTGCCTTTAAAAGGATATAATTGCTTTAATATGCTTTTCTATTATCATTATGTCAGTGACATTTAATAGGTTTTAAAATGACATTAATATGAATTATTACAATATTCCCTAGGATGTACAAAAAAGGTTATCATGACAGACCTAGTCATGCTGATGTAAACACATATTTTCTTAATTTAGAATCATTATAGAACATTATAGAATTTGATTTTAAGTGCAAGAATACGTAGTTTTAGCTCTTGACTATGAATTAGAACTTCATATATACTAAGATCACATACGCTGCATATTAAATGCAGAGGTAGTTTTATTCAAGTCAATATTCTATGCTTACCCATGATACCAAGTGAAGGAAATAAATTGCGGTTCATTAAATGTCTCAGTTTAACTATGTTACAAATTGATTATAAACATGTTATTATATTACACATAGAATATTAATATATAGAGTGTGTAAATAATATGTAAGTTATTATAGTAGTCATTACATTTATTAAAGTATAATATAATAGAACAGTATATAACACTCAGTCAGTTAGTTTACTTTGAATCAATCTCTTATCATGTAAAATGAGCAAATGAATCAACCACAATGCTTTGATAATAAAACAAATATCACCATGTCTACTGTGATACTAAAGGTAGCAACACTAATGACACTATGCACTGCAATTCTAACATTCACTGTTATATAGACATGTATGTATTTTGATTAGTACCAACATTTCATAAGTATTTCTTACAGCACACCAACAGCTCGAATATTGTCTCATTATGTACAGTTATACACAAAGGTCATTATAATGTGCCATTTATATTCTTTATCTCACACACATCTAAAAATAAAACTGCCACTTCTTCCATTTTGTTTCATTCCATATCAAGTGATAATATATGCTCAACATGTGTCGCTAAGAAACAGAGCTCTAAATAATACTTCAAAAGAGCTATTTGACTGAGAACAATTACTGGTGCTATGTAAAATCATTTTTAAAAGGTTGAATCCATGAATAACCATTTTAAATGTATACATGAGTGTGATGTGAGTGCATATTTAACTGCAAAAGCAACTATTATTATTTACAGAAAAATCTGTAGTATGTATATAGTATGGTGTTTTAGCAGAAATCATGTTGACATAATACTGGTTGCACAATTGCATATTTGGTCATTATTTAAGCTTGTAACATAGCTAAAGTGGTTTATTTGAATGAATCTTATATTGAGCGTCTGTGATTCTTTTATTAAAGTAAGTCTACTCAAAGAATAACAGATATAGTCCTAAAGGATAATGCTATGATAATAAAAACAAACACAATTTCAGCTGTAGTCTTAAAGGTGGTAACTCTAGTGGTAACTGTGTATTAGAATTCTAATCTTTCTTTGACATTTAGATTCTTATGCATTTTGATTAAAGTCTGTGTTTTATGAGAAAACCTCTCAGAAAGCAGAATAAGAGCAGATCTGCAGACTTACGGGTTTTGGTTGGTTTATTTGAAAATGTTTGATTAGTTTTAGCTGTAATCACTTTTTTATTTTTCATTAGTAATGTATCAGTAATTTGCTTGGTGATTTACCATTGTTGCATGTATTTTAAACCTGCAGCGTTATATCTATGCTGATATATTTACTGTATCTGTAGACACGTGTTCCTTAGATCAATACGCTACACTATGTACGTTGTTCAGGTCACACAAGCTACCCCCCCCCCCCCCCCAATATTTAATTATATTATTTTATTTCACTGGTCATACAATGTGTGTAAAATGATTTTCCACTGCTCTGTGAACATTGTTTGTGTGTGTGTGTGTGTGTGCATATGTGTGTGTGTTAATGCTTTACCCAATTCTAAATAAGAGTGACAATGCACTTCCATCTTTTTGGTCTATAGTGCTGGTGGCTGTGAATTCAGCTGGTCGAGTTTGCCCTCTTTGCCCCTGAACGTCTGCGTTATTGTGAACGTTTCCTTATCTTTGGGTAATGAGCCGCTGCCGCTGATGCGTCCCCCTCTCCCCCCAGCTCCTGCTACTGCTCTTTCTCCTCGCATCCCTCCCTCCCCCATCCCCCCAGAAATGGCGACAGGGGGCTGCTAAACTGGGTGTTTCATCCTATTTGCTCATTATCGCACTGGGTTCATTGCCAATAATAAAGATTTCTCGGGCCGCAAGACTTTTGAATTTAGAGGAAATTACATTGAGCAACAGGGAGCCTGTGGCTCTAAATGTTTAATTAGGGCTGATAAAAACAAGGGGATCAATCACTGGCAGTGATCAGGGCCTCCGAGTGAAGATTCGCAGTCAACTCCACCAGCAGCAGTTGGGTTTGGAGAATGGGTCGTGGAAGTAATGCCATATGCCGAGGAATAGCAGCGAGGACATCAACAAACAGCTGTAGGATGATGTTTGCTGAGAGAAAAAAGTTCTCACCAAGATACACAGGATACATGATAATTATTATTAGGGGTGGGTATTCTCTGTCTCTGCTCCAAATGCTCAGCCAGATGGAAGATAAAGTCACCAGCGAAATCATCAGGAGAGAGAAACAACTGCACAGGCTGTAGTTTCTGCAAATTAACATTTACAGAGCCGTTTCCTCTGTGGCTGGATAGTAGTTGTAGTGGCGGATGTGTGTGGGATAGAGCGAGGAAGAGAGAGAGAGACATCTAAAATATGTAGAAAAACGCCCAGGTCACTAAGTTTACTTTATGAAAATGTACAGTAACCTAAAGTGCATTATAAAGTAGGGCTGCAATGATAAGTCGACTACAAATTTAATTGTTGACTAATCGTTCATTTGTAATAGTACAGTATTACACAAAGTGCTGGGGACAGAAACACATTGGGAGATGGGTAAATGGCGTATTCACAAAGTTTACACATAACTTGACAGTCAGTGTCTCAAAAAGTCTTCAAAATCAACAGATTACATATTTATATATTTAATTACTAAATATCAGTACTTTCCACATTTAAACAACATCCAGACATTTAAATGGCTTTTAAATCTCATGTTTAGTTGTTTCTATTGTTTTTAGAGATGGAGGACATGGCAGAAATAATCGTTGATTAATCGACTAATAAAAAAAAAATCATCATCAGATTAGTCGACTACCAAAATAATCATTAGTTGCAGCCTTATTATAAAGATAAGCCTTCCATCTGTTTGAATAGGAAGAGACTAACATACAGGAAACCAAACATCTGAAAAACTTTTTTTGAAAAAGTTTTTGCATTTGACTTGGTATGACTACTGCGCCTATGCAGATCTCCACAGTAAAAGGGGCTTCCCCAATTGCACACTGACTCTCATTCGCACTATTTGTGCATTTTATATTAAAATGTTTTAAAATATCATGATTAATATAACAGGGTTTTTTTAACTATATCACCCAGCCACACTGTATACACATGTTTATTTCACTTTCAGTATCTCTCAGCTTGTCAACAAATGCACGTTTATAGTTGTCCATGAGGGTTGCTACACACAGCATAATTTGTAATTTAAAAGTAAATTACACTCTGCAGTTGTAGAGGGAGCCCAGGTGCCAAATATATTAGTTCTTACATATTTCTGATTTAATATTAAATATATGTATATAAATCACAATACTCAAAATACTTAGGTCTGTAGTTTCTTTGATTGAATTCATGCCCTTAAAATCGCAAGTCTAGCTTGGAAAGAACACAGAGGAGTAAACAAAACTCTTTTATTTCTGAACATTTGCAGTGAGTCTGTTTCAGGCCACAGCTGTGCTCCTGCAGTACAGGCAAAATAATTCAGTGCGGACTCAGTCAAATACAATCCCAGAAAAATGGTATATTGGACCATTAGCATTAGAAGCAGGGCACGGCAAAGAAAGCTCCATGTCAATCTCACACCCAGAGGAAGTGGGACACCTCCGAGCTTGGGAACAAGATTACTGATCAGCAGGAAGAGTGCAATGAAAATCTCACCACTGCAAATCCCCATGATCTCTCAGGGATAGGGGGCTTGCAAGAGAATCCAACAGTTCTTCTCGGGGGCTGGAAAATGAGCTTTCTGCCATGTGTCAAACTGACCCTGAAGCTGTGCAGCAAAAAAAAGAGAAGAGAAAAGAAAGGAAAATACAGTGTTGTAATGCACATGCTGAACAAGTTCTTCGACCTTATAGTGGAAAAGGTCAGCACCTTTAGCCTCTTTAGCGAGGGCACCTGCCCTGCATCCATCTCTGCTCAGTGGACTGTGCTGCAGGAGGGAATCTTAGTGGGGAACATACAAGGCCTGCAGGGGTCTGCAATAGACATGAGACCGCCCATTCAGAAAACAGCTCCAGACCCAGCTCCACTGAGGAAAACAGGGTTAAAGAACAGTGATTCAGTACAGACAAAGCACTGTTCCACTCTTACAGCCTTCAGCAATCACCAAGAACCCACTACACACACACAAACACACACACAAACAGCCGTTACACTGCAGATATTACACTTTTGAGAGAAATCAAAAATAATTGTTTATTGTGTAGAAAGAAAAAAATGAGAGTGGCAAGAGCAGAAAGAGAGAAATCTTTGTTATGTAAGTGAACAGTTTATCTTGTGTTTTTTGTGTATTATTGTTTGTAAATTTGTCACATCAACAAGCAGACTGTGAACCACTGAGATAGTGAGCGAAAGCAAAAAGGAAAAAAGATAAGGGGTAGTAAAGAGACATAGAAGAGGGAAAGAGTATGTGTGAGAGAACATAACATATACTGGGGAAGGAAAGATGAAACAAACATACAGAAAAAGAGAGAGAAGCAAAGAGCTGGACATATTGGGCATAGAAAATATTAGAAAAAATAAGAGATCATGAGAAAGGGAGAGATACATAATGAGAATGAGAGAAAAGAGAGTGTTAGAAGTGGCGTGAGATAGTAAGAGAAGGTTGAAAAGGGGAGAGAAAGTTTGAGAATGAGAGAGAAATTAAGAGGGAGTGGTAGAGAGGGAAACAGTTAAGTAAGGGGTAGAGAATGTGAGAATGAGGGAGAACTAAAGAGAATAAAATGAAAGAGAGAAAGAAGGAGATGGAGAATGACAAATACAGTGTGACAGGGGGAGAGGTAGAAGGAGATGGAAAATGAGAGATACATATAGAGTGAGATAGAAGAGGGATAGAAGAAGAATTTGAAAATGTGAGAAATAGAAAGAGAGGGGGAGAGAGAGGTAGATGGAAATGGAAAATGAGAGAGAATATAAGCGAGGGAGAGATAGAAGGAGAATGTGAGAATGAAAGAAATAAAGTGAGAATGAGAGAGGACTACAGGGAGAATAAGAGAGAGAATGAGAAATAAAAGTAGGTAGACAATGGGAAAGATAGAGTGTAAGAGATAAATAGGCAAAAGAGAGAGATAGATAAAAGGAGAGAGGGAAATAAGAAGAAAGAGAGGGGGAGAGGTATAGAAGGAGCTTAAGAAAAAAAAAGTGTATGAGAGATGGAGTATAAGCGAGAGAGAGAGAAAGTGAAGAGAGATATAGAAGGAGAGAGAGAGAGAGCACGGACAGATCGGTGCAGTGCGTCAGTGGGGGGTTTCAGTAAGTGATGCTGATTTGGGTGTAAGTCTCGTGGGTGCCATGTTTCTGTCACCCCTCGTCTGAGTGATTCACGGCTGGCTTCTGGTAAGAAGCCGTCATACAGTCCTCACCACACTGCATCTCTGCATCAATTAAAATCCTACTCATAAACCCAAATCATCCTGTCCTACCCTCTCCAAAACCCACAACGCACACTCACACACAGCCCTCACACAATTAGAACCGCTTTTCTCAAGATACTGTAAGTGAGGGAAACTCGGCTGTGTCTCCAAATGTCGGCTTGTACATGCCAGTCTAGCGCTGAACTAGGGCTGTGTTCAGACTGTTTCTCAAATCAGATCTGTTGAGATGACTGTCTTGCACTGTTATTTGGAAGTGATCAGATCAGATTTGTGTGTCCAGGCATCACCAGTGTATCTTCACTGGCTGCTGTGGTAACAGGATCAGTAACTTACCTTTGGTGCTCTTTTTGGACCTACACATTTCAGTCCCTCTGGATTTGATTAGGTTGTTGTTTGACATATTGTAAGTAATGAAAAGACACATTAAAATCTAATTTAGGCATCCAGAGCATCCAGACTGAGGCACAGATCCAATTGTAATTGCTTTCCAAACCACCTCCAAATGTGGTTTGGATCTGATTAGCAAAAACATGGTAAGATATTATTAGAGATGGACCGATCAGTTTTTTTGGGACAGTGTTTCTTTCATCTCGATCGGCCGATCGCCGATACCGATACTGGGCGGGGCCAAATCACTGGTAAAATATGCTGATAGTAAATAAACAGAAGAGTGTTACTGATGCTTTTCTGGAGAGACATAAGTTATGTGTAATTAGTTAGAAGACACCAGAATTTTTACATTTATATGCCTATTTATATATTTTTATTTCTTAGCTTAGATTGGGCAAAAAATAAATGCTCACTATATATAAATAAATATGCTCACTAACCAGCCTGTACTGATTTCTGCCACCAATAACTCTTTCAGTAGTCTTACAAGGTGGCCACTAAACTGCATAGTTATAATTCTGAGGTGAGCAGTGCACAAACTGACCAACGTGCTTTTAATGTTATCTGAGCAGAGCTGCAGCTTTCACAGCTCGTCTAGTATAAACTTACGGATGGAGTGGAGGAGCTGGAGTGTGAGCACACAGATCTTTAATGTGGAGCTCAGGGTGGAATCAAACGAAAGCTTTTGCATGTCCAGATCTAAAAAACAGTCTGAACTATAGTCCTCTAGCTCCATGACTCTTGCTGCTGTTATCTTGTGAGCTAACTAGCTTCATGACTCCTGCTGCTGTTAGCCTGTAAGCTAACTAGCTCCATGACTCCTGCTGCTGTTAGCCTGTAAGCTAACTAGCTCCATGACTCCTGCTGCTGTTAGCTTGTGAGGCTACAAGGCTGGTGGTTGGATGAAGAACTGCAGCTTCCTGTGAGTGAGCAGTTTCACCGGCTATCCACACACAGAACTGCTTAACCCTAAACTCCTGAATCAGATCAGCTAAATCAGAGGAATATCGGTTGAGCACCGATATAGTATTTTTGCTGAAAATTGTCCGATACCGATACATTGCCGTTCGATCGTCACATCTCTAGATGTTATCATGCTACATTGCCCAGGATGATGATGATATCATCATACTGTGTTTCTATGATAATTAGTATATCACAAGACAGTTCTCTCGATACTTCATGAAATTTGTGTTACCCCAAACAGAATAAAATGCTCATAAATGAGCAATTACCAGGAACTATGGATTTATGGGTGTCAGTGTAATAGAAGGACTTTTGGGTGTAATAGTATGTGTTTTTGCTGTAGTAGGAGTAGGAGTTTGGGTTGTAATAGTTGCAGTTTTGGTTGTAATAAGTTGGTGGTTTGGCTGTAATAGTAGGTGATTGGGTGTAATAGGAGGAGTTTTGGGTGTAATAGGAGGAGTTTTGGTTGTAATAGTTGCAGTTTTGGTTGTAATAAGTCGGTGGTTTGGCTGTAATAGTAGGTGATTGGGTGTAATAGTAGGAGTTTTGGGTGTCACAGGAGAAGTTAACCCTAGCCATCAGTCACTAAGCTCTAGTCTATCAATGACATTCTAGTTTATTAACAAAGTCAGATTAGAATGAAAACCGAGTTAAATAGAAGTAGTACACTAGTACACTAGAAAGGTTAAGCAAACTCATGAATCATCCAGTTCTGCTCTGTGCCTAATACATGTATAATGTACAACTATTATTAGAGATTTAGACAGATGTTAGCAGGCAGCTGCTCATCCAAGCTTCTTCTCAAATTAAAGGTATTAATAGGAAGTTTTATCACTTTTATTGCACTCTTAAAAAAGGTAAAGATATAAGTTTTCCTAATGGAGTACTATGGTTGAATATATTTATTAGAATGGGTGTCCACATATATATGAACATGTATATAGTGTGCAGTATATGCATATATACTGCTGCTCAAGTAGATAAATTAATTCATTAGACACACACACACACACACACACACACACACACACACACATATATATATATATATATATATATATATATATATATATATATATATATATATATATATATATATATATATATATATAGTATTTTCAATTTTGCTGATTTCTATTGTATTGTATTCTATTGTAACACGGGTCTGCTCCATATAGCTTGCCTGTAGTGTGGTACAGGACAGGTGTGTGTGTATATATATATATTTGTGTGTGTGTGTGTTAGGTGACATTGTAGTGCTGAAAGCAGATGGCAGTGCTGAAGCAGGCTGTATGAGTGTGATTCTGTCACTCTCAGCCCACTTCTCCAGTGTCATGTGTCACAGAAACCAGCAGAACATTTCAAAAAATGTGTCAGTGAACTGGCGCCAGTTCAGCTCACCCTCCCTCAACCACGTAAATATCTGATCATTCAAGAGTAAACACGGGTAAATGTGCCAAAAATAATGGCACGCAAGCGAGCCGCGCTGAAAGGAAGGATGCAGGCGGGGGGAAATAAAGGAAATATAGAGTGACGAGGACGTTGACAGTTAATTAACTTCTTTTTGGGGGGCAGATCAAACTTAATAAGTGAACATTATGCAGTTCCGTTTGCACACAGCACTTCCCTGAGCCCTACGCATGCAAATATTCTGGCAGTGGCTGCAGCTGCACAGGAGACAGTTAGATGTAAAAACTGGATGAGGAGCTCTCCCAGCCTCATTTCTGTCCAACTCCACAAAATGTGCCTATGCAGCTTTAGTTTCACACACTTTGATAGGTGTCGTGTCCTATGAAGCCATCCAATCATGGGTAGGAAAACACACACACATACACGCGGTCAAAATGCAGTCCACAGATCTGTGACTCTCTAGCCCTTTACCACAGCAGGGCTAGTTAACAGTTTGCATAAAGATAACATATAGTATAAATTCTAAGGTATATAATAAATTATAGATTCTGCTGGTCTCAGATATACTGTATAAGTACATTATGCCAAGAACCTAAGCTGCAACTAAACATGACTTACCTTTTATTGTAAACCAATGTAAAAAATATTGTATTCTTAGTCATTTGCAGTATTTCAATCTGTCCATATTATCCAATATAATCAGATATTGGCACAATATAAAGAACCACAGTCAGGTTCAGATTATGTCAAAAAATAATAACAATTAAAAAATGACAGAGAACACAGTTTCACTGCTCAATACTGGGGCAATTTATACCCCTCTAGCCTGTACCTGGAATTAGGCATGATGTCAATAGGTTCATGTTCATCTGTTTATCTATTGCCAGCATGTCTCTACAAGAACTAGACAAGCTGTGTGTGTGTGTGTGTGTGTGTTTGCAATAAGTGTGCAATAAAGTAGCTCAGTGCTTATATTGCAACATTGTTGCTGCTACTGTATTAAATGTGTAGCTCATGAAATGCTCCTGAACACCACTCGATTTTTAGGTGGACATGAAACAGCAATTCATACTAAAAAAACATTGTCTTGCTACTCTATATATAGCATATTGACAGCCCAGTCGTTTTTACATATTTTACTGTTTAGTTCCTAATTTATAAGCCTTAGCATGTATAAGTGAGTAAAATTTAAGGGATTAAAAAAGACACACCTTTCTAAAGCTGCAAATTTCATGACATCTACTGTTATTCGTGTCTTCGTGGTGCTGGTATCTAATTTCCAGGCTAGTTCAGCTCTGGAGATTGTGGCGTTTAAGATTTTGTCACGTTTGAAACTTCTACTCGCCCACACTCGCCCACACTACACACATTGCAGTGTAATTTAGATGCAAGTACAAACACACGCACACGCACACACACACAGATACACACACATACAGAAAAACAACAGTGCTAAGTTTACAGAAAGCTGCTTCTCTCTACAGTGCTCATGCTGAGTGCTGACAGTCGAGCAGGCTTGTCTTCCATGTACTGACTGAGTGCCTGAGAGATGCACTCTCTTTCTCTCTCTCTCTCACACACACACACACACACACACGCATGTACACACACACATCCCCTCTGAGAGTGGTGTTAATTGGATAATGAGGCTGTTCCCAGGGCCGTGGAGGGCAGGCAGGGAGCCGCTACAGCTCACGTTTTGCCCTCTGTTTTGGCCCTTTATCCTCCAGCCTATGATTTCACACTGTTTACTCCACACCACTCAATCACTTTAACAAAGGGCCGTCTACACAGTGGAAAAGCCCATAATAAGTTTATGTAGTGTGTAAGCCCACTTGCACTTTTATTGTAAAATTACAGGGGCATGGACACGCTTTAGCACCCCTGGTCAAAATCTCTGTGAGATTGAATAGATAACCAGGAAGAAGATGAACTGCTCTCCAAATGACATGTTGAGGTTGACATATTCCTTTATTTCCTTTGTTTTATCTCTCAGATAAACTGTATAAATAGCTCACTGTAACTGTAATTAGCCTGTTGTAGCTTTGGCTTGTTCGCCATCTGTTAGGAAAAAGCCAGCTGTTGCAAAAGGTTTTAAAGTTTTTGATATAAAATATCAATAATTAAAGATTATTCAAATGTCACTTTCCATATTTATGTAAAATAAAAATATTTAGTTGTGAGGTAAAGTGATGAACCCCCAATGTCTATTAAATGCCATAATGTACTAATAACAACACTATGGGAAATTCTAACATGGTTAGATGGTAATTATGTTGCTTGTATCACGGAGTTAAGTTAACAGAATGCAACATTTGTTCAGTGTTAAAGCTGTGATGAAGGGAACAAAGATTAGTTTGCAATGGATATAAAATGTTGATTTCCAACCAAAATTCAACATTTCTGTAATGTTGGATCCTGATGGCAACCAAGTGATGTTTGTTGATGGATATGGTACTTGATATCCAACCAAAATCCAGCATTTGTACAATATTGGAACTTGATGTGAACCCAGCATTGTTTTAGATTTTGATATTCAACCAAATTTTAACTTCTGTCTAATGTTTGAGCTTGATGTCTAACCAGTGTTGTTCTCTCTAACATTGACTCCTGATGGCAACCCAGTGTTGTTTTTCACTGGATATGTTGCTTGATGTCCAACCCAAATTCATAGTCTGAACAACATTTTGACAGATATGCGACTTCATTTCCTATTAAAAATTCAATGTTTGAGTACAATGTTGGAACTTAACTTCAATCCAGTGTTGATTTCTGATAGATATGTGGCAAAATGTTCAAGCAAAATTCAACTTCTCTCTAATGTTCGATCTTGACGTCCACCCAGTGTTGTTTTTTTGGCAGATCTGTGATTGCATTTCCAAAATTCAGCATATTTGAAGTCAATGGAACTTGAAGACAACCCACTGTTGGTTTCTGAATAAGTGACTTTGATTTCCAACCAACATTCAACATCTGTTTTAAATTCTGTACATTATTTTCAACCAGTTCTTTATCAGTCCAACATTTGAGTTCAGTCTCTTTCTGGTGTCTCCTGGGACAATTCTTTAAGCTGGTTATTTATGATGTCATGGTTCTACATGCAGTATAAACAGTATCACCGCCACCTTTATTGAAGAATGCCAGAGGAACCCCTTTTGTTTTTTAGTGCAGCACAGACAAGCACTCGCAGCTTACAGCAGAGGTCATACTCCGGGTCAATTTATGGGCAGAAGACTCAAATAGTATGGAACAATCCTGTCGGGTTTAAGCTCTCTGGTCATAAATATCTGGTGGCATGCAATAATTTTGCTTTGTCAGTATTGACAGATGGATGGCAGGATGAGATTGGTTGAGTCTCTCAACGACAGCCAGCCGGCCACAATTGATAGGTGACAGCAGCGCAAACGACAGAAAGCTTTCCAGTGGAGAGAAAGGTATATCTCATGTGTCCACTGAGATCTGGAGCTTAATATAGCCAGGCTTTTGTATGCACTGGCATACTTCATGCTTGGCGCTCCTTTTTCTTTTTTTTTTCCTCACTCAAATGAGTTGCACTAAGCAAGTGTTTTAATCTGCTTTTTTGTCCTATTCATGTAGTGTACATTAGAGGCACTTGTGTCCACAGCCGGTAAAACACTGAAACCCACTGGGGTGGCAGATTTTCTAAACAACCTCTCGCTTTTTTAATAACTAGCAAATAATTTGCATGAGAGAGCACCCAATTTGCATACCTAGCCTTAGTACGTGGCTGAGGCTTTGCCTGCGCACACACATACATATGCACACTGACACACACACACACACACACACACACACAAAGAGTTATTTAAAAATGTAAAAACAGATTGAGAGGGAGGAGCAGAGAATGCTGGCTTAATTCGACGTTATGTTACAGCTCTCTTTTTACTACCCCCCACTTCCTAACACACATTCCACCAACGTCCTTTCAAGCTGTCCAGGTGTAACTGCCACATATAATTCATGCAGATATAGCTACACTGGATTTTATTTCTCACATTTGGATGAAATGCACAAATTACAAGCCCTTCAATGTGTACAGACCAGAAGAAGATCTATACTTGAGATTTATTCTTATTGTGGAGATAATAATACAAGGTTTCCTTTTTTAATAATCCTACCTCACGGGAAGGTTAGATTACTTTCATACTTTGAGTGTGAGATTAAGCCCATAAATAACAATGACATTTTTTCCGAGTCTTCTTTTCCAATAAAGGTATTTCTGGAAAGAGTTCATAGCCTCTGTACACAAAGTGCATAAGAACATTTTGAAATTGCAATGGAAAAAGATGAGGGTGCATCCCAGTTGCATAATATAACACATTATAACACATTAATAAGAAATATACTGTATTGTGATCTTAACTGTATAGGTTTGGCAGGTTAGTACACTTTCTGTTTTGTACTAACTGTAAGTGATATTTAACATATTTTTATACTACCTACTTCATACTAAAAAAAATTTGTTTGTATTAGTAATTAATACGCAACAGAAATGCAATCCCTCATTTAAATCATTTCATATTTAACATAGAACAGTATTTTTTATATTTTCTTATGTAAAAATTTGAAATCTAGTAATATTTGTATGTAGGCATTGCAGTTTCTTATGTCTTATGTACTAGTGGATGGGGATTCAAAATGCAGAAGAAACATCTATTTAAAAAAAATAAATAAATCCAAATACATGTGGGCAGAAGCTGCTGACAGGTTCAGAGTTCCACTCCTCAGACAGCTTGGTCAAGCTGTTAGGTTAGTATGTGGTGGGTATCAGTGATGCTGAACTTTGTACAGAGCGCTTAACAGTCAGCAGTATTATTAAAGATACTGCAGCAACAGTTGTTTTAGAGCTGGTCACAATGAATCTAATCAAAATATGAATTTCTGCCTCCTGTATCACAATTTGTACTGGTCAACTGTTCAGACTACTTTTTATATGTGTGTATACTCTGTACCGGGGTGCTCATACCTTGTCCTGGAGCTCTACCGCCCTACTGATTGCAGATCTAACACACCTGAGTCTGAATGCCCCTAATTACCTAGATCAGGTGTGAGAGATTAGAGTAGAAGGTAAACTGTACACTCCTGCTCTATACTATACACACCCAAAAGGAAAGCACAAACTATCCTTTCAACAATGGTGTAGATGAACCATGAGATTTGTTGGTGTTGTAAGGCCCTTATTCTACATTTATATTTAAATTTGTATGGTATTATGTCCCAAAAACAGTTAAAATTATATTTAAAATTTCTTTTATAAGTTCCCAGAATTAAACAGAGGTAATTGTTACTAGTTTTTTTAAGACTGGTATTTTTACACAAACCATCCCTAAACACTAAAAAATAAATTCATAACATGATTTTAAATCAGATAAAAGTATTTATCTATTTTAAATTTTATGACTTATTTTGCCTCCTTGGCTGAAGTGCTGCCAAACCTTTCAGCAGTGTATATAGGTTATCTTTGTGTTCTGTGTGACTGGATGGTAATTGTTTATTCTGATGGACATCAGGTGTCTATCAAGGTCACAGAGGCAGAGTGCGTTTAGGACACACCCACACAGTGGGGGAAACAACTTGGCACTGGAAGTTGACTTGAATTGCAGACTGATTGCAGTTTCTAAACTGACATTACACTTATACCAGTACTCAACAAATAAGATTTAACCCCACTAATTCAAAGTTTAACATGATTCCAAAACACAAAACAGAGCTAAAAGAGGCATAAGTGGCTTATCAACATACTTAGAGGCTTCCTAGCCAAAGAGATGTTATAGGATCCTGATAGCATCCACAGCTAGCTTATGTGCAGCAGACATTACTTCTTCAGCTTCAGAGTGGATGTAAATGCAGTCTTAACTGCCTAGATATCTAGAGGCAGTCTCATTATTCAGTGACTAACTGTGCAAAGTGCAAATGAACTGAGTGAATACATTAGAAAATATGTTTTTATTCATATTCATACAAGAAACAGTCCAATTATTATATATTATTAATAAAGTAGGTGTTTCCATTTTAACTAAAATACCATGCTGAAAACAGCAGGAATGCAAGGTGTCTAAAACACTGGCAAGGTCTGTGTGTGTGTATGTGTGTTGCAAATGCACTGCTTTGGCCTTTGAAGCCGAGGTCACTCTCCAGACCACCAGTGTGGTTGGTGTGCAGGTTGTTGCAGCCAGGGGTCTCTAGCGCTCCAGTCTGATAACATCATGGACTCAACGTTTAATAGACCACCACTGCAGCACACTAACACTATGGTGGGCAAGAACTGAGAACACTTTTACCTCCTTAAGTGTAACATGCATGGCTTTTTATTATATGTAAATCTCTTGTCTCCAAAACAGTAACTTTATAGCTGAAAGACTAAATTTTCCCTTAAGTCACATTACTTGTAATAGCAATTGTATGATTTTATGAACCCAAATTCTCTCTTTTCCTTCTTATTAAACACGCTATTTCTGTTAGTTACTGTGCTTTTAGGAGCTATAGATACAATACATGTAATACATTATCTCTCCTCTGATTTGCTGCCCTGGATTGTGCCTAATTCAAAACACAACGAGTAATCTAACAGGTATGAAAGTTTCTGTATATGAAGTGTCCTTCACTTTGGAACAGCCTTCTACAACATAGCAGCTGAAAAATGTAGCCCTGCTGCAGTCTAGACTTTGGGATGCAGTGCTTAAATCTGAGATTGAATTAATGTAGCTAAACTCTTGTACGCTGAAAAGACAGAAAAAACAAACAGTCAATTCTACTTTAAATCATTTAATTCAAAATTAAATGCTTTTATAGTTTAGTCTTATACATATCACCTCTGACACACAAAAACCTTATACCTCTATTTTTTTCTTCTTTAGTTTTTGATATAATTAAAATCTAGCAGCTGATTTTTTTAAATGTATTTAAAATGTTGTTATAAATGGATCATGTTGCTATTTTGCAGAGTTTGGTGGGACAATATTATAAAAAAGCATAAAGCTGTTTTATTATTTTTCACTTAACAGTTTTTCCATCATATTGACTCTGCTCAAAAGTTGGAAAAAAAATTAAGAATTCTGATTTCAGCCTCAACTGGAAAAGTTATTTGTTAATGTTAAACACAGAATTCTACTGCAATGGCATTGTCAAATGAAACACAAGTGCCCGAAATAAACTCTTTATACATTGGCTTTCATTGAAAAATAATGTTTTATCTCTCTCTCCTGTAAAGTAGCTGTTTTGGAGATACATGCAATAGAATCCAGTATTTAACATTGTTTAATCAGTGTTTAGCATTTTGTAATTGATATATTTTTACACAAACCATCCCTAAACACTAAAAAATAAATTCATAACATGATTTTAAATCAGATAAAAGTATTTATCTATTTTAAATTTTATGACGTATTTTGCCTCCTTGGCTGAAGTGCTGCCAAACCTTTCAGCAGTGTATATAGATTATCTTTGTGTTCTGTGTGACTGGATGGTAATTGTTTATTCTGATGGACATCAGGTGTCTATCAAGGTCACAGAGGCAGAGTGCGTTTAGGACACACCCACACAGTGGGGGAAACAACTTGGCACTGGAAGTTGACTTGAATTGCAGACTGATTGCAGTTTCTAAACTGACATTACACTTATACCAGTACTCAACAAATAAGATTTAACCCCACTAATTCAAAGTTTAACATGATTCCAAAACACAAAACAGAGCTAAAAGAGGCATAAGTGGCTTATCAACATACTTAGAGGCTTCCTAGCCAAAGAGATGTTATAGGATCCTGATAGCATCCACAGCTAGCTTATGTGCAGCAGACATTTTTTTCCAGTAGGTTGAAAAGTTAAATAATCCTTTTTACATGTGCTGTTAAAATTATGTCCAGTACATTAGGAAGGTTTAGTGTTGCTTCTGTAAGGCTCTAGATTATTCAGACTGATAGAGAACAAGAGTAAGATAGATTATCACAAGCCATCAAACCAAGCTGAACTGCTTGAATTTTTGCACCAGGAGTGGCAAGAAGGTATCCAAAAGCAGTGTGTAAGACTGGTGGAGGAGAACATGCCAAGATGCATGAAAACTGTGATTAGAAAACAGGGTTATTCCATCACATATTGATATCTGAACTCTAAAACGTTATGAAAAGAAACATTATTTGAGATCTGGAAGCTCTGCATCTTTTTTTATTTCAGACATTTCTCATTTTCTGCAAATAAATACTCTAAATGACAATATTTCTATTTGGACTTCGGGAGAAATGTTAACATTTTTGTAGAATAAAACAACAATTTTAATTTTACTCAAACATATACCTATAAATAGCAAAATCAGAGAAACTGATTCAGAAACTGAAGTATTTCTTTCAGAGCTATATATTTGGTCCTTATCTAAATAGGCTATTTCATGGTAAAGCTATTTTAAGGCACATTGACCCACAATTCCCCATTTACTTCTAGTGAGGGGCGTGTTTTTGCTCTAATGATACCACAAATGCTACAAAACAAACAAACAAACAAAAAACATGTACATTGAGTCTGAAAAGATTTAATTTACAGATTTTTACTATTCTGTATAATGCATGTAGGACCTTCACGCTGGAATATTCCCCGCAATAAAGGAGTAATTTGTGTAGCTGCAGGTCTGCTTTTTACCACACAGTAGTCCGTGACACACACACACACGCGCGCATACTCGCGCACACACGCCCACTGTAGTTAAATGCGTCACGCGAGCGCATGTCATAACTGCCCACTCCAGCAGCAGGTAAGAGAAGCGGCTGCCCTGCGCGCGGCGCTCTTCCGTTTCTCGGTGAAATATCTGCGCTTTCTCTGGGTTAGTCTCTCCGGGTCTCGCGGCTGTAGCCCGGGGTCCTGCTCTCTTTAATAATGCAGTGTATGATGTTCCCACTGTTCACACTCAGAGAGAACAATGCCATTTGCTTACAGGCAGCGGCGCGCGTGGCCTCTGCTGCCCACCCATCTCCTCCCAGCATCCCATGTGTGTGTGTGTGTGTGTGTGTGTGTGTAGAGGGGGTGTGTTTGTGTATGTTAGTCTATGCAAATGAAGCATACAGTGTGTATGGATATGAATGTGTATGTCTTTGTGTGCATGCCCTGAATTTCTTTCTTTCTTTCTTTCTTTCTTTCTTTCTTTCTTTCTTTCTTTCTTTCTTTCTTTCTTTCTTTCTTTCTTTCTTTCTTTCTTTTTATTTACTATATTTAATTATTTCTTATAGTTTTTCTTAATCTTTCTTAATTATAGCTTGCTTTCATTTTCTTTTGGTATCTCTCTCCCTTTTTACACACTTTTTCTGTATTTATTCTTTCTTTCTTTCTTTCATACTTACATTTTTCTTTTATTTAGTTTTGCTTCTTTCTTTCTTCTTCCCTATTGTACATACTTTTGTATTTTTTTTTCTTACTACTCTATCTTTATTTTATTTTTTTTATGTGAGTTTGTGTGTGTGTGTGGGGGGGGCTTGTATGTGTATATTAGTTTATGCAAATGAAGCATATAGTGAGTGTGTGCATGTGCGAGCATATGTGTGTGAATAAGAATGTGTGTGTATGTCTCTGTGTATGTGTGTATGCATGCTGAATTGAAACGTTGCCAGGCTCATGATGAAGAAGTAGGTGAACATTTCTGTTTTTATTTCAGTTTTGGTCTCTTTTTCATTTTTTTTTTTTGCAACAAGCAAAAGGTGAATAAGTGTGCATCAGATTTGAATAAATCATTTTTTGTACAGAGTGTAAACGCCCCCTCTGCACTGCTGTAGGAGAGCAGCTGTTAATGAAGTAATGTGTTTTAGGCAGCGCACAGAACTCAACACCCATAGCTGCTTATTCCAGTCTACAGCCCTGACACAGGCAGGCTAGTTGAGCAGACTGGACACAGGCTGAGTGTGTGATCTGCAGCACTCAGCTTCACCAGCACACATACTCCTCTACTGCCTTTCTTTACCTTCTTTACATTCTTTCTTTCTTTCTTTTTTATTTCTTGCTTTCTTTTCTCCTCTTGTAGAAACTGGGACAGTGGTCTGAATGACAGTCATCCATGCTTTATTAAACACTATTGATTGAAAAAGACCTGTTTCGCCCTGAAAGCAATTGTGAAAGTAGGGTGCAATCATACCTCTGGAGCTGCAGAGGTGTATCTGTAGCTGTGTTTTTATGTGGGGGACTCATTCACTCTGGATCTTCATCAGTGATGACGACCAATTAATGCCCCCCCTTTACCACCACCTCTTCTGAAAGTCAATTTCAATTACTTCTATACGAGCAAACAAAGAGTGTCAGCAGAGCAGGAATGGGATTAAGTCTCCCTCTCTTTTTCTCTATCTGTCTCTCGTTCCTTCCCTCCCTTCTTCTTCTTTTCTTCATCTTCTTCTTCATATTCTGCCCCATCTTTGTCTTCATCTTGGTGTCTCCTTCTTTTTATCCCCACTTGCACAACAACACACTCTCACCTTAATTGCTAGTTTGTTTTCAGAAAAATAAAAAAATATATAAGAGAGATAGAAAGAGAACAGAAAGAGAGGGATAAGAGGGGTGTGTGGATGGATTTTTCATTATGTGTATGTCTTTGTGCCAGGCTGAGTGTTGGCCTTGGAGGATTGAAAACACAAGCAGTCAGGCATTTGTGAGAGAACACCTCTCATCTCCTTCAAAAATCTGGAACGCGAGAGCTCTCCTCTTTTTCTATGTATTTCTGTATATTTCTCTATATCTCTTTTCCTCCTCTCCACCACATTTTCTATCTCTTCAGCTCCTGTCTTTTTCTTTGCTGTTCCAGTCAGCCAGCCTCGCCCCTGTCCTCCACAGCTTCCCCGTTTTAAGATCTGGTTGCTTGTCACCTGCTGTGATTAGCACTTGATAAAGAATTATTGGCTGTTCCCCTGTAATTGCAGTAGGTGCCTCACCAATAAGCACTGGTTGCCTGGAACAATAAAAAGGCCCTGATGCTCCAGCTGAGCGAATGGTCAACAGGGGGCAGTAGATTGCTGCCTTTGGCATGAAATTCACCATGTCCGATTCCTTTGTCTGCTTTGTATTATAATCCAATAACCAGATAGAGCAGTTTTCTTTTCATTTATCCCGAATATAGATATGATTTGTGTGTGTTCAGTATGGGAAGAATTGCATTTAGCCAGGCAGGAGCGTACAGAGGGTCTGCAGGGGTTGTGGGAGGTAGCGTGGACTTCGGGCTGAAAAGCACTGGTGTTTCTACAGCCAAGCACTGCAGCATCTCAGCACCTCAGCCTCACAGCCTCTCATACCTGTTTGATAGCATTTTAATAGAGATTAATCTTAGCGCCGGCTCCATGCAGAGGAAAACAGTGCGGCAAAAAAAAGGAGGAAAGAAGCTGGCAGTCTACGCAGGGTGTTTACACAAATTCATTCATCTGATCTGCTGGGAATAATCTCGGCTCTAAAGGCAAAGATAGCCTGACTGTCACTTACACAGAAAAAAGAAAGAAAGAGAGAGAGAAACGCTTCCCATTTAAATCATTTTAGGCCATCGTAATTGGAAATGTCAGCCTCAAAAGTCAGCCCCGTTGCGGGAAGTTAAAAGGCTTGTTGGCATTAAGGCAGCCTTACATCATTCGAAATGAAATTAGGCACATTTGTTGTTTTCTGAGTTTTTTTTTTATTCGTCATTTCAAGGAAATTCTCTCTCTCTTTTTCCTCTCCTCCCTTTTTCCTCTCCTCCCTTTTTCAACAAAGAGATCCCACTCCACTTTGGTGTGTAACACCACCATTCAGAAAGAGTTGTGGTCTTCCTGTGCGTCCACTGATGACAACAGCATTGAAACATAGATTTTTCTCTTTTTTTCCATGTAAATGGATTCAGGTCTGAGTGATTTGGATGTTTTGAATTTCTCTCTTTAATAGCCAACTAAGCGATGTCAGTCAGCATATGCTGCTGAGAGGGGGGATGGCGAGTGCGAGAGCAGTCATTTTCACAATGGCATTTTTTTTTTTTCTTCATTTTTCCTTTTTTTTGATTGTGTATTAACAGTGGTCCCTTGGGGGCTGGGGCCACACTCGCTATGGGATGTCAGGAAGGGAGGCCTGCAGAGCATGGAGCACCTCACATCTCCCTCAATTAATCCACTATTAGCAGCAGCCTTGCATCCACAACTCGGTGCGCTCGGAAAGTGTGCATGTATGTGTGTGCATGTGCGTGCGTGTGTGTGTGTGTGTGGCTCAAATCTAATTATTCTCTCCCTTCCTCTGAGCCAGGAAGGGAGAGCGAGGTAGAGAGGTAGAGGTGGAGAGAGAGAATCGGAGTATTAAAAAAAAGAGCCTATAGCTACAAGGCTGTGGACCAACCTACACTGGATGGATATTCTCTCTATCTCTCTCTCTCTCTCCCTCACTGTCCCTCCCTCCCTCTCTCTCTTGCTCTCTCTCTCCCTCCCTTCATCACTCACTCAGTCACTCGCTCAGACCCTCCTCTCTTACTCTCTCTCCCCCTCTTCCCCATCTCCCTCTCTCCCCTCTCTCTATCTCCCTCTCTCACACACACCGAACACACACATACACACACAGAGCTCTCTCTCAGCTCTTTCTCTGTCATGCTCTCTTGCTCTCTCGCCCTCTCTCCACTCCCTCTGCCTCAGTCAGTCTCTCTCTCTCTCTCTTCCTCCCTTCCTCACTCAGTCTCTTTCTTTCTTTCTTTCTTCCTTTCTCTCTCTGTCTGTGTCTTCCGCCGCCGTGTAAGTTCATCCACTGTGTCAGGGTGATCACTGGGCTCGAGAAGAGTGAGAAGAGTGGGCTTTTTTGATGCTTTTTTGTTTCGTGGAGCCGGACGCTTCAACCTCATCCAGATCCTCAGCATCAGCATCTTTAGCATCCTCAGCAGCTTCAGCAGCCTCAGCAGCAGCAGCAGCGTCCGTCCACCTGTGTGCCGCGGGACTCTGCCTGGCCGCCTCTCTCTCTCTCTCCCCTTCTCTGTCTCTGTGTGGCTCTCTGAGGAGTGTGTGTGGAGAGCCGCAGCCGTGGTGCTACCCCCGGCGTATCGCACGCAGGCAGCAGACGCCTCCTCCTGGGCTTTCAGCTCCGCAGGAGGCACCTACCGGACCCCAGGGCTGGGAGGGTAAGTCACTTCCATGCCGTACGCATGGACATATGTCCACAGTCCATTCTCTCTATTGGTTTCTCGTTTCTCTTTATTCCTTTCATTCAGCGTCCCCTCTTTTTTTTTTACATTTATACATTATCTCAGCGTCCACTCTATTTTCTCTATTTTTGTTAGCGTCCGC
Organism: Astyanax mexicanus; assembly: GCF_023375975.1. Classification (NCBI taxonomy): domain Eukaryota; kingdom Metazoa; phylum Chordata; class Actinopteri; order Characiformes; family Acestrorhamphidae; genus Astyanax; species Astyanax mexicanus. The sequence goes on along the minus strand of NC_064413.1, from coordinate 37,330,863 downwards.
TCTCTTCTCTTCTTTTTTTCTCAACCTCCACTCTCCCTTTACGTTTTCTTTTCTTTCATCAATAGCAAGGGGAAGAAAAAAAAGATATCCTGATATTTCCAGCAATTAAGTCTGCGTTCAAAGACTCGGATGTCTTTTGTCCAACAAACACCCCAAGGAAAAAAAAAAGAAAAAAACTGTCTAGTTCATTATTGCATTGTATATATGTATTTTTTTTCCATCTGTCTTTTTTTTGTGTGTTTCGGTGCATATTTGTGCAGACCCCAGCATCACCGTTCAGCATAGAGCCGCTCTTTCTCCTGTCCAGAGTATTGTGAGATATTACCATATTCATGGGCTCTTTGCAATTAAATTGCAATCAGTAAAGGGTCCTGCCAGAAGTGGTGCTTTTTTTTCTATGGGGTTGGAATAGGGCACCACAGAGCTCTCGTGGAGAGTGAGGGAGAGTACGAGAGCGAGCAAGAGAGAGAGGGAGAGTAAGAGAGAGAGAAAGAGAGAGAGAGAGGGAGGGAGAAGTGGAGTGAGGGAGAGAATACAGATTCACTCCGAGATGCTCAGCAGCCAGGCTGAAAGAAAAAAAAACTGAAAGAAAAAAACTGAAAAAATCAGGTTTTCATCCAGCCTTTTTTTTCTTTTCTTCTTCTTTTTTTTTCTTCTTTTTTTTCGTACCCTGCAATCAGTGTTCCACGCAATTCCATCATAAAGACATTTCAGAGAGGGGCGTGTGAGGGAAGCGGGCGCAAGAGAGAGAGAGAGAGAGAGAAAGAAATCGAAGGCGAAAACTGGAGGAAAAAGAATGAATAATAAAAAAATGACTCTGAGAGGAGAGAGTGATTGAGTGCACCCAGAGGAACTTTGCTGAA